>NC_069781.1:44263831-45562998 GCF_027406575.1 Nycticebus coucang
GGTTATATTTCTCAGGTCTCAAACTCCTGGGTTCAAGTGATCCTCCTGCCTTGGCCTCCCAAAGTGCCAGGGTTATAAGCATGAGCTATTACACCCAGACTATTTTGCTATAACTTTTAAAATTTGGGCTCCGTGCCCATAGCTTAGTGGCTGGGGCACCAGCCACATACATTGGGGCAGGTGGGTTTGAACCCAGCCTGGGCCTGCTAAACAACAATGACAACTAAAACATCAACAAAAATATAGCCCAGCATTGGGCGGGCACCTGTAGTCCCAGCTACTTGGGAGGCTGAGGCAAGAGAATCGCTTAAGCCCAAGAGTCTGAGGTTGCTGTGAGCTATGATGTTATAGCACTCTACTGAGGGTGACATAGTAAGACTCTGTCTCAAAAAACAAAAAAAAAAATGAAGGACTCTGGCCTTGCTGAGGATCCCACCTATGAGTGTTGGTCAGTGGCTTGGCTAAATTATACTTTAGTTTCTTAACCAGGCTCTTTGAGTTCCCTTGGGTGTCCATAAGTGAAGCCCATACCCCCTGATATTGAATCAAATTTTGCACCAGGAGAGGGATGTAGTTTCCTCAGAGTCTTACCATTAGAAGTTCTTAACAACATTGAGAACTGTTGCTCTTTGAAGGGAAGTTGCTCTCAAATAACCCCCGGTAGCCTAATACCCTATTGCTGAAGAATTATGTTTGATTTTTATTTAATATTAATATATAGGTTGCTGTATGCTATCTCTAGAGATTCTGATTCATTAGGTATGGGGTGAAACCAGGAGATTTATATTTTTAACAAGCCTCCTAGTGATTCTGATGTAAGGCCAGCATTGAAAGCCACTTGAGCAGCTGACCTTTGAAAGCACCTGCCAGTGCTGAGACATTGATGGACTAGTGTTGGGAAGGCAGGTGCTGCCCTCTAGTGACTCTGACTATATTCTACATTTGATGGTCTCCCTGATAGGACTTTGCTGCTTCGCGGAGAACCTCCTGCAAATTTTAGCTCTTGGGCATTAATGAAGACGCTCACGTATAAAAGCTTCGCTGCTGAATGGCAGTAACTATGTATCTCTGTCCCCAGCACCTTGGTACATCTTAGGTGTTTGCTAGTATTTTCCTAGTCTGAGACACAGTGAACCTACTTTGTGAGGCTTCTGTGGAGGGACAAGACTCACATCAGTGGCATGTCTGTCAGGATTTTTCTTTACAAAACTATATGACTTATGGTACTTATAAAGTGGTAGCCATGAAGAATTTCCTAAAGAAATTCTATTACAACTATGGCACTGCAGCCTTGTAATGAAAACAGGATCATTGGGCGGCGCCTGTGGCTCAAAGGAGTAGAGTGCCGGCCCCATATACCAGAGGTGGTGGGTTCAAACCTGGCCCTGGCCAAAAACTGCAAAAAAAAAAAAAAAAAAAAGGAAAGAAAACAGAGTCAGACTTAAGCAAGCTTAGTAGAAGTACCTTCTACTAAGCAAGCTTCATTTGTTTCTTTGTAGAAGCATATAGACCTCCAGAGTCCACAGAGGCTTTTCATGTACTTCATTGCTTTGTTTGCTGTTCTCTAAACCATGAGGCAAGAAAGGTAAATGTGATGATCCATGCTCGTGTCATTAAAAAATGACAGATTTAATCAGCTGTGTTCATTATGTGAATGTGCCCTTGTTTAGGAAAACACTGATTCCACTGTCCTATCCATACAAGCACCCTCCATCAGAGAGTACCAAATCAGTAAATAAATCTATAGTAAGACCTAGTCTGCAAAAAGACTTACAAAGATCTGACAGTTCAGTTCACAAACTCATCCTACAAAAAGTGCTGCCTACCTCACTGCTGAATATCGCTACAGTTACCTTTGAAGTATTCCCCTTGGGAAGCTATGCACCAGTGCCAAAGCCTAGACCACCCTTCAAAGCAATTCTGGAACTCTTTTTAGGGAATGACCGTCAGAGCTGTGTGCTTATGTTGACAGCACTGTACAAACAACTTAGTTAAGGTTTCATAACCTTGGTATATCAGTGTCTCATAGCTGTGCTCATATTGACATGTGGCAGAGTCTCACTGAGTTGTGTTCATTATTGTTGTTATGTGCTTTTGTGTACTGTACAATGACAGCTGTGATAGTCATTCCAGAAAAAGAATTCCAAAATTTCTTCAAAGGGTAGACTAGACACTAGAGTGAGCGCTTAGCTTCCCAAGGGGAATACTTTGAAGGTGACCATAGTACTAGTCAGCAATGAGGTATGTAGCACTTTTTCTAGGATGCATTCACAAACTTCATTGTCAGACCTCATAAGACCATTTTGGAATCTGCAGTTGGCTCTAACTCCTCAGTCCCAAGACAGAGGAACAAGGGTTGGGTGAGTGGCTGGACAGGAGCTTGTAGCAGTTGGTTTTAGTGACTTAATGGGATGGCAGTGGGGTGGGTTATCTGTAAGATAAATAGTGCACCGATTGGAGCAGGTGCCAGGTTTACAGATGCTGGTGATGTCACCTGGGGCAAGAGGTCAGGCTAATGGGCCATAAGAACTGTTGTAGTCACATAAAGAGAAGCAGCAGATACAGGAAGCAGGCTGGTTTGGCAGGAGTCTTAAAAAGTAATAAAAGATACTTTGTAGGTATGTTGACTTGCTATTAAAAAGGTGATGCAAGCTGCTTTTTAATAAATTTTGTTAACTTGTCATTCAATGCTCTTTGGTTGAAAAAGTCTTCTTGTTCTTGTATTATGGAATTTGCAAATTTAGAAAAGATGTTGAAATGACTCAAATTCATCCCATTTTCAGGTGAGAATCTTCTTAAATTATCTTTAATGTGAGGATCAATTCTCTTTAGATATAAGAAGGACATTTAAAAAAGTATTCACTAATATCTTTGTCAAATCATTTTCAGAATATTCTTCCTTGGAGTTAGCAAAAAAATTATTGTGCTAATGAATGTTTTTTGGGGGGGTTTAATTGTGGTAAGATTTAGCATTTTACCACGTTAAGTGTACAATTCAGTGTCATAAAGTATATTCACTTCAATATGGGATGGTTTTATTCATCATCTCAAGCAGAAACCCTGTACTCATTAAACAATAACCCCTTATTTCCCCCTTCTGCAGCCCCTGGTAAGGTTGGCTCTTCATATGAATTAGTCTTGTCTTTGAAACTAGACCTTTAAAGTGTTTTGAGAGCAAGCAGGCAAAACAATCCGAATGTCTTTGTTCCTTTGATACTTGTAGAATCAAAAACCACTGACTTGATTCTACATGTGCTTAGGGCTAAGCACATGTTAAATGTTCACCAGTCCTGTTTATGGAGGACTGAATGCTAGAAGAAGGACCAAAAAACCTTTTCTGACATTTTGGGCCTATGACCACTCTTATCAAGGCAAGAACTTCCCAAGGAAATTCAGACATCCTGGGGTGTTGGAGACATAGTATGTCAGCAGGGATCATGTTAATATTAATGCATCAATCAGTGGTAATATGAGTTACCATATTAGGGTTACCATTGCTAGGGTTTAATTGGGTTTAATCCTGTCCTGCTACAGGTGTTCAAATTCAGATTTTCGCAAAACACTCTTTCAGCAAATCATTCCAACTATGGTGGACTTAAACTGAAGAGCTACAAGTTTGGAGCCCTTAATCAAAAGCCTTGTCAATAACTCATCTCCATGAATAGGCCAGATGCTATAAAATCTGTAGAGTCAATTCTGGAAAATCAAGCCCTGGACAGAGCTGTAGAAATGAGCCTCATTTGTGTGCCTTCATGAAAGGTATTATTTACTATTTCTTCTCATCCATCTCAAGCTGGACCACACAGACTGGGATGGATCCTTCTTTAACTGTCAGAAAGTTATTTAAAAGACAGCAGTATCCTTTCCTTGACACATGATGTGCCATCCTCTCCTTGAACTTCTTGATACTAACTACACATCATTGCCTGTGACATTAAAATTCTGTTTCCAACAATTAACAATATGATGCCTGCCCTATCCTCTTGCATGTTTTTTAGTGTGCATAAAAACTCAGTAATCTGGGGATAGGTGCCAGACTAGTGTAGTGACTGAGGGAGCTGAGTCATCGGAGTATAGGGAATAGTAACAGCATGAAAAAGTATATGCTGCCTGTGACCTTTTCTCCCAGGCTGCATCCCCTATAGGCAACCAAACACTCATCGGAACACTGAATCACCACACGAGCTTCTCTAAGACACATAAAGGTCTGTGATGCTATGCTTACCTTGTGGAACAGGATGGCTTTGTGATGTGGTCTAGTGGTTAGGATCCAACTTCTGTGAGGCAGAAATGACAAGATCTAGAATGTGGAGGCATTAGGTTCCAAGACACTGGAAGCCTAGGAAAAGGGATGGCTAGTGAGTTTTAGATCATGTTGAACCCTACATTTGTTCCATGGGATGTTGCACATCCCTTCTACACCTATGGATCCATCTGCATCGTTGCATTAATTATCTGGAGATTCAAAAAGAGCTTCCAAGAATTAAGGTCGGGACCTAACAGGACCTGTCACCGGGTAGGGAACCACTATGACCATGATTGAATCAATAAGCCTCAAACAAAATTTTATCCCTCCATTTTCTCTTGTTACCATCACCTACTGCTCCCCCCACCCCTTTTTAATGAAGTTTCCTCACTAGATCCCAGAATAGCTCCCAATTTAGGTGATTATTTTGGTTTATAGCTATTTAGGGCCTTTGATGGCTAAAGTCCTTTGGTTCCTAGAACCATCCATCCTTTAATCTGTTCGCACTTTCCTCCTGTGTCATCCTGAACTCCCCACAGAAGTGTCAAAGGAATGGGGGTGGGAGGCATAGGGTATGGAAGAGCTTCAGAGTGAGTCAGAAGGGAAAGAGATAAAAAAAAAGATAAGGAAAGGAAGGGTAGAATATAAAATTGGAATACAGAAAAAGATTGGGAAATGTTTATGAGTTTGTTTCCATTTTAGACATGGAAAGAAAATGGTGTACTAGATTTACACTCTTATGTTTTTGTCTTTAAGTGTCATCGAAGACTCAAACAAAATTCTAGAGACAGAACATCAAGAGGTAAAGTCCAGATCTCTGCTTACTCGATTCTGCTGTGGGTGAGGTTCCCAGGGATCCTGACCCTCTACAACAGTGGTTCTCAACCTTCCTAATGCCCATGTTGTTACAAATTGAACAAAGGGGTCGTGATCCACAGGTTGAGAACTGCTGCTCTACAACCCCTGTTTCCAGGAGCTAGACGTGCTAACCACAGAAGGTGTCCAATACCCGCAACAATAATTTGTCACAGAAGACTTCTTTGGGTGGGAAATCAGAACCTAGGAACATTCCATAATTCTCTATCTTACCCTCCTGAGAATGGAGAATGAGGAATTAGGGCAGAAGTCCTTAATTGTATCATTTATTAGTTTTATAACCCTGTGGAAGTCATTTTATCTCTCAGTCTTTTCTCCATAAAATGGACATAACACTAATAATCCTTTCTCACTCACAGTATGGCTGTGAAGATAAATGAAACAAGATATGAAATAACACATTATAAATGGTTAAGCTGTACACAGAGATGGTTTAGAGCACTGACTGTTGGGGTTTTCAGTCACCTCTGTTTCAAAGGCCTTCAGCTTCTTATAGGATATCCCTGAATCCTCTCCTATTACATGTAACACCATATCCTGGTTCTTCAGCTGGGAGAACTTACCAGGAAGAAGCCAAGAAGCTGCAGAATCTGATCTCTGTCATGAAAAGGTGATCTTTTGCTCTCTATAGTCTCCCAACTCCCAGCTTGGCCTTTGATGATTCCTCAGCTTGGCCTGGGACAGAGTTGGAGAGGGGAATAATTACTGGAGGAAAACATACACAGTGACGGTTGGTTCACTTGTTGAGAAGATTGATGGGGCAAAGGAGGTTCAGACCTCTCAGGAAAGAAGAATCACCCAATTTTGCTTTGGAGTAGGGTCACATTAGCTCTAGAATTCAGGATTCCACTAATGCATAATTCATAAAAGACATTAGATGGGATTGCACTCAGCCCTGAGACAAGTTATTGAATCAATAGGATGAATTTTGCATGAAGAAGTCATCTTTATCATATTATCTTTATAGCTACACCCTTTCTTTTTTTTTTTTTTTTTTTCGTAGAGACAGAGTCTCACTTTATGGCCCTCAGTAGAGTGCCGTGGCCTCACACAGCTCACAGCAACCTCCAACTCCTGGGCTTAAGCGATTCTGTTGCCTCAGCCTCCCAAGTAGCTGGGACTACAGGCGTCCGCCACAAAGCCCAGCTATTTTTTAGTTGCAGTTTGGTCAGGGCCGGGTTTGAACCCGCCACCCTTGGTATATGGGGCCGGTGCCTTACCAACTGAGCCACAGGCACCGCCCAATATAGCTACACCCTTTCATTGGCAGATTCTACTGACCTCGCTGGACCATACTGACACTTTGGTTTTATCTTCATGGAGGCCAGTTCCTAGGACATCCTTGAGGCAGAAACCTATCATCTTATCCTCTTGACATTTCTGGAGAATAGGATTGATTCACAAGAGATGTTGAGTACAATAGCAGGGACATCCTATAGTCCTCAGAATGCAGAGATCTCACAAGGGCCACATTGTCCATAGTTGGGATGTACTGAATACCAGCCTTGGGGTTTACTAGCCTCAAATGTGACTGATCTAGGTTCTACCTGATGGTGCTGCTGGTGATAACTCATCAGCTAATCACTTGGCTCCCTATCTGTCTAGTTTCTTTCTCCTAGTTCAGCTTCTCCAGTTTAACAGAGAAATAACCTCAGGTCCTGTCCTCTCTAAGGACTATGCCCTCCCATGGGTTGTCTGAAATCTTTCCCAATATGCTCCAGACTCTCAGCCCAGCCTACCATATCTTGCCAAATGGCATTTTCTTAGGAAATCAAAGCAGAGGGGTAGACATTCAGGGAGTGCAGGCCCCAGTACTTGTGGGACTAGGAAAAGGCAGCACCAACCCTAAGCCATTTTCTTCTAAGAAAGATGTCACTCTATCATTAATGGTTTTCATATTTCCCTTCCCAGCAAGGGCTGGCTCCCTCAGGAGGGAAGTGTGCGGCGAGTCCTGTGTGCAGATCCCTGCTGCCAAATCTGCAATACTGTGGCTCTGGAGATTCAGCAATTGCTGGTCGGTGGGAACAAGCTCTCCCCAACTTTACTGGAGCCATTGCAGGGCTCCTCTGGCTCAGAAAGGACTATGTCTAATGTGTCTCTTGAGCAAAGTGAGGAGCTGGGTTCCAAAACCCCCAGGGAGCTTTCAATGTCAACTATAACCCCAGCCAAGGCCACAATTAACGGATCAGAAATCTTTAACCAAATCAGCTGCCCAGTCAACCAACTCAGTCAGTGTCAGAGATTACTGGGCTGACCATCCCCCACGAGGGCAAGGATTTCAAGTTGCAGATGGGTCCCAGGATGTGGGAGCGCTGTCTTCTTCAAGCCTTGAGGAGCCTAGAGTTCCTTCGAACCAGAAGAAGAGAAAGAAGAACAACTCCAAACCTGTCAGCAAGGAGAATCAAGGTGAGAAGCCCTTGAATAATACATTCTCTCTTTTCCTAAACCCAGACCTCCCAAACCTAAAACAACACCCTGTAACACTGTATTCCCTTTACCCACCATTCCTATGTCTAAAAGGCCCTGGGATACCTTTAAGTATAAAGATATAAATGCACAATTTCCACACTTGAGGGCTCCCAAGATCTGTGGAGGCATTCCTGTGACAGCTTATAACACACTGTTCTCAATGTTTTCAAAGCCTGGAAAATAAGTTTTCATCCTCTGAGGCTTCTGTTGAAAAGATGAGTTTTCATTCCCTTGACTCTGGGGTCCATGGGAGGCTAACTAGTTCACTCAAGCTTTCTGGGTTTTTGAAGTGTCCACTATAAACCCAGAGCAAAAATAATACTGTGAGCAAATTCTAAACCCAATGGCTTTGGCTTTGACCTCTTCCCCCTTTCGTCCTCTACGTGGCTGCTGTACATGGAGGGACAACACTGAGGCTGCAATGTGCCATCTGCAGCTACCTTATGGTGGTTCTCTTTTCTGTACAAGTCACTCCATCATTAATGGTTGCCATGCTTTCTTTCCCAGCCAGGGCTGGGTTCTTCAGGAGGTAAGAGTGAGTCCCTGGGCTGACTCTATGGACCTCTCCACAACAGGGAGCCCTAGGCCCTTTCTCATCAATGATTTCTCCATCTCTGTAATGCCTAAAATTTTCCCCATTTCAGTTAGTCTCACTTTCTTCCTTCTTATTTGGGCTTCTCAACCTGTCCATCAACGAATCCAGATCAGGCCGGGGGCGGTAGCTTACACCTGTAATCCTAGCACTCTGGGAGGCCGAGGCAAGTGGATTTCCTGAACTCACTGGTTTGAGACCAGCCTGAGCAAGTGTGAGGCCTCATCTCTAAAAAACAGTTGGGCGTTGTAGCAGGCACCTGTAGTCCCAGCTACTTGGGAGGCTGAGAATCACTTTGAGGTTGCTGTGAGCTATGACACAACAGCACTCTACCAAGGGCACAAAATGAGACTCTGTCTCAAAAACAAAACAAAACAAAACAAAACAAAACACCCAAACCCAGAACAATGTCCCATTTCTGCCTCTGGCCAAGTGTAAAGCGCTGGAGCTGCACCTGCTCCAGAGGCAGTCTCGGTTTCAGTGCAATTTGCCTGATGTTATCCAGAAATCTTTGTAGATGCAGAGCCCTGAGATGGGCGACAGTGTGTTCCACTACACCCCAGCACCTTCTCTGATTGGGAGAATCCAGTTTAGTCCTCAGGAGGAAGGCATTGTTCCCCTAGAGCACGCCCAGAGGCTGCTTGAGTTCTGCCTCCAGAAGCAGTTGAAATACCAGGTTGATTTGCCATTGCTGGGGCTTGTTCCAAAAGATCCAGTATTCTATCCAGTTGTCCCTGTGCCCTGCTGATCAGCAATCTCTTCCCTGGAGCAGTGCAGTCCTGACCTGTGTGAGTATCCTGTGAGCCTGCAGCCCCAGAGGCCAGTGGGGATATGACCTGGTCTGATCCACTGTGGCAGCAGGCCAGTCCACAGTTGCTTGCTCAGGCCAAGGTAATGTTGCAGAGTCACTCAGACTCCAACTGTGGGACTGCTAGGGCATGTCCCTGCCTACATCTGCAGTTTTTGGAACTATAAATCACTGGGTCTGCAGCTTTAGGGGCCTGAGTGGCAACTTGGCTCCTCTGTCCTCTAGAAAGCAAACTTCTAAACCGAAAGGCAGCAGTAAGTCCCTATACAGATCAGGAAGTGACACTCTACTGATGGGTCTTGACCAGCAGCAATAGGGCTTATCAGATACTGTTACTAATGATCCTGTACCAGAGAGCCATTCAGAAACTTGAGACAAGTTTGGGCTTTCCTGTCTGGGCTACCTGCTCTCAATTATATGGCTCTTTCCAGGGCTTTGACCATGGCAATCAATAGTTAATCTGCAATCATGGATTGGGCCCATCAGAGCCTCTGACTCAATTTCATCTGAACAATAATGTATAAGTCTAGGCTGTGCTTTCAAGATGCCAGTGAAAGTTGTGAAGACAGTGTCCAAGTGTTCTAGATGGAAATATAAGTGAATGGAGATGGTGCTTCTAGAGAACCAGACAGATCCCGACAGCCCTGAATCACTCAAGATACTGAAACTCAATTTCTTGGCAAAACTAAATTTCCCCTTGAAAAAGAAATTCCCAAAGATACATTTGAAAAAACAAAGGAGGCAAAAAAAAAAGACAGGGCAGCACCTGTGGCTCAAGGAGTAGGGCGCCGGTCCCATATGCCGCAGGTGGCGGGTTCAAACCCAGCCCCGGCCAAAAACCACAAAAAAAAAAAAAAAAAGAAGAAAAAACAAAGGAGGCCAGAGAATGACATGTGGCCATCCTAAAGAATGTCTCCACCTAGGGATCCTTTAGAAGTCCAAGGGAAGGGGCGGTGCCTGTGGCTCAAGGAGTAGTGCGCCGGTCCCATTTGCCGGAAGTGGCGGGTTCAATCCTAGACCCGGCCAAATACCACAAAAAAAAAAAAAAAAAAAAGAAGTCCAAGGGAAAAACACTGCTCCAGAAACTCTCTATCCCACCAGGTATTCAATGTGCCCCAGATCCAGGATGAGTCTGCCTACAAGAACAGCTTAAACTCAACAAAAGGCAGAGAGGCAGAGCTAAAAGCAACCTAGTTCCAGAGCAGTGCCCAGGGTTCTGCCCACTGTGCCTCTGAGATTTCACAATCCAATGGGGACATGACAGAGGCTTTGTGTTCAGCTGGATGCTAGAGTGAACAACTTAGCCTGGACCCCTGGCCCTTTGCAAGAGTGAGAACAAGTCCCTACCCTAGCAGAGAAAACATAGAGGATTTGGTAAAATTTAGTAAGGAGTAGAAGAGGAGGGGGTGCAGAATTAGGGCTCTCCCCAACCAGAGAGAATACCTACTTCGCTGAGGTTCAGGGGCCAGTCCGGTTACTTCTAAACAGAAGTCCAGAGCCATGAATTCCCAAACATTACTCCAGTATCTTTCTCAGGTAAAACTTTAGCCAAGATTGTTGCCTTGAGTAGGAACAAGCAAGGATCTGTCTGAATTTGTAAAGCCACCACTCCATCCTTTCAGCTTACTGTTGAAGGTCAACTCCATCAGCTTCTCCATCACCTTGCATTCCCAGGGAATTCTCCAGGATTGCTTGGGGCAAAAACACCAGATAAGAAACGTCTGCAAGATTGTTAAAGTAAACTGAATGACCTTCCTAAATAAGGAGTCCTGAGAATGCCAAAATCTGGGGTGCCTAGGCCTTATAGGGCCAAATTACTCAGCTAGTGTTTGCTGGGCAAAAGTTTGCAAGTCCTAGGTGGTACCTGTGGCTCAGTGGGTAGGGCGCCGGCCCCATATACCAAGGGTGGCGGGTTCAAACCCGGCCCCAGCCAAACTGCAACAAAAAAACTGGGTGTTGTGGCAGGTGCCTGTAGTCCCAGCTACTTGGAAGGCTGAGGCAAGAGAATCGCCTAAGCCCAGGAGTTGGAGGTTGCTGTGAGCTGAGATGCCACGGCACTCTACCGAGGGTGACAAAGTGAGACTCTGTCTCAAAAAAAAAAAAAAAGTTTGCACGTCCTGCATTTGAAGAGGCCACATTTTTCAGACTCAAAATTTTGAGGTTCAAATATTTCAGGGCCATGTTTTACAGGGAAAGAAATGGCAGGGCCATTCTTTTCAGGGCTAAGTGTTGTAGGGTCTGGTAAGGGCAGCCCGTACTCACAAGAGCTCCATTCTTCTAGAAGATCCAGAAGTTGGCTTGGGAGATAAGATGAAGTTCTTTCTACACTGGATTAACCCTGAAGTGAAAGATCAAAGTCATGAGGAATCCATTCTCATCTCTAAGTCTGCGCCATTGGTCAAAGCCAGTACAAGAGAAGTTGAGAAGTGTCCAATCCCCACCAAAGACCCTGTTGGGGGAGCTAACTTGGAGAAGACAACAAAGAAGCTAAAGCCCAGCCACAACTTCTGTAATACCCTCAGAATCTAGACCAATAGTTTCAGCAACATCTCCTTTAGTCCAGCCAATCCTGGGTCCTGTGCCACTTGCACCACTGCTCTAAGCTCTGTTTTCAACTGACTTATACCATCTACCCAGGAAATCTATGCCAAGTCTCAGCTCTCACTTCAGCAAAAGAAACTGGTTTATACAAGGAGAATACTCAGTCCAAGCAAAAGGGGCTTGCAAGTTCCCGAACCTCTGTATCTCCCTGAAAAAGGCTGTCATCACCATTTCCCATTAACATTCAGGTGAGGCAGAGTATTCTTCAAATATACTCCACACCTCTAAACCAAGAGCCACTTGTTTGTGCCTCCTTATTTTCAATGTTGTGTATTATGGAGAGAATAGAGGGACTAAAAAGTATAAGAGCTTAAATTCATATTTCATTTCTTATGGGTCAGTATTCCATACAGCTCCTCCCATGCCCACCCTGGACTGTGGATAAAGGGACTTGAGCAGAGGAGGAAGGCCCTTATTTAAGGTATATTAAAGGTAAAGGTCAGGCTTAAATTCTATCATGGATCCCACAGTGTGCATGAGCACAGAAGAACAATGTGTGCATAATGGTTATATAAGAAGAGTGGACAGGAATCCACTGCTTTTTTTGTCCACAGCCAAAATTTGTTTATAACTTCTACACAGTGTATGCTCAAAAATCTGGAAGGAAGATTTTTAGAGTAGCATAATGCTCCCTGCTTAAGGATATGCTTTTATTTGTGTCAAAAGCACACAGCTAATGTGATAGATATCAAAGCCAGGTAATAGCCAGGCATGGGGGTCCCATATACTTGGGAGGTGGAGGCTAAGAGATTGCTTGAGCCCAGGAGATGCTTGAGCCCAGGACTTTTGGGGGCTGCATGATGCTATGATGGTCAGGTGTCTACACTAAATTTGGCATCAGTTTGGTGACTTCCCAAGGTAGGGGACTACCAGGTTGTCTAAGGAGAAATGAACTATCCCAGGTCAGAAATGAAGCAGGCCAAAACTCCCGTGCTGATCAGTAATGAGATCATGCCTGTGAGTAGCCACTGCATTCCAGCCTGGGCAACACAGTGATACCCTGTTTCTAAAAGAAGAAAAAAAAAATCCAAATGATAGATTCTTCCCTGTCTTTTCCCTGATATTACTGAGATCTTTAAGGGTAAGTCTACTGTACCTCTGTTGCTTGCTCTGAGTGCAACTACCTTTCAGCTGCATAAAGAATACCACCTAGGCTTGGTGCCCATAGCTCAGTGGTTAGTGTGCTGGCCACATACACAGAGGCTGCTGGGTTTGAACCCAGCCTGGGCCTGCCAAACAACAATGACTACTACAACAAAGAAATAGCCAGGCATTGTGGCACGCGCCTATAGTTCCAGCTACTTGGGAGGCTGATGCAAGAGAATCACGTAAGCCCAAGAGTTGGAGGTTGCTGTGAGTTGTGATGCCACGGCACTCTACTGAGGCCAACATAGTGAGACTCTGTCTCAAAAAAAAAAATAAAAATAAAAATGAAAAAGGATGCCACCTAGAATGAAGATCAGTTGATTATGAGGTCCCCAAAATAGTCACAATAAAATAGCTTTGTTATTCAATAATTCAAATATTTTAAGTACTTATTATGTGCTGGGCACTTTGCCAGGCATTATGCCAGATGTTAGGGAAACCACAGTGAACGATTCATGAGCCTTCCTTCATGAAGCCAATGGACTCTGGGATAGACAATCTTATAAAAAGTCATTAGAAGCAATATGGTAAGAGCTTCTTAGAAGAAATAGGTGAAGGTACAAAGGAGGGAACTAAAAGTAGTTTTAGGAGGTATTTCTGGAAAGTTTCCTGGAAGAGGAAAAGAGGTAAGATGTAGGCCTGTTTTAATGGATGAACACGAGTTAGCCACAGGAGGTAAGGAATAGAGAGGCTTCCCCCCATTGAGGATAATAGGAGCAAAACATAGTGTCACACAAATTAGATGCCATGTCAGAGAATGGTGACTCACTTGAAAAGCCCCTGTATAATAGTATTAAAAGGACATTAAAATGTTTGAGAGATCAGAATAAGGTTACCAAGCTGGAGAATAGATGGCATTCATTCTTCCATTCTTTTGTTCCTTCAACAAATAGAGCACCTACTATATGCCAGGCGCTTTTAAAGACATTGGGAATACAGCAGTGAACACGGGAAAAAATCTGCTCCCATGGATCTTACATTGGGAGTGTATTTGGGAGGTAGATAAAAGAAGCATAAGTGAAAAAATATAGTATATAGAAGGTGACCACATACATGCAAAAAATCAGGGTAAAAGGGTTAGAGAAGACTTGAATGGGGCAACAGTTTTAAATAGAGAGTTAAGGGCTGGTCTCACTAAGAAATTAACATGCAATGAGAACTAGAGGGTGATGAGAGAGTAAACCACACGGATAACTGAGGAAGAGTGATCTAGTCAGAAATGGTAGCTAACGGGCCATGTGGAGGCTGGAGCATGCCTAGCCTATTAGAAGGAACAAGGAGGCCAGTGAACATAAAGCAGAGTAATCAAGGGAGAAAGCGGTAGCAGACAATGTCTGGGCAGTAAGGTAAAAGGCCTGGCAGGTCACTGCAAGGACATTGGCTGTTACTCTGAGTAAATGTAGAAGAAATTAGAGGGTCAAATTAGATCCGACTTATGTTTTAAAACAATCACTTCTGTTGTGGTGCTGATAATAGTGTTGAAGGTATAGACTTAGGGAGAAATGGGAAGATTAGTTATGAGGTTATTCCAGTAATGAAAGCAGCAGAGAATAATTTAGATGCTGGGTTCATTTTGAAGGTAAAGACATGGGATTCACCAGTAAATTGAATGTGGATGGTTAGAGAAAAAAAATCAAGGATGATGCCAATGTTTTTGCCCTAAATAACTGGCAAGATGGAGTTGCCAATACAGTGGAATCTCCATAGTTGACCCCCTCCTTACCTTGACCACTTCCCTAAATTGACCTAATTTTCATAGATAGACATGCACCACATATATCAGCACAGTAGGCCTAGTTCCTTATGTTGACCACCTCCGTATGTTGACCAGTTTGTTACAGTCCCATGGGTGGTCAACTTACAGAGGTTCTACTGTAATTGATGTGGGAAATCCTGAGATTGGAGTAAGTTTAGTATATGTTACCAGGTGGTGGTGGTGGTGGTGAATCAGGAATTCATGTTTGTACAGTTTGAGATGAATATTGGACATCCAAGTATATATATTGATTAGATGATTTGGGCATTTAAGCCTGGAGTTGAGGGAAGGGCCCAGCTTACAGGGAGACAGACACCTAGATAAAGATATCTCCTATTTTGGGATAGGGAAAGAAAGGTTTTCCCCGCCTATGAGAGACTGAAGGCAAAGACCCAAAGCAGCAGTTCTCAACCTGTGGGTAGCGATCCCTTGGGATTGAATGACCCTTTCATAGGAGTTGCCTAATATCAGATATTTACATTACAATTCATAACAGTAGCAAGATTACAGTTATGAGGTAGCAACGAAAATGATTTTATGGTTGGGGATCACCACAACATGAAGAACTGTATTAAAGGGTCACAGCATCAGGAAGGTGGAGAACCACTGACTCAAAGGAATGAGTGAGGAGATGGAAAGGGACCAAGGCTGCAGGGGACGGGAGACTAGAGAGTCAAAGCTGGAAACCAGAGGTAAAGAGGGACTCTGGAAGTTACTATGGAAAGTTTCTATTAGGGCCTAAGGAAAACGCTGGCAGGAAAAGATGACTAAAGTTGCTGGTGATGTGTGTGAAGCTCCTGGAACACTGGAGCAGCAGGAGAGATCACAGAGAAAGTTCTAAATGCTCAGAGCCTGAGCAAGAGCATGGGGTTGGCAAAGGTGACATCCTAGGGCATAGTGAGGGACCAGGGAGGGTCTGGAGGTGGGAGGAGAAGACTGGGAAGCAGGATGACAAAGAGGTTGCCCAGAGTGGTTGGGGCAGACCTCTGTTTTGGCCACCTGATATCCCTCTGCATTCCCCTCCTGACCTACCACAGAGGAGCCAAGAGCACGAGGAAGGGCAGGAAGTGCTGGGCTTCTTTATGTGTATGAGGGACAGTGGGATGACCCTGGTTCCTAAGGAAATCCAGGATCACTCACCATCCCACCAAGCCAGGAGGAAGTGGTGGCAGGGCTCACTTCCTATGATTGGACCCCAGCACTTAGCACAGTATTTCCATGGTTAAGAAGATGCATAAAGGTTGGATGGGAAGAAGAATAGTTGTGTCTTTCATCTGAATGGTGATTCTGCGTCTAAAAGATGAGGACAGTCCCTAAATAGTTCCCAGGGCAGGGAGACACAAGGTGTGGGCCTGCTGAGCCAACACTCAACAGCTGTTTTCCTAAAGCATCCCCAAAGATCAAAGGAGGTTTTGTGTTAGACATATCCTCACTTCTGGATGGGAGCTGGGGCATAGTCATGGAGGAAGAAGAAACAGTGAAGGGAATTGACTCAAAAGGGTCACAGCAGCATCAGGTGGGAAGCTAGGGTTAGCCTGCACACATCCTGGTTTAGGGTTGAGCAGGCCCTTCCCATGGTCCCCCACAGGCTCCTGCTTGCCCCAGCAGATTTCTATCATTGTGATTTCAGGCAACTAACCACAACTCTTGTACCTGCTCATCCACCCTAGCAGAAAGGTCATGAAATATGCTGAGCACAGGAGTGAATGTGTGAGAATCTCCTTGCTTTGTTCAGTTCTGTCATGCCATCCTCTTGCCATCAGGGGGACTCTCTGAGCAGGAGTGTGAAACTCCTTGCCCTCTTCAAAATTCCAGCCAGCTGGAATTTTGAGATTCTGAGATCCTCAGAATCAAGGACTCAGTTATCTCACATATCCACCCAAATCCTAGTCCCTCTCCCTTGTGGGGCTTGGGATAAAGCATACCCTGCCCCTAAATTTCTACATCCTCTGAATCTTAATCCTCTTTCAAAAGCCTCATCTCTGTCCTTTAGCTAACCTTCCCATTGCCACTCCAGAACTGCCCTGTGCCTGTCCAAGGCTAAATCCCTGGAAAGATGTTAATAATGTGTGAATACAGTAGTGAAAAAATAAAATTATAAACATCTTCATATTATGGTTTTCCTTTCTAAAATGTATTTTTGAGGCTTGCAGAAAAACAGATTGGAATGTACAGAGAGTTTCCATACATCCTCTTCCTGTCCCTGGCCCACATACAGTTTCTCCTATTATTAACATCTTGCATTAAGCTAGTACGTTTGTTACAACTGAGGAGTCAGTACTGATACATTATTATTAACTAAAGTTCATAATGCACATTAGGGTTCACTTTTTGTGTTGTATATATGTTCCTTGGGTTCTGACCGATGTATAATGGCATGTATCCACCATTATAGTACCATACAGAATAGTTTCACTGCCCTAAAAGTTCCATGTTCCACAAATTCACCCCTCTCTCCCTTCTCCTCAATCTCTGCCAATCACTGATTCTTTGTTTAAATTGTGGTTAAAAAACATATAACATGAAATGTACCATGTTAGCCATTTTAAAGTGAAGAATTCAGTGGCATTAAGTACGTTCACAAGATTGTGTGACCTGATATAGCCACTGTTTATTTCCAATACTTTTGCATCATCCCAAACTGAAATTCTACCTATTAAACCATATCCCCATTCCCACCTCCCAGACCCTGGTAACTTTTATTCTACTTTCTATCTCTGTGAATTTGCCTATCCTAGGTACCTCATATGAATAAAATCATACATAATTTGTCCTTTTGTATCTGGCTTATTTTGGTTAGCATGCTTTCAAGGTTCATCTATGTTGTGGCATGTATGAGATTTCATTTCTTTCTATGATTAAATAATATTCCACTGTGCATATCTTTATACACACATACAGTTTGTTAGTCCACTCATCTGTTGATGTATAATTGGGTTATTTCTAACTTTTGGCTAATGTGAATAATGCTACCCTGTTTCCCCGAAAATAAGACATCCTCCGAATTTAAGACCTACTTACAGGAACGATAAGACGTCCCCTGAAAATAAGATCTAGCGCATCTTTGGGAGCACACCTTAACATAAGACACTGTCTTATTTTCGGGGAAACAGGGTAGTATGAACAGTGGTGTGCAAGTGTCTGTTTGAGTCCCTGATTTCGTTTCTTTTGGGTATATACCCCAGAATGGAATTGCTGGATCATTATGGGGATTAACTTTTGGAGAAATTGCCAAACAGAAGCTGCACCACTTTCCATTCCCACTAGCAATACAGCAGGATTTCAATTTCTCCTTACCTTAGAGAACACTTGTCCTTCTGGGCTTTTTTCTGTTTGTTTGTTTGCTTGTTTTGTTTTTTGAGACGGAGTCTCACTACATTGCCCTCAGTAGAGTGCTGTGGCATCACAGCTCACAGCAACCTCAAACTCTTGGACTCAAGCAATTCTCTTGTCTCGCTCAGCCTCCCAAGTAGCTGAAACTACAGGCACCCGCCACAACGCCTGGCTATTTTTTGTTTGTTTGTTTGTTTTTTTGTTGCAGTTGGCATTGTTTTAGCTGGCCAGGGCGGATTCCAACCCACTAGCCTGGGTGTATATGGCTGGTGCTATACCCACTGAGCTATGTACACGGCTATCCTTCTGGTTTTCTGATGGCTGTCTTTTGATGGCTTGTAACTTCACTTCTTATTTCTTTTTTTTTTTTGTGACAGAGTCTTACTTTGTTGCCCTCAGTAGAATGCCATGGTGTCACCTCAAAATCTTGGGCTCAAGTGATTCTCTTGCCTCAGCCTTCCAAGTAGCTGGGACTACAGGTACCTGCCATAATGCCTGTCTATTTTTAGAGATAGGGTCTTGCTCTTGTTCAGGCTGGTCTCAAACTCGTGAAACAGGCTATCCACCCACTTCAGCCTCCCAGAGTGCTGGGATTACAAGGGTGAGCCACCATACCCGGCCTGATACTTCATTTTTTTAAAAATGCCGTACTCAGCATTTTAATATTCCATTGTATGGCTATACCACCATTTGTTTATTCACCTACTGAAGGACATCTTTATTGCTTCCAAGTTTGGGAAATCATGAATAAAACTGTTATAAATATCCATGTGCAGATTTTTGTGCAGATGTAAGTTTTCAACTGATTTGGGTAAACACCAAGGAGTACAATTGCTAGATCATATGGTGAAAGTATGTTTAGTTATATAAGAAGTTGCCCAACTGTCTACCAAAGTGGCTGTGCCATTTTGCATTCCTACCAGCATTGAATGAGAATTCCTTTTGAATCCACATCCTCGTCAACATTTGATATTTTCAGTGTTTTGGATTTGGCCACTTTAATAGAAGTATAATGGTATCTTATTGTTTCGATTTACAATTCATTAATGACATATGATGTGTAACACCTCTCATATGCTTAGTTGTCATCTGCATGCCTTCTTTGGTGAGGAGGCTAGTTCTTTGACCCATTTTTATATTGGGTTCTTAATTTTTGTATGGTTGAGTTTTAAGAGTTCTTTGTATATTTTGGATACCAGTCCTTTATCAGATAGGTTTTTGCAAAGGTTTTCTCTAAGTGTGCTTTATCTTTTAGGGGAGCAGAAGGCTTTAATTTTAATGAATTCAAAATTATCAATTTTTTTCATAGATTGTGCTTTTGGTGCATATCTAAAAAGTCATCACCAAACCAAAAGTCACCTAGATTTTATCATAATCTTTTTTGAAAGAAAATTGGTAATTTTTATCTTTCTATTAATCTGTGCTTTCTAATTTTCCTACACTGCAAATTTTAAAAGTCTATAGACATAATTGAAACCTCCAGCTGGGGATGGGGAAGGAGTGTGTGTGTGTGTGTGTGTGTGTGTGTGTGTGTGTGTGTGTGTGTGTGTGTGTGTGTGTGAAAGATTTTGCTTAGGCTATTAATCAAGGAGGTTCTTGAAGTACGAGCTGGGCCTATAGGCCCCACACACTGCCCACGTGCTTCATAAGCAGCAGCTGTGCTCTATGGTTAGGTGGGAAAGCAAGTTGCCAACTGAAAGGAATAGATAAACCAAGAGGGAGAATGCGAAACTGAACACAACCCTTCACTGTATAGCGTCCTCATGACCAATTATTATCTCCAAGGCCTTAGTGTTCTTTCTCAGAAATCTTTCATGGTATGTTTTTAAATTTATTTCACTGTGTCCCATAGTAAGATATATAGCTTACAAAGTGACCCTGTATACACATATTTATAAACACATTTATAGATCCATAATTAGACTCAAAGTTTTGTGGAACTATCCTACTTTTACTACATGTGATGCCCCTAGGGTTTCATTCAAATAACCCTGAGGGCGGTGCCTGTGGCTCAATGGAGTAGGGTGCTGGCCCCATATGCCAGAGGTGGTGGGTTCAAACCCAGCCCTGGCCAAAAACTGCAAAAAACAAAACAAACAAACAAAAACCCTGAAAGTGACTCTGTAAAATGATTTTGTGACATACTAATGGGTCTGGACCTGCAATTTGAATGGCAGGTCTATTTTTAGTTCTCTAAATGTTCTCCAAATATCTTTCCAAAAGGAATGTATTAATTTGCATTCCCACCAGCAGTGTAGAAGTGTTCCCTTTTCTCCACATCCATGCCAACATCTCTGGTTTTTGGGAGTTTGTGATATGGCCTGCAATTTGAAAAACACCACCTTAGTATCATTTTACATTTTTGATTAAAGAACTGCACTTTTATCTTTTGATTTAAAGATAGCTGCTTTTAGAAGACAAGGACAACATTATGGGATACAAGGTAAGCTTTGCCTTTGACTAGAGTGACGCAAGAAAAGAATTCTCAAGCTGGTTGGAAGATCTAGCAGAGAAGGATGGCTACTAAACACCTTTGACTAAATAAAACCCTACTCTCTACGGGCTGATGCTCCCTGACATACAGGCATATCTAAGTGAATATTTATTGGAGCATTGTTTATAGTAATTAAGAGATGAAACAAACTTTAATAGGGGAATTATTATTACTTTTTAAAATTGAGATTGCCCTGGGTACACTGCATGGCATTATACCTCATAGCAACCTCAAATTCTTGGGCTCAAGTGATTCTCTTGCAGGCCCAGGTTGGGTTTGAGTCACCAGCCCTGGTGTATGTGACCAGAACCCTAACGACTGAGCTACGGATGCCAAGCCAATAGGGGAATTATTGAATAACTTGTGATATATTTGTGCTACAAAAAAAAGAGAGAACCCTTTCCCCAGGAATGCAAAGGATTCCAACCGGAATACAAAGTCTGGAGCAATGATTCTCAAATGGTGAATTGGCTGGATCCTGGGGGAGTGGGCGATACATATAAGAAAGGAGAGAAATGAGTGGATTGAGAAAGCATATCAATTGTAATAGACATATTTGAGAAACAAACATTAAAAGCTGTTACTTTTTTTCTCTTTGTAATATAGACTACAAAACAGTGGAACTTTCTATTATGTTCTTGGTTCTTGGGAGTTTACAGAAGATATTGTGCTCTAAATAGTTCAGAACTGTCTCCCCCCAAAAACTTGTATCAGAAGTTTTAGAGAGAAGCCATAAGAATTTATGTTTTTAAAATTTGGGAAACACTCATTTAAAGACCTGGAATAAACATACAAAATTCACTTTTTAAAGAATTACTCCTCGGAGAAAAATTAATGGTTCTTATTGGCTTTTTTCAGATGACATGGTAAGAGTTATCACTGAACAAAGGACAACTTATTAGGAGGCATACTCTATAAGTAAATGATTCATTAACACTATATCAGCAAACTATAGTCCTGCTATAAACTATTACATAGGACCCCCCTAACATACTATAGTCCTGCTATAAACCATTACATGGAAACCCCCTAACACACTATATCAGCAAACTATAGTCCTGCTATAAACTCTTACATAGGAACTCCCAAACATATTATAGTCCTGCTATAAACCATTACATGGAAACCCCCTAACATACTGTCATTCTGCTATAAACCTTTACATGAGAACTCCCAAACATACTATAGTCCTGCTATAAACTCTTACATGGGAACTCCCTAACATATTATAGTCCTGCTATAAACTCTTACATGGGAACCCTCTAACATACTATAGTCCTCCTATAAACCCTTACATATGAACTCCCTAACATACTATAGTTCTGCTATAAATCATTACATAGGACTCTCCAACATACTATAGTCAGGCTATAAACCACTACATGGAAACTCCCTAGCATAGTATACTTCCGCTATAAACTCTTATATGGGAACTCCCTAACATACTATACTCCTGCTATAAACCCTGACATGGGAACTCCCTAACATACTACAGTCCTACTATAAACTATTACTCTCTACAAGGATAACAAGAATCACTATTAAGCAATCTCAATTGTTAATGATGTCATTGCAGTAGTTTGGGAATTCTGATGAAGACATCCACCAGTAAAACAAACACAGCTCCCACTCCCCTTCCCCATAAAAAATTTAATACTTTCCAACCCTGACTGCAGGCTCTATGAGCACTTTTATCTTTCTATTTGAGATGGCTCCATTTTATAGGCCATTGTATGCCTTTAAAAGCAAAAAATGTATAATAGAATCATTAAAAAAGGAAACAAAATCCAAACAAGATCCTAAGTCATTTTTTAAAATTAAAAAAAAATTGTCTTAATAAAGAATTTTTTGAGAGACAAGTTCTTGCCATATTGCCCAGGCTGGACTTGAATTCCAGGGCTCAGACGATCCTCCTGTCTTAGCCTTCTGAGTAGCTGAGACTATAGGTGTGTACTATATTCATCTCCAAGTAATTTTGAATCATCGTTTTTGTTTTTTTTTTTGTACTGACAGAGTCTTACTTTGTCACCCTCGGTAGAGTGCCGTGGCATCACACAACTCACAGCAACCTCCAACTCCTGGGCCTACGTGATTCCCTTGCCTCAGCCTCCCGAGTAGCTGGGACTACCGGCGCCCGCCACAATGCCTGGCTATTTTTTTGTTGCAGTTTGGCTGGGGCCGGGTTCAAACCCACCACCCTCGGTATATGGGGCCGGCACCCTACTCACTGAGCCACGGGCGCTGCCGAATCAATGTGTTTTTTATTGTCAGAGTAAACACAAAGGAATTAGTCTTTATGGATGAAGCTAAAACATTTAATCCTTCATAGAGAAAAGGAATAAACTTAAATATAAAAGACACCTTGATTAAAAGTGAATGTGGTCAAATATCCAAATGTCCAATGTGTGTTTGAAAAATTAAATTTAGCTCTAGTTTCTAGAAAAACAAGTGATAATGGGTACTGATGTGTAAAAACAAATGCCAGGTGTCTCAACTAATGCAATAAGACACAAAAAGAAAATAAAAGGTATAGAGATTGGGAAGGAAAAAATCAAATTCTCTTTATTTACAGATAACACGAGTATTTTTATAGAACTTTAGAAAGAACAGACAGAAAAATCTCCTGGAAGTAATAAACTATTATAGCAAAGTTACCAGATACAAGGTTATTATACAAAAGCCAATCACTTTCCTGTATACCAACAATGAACAAGTGGAATTTGAAGTTAAAAACACTTATCATTTATATTAGCACTCAAAAAGAAAAGAAAAGAAATAAGTATAAACCTAACACAAGATATGTATGTATATACTCACTTACACACATATATACATACAAAACTCTGATGAAAGGTATCAAAGAAGAATTAAATGAATGGTGAAATATTCCATGTTCCTGAATAGGAAGACTCAATATTATCAAGATCTCAATTCCGCACAACTTGGTCTATAGATACAATGCAATCCCAATTGAAATTCTAGCAGGCTACTTTGTGGATATTGATAAATTGCTTCTAAAGTTTAGAGAAGCAAAAGATCCAGAACAGCCAACTTAGCCTGGAAGGAAACTGAAGTTGGAGGAGTGACACTACCTGTCTTTGAGACTTACTATGAAACTATAGTAATCAAGACAGTGTAGTACTGGAAAAAGAACAGACAAATAGATTAATGGACCACAATACCAAGCCTCAATATAGACCCACATAAATATAGTCGACAGATCTTTGACAAAGGCGTAAATGCCATACAATGTGGCAAAGATACTCTTTTCAACAAATGATGCTGGAACAACTGGACATCAATATTCAAAAGTGAATCTAGACACAGACCTTACTCCCTTTACAAAAAGAAGGATAAAAAGATGTTGCCCTGCAATTTGCAGGATTACATTTGGATCATAGACCTAAATGTAAAATGTAAAACTATAAAATCCCAAAAGATAACACATGAGAAACCTAATTGATCTTGAGTATTGTAATGACTTTCTTGCCTTTTTTTTTGGAGACAGAGCCTTAAGCTGTCGCCCTAGGTAGAGTGCTCTGGCATCACAGTTCACAGCAACTTCCAACTCCTGGGCTGAAGCGATTTTCCTACCTCCACCTCCCAAGTAGCTGGGACTATAGGTGCCCACCACAATGCCCAGCTATTTTTTTTTTGTTTGTTTGCAGCCGTCATTGTTGTTTGGCAAGCCCAGGCTGGATTCAAACCCGCCAGCTCAGGTGTATGTGGCTGGTGCCTTAGCTGCTTTAGCCACAGGCGCCGAGCCTATGACGACTTTCTAAATGCAAGACCAAAGGCATGATCTGTGAAAGAAATAACCAATAAACTGAACTTCACTAAAACTAAAAATTTCTGCTGTCTGAAAGCCAACGTCAAGAGAATAAGAACGTATGCCATGAATTGGTTAAAAAATATTTTCAAAAGACACATCTGATGAAGGACTATTATCTGAAATATACAAAGAACTCTTAAAAGTCAGCCATATGACTATATGACTACCCAGAGCCATACATACAAGGCTGTATAGCAAATTGATTGAGGGAGAGTCTATGAATTATCAAATACCCTCATTGCAATCCTGACTCCAGAGTAGTGTTGACCTTACTTGGTAAATTGCTTAATTTCTTAGGGCGCTTATTAGTTCATTTGTAAAATGTTATTCACTTCATAGATTACTTTTAGGGATTATTCAATTAACATAGTGTGCAATGTTGGAGATAGAGTCTGGTATTTAATAAATAATCATTAAATGGCAAAAAAATGCTCAACAATAATAAAACAAAAACTAAATTTAAAAATAGGCAAAAGATCTGAACAGATAACTCACCAGAGAAAGTATACAGATGGCAAGTAAGCATGTGAAAAGGTATTCTACATCATATGTCATTAGGGAATTGCAGATTAAAACAAGATAGCACTACATAAGCATTTAAATGGCCCAAATCCAAAACACTGACCATAATAAACACTAGCAAGGATGTGGAGGTAACAGAAACTCTCATTCATTACTAATGAGAATACAACCACTTTGGAAGACAGCTTGGCAGTTTTTTACAAAACTAAACATACTCTTACCATAAGATCCAGCAATTGCAATCCTCTGTATTTACCCAAATGAACTAAAAACTTATATCCACACAAAACTTGCACATAGATATTAATAAAATCTTTATTTGGGGATCATCAGAGCTTGTAAGCAACCAAGATATTCTTCAATAGATGAATAAACAAACTGTGATATATCCATAAAATGGAATATCATTACTTAGCATTTAGAAGAAATGAGGGATCAGACTATGAAAAGACATGGAAGAACCTTAAATACACACTGCTAACTGAAAGAAGTCAATCTGAAAAGGTTCTATACTGTATGAGTCCAACTGTAGGCAATTCCCAAGTTACAAATATCTTACATACAGCTCACACAAGTGGAGGCTATTACTGTAAGTCCCTGAGTTACAAACATCCAACTGACACACAACTTCCACTTACAAATGCAGATTATTACTCATAGGTAAATACCTGTTCCCACTTACATACAAATTCAACTTAAGAACAAACCTGCAGAACTGATCTTGTTCATAATCCGGGGACTACCTGTAATATGACATATTGGAAAGGGCAAAACTATGCAGACAGTAAAAGGATAAGTTGTAGCCAATGGTTGCAGTGAGGAAGGAATGAATAGGTGGAGCACAGAGGGTGTTTTGGTTTTTTTGTTGTTTTGTTTTGTTTTGAGTCAGAGTCTCATCATATTGCCCTTGAGAGTGCTGTGCCGTCACAGCTCACAGCAACCTCAAACTCTTGGGCTTAAGTGATTCTCTTGCCTCAGTCTCCCAAGTAGCTGGGCCTACAGGCGCCCACCCCAAAGCCTGGCTATATTTTTTTGTTGCAGTTGTCATTGTTGTTTAGCAGGCCCAGGCCAGGTTTGAACTCTCCAGTCTCAGTGTTTGTGGCCAGCACCCTATTGAGCCCACAGAGGGTATTTTGGACAACGAATTCTACATGATCTACAATGGTGGTTATACATTTATCAAAATACACAAATACTTTATACATCACACACTTACAAAAGCCATAGAATGAATGCTCTTCCAAGAGTGAACCCTAATGTAAACAATGGACTTTGGGTGATAATGATGTGTCCATATAGGTTGTGTCCATATAGGTCATCATTGTAACAAATTTACCACTGTGGTGCAGGATGTTGATAGTATGGGTGATTTTATAAGGGAAGTGTGTATATGGGAACTTTTTGTATTTTCCACTTGATTTTACTGTGAACCTAACAATGCTCCAAAAAAGAAAGCTCATTAATAAAGAAAACACATACACACAAAACAAATAAATGCCTAGTGAGAAAAACTGACGTCCCCTATGCTGAAGGAAGTCCTAAAAAAAAAAGGAATTGTAAATAAACGAAGTCACAAAGGTGCTGCAAATTATGCCTAATGGTTACATTTTTGGTTGGAAACAGGGAATTCTGCCTTCTGTCAACATAAATGAATGAGTGAAACAAAAATCTCAATCTATGGAGGTTTATTAAGCCAAGATTTTGAGGATGCACCCAGGAAAAACACAAACTGCAGATAAGCTGTGGCTGTTTTTCCAAAGAGGAGGGTGGAATCTTCAGCATTTTAAAGGCACAAGGAGAAAGGGGGAAAGGTGGGAGTGGAGGGCTGGGGGGAGGAGAGACTAATGAGGTTACATTCTTGTGAGGCCCAAGGAATCTACATATAATAAGAAAGTGAAGGAAACATCAGTCACGTAGAGGTCCCTGGCTAGGTAGAAGATGCCAGATTCTGTCTTATCTCCAGTTTTGTTACCTGTAAGGTAAATTTGTAATTCATTATTAATGTGGACTTGAACAGGCTTTAGTTTTAGGTGCTAGATATAGGTACAGTTTGCATGTCCTTGTTTATAGGAAGTTAACAAGAAATTTCCTTAATGAATGCTCTGTGGGGACAGTTCCTCACAGCTGTCTGAGTTATTACCTTTTATTTTGCATAAGGAGTTAGCAGAGGCCCTGAGACTTTTTCTTTTTAGATTTCCTAGCAGGGATGAAAAGAAGGATATAAAGATGTTGTCAAAGGATAATGTGACATCAGAGAATGTGTGGTATTTTGGTAAAGATTCCAAAAGAACCTCAAAAAATAGGACAAGAAAGTAGAATAGGGCCATCTGGCTGTATGAACTAGAGGAAATGAAAGCAGATTATAGCCTGAATCTTTCTTTGGTACTGTAGCAGCCAAGAAAGCTCGGAAGATGTATTTGGAAGGTAGTAAGATATATGTGGGCAAAGTGTGTATATATAAAAGTCATAAATTTCTCTGCAGAGAACTTGCTTATTTATAAAGGTGAAGTAGTAGTAGGAGGGGGCTGCTCTGTAGCAGAAAGAAAAGAGGGAATAAAAGGGCAGTTAAGGAACCTTTCTCCTTTATCTCTCTTTGTAAGTGTGAAGTCTGATGAGCAACTTCCTAATTGGCTATGACCAGAGTTCTCAGATACTGTTATGTTAAATACAAATGTAAAAGATGAGCCTTTGATTCTTGATATGGGTTTCTTGCTATGGGAGTGACAATTATCTGCAAGACACAAAGTAAATAATGGTGATTTCCTGAAAAGTAAAAGGGCTTCATCAGGTGAAAACAGAGTTAAAAGAAACCTGTTAAAGGGGGACTGGGGAGAACCAAAGCACATTCAAAAGATAGAAAAGAAAGCCCCATTTTTCCATCGAGAACACCAGAGAAGAAAGCAAACTGAGATAGTTGTCATGGTCTTCCACAAAATGTGTGTTCTATACGTCTTTAAATTTGGTGTTAGGACTCTTTCTTTTCTTCAAAATGGTCCAGAAAGGGGCAGCGCCTGTGGCTCAAGGAGTAGGGTGACAGCCCCATATACCAGGGGTGGCGAGTTCAAGCTCAGCCCCAGCCAAAACTGCAAAAAAAAAAAGGGGGGGGGAGACAGTGAGGCACCCATGGCTCAAAGGGGTAGGGTGCCAGCCCCATATGCTGGAGGTGGTGGGTTCAAACCCAGCCCAGGCCAAAAACTGCAAAAAAGAAAAAAAAAAAAAGGTCCGGAAAGACTAATCACACCAAATATTCAAAACTCAATTCTAGAAACTACACAGTCACCATCTCATCACATGCAACCTGCTTTCCCAGTGGTTAGAGCCTGAACTATGACAATAGGTACAGGTGATTTCTCTGATCACAGGGCAGAGCCATGAAAACTTGGAATTAAGCTAGTTTCTATAACCACAATGATTAGAAAAGAGTGGTCAACATTACCAAAGTTATCAGTGCCCTGCATTTATGCTGTGTCCTGTAGACCTGTGTAAGGGTTGAGTAGAAAGCTTTAAAAATTCATCTCCTCTATGCTGAGTTTGAGCTGGAGAAATTTAGCATGAACAGTATCTGTACATACAAGTGAAAATTATCAGATTGGTCAATAATTGGCTCATGGGAGCATGTGCCTGAGAGCCTCAGGGAAAGCCATATCCCTAACATAGAAGATGGCCAGCCACAAGGGTTTGGAAAACCAACAGAACCGAAGTCTGTAGAAAATGCAGAATCCATAGCACAGATCCTAAGCTCACTATGAACATTTGCATCAACCCTGAGACTTAACAAAAACCATCAAAAAAGAAAACCCCCAACCCTCTTCAGGTCTTTGAGGAAATTCAAGTCCCAAAGGGTCTAGTTCTCCAGTGACTGGCTGTTGCTTTAGGAATCCAGTGCCTTTCTACAGTGTTCTTTGGATCCTGTTCCTACTCAGCCCTTAGTAGCTTACAGACTAGTTTTAATTTTCATGTTTGTAGACCTTGAAAAGGTCCCATCAAGTACCTCTCTCTCCCTCCCTTCCTCTCTGTTTATTCAAGAAGACATAGTCATCCCAACTGCACAAGCTACACTCAGAAAATGTTTGTAGAAGAAACAAATGATTGGTGTTAAGTGGGTGTAATAACTGCATTAAATGGGGCTCAATCTGTGCTTCCAGGGCGCAGAGTAGAGAACAGGGCCCTTTTTTACATCTTGCTAAAAAGCTTTACTTGCTCAGTGCAATCACACCAGCCAATCACTGATGGTGTTATGTTCCTTAACTGTTGCTCTTCTGCTTCTGTGGGAAGTCAGCACTGTGACTTTTAATAAAGACAGTCCAGGTCCGCAGAGGCTCAAGATATGCCGTAATTGTGTTCTCATGTATATAAGAGCTTCATGAGCTTTTTGTAAATATTAAACAGCAGTAGAATTTCTCTCAGGCCTCACAGTCTTGAGCAGAGGCCAAGAGGACTCAAATTCAGACCTTGGAAACCCCAAAATAGCTCTGTTAATTTAGAGTTGACATGTTTTCCTGGGCTGACTGAAGCCAGTGCAGCTGTGCTAGATAAACAGGGGTGAATAGAAGAACAGTGGGTCTACAGAGATGGAAACTAAAAATAACATGTAAGCTACTGCCAGGTAACTGGTGAGGATGGATAAAAACAGGCTCTAAGAGGAATGAGGTGAAACACTGGATTTCTAAAGCAACATCCTGTCCCTAGAAAATAGGCAGATCATTGGGGCTGGATTTCCTCAAAGAGCAGGAGTTCCATAGAGGGGAAAAAGACTTTTATGATTTTTGCTTGCAGTTTTATCAGGATTGATGCCACCCAGACATGCAATGAGCTCAGGGTCTGTGTTATACATTCTGCATTTTCAATAGACCCTGGTTCTGTTGGTTTTCTACACCCTGTGGTTGTCATCTTCTATAGACAATCTTTCAGGGATAGGCTTCCAGGTGCCAATTGTTGACCACCATTAAAGAAAGGTATTGCATAAACTAAATCTTGAAAGATGAGTAAGAGTTTCTGCAGTGGATAAAGTCAGAAAACTTATTCCAGGAAGAAAGGCAGGAACACAGCTCTACAAGAACCCCATTGTAGCTCATATGGTAGGTAGTATGCCTTGGGACTGGATAGCAAGGAATGTTGCTTTCACATGAGAATTATTATTAGCTTGAAAAGTTGGTTGAAATAGGGTGGCATGTGTGGCTCAGTGAGTAGGGCAGCAGCCCCATGTAACAAGGGTGGCGGGTTCAAACCCAGCCCCAAACTGCAACAAAAAAAATAGCTGGGCATTGTGGCAGACACCTGTAGTCCCAGCTACTCAGGAGGCTGAGGCAAGAGAATCGCCTAAGCCTAGGAGTTGGAGGTTGCTGTGAACTGTGACGCCACAGCACTCTACCGAGGACAACAAAGTGAGACTCTGTCTCTTAAAAAAAAAAAGTTGGTTGAAATAACATGCTTAAATTGTATTATATTTGGATTTCAGGAATTAAAAGTAATCTGACCCAGAAAACTGGATTTTCTGAGGTCAATGCGGCAGCCCCTCACCATATTCTTGACATTGCATAATTCCCTCTCTTAAATAACTTGTCTCGGACCAATACAATAGGGCAACATTGAGGAGTGTCACCTTCCACAATTAGGTTAGAAAAGATTATTGCTTGTGACTTGCTATTGCATTTTTGGTGTTTAAACTTTCATAGAGCTATGCCGGAAAAGCCCACATGGCCAGGCACTGAAGGTGTCCTGTGTCAAACAGCCAGTAAGGAACTGAAGCCCTCAGTATAAAAGAGCATAAGGAACTGAATCTTGCCAACAATCATTGAGGGAGCATGGAAGCAGATCCTTCCCAGGTGAAGCCTTAGATGAAGTCACAGATCCTGGGTTGACTTGATTTTGGCCTTGTATGAGACTGTGAGGCAGAGGACTCAGTTAAGCTATTCTTTGATTTGATTCTTGATATACAGATACTATGAGATATAATAAAAGTGTTGTCTTAACTGCTGTTTTTTGCTAATTGTTATGCAGCAATAGTAACACACCAAAATGTGGGGAAGTCCACATTTGAAGTTCCAGAACTCCAATCAGTGCACTACAGTCATGGCAAAGACTTTGGGATGCAACAGGAGACTCCTTGCCTCACCAATTTTATAGTGCAGGGCATGTTCAAGTCATTTTCCTCTTGTTAAAGTTGGGGGCTTTCTTATTGTTGAATTCAGAGAGCTCTTTATATATTCTGGATATAACTCATTTTCAACATGTATGATATGCAAATATTTTCTCCCAGTCTGTTACTTGTAAAGTTATTCTCTTACTGTTATTTTTTGAGGGATATTAGTTTAAAAATTTTGAAGAAATACAATTTATCCACTTTTTCTTTTTTGAATCATATTTTTGGCATTATATCTAATAAATATTTGCCTAACCTAAGGCCATAGATTTTCTTCTATAAACTTTATAGTTTAGGCTTTATATTTAATCTATAATGTATTTGAGTGAGCTTTTGTAAATGCTGCAAAGTATAATGCTCAATTTTTACATATTGAAAATAACCTATTATTCCAGCATCATTTTCCCAAAAGACTATTTTTTGTTCACTTTACTCTTTTGTTGGAAACTAGACCCATACATGAATGGGTCTATGTCTAGATTCTTCATTCTGTTCCACTGATCTATTTTTCCACCTTTATGCCAATAGCACACTATCTGGATTACTGTAGTTTTTTTTTTTTTTTTTTAGAGACAGAGTCTCACTTTGTCACCCTCCGTAGAGTGCTGTGGTGTCACAGCTCACAGTAACCTCCATCTCTTAGGCTTAGGCGATTCTCTTGCCTCAGCCTCCCAAGTAGCTGGGGCTACAGGCACCTGCCACAACGCCCGGCTATTTTTTGTTGCAATTTGGCCAGGCACAGGTTTGAACCTGCCACCCTCAGTATATGGAGCTGGCGACCTACTCACTGAGCCACAGGCGCCAACCCCGATTACTGAAGTTTTAAAACAAGTCTTTAAGTCACTTAGTGTTAGCTCTCACACTTTATTTTTTTGTAAAGTTATTTTCACTATTGTGGGTTCTGTGTATTTCCACATGAATTTTAGAATGAGCTTGTTAGTTTCTAAAAGACAATTACTGAGAGTTTGAAATTACCTTTAACATTTATATCAGTTAGAGAAGACGTGACATCATGACAATATTGAGCCTCCTGATCCATGAACAAGGTATATCTCTTTATTTTTAAAGGTCTTCTCTAAGTTTCCTCAGTAATGTTTTATAGATACAATCCATTGATCTTACATGGTTTGCCAGATTTATCCCTAAGTGTTTCATGTGTTTAATGATATTTTAAAATATCATTTAAAAATATATATTTTAAAATATATTTTTAAAAAATTTTCAGTTTCCTATTGTTCATTGCTAGTAAACAGAAATACAATTGGATTCGTGTAATCACACTGTATCTTAAAACCCTGCTAAATTCACTTAGTAGTTCTAGAAACTTTTTCCTTTTTTTTTTTTTTTTACAAATTCCATAGAATTTTGCTAAAATTTTGTTTAAAAGTTTTACAGCTGTGCTCATAAGGGATATTTGTCTGTACTTTTCCTTTATTATAATATCTTTGTCTGGATTTGGTATCAAGGTAATGCTGGGCTCATGCAGCAAGTTTGGAAATATTCCTTGCTCTTCTATTTTATATTTTAGGGTTTGTGGAGAACTAGTATTATTTAATCCTTAAATGTTTGGTAGAATTAAATAACAAAGCCATCTGGGGACCAGAGGCTTTTACTTATTTTGTAAGAAGGTTTGCGAGTACAAATTCAATTTCCTTAATAAATATAGAGCTATTAGGGTTTCTATTTCTTCTTGAGTGAACCTTGGTGTTTCCATATTCCAAGGAATTTGTCATTTCACTTAAGTTGTTGAATGTATTGGCATAAAGTTGTTCATAATATTCTCTTATTATACTTTTGTTATTTATTTATAAAATTGGTAATGATGTCACCTGTTTTGTTCTTTATATTATTAACTTTAATCCTTTTTCCTTTTTCCTAATCAGTATGGCCAGAATATATCAATATTCTGATCAGCTCAAAGAAACAGCTTTTGTCAGCTTTATCAATTTTCTCTATAGTATTTCTATTTCATAAATTTTACTTGTCATATTTATTATTTCCTTTTTTCTACTTACTTTGATTTAAAATTTATTTTTAAAATTTATTATTAAATCATAGCTGTGTACATTAATGCAATCAGGGGAACCATACACTGGTTTTATATACCATTTAACATATTTTCTTTTTTTTATTGTTAAATCATAGCTGTGTACATTAGTGCAATCAAGAGGTACAATGTGCTGGTTTCATAGACAATCTGAAATATTCTCATCAAACTGTTCAACGTAACCTTCATGGCATTTTCTTAGTTACTGTATGTAGACATTTGTATTCTGCCTTTAGTAAGTTTTGCCTGTACCCATTCTAAGATGCACCGTAGGTGTGGCCCCACCCATTACCCTCCCTCCACCCAACCTCCCCCCACCCTTCCCCTTCCTTGGCCCTTTCCTGATAGTCTTGTGCTATAGTTGGGTTATAGCCTTCATGTGAAAGCTATAATTAAGCTTCATAGTAGGGCTGAGTACCTTGGATACTTTTTTTCCCATTCCTGAGATACTTCGCTAAGGAGAATAGGTTTTAGCTCCATCCATGTAAACATGAAAGAGGTAAAGTCTCCATCTTTCTTCAAGGCTGCATAATATTCCATGGTATACATGTACCATAATTTGCTAGTCTATTTGTGGGTCGATGGGCACTTGGGCTTCTTCCATGACTTAGCAATTATGAATTGGGCTACAATAAACATTCTGGTACAGATGTCTATTATATTGTGATTTTTGGTCTTCTGGGTATAAACCTAGTAAAAGAATTATAGGATCGAATGGCAGGTCTATTTTTAGGTCTCTAAGTATTCTCCAAACATCCTTCCAGAAGGAACGTATTAGTTTGCATTCCCACCAGCAGTGTAGAAGTGTGCCCTTTTCTCCACATCCACGCCAACATCTCTGGTTTTGGGATTTTGTTATGTGGGCTACTCTTCCTGGGGTTAGGTGATATCTCAGAGTAGTTTTGATTTGCATTTCTCTGATGATTAAGGATGATGAGCTTTTTTTCATGTGTTTGTAGATCATACATCCGTCTTCTTTAGAGAAGTTTCTCTTCAAGTCCCTTGCCCACCCTGAGATGGGATCACATGTTCTTTTCTTGCTAATATGTTTGAGTTCTCTGTGGATTCTGGTTATTAGACCTTTATCGGAGGTATAACCTGCAAATATTTTCTCCCATTCTGAGGGCTGTCTGCTTGCTTTACTATGTTCTTGGCTGTGCAGAAGCTTTTTAGTTTGATCAGGTCCCAGTAGTGTATTTTTGATACTGCTTCAATTGCCTGGGGAGTCCTCCTCATAAAATATTCACCCAGGCTGATTCCTTCAAGAGTTTTCCCTGCACTTTCTTCAAGTATTTTTATAGTTTCATGTCTTAAGTTTAGTTAGTTTCATGTCTTAAGTTTCATGTCTTTTATCCAGTGAGAGTCTATCTTAGTTAATGGTGAAAGGTGTGGGTCCAGTTTCAATCTTCTACAGGTTGCCAGCCAGTTCATCCAGCACCATTTGTTAAATAGGGAATCTTTTCCCCACTGGATGTTTTTAATTGGCTTGTCAAAGACTAAATAACGGTAAGTAGCTGGGTTCATCTCTTGGTTCTCTATTCTGTTCCAGACATCTACTTCTCTGTTTTTGTGCCAATACCATGTTGTTTTGATCACTATCTATTTATAGTATAGTCTCAGGTCTGGTAGCATGATTCCTCATGCTGTGATTTTATTGCTGAGTAATGTTTTGGCTATTCGAGGTTTTTTTTGATTCCATATAAAATGAAGTACTATTTTTTCAAGATTTTAAAATATGACAATGGAGCTTTAATAGGAATTGCATTAAAATTATATGTTGCTTTGGGTAGTATAGACATTTTAACAATGTTGATTCTTCCCAGCCATGACCATGGTATGTTTTTCCATTTGTTAACATCTTCAGCTATTTCTTTTCTTAAAGTTTCATAGTTCTCTTTGTAGAGAGCTTCCACATCCTTTGTTAAGTATACTCCCAAGTAGTTCACCTTCTTTGGCACTACTGTGAAAGGAATAGAGTCCTTGATGATTTTTTCGGCTTGGTTATTGTTGGTATATATAAAGGCTACAGATTTATGGGTGTTGATTTTGTAGCCTGAGACATTGCTGTATTCCTTGATCACTTCTAAAAGTTTTGTAGTAGAATCCCTAGTGTTTTCCAGATATAGGATCATATCATCTGCAAAGAGTGAAAGTTTGATCTCTTGATAGCCTTTTCTTCCCTAATTGCACTGGCTAAAACTTCCATTACAATGTTAAAGAGCAATGGAGACAATGGGCAACCTTACCTGGTTCCTGATCTAAGTGGAAAGATTTCAATGTAACTCCATTCAATATGATATTGGCTGTGGGTTTGCTGTAGATGGCCTCTATTACTTTAAGAAATGTCCCTTCCATACCAATTTTTTTAAGTGTTCTGATCATGAAGAGATGCTGGATATTATCAAAAGCTTTTTCTGCATCAATTGAAAGAATTACATGGTCCTTAATTTTTAGTTTGTTATGTGCTGAATTACATTTATAGATTTATGTATATTGAACCACCCTTGAGACCTTGGGATAAATCTCACTTGGTCGTGGTGTATAATTTTTTTGATCTGTTGTTGGATTCTGTTTGTTAGGATCTTACTGAGTATTTTAGCATCAATATTCATTAGTGGGATATTGGTCTATAATTTTCCTTTCTTGTTGGGTCTTTCCCTGGTTTGGGGATCAAGGTGATGTTTGCTTCGTAGAATGTGTTGGGTAATATTCCTTCTTTTTCTATATTTTGGAAGAGGTTTAGTAATATAGGTACTAGTTCTTCTTTAAAGATTTGGTAGAATTCTGACATAAAGCCATCTGATCCTGGGCTTTTCTTTTTAGGGAGATTTTGTATATTTGATGCTATTTCAGAATTTGATATAGGCCTATTCAACATTTCCACTTTGTTCTGGCTAAGTGTTGGTAGGTGGCATACTTCCAGGTATTGGTCAATTTCTTTCAGATTTTCATATTTCTGAGAGTAGAGTTTCTTGTAGTATTCATTAAGGATTTTTTGAATTTCTGAGGGGTCTGTTGTTATTTCATCATTACCATTTCTGATTCATGAGATTAGATATTTTACTCTTTTTTTCCTGGTTAGGTTGGCCAAAGGTTTATCTATTTTACTGATCTTTTAAAAAAATCAACTTTTGGATTTATTGATCAGTTGTATAATTCTTTTGTTTTCAATTTCATTTAATTCTGCTCTGATTTTTGTTATTTCTTTTTTTCTGCTGGGTTTGGGGTTGGAGTGTTCTTCCTTCTCCAGTTGCTTGAGATGTCCCATTAAGTTATTAACTTCCTCTCTTTCCAATTTCTTGAGAAGGGCTTGCACTGCTATAAATTTCCCTCTTAGGACTGCCTTTGCAGTATCCCTGAGGTTTGGGTAATTCGTGTCTTGATGTTTTGTTACAAAAATTTGGTGATTTTCTTCTTGCAGTTTGGCCGGGGCTGGGTTTGAACCCTCCACCCTCGGCATATGGGGCTGGCGCCCTACTCACTGAGCCATAGGCACCGCCTGGTGATTTCCTTCTTAATCTCATCTATAACCCATCTATCCTTCAGCATAAGGTTGTTTAGCTTCCATGTTTTTGTGTGGGTATAGAGGTTCCTATTGTTACTGAGTTCAACTTTTATTCCATGATGGTCTGAGAAGATGCAAGGAATAATTTCTATTTTTTAAAATTTGCTAAGGTTGGATTTGTGGCCTAGGATGTGGTCGATTTTGGAGTATGTTCCGTGGGCTGATGAGAAGAATGTGTATTCAGTTTTGTTGGGATGAAATGTTCTGTAGATGTCTGTTAATGTTGAATGGTTAAGTTTAAATCTAAAATTTCTTTGCTTAGCTTCTTTTTGGAGGATCTATCCAGCACTGCTAAAGGGGTGTTAAAATCTCCAACTACTATGGAACTGGAGGAAATCAAGTTGCTCATGTTTGTTAGAGTTTCTCTTATAAATTGAGGTGTGTTCTGGTTGGGTGCATAAATATTAATAATTGAAATCTCATCATATTGAGTATTACCTTTAACAAATATGAAGTGTCCATCCTTATCCTTCCTTATTTCAGTTGGTTTAAAGCCTATTGCGTCCGCAAATAGGATTACAATGCCTGCTTTTTTCTGCTTTCCATTTGCCTGGAGTATAAATGACCATCCCTTCACCATGAGTCTAAATTTGTCTTTTAATGTAAGATGCGATTCTTGTATGCAGCAGATATCTGGCTTGAGCTTTTGTATCCAGTCAGCCAACCTGTGCCTCTTTAGAGGACAATTTAAACCATTCACATTAATTGAGAATATTGATAAGCCTTTTGAGAGTCCAGTGGACATTTTTAATCCTTTTGCAACTGTGGAAGTTGGAATTTGATCAAAATTTTCTAGATGGGTTTACTAATGTGGTGGAGAATTACACTGGTCTTTATGGAGGATAGGTCTGAGAATATCCTGGTTTAGTTATGGCAAATTTCTTCAGCATGTGAATGTCATTGAAGTATTTAATTTCTCCGTCATAAATGAAACTCAGTTTAGCTGAGGATCCTGGGTTGAAAGTTATTTTGTTTTAGGAGATTAAAAGTCAATGACCATCCTCTTGTAGTTTGAAAGGTTTCAGCAGAGAGATTTGCAGTTATTCTAATATTTTTGCCCTTGTAGGTGATGGTTTTCTTTTGTCTGGCTGCTTTCAGAATTTTCTCCTTCATATTAACTTTAGTGAAGTTGTTTATGATGTGTCTGGGGGATGTCTTATTTGGGTTGAGTCATGCTGGAGTTCTGAAACTGTCTGCTATCTGAATTTCAGAATCTCTTGTCATGTCTGGAAAGTTCTCCTTCATAATCTCACGGAGAATAGACTCTGTGCCTTGCGAAGCCACTTCATCGCTTTCGGGGATCCCTATAAGATGAATATTGTTTTCTTCGAATTATCCTAGAGCTCTCTGAGAGAGTGATCTGTTTTTGCCCTCCATTTATCTTCCTCTTTGAGTTTGGGAGCGTTCAAAAGCTCTGTCTTCAATGTCATAAATCCTTTCTTCTGCTTGCTCCATTCTGTTGCTGAGGGATTCTACTGTGTTTCTCAGATCTTTGAGGGCTGCAACTTCTTGTCTCCATGTGTCAAAATCTTTGGTCATTTGGTCTTTGAATTCGTTGAACTCATGAAATATTTTTTGGGTTACTGCTTAGAATTCTAATTCAATCTTATTTGCTATCCAGATTCTGAATTCGATTTCTGACATCTCAGCTATTTGCTCGTGCATGGGATCTTGTGCTGTGTGTGCCCCATTGATCCTTGGGGGAGTTGATCTGCTCTCACTATTCATATTGCCAGAGTTTTTCTGTTGATTTCGCCTCATGATTGTTTTTCACCCTTGCCTCTGGCCATCCTCAGAGTTGGGGAGGTGTTTCTCCAAGATTAGAGCCCAGCAGATCACTCTATTGTTGCTGGATCTTTGTAGGGAGTGGCCCTGTGTAGTTCCTGTGGGGCTGCTGGTTGTGGAAGCAGCTCTGGAGTGTGACACACCCAGATCCAGCAACAGGGTGGGCAGTGGTGTTCACGATTCTGGGAATGCCTGGCATCCAGTGACTTTGGCACAGAGAGCCCAAGGCTCCAGCAGTCTCTGGCCAGGAGAAGGGCTCTGCGCAGAGGCAGGGAGGGCTCCAGAGGGCACGCAGCTACCAGAGTCCCTGGCCAGATGAGTGGGCCGGTGTGGAAGCAGGGAGGGTACAGGAGGGAGGACGCAGGGTTGCGTGGCTCCCACAGTTCATATTCAGGGCATGCGGAGGCCCGGCGGGCACGGGTCATGGGTCAGGGGTCATCGTGCAGATCTTATGGAGGTCTGGGCGGCATCAAGCCCAGGAGTTTGAGGTTGCTATGAGCTGTGATGCCACGGCACTCTACCCAGGGCAAGAGCCCGAGGCCCCAGTGTGCCAAAACTGGTCTCACTCTGCCCCTGAGGGTTAAGACTGTAAGGCAGCTCAGTCCCTGCCTTTAGGCTGCTCAGTCACTAGGTTACTAGCTCCCACCCGATCCTTGCTCTGGGACCCTGAGGGTGGAGCTCGCCAGGGCAGTTCTCTTACAATTGCTCCCTGCAGCCCATAACCGAACACTATTAGCTCCGTCCAGCTCAGTGGCTCAGTCTGGAGCCCTAGACAAATGCCCAAAGTTCTCCGTACTCCTGCTCAAGCTCTCCCCAAAGGCAGTTCAACAGAGTGCCAAGTCCAAAAACACCGAAACAGTTCACAGGTAAGGCCTTTCCGGTTTGCAGTCTCACTGCTGCTTGTACTTACGGCTGCCAGTGGGATCAGGTTGATCAGACACACGCAACCACTTGCAAGTTTTACACAGTTTTTGTCCTCCTCTTGGGGTCCAGAACTTCCTTGCTGACTCCCTGTATCCTCAAAGGGATGATTGTAGGCAGATACCACCAGCCAGAGATGTCTGGAGTCTTATCTCCCCAGACTCACTGTGCCCTGTTGCAGGGAGGCTGTTACTCAGCCTCCATCTTGGACTGTGTCCATTTGACATACTTTCATCACACTGGTGAACATACCCTTCCTGGCATTTTCTTAGTTATTGTGTTAAGACATTTATAGTCTACATTTACTAAGTTTCACATGTACCCTTGTAAGATGCACCACAGGTGTGATCCCACCAATCACTCTCCCTCAGCAAATCCTACTCCCTCGCTCCCCTCCCTCTCCCCCTTCCCCATATTCTTAGGTTATAACTGGGTTATAGCTTTCATATGAAAGCCATAAATTAGTTTCATAGTAGGGCTGAGTACATTGGATACTTTTTCTTCCATTCTTGAGATACTTTACTAAGTAGAATATGGTCCAGCTCCATCCATGTAAACATGAAAGAGGTAAGGTCTCCATCTTTCTTTAAGGTTGCATAGTATTCCATGGTGTACATATACCACAGTTTATTAATCCATTCATGGATCGATGGGCACTTGGGCTTTTCCCATGACTTAGCAATTATGAACTGGGCTGCAATAAACATTCTGATATAAATATCTTTGTTATAATGTGATTTTTGGTCTTCAGGGTATATACCTGCTAGAGGAATTATAGGATTGAATGACAGATCTATTTTTAGATCTCTAAGATGTTCTCCAAACATCTTTCCAAAAGGAATGTATTAATTTGCATTCCCACCAGCAGTATAGAAGTGTTCCCTTTTCTCCACATCCATGCCAACATCTCTGGTCTTGGGATTTTGTGATATGGGCTAATCTTACTGGAGTTAGATGATATCTCAAAGTAGTTTTGATTTGCATTTCTCTAATGATTAAGGATGATGACCATTTTTTTCATATGTCTGTAGGTCGTGCGCCTGTCTTCTTCAGAGAAGTTTCTCTTCAAGTCCCTTGCCCAGACTGTGATGGGATCACTTGTTCTTTTCTTGCTTATACGTTTGAGTTCTCTGTGGATTCTGGTTATTAAACCTTTGTCGGAGACATAACCTGCAAATATCTTCTCCCCTTCTGAAGGCTGTTTGCTTTCTTTAGTTTTCTTGTGTTCTTGGCTGTGCAGAAGCTTTTTATTTTGATCAGGTCCCAGTAGTGTATTTTTGAAGCTGCTTCAATTGCCTGGGGGGTCCTCCTCATACTCACCCAAACCGATTTCTTCAAGGGCCTCCCCTGCACTCTCTTCTAGTTTTTTATAGTTTCATGTCTTACGTTTAAATCCTTAATCCAGTGAGATTCTATCTTAGTTAATGTTGAAAGGTGTGTGTCCAGTTTCAGTCTTCTACAGGTTGCCAGCCAGTTCACCCAGCACCATTTGTTAAATAGGGAATCTTTCCCCCACTGAATGTTTTTAATTGGCTTGTCAAAGATCAAATAATGGTAAGTAGCTGGGTTAATCTCTTGGTTCTCTATTTTGTTCCATATATCTACCATATATCTACCATGGTGCCAGTACCATGCTGTTTTGATCACTATTAATTCATAGTACAGTCTGAGGTCTGGTAGTGTGATTCCTCCTGCTTTGTTTTTATTTCTGAGTAATGTCTTGGCTATTTGAGTTTTTTTCTGATTCCATAGGAAATGAAGTATAATTTTTTCAAGAATCTTTAAAGTATGACAGTGGAGCTTTAATAGGGATTGCCTTAAAATTGTATATTGCTTTGGGTAGTATGGACATTTTAACAATGTTGATTCTTCCCAGCCATGAGCATGGTATGTTTTTCCATTTGTTAACATTTTCAGCTATTTCTTTTCTTAGAGTTTCATAGTTCTCTTTATAGAGATCTTTCACATCCTTTGTTAGATAAACTCCCAAATATTTCATCTTCTTTGGCACTACTGTGAATGGAATAGAGTCCTTAACTATTTTTTCAGCTTGACTATTGTTGGTGTATATAAAGGCTACCAATTTATGAATGTTGATTTTGTAACCTAAGATGCTGCTGTATTCCTTGATCACTTCTAAGAGTTTTGTAGTAGAATCCCTGGTGTTTTCTAGATATACAATCATATCATCTTCGAAGGGGGAAAGTTTGATCTCTTCTGACCCTATATGGATACCCTTGATCACCTTTTCTTCCCTAATTGAGAGGGCTAAAACTTCCATTACAATGTTAAGGGGCAGTGGAGACAATGGGCAGCCTTGTCTCTTTCCTGATCTGAGTGGAAATGATTTCAATTTAACTCCATTCAATACGATATTGGCTGTGGGTTTGCTGTAGATGGCCTCTATCAGTTTAAGAAATGTCCCTTCTATACCAATTTCCTAAGTGCTCTGATCATGAAGGGATGCTGGATATTATCAAAAGCTTTTTTTGCATCAATTGAGAGAATCATATGTTCTTTGTTTTTTAATTTGTTTATGTGCTGAATTATACTTATAGATTTACATACATTGAACCAGCCTTGAGACTCTGGGATAAAACCGACTTGGTCATGATGTATAATTTGTTTGATGTATTCCTGGATTCTGTTTGTTAGGATCTTGTTGAATATTTGTGCATCTATATTCATTAGTGATATTGGTCTATAATTTTCTTTTCTTGTTGGGTCTTTTCTTGGTTTGGGGATCAGGGTAATGTTTGCTTCATAGAACGTATTGGATAGTCTTCCTTCTTTTTCTATATTTTGGAACAGGTTGAGTAAAGCAGACTAGTTCCTCTTTAAAGGTTTGGTAGAATTCTGACCTGAAGCCATCTGGTCCCGGGCTTTTCGTTTTAGGGACATTTCATATGGTTGCTGCTATTTCAGAACTTGATATTGGCCTGTTCAACATTTCCACTTGATTCTGGCTAAGTCTTGGAAGGTGATGTGCTTCCAAGTATCGGTCAATTTCTTTAAGATTTTCATATTTCTGAGAACAAAGTTTCTTGTAATATTCATTAAGGATTTTTTTGAATTTCTGAGGAGTCTGTTGTTATTTTGTCTTTGTCTTTTCTGATTGATGAAATTAGAGATTTTACTCTTTTTTTCCTGGTTAGGTTAGCCAAAGGTTTATCTATTTTATTGACCTTTTCAAAAAACCAACTTTTTGATTTATTGATGTGTTGTATAATTCTTTTGTTTTCAATTTCATTTAATTCTGCTCTAATTTTGGTTATTTCTTTTCTTCTACTGGGTTTGGGGTTGGAATGTTCTTCCTTTTCCAGTTGCTTGAGATATCCCGTTAAATTGTTAACTTCTTCTCTTTCTGTTCTCTTGAGGAAGGCTTGCGGTGCTATAAATTTCCCTCTTAAGACTGCCTTTGCAGTATCCCAGAGGTTCTGATAATTCGTGTCTTCATTGTCATTTTGTTCCATAAATTTGGTAATTTCCTTCTTTATCTCATCTATGACCAAGCTATCATTCAGCATAAGGTTATTTAACTTCCATGTTTTTGTATGAGTATGCAGATTCCTGTTGTTACTGGGTTGAAATTTTATTCCATGGTGGCCCGAGAAGATGCAAGGAATAATTTTTATTCCTTTATATTTACTGAGGATACACTTTTGACCTAAGATGTGATCAATTTTGGAGTATGTTCTGTGGGCTGGTAAGAAGTATGTGTATTCAGTTTTGTTGGGATGAAATGTTCTGTAGATGTCTGCTATATTCAAATGTTGGATGGTTAGGATTAAATAGAAAATTTCTTTGGTCAGCTTGTTATCCAACACTCCCAAAGGAGGGTTGAAATCTCCAACTATTATGGAGCTGGAGAAAATCAAGTTGTTCATGTCTGTTAGAGTTTCTCTTATAAATTGAGGCACATTCTGGTTGGGTGCATAAATATTAATAATTGAAATCTCATCATATGGAGTATTACCCTTAACAAATATGAAGTGACCATTCTTATCCTTCCTTACTTTTGTTGGTTTAAAGCCTATTGTGTCTGCAAATAAAATTGCAACACCGGCTTTTTTCTGATTACTATTTGCCTGAAATATGAATGACCATCCTTTTAACCTGAGTCTATATTTATCTTTTAAGTTAAGATGTGATTCTTGTATGCAGCAAATATCTGGCCTGAGTTTTTGTATCCAGTCAGCCAACCTGTGCCTCTTTAGAGGACAGTTTAAGCCATTTACATTAATGGAGAATATTGATAAGTCTGGTAAAATTTTGGGTATTGAGTTTTTCAAAAGTCCGGTGGACATTTTTAATTCTTTCGCCACTGTGGAAGTTGGAGCTTGATCAAAAGTTTCTGAGTGAGTTTTCTGAGTGAGTGGTAGAAGATTGGGCTGGTCATTATGGAGGATAGGTCTGAGAATATCCTGAAGAGCTGGTTTGGTTATGGCAAATTTCTTCAACATGTGACTGTCATTAAAGTATTTAATTTATCCATCATAAATGAAACTCAGTTTAGCTGGATACAGGATCCGGGGTTGAAAGTTGTTTTGTTTTAGGAGATTGGAAGTCGATGACCACCCTCTTCTGGCTTGAAAAGTTTCAGCAGAGAGATCTGCAATCATTCTAATATTCTTCCCTTTGTAGGTAATGGCTTTCTTTCATCTGGCTGCTTTCAGAATTTTCTCCTTCATAGTAACTTTAGTGAAGTTAATTATGATATGCCTGGAGGATGTCTTATTTGGAGTGAGTTGTGCTGAGGTTCTGAAGCTGTCTGCTATCTGAATTTCAGAGTCTCTTGGCATGTCTGGAAAATTCTCTTTTCTAATTTCATGGAGAAGGGCCTCTATGGCTTGTGAGGCCTCTTCATCCCTTTCAGGGATTCCAGTGAGGTGGATATTAGCCTTCTTCGAGTTATCCCAGAGCTCTCTGAGAGAATGATCCATGTTTGCTCTCCATTTCTCTTCCTCTTTGAGAGTTTTGGAGCATTCAAAGCTTTGTGTTCAATGTCAGAAATCCTTTCTTCTGCTTGCTCCACTCTGTTACTGAGGGATTCTACTGTATTTTTCAGATCTTTGAGAGCTGCAACTTCTTGCTTCAGTGCATCAAAATCTTTGGTGGGTTTTGTCTTTAAATTCATTAAATTCTTGAGCCAACTTTTGAATTTCTCCTCAAATTCCTAATTCTGACTTTTGAATTGCTGCTTGAAGTTCTAATTTCAAATTTTCCTCCATTCTATTAATCTTGTTTGCAATACAAATTCTGAATTCGATTTCTGACATCTCAGCCAGCTGTTTATGAATGGCATCTTCAGTTACATCTGCCATATCTTTCCTTGGGAGTGTTGATCTATTCTGGTTATTCATGTTACCAGAGTTTTTCCACTGATTCCACCCCATGATTATTTTACTCTGTTTGACTTTTCCCCTGGAGCTTTGTCGAGAACCCGTACAGTGCTACAGCCTGAGATACTGGGGACCTGCTTGGTGTGGTGTCTCAGGGGCCGGGTGCACCTTAGGCTCAGAGTTTAAAAGGTCTCTGGCAACTAGATCACAGGGGTCTGCTGACAACTCAAATAAGACTTGCTCCAGTGCTCCGTGAATTCAGGAGGACCCACCAGAAAATAAATTAGTCTGGGAGGGTTGATGCCGCCTTCCCCACCTTGGACTTCTGTCACATCCAGTCACTGATAACCCTGCAGGGCTGTGACCCAGTTGCCTCCAATGAGCAGATACTCCAGGGGTTTGCACCTGCCGAATCACAAGGAAATCTATATCTTCTCAGCCAGGCCACTGCTCTCTGACTCTATCCAGCAGGGGGAGGTGAGGCCTGACAAACTCGGGCACTTGATGGAGGCTGGAGGGTGTTCACTCAGTTTCAGCCCCACCCCTGATTGATGTTACTGACAGAACAGAACAACTTTGCAGGAATTTGTTTCTGTCCCTACTAAATTCCCCTGCAGAAGAGAAGCTGTTTTGAGTTCCCAGAACCTGTTCCTCAGGCTCTGTCTGTGCTGCAGTATGGTGTCAGCTGTTTATATTTGCAGCATGGTTACCTGTCAGGTCCAGCCTTTGCTTGTCCTCCTTTGTTTAAGCTGATGTTCCCCTGGGGGCCGGGTGCACCTTAGGCTCAGTAAAGCAGTCTTCTGGGTCAGCCCCTCCCTGGGAACCTCCCAGCTCTGCGCATGTGTTTTCTTGTCCCCACGCTCCACCCAGGCCGGTACCACTTCAGGCAAACCGTTTACTCATGGGGCCTGTGTTTCTGTCCCAAATCAGTTCTGCGGTGGTTGCCACCTGAGAAGATGCCTGGCCAACTCTGGTTGCCCAGAGAGACAGGGGCTGTGACTTCGGAATATCTGGGGGTAAGCCATATTGTTGCCAAAAACGGCTGCTGCTCTGCCCCTCGGGGCACCGCCACTCTGGTGTGGTTCCCTCCCAGCTGACCATCCTCTCCTCACTTCCCTGCCACAGAATCAGCACTGACCAGCTGCAGTCCAGGCCCTGTCCACACCACTCAAGAAATCACCCAAGAATCTGGACTCCTGGGGGACAGGCCTTCGGACCTCAGAATGAGAGTGGAGGGGAGTGCTGGGAGCTCAGAATTGCAGGTAGAGAATATATACAGTTTTATACAGTTTTATGCCTGGCAGGAGAGGGCCATGGCACCCTAGTAGGGGAGGAAGGTCCAGTTTTTAAAGGGTCTGTCCCGTGGAGTATAGTGGGAGGATCTTTGAACTTTGCTCATTTGTTTGTGGGGCACTCTGAGCCATTCTCATGGGGGAGAGGACTCCCATCCACTTGGTGATGGATTTTGTACCTTTTGTTTGTATCCTTGGGGTCGCGACTCACCTCAGTGGGGTTGATGTGCGTTCTTCAACCTTCTTTCTTTGTGCAGCTCTAATCTACCAGGTTACTTGCTAAATTTCTGTCCTTTAACTCTCCTTCTGGATGGGAGTCTCTGTGGAAAGCTGGCTTCAGTCAGCCATCTTGTCTCCACCCCACCCCCCCTTTTCTTATTTCTTAAAGTGAAAACCAAAGTTATTGAATTGAGATCTTTGTTCTTTTCAAATATAATTGGTTAGTACTAGATATTTCTCCCTGCATCCACAAATTTTTATATATTGCACTCTAATTTTCATTGAAAATATATTTACAAATTCAGTTTAAAAGACTTTTCAATATCCCTTTTAATTTTATTTCTTTTATTGATGAGTTATTTAGAAGTATGTTAATTTCCAATTATTTAGTGATTTCCCATGTATATTTCTGTCATTTATTTTTAATTTAATTCCAGGTAATCAAAGAACATACTTTGTATACTTTTAATTCTTTTAAATTTATTGAGATTTATATTATGATCCAAACTACTTTCTATCTTGATAAATGTTCCATGTACACTGCCTCCTGTGAATCTTAACCACTTAGGTCAGAGTCTCAGCTTGTCTCCTCAATTCAGAAATTCTAGCATATTCCTCCTCTTCTTTTAGGTGCCACATCCTGGACCTCTGTCAAAGCACTTAATTAGGGAAATTCATATGCAAAAACTCATCTTGTTCCCCCCCCCCGCCTCCAAGGATTCTCATCTTTTGTTGACTGATATCCAATGCGTTGAAAAACATTGGCTCACATATTTCTGTGTTTTTTTTATCAGTAGTTTCAGGCAGAAGGGAAAACCTTGGCTAAAAGTGGAAGTTGGAAGGCTTTGAATATTCCAGCCTGCATATGTCCTACAAAGGCAATAGGAATTTTTTTTTCTTTTTTTTTGAGACAGAGTCTCAAGCTGTCACCCTCAGTGGAGTGCTGTGGTGTCACAGCTCATAGCAACCTCAAACTCTTGGACTTAAGCAATTCTCTTGCCTCAGCCTCCCCAAGTAACTGGGACTACAGTCACCTGCCGCAATGCCTGGCTATTTTTTGTTGTTGTTGTAGTTGTCATTATTGTTTAGCTGGCCCAGGGCAGGTTCAAACCTGCCAGCTTCAGTGAATCTGTAACCACTGTGCTATGCGCACCAAGTCAGCAATAGGAATTTTTGAAGACACTTGTGAAAGGGTATAACCATAAATGTAATTGATATTTTGACTTTTAAAAATCCCAGCACCCTTGGCAAAGTCTCAGAATCAATGATTCATGAACCTTGTATATCACCATAGTTATCCAAGCATTACTGGTATTAATAGGGAGAAAAATCTCTCTTCCTATAGGGATTTAGTACTACTTGGGAAGAATCCTATTTTGAAAGGTCCATGTACTTCTCCAGATGTTTGTCCCAAATTGTATTTGAACTTCAGCAATTTAAAAGGGCTTTGGGAGGACAAGGAAACATTGCTAGAGCCCTGGAGTTCAAGACCAGATGGAGCAAGAGTGGGACGCTATCTATACAAAAAACAGAAAAATTATCCAGATATGATGATGTGCACCTAGTAGTCCCAACTATGCAGGGAAGTGAAGTAGGAAAATCACTTGAACCCACGAGTTTGAAGTTATAGTGAGTTATGATGATGACCCTGCACACTAGCTGGGCTACAGAGCAAGACCCTGCCTCAAAAACAAATAAACAAACAAATGTATTTCCACATCCTTGCAATGAACAATGGAAACCAACATTCAAAAACAGGGCAGCACCTATGGCTCAATGGGTAGGGCACTGGTCCCATATATGGAGGGTAGTGGTTTTGAACCCAGCTCCAGGAAAACTACAATAAAAAATAGCTGGGCATTGTGGTGGGTGCCTGTAGTCCCAGCTACTCGGGAGGCTGAGGCATGAGAATCGCCTACCCCCAGGAGTTGGAGGTTGCTGTGAGCTGTGATGCTATGGCACTCTACTGAGGGTGATAAAGTGAGACTCTACCTCTAAAAAAAAAAATTCAAAAACAAAAGAGCACTATTTCCAATAGCTGAAAAAAATACTTTAGTATAAATGAAACAAAATATGTGCAAGATCTATATGCTATAAAGAACAAGCCACTGATGAAACAAATCTATGATCTAAATACTAGTGAAACATACCATGCTCATGGATTACTGAAAATTCAAACTAGTTAATAATAGCCATTCTCCCTTAATCTTCAGATTTCATGCAGCCCTGATTTAAATCTCAACAAAAAAAATTTTTAAGCAAATGTAGACAATCAGCTTCTAAATTTACATGGGAGGGCCAAGAAAATGGAATAGCCACAATAATGTTGGAAATAAAAAGTTTTAGGACTAATAATACTGAATTTAGGCTAAATGTAAAGCTGATCCTAACTGTGTAGAAACACAAATAGATCAATGGAACAGAATAGAGAGATCATAAATACAACCACAAAAATAAGATCAATTGTTTTCCGCAAATTGAAGAAGCAATTGAATAAGGAAAGAATTGTTTTTTCAATAAGATACTACAATAACTGGAAATTCATATGCAAAATCAAACAAACACACCAAAACTTATATCACACACTTTAGGCAAAATCTGATTCAAAATAGATCACACACCTAAATGTGAAACTGTAAAACTCTCAGAATGGCAAAAACAAACCAACAAAATATACCCGACAATATCAGGTGCAGGTGAAGATGAAAAGCAAATGGAATTCTTACACATTAGTGGTGGGAATGAAAAATGTTATAGCATAGAAAATCAATCCAAATGTTTTTTTTTTTGTGACTGGTTAAACAATCTGTGAGATAGTTATACAATGAAGTAGTGCTCAACATTAAAAAGGAAGAAACTATTGATACACGCAACAAAAATGGAAGAATCTTAAGAATTGCCAAAGACCCAGAAATACATATACTAGATAGTTACATAACTACAGGATGACTCAATTCAAGCAAAACATCTCCTAGATACATAGTAATTTACTTGGCCAAAGTCAAAATGAAAGAGAAAAGTCTGCGAGTAGCCAGGCATAAGCAACATCTTACCTATGATGATAAAAACATTATGGTGACAGTGGATTTTTCAGCAGAAACATTACAAACCAAAAGAGAATGGTAACTTATCTTTAATTTTTTTTTTTTTTTTGTACAGACAGAGTCTCACTTTATGGCCCTTGGTAGAGTGCCGTGGCCTCACACAGCTCACAGCAACCTCCAACTCCTGGGCTTAGGCGATTCTCTTGCCTCAGCCTCCCGAGTAGCTGGGACTACAGGCGCCCGCCACAACGCCCGGCTATTTTTTGGTTGCAGTTTGGCAGGGGCTGGGTTTGAACCCGCCACCCTCGGTATATGGGGCCGGCGCCTTACCGACTGAGCCACAGGCGCCACCCTTATCTTTAATTTTTTTAAATAAAGCAACTTTCAGCCTAGGATTCTGTATCCTGATAAGTTTCATATTTGATGGAGAAATCAAAGCTTTAACTCACAAGCAAATGTTGAGAAAATTTGCCACTGCAAGACCAACACTGCAGGAAGTACTCAAACTGGTACTATACATAGACCAACACAATCAACCACCAGCAAAGTAAACCACCTGAAAACTAAGGAACAAAGCCTAACTTCCACAATGGCCCAAGTGATACAACTAGGTGACAGAACTCCACAAAACAAGATGAACAGAGCTCTACCATACTCATCAACTCTCTCAATAAATGTGAATGGCTTGAATTCCCTCTGAAAAGGCACAGGCTGGCTGATTGGATAAAATGGCACAAGTCCAGTATTTGAGGTTTTCAAGAAACACATCTAACTTGTAAGGACAAAAACAAGGCTTAGAGCGAAGGGCTGGAAAACAATATTTTAGACAAATGGAAATCAGAAGAAAGCAAGAGTTGCAATCCTATTTGCAAATACATTGGACTTTAAAGCAACACAAGTAAAGAAATACAAAGATGGGGTGGTGCCTGTGGCTCAAAGGGGTAGGGCGCCAGCTCCATATGCTGGAGGTGGTGGGTTCAAATCCAGCCCTGGCCAAAAACTGAAAAAAAAAAAAAAAGAAAGAAAAGAAAAGAAATACAAAGATGGAAATACAAAATACACCATATACTAGTCAAGGGAACAATACAACAAGAAGGACTTTCAACCCTATCTATCTATGTATCCAACTTAAACAGTTCCAGATTGCTCTAAGCAATATGATATCCTGCAACACCATAAAAGAGACAAACTGAGGACTTCAACATCCTTCTGACAGAACTGAACAGATCCTCCAAGAAGAAACTAAGCAAAGAAATGATGTGCTTAAACACAACTTGAATGGGCTTGATAGACACATATGGAACATTCGACCCCAATAATACTGAGTATACATTCTTCTCATCAGTTCCTGGATCATTCTTCAAAATTGATCGTATCTTAAGACACAAATCAAATCTTAACAAATTTAAAGGAATAGAAATTACACCTTGTATCTTTTTGAACCATGATGGAGTAAAAGTAGAACTCTCAACTCCAAAAAAAAAACTTCATTCCCATTAAAGTCATGGAAACTAAACAACCTTATGCTGAATGACAGGTAGGTCAAGGTGGAGGAAATCATCAGATGTTTTCAGTAATGAAGCCACAGGTTATCAAAACCTATGGGATACTGCAAAATCAGTCCCAAGAGAGAAATTCATTGTATTAAAATGGCCATATCCAAACAATGGAAAGAGAGTACATCAAAAATGTAATGAATTATCTCAAGGAAATGGAAAAGGAAGAGCAATCCAATCCTAAACCTAGCTTGTCTCGAATTCCCAGCCTCAAGTAATCCTCCTGCCTTAGCCTCCTGAGTTGTGGGGATTACAGGCATGGTCACTGCACTCAGTTCAAAACCATATGATTTCATTTATATGTCATTCTATACAAATCAGTGGTTGGCAATGATTAGAGGTAAGGAAAGGATTTGACTAAAAAGGAGCTATACGAGGGAATCTTAGGGATGATGGAACTTAATCTGTATCCTGACTATGGTGGTGGTAACATGAATCTATACAAATATTAAAATTCACTGACCTGTAAACACCCAAAAGTGAGTTTTACTATATAATTTTTTTCTTTTTTTTTTTGAGACAGAGTCTCACTATGTTGCCCTGGGTAGAGTGCCATGACGTCATAGTTCACAGCAACCTCAAACTCTTGGGCTTAAGCAATTCTCTTTCCTCAGCCTCCCAAGCAGCTGGAACTACAGGCACCCGCCACAATGCTTGGCTATTTTTTTGTTGCAGTTGTCATTGCTGTTTAGCTGGCCTGGGGCTGGGTTTGAACCCACCAGCCTGGGTTTATGTGCCAGCACCCTACCCACTGAGCTACAGGCACTGCCCTATACAAAATTCAAAAAAAAATCATACTTAAAAATATAAGTATTAAGAGCTGAGAACTACAATTAAAAAATTAAACATTTTTAAAAATAAAATATAAAGAACATTTTTTTGCATGGATGCTATTTCTGCAGAGTGAGCTGATTACTTATTTAAAATTCTCAGTAGGAACTCTTGCACCCAAAATGTTTTGAACCCATTATCTGCAGCCAAAGATTCTCTGAGTTTTAGCTCTAAGCTGTACAATACCAGACTAGATATCATATCTACTTTTGAGAAATAGTATTAAAAAGTTATGTATTAAACTGAAACCTAAAAAATGACTGATATTTAATCATTTCTTTACCTCAAAATGACAATTTCATTTGGATTCAATGTATAGGTTTGTAAATCATTATAGTTTAGGTGAACTCAAGATAGTCCCTTTGAGAGATTATGGCTATCTAGATCTTTAAATGGAGAATACAGGACATTAATAAAATGGCTACATTCTGGGGCTGTCATCCTGAAATAAAACGACAAATTTGGTGACTGAAACATGAAACAGGCATACTTCTACCTCAGGACCTTTTCATCACCCACCCCCCTTCTTCTAGTTATTTGCATGATTCACCCCCTCATCTCATGTCAGATCTTTAAGACATCCACTACTTAATCTATTTAAAATTGTAAACTCTGTTTTCTCTCTTAACCTTCTCTACTTTACTTTTCTCCATAGTATCTATTACCATGTAACATACTACATATTTCCCCTTATTTGTTTATTTTCTGTCTCCCCAATTAGAATGTAAGCTTACTGAGGACAAATCTTTTGTTAATTTCTCCTGTGCCTAGAATAAAGTCGGAAACATAAATTCACCTTTTGTAGGGGGAATGAAGTGGTTGTGGAAATGAGCAGCTGAGCTCTTCACCTGGGGATGTGCTGAACACTATCACATTGTGCACATTAGGTGAGATCCCACCAGTCACTCTCTCTCCTCTCCCTTCCCCCTCCTATCTCTCTCCTCCCCCTTGCTAGACTGTACTTGTGTTTTTCTTTCATGTGGGTATGTAGTTGTTTTACTATTGGTTTCATATAAGTATTGAGTAAATTGGATACTTCTTTTTCCATTCTTGAGATACTTTACTAAGAAGAATGTGTTTCAACTACGTCCAATATTATTCAGCCTTAAACAAAAGATGTAAAATCTCCATCTTTTCTTATAGCTGAATAGTACTCCATGGTAGATGTATACCATTGTTCATTAATCCATTCATGGGTTGATGGGCAGTTGGGTTGCTTTCATGTCTTGGCAATTGTGAATTGAGCTGCAATAAATATTGCAGTGCAAATGTCCTTGTGGTAAAATAATATTTTTCTTCTGGGTAGATACCTAGTAATGGGGTTGCAAGAGGAAATGGAAGGTCAACTTTTAGTTCTTTGAGAATTCTCCATACTTCTTTTCATAGAGATTGTATTAGTTGGCTATCCCACCAGCAGTGCAAAAAGTGTTCCCTTGTCTACACATCCATGCCAGCATCTGCAGATTCAGGATTTTGTGATGTGGGCTAATCTCACTGGAGTTAGGTAATATCTCAGAGTGGCTTTGATTTGCATTTCTCTAATGATTAGGGACAATGAGCATTTTTTTTGTGTTTGTTGGCCATTCATTTGTCACCTTCAGAGAAGTTTCTGTTCAAGTCTCTTGCCCACTTATAAACAGGGTTGTTTGCTCTTGTTCATTGAGTTTTCTATAGATTCTAGTTAGCAGTCCTTTATCAGATTGATAGCATGCAAATATCTTCTCCCATTCTGAAGGCTGTCTGTTTGCTTTAGTTGTGCAGAAGCTTTAGCTTGATCATGTCCCGTTTATTTATTTTTGTTGTTGCTGCACTTGCCAATGGGGTCTTCTTCATAAAATCTTTTCCCGTGCCAATTTTGTCAAGAGATTTTCCCCATATTTTCTTCTAGAATTTTTATTGTTTGTGTCTTAACTTTAAATCTTTTATCCAGTAAGAGTCAATTTTTTTCAGTAGCGAGAGGTGCAGATCCAATTTTAGTCTTCTATATGTGGCTAACCAATTCTTCAGGCACCTTTTATTAAATAAGGATTTTTTTCCCCCAGTGCATGCTTTTGTTTGGTTTACCAAATATCAAATGGCAATATGTGGTTCATCTCTAGGCTCTCTATTTTATTCCATAGTCCCATATCTCTATTTTTGTGCCAGATACAGAATCAACTTAAGTTCCATCAACAGATAAGTGGATAAAGAAAATGTTATATACACAATGGAATATCATTCAGCCTTCATAAGAAGGAATTCTGTCATTTGCAACAACATGGATGAACATGGAGCCCACATGCTAAGAAAAATAAGCCAAGCACAGAAAGACAAACACTGAATGATCTCACTTATATGTGAAATCTCTCTCTCTCTTTTTTTTTTTTTGTAGAGACAGAGTCTCACTTCATGGCCCTCGGTAGAGTGCCGTGGCCTCACACAGCTCACAGAAACCTCCAACTCCTGGGCCCAAGCGATTCTCTTGCCTCAGCCTCCCGAGCGGCTGGGACCGCAGGCGCCCGCCACAATGCCCGGCCATTTTTTGGTTGCAGTTTGGCCGGGGCAGGGTTCAAACCCGCCACCCTCGGTACATGGGGCCGGTGCCCCACCGACTGAGCCACAGGCGCTGCCCTTTTTTTTTTTTTGAGACAGAACCTCAAGCTGTCCCCCTGGGTAAAGTGCCATGGCATCACAGTTCACTCCAACTCCTGGGCTCAAGCGATGCTCCTGCCTCCACCTCCCAAATAGCTGGCACTACAGACACCCATCACAATGCCTGGCTATTTTTTGGTTACAGCCGTCATTGTTGTTTGGTGGGCCCAGGCTGGATTTGAACCTGCCAGCTCAGGTGTATGTGGCTGGCGCCTTAGCTGCTTGAGTCACAGGCGCCAAGCTGTTATATGTGAAATCTTAAAGTGTTCAACTTGTACAAGAAGAGTTTAGAAGAATGGTTATTGGGAGCTAAAGTAGAGGAAGGGGAGATAGTCATTAAAAGGCATAAAATCTCAGGAAGAATAACTTTAAGAAATCTACTGTATACAACATGGTGACTATGGTTAAAATAGTTAGCAATTTTCAAGAATATAATAATACATTATATTAAGTAGAAAGTAGATTTTAAGTTTTTACGATAAAAGGATAAATATGTGAGGTTATTCATGTGTTATTTAACTCAACTTAGCCATTCTACAATGTATGCTTATATCAAAACACCATGTTTCTGGGCACAGTGGTATGCACCTGTAGTCCCAGTTACTCAGGAGGCTGAGATTGAGAAGATTGTTTAATCCCAAGAGTTTGAGGCCATAGGGTGCTATGATCATACCTGTGAATAGCCACTGCACTTTGGCCTGAGTAACACAGTGAGATTCTGTCCTATAAAAACAAAAGCAAATCATATTGTACATGATACTCATATACATATAATTTGTGGCTCAAGGAGTAGGGCGCTGGTCCCATATGCCAGAGGTGGCGGGTTCAAACCCAGCCCCGGCCAAAAACCACAAAAAAATAAAATAAAATAATAAATAAATTTATTTATTTATTTTTGAGACAGAGTGTGACTCTGGTGCCCTGAGTAGAGTGCCATGGCCTTATAGCTCACAGCAACCTCGAGCTCTTGGGCTCAAGTGATCCTCTTGCCTCAGTTTTTCTATTTTTAGTAGAGACAGAGTCTCTCTATTGCTCAGGGTGATCTTGAACTCCCGAGTTCAAGCAATCCATCCGCCTTGGCCTCCCAGCATGCTAGGATTACAGGCGTGAGCCACCACACCCAGTCAAAAAATAAATTTTTGCTGAAAAAAAAAACTAAAGGAAATAGGAAAATAATACATGAACAAAATGAGAATATCAACAAAGAGGGGGAAATTATAAAAAGGAACCAAACGGAAATAACTATGGAGGTAAAAACTTTAAGAAGAGAGAGCCTCAAGGATCAGAACTAGCTAACCCATGCCTGAACTGCCGATGCTCCAAAAACAGGGCAATAATAAATGTATTATTTCAAGTCACTAAATTTTGTGGTAATTTTTATTCAGCAACAGATAACTAAGACAACATTCAACAAAATCCAAATTAAAATCCCAATATAAAAAATCTTGGAAATTGTGAATTGAGCTGCAATAAATATTTCGGTGCAAATGAATTTTTTTAGAATGAAAATCTTATTCTAAAATTCATTACCTATAATAAGCAAAATAACTTTGAAAAAAAGAATAAGATTAGAGGGTGTATCTACCTGTCTTCAAGACTTAGTATAAAATTATAGTAACCAAGACAATATGGTATTGTCTTCAAGATAGACAAATACAATGTGGATCAATAGAATTTAACAGAGTTCAGAACTAGACCCACACATACAACGTCATTTGATACTTTTTATTAACTTATTACATTTTTTGTTTTTGTGAGATGCACACTTTCAAAAGATTTTCATCGTTATACTGTTATTTTATAGCCATATTGGTAATGTTTTCATGCACAGAGCCATAAGGCTCAAGTTGTTTGGCTATCTAATTTTTTTACATTTATTAGAGATCTTAATGTGTTACTAGACCCCCAAAAGCCATCATAAAATCAGTCTCATTCTTGGCTTGGGGCCCATAGCACAGTGGTTATGGCGCCAGCCACATACAGTGAGGGTGGCGGTTCAAACCTGGCCCAGACCAGCTAAACAATTGCAACAAAAAAATAGCCAGGTGTTGTGGTAGATGCCTGTAGTCCCAGTTACTTGGAAGACTGAGGCAAGAGAATTGCTTAAGGCCAAGAGTTTGAGGTTGCTGTGAGCTGTGATGCCATGGCACTCTATTGAGGGTGACATACTGAGAATCTGTCTCAAAAAAAAAAAGCATTTAGTCTCATTCTTTTGAAATAAGTTCACACAATAAGGATGGCAAGAATCTAACATTTATAGATTTCTAGATAGTAAAGTCCTCAGCCAGTTTTTGGTAACTGCTTTTCAATTGAGTTCTAAAAATTAACAAAATGGACAAAATATTTATAAAGACACTTCACTGTAAAAGATATAAGGATGGCATATAAACACATGAAAAGATTTTCAACATCATTATTCATTAGGGAAACACAAATTAAAACCACAATGAGATACCAATACACACCTATTAGAATGGCTAAAATTATAAAGACTGATCACCTATCCTCCTCCCTTCCCTCCCTGGGTGGATGAAGGGTAATTGGTGGGTTTTACATGGGTACATGTCAAATTTATTAAGTGTAGAGTATAAATGTCTTAACACAATAATTAAGAAAGTGAGGTGAAGGCTATGTTAACCAATTTGTTGTATTTCAAATTGTATATAAAATCAGCACATTATACCCCATAAATGCATTAATGTACACAGCTATGATTAAAAAAAAAAAAAAAAGACTGATCTTCAAGATTTGGAAAAAATGATTCTGCGTTTTGTATGGAACTGGAAAAAACCCCATATAGCTAAGGCAGTTCTCTGTAACAAAAATAAAGCTGGGGGCATCAGCATACCAGATTTTAGTCTGTACTACAAAGCCATAGTGGTCAAGACAGCATGGTACTGGCACAAAAATAGAGACATAGACACTTGGAATCGAATTGAAAACCAAGAAATGAAACTAACATCTTGCAACCATCTAACCTTCAATAAACCAAATAAGAACATACCTTGGGGAAAAGACTCCCTATTCAATAAATGGCGTTGGGAGAACTGGATGTCTACATGTAAAAGACTGAAACTGGACCCACACCTTTCCCCACTCACAAAAATTGATTCAAGATGGATAAAGGACTTAAATTTAAGGCATGAAACAATAAAAATCCTCCAAGAAAGCATAGGAAAAACACTGGAAGATATCGGCCTGGGGAAAGACTTCATGAAGAAGACTGCCATGGCAATCGCAACAACAACAAAAATAAACAAATGGGACTTCATTAAACTGAAAAGTTTCTGTACAGCTAAGGAGACAATAACCAAAGCAAAGAGACAACCTACACAATAGGAAAGGATATTTGCATATTTTCAATCAGACAAAAGCTTGATAACTAGGATCTATAGAGAACTCAAATTAATCCACATGAAAAAAGCCAACAATCCCATATATCAATGGGCAAGAGACATGAATAGAACCTTCTCTAAAGAAGATAGACGAATGGCTAACAAACATATGAAAAAATGTTCATCATCTCTGTATATTAAAGAAATGCAAATCAAAACCATCCTGAGATACCATCTAACCCCAGAGAGAATGGCCCACATCACAAAATCTCAAAACTGCAGATGCCGGCGTGGATGTGGAGAGAAGGGAACACTTTTACACTGCTGGTGGGACTGCAAACTAGTACAACCTTTCTGGAAGGAAGTATGGAGAAACCTCAAAGCACTCAAGCTAGACCTCCCATTTGATCCTGCAATCCCATTACTGGGCATCTACCCAGAAGGAAAAAAATCCTCTTATTATAAGGACACTTGTACTAGACTGTTTATTGCAGCTCAATTTACAATCGCCAAAATGTGGAAACAGCCTAAATGCCCACCAACCCAGGAATGGATTAACAAGCTGTGGTATATGTACACCATGGAATACTATTCAGCTATTTAAAAAAAATGGAGACTTTACATCCTTCGTATTAACCTGGATGGAAGTGGAAGACATTATTCTTAGTAAAGCATCACAAGAATGGAGAAGCATGAATCCTATGTACTCAATTTTGATATGAGGACAATTAATGACAATTAAGGTTACGGGGGGGGGGGAAGCAGAAAGAGGGACGGAGGGAGGGGGGTGGGGCCTTGGTGTGTGCCACACCTTCCGGGGCAAGACATGATTGCAAGAGGGACTTTACCAAACAAATGCAATCAGTGAAACCTGGTTTATTATACCCCCAATGAATCCCCAACAATAAAAAAAAAAAAGACTGATCATACCAAGGGTTGCCAAGGATGTAGAGAAATGAACTCTCATACACTGCTGGCAGGAATAAAAATGGTATATCTTGAAAACAATTTGAGAATTTAAAAAATTAAAGATACATTGTTGTAGTCCATTTAATGCTGCTATAATGAAATACTACGCTGTAGCAGCCTGTATAGTCTATGGCTAGGAGGACTGAGAGTTATAAAAAATACCTATATAGCTCAATAATGGAACACCCTGGTGAAAAGGGCATGGAGAGGGATTTGGCTCTCCTAACAAGCATGAGAGCGTGAGAGATGAAAGTATTGGTGAATTGGCAGTCTCTACACCTGTGGTGTTGAGAAGCACGAGATCAGCTTTATATTAGGCTGGAAGAGCAGGCAGTCAGGAGTGTGCGCATTCTATCACAGACCCACATACTCTGACTCTGTCCCTTCTACTGCCTGCAGAACGCCAGCACAGCATCTCTCTGCTGAAGATCACTAAGCTGTGCTAAAGACTAAGATCTATCTATTCTAAGAAGACTGCTTTACTCTCTCAAAGACTATCTCTCTCTCTCCCTTTGGCTAAAGGAAATAGCCCTCAGACACCTAAGAGCAATTGTTCCTGAGCGAGATAACAGCGTAGCAGTCCACATCCAAAACACAGCTAGATAGGGGCAGAGATCAACCAGTCCCGGGCCCTGATAAGTGGCAACCACGAAGGGACCCCAACACTACAGAATGGGTAATTTATTATATAAAGAACAGAAATTTCTCTCTCATGGTTCTGGAGGCTAGAAATCTAAGACCAAGCTGGCAGCCAATTTGGTATGGCTCAGTCTCTACTTCTAAGATAACAACTTGGTAATGTGCCCTCCAAACTGATTTATTTACTGTGTGCATGGAGAGAAATCGCATAGTGATAACCCAATTTACCAACAGAATTCGATATATTTATACATGCCTTTTAGAGAGAAGAGAGGAAATTGAGGAACATAGGTTAATAAAGTGTTGCTACGGAGGATGGGAGAAATAGATTGACTTATAAATTAACCTGAGAGACAGATATGTTTCTCTGGTGTATTTCCAGAACAAGTGGGAGAGTTGGTGGAGGTTCCTTGTCCCAACCACCTTTTCTCATAAGGTTCCCTGTGTGTCAAAGCACTCAGTTTTCTGAGGATGGATGACCATGCAGTTGTTAATGAGACAGATGAGCCATTGTGCTGGTATAGAAGGTGGAGGGTGAAGAAAAAGTGAAGGTGAAGAAAAAGACACTGTTTATGAGCTTGACACATTCAATCCCAGGCTCCATTTGCAGATAACCAGATGCCCTCACCACAGACTGATAAGAACATGAGCTTCCATATTGCACATGCCTTATGAAACAGGGAGGGCTTTGTGATGTAGTCTGGTAGCCTGGTTCCATCCTCTGTGAGGCGAACATGACAAGGTCTAGTGTTGGGAGTCATTAGGCACTAGGACCCTGAATGCCTAGATGAGATGGCTGATCTCCTCGTGCTAATGAGATTTCAATTATGTTGAGCCTTACTTTTATTCTGTGGGACCTCAGATATCCCATATATATCTATGGCTGCATCTTCATCATTATCCTAATTATCTGGCAACTGAAAAGGTGCTTCTGTAGATTATGGGTGAAACCTAAAAGCATCTGCTGCCGGGTAAGGAAACACCATGAGCACAACTGAACTAATTAAGCCTCAGATGAGAAGGTTCTAAGCTCCAAGGTCCTTTCTTATGACCTTATTGCCCCTTCTTACAAGTATTTATACCATACCTTCAACTACTTTTATATAAAAGAATCTATCTATCTATCTATCTATAGATATATAGCTAGATACTATCTATCTATTATGTAGATAGATACAGTCTTTTTCTTCTCAGAGCCTAGAAGTAATTTCTTACTAGGCCTTCCTATAGCACATTCTAATTGAAAACCCAAGAAACTCTCTATTTGGCTTGAATAAAAACTTAGATGTTATGATATCTACCTCACTATATCACAGAAGACCTCAAAATATGGTAGATTTTCCTGGCTGGTGTTCAGTTAAGGCACATGTAAGCTGAAGTCCTTGGCAAATAGAATCATCATGTAGTCTTTTATCTGTACCATTCATTGTCTTGTTTCATCCTTAGTCTCCAGCAGAATTTCTCCTCTGGGAATTGGATGGGTGATACATAGTTTGGGAAAGCCTCAAAGTGAACTAGAAATAACCAAATAGGGGAAATGTTGGGGTGAAAAAAGGTGGAGTTTGGGTAAAGGAAACATAGGTGGGTGTATAAAAAACAAATATATAGAAGGGGGGAGTGGGAAATGTATATGAACCTTGTTTCACTTTGGACATGAGAAGGAAAATGGTGTCTCAGCTTCACATTCTGATGTTTTTGTCTTTCAGCGTCACCGGAAGATCAGGCAAAGGGCTAGAGATGCAGTATCAAGAGGTAAAGTCTCAATCTCTCCTCTAAGTATCTTCTACTGTGGGCAAGTTTCCCAGGGATCCTGTCCCTCCTTGACCCATGATGTCCAGTGCCAGGTTCTCTAACCACTCCAACTCCCTGGACTGACAACTTTCCTAGAAGATTTCTGTGGATTGCGTATCAGAACTTGGGAATGTTCCATAATTCCCTACATTATTCCCATGAAAACAAAACACTGAGGAAGTAGGGCGGATATCCTTAATTGTGTAATTTACTCGTTTTATAACCCTGTAAATGTCATTTCTTCTGTCAGTGCTGTTCACCATAAAATGGTCATCTGGTGATTTTCCTTTACTCAGAGCATGTTTGTCAAGATCAATTGAGAATAGGTACAGGAGAACAGGTCATGAGCGATGACATTACACAGAAAGTGCCTCAGCATTGACAGTTGGAGTTTCCAGGGCCCTCTCTCTGACAGTCAGAGGCCTCCAGCTTCCTACAGATACCCAAGCCATGTAACACTGTGTCTTTGTTCCTTAGCATGGATACTTTCTCAAGAAGTTGAGAAGCCACAGGAGCTGGTCTCAGTCATGAAAAGGTGATTTCTTGCTCTTTGCCTTCTCCTAACATCTCTAGGCCTGTGATGATTTCTCAGCTTGGTGTAGGGAAGGGATGAGGATAATGGCTGGCTGGGTGGAAACATACAGTAGGAGTAGGGGCTGCTTCACTAGTTGAGCGGGTTGCCAGGGTAGAGGGGCCAGACCAAATAACCCGGAGGGAAGAGTCACATAATTCTGCTTTGTGGTTGGGTCACAGTAGTTTTGGAATAAAGGATTTCACCAGTGAATAATTCATAAAAGACATGAAATGGAGTTGCATTCAGCATGAGACAAATTATCCAATTAAGAGAATGGGTTTTTCTGGGCACGGTGGCTCATATCTGTAATCCCAGTGCTCTGGGAGGCTGAGATGGGTGGATCACCTGAGCTCGTGACTTCGAGACCAGCCTGAGCCAGAGTGAGACCCTGTCTATTAAAAAAAAAAAAATAGCTGGGCATTGTGGCAGGCACCTGTAGTCTCAGACACTTGAGAGGCTGAGGCAAGAGAATCGCTTGAGCCTAAGAGTCTTGAGGTTGCTGTGAGCTATGATGCCACAGCACTCTACCAAGGGGCAACAAAGTGAGATTCTGTCTCTAAAAAAAAATGGGTTTTACATGAAGTCATCATTGCCATATTCTCTTTACAGCTATACCTTTTTATGGGCAGAGTCCACTAACCTTTCAGGACTGATGATACTATCTCTTCCAGTTTAGTCTTCAGTGAGGCCAGTTCCTGGGACAGTACTTAGATAGGAGTCTGTCATCTTATCAACTTGAGATCTTTACAGAAAATGATTGATTTCTAAGGGATATTGGGTATAGCTGCAAGATATCCTGTGGTCTTCAGAATGCTGGACCACATTTTCCATAGTTGGGATGTACTGAATAGCCTCAAAGGTGACTGATCCAGGCTCTGCTTGGTGGTGCTCCTGGCGATGCCATATGCCTGATTTCTTTCTCATAGTTCAGTTTCTAAAGGTCAACACAGAAATAACCTCAGGTCCCATCCTCTCTGAAGACAGTGCCTTTTCCATGGGTTGTCTGAAACCTTTCCCAGACCCTCAGCCCAGCCCACCACCACATCTTCCCAAATGGCATTTTCTTATGAAGAAAAACAGAGGCATAGACATATAGGGGGTGCAGGGTCCAGAATTGTAGGACTAGGGAAGGGGAGTGCAACTTCAGACCACAATCTTCCAAGAAGGCAGATGTCACTCCATCATAAATAGTTTCTGTATTTCCCTTCCCAGCCAGGACTGGCTACCTCAGGAAGAAAGTGTTCGTCAGCTCCTGTGTGCAGATCCCTGCTGCCGCACCTGCAATTCTGTGGCTCTGGAGATTCAGGAATTGCTGGTGGGTGAGCACAACCAGATCTCCCCCAACTTAATAGGGCCATCACAGAGCTCTTCTTGCCTAGAAATGTTGTCCATATCTAGTGTACCTTTTGAGACAAATCTGAAACTTCATTCTCGGCACAATAAAAACATTTCATTGGCACCTGTAAACCCTAAAATGGTGAAATTAATGGATCAGAAATCTTTAGCCAAGTCAGCTGCCCAGTCAACCAATGCAGTCAGAGTCCAAGATTACTGGGCAGAGCACTGTCAGCTACGACAGGACTTTGTGCCAAATGTGCTACGGGGCCCAGAGACTATGGCTTCTTCAAGGTGTGAGGAGCCTGTGGTTCCTGTGAATCAGCAGATGATGCAAAGAAATGCCAATTTTGTCCAGAGGAATGAATGCCAGTATCACTTTAACTCTCAACTTGCTTTGCTGCCCCAGAACCCAGAGACCATTAACATGACACATCCTGTGGCCTTGAATATGGTCCTTCCCTGCCACTTGCCATTCCTCACTCCTGAAGTCTTGAGGCTTCTTGAGGTACATGTGAAAAAATGGATGCATTTCCAGAGATGGGGGCTCCCCAGACGTGTAGAAGAATCCCTGAGGCAGCTTATGCCAAACCCACCATTGTATTACCAGCCTGAGAATATTCCTCAAGTCTCTAATCATAGATTTGAGACCATTTCGCATGAGACCTTGTGTTCATGTACGGCCAGCCAACCCACTCAGACCTTCTGGGTTTCTGAATGGTCCATGATGAACCCACAAGAAAAACAGTACTGTGAGAAAATCCCAAACCCTGTGGCTCTCGCCTTGCCATCTCCAGACCTTAAAGTCCTAAGTGGCTTCTATCCACTGCCTGGGGGCCAGGCTAGTGACTTGGGAAGCCATCTGCAGAAAAAATATAGCCAGCTATTCTGTGGCCTCCCTTCTCTGCACAGTGAGTCTCTGGTTGCCACTTTCCTGGGCTCCCAAGGCCTGCCCAAGAGGAAGAACATGTCCAAGACCCCCATGAAGGGCCCTTTCTTCTTGAAGAATGTCTCCTCCCTCCCCCTGCCACCTAAAACCCCACCCTTATCAGCACCCCCTTCTTCCCCACCTTCCCCAAATTGGGTGTCTCCATCTGACCAGCAACAAGCTCAGATCAATATCCCATTTCTGACTCTGGCTGAGTGTGAAGCCTTGGAGTGGCACCTGCTGCAGAGACAGCTCCAGCGTCAGTGGGGCTTGCCAGCTATCTTCCAGGGAACTCAGCATGCCCACAGCCCCATGCAGAATGAGCCTTGTGACAAAGCCCAGTTTCCTGAAATGGTGAAAACTTCCTGGCCAGGGAAGCCTATCTCAGTTTTCACCAGGCAACTACTCTTCTTCCCGGAGCATGCTCGGAGGCTGCTAGAATTCCACCTCCAGAAGCAGCTGATTCACCATCGCTGGGGCCTGCCCCAGAAGATCCAGCGGTCCATTCAGTTGCTCCATTCTTACACTGACCAGAAGACTTTGTCCTGGAGCAGCACAACGCTAGCCGACTTAAGCCTCCCGCAGCCTATCGCCTTAGAAGACAATGGGAATAGTGCTGAGTTCTCACCCATCACGGACCCAGAGTCCATCCCCACGCCACATTTGTTTGCTCAGGTCAAGGCAATATTGCAGAGCCACATTGACTCCAAATGTGGACAGATCCACCAGGGCAAGGTTCCTGCTTGTGTATTTACTTCCTGGGACTGCATAATTCCTGGAGGAATGGCAGTGACTCCCTTCCCTTGCATTCCAGAAAGCCAGCCCCTGGAGCCACAGGCAGCAAGTGACCCCAATCTATATGACAAACTTATGCCCTGGATGCCAAAGGCCCTTGATCAGCAGCAACAGGCCTTACTAGGTACTGTCACTGAACACCCCAAGCTGCCCAAAGCCTTGTCTGAGGGAGCCAAGGAGAAATTGGAGACAACTTTACGGCACAAGTATCTGGCCTTCCTGTCAGGGCTGCCTGCTCTCTACTATGTGGCTCTCTCCAGAGCCATGGCCTCTGCTGTCACTAGCAAACCTGTCACCACAGAGATGGTGCCTGAGCCTGTCGAAGTTCCAGCAGAGCCTCTGACTGAGATCTCACTTGAAGAAGAGCGTTCAAGCCCTGGGCCATGCTTTCAAGACAACAATGAGACTTGTGCAGATGCTGCAGAAGAGCTTCAGCCTGCAGTGGAAGCGGAAGAAACGATGGAGGCAGTGTCTCAAGAAAGCCAGATACATTCTTCTAACCGCATGTCACTCAAGACACATATCTTGGCCAAACTGAATTTCCACCTCAGAAAAAAGATCCTAGAGATACAATTGGGGGTTCCCATAAGGGCGAGAGAGTCTATGGAACAAACTGCAGCAGTCCCAGAGGACACATCCACACGGGGCGCTCATGGGAGTCTAAATAACCAAAGAGAAACGTTGCTCCAGGAACCACCCATCCCACCAGACACTCATGTCCCAGATCTAGATCCAGTTAATGTTACTGAACAGCTGGCCATTGAGTTGAAGCCAGTGCAGCAGGACCACAAGGAACCTGGTTCCAAAGCAGTGCTCCATGGTTCTGCCCACTGGATCTCCAAGATTCCACAACCCACTGGGGACATGACAGAGGCCCAGGTGCTTTGTGTTCAGGTGGAGACCAGTGTGAACAACCCCAGCCTGGAGGAACCCTGGAGCCCTGAGCCCCAAAGCCCGGACAAGAGCAAGGATTCAGCCCAAGTCCCCATGTTGGCAGAAAAGATAGAAGACCCAGGGAAACCCAAAGCAGTTGGAGACCATGGAGCAGGGGATGCAGGGTTTAGTCTCTCCTCAACCAGAGAGGAAAGACACCCTGGTGAAGACCAGAGGCCAGGAGACAGGCTTCCGAACAAGATATCCCAAGGCTCCTGGAGACACAGCCATAGATTTCATCATCTTGCTGATCACTGTCTACACAGCCTCCAGTTTTACCCTCAGCCTGAGCTGTCAGACCTATACCCAGGAGCTCCTGGTGGGGAAGCACCTGAGAATGCCCTGCAGGACAGTCAAACCGAGCTAAATGTCATCCTCGAACCAGCAATAATTCCTGAAAATGCCCAGGGTGAGGTGGCCGAGTCGTCACAGGACCAGCCTTTCCCAAGCCAACTAATTGAGGATAAGCCTTTGCAGGGCCAAACTTTGCAAGACCAGGTTTTGCATGAACAGGTGATGCCAGCCTCTACTCACAAGAGGCCCAGCCTCCCAAAATCTAGCTTAAAAAATGAAATGAAATCCTTCTTACACCATATTAACCTCATGACAAAAGGCAAACGGCATGAGGAATCCATGTTCTCAATAGCTGAGAAAGTGGCCAAAACCAGGAAAGAAAATGTTGAAAAGAGCCTGGTTCCAGCCAAAAGCCCTAAGGGGAGAACTAGGACAGAGAAGCCAACAGGGCACTCCAAGGCCCATTCTCCCACCACAGAGAAGCCGGTGGTCCGGGTCTTCTCAGGTGGTGCCTATACCTCAGACAACAATCTCCGGTTTCGCTCCAGACAACCTGATTCTGCCTCGGTCCTGGGCCACTCCCACCACTGCCCTTGGCACTGTCCTCGAGGGGCTTGTGCCAACCAGCCAAGGGCATCCTGTTTAGCTCCCAACCTCCACCTGAAATAGAAATGCTGAAGTCTGTCTGCCTGAGAACACTGATGGGAATGAAGGCTTGTAGGCTGCCCAATCGCCACATCCTTTTAAGAAGACTGCTGTTTCATTCCCATAAATGTGCAGGTGGGGCAGAGAGCCACCTAAAATACACTGCATATCTAAGCAAACAGTCCTCTGTCTGCTCCTTGTTTCTGCTGTATTATGTTAAGGGAAGACATGGTGGGGAGGAGTCCAAAAGTCCTTCCTATCTAGGAAATAGGTTTAACCCACAAATGGGTCGGATGCGTAGAGTTAGAGGAGTGCCACAGTGCCCCCTTGTGAGGAGGTTGCTTTTGTGTTTATCAAAACCACGGATGTCAAATCGAGATGATAGAATCTCCTCTGTTTGCTCCCTGTTTGTACAGGGAAGATTTTTCTAGAGAACTCATCTGGGTACCCACTGTAACACTGCTGCCTGCTTATCACCTCCACTGCCTGCTTATCACCTCCACTGCCTTTCAGCTGCATAAAATGAATGGGGTCTGGAATGCCATCACAGTAGAAAATGGAGAGAGACTTGTACTTCACCCTTAGGGAAAGGTAGGGAGGGGGAACATGTAGTTGGAGGTCTGACAAGAGGTGACACATTCCTTGGAGAAAAGTCAAGAGGAAAACCCAGTGCTCAAATACTCTGGGAAGGGAGGGAGTAAACTCTGAGCTTTGTTCTGCTTGCTCTTGGTGTGATGGAGGGCAGGGAGTTAATCACTGAAGTTTCTGGGAAAGAAACACAAACATACCAGGTATTCTAAACATATTTAAAGCTGTCAAGTGTCAACTCAAATAAATGACTGAGGCAAAAATCTCAGTCAATGTAGATTAACTAAGCCAAGATTTTAAGGACGCATTCAGGCTCAGTTCCTGCAGCTCACGCGGCTAAGGCACCAGCCACTTACACCTGAGCTGGCGGGTTCAAATCCAGCCCTGGCCCGCCAAACAACAACAACAGCTGCGACCAAAAAATAGCCAGGCGTTGTGGCAGGTGCCTGTAGTCCCAGCAACAGGCAGGCAGGAGAATCGCTTGAGCCCAGGAGTTGGAGGTTGCTGTGAGCTGTGATGCCACGGCACTCTACCCAGGGTGACAGCTTGAGGTTCTGTCTCAAAAAAAAAAAAAAAAAAGGATGCATCCAGGAAAAACATGAACCACCACCAAGTTGTGCCCATTTTTCCAAAGGAGAGGTTGGAAATTTCTGCATTTAAGAGCATACAGAAAAGGAACGAGATAAGGGGATGATGAGATAGTGGTTACATTATTGTGAAGGTCAAGAAATCTACATTATACATAAAATAAGGGAGTGAAGGAAGCATTAGTTATGGAGATATCCTTGGTCTTGTCTCCAGCTCTGTTACCTGTAAGATAAACTTGTAATTCATTATTAGTGTGGGATTAGATAGACTTTAGTTTTAGGTGCTAGATATAGGTACAATTTGCATGTCCTTGCTTATGGGAGGTTAATAAATTTCCTAATGAATGATCTGTGGGGCCAGTTCTTCATAGGTACCTGCCTGAGGCTGTAATTTTCTTTTTACACAAGTTACTGCCAGCATCTTGTACCCAGCCCTAATACTGTGTCCCGTGTCTATACCAACTCACTTGAGGTCCTTCTCCATCACCCTCCTTTCCACAATCCTTACTGCTTCATGGTAACTAATGTGCCTAACTCAGTCAGCTGAATCACCTCCTAAGATCTTCCTCATGCCTCCCCACCAAAGGATGATTTCCTGTCAAGAGTGGCACCACATAAGCCTGGCAGCTCCAGCCCTAGGTTCCTCTCAGCCTTCCCTATCTTTTCATTACATCTCAGTGCATTTTTTTTAAAGCACTAAAAACCACTCACCTTAATTGTTTAAAGACTTTAAAGTTTTTGGAAAGTGTCCTATTAATCAGCCATAGAAAGTGACCAAAACTTTTGACCGTAACACCACACACAAATCTCTAACAACCAGATCAGCAGCTCATAGCTGAAGTGGACTCTGGTTCCTTTGCATCTCTCTGGTAATGTCCAATGTTTTGCTATTTGGGAGAAATATCTGTTTATCATTAATAGAAATATTATGTACAATTCTCTGAAACCCTTGGGATGAAATGGAGAAACCCAAGAGGGAGGCTGAGAAACAAGAGGCTGAGAGGGAAGCTGAGAGGCAAGCTGATATCTATAAGCAACTGCTAAGAAATGCAAGGCCCTCCAAATGATATCCTGCCCACATTTCTCCCTGCCACACATACTAAATGAAATTACCCCTACAGACCTACTTGAGGAGTCCTCTCCATGTAGGAGGCCTCTCAGTACCCGCAGAGCTCTTTCCTGCTACCTGTGCTGTTGAGCCTCTTACCCCCAGCCTAGCACCAATACTGGGTAGGTGATCCACCACCAAAGGCAGCCTCGGTAATCCTGCCCATCCAGTTGGACCTTTTCATGGTGGCCATCATACTTACATTCCCTGGAACCTCTGAGACCTAAGTAGATCCAGTCCTTCCTTCTCCAGTTACTTTAGTTAGAGGAGGCACTGGTCTTCCTGGAAGGCAGAATTACATAGTTCACGGATATGCTTGGTCTGCTCAATAGTTAAGTATAAGATTTGGGTTATTCCCTTCCTTTTGGAAGGAAATTTGTGGCTGAAGTGGCCAAAGTGTAATTTTAGGGGAAGATGGTAAACACAAAGTGAAGCAAAAAATTACAACATAAGGAAAACATTATAAAATTCTTCAGCAAGTGTTTTTATAATTTTCAGGCCAAATGTCTGACCCTGTTGGAAGAACACAGGTTTTGAGGTCAAAGTCACGAGAATGGAATGTGGGAAAAAATAAGCAGGGTTAGATTGCTTGCTCTGGGATTTGGCAAGTTACTTAACATTTATGAGCCCCAGTTTCTTCATCTGGGAAAATGGAATAACTGTACATTCATATCTCAAAACTCAATTACTATTAATGTACTGGTGATTCTCAAAGCCACTTTTCTGACCCAGGCTTTCCCTGAGTGCCAAACTATACAGTCAACAGTTGGGGCAAAACTCCATCTTGTTCTAAAGACAATTCAAATTAATTCAAAATTTCCAAATATCTCCACCCTACCAAATTCTTTTCTTTCCTTTCTTTCTTTCTTCCTTTTTTTTTTTTTTTTGAGACAGAAGCTCAACTTGTCGCCCTGGGTAGTGCTGTGGCATCACAGCTCACAGCAACCTCCAACTCCTGGGTTCAAGTGATTCTCCTGCCTCTGCCTCCCAAATAGCTGGGACTACAGGCACCCACCACAACTTACGGCTATTTTTTGGTTGCAGCCGACATTGTTGTTTGGCGGGCCCAGGCTGGATTCGAACCCGCCAGCTCAGGTGTATGTGGCTGGTGCCTTAGCCACTTGAGCCACAGGTGCCGAGCCTACCAAATTATTTTCTAATGTAAGGTGTCCCTATATTCCCCCAAGATAGTCACCAAGTCTAATCTTGGTAACTCTTGGCTCCTTCTCCTTTATTTTTTACTGCTTCTCTTTGTAGTTCAGTTTCTCATCCTAATTTTCCTGAATGATCAGGGTCTCAACCCAGATCTCAGAGAGTGGCTAATCCACTTACCTTATAGTAGTTGAATCCAAAGTCTGGCCTGGGGAGATAGATAAAACATCATTGTGGTGAGTATTATGAGGTATGGGGTAGTGTCACAGAAGGAAGCACTCAGCTGGTAAGAAAGATCCCAAAAGAGTCACAGTAAAAATTAACTTGAGAAGCATCTTGTATTCAACAATTAAAATATCTGAATACTTTCTATGTGCCAAGTACTATGCTAGTTACAATGAACAAGGCTCAGGTGGAGCTCCTAATCTCATGGAGTAGACAGTCTCACATGTGCAAACTGTCTAGTCAACATAGACGTTTGTGTATCAAGTATTCATTTCAAACTATACAAAAATGAATTCCTGATTCCCTACCCCCTCTCTAAACCCATTCACACATACCAAAACTGATCTTATCATAGTATTTCTCACACCAGTTAATAGCAACACCACCATTCTAGTCATTCAGGACAAAAAAAAATGGTTTCATCCCTAACTTTTCCATCCCTGTTCAATCAATTCCTGTTCCATCCATGTTCAATCTGTCAGCAAATCCTGTTATTTCTACCTTCAAAAATTCATCCAGAACATGACCACCTCTCCCCCTCTCTACTGCTACCATTACTGCAGAAGCATCATAACTAATCTCTCCCATTAATTGTGACCCTGGGCCCAAAAGTCTACTCTTAAGACAAAAGATTAATGGTCCTCAGGGAGGTCCTTAGATGAAGATAATATATGGATGAATGAATGCATAGAGAGCCATAATAAACATGCACCCAAATGTCTACTCTTAACACAGAAGCATAATGGTCCTCGGGGAGGGCCTTAGACGGAGATAATATGCAGATGAATAGATGGCTAGACAGCCATAATAAACACCGATGAAATAAGTGTAAATGAAGAGATCAAAAAACTGGACTCTGGGGCGGCGCCTGTGGCTCAGTCGGTAAGGCGCCGGCCCCATATACCGAGGGTGGCGGGTTCAAACCCGGCCCCTGCTGAACTGCAACAAAAAAATAGCTGGGCGTGTGGTGGGCACCTGTAGTCCCAGCTTCTTGGGAGGCTGAGGCAAGAGAATCACTTAAGCCCAGGAGTTGGAGGTTGCTGTGAGCTGTGTGATGCCATGGTACTCTACCGAGGGCCATAAAGTGAGACTCTGTCTCTACAAAAAAAAAAAAAACTGGACTCTGGAACAGTCCAGTGCTAACTGGGAATAAAAGGAGGAATCAGTAACAGAGGAACTGAGAAGCAGTATCCAGGGAGGTAGGAAGAAGACCACAAGAGTGTAGCATACTGAAAGTCAAGACACAAAAATATTTCAAAGAGAAGAGTGATCAACTACATAGAAAGTTGCCAATCAACCTAGTAAGATGAGGAGACTTAGGTTCAGTAACACAGAGGTCACTCATGACCTAGAGAAGATTAGAGTTAGATGAGCAATGAAGGCATGACTGGAGTGGATTCAAGGGAAACCAGGGATCCAGACAGGGTTGTTCAAAAATGTGAGACATAAAATATGTCCAAATGGGAGGGACAAATTGATGTTGCAAGAGAGTGAGGGAAAAACTGCTGGAGCAATGTCCCATTGTAGAGGTGAAAAATGGGAGCGAGTCCCCAAATGCAGAAGCTGGCTTTGAACTTAAAGCATTAATGAGGGAGGACTTTGTATATTAGGAGAGGGAAAGTTTCTTCTACCTGTAAGAGAGTATGGGCAAAGACCTAGAGAGATGAGTGGGGATATGGGGAGGGACCATGGCTGCAAGAAAAGGAACAGAAGGTGAGCAATGAAGAGGGTTTCTAGAAGGTACTGTGGAAAGATTCCATGGTAACTGCCTAAGAAGCTGGTGGCACTATGAGGCTCCAGGTGAAAAGGAAAATGTGGATGAAGATATAGATGATATAAGTGAAGCAGGTGATTCTAGAACACCAGAGAATCAGGAGAAATCACAGAGAAAGGCTTTAATGCACAGAGCCTGAGCAAGAGCATGGCGCTGGAGAGAAATGGCAGGGGTGGCATCCTAGGACTTAGTAAGGAACCGAAGAGGATTTGGGGGTGGGACCGGGAAGCAAGAAACCAAAAAGACTGCCCAGAGTGAAAGGGACAGACCTCTGTTTTGGCCACCTAATATCCCTCAGAAAGTGGCATCTCTGCATTCCACTCCTGACCTACTACAGAGAAGCCAAGAGCACAAGGAGGGGCAGGAAGTGCTGGGCTTCTTTGGGTCATGAGGGACACTGGGATGACTCTGGTTCCTAAGGAAATCCAGGATCACTCATCATCCCATCAAACAGGAGGAAATGGTGGCAGGGCTCACTTCCTCTGATTGGACTCCAGCATTTGGGACAATGTGTCCACTGCTTGGATACAGACGAGCCAGCGTGGGAAGGAGCATGATGTGTCCCTCCTCTGAATGATGATTCTGTACTGAAGGTATGGAAGCCCAGCCCCTCAATGTCCCCCAGGAAAGGGAGGCAAAGGCTCCAGCCTGCTGCATCAACATTCAACAGGTATTCTTCTAAAGTACTCCCAAAGATCAAAAGGGGTCTTATGGCAGGTATATCTTCCCCACCTGGGGGACTTGGGCAGAGAGCCACAAACCTATGACATGAGAAGAAGGCCTGAAATGAAGGGAATTGTCTCAAAAGAGGTCACAGCAGAATCAGGTAGGAAGCTGGGGTTAACCTGCACACATCCTGGTTTAGGGTGGAGCAGGCTTTTCCCATGTCCCTGCAGGCTCCTACCTGTCTGAGATCAGCAAGGACCTAGGCTGCTGACCAAAGTCCCATGACAAAGAGCTGGGGGCAGAGAAATGAGCTGCAGCCCACAACTCTAGGACTCTGAGTTCTCAGCAAAGTCAAGAGCTGAGAGAAAGCTGGGTCAGAGACTATGATTCATGCAGAACACTGATAAAGGATGAAACTATAATCTTAGCACATTCCCAGGAGAATGGGAGGCAAAAATCAGAAGCAAAAGTCATACAAAGGGCACAATTTCAAGAATTTCCTACTCCAGAACTAAGAATAGATGCTGCAAATACATGGTGTGGCCCTGTGAAGTCACATCAGGACATGCTGAATACACCATACCTTCTAGGGCTCTTTCCTTGTACTCTCCAAAAAACCACTTAGAATTGGCTGGAGGAATTTCAGGCAACCGACCACCAGCAATGGGAGAAGAGTGGCTTCTCCACCACCCACTTCTCCTGTTAAAGCCAAGTGGTAGAGGATGAGGACAATAGCTGCTACGCTTTTATCCCTACTCACTGCAGCCTAGGCAGGGAAGGGAAAGAACAGAGGAGAAGCACAGAAATCAATGCCACGGAGAGACATTGCGTCCTGCACCAGGTGGGAGGTGGTCGCGCCTCTGTTGCTTTACCAGCCAATCTAGGCCTCATGCTCCACCTGCCCTCTGGAGCCCATGGCACAGGCCAGGCCTGTCATAGAAGGAAGGACAAGAATGGTTCCTGTGTCCACTGTAGGGAGAGGAAAGAAGCAAGAACAACACTGAGTTCAGGTGGGGATATGAGAAGTAAGCACAAGGCAGGTATGTAAGGTGCTGTGGGGCAGAAAGAAGGAAAGATCCTTCCTGGGTCTGACTAGACTTGCAGAGGGCTATCCATTCTCATGCCCTGAGACAGGGGGCCAAAACCCTGCATACTTGGAGGGTCTGGATGAGAGCATGGGGAAGCACAAGGGGGCTTGGGAAGGGGCCAGGAGACATCTTGTTTCCAGGAGGAAAGGTGGGTGCTGCCAACTGCCCCTCTTTACTGCCTTGGGCCCCCTCTGCTGTAACTTCTCTCAGTCCATGGCGAGGCAAGGAGTATACAAGGGGATTTTCAGAGTACATCACTCCAAGGTCAGCCTGCTACAGAGGCCACAGGGGCAGGCCCTGGGCAGGCTGCCTGACACATGGGAATCCAGAAGGCGGGAAAGGAAACCACTCCTTGCGGTAAATAGTGCTGGCAGCTAGAGTGTGATGAGGAGGGGGTAGGGATACAGGGAAAGACTATCACAGAATCGCACACAAAGGCACATGAACATGGACACACAGAAAAGTACATTCAGAAAAAGACACAACCACACCATTCACACACTAATTCAGAGTATGTAGAAACATGCCCTGGAAGATATGGACTCCTAAACACCCTGAGTCAGACTTGCTCACACAGACACAGGCACAAACACACATGCAGACACAAAGACAGCTTTGTACACACAACACAGCCCATCTCACAGACCCTCACACAATGAAGTCCAAATCCATCCTCCATCAAGCCTCTAGGCCACCTTAGACCTAGCCTATCTCTCCCTTTCTCCTCTAAAACCTGGTTTGTAATCTCTGTCCCATTGCTTGTCACTAATGACATGGTCTTAGACTCACATACATACCCCCGGTCTCAGCCACTTGGCTGTGTGCTCTGAAGGAAATGTCAGGGTCAGGAAGAGAGTCCACTGCTCTCTTCAGCAGCCGCATCCTTCACCTACACACCCATCACCTCAACAGCCCCCAGTTTATTGCTGGCTCCATCCCCATAGGGTCCTGACCCCCAGATCTTTGACACAGAACATGCAAGGGAAGAACAAACCAGGCAGACACCCTCACTCCAGGATACCCACAGGGAACCATGAAGAACCAGGCCCTGGTTCCCAGAAAGGAGCCCGAGACACAGAATATGACAATGTGTACAACTCACCCCAAACTTTGTCAACCCCACCCCTATCAACCCTACCTCTACAGCCAACTCCAGTGCCATCCCCCCCCAAATCTCAAAACCATAGTTTTTCAAATTGGACCCTGGAAACTACTGTACCTCAGAAAGATAATGCTGGTGGATGTTACCCAAAAATGTTTATGTAGCTAAATATGTTTGAGACAGAACCAAAAAAAGAAAGAAAAGGGCGGCACCTGTGGTCAAGTGGGTAGGGCACCGGCCCCATATGCCGGAGGTAGCAGGTTCAAACCCAGCCCAGGCCAAAAAAAAAAAGAAAGAGACAGAAAACTGTGCTGTGTGTGAAACTTAGTAAATGCAGAATATAAATGTCTTAACACAACAACTAAGAAAATGCCAGGAAGGCCATGTTAACTAGTGTGATGAAAATGTGTCAAACAGTCTATAAAACCAGTGTATGGTGCCCCATGATCGCATTAATGTACACAGCTATGATTTAATAATAATAATAAAAAAAAAGAAAACTGTGCTGTGCCCCCTCTCTACCTTCCCAGGTTGGATGACAGCTGCAGGAGTCATTTTTACCCCTCAAGTGTGGAGAACTTTGAAAATTGCCAACAACCTGTCCTTTATACTTGATCCATATTGCACGGTATTGCCTATGTCTCCCTCTCCAGACTATCTTAGAAACTTAAAACAAACCTCCAACACAAAATATAACTAACTCTTTGGCCAATCTTAATCCAAATCCTAAATGTAAGCATTGCCTACTCCAACCCTAACATGACCTTAATCCAATATACATTAGCTCTTATCAACAGGAACCACAAACCCACTTCCAAAACCTACTTTAACACCACCAAGATTCCAGCACTGTCCTTACCGCTCCCTCACTCCATCTGGAAGCACAACAGCAATGCTAAGAATAATCCTAACTCTAACCCTGGTCCTATGTAGCTACTCACTGAGCAATATATGCAATTACACTAGGCACACAAATTTCACACACTTAATGAAGATATATCATTTGCACTCCCAGGTCTTGGTAGCTTCTTCAGTAACAGCGTCACAATCCACAGGGCATCTTATTCCTAGACTACAACACTCAGCTGGGAACCCAGGAGGAATGCACCCAGGCCTTTGCCCCTTGTTTGATATACAGACCCATGGGGCCCAGCCCTACCCAAATCCCATGCCAGGACTAGCCCAGCCCTTGAGCTGAAATTCCCACCATACCCTTCCCTGGCTCTTGCTTGCCAATCTGGGAGGATAGGCTGCCCTAGAACCCCCCACCAGGCAGACGAGCCTGTGGCTGATGGGAATGAGGCCTTTTCCACTGTGGGGATTTCCAGACTCTTCCAACACCTATCTAAGCTGTCCACTCCAGAGTTGGCCCAGGTGCCTGTCCTAAATAGGTAGTGGGCCTGCTGATACTGGGGTTGAGTTAGGCATGAATAAGTGCAGCTCCTCTCCCCTCTGACAGGTTCTCAGCTTAGTGATTTGGTGTGTTGGCAAGGGTAGCCATGTGGCAACCATAGGACCCCACTCCTCAGCTTGACTACCCCAGAAGCTCAAAAAGGTTTGAGCTAAACCTTTAGCTGATGAGGCTAAACCTCATCAGCCTAAAACCTTTTCCCAGAGGACTGGAATTGTAGGTGGACACTAACATCTGAGATGTGTAGTCATCTGAGTCTCTGTGTTCCTTTCCCCAGGGTCTTCATCCTACCTGGCCTGAGGACTCAGAGGGGAACTTGCTATCCTGTTCTTGTCCTCAGGGCAGCTGCTTCCTGCCCTGGCTTTTTGATCAGCCCTGTTTCCATCTCTGATAAACCCTGCCCCCCTCCACCGTTCATGTCATTCTGGTTTTCCTAGAAGCAAGGAATAAAATATGACTGCTAATGGGTACAGAATCTCTTTGGGGGGTATAAAGACATTCTGGAATTAGATAGTTGTGATAGTTGCATGATTTTGTGAATATCTAAAAACCACTGAATTGTATATTTTAAAAGATGAATTTTATATTAAAAGAATTCTTTTTTTTTTTTTTTTTGCAGTTTTTGCCAGGGGCCGGGTTTGAACCCACCACCTGTAGAGTGGGCTGTGAGATAGCAGAGCCCTCACAGCCTAGGGAACATTCAGAGAATGAACCCTCAACTGCTTCTCCTTTGTTCCCAAAACAGCCATTTTCCTTTCTTCATGATCCCTCTACCAGAAGTCACATGGCTCTTTCTTTGTCCAGTTAACTATGCAAGAATCCTTGAGATCCCTCCCTTCTTTCTCCTTGTTTTATGCTAACAAAGTTAAGTAGTAACCTTCAAGCCTGCCTAGTTCTTTTGAAAGACTTGGGGCAGGACCCCCCACTCTGCCGTGAGCTCTGATGACCCCAATCAACCACAAGAGACAGCGCTTGATGCAAATAGCAAGAGGATTTTATTCCAGCATGCTGGGGCTTGACTCACAACTCTTTTAGGAGCCGAGGAGTCAAGCCCTGAACAGCAGGTTTTACAAGTTTATAAAGGCAAAAACCATAAAGTAGGGAGGGGCAGCAGACATAGCAGGGGCTTTAGGGAGGGGTAGCAGACATAGGGGCTTTTCCAGATAAGAAGAACTCTGGTTCATTACTCATCTGTCTTAAGATCAGCAGTTAAACATTTGCTTAGCTTTTTTCTTTCAGAACCAGTTACCGGTTATCTGCTTCAGCTCGGGGCTATTTTCTAGGACAGTTACAAAAGGTCACATTCTTATGGTAGGGGGCGAGGGATGCTGCCACATATCTGGTCCCCCCCCCTTTTTGGCTTTGGTAGTACTTTCCTTCATTCCCCCATTTGTTTTTTGGGAAGTTCTAATCATGGAACTTCTGGCTATGGTCCTTTCCACCGTGGTTCAAGGTTGGCTGTTCGGTGGCGCCGGATGTACACTGAATCTCCAACCTGGAACTGGTGAGGCATTTGCAGATCTCCAGGCTTGTAGGCTTCGATCAGCCGGCTCCACACTTCCTTTTGCACAGTTTCAAGGGCTTTTAATCTGGGGTATAGAGATTGAGAGGAGTAAGATTCTGGGGAAGGGAGGTGCTGCCTGGCAATGAGTGGGGGGTGAGCTCCATATAGGATTTCAAAGGGGGTCAGCTTGAGATTACTAGGGGTGTTGCGCACACGGAACAGGGCAAAGGGAAGGAGGACTGTCCAGTCAGTAATGCCAGTCTCTAAGGATAATTTAGTCATGGCCTCTTTTAGGGTTCTATTCATCCTCTCTACCTGCCCTGAGCTCTGGGGCCGATAAGCACAATGTAATTTCCATTCAAGCCCCAGGATTTTGGCCAAACCCTGACTAACCTGGGCAACGAAAGCGGGACTGTTGTCGGATCCAATTATTTTGGGTAGTCCAAATCTTGGAAAAATCTTTTCTAATATTATTTTGGCCACAACTTGAGCAGTCTCCCTCTTTGTAGGAAAAGCTTTGACCCATCCTGAGAAAGTGTCTATGAACACTAGCAAGTACCTGTATCCGTACTTAGCCGGCTTAATCTCAGTAAAATCTGTTTCCCAGGAGCTTCCAGGGCGATCGCCTCGGAGTCGTTTTCCCTGAGGTAGTGTGTTAGGCTGGGTGTTTACTAATTGGCAAGGTCTGCACTCTTTTACAGCTGCATCAATGAGTTTACTTAATTCTATAATATAGTATGGAGAGGACTGAACAATGGTTTTCAGATGCTTGGGGCCCAGATGGGTTAATTTATGAAGTTGCCTGAGAAAGGTGATTGCCTGCTCTTCAGGGAGGATGTTTTTCCCTTCCGGGGTTTCTCGGATCCCCTCTGGGGATTCTAGGTGGAGGCCTAATCTGTCCATCCTCTCGAGATCCCGCTCCGAATATTTAAAGTTTTTGATAAGGGGGGGTGCTATTTCTTTAAGGCTAGGCCTTAAAGTGTTTTCATATAGCGGTAGGATGTTGAGTCCTTGAGCCACTAGCTTAGCTTCTCGGTCGGCTCTTTGGTTTCTCTTGGCAACTCTGGACCCCCCTTTCTGATGTCCAGGGCAGTGGATTATGGCCACTCTCTTAGGGAGGTGAACAGCCTCTAGTAGACTTAGGATTTCTTCCCTGTGTTTAATTTCTTTTCCTGCTGAAGTCAACAGTCCTCGCTGTCTGTAAATGGCCCCATGGACATGGGCTGTAGCAAAAGCATACCTGCTATCGGTGTATATGTTAACTTTTTTTCCTTCTGCCAAACATAAGGCCTGGGTCAAGGCGACCAGCTCGGCCTTCTGGGCTGACGTCCCTTTAGGCAGACTACTTGCCTAGATGGTCTGCTTATTGTTCACCACCGCCGCCCCGGCCACCCTTTTACCTTCTATTATGGAGCTGCTCCCATCAGTGAACCAGGTCAATTGGGCATCTGGCAGGGGCTGATCACAGAGGTCCCTCCGAGTTCCAGTCTCCTCAGCCAATACTTCTTGGCATGTGTGTAATACATCCTCCCGGACAGAGGTATCAGGTAGTAGGGTAGCCGGGTTGAGGATGACAGGTGAGCCAAACTGGACTCTGTCTCCATTTAATAGGAGACTCTGGTAGTGTGTCATGCGGGCATTGGACAGCCACCGGTCAGGGGGCTGTCTGATGATGCTTTCTAAGGCATGGGGGGCAATGACTGTCAACTTCTGCCCCATAGTCAATTTGTCTGCATCTTTTACCAGTACCGCCACTGCCGCCACAGACCTCAGACAGGCTGGCCAACCATCAGCGACGGGGTTTAATTTCTTGGAGAGGTATGCTACCAGTCTTTTCCATGGCCCTAAAGGCTGCATCAGCACCCCTCGGGCCACTCCTCTCTTCTCATCTACGTATAGGACAAAGGGCTTTGTTACATCTGGTAGAGCCAGGGCCGGGGCTGATAATAATGCCTTTTTAATGTTGTCAAAGGCCCGCTGTCGGCTGGCACCCCACTCAAAGGGAGTGCTTTCCTTGGTCAAAGGGTAGAGGGGAACTGCCAGAGTAGCAAACCCCGGTATCCATAAGCGGCAGAACCCCGCAGTCCCTAAGAATTCTCGCACCTGGCGGGGCGAGCGGGGAACTGGAATCTGAGTCACTGTATGCTTCCTGGCTTCTGTTAACCATCTCTGCCCTCCTCTTAGGGTGTAACCCAGGTACATTACCTCTTTCTGGCAGATCTGGGCTTTCTTGGCAGAGGCTCGATATCCTAAGCGGGCTAGCTCTTCCAGTAACAGTTCTGTGCCCCCATGGCACTCTTCCTTTGTCGTTCCAGCTAGTAGTAAGTCATCTACATATTGTAGGAGCGTTACCTGAGGGTGGCTGGCGCAAAAGTGAGCTAGGTCTTGGTGGAGGGCTTCATCAAAGATGGTTGGGGAGTTCTTGAACCCCTGTGGAAGTCGGGTCCATGTCAATTGCCCCGTCATTCCAGAGTCCGGGTCTCTCCATTCAAATGCGAAGATGTTCTGGCTGGAGGAGTGTAGTCGGAGGCAGAAGAAGGCATCCTTCAAATCCAGGACACTGTACCAGATATGGTCCAGAGGGAGAGAGTTTAACAGATTATAAGGGTTAGGCACGGTGGGGTGGATGTCTTGTGCCTGCTTGTTTACTTCTCTCAAGTCCTGCACAGGGCGATAGTCTCCTGTGCCGGGTTTCTTGACGGGTAATAAGGGGGTGTTCCATGGTGACTGGCACTTTACTAGTATGCCCAGCTGTAGGAGACCCTGAATGTGAGGCCTAATCCCTTCCCGAGCTTCCCTAGTCATAGGATACTGGCGCACTGCCACAGGAGTGGAAGTAGCTTTGAGTTCTATGACTATAGGCGGCCTTTTTGCGGCCAGTCCAATTCCGGCAGTTTCGGCCCATGCTCTGGGATATTTTTCTAGCCAGTCATGTATGAGACTAGTCCCTTTCTCCCGGTGCTTTTCAAAGAGTCTATGTTCATCCTCCAAATGCATGGTCAGGGCTGTTACTCTCTTATTCTGGGTTACCTCTGGGCCATCAGGAGTGAAAGTGATCTGGGCTTCTATTTTGGTGAGTAAATCTCTCCCAAGGAGGGGTGCAGGGCACTCAGGGATAATTAAGAATGAGTGGGTTACCCGTCCCACTCCCAGATCTACTGATCTTCGGGTAGTCCATGAGTACTGCTGATGCCCTGTGGCCCCTACAACCCAAGATTTTTTCTTGGAGACAGGTCCTGATGGTTCGAGTAAGACTGAGGGTTGAGCTCCGGTGTCTATTAGGAACTCAACTGGCTTCTCCTCCACCTTAAGTATTACCCTAGGCTCGGGGAGGGGTTCCGAGCCCCATCCCCGCTAATCTTCTTCTTCCTCTAAGGCTACTACTTTCTTCCTTTTTTTAGGACATTCCCTGGCCCAGTGCCCCTTCTCCTTACAGTAGGCACATTGATCCTTATCTAACAGGATGCGGTTGCCCAGGCTACCTGACTTCTTAGTTCTACCTTGGGTCTGTTCTTGGCTCTTCTCCCCTACTACTGCGGCCAAAATCCATGTTAAGTTTTTCTCCTGTCTTCGGTCTCTCTTATTTTCCCTTTCCTCTCTCTCTTTCTCCTTTCTCTGCTCTTTTTCTTCCTCAGTTTCTCTTTTATGGTATACTTTCTCAGCTTCCTTAACTAAATCCTGCAAGGTATAGTCCTGCAATCCTTCAATCCTCTGCAGCTTTCTTTTAATGTTTACAGCTGACTGCCCTATGAAAGTCATAGCCACGGAAGCCCTCTGTCCTTCAGAGGCAGGGTCAAATGGGGTATAGCGCCTAAAAGCTTCCATTAGGCGCTCAAGAAACACTGAGGGGGGTTCCGTGGCCCCCTGTATTACTTTTCTTACCTTAGCCAAATTAGTGGGGCGTCTTGCCGCCCCACGGAGGCCAGCCACTAGAGCCTGGCGATAGATTGTCAGTCGCTCCCTACCTTCTGCCGTGTTGAAGTCCCAGTCAGGTCTGGAGAGGGGAAAGGCAGCCTCGATGATGTTGGGGAGCTGGGTAGGATGCCCGTTCGCCCCGAGTACATTCTTCCTAGCTTCTAGTAAAATCCTCTCCCTCTCTTCAGTAGTGAAGAGAGTCTGTATGAGCTGCTGGCAGTCATCCCATGTGGGCTGATGAGAGAACATCAGGGACTCTACCAGCCCAGTCAGGCGTTGGGGGTCTTCTGAAAAAGGGGGGTGATTAGTTTTCCAGTTATACAGGTCTGCAGAAGAAAATGGCCAGTACTGGAGGGGCTGGAGAGGAGGTGGTCCCTCATCTGTTGCCACCGGTGGGGGGCCGTATGCCCTCAGGGGCAGGGCAACAGTAGTGTTGGGAGACATTCCTCCCCGGCGGTGACTCCTGGTACCTTGTGCGGGCCCCAGTGAAGGTTCCCCCGGGGGTGCAGAGGGGGCAATCGCCGGATCTGGCGATGCTGGTCCTCCCTGCCCCCTGACAGGAGCCAAGACGGGAGGGTATGGGGGAGGAGGGGGCGGAGGGTCGAGGAGAAGATGATCAGTCTGAATTTCCGGGTAGATCTTCTTGGGGGGGGGTCCGAGCTGTCGCCCCCTTTTCTAGAACCGGAAGATTGGACAGCGAGCACCCGAGGATTAGACGGGGGCCTGGATGTGGCAGTCCACGGCCAAACCCAGGGAGGTGGATTCTGCACCAGGTCCTGCCAGACTATGATGTAAGGTTGTTGATCCGGATGGGCTCCCGATCCTCTCTGAAAAACAATCTCTTTGATAGCAAAAATAAGAGATAAGTCAAAGGTTCCTCCTGAGGGCCAGCCGACGTTAAAAGTGGGCCACTCCAAGGAGCAGAAAGTCTGCCATGGGCCTTTTTTAACCTATACTGACAGGTCACGACCTCTTCTCTTCACTTCAGTCCAATGATCTAGAGTCAAACTCAGAGGGGTTGTCACAGTCTGTCCCATCGTCAGTAGATATGTCAGAAACACAAATAACAGGAATAACAGAAATATTACAGATACAAGGACCTACCTACCACACTTGGTCCCTCACAAGCCTACAACAGAATCAGACGGGCACGTTTCCCGTAATTTTTGATCGAACAACCAGACTCGATCAGCGCCCTTACAGCAGGAGACAACCAGGCGTCCCTGGTTCTCCTCAGTTCCTGGGGCGTCCCCCAGGATTTCAGCCTGTGGTCCTCCGGGCACGTCTACCGACCACTGTCCGGCCACTCTCACGAGGTGCCGAATGGCTGCAAAACCGAAAGCACGCACACAAAGTCAAACAAAGGACTGAAGACACAGACCAGACAGTTTTCGGGGTACCCCTTTCTTACCTCCAAGGTCGACTCTGCAGGTGAAGGGTGGTCGTCAAATCCCGGGAGAGCCCCCAAATGAAAGACTTGGGGCAGGACCCCCCACTCTGCCCTGAGCTCTGACGACCCCAATCAACCACAAGAGACGGTGCTTGATGCAAATAGCAAGAAGATTTTATTCCAGCATGCTGGGGCTTGACTCACAACTCTTTTAGGAGCCGAGGAGTCAAGCCCTGAACAGCAGGTTTTACAAGTTTATAAAGGCAAAAACCATAAAGTAGGGAGGGGCAGCAGACATAGCAGGGGCTTTAGGGAGGGGTAGCAGACATAGCAGGGGCTTTTCCAGATAAGAAGAACTCTGGTTCATTACTCATCTGTCTTAAGATCAGCAGTTAAACATTTGCTTAGCTTTTTTCTTTTAGAACCAGTTACCGGTTATCTGCTTCAGCTCGGGGCTATTTTCTAGGACAGTTACAAAAGGTCACATTCTTATGGTAGGGGGCGAGGGGTGCTGCCACATATTTGGTCCCCCCCCTTTTGGATTTGGTAGTACTTTCCTTCACTTTGTTTTGTCAACTATGCTGAGATCCTTGTGCAGGAACCACAATGAAGTTGAGCAGAAACCATTAATAAGATGATTTGTCTTTGTTAAGGTCATTTACATTTTCCTATTGTACTTAAGACCAAAACTATGTCTTTTGTTTATGCTATTTCCCCATGTTGTCTATGCTACCTCCCCCAGACAACACTGTACAGATACTATAAAATAAAGCTGATTTTGTACTTTGGTGCTTGGCTGTAAGCATCAGCTCACTCAGTCCTTCCAGTCCCATCCTTTGTTTCCGTGTCTTCTGTTGTGCTGTATTTTCCTCATTCCCCACCAATTCCACTCTGGTTCACTTGCCTTCGCCGCTCTGGTTCAAGACATCCACCTCTGGTATATGGGGCCGGCACCCTACTTCTTGAGCCACAGGTGCCACCCACAGTAAAATAATTCTATCTCAATTTGGAAAAAAAGGTAAAATAAAGACTTTTTCAGAGATAGAGTAGCTGAAATAATTCGTCATCAACAGAACTATACTAAAAGAAATGTTACAGAAAGTCCTTCAGGCAGAAGACAAATGATATCATATGGTAATCTGAATTTACAGAAAGAAATGAAGAGCACCAGAAATGATAACTCCGTGGGTAAATGCAAAATGTTTTCTTAACTGGGCAGCACCTGTGGCTCAAAGGAGTGGGGCGCTGGCCCCATATGCGAGAGGTGGCAGGTTCAAACTCAGCCCCAGTCAAAAAATGCAAAAACAAAAAATGTTTTCTTCATTTTTATCCAATTTAAAAGATAATTGCTTTAAAGATAGTTAAATGATAAATAAATAATATTTCATTTTAGGTTTAGAAGAAATGGAAAAGTAAAATGAATGACAACAAATAGAACAGAGGCCAGACATAGAAATGTAAAAGAAATTGTAATGTTCCTATATTCTAAGTGACTTAATATTATTTGAAGATTGTATCAATCAGAGTTCAATCAAGGACACATAACTATAAGGAATTATTTTATGTAAATAAAAATTTAAGTATAATCATACACGGATATGAATTTGTTGAAGGGATTTGAGCTGGTTAAGCAATCATATATGGCAACTGTCTTTATCTTTGATGCCAGACATTGAAATCCACAAGTCATAGAATTGGGACTAAAGATGGATGTAAAGTAAAGGATAGGAATAATAAGGTGGAACACACAATCATGAGCTGGGTCTCATGAGCTTTGGTCTTAGTGGTGTGAATATCCATTAAAAGTTAAGACTTTTCATCATGGAACTAAACACACACTTTGCTCAGGCATTAGAGAAGGTGATGGAGAATTCACGAGTCTGCAATTGCAGACCTACTTACTACCTCTCATCAACAAGTTGAACAAACAAATAAAAGACGTGCATGGGCTACAAAATAGCTGCTGCTTTACTGCTGTTCTCCAAAGCCCTATAAGAATCTTTCTTGTGACCCATCCTAACTAGAAACATAAAGAAAAGGAAATTCTGATAAATTTAGCTCAACTCATCCAAGGTGACACATTACAAAATCATGACAAGGATATGTTAAAAAAGTATAATCCCTAGAACATCCACTATAAAAACAAACTGTAACAAATCAAAAATGTAGGGAAAAACAAAGGAGAAAAACAGAATAAAATATTTTCAATTTACTTCAAAGAAGGCAAAAAAAAGAAAATGGTAATAAAGAACATATGATTTAAATCCAGCAATTAATAATTTCATTAAATGTAAGTGGTCTAAAAATCCCAGTAAGAAGCAGAGATTGTGATATCAGATTTTAAAAAACAAACGAACAAAAAAAAAAAAACAAAAAAACTTCCAGATGTGGTGGCTTATACCTATAATCCCAGCACTCTGGAAGGCCAAGGTGGGTGGATTGCTTGAGCTCATGATTTCATGACCACCCTGTGTAAGTGTAATACCTCATCTCTAAAACAATAGCTGGGTGTTGTAACGGATGCCTATTGTCCCAGCTACTTGGGAGGCTGAGGCAAGAGGATCACTGGAGCTCAAGAGTTTGAGGCTGTTGTGAGCTCACTCTCCCAGGGGCAAGAAAGTGAGACTCTGTCTCAAAAAATAGTAACAGTCACAATAATATAATAATAATTTAAAAACCCTACAATTAATGACAATTAAGTTTATGGGGGGGGAAGCAGAAAGAGGGATGGAGGGAGGAGGGTGGGGCCTTAGTGTGTGTCACACTTTATGGGGGCAAGACATGATTGCAAGAGGGACTTTACCTAACAATTGCAATCAGTGTAACTGGCTTATTGTACCCTCAATGAATCCCCAACAATAAAAAAAAAATAAATAAATAAAAATAATAATAATAATAATTCAAAAACCCTAAGACCCAGCTATATGCTACCTTTATGAAACCCACTTTAAATAAAAAGATTGGTTAAAAATAAAAGGTTGGAAAAAAAATGTATACTATGCTAATGCTATTCAAAAGAAAGCTTGAGTGGCTATGTTAATATTAGTCAAAATAGATTTCACAGCAAAGAATGCTGCCAGGTTAAGTATTATTTCAGAATGAACAAGCTCAATTCATCAAAAGGATTTAAAAATTCTAAATCTTTAAGCATCCAGTAACATAGCTTTAAAATATATGAAACAAAATTAGGTATAATTGGAAGAAGAAATAAATGAATCCATTAAATTTGAAGGTTTCAAAACCCCCTCTCATAATAATTAGGAGAACAAATATATGGAAGATGAGTAGAATATAGAAGATTTGAATAATACTACCAACCAACTCCATCCAACTGACATTTATAGATGACTTCTCCAACAACAGCAAAATACACATTCATTTCTTTTCAAAGTACACAGAACATTTAACACAATAGACTGTATTTTGAGCTATACACTTGATCTTAGTCAAAAGGCTGAGAAATGATAGCTGGACCATAAAACAAGACTGAATAAATTTAGAAGTTTTCATTATACAGAGTATATTCCCTAAATATAATAGAATCAAGTTAGAAATCAATGGCAGAAAGATATCTAAAAAGTCCTCACATATTTGGAAACTAATGCACTTCTTTAGCTCATGGATAAAAGAAACTCTTAAAGGGGAAATTAGAAAATATTCTGAATTAATAGAAATTGAAAATGTAACATAGCAAAAATTGTGGTGTGTGGCTAAAGCACTTAAATTGATAAATAATAAATTATATAAATACAAAAATAAATTTAAAGGGAAATTTATAGCAATAAATATTGATATTAGAAAAATGGAAATGTCACAAATAAATTATCTAAGATTCCACCTTAAGTAATGAGGAAAAGAAGAACCAATTAAACACAAAGTAAGCAGAAGATAAGAAATCATAAAAAGTAGGAATCAATAATATAGAAAACAGAGGGCTGGGCACAAGTGGCTTATACCTACAATCCTAGCACTCTGGAAGGCCAAGGTGGGCAAATTGCCTGAGCTCAGAAGTTTGAGTCCAGCCTGAGCAAGAGCAAGTCCCCGTCTCTAAAAATAGTCAGGCATAGGGAAGGGAGGGAGGGGGGTGGGGCCTTGGTGTGTGTCACACTTTATGGGGGCAAGACATGATGGCAAGAGGGACTTTACCTAACAATTGCAATCAGTGTAACCTGGCTTATTGTACCCTCAATGAATCCCCAACAATAAAAATAAAAATAAAAATAAAAATAATAATAAAATAGTCAGGCATTGTGGCGGATGCCTGTAGTCCCAGCTACTCGGGAGGCTGAGGCAAGAGGATCAGTTGAGCTCAAGAGTGTGAGGTCGCTGTGAGCTATGATGCCACAGCACTCTACCAAGGGCAACAAAATAATACTCTTTCTAAAAAAAAAAAAAAAAATAGTGCATGTGTGTGTGTGTGTGTGTGTGTATATATATGAAAAAAATATAGAAATGATTCTTAAAAAGGATAATTGGTAAAACTCTAGTCAGATTGATCCAGTAAGAAGACTCAAATTACCAATATCAGAAATTAGAGAAGTGATGTAACACAGAGTCTACAAGTATGACAATGACAAAGAGCAATATTATGAATAACTTTATATCAATAAATTTAAAAGATTAAGTGAAAAATTTCAGTAGATTATACAAACTATGCATGTGCACTCCAGAGGAAATAACTTGAATAGCCCTACATCTAATACAAAAATTCAAACGGTAATCCAAAACTTTCCCATGCAGAAAATTCCAGGACCAGATAGCTTCACTGGTATTCTACTAAACATTTAAAGAAGAAATATTATCTACCAAATCTGCACAAACCCTTCCATAAAATAAAGATAAGGCAGTACTGGTCAACTCCTTCTGAGATAAGCACTATTTTAATATCAAAAGAAATTACAAAAAACTATGGCAAGAATCCTTCCTAATCAAAGATACTAACTTCTTAAAATTTTAACAAATAAATTCAACAATATGTAAGAAATATAAATTTTCATGACCAAGGAGTACATATCATAGGAATGGAAGGTTGGTTAAACATTTGAAAATCAGTCAGTATAATCTACAATATCAACAGATTTATATGCAGAAAATGCATGTAACAAAATCCAAAATGAATCATAATAAAACACTCAGAAAACTAGGATAAAAGGGAACTTCCTCAACATTATAAAAGGCATCCATAGAAGCCCTACAGCTAATATACTTAATGATAAAAGTACACCACTATCAGGAACAAAGCAAGGCATTCTCACCATTCCTATTCAACGTAATCCAGAAGTTAGTCAGTACTTTAAGGCAAAATAAAGATAGGAAAGACACAGAGTGCAAATAAACAAATAACAGTATTACTATCCAAGCAATATTATTGTCTATGTAGAAAGTTCCAAAAATAAAAAGATATTAGAACTAGTGAGTTTAGCAAGTTCACAAAATACAAAGTAAAATACACAATGATTAGCCATATATCTATGTACTATGGATGAACAATTACAAGCTTTCACATAACCGATACAATGTAAGGGTATATGGCACATCTGTGTGAAGAGCTCAACTACAAGTTGGACTTTACCTAACAAATGCAAACAATGTGACCTAACATTGTGATTAATGACCTTAACATTATGTGACCTTAACATTAATCTGAAAAAAAAAATTTTTTTTTTTGAGACAGAGTCTCACTATGTCGCCCTGGGTAGAGTGCTGTCAAATCACAGCTCACAGCAACCTCAAATTCTTGGGCTTAAGCGATTCTCTTGCCTCAGCCTCCCAAGTAGCTGGGACTACAGGCGCCCACCACAACGCCCAGCTATTTTTTGGTTGTAGTTGTCATTGTTGTTTGGCAGGCCCGGGCTGGATTTGAACCCACCAGCTACAGTGTATGTGGCTGGCGCCCTAGTCACTGAGTTACAGGCACTGAGCCTAATCTGAAAATTTTAAAAAGTGAACAATTAGAAAATTTTTAAAAGTATTTCAAGAATGGAAAAACAAACACCACATGTATTTAATACTAAATCAGAACTAGTTGGTCAACACTTATGTGCATATATGAAATCAAAACTCAATGGAATTCAAATAGGTAGGAGGGAGAGGAGGGGATCAGTAAATTCACACCTAACGGGTACAACACACACTTTCTGGATAAAGGACGCGGATAACTTTCTTCAAGTATCACTAACAATAGGAAAAATGTGGTATTGACATAAAGATTTAAAGGAAGATCTATAAAACAGTTACAGAGTCCAGAAATAAATTCACACATAGTAGAATGTGACCAATTGATTCTCAACATAGGTGCAAAGGCAATTTAATGGAGAAAGACTAGTCTCCAATAGATAATGCTAGAATAATTGCATATTCTCATCTTTAAAAAGAATCCTGCACCATATACAAAACTGCCTTGTTCAGGCTTGGCACCTGTAGCTCAGTGAGTGGGGTGCCAGCAACATACACCAAGGCTGGTGGGTTCAAGCCCTGCCTGGACCTGCTAAACAGCAATGACAACTGCAACCAAAAAATAGCCCAGCATTGTGGCGGGCACCTGTAGTCCCATCTACTTGGGAGGCGGAGGCAGAGGAATCTCTTGAGCCCAGGAGTTGGAGGTTGCTGTGAGCTGTGAGCTGTGATGCCACAACACTCTACCCAGGGTGACAGCTTGAGGCTTTGTCTGAAAAAAAAAAAAAAAAAGAAAAAGAAAAAAAATTAATGGTGTGTTACACACCTTTTCAGGGTGGGACCCAATTATAAGAGGGACTTTACCTAACAAATAGAATCATTGTAACCTGTTTTTTTTGTATCCTCGATGAATTTCCAACAATAAGAAAAAAAAAGAGGACAAAGTAGTATGTAAAATGACACCACAGAGATGCTAAAAATCAATAATAATAAACTTTTAAAAAATTGATAAATCTGACTTCACCAAATTAATAATGTCTGCTGTCTCTTTTGTTTTACAAACAGGATCTCATTTTTGCCCAGGGTGGAGTGTAGTGGCTATATCATAGCTCACTGCAGGCTCAAATAATCCTCACCTCACCCTCCCCAGTAGCTAAGGCTATAGGTGTGTACCTCCAAGTCTGGCTAATTTTTTATTTGTAGAGACCAAGTCTCACTATGTGATCTTCTCACCTCAGCCTCACAAGTGCTCAGACTACACACATAAGCCACTATACCTGACCTGAACTTCTGCTCTTTAAAAGACATTGTTGAGAACCTAGTTTCTGGTACCCTCAATGAATCCCCAAAAATAATAATAATAATAAAAAAAGACATTGTTGAGAGAATGAAAAGACAAGCCACAAACTAGCAGAAAGTACTTGCAAATCACATATCTGATAAAGGACTTGTATCCAGAATATATAAAGACTTCTCAAAACTGATTAAATAATACAACAAACGACCCACCAAAAAAATGAGATTTTGATACGTACTTAAAGAAAATATAAGAAACCACTAAGCACACAGAAGTAACCTCAACCTTACTAATGACTGAGGAAATACAACTAAAATCAAGTAGTTAACAAAAACTGGTAGATAGACACTCCCTGAGTTACAAATGAGATAGGTTCTTCAGGTCCATTCTTAAGTTGAATTTGTATGCAAATTGGAACAGATACATTTACCTATTACCTGTAATAGCCTCCATTTGTAAGTGCAAGCTGTACGTAAGTCGAATGTTTGTAACTTGGGGACTGCCTGTGTTTCAAAATAGCTAGAAGAGAAGATTTAGAATGTTCTCAACTCAAATGATAAATGTTTCAGGTGGTGGATAACCCTATGTATGTATCAAAATACTATATGTACCCAGATACTTATATAATTGTTGTATCAATAAACAAAAGCCACAAGGAGAGGCGGTGCCTATGGCTCAGTGAGTAGGGTGCCAGTCCCATACACCGAGGATGGTGGGTTCAAACCTGGCCCTGGCCAAACTGCAAAAAAAAAGTAGGTGGGTGTTGTGACAGGTGCCTGTAGTCCTAGCTACTCAGGAGGCTGAGGCAAGAGAATCGCCTAAGCCCAAGAGCTGGATGTTGCTGTGAGCTGTGACGCTCATACAGGATTCCATCACTCAGGGCTAGACAGGGAGCCCTCCATTCTTTAGGCCCACGCGAGCTCAGAAGTCAGATCCCCATTTCCAGGCACAAGCAGACTGCCTTTTTCGGGACACACCCTCTGGGCCCTGATAAGATCATGAACAAAGCAGCCCATGATAGTGTTTTGGGTGGTTCCACCTTGGGTAGGAGAACACACCCTACCAGGGATCCTCAAACTTTTTAAACAGGGGGCTAGTTCACTGTCCCTCAGACAGTTGGAGGGCCGGCTATAGTTTAAAAAAAAAACAACTATGAACAAATTCCTATGCACACTGCACGTATCTTATTTTGAAGTAAAAAAACAAAACGGGAACAAATACAATCACACTGCCTCATGTGGCCCACGGGCTGTAGTTTGAGGACCCCTGCATCCCTTCTCAGGGACAAAGACTGTAAAGACCCTGATAACCTTGCTCTAGTGAAGGAGGAACTACATTCATTTGACCAATTGCCAGCCATGTGTAATCCTCTAGACGTAAGACCCCTAGAAAAAAAAGCCCACATGGAGACTCCCGAGTGAGTTCTTAAGTTCTTTCCCCCTTCCAGAAGCTCTAATGCTTTTTACTTCTTCTGTATTCCTTCCTAACTTCTGATAAAAGTCCTATCTTACCACTGGTCTGTGGTCCGTGGGTTCATTCTTCGAATCCCCGAGACCAAGGAACTGGGGAGCGAAATTCCGGTATCAACGCCACGGCACTCTACTGACGGTGACAAAGTGAGACTCTGTCTCTAAAAAAAAAAAAAAAATGTCACAAGGAGTCTGGTGGGTTCAAGACCTATTGATGGGTTCATACCTATTAGAATAGCTAAATTGAAAAAAAATAATTGACAATACCAACTGCCAGGGAAGATACAGAGAAACTGAAATTCTTGTGAGAATTTCTATTGGGGTTACAAAATAATACAGTCATATTGGAAGATAGTCTGACAGTTCATTGTAAAGTAAATAATACATATATCATACATTTTGTCAATTCTAATATATCCATCAGAAATGAAAGCATATGTCCATGCAAATATTTCTATGTTACTTTGCCTACTAGTTTTATTTTTAATGACCAAAATAGTGAAATAACTCAAATGTCCTTCAACTTGTGAATAGATAAACAAATTGTGGTATGACTAAAAAAAAAAATAAAATATTGCTCAGAAAACTAAACAACTGAAAGTAGATTTTAGAGTAAGAAATTCCCATGTAGGCAACTTGGTTACTTTTTTTTTTTTTTTTTACACTTTTGTCCAGGGCTGGGGTTGAACCTACCATCCGCAGTATATGGGGCCGGTGCCCTACTCCTTGAGCCACAGGTGCCACCCACAATTTGGTTACATTTTTAGTTCTGTATCTGCCACTCCATGACCCAGAACACATAGCTTTACTGTTCTGAGTTTCAGTTTAATGGTGTTGGTGCAGAGAATCAGAGTTTCTGTTCTCTTATAAACATATAGAATCCTCATACTTTCTTTCAAATTCCTTTAGAAGATCATGGGTATATCTTGGGAGCATCAAACCAGGGGACAAGGAAGGAGAGAGGGAGAGGAAAAAGGGATGGTGGAAGAGAGAGAAAAAGCTTTTGCTGAAGCTGTCAGTGCAAGAGAGGCTGGGCCTACAGCCCCCAGATACTGCCCACAGGCCTCACATGCACCAACCATGCTCTATAGGTAGGAGGGCAGCATGTTCCCAATCAAGAGGAATAGACACACACCAAAAAAAGAGAATGCAAAACTGAACACAAGCCTTTGCTACACAGCTTTCTCATAACCAATTACTATTTCTAAGGCCTCATTGTTTCCCTCAGAAACATTTCATGGTACATTTTTCAAACTTTTAAATTGTAACCCATTGTATAAAATATATTTTATGGCACTTTCTGTCTGATATATCATCTGCAGATATATTCTGAATGCTGATTCTTCCCATTCTCTTCATTCCCTTTCTGGAACTCCCATTTTGTAGCTATGGGATTTTCTCTTCCAGCCTATTAACTCTCGTTTATAATTCACCTCTATTTCTTTTCTCTTTTTGCCGTATTTTGCTAATATCCTCAGATCTCTATTTTAGTTCATTAATTTTCTTATCAACTGTGTCTACTCTCCTGTTTGAACTATCATAGAGTTTTACATTTTAATAACTATGCATTTTTAAAATTCATGGCTGTTGTATTGGGTTCTTTTTAAAATCTATTTCTTAGAATGCAGGCAAGTGATAGTGGATTAGAGACATCTTCTTGTCAGCCACTCATGGTGAGATAGGGGAGAGGACTCCAGCCACCTCTGCCTGGGGAAACCTACCCAGAAACATCACTTTGGGGGCACAGTGAAGCAGTGGGAGACTCCAAGAGCCAATAAGGAAGTCTGGAGCTGAGGAAAACCAGCAGTGAAGGCAAGTTCCTGGGTATAGGCAGAGGCTGGCCAGCTTGCTCCTCCATGGAATAGTGAGGACAGGAAGGAGCTATCCTATAGTTTTTTGATTTTGGATTTTCCAGTGAGCAGCCTTGGGGGGGATTGAGTGAACCGGTGAACTTGAACAGTGTGCACCAGCTGGGGTTGAGTGCTAGGAGGGGCAGAACTCCCAATGGCTTGGCTAGAGGCAGGGGACTGCCATTGTGGGAAGGCTGCATGGGAGGAACAGCCTGCAGTGTCCTAGTGAACAGCCAGCTCTGGCATACCTGCTGCGCTCAGGCAGCCATCTTTGGGGTGAGCTGAGCAGCCCTGCATCCCCAGGAATGCCACTATGTTGTCAGGGAGCACTGTTTTACGTGCCCCCTAAGAAAACTGGTGAGAGCTTCAAGACCAAAATCTGCAGAGATTGAATGCTGACAAAGTGACCAGGCCTTGATTGAGGGCAAATAAGTCAGGAAGACAGGACAGGATCTCCTCTGAAACTAGAGAGTGGCTTCCAGCCCCATCTTATACAGCAAAACCAGCACTTGTGTTCTCCATCTCCTAAACACCACAGCATCACCTGGTGTCCAGGCAATATATATATATTCACACACATGGTGTCCATAAAGTTCCTATGCAACTTTTAAATTTCACATGAATTTTATGGCCACCTGTATGTGTGTGTGTGTGTATACACAAACACATTTTTTTTCTCATTTTTTGCTTCTTTTCTCATTTTTAATTCTTGGTTGTTTGGTTTGGTTTGGTTGTTTTTGTTTCTTTTCATTTTTACTTTCTTCTATAGCAAAGGCTCCTCCATTTTGGTTATGATTTTTCATCCCCTTTTATTCTTTCTTTTTTTAAAATATCTCTTCTTTTTTCTCTTTTGGTAGAGATTTTTCTACTTTTTGCATCTTTCCCATGTAAATTTCTCATACAATAATTAAGCTATCCCGGGTGGCACCTGTGGCTCAAGGAGTAGAGCACCAATCCCATATACCAGAGGTGGCAGGTTCAAACCTGGCCCTGGCCAAAAACTACAAAATAATTAAGTTATCCCTTTTTTTCTTCATCTTATATAATTGCATTTTTAATTTTCTTTCTTTCTTTTTTTTGTTTTTGTTTAGCAGGCCTGGGCCAGATTTGAACCCACCAGCCCCAGAGCATGTGGCCAGCACCCTAACCAGTAAGCTATGGGTGCCCCCACACTTTTAATTTTCCTTATCTATTTTTATTATTTTTTTCCTTTTCTCTGAGGGCTGGAGGGGGCCACAGCATTGGTCTGGCTGGGGGGGTCATGGCATTTGTGTGGCTCAAGAAGGCCATGAGCTCAGGGTTGAGGGTGTCCTTCTGGCTTTGGCCTTTGGAATGATGGTATTGGTAGGTCCCCACTGTGACATACTGATTTTTTCTCTATATTTGGTGGAGGTGGTGGTGGGGGCACCTGCAGCTTACCATCTTTTGCTCAGGCTGGTAAGGAGCTCCTGACCTCAAGGGACCCACCCAGCTCTGGTCCTCAAAGTTCTAGAGTTGTGGGTATGGGTCAAAGCACCCTGCAGAACATTCCATTTCTCTTCTTGCTCACTTTACCTCCTTCTGTCTTTCTTCTCCCCTTTTCTTCATCTCTTTCCTCTCATCCCATTCCTTTTTTTCTTTTTTTGTCCTTTATCCCTTCTTGCACTTTACCCTTCTCTTCCCTTTGGCCTTATACCAAAAGGCCACTTCAACACCTAAACACAGAAACAAGGTAATTTAAAGTGAAGGATTGTGGTTTTTTTATCCAATTCTCCTCAAAATTGCTCTATTCCCACTACTATTCTTTTTTTCTTTTTTTCAGTTTTTGGCCAGGGCCGGGTTTGAACCCACCACTTCCAGTATATGGGGCAGGAGCCCTACCCCTTGAGCGACAGGCACTGCCCCTATCCCCACTACTATTCAACGCAGTTCTGGAGGAAACACTTTTGCACTGTTGATGGCATTGCAAACTAATGCAACCTCCATAGAAAGAACACAAAGAACTAAGAGTGGATCTTCAATGTGATCCTGCCATCCCATTACTAGGTATCTATCCCAAAGCGGGGGGGGAAATCATTCTATCAAAAAAACATTTCAACTAGATTGTTTACTTCAGCTCAATTTACAATCACCAAGATGTGGAAACAACCTAAATGCCCATCAACCCAGGAATGGATTAACAAACTGGTATATGTATACCATAGAATATATATTCTATGTATTCTATAAATATTCAGCCATAAAAAAAGATGGTGACTTTACATGTTTTGTATTAACCTTGATGGAGCTGGAACACATTCTCCTTAGTAAAGCATCACAAAAATGGAAAACCAAATATCCAATGTACCCAATACTAAAATGAAGCCAGTAGGTGATCTAATACATGGCCACATGAGAAAAAAACTCAATTCAATTTAACCTGGGGGGAGGGGGAAAAAGGGATGGAGGAAGGATTATTGTGCTGCCACTTAATGGGCACAATGTAAGGGTACACAGCACACCTTTTGGTGCAGAATACAACAATAAGAGGGACTCTACCCAACTAATGCAAATATTTTAACCTAGTTGTTTGTACCCTCACATTAACCTGAAATAAAAAATAAAATTTTTTTTGTAATAAATTTTACAACATGCCTCTGTACACACATGTACATTTATGGATCTGTAACTAAACCTGAAGGTTTTTGTTGTTGTCGTCATTTGTTTGTTTTTTTGTAGAGACAAAGTCTCACTTTGTCACCCTCAGTAGAGTGCTGTAGCATCACAGCTCACAGCAACCTCCAATTCCTGAGCTTAGGCAATTCTCTTACCTCAGCCTCCCAAGTAGCTGGGACTACAGGCGCCTGCCACAACGTCCAGCTATTTTTTTGTTGCAGTTTGGCTGGGGCCAGGTTTGAAACTGCCACCCTCGGTATATGGGGCCAGTGCCCTACCCACTGAGTTACAGGCACTGCCCTAAACCTGAAGTTTTGTGGAAAAAAAATTCTACTTTTATTACATGATGCTCCTGATATTATAATATTATCTATCCTATTTAATTAAAACAATCCTAACATTGACTACCTAAAATGATTTTCTGATGTACTGCGGAATCTAGACACAGTCTAAGGACCATTTTCAAGTTTTGATTAAAACATTATACTTTTGGTTTTGATTTAAAGATGGTCACCTCTAAGAGACAAGGGCAACATTGAAGGTGTTAAGATAAGCTTTGCCTTTGACTAGCGTGGTGTAAGAACAGATTGCTGAAGCTGGTCCTGAGAGTCTGTGTTGTTGAAAGATATAGGAGAGATGGATAGCTGCTAATAATGCCTTTGACTGAAGAAGAAAACTCTACAGACACAGCTGATTGTTACAACCTGAATGTGTCTCCTCAAAATTCCTATGTTGAAATCTAATCACCAATGTGATGGTATTAGGAGGTGGAACCCTGGGACTAGTACCCTTAGAAAAGAAGAATGGGATTAATACCTTTATAAGAGAAGCCCCAGAGAACTTTCTCACCCCTTTTACCATGTGAGGAACACAGCAAGAAGGCACCCTCTATAAGTGCCTGTATGACAGGACCATCATCAGACTTTTTTTTTTGCGATAGTCTCATTCTGTTGCCCTGGGTAGAGTGCCATGGCATCACAGCTCACAGCATCCTCAAACTCTTGGGTTCAAGTGATCCTCCTGCCTCAGCCTCCCGAGTAGCTGGGACTACAGGCACCCACCACAATGCCCGGCTGTTTTCAGAGACTAGGTCTCGCTCTGGTTCAGGGTAGTCTCAAACTCCTGAGCTCAGGCAATCCACCCACTTCAGCCTCCCAGAGTGCCAGGATTACAGGCATGAGCCACTGCGCCTAGCCCCAACCTCAAACTCTTGAGGTCAAGAATCCTATTGCCTCAGACTCCTGTGTAACTGGGACTATAGATGCCCACCACAGCGCCCATCTAGTTTTAGAGATGGGGGTCTCACTCTTGCTCAGGCTGGTCTCAAACTCCCAAACTCAGGCAATCCACCTGCCTAGGCCTCCCAGAGTGCTAGGATTACAGGCATGAACCATTGTGTGGCCCAGACACTATTCTACCAGTGCCTTGATCTTGGACTTTTCAGCCTTCAGAATCATGAGAAATAAATTCCTGTTGTTTATAAGTTACACAAGTTTCTGGTATTTTGTTATAGCAGCCTGAATGGACTAAGATACTGATCCTCTTTGATCTGTGGGAATATGTAGAAGAATGTTTATTGTGGCATTGCTTATGGTGATAAACAGGTGGAAAAACCTCAAGAAAAGAATTATTTAACAAATTATGATATATTCATGCTATGAATAAGGAAACAAAAAAAGCACTGCTTTAATATACTGAGAACATAGTGAATAATCAGTGATTTCCTTTTCTTCAAACCACTTGTCCTCATTCTTTATTCTCACTGATTTGGACTCTGAGACAAGTACCAAACTTTCAGTAACAACAGCAGCCCAGCCACTGTCCATCCATCTTTGGATTGGCGTTACCCCTGTTACTGATCTTTGCAGCCAAGGATGATTATCTCAAAACAGTTTGTAATCTTCCTCATTTTTCCTTTAAAAACTCTTGTCCTTCTTTACCTCTCTAAATACACACATAGTTTACTACGGCATGCATGTTCCCATTGCAATGCCCATCCCAATCCTGAATAGGTATTTTCTTTTAGAAAGTTCTGTTATTCAGTTTGACAGTTTCATTTAACTTTATTTACTTCACGGGCAAAAAACATGCAATAACAGAGTCATAATTTTCCAATTGCCATACTGTCCTGTGAGATCCTCCAGTATCAAGACCAAACTCTTAGGCCTGTCCCATTCCAATTTCAGGATTCTCTCTTAAAAGTCAAAACTCAGGCATGCTAGGCTCTTGTACCTCCTCCCTCTCTTGCTTGTGTGAAAGGGATGGAGCATTAACCCCAATGTTTATCTGATGGGAGCACATGCTGAACTATACTAACTGACCCCAGTGATAAGGGAGATTTGTTTGGTGCTTTGATGTTGGCTTTCTTTGGTATCAGTGAATACAAGGGCTATGTCTCTTTGATATGTATTTTTTTTTTTTTTTTACGCCCAGTGCCCCTGAAAAGGAAACAATGATTCATAAACAATGATGTTTCACCCAGTTACCTAAGCATTACTAGAGCTCAGAGCTGGGGAATGTTCCTATTCTATATAGGGGAGGACAGGGAGTTCTATATTGAAGGATCTCTGTGTGCAATTTTGTTCGAAAGTCAGGGATTTTAAAAGGCTCACAGCTCAGGCAGACTTTTCTTTTTCCTATTAGTGTCAGATTCAGCCTTTGAGGATCAGCTGAGAATAGAAGGGTGGGCTGAAGGGGAGTGTTCAGCAGCTAGGGAGAATGAAGGGCAGCTTCGCAGTAGGGTCTCTGAGGGAGGTTACCTTATTTCTTGAGATGAGGTGATTAAACTCTCAAAGTGAATTTTCAGAGATAGCTGCAGTCAGAATAGAGATAGTGATTTAAACTAATCACTGTTGTTGAAGATGCTGAGCATTTCCATAGCATTCTGTATCTACAAAACATTGTGTAATCACAAAACATTGTGTAATCACTAACTTTCTCCACTACAGCCTTGTGACATAGTTAACATCACTACATCTGTCTGTATTCATCTTCTGGGAGGGATCTGGGCTTCTATAGCTACATACTAGGATTGAGGAATCAAAATCCTCATTGCAACTTGTTTATTCACTTATTGTATGCTTTGAGAATACAAATAATGAGAACTTGAACATCGTCTGTTATTTTACTATAAAAATAACTCATGAAGTTGTTTCAATGCTTTGCTAACCTACAAAAAATATCCTCTGTAAATACCTAGTAACAATATTAACCTGTCCAAATTTCATTTTGCTCAAGCTTTTGTTTTAAAAAGAGTGGTAAAATACACATAACATAAAATTTACCATCTTATTGGGTGGTGCCTGTGGCTCAGGGGGTAGGGCACGGGAGCATACACTGAGGGTGGTGGGTTTGGACCCGGCCCTGGCCGAACTATAACAACAACAACAACAAAAATTTACCATCTTACTAATTTTTAGGATATAGCTCAGGGGCATTAAGTACATTGATGTTGTTGTGTCATCATCCTCCCTATCCATCTCCAGAACTCCTTTTATCTTGTCAAACTGAAACCCTACCCATTAATCAATAACGTTCCTCCCTCCTCCCAGCGCTTGGCAAACACCATGCCATTTGTGTCTCTTTGATTTTGACTCCTCTAAGTACCTCATGTAAGTATTTATCATATATACAATACTTGTCATTTTATGACTAGCTTCAGTTAGTATAGCTCAGCATTGTACTTCCATCACATAAACACTGGGCTAATGTCCTATCCCTTTAAGCACAAGCAAGAGTGGGAGGAGCTCTAGGGGCCTAGTTTGGCTGGGTTTTGACTTTCACAGAATTTCCCCAGGTGCATCCATGTTATAATAGATTGCAGAATTTCTTTCTGCAATATATTTTAACAGGCCGAATAATATTTTAAAGGCTGAATAATATTTTCTTATATGGATATACCATATTTTTCTTATCCACACACCCCTTGATGGACACTAAGATTGCTTCCATGTTTTAACTATGTTGCTATGTGTGCAAGCAACAAGGTCCTCAAGACCTGTTTTCAATTGGGGGTGTTATATACCCAGAAGTAGGATTGCTGGATCATATGATAATTCTAAGATACAAATAGACTTTTGAATTTATAAAATATTTGAAGAATATTGATTATTTTACAAATAATATAATGCCACCATCATACAGAGATTTTGAAGGACAGAAAAATATTAGTCATAATTTTATTATGACTAATACTCCACTTAAATCTCTTTAGCATATATTTGCACATAGTTCATTCAGGACAGATTTATTGAGTATCTATTTTGTGCCAGCCACCTAATCCACATAAAATTCAACAGCAGTTAGCTTAAGCAACTGAGACTATGGGTAAAATTAAGAAAAAGTTAATTGTGATAAATCTTTCCCTGGAATTTCACACAGCTGAATCCTAGAGAAGTACAGCTACTGGGTATCTTCCCGTTTGCCCTCTGCATAACCTCAGGCCTGGAAGACATCAAAGTCATCACACATAACCCCCTTTTCCATCCTTGAAGGTCTTACAATGCCTCTGATACCCTAGCATGGGAAAAATAAGCTGTTTTCTGACATTTGGGCATGGCTTGGGTTGCAGACAACTCACTGGGATGACAGCGGTGGGAGTGAATAACACATACAGGCAGGCTCTTTTGCTTCCCTTGTTCCTTCCTAACATACCCCTCTGTTTTGCTCTGGAGGTGGGCACTAGCCACAAAGCCCTTCAGCTCTCTTTATTTCACACCCTAGGCCCACAGGATTCTGTGAGGCCCCTTAAGAGAGTAGGTGTCTGCCTGTTTGTCAGAAATCCTGTAAGGGTAAGGAACAAGAGATAGAGATTCATTTTCAGGAGAAAACTCCAGAATAGTGTGTCTGGTTTCAGGTTCCTTCTGTTTTGCCAAAGGAAAAGTCAATCAGATCATCCCCAGACATGACTGGCATAAGTCTACAGTTGCATGTGAGTGAACTGAGAAAACTCAGAAATAAAAGGATCCTCCCAGACTATGAGGACCTAAGCTTCAGGCTTAGATCAAACCTCAGACATTTTGGGGAGATAACCAACAATTTTTCTTCTCTATTGTATATGGAAATACTTGTTTCACTTACACAAGAGGAAACCAAAATATCATTTTTATGATTATGATATTGTAACAGAAATGTAGGAGTGTGAAATTTGTAACATTATAGACAAGTTTAGTATGAAATGCAAATATTACAGCGGAGTGGGCTGGCTACCCAAATCTCAGCTGAAATGCTCTGAACAGGTCCCTGTGGCTAGCTAGTTCAACTGACTTAAGGGCCTCAGGGTTAGGAGAAAGAGAATAAAGAGGGGATATGGTTGGAGAAGGAAAGGCAGTTTATGCTTTGTAAAACTTCCTTAGCTCTTCTCAGGAGGCTATTCATGGATCTGAATATTTACAGTAATGAATTCTCCCACTATGGTATGTGTATTTGGTAGTTAATTTATAACTGTTACTTGAAATAATATAGAGTCCTCCTAACGGTGCTTGTGATAACTTGAAGAAGAAGGAAGGAGCTCAGGAAATTTCATCCCAAAATTTGACTCCTTGATATAAAGAGTATTTTTTATGTTTTTTTGTTTTATTAAATCATAGCTGTGTACATTAGTATGATCATGGGGCACCATACACTTGGTTCATAGACCATTTGACACATTTTCATCACGCTAGTTAACATAGCCTTCCTGGCATTTTCTTGGTTATTTTGCTAAGACCTTTACATTCCACATTTACTAAGATTCACATATACCCTTGTAAGATGCACTGCAGGTGTAATCTTCCTTAGATATCAGCAGCCCTTGGAAGGGGCTTTCCCTCTATCTGTATAACCAGAGGGATCTATAAAAAGAGCAGTAGATTTCCTTTTCCTTCTCTGTTATCTCACTGTTATCTCACTGCAGGAAAGAAAACCAAGAAGGTAACCAGAGCTGGCCTAAATTATTTTAAATATTAAAATGGCTAATTTAGATCCTGTGCTGTAAAATATTGTTATATTACTGTTTCTTATAAAATACTATCATATTACTGTTTCTAGTGTAGTTCATCCCCTTTCATTTGAATAAAAGCATGACACCAAAAAAATGGTTAATTTGCAAAGAGAATTATTTACAAGTCGATTTGTTTCCCCCATCCATCCATCCTTCCTTGTAACCATTTATTGGCCCTAAACAAAATTATGCATATTCCTCGTTTCTGCTTTCCCATTAAAAGGAGGGTATAAAAATTTCTGAACTTCACTGGGATATTGGGTAATCACTCTGTGACTCTCCCCATGCACAGGTAAATAAACCTTTTCCTCTTATTAATCTGCCTTAATTGTGAGTTGATCTTTCAGCAACTTACAGGGAAAGGAGAAGTTTACCCTCACCCACCCAAGTTATGAAAGACATTGGATAACTTGCACGCCTGATTGTTTCAATCCTCTGCTTAAAATTCTCCAAAGGATCCCAGGGCCAATCACTTATCCCTCACTGATCATGAGTGATCAATGTCCCTGATACTCTAGCATGGGAAAAATAAGGTTTGATCATCTTCATTCCTTCATTTTTTCACATTTGTTCACAGGTTACAGACCCTGTTCTAGATGTTAAAGATAGAGCAGTAAAGAAAATAGACTTGGAAGTCTCAGAATTCTTATGGATTATATCTTGTGGGGGGATAGAAAGTCACAATTTCAATATTTTGACACTACACTGATTTGTTTGTTTCCTTGACATCCCAGCCACAGCATGTTCTCAATATTTAATCATGCTCCTTTACAGCAATTCTACCAGTTTAGTCCCAGGAAAGAGGGGGATGATGAATAACTTTTAAGGAAGGGACATATGATAAAAAGGAAACCTCCTCCAGACAGGAAGACAGAGTAAAGGGAAAGCATATTTCATTAAAGGTAGAAGTGCAAAGGTGAAAGGATGCAATTAAAATCTTCAGGAAGGTGGTTTCCCCACACTCTCTTCTAGAATTTTATTGTTTCATATCTTGAATTTAAATCTTTCATCCAGCAAGAATCATTTATCAATGGTGAGAGGTGCAGGTCTAGTTTCAGTCTTCTACATGTGGATAACCAGTTCTCCCAGCACCATTTGTTAAATAAGGAATCTTTTCCCCAGTGCATGTTTTGCTTAGGCTTATCAAAGATTAAATGATGATCTGTAGCTAGGTCCATCTCTAGATTCTCCATCCTACGCCATAGATTTCTGTCTCTATTTTTGATCACAATAGCCTTGTGGTATAACCTGAAATCTGGCAATGTGATGCCTCCAGATTTGTTTTTATTCCTAAGAATTGTATTTGCTATTCGGGTTTTTTTTCTGTTTCCATAAGATCAAAGTACTATTTTTTCAAGTTATTTAAAGTTGACATTGGTGCTTTGATAGGGATTGCATTAAATCTATCGATTGCTTTGGGTAGTATGGACATTTTAACAATATTGATTCTTCCCAGCCACAAATGTGGTTATGTTCTTCCATTTATTGACATCTGCTATTTCCTTTCTCAAAGTTTCGTAATTCTCTTTATAGAGATCTTTCACCTCTTTTGTTAGATATATTCCCAGCTATTTCATCTCCTTTGGCATTATTGCAAAAGGAATAGATCTTTAATTTTATTCTTGGCTTGACAATTGATAGCATATTAAAAGGCTACTGATCTGTGGGTACTGATTTTGTATCCCAAAATGCTTTATAGTTGAGTCCCTGGGGTTTTCCAGGTATAAGATCATGTCATCTGCAAAGAGGGAGAGTTTGACCTCCTCTGTCCCCATCTGAATTCCTTTCATCTCCTTCTCTTGATTGAGATGGCTAGGACTCCCATCACCATGTTAAATAGCAGTGGAAACGGTGGACACCCTTGTCTGGTTCCAGATTTGAGTGGAAATGCTTTCAGTTTTACTCCATTTAATGTGGTATTGTCTATGGGTTTGCTGTAGATGGCCTCAATTTAAGGAATGTTCCATCTAAGCCTATTTTCTTTTCTTTTTTTTTTTGAGACAGAGTCTTACTATGTGACCCTTGGTAGAGTACCATGTTGTCACAGCTCACAGCAACTTCAAACTCTTAGGCTTAAGTGATTCTCTTGCCTCAGCCTCTCAAGTAGCTGGACTATAGGAGCCTGCCACATACCCAGCTATTTTTTTTGTTGTAGTTGTCATTGTTGTTTTTAGCAGGTCTGGGTTGGGTTTGAACATGCCAGCCCAGGTGTATGTGGCTGGCACCCTAACCACTGAGCTACAGTTATTTTCTTGAGTGTTTTTATCATGAAAAGATGCTGGATACTATCAAAAGCCTTTTCTAAAGCAATTGAAAGAATCATATGGCCTTTGTTTTTTATTCTATTTATGTGGTGTATTATATTTATAGATTTACATATGTTGACCCAATCTTGCATCTCTGGGATAAAACCCACTTGATCTTGGTGTAGAACCTTTTTAATGTGTTGTTGTATTCTTCTTGCTAATATCTTGTTGAATATTTTTGCATTGATATTCATTAATGATATTGGTCTATCAACACATATAATGTGTTGGGGAGGATTCCTTCCTTCTCTATATTTTGGAATAGTTTCTGCATTATAGGAACTATTTCCTATTTGAAGGTTTGATAGAATTCTGGTGTGAAGCCATCTAGTCTAGGGCTTTCTTTTTTGGGAGATTTGTATAATTGATGGTATTTCAGTGCTTGACATTGGTCTAGTCAAGATTTCTAAATCTTTTTGGCTGAGTTTTGGAAAATACTGTGCTTCCTGATATTGGTCCTGAAGATATAAGGAAAAAAACCTTATGAGGAACCCCCCTCCCCGGCAATTGTAGCAACACAAAAAATAAATAACTGGGACTTGTTATTTATTTTTGCTTTTGCATAGCTAAGGGTACCACAAACAAAGCAAACAGACAGCCTTCAGAATGGGAGCAGATTTTTGCATGTTATGAATCTGACAAAGGCCTGATAACTAGAATCAACAGAGAACTCAAATTAAACAATAAGAAAAGTGCAAACAACCCCCTCTATAAGTGGGCAAGAGAATTGAACAGAAACTTCTCTGAGGATGACAGATGAATGGCCAAGAAACATGTGAAAAAATGCTCATCATCTTTAATCATCAGAGAAATGCAAATCAAAACCATTCTAAGATAACACTTAACCCCAGCAAGATTAGCTCATGTCACAAAGTCCCAAAACACCAGATGCTGGTGTGGATATAGAGAGAAGCAAATACTCCTACACTGATGTTGGGATTGCAAACTAATAGCACCTTTATGGAGAGAAGTATGGAGAATCCTCAAAGATCTAAAAGTAGACCTTCCACTTAATCCTGTAATTCCACTACTAGGTATCTACCCAGAAGAACAAAAATCATTTTACCACAAACACATTTGCACTAGAATGTTTATTGTGGCTCAATTCATAATTGCCAAGTCATGGAAGCAACCTAAGTGCCCATCAACCCATGAATGGACCAAGTGCCCTTCTACCCAAACTGTAGTATATGTATACCATGGAATACTATTCAACCATTAAAAAAGATGGAGAATAGGGCGGTACCTGTGGCTCAGTGGGTAGGACGCTGGCCCCATATACCGAGGGTGGCAGACCTGGCCAAATAGCAACAAAAACATAGCTGGGCGTTGTGGCAGGTGCCTGTAGTCCCAGCAACTTGGGAGGCTGAGGCAAGAGAATCGCCTAAGCCCAGGAGTTGGAGGTTGCTATGAGCTGTGTGATGCCACGGCACTCTACCGAGGGGCAATAAAACAAGACTCTGTCTCTACAAAAAAAAAAAAAAAAAAAAAGACGGAGACTTTACAGCTTTTACATTTACCTGGATGGAGTTGAAGTACATCCTTCTTAGTCAAGTGTCGCAAGAATGGAAAAATAAATATCCAATGTACTCCATACTATTATGAAATCAATATATAAACAATTATATGCTCATATGAACAATGAAACTCAAATGTACTCTAGTATGGGGGAGGATGATTAGTAGAAGGAGGGGGGCATGAGGTGGGATCGCAGGTAAGGTGTACATTGTGAGGGTGTATAACTCCCCACGCCACCCCCACCCCCAGCCCCTGTGAAGGGCTCTTTTACAATTGAAACTTTACTCTGAAAGTGGGAACAATGTAACCTAAAAATGTGTACCCTAGTGTTAATTTGAAATAAAAAAAATAATAAAAATAAATAAATAAAAACTTTTTAAAAATCTTCAGAAAGGGAGGATGGTGAAATGAAACCCTAAGAGCTTGATGGAAGGCTTTAATTCTACAAGCTCTATATTTGATAGGAAGGTGTATATTAGTTCCTATTCCTGTTATAATAAATTGCCATAAACTTAGTGGCTTAGAAGAATACAAATTTATTCTCTTATAGTTTTGCTTTCTTAAGATAGTCTTCAGTTATACAGAAACTGTCAAAGGAGAAGCTTTATTCTAAGTTTTACACAAATTAATACTTTGGTAATCTAAAATGTGTTAAAAATTCACAAATGCTATGATGTGAATATATCCCTTCCAAAATTCATGTGTTTAAACTTGAATTATTAAGAGATAGGGCCTTTGGGGCAGTAATTAAGTCATGAGAGCTCCACCCTCATGAACACATTAAGGCCCCATGAGAGAGGCTTCAGAGAGAGTTTGTCCTTTTTGTCTTTCTGTCTTCCTCCATGTCAGACACAGATTTGCTCCTTCTGGAGGAGACAACAACAAGACACCATTTTGGATGCAGAAAGAACAACAAACAACAACCACCGCCAGACAGACACCAAAACCTGCTGGCACCTTGATCTTGGACTTCCGAGGCTTCAGAACTGTGAGTAATAAATTTCTATTATTTATAAATTACCCAGTCTGTGGGATTTTGTTACAGGAGCACAAACAGACTAGATGGTAGAGGATATATTTGTGTGCTGCTGTGTATTCACAATTTTTTTAAGTTAAAATACACTTCAAGAATTAAATTAAAACCAACTATTTGTGAACACCTGAAACATTTTTGCTAAATTTTACAAAATACCATATGCAAAACAAAACCTGGTTTACTCAATATAAATGATTCTTAGGATAATTCCATTGCTAGCATTATAAAATCATCTATAGCTACAAAACTGGTCTTAAACCTTTCACTACCTTCAAATTTTTTATTTGCTAGGAGAATTCTATGTCTTATAGGGAAGATATATCCACTTGATAATCATTTAAAAGTTAGAATTTATTTAGTCTCATTTTATCTATCCTCTTTTCCAAGAAGGATCTTGCCTTCTTTGCCACTAGTTAAAGATCTAGAGAGCAAAAAGTAAGACAGTGGAAGTCAACAAATTTGTTTCAAGAATTGCTATGTGTGACAATATCCTAGACATAGAAAATTAAAGGTCAGAAAATGGAAACTTTCAGACTATGAGTTTGAACTGTGTGCTAAATATATCTCCCTGCATCTAGCATACTGTACTTTCAAAGTAAAGGCTAAACCTTGTTCAAACCTGTTGGAATTTCCTTCAGTCCTATAAATCCTTCTAAGACAAAAAAAAAAGTATATTTTAAAATGTTTCCCCCAGACATATTCCATGAATTCTGAGCTAGTAGAATAAGCAACCATTTCCTTCTCTCTAAAGTGTGAACGCCTAGTTGAGAACACTGCTGACAAATTGGGTGCACACCTACCCACGCATGTCATATGCGCTTTCACTTGTGCACATACAAAATCATATAACTCCTAGTACAAGAAAACCTGATTAAAAGGCAAGACTCCTCCACGAGCTGTAGCAGCAAGTCTATTTATGAACATTCTTCCTTAGAGAATATTTTATGTGCATGTATCAAAATGTTACTGCCAGCCGTACAATGAGATTACCCACAGAAGCTGCTCTAGCACCGACTTGAGCACAGAGGAAATAGTTGTCAAATCCACTGACTGCTGGCTTCTTGGAGGCAGTGTTCACAACCTATCTCAAACAAAGGCTGTGCTAAAAATATATATAGAATAAAAAATTCTGTGAGTAGTGATGTCTAAAGATTACAGAATGAGAAATACAATTATTTAAGATGTTAAAATGGAGTTCAGGGAGGACCATGACCCAGAGCCACACCCTAGAAGCATCAATCCACAGGCACAAGAACTTAAAGAGCAAGAGGAAGTGAAAGGAAAATTAGGGCAAGGAAACAGATAAAAGAAATCACTCATGAGGAAGAATCAGCAGAAAACTCCAGGCAACATGAAGAACCAGTCCAGAACAACCCTGCCAAGGGACCATGAGGTAGCTACTGCAGAGGATTCCACCTATACAGAAATGTTAGGAATGACAGAAAGGGAATTTAGAATACACATGTTGAAAACAATGAAAGAAATGATGGAAACAATGAAGGAAACTGCTAATAAAGTGGAAAATAACCAAAAGGAAATCCAAAAACAGAATCAAATCAGAGATGAACAATATGAAGAATATAAAAAGGATATAGCAGAGCTGAAGGAAATGAAACAGTCAATCAGGGAACTTAAAGATGCAATGGAAAGTATCAGCAACAGGTTAGACCATGCAGAAGAAAGAATTTCAGAGGTAGAAGACAAAGTTTTTGAGATAACTCAGATAGTAAAAGAGGCAGAAAAGAAGAGAGAGAAAGCAGAACATTCACTGTCAGAATTATGGGACTTTATGAAGCGTTCCAACATACGAGTTATAGGAATTCCAGAAGGGGAAGAAGAATGCCCCAGAGGAATGGAAGCCATACTAGAGAATATTATAAAAGAAAATTTCCCAAACATCACCAAAGATTCTGACACACTGCTTTCAGAGGGATATCGGACCCCAGGTCGCCTCAACTCTAACCGAGCTTCTCCAAGACACATTGTGATGAACCTGTCCAAAGTCAAGACAAAAGAAAAGATTCTGCAAGCTGCCAGGAGTAAGCGCCAGTTGACCTACAGGGGCAAATCCATCAGAGTGACCGCAGACTTCTCTAATGAAACTTTCCAAGCAAGAAGACAATGGTCATCTACCTTTAATCTACTTAAACAGAACAATTTCCAGCCCAGAATTCTGTACCCTGCTAAGCTAAGCTTCAAAATTGACGGAGAAATCAAATCATTTATGGATATACAAACATTGAGGAAATTCGCCACAACAAGACCAGCTCTACAGGAAATACTTCAACCTGTTCTGCACACTGACCACCACAATGGATCAGCAGCAAAGTAAGAACTCAGAAATCAAAGGACAGAACCTAACCTCCACACTGAAGCAAAAGATAAAACTAAGCAATGGACTCTCACCAAATAAGACGAATAGAATACTACCACACTTATCAATTATCTCCATAAATGTTAATGGCTTGAATTCCCCACTGAAGAGACATAGATTGGCTGACTGGATTAAAAAACACAAGCCATCCATTTGCTGTCTGCAAGAAACACACCTGGCTTCAAAAGACAAATTAAAGCTCCGAGTCAAGGGTTGGAAGACAATTTTTCAGGCAAATGGAATTCAGAAGAAAAGAGGAGTTGCAATCTTATTTTCAGATACATGTGGATTTAAAGCAACTAAAGTCAAAAAAGACAAAGATGGTCACTTTATATTGGTCAAGGGAAAACTACAACAAGAAGACATTTCAATTCTAAATATTTATGCACCCAATTTAAATGCTCCCAGATTCTTGAAGCAGACCTTACTCAGTCTGAGCAATATGATATCTGATAATACCATCATAACAGGGGACTTTAACACACCTCTTACAGAGCTGGACAGATCCTCTAAACAGAAATTAAACAAAGATATAAGAGATTTAAATGAGACCCTAGAACAACTATGCTTGATAGACGCATATAGAACACTCCACCCCAAAGACAAAGAATATACATTCTTCTCATCACCCCATGGAACATTCTCCAAAATTGATCATATCCTGGGACACAAAACAAATATCAACAGAATCAAAAGAATTGAAATTTTACCTTGTATCTTTTCAGACCATAAGGCACTAAAGGTGGAACTCAACTCTAACAAAAATGCTCGACACCACCCAAAGGCATGGAAATTAAATAATCTTCTGTTGAATAACAGATGGGTGCAGGAAGAAATAAAACAGGAAATCATTAACTTCCTTGAGCATAACAACAATGAAGACACAAGCTACCAAAACCTGTGGGATACTGCAAAAGCAGTTTTGAGAGGAAAATTCATCGCTTTAGATGCCTACATTCGAAAAACAGAAAGAGAACACATCAACAATCTCACAAGAGATCTTATGGAATTGGAAAAAGAAGAACAATCTAAGCCTAAACTCTGTAGAAGGAAAGAAATATCCAAAATCAAATCAGAGATCAATGAAATTGAAAACAAAAGAATCATTCAGAAAATTAATGAAACAAGGAGTTGGTTTTTTGAAAAAATAAATAAAATAGATAAACCATTGGCCAGACTAACTAGAAATAGAAAAGTAAAATCTCTAGTAACCTCAATTAGAAACGATAAAGGGGAAATAACAACTGATCCCACAGAGATACAAGAGATCATCTCTGAATACTACCAGAAACTCTATGCCCAGAAATTTGACAATGTGAAGGAAATGGATCAATATTTGGAATCACACCCTCTCTCTAGACTTAGTCAGGAAGAAATAGAGCTCCTGAACAGACCAATTTCAAGCACTGAGATCAAAGAAACAATAAAAAAGCTTCCAACTAAAAAATGCCCTGGTCCAGATGGCTTCATTCCAGAATTCTATCAAACCTTCAAGGAACAGCTTATTCCTGTACTGCAGAAATTATTCCAAAAAACTGAGGAAGAAGGAATCTTCCCCAACACATTCTATGAAGCAAACATCACCCTGATACCAAAACCAGGAAAAGACCCAAACAAAAAGGAGAATTTCAGACCAATCTCACTCATGAATATAGATGGAAAAATTCTCAACAAAATCCTAGCCAATAGATTACAGCTTATCATCAAAAAAGTCATTCATCATGATCAAGTAGGCTTCATTCCAGGGATGCAAGGCTGGTTTAACATACGCAAGTCCATAAACGTTATCCACCATATTAACAGAGGCAAAAATAAAGATCACATGATCCTCTCAATAGATGCAGAAAAAGCATTTGATAAAATCCAGCATCCTTTTCTAATTAGAACACTGAAGAGTATAGGCATAGGTGGCACATTTCTAAAACTGATTGAAGCTATCTATGACAAACCCACAGCCAATATTTTACTGAATGGAGTAAAACTGAAAGCTTTTCCTCTTAGAACTGGAACCAGACAAGGTTGTCCTCTGTCACCTTTACTATTCAACATAGTGCTGGAAGTTCTAGCCAATACAATTAGGCAAGACAAGGAAATAAAGGGAATCCAAATGGGAGCAGAGGAGATCAAACTCTCCCTCTTTGCTGACGACATGATCTTATACTTAGAGAACCCCAAAGACTCAACCACAAGACTCCTAGAAGTCATCAAAAAATACAGTAATGTTTCAGGATATAAAATCAATGTCCACAAGTCAGTAGCCTTTGTGTACACCAATAACAGTCAAGATGAGAAACTAATTAAGGACACAACTCCCTTCACCATAGTTTCAAAGAAAATGAAATACCTAGGAATATACCTTACGAAGGAGGTGAAGGACCTCTATAAAGAAAACTATGAACTCCTCAGAAAGGAAATAGCAGAGGATATTAACAAATGGAAGAACATACCATGCTCATGGATGGGAAGAATCAACATTGTTAAAATGTCTATACTTCCCAAAGCAATCTACCTATTCAATGCCATTCCTATCAAAGTACCTACATCGTACTTTCAAGATTTGGAAAAAATGATTCTGCATTTTGTATGGAACCGGAAAAAATCCCGCATAGCTAAGGCAGTTCTTAGTAACAAAAATAAAGCTGGGGGCATCAGCATACCAGATTTTAGTCTGTACTACAAAGCCATAGTGCTCAAGACAGCATGGTACTGGCACAAAAACAGAGACATAGACACTTGGAATCGAATTGAACACCAAGAAATGAAACTAACATCTTACAACCACCTAATCTTTGATAAACCAAACAAGAACTTACCTTGGGGGAAAGACTCCCTATTCAATAAATGGTGTTGGGAGAACTGGATGTCTACATGTAAAAGACTGAAACTGGACCCACACCTTTCCCGAGTCACAAAAATTGACTCAAGATGGATAAAGGACTTAAATTTAAGGCATGAAACAATAAAAATCCTCAAAGAAAGCATAGGAAAAACACTGGAAGATATTGGCCTGGGGGAAGACTTCATGAAGAAGACTGCCATGGCAATTGGAACAACAACAAAAATAAATAAATGGGACTTCATTAAACTGAAAAGCTTCTGTACAGCTAAGGAGACAATAACCAAAGCAAAGAGACAACCCACACAATGGGAAAGGATATTTGCATATTTTCAATCAGACAAAAGCTTGATAACCAGGATCTATAGAGAACTCAAATTAATCCACATGAAAAAAGCCAACAATCCCTTATATCAATGGGCAAGAGACATGAATAGAACTTTCTCTAAAGACAACAGACGAATGGCTAACAAACACATGAAAAAATGTTCATCATCTCTATATATTAGAGAAATGCAAATCAAAACAACCCTGAGATATCATCTAACCCCAGTGAGAATGGCCCACATCACAAAATCTCAAAACTGCAGATGCTGGCGTGGATGTGGAGAGAAGGGAACACTTTTACACTGCTGGTGGGACTGCAAACTAGTACAACCTTTCTGGAAGGAAGTATGGAGAAACCTCAAAGCACTCAACCTAGACCTCCCATTCGATCCTGCAATCCCATTACTGGGCATCTACCCAGAAGGAAAAAAATCCTTTTATCATAAGGATACTTGTACTAGACTGTTTATTGCAGCTCAATTTACAATCGCCAAAATGTGGAAAGAGCCTAAATGCCCACCAACCCAGGAATGGATTAACAAGCTGTGGTATATGTATACCATGGAATACTATTCAGCCATTAAAAAAAATGGAGACTTTACATCCTTCGTATTAACCTGGATGGACGTGGAAGACATTATTCTTAGTAAAGCATCACAAGAATGGAGAAGCATGAATCCTATGTACTCAATCTTGATATGAGGACAATTAATGACAATTAAGTTTATGGGGGGGGGAAGCAGAAAGAGGGATAGAGGGAGGGGGGTGGGGCCTTAGTGTGTGTCACACTTTATGGGGGCAAGACATGATTGCAAGAGGGACTTTACCTAACAATTGTAATCAGTGTAACTGGCTTATTGTACCCTCAATGAATCCCCAACAATAAAAATAAATAAATAAATAAATAAATAAATAAATAAATAAATAAAATGGAGTTCAGGTTGTATTCCAGAAACATTTTATTTGGTATTCTTTATAGGGGAAACTAGAGGTTATCAACGTCAATGCCCTCTCAGTGCAGTATTACATTTTCTGGACTGTAAGTAATAATGTAAGGCAGCTGATAAAGTTTATCAAGTTCCAAGTCACTAAATATTACCTGAACAACTTTTTGATAAGACAAAGATGATTTTATTAGTGATAGTGGTAAGGGAGAACCCTATATCAGCATAATCTAATACTTTCTTGGAGGATAAAGAATAAGATTTGATTTACAGAGTTTTAAGTCTAGTTGAAGGCAGATCCATCAGTGCAGGGCTGGGGATGATGAGGAGGGTTTAATTAGGATGGGGTAAGTATTGTGATAGAATGCTAATATTGGTATAAAAAGAAAAGTGATGATTTTGAGGCTAGAAGTTCAAAGAGTCTTAGAATGCTTTCTAATGAAGAGTTTGTGGTTTTTCACGAAGTTCCTGAAATGAATGATAGAGTTGTTTTCTTTTTTTTTTTTTCCTTTTCTTTTTTGTAGAGACAGAATTTCACTTTATTGCCCTCGGTAGAGTGCTGTGGCGTCACACAGCTCACAGCAACCTCCAACTCCTGGGCTTAGGCGATTCTCCTGTCTCAGCCTCCCGAGTAGCTGGGACTACAGGTGCCTCCCGGCTATTTTTTTGTTGCAGTTTGGCCGGGGCTGGGTTTGAACCCACCAACCTTGATATATGGGGCCGGCGCCCTGCTCACTGAGCCACAGGCACCGCCCAATAGAGTTGTTTTCTGTAATGAATGACAAAGTTTATTTTCCCAGGCAAAACTCTCCTTGAACAATAAAGTTATGAAATTGTGAAGACAAATATTAAAGGCATGTTAATGAAGATAGTAAGGTGTATGGGGTAAATGGTTTCATTTCTCCATATTAAGAGTCTAGAGAAAGAAGATGAATTAGGAAGAAGATGGATTAAGCCCTCCCATGAATTCTGTGTGGATAAGATAAAGCAATGAGGTTTGCCTGCTTTCATGCTTGTGACTGAACCGGGCAAGTCTGGTTGAAGCATTGGCCAAGTATATCACTGTTCAGATTTAAGTTCCAGGTACTGAATTGGCATGGGGCAGCAAGAAGCAGGAAGATTCAAGGAGAGTTTAAACAAAGTCCTTAAACAAAGCTGAGAGCCAAGCTGGAAAATGAGCATCAGTTGGAAATTCCAGAGGCAGGCAGCAGACTAGAAATAAGAAAAGACGTTGGAAACTAGAGAATTAAAATGAAACCTGGCTGAACATAGTTTGCAGCTAAATAGGCAGGGCCTGGATATTTACTGAGATTGAAGTTCGAATATTTGAGATTTTTCTTCATGGGCTTTCAGATATCTGGTGCTTAGACACATCAGACTACCTTCAAGGTGAAATTTTGGAGCGAAGATCCATCTCTCATCCCCCCCCACCCTCAAACCCTACCACCATGATTTAGGCCTCTCCCAATCAAATAGTAGGTTGGATCTGAAGCTTTCTCAATTTGGTTTTCTACAAGGCTTGATGAGTTTGGGAAGCTCTTTCAAACATGGAAGAAGAGAAATTTCTCATGAATTCACAAATAAAAGTCCTTACTGCTCTATCAGGGATTGGAGTAGCCTCACTGTCATTGAAAGTTCAGAGCTTCTTCACACTTGCTCCCCACCTCTGGTTAATAGGTAAGTCACTGGAATGGAAGCAGGCAGAGTGAGTAAATTGAAAGTGGATCTCTATTCACAGACTCTCAGAATTCAAGTATCTGTTGCCTTGAATCAGTCCAAGATGTAATTCTCACCTTTTCATATGGAGTGTGTGGGCTTGGGGGCTGGGGTGGGTAAAATTACTAAAGAGTCAAGGAGTTGTGAGTGGAGCAAAGTAATAAACTGTTGTGAGTTGTATCCTTACCAGAAAATAAACCACAAAGTGGTTATTATTGCAGGAAATTTCTGAAAAAGCCTCTCCCCTCGCCCCCATACAAACCATCCCATTGTATGGTTTACATTTCCATTCTGTTGATAGTGGGGGCAGTGGTTGTGTTTTTTTTTTTTTTTTTTTCAGACAGAGTCTCATTCTGTTCCTCAGGCTAGAGTACCATGATATCACTCTAGCTCACAGCAACCACAAACTCCTGGGTTCAAGCAATCCTCCTGCCTCAGCCTCCCAAGTAGCTAGGGAGCTATTTTTCCTGTTTTTAGCAGAGGTGGGGTCTTGTTCTTGCTCAGGCTGGTCTCAAACTCCTGAGTTCAAGGGATCCATCTGCCTTGGCCTCCCAGAGTTCTGGGATTACAGGCATGAACCGCCATGCCCAGCCTTGATAGTGTGTTTTGATGCACAAAAATTTTTACTTTTGATGAAGTCCAGGTTATCTGATGTTTTCTTTTGTTGTCTATGCTTTTGGTGTCATATTCAAGATATCATTGACAAGTCTAATGTCATGAAGTTTTCCCGCAATGTTTTCTTCCACAAATCTTATTTAGGTCTACATTTAGGTCTTTGATCCATTTTGAGTTAATTTCTATGTATAGATTAGATAAAGGCCCAACTTTATTTTTTTTTTTAATTTATTTTTTTTGTAGAGACAGAGTCTCACTTTATGGCCCTTGGTGGAGTGCCATGGCCTCACACAGCTCACAGCAACCTCCAACTCCTGGGCTTAAGCGATTCTCTTGCCTCAGCCTCCCGAGTAGCTGGGACTACAGGCGCCTGCCACAACGCCCGGCTATTTTTTGGTTGCAGTTTGGCCGGGGCCGGGTTTGAACCCGCCACCCTCGGTATATGGGGCCGGCGCCCCACCGACTGAGCCACAGCGCCGCCCCCAACTTTATTTTTTATGCTCAGTGACCTGTTGATAATATCTTACATTAGTATTGTACCTACTAATTACTTTACATTAGCATGGTTACATTACATTAGTATGGCACACTTGTTACACTTAATGGACCAATGCTGATACATTATTATTAATTGGGTCTACACTTCATTCAGATTTTCTTAGTTTTTACCCAGTGTCTTTTCTGTTCCTGAATCCCATCCAAGATGTCACATTACATTTAGTCATTGCATCTCCTTAGGCTCCTGTTGGTTGTGACAGTTTCTTAGACTTTCTCTGTTTTAAATGACTTTGACAGTTTTAAAGATTACTAGTCAGATATTTTGTAGCATGATCCTCTACTGGAATTTGTTTGATGTTTTTCCTCATAATTAGACTGGAGTTATGGGTTTTGTGGAGAAAGGACACCAATCTAAAATACTATTTTCATCATAGCATATCAAGGGTACATACTCCTCTTCCCATTTATTTATTTGTCTTCCTCAATTACATATGTATCCAATCATTTACTTATATCAGTGTGGACTTGTGCATATTTATTTTATACTTTGGATTATAAGACAACAATCCAACATTATTTATTTTCTTGCTCAGTTGTTCCAGCTTTAGCCATTGAGCGCTCTTACAGTCGTATTCTGTATCCTTTTGACATCCCCCATCAATTATTTTTCCTTAGCACTTCTTTACTCTCTGGCACAGGAGGACATTCCAAACTCATCATATGTATTTTCTGACCAAGTCCTAAAGTCAGGCATTTCTCTAAGAAGCCCTGGTGTTCATTGTTACTGGTGCTCCTGGTCTTTTAGACTCTCTTAGCTGACAGAGCAAGAAAATACATTTATATAGTAACCCATGTATGTACACATATCTGTAAATATTTCTAAATATTTTAATTTGTGACTATCTGTGTCTATATTAAGCCACACATGAGTTCATACTGTTCATATTGTCAACTCTAATCCATTACTATGTGGATTGTGCCAGCCTTCCCCCTTGCTTATCTGTAAATTCCCAATCCAATAAAAAGCCTGGCTCCACAATCCATCAGTATCTGCTAACTTAATTAATTAATTAATTAATTAGTTTATTTTTGAGACAGAGCCTCAAGCTGTCACCCTGGGTACAGTGCCGTGGCGTCACAGCTCACAGCAACCTCCAACTCCTCGACTCAAGTGATTCTCTTGCCTCAGCCTCCCAAGTAGCTGGGACTACAGGCGTCCACCACAATGCTCGGCTATTTTTTGGTTGTAGGCATTGTTTGGCAGGCCCCAGGCTGGATTCGAACCCGCCAGCTCTGATGTATATGGCTGGCATCTTAGCTGCTTGAGCTATAGGCACCAAGCCTATCTGCTAAATTTAGTTCAATGAGAATTCCTTTTTTTTTTTGAGACAGAGCCTCAAGCTGTTGCCCTGGGTAGAGGGCCGTGGCATCACAGCTCACAGCAACCTCCAACTCCTGGGCTCAAGCGATTTTCCTGCCTCTGCCTCCCAAGTAACTGGGACTACAAGCACCCACCACAACACCCGGCTATTTTTTTTGGTTGTAGCCATCATTGTTGCTTGGCAGGCCCAGGCTGGATTGGAACCCACCAGCTCAGGTGTATGTGGCTGGCGCCTTAACCGCTTGAGCCTCAGGCGCTGAGACAATGAGAATTCCTTTTAAAAGTGTAATTTTAGTTAGGAATTTGAGATAAAATGCGTATTCATGTCCATAAAGAATCACTATTTTCTGGTTAATTTTTATTTTCCTATCTATCTTTCCTACTTTTGTCATTCTTTAATCATTTTTATTCATTCTTGTTTATTTGTTTATTTTTTGTATTTTTTATACAAATATATATAGGTGATTATGACTCTATAAAAGGTTTTTTTCCAGACCTTCCTCTTTCCAGTCCTGAGACTGTTAGGTTCAAATCAGTCATTCAGATGTTTTCAGTTTTCCCCTCATAAACCTTTTGATGACATATAGGTAGTAATTTTTTATACATGATTATTTACTTAAGAAAAATTTCTAGAATTGGCATATTTTAAATCCTTCAATAGTCTTTTCAATTACTTGATAGCACTAATGTCAATGTTGTTGCAGTTGTCATTGTTGTTTTAGCTGGCCCAGGTCAGGTTCAAACCCACCAGCCTCAGTTTATGTGGCCAGCACCCTAACAACTGAGCCATGGGTGCTGCCCATAGTTCTTCCTTTTAAAAGTTTTCCTGGCTGTTTTTCCTTACTTTCTCCCATAAATTTATAATCAGCTTGTCTAACTGTCCCTCTCACCAGAGAAATCTATTAGTATTTCTATTGGGATAACATTAGTTTATTTATTTATTTATTTTTACTTTTGAGACAGAGTTGCACTTTGTTACCCTAGGTAGAGTGCCATGGCATCACAGCTCACAGCAACCTCCATCTCAACTCTTGGGCTCAAGCGATTCTCTTGCCTCAGTCTCCCAAGTACCTGGGACTATAGGTGCCCACCACAACACCTGGCTATTTTTTTGAGACAGGGATCTCACTCTTGCTCAGGCTGGTCTCAAACCTGTGAGCTCAGGGCAATCCACCTGCCTTGCCCTCCCAGAGTGCTAGGATTACAGGTGTGAGCCACTGCACCCAGCTGGGATAACATTAATTTAGATTAACTTAGAAAAAACTGTTGTCTTCCAACCCCTTAGAATATGGTATGTCTATTTATTCAAAATTGCATTAATGTATTTGGAAATGTTTTGCCATTTTTCTCAAAAAGACTTTTCATTTTATTTCTAAGTATTTATTCCTTTGTGTTGCTAATATAAAGTGGATTTTCTCCACTATATCTTCTTTCATTTGTATATACAAAAGTTTATTTCTGCAGATCAATTTTTATATTCTGCTACCTTACTGAAGTCTCTCTCTTTCTCCTCCTATAGTGTTTCTTAGTTGATTACCTAAAGTATCATGAACATAATCATACTGCTTTCCAAAAGTGACAATTTTACTTCCATTGTATCAATTTTTTATGCTTCCAATTTCTTACTGTTTTCCGATTGTCTTGTCCACTCTACCCTCTATCAAGCAAAGGTAATGCAGACCAAGGTAAGCAGGTAGTCAGAGAGGCCAGAAGAGGCATTTAGTGAGGGTGCTTCTTTGGTTTGTGTTTTGTCATAAATTTTCTTCCATGATAGCCACTAATTTGTGACAAGCACAGTGCTACACTCTTAATTTACAAAATCCCCTTTAATCCTACAAAGTAACCTATGACGTTTATACTACTACCAGCTCTATTTTATAGAATTTAAAAACCTGAAATGGAGAAAGGAGAAAAAAACGTACAAAGGTCTCAAAGAAAGGGGTAAAACTAAGATTCACATGCAGGTCTGTCTAATTCCAAATAAGCCATTCAACTTCCATGCTACTTGAGTATACCTGAGGGTAGCAAAAAGAGGCCTTTGCTGTAACTTCTCAGAATAAGGAGGACTCTGGTCTTGCTGAGGACCCCCCATCTTTGAGCTGTCATCTGTGGTTTGGGCAGGATCCAGGATGAAGTTTCTTAATCTGGTTGTATGGGACATCCCTACAATGTCCCTGACTAGGTTCCCAAGTGCCCATAACCTCTAAAATAGAATAAAATTTTTGTGTGTAGAGTCTAATTTTATCCTTCAAGGGATAAATTTAATCCTTGAAGGGATAAAATTGTAAGGGATCCAATGAGATCTGGAGTTCGTGCACTAGTAGAGGAGATATATGTAATATGTATGTCTGCCATTCACATGTGGCATTTGCAGTGCCCCAGGAGCCAGAATTCTGGTTGAGCCATGATGTATGTTCAGCAATACTCAGAGTGAGTAAAGGTGAACATATTAAGCCACTGACTTCCACAGAGTGATGGTAGATGGTAGATGTGTTGGATTAAGAAGTAAAATTAAAATAATTGACTTTAAGCCATGTTAATTAGTAGGATGTAAGCACTCTAATTTGTACAAATAATCAACACATTGAATTCCAAGGCATAAATGTATTCATGATCTATGTATATATGACTTAATAAAAAATAAAATAAAATAATTGACTTAGATTTATAAAGTGTTTCCACTGTTTTGGTAAGAATAAATGAGCTACAGAATAAGACTTGTATACTGGTGATTCTCATGAAAGGTAAGTACTCTGATATTTGCATGTAAAACTGGCATTATGCAATATGAACAGTAAAATTCATGCTAATAATTTTATTTTTCTTTATCTAGACCAACATTAAAGAGCAAATGAAAAACATGGGAGGGAGAAGGAGGGACAGGGAAAGAGAGAAAGAGAGAGACAGGGAGAGAGATTGAGAGAAGAAAAAGAAGAGAGAGTGAGAGAAGGAGAACTCAGCAAAAAGGGAAATGCTTTGTATTTTAGTACCTTAATGGCATTTCCCCCCTACTGTACAAGGAGCCTACATTTTCATTTTACCCTGGGCCTTGAAAATTATATAGCAAATCTTGTTTTTTTTATTATTATTATTTTGAGACAGAGCCTCAAGCTGTCGCCCTGGGTAGAGTGCTATGGCATCACAGCTCACAGCAACCTCCAACTCCTGGGCTTAAGCAATTCACTTGCCTCAGCCTCCCAAGTAGCTGGGACTACAGGTGCCCACCACAATGCCCGGCTATTTTTTGGTTGTAGTTGTCATTGTTGTTTTGGCAGGCCCAGGCTGGATTTGAGCCTGCCAGCTCTGTTGTATGTGGCTGGCACCTTAGCTGCTTGAGCTACAGGCGCCGAGCCACCAATCTTGTTTTTAACAAGCCTCCTAGTGATTCTGATGTAAGGCCATCATTGAGAGCCACTTGAGCAGCTGACCTTTGAAAGCACCTGCTAGTGCTGCGATGTTGATGGACTAGTATTGGGAGGGCAGGTGCTGCCCTCTAGTGACTCTGACTATATTCTACATAATGTGGTAGCCTGTTGGGTGTTTTGATAGTCTCCCTGACATGACTCTGCTGCTTCCTGAGAATCTCCTGCAATTATTAATTTGCATATTGTTATACTTATACTTTTACATTTTCCAAATATTTGGACATAAAGATGAGCAAACTGTGACATCTGTCAGCCAACTGACCACAGGGATTGACTCAGCTGTTCTGTTTTAAAGAAGGGATATGAAAAAAGACAACTTTTGGGCAGAGACTGTAGCTCAAAGGAGTAGGGCACCGGCCCCAGATACCAGAGGTGGCAGGTTCAAACCCAGCCCCGGCCAAAAACTGCATTATCTCCATGGGCCACTGTCAGCAGACATGTACCTAAGCCAGACAAAAAACTGAGTGGCCATGACCCCAGACAGAAAAATAGCTCTCCTTTGGCAATAGACTCCCCAAGGCAGCTAAGCAGCCTTGTGCTTGCATCTCAGGCCTAAGAAAAATCCACATAGGCTGCCTTGGATAGACACACTAAACCAGGCCAATCAAGCAACTGCATGCCTATGTCTCCAACTACAGCAACAGCCTATGGCCCCAACCCTAGAAAGTCAGACCCCAAATTGGCTGACCCACATGTGCACACATGGAATCTTGACCTAAGTCAGTCCTGCAAGCCTACTCTTGGCAAAGCTGCACCACCAATGCTATTGATTATCTTAGCCCAGGCCACTGATACACCAACATCAATAGTGTATATTTTAGTTAAAAAATACAACATAAAGACTGCACTATAGCACCTACATAGATTAGAACCTAAGGAAACACACCCCATCAAAGTGATGCCCCAAGACTCATCCATATGAATGTCTTTCCCTACAAAGCCTACTCCATAAAATTGTCACTAAAAGAGGCAAATTTTACCAGATGCATAGTAATCAACTATTAAAAAGTAAGGAAATACGACACCTCCAAAAAAAATAATAATTTTTTGGTAATACACTCCATTCATAAAGGAATATGCAAAATGCCAGAAAAGAATTCAAAAATAATCTGAAGGAAATTCAGTAAGATATAAGAGAATATAATGAGACAATGCAATGAAATCAGAAAAATAATTCATGATTTAAATGAGAAATTCAACAGAGATAGATACCATAAAAAAGAACCAAACAGAAGTCCTAGAGCATCTAAAATTCAATAAATGAAATAAAAAATACAAATGAGAGAGAGAGAGTTCTTCAGTTCTATCCCCCTTTCCAAAGCTCTGGTGCTTTTTACTTCTTCTATATTCCTTTCTAACTTCTAATGAAAGTCCTATCTGACCACTGATCTGTAGTCCACGGGTTCATTCTTCGCATCTCTGAGACCAAGGACCCACTGAAGAGCAAAATTCTGGTATCAGTTGTTTGCCATATTCTCAGCTGAAATTGTACTTTTCCATTGCAGTGTTTGGAGGAACGTTTTCCTCGATGGGGCCTCTGGCAGCCTCTGGCATCTCTCCCCATGATCTACACCTGCTCTGTACCTCTTCTCCCTCTTTTATCTCAAATTCACTCTTCCTCTGGGACAGTTTGGTGTATGCCCAATCTCAAGAGCTCCCAGAACATTACAGTGCTGTTCCCAATTAGTCAGAAAAACAAAGAAACAACAGCAACAAAGAAAATAATAAAAATATGAATTTAGGCCCGCCCGGACATCCATAAGAGCTGCGCCGCCTGGACCTCCATAAGAGCTGCACAGTGACCCCTGACCTGCGACCCGTGCCCGCCAGACCTTTCCACTGACCTGACCAGGAACTGTGGGAGCCGGGTAACCCCATGTCCTCCCACCTGTACCCTCCCTGCCTCCACAAGGCCCTCTCGTCTGGCCAGGAACTCTGATAGCCGAGTGCCCTCCAGAGCCCTCCCTGCCTCTGCACAGAGCCCTTCTCCTGGAAAAAGACTGCTGGAGCCTTGGGCCAAAGTTAATGGGTGCCAGGCACTCCCAGAACCATGTGCACCACCACCACCACCCTGCTGCTGGATCTGGGTGTATCACACTCCAGAGCTGCTCCCACAACCAGAACTCCCTGGCTGGGGCAGCCCCACAGGAACTACACAGGGTCACTCTGTACAAAGATCCAGCAAGAGTAGAGTGATCCTGCTGGGGTCTAATCTTGGAGAGACACATCCCCAACTCTGAGGACAGCCAGAGGCAACAGTGAAAAACAATCATGAGGCAAAATCAAAGGAAAAACTCTGACAATATGAATATTCAGAGTAGATGAACTCCCCCAAGGATCAATGGAGCAGACACAGCACAAGATCCCATGCACAAACAAATAGCTGAGATGTCAGAAATCGAATTCAGAATCTGGATAGCAAACAAGATCGAATTAGAATTCCAAGCAGTAACCCAAAAAATATCTCATGAGTTCAACAAATTCAAAGACCAAATGACCAAAGATTTTGACACATTGAGACAAGAAGTTTCAGCCCTCAAAGATCTGAGAAACACAGTAGAATCCCTCAGCAACAGAATGGAGCAAGCAGAAGAAAGGATTTCTGACATTGAAGACAAAGCTTTTGAACGCTCCCAAACTCTCAAAGAGGAAGAGAAATGGAGGGCAAAAACAGATCGCTCTCTCAGAGAGCTCTGGGATAATTTGAAGAAAACCAATATTCATCTTATAGGGATCCGTGAAAGCGATGAAGTGGCTTCACAAGGCACAGAGTCTCTTCTCCGTGAGATTATGAAGGAGAACTTTCCAGACATGACCAGAGATTCTGAAATTCAGATAGCAGACAGTTTCAGAACTCCAGCATGACTCAACCCAAATAAGACATCCCCCAGACACATCATAATCAATTTCACTATAGTTAATATGAAAGAGAAAATTCTGAAAGCAGCCAGACGAAAGAAAACCATCACCTACAAGGGGAAGAATATTAGAATAACTGCAGATCTCTCTACTGAAACCTTTCAAGCTAGAAGAGGATGGTCATCAACTTTTAATCTCCTAAAACAAAATAACTTTCAACCCATGATCCTGTACCCAGCTAAACTGAGTTTCATTTATAATGGAGAAATTAAATACTTAAATGACATTCATATGTTGAAGAAATTTGCCATAACTAAACCAGCTCTCCAGGATATTCTCAGACCTATCCTTCATAAAGATCAGAATAACCCTTCACCACAAAAGTAAACCCATCTAGAAAATTTTTATCAAACTCCAACTTCCACAGTCGCAAAAGGATTAAAAATGTCCACCGGACTCTCGAAAGGCTTATCAAAATTCTCAATTAATGTGAATGGTTTAAATTGTCCTCTAAAGAGGCACAGGTTGGCTGACTGGATACAAAAACTCAAGCCAGGTATCTGCTGCATACAAGAATCTCGTCTTACATTAAAAGACAAATATAGACTCAAGGTGAAGGGATGGTCATCTATACTCTAGGCAAATGGAAAGCAGAAAAAAGCAGGCATTGCAATCCTATTTGCAGACGCAATAGGCTTTAAACCAACTGAAATAAGGAAGGATAAGGATGGACACTTCATATTTGTTAAGGGTAATACTCAATATGATGAGATTTCAATTATTAATATCTACGCACCCAACCAGAATGCACCGCATTTTATAAGAGAAACTCTAAAAGACATGAGCAACTTGATTTTTTCCAGTTCCATAGTATTTGGAGATTTTAACACCCCCGTTAGCAGTGCTGGATAGATCCTCCAAAAAGAAGCTAAGCAAAGAAATTTTAGATTTAAACTTAACCATTCAACATCTGGACTTAATAGACATCTACAGAACATTTCATCCCAACAAAACTGAATACACATTTTTCTTATCAGCTCACAGAACATACTCCAAAATCGACCACATCCTAGGCCACAAATCTAACCTCAGCAAATTTTAAAAAATAGACATTATTCCTTGCATCTTCTCAGACCATCATGGAATAAAAGTTGAACTCAATAACAACAGGAATCTGCATACCCACACAAAAACATGGAAGCTAAACAACCTTATGTTGAAGGATAGATGGGTTACAGACGAGATTAAGAAGGAAATCACCAAATTTTTTTTTTCAGGTTAATTTATTTTATTTTATTTTTTTATTTATTTATTTTTTTATTAAATCATAACTGTATACAATGATATGATTATGGGGCATCATACACTCACTTCATAAACCATTTGACACATTTTTATCACAGTGGTTAACATAGCCTTTCCGGCGTTATCTCAGTTACTGTGCCAAAACATTTACATTCTACATTTACCAAGTTTCGCAGATACCCCTGTAATATGCACCACAGGTGTGATCCCACCGATTCCCCTCCCTCTACCCACCCCCCCCTTTCCCACTTCCCCCTATTGTTAAGTTGTAGCTGGGTTATAGCTTTCATGTGAGAGTCCCAAATTAGTTTCATAGTAGGGCTGTGTACATTGGGTATTTTTTCTTCCATTCTTGGGATACTTTACTAAGAAGAATATGTTCCAGCTCCATCCATGTAAACATGAAAGAGGTAAAGTCTCCATCTTTCTTTAAGGCTGCATAGTATTCCATGGTATACATATACCACAATTTATTAATCCATTCGTGGATCGATGGGCACTTGGGCTTTTTCCATGACTTAGCTATTATGAATTGGGCTGCAATAAACATTCTGGTACAAATATCTTTGTTATGTTGTGATTTTTGGTCTTCTGGGTATATGCCCAGCAGAGGAATTACAGGATTGAATGGCAGATCTATTTTTAGATCTCTGAGTGTTCTCCATATATCTTTCCAAAAGGAATGAATTAATTTGCATTCCCACCAGCAGTGCAGAAGTGTTCCCTTTTCTCCGCATCCACGCCAACATCTCTGGTCTTGAGATTTTGTGATATAGGCTAGTCTCATTGGAGTTAGATGATATCTCAAAGTAGTTTTGATTTGCATTTCTCTGATGATTAAAGATGATGAGCATTTTTTCATATGTCTGAAGGCCGTGCGCCTGTCTTCTTCAGAGAAGTTTCTCTTCAAATCCCTTGCCCAGCCTGCGATGGGATCCCTTGTTTTTTTCTTGCTGATGCGTTTGAGTTCTCTGTGGATTCTGGTTATTAAACCTTTGTCAGAGATATACCCTGCAAATATCTTCTCCCATTCTGAGGGCTGTCTGCTTGCTCTGCTTACTGTGTTCTTAGCTGTGCAGAAGCTTTTTAGTTTGATCAAGTCCCAGTAGTGTATTTTTGAAGCTGCTTCAATTGCCCGGGGGGTTCTCCTCATGAAATACTCACCCAGACCAATTTCTTCAAGGGTTTTCCCTGCATTCTCCTCTAGTATTTTTATAGTTTCATGTCTTAAGTTTAAATCTTTAATCCAATGAGAGTCTATCTTCGTTAATGGTGAAAGGTGTGGGTCCAATTTCAGTCTTCTGCAGGTTGCCAGCCAGTTCACCCAGCACCATTTGTTAAATAGGGAATCTTTTCCCCACTGAATGTTTTTAATTGGCTTGTCAAAAATCAAATAGCGGTAAGTAGCTGGATTCATCTCTTGGTTCTCTATTCTGTTCCAGATATCTACTTCTCTGTTTTTGTGCCAATACCATGCTGTTTTGATCACTATCGATTTGTAGTAAAGTCTGAGGTCTGGTAGTGTGATTCCTCCTGTTTTGTTTTTATTTCTGAGTAATGTCTTGGCTATTCGAGGTTTTTTCTGATTCCATATAAAACGAAGTAATGTTTTTTCAAGATCTTTAAAATATGACAGTGGAGCTTTAATAGGGAGTGCGTTGAAATTATATATTGCTTTGGGTAGTATGGACATTTTGATAATGTTGATTCTTCCTAGCCATGAGCATGGTATGTTTTTCCATTTGTTAACATTTTCAGCTATTTCTTTTCTTAGAGTTTCATAGTTCTCTTTATAGAGATCTTTCACGTCTTTTGTTAGGTAAATTCCCAAATATTTCATCTTCTTTGGCACTACTGTGAATGGGATAGAGTCCTTAACTGCTTTTTCAATTTGACTGTTGTTGGTGTATATAAAGGCTACCGATTTATGAATGTTGATTTTGTAACCTGAGACGCTGCTGTATTCCTTGATCACTTCTAGGAGTTTTGTAGTAGAGTCCCTTGTGTTTTCCAGATACACAATCATATCATCTGTGAAGAGCGAGAGTTTGATCTCTTCTGACCCTATATGGATACCCTTGATCGCCTTTTCTTCCCTAATTGCGGTGGCTAAAACTTCCATTACAATGTTGAAAAGCAATGGAGACAATGGGCAGCCTTGTCTGGTTCCTGATCTGAGTGGAAATGATTCCAATTTAACTCCATTCAATATGATATTGGCTGTGGGTTTGCTGTAGATAGCCTCTATCAGTTTAAGAAAAGTCCCTTCTAGACCAATTTTCTTGAGTGTTCTGATCATGAAGGGATGCTGGATATTATCAAAAGCTTTTTCTGCATCAATTGAGAGAATCATATGGTCTTTGTTTTTTAATTTGTTTATGTGCTGAATTACATTTATAGATTTACGTATATTGAACCAGCCTTGAGACCCTGGGATAAAACCAACTTGGTCATGATGTATAATTTGTTTGATGTGTTGCTGGATTCTGTTTGTTAGGATCTTGTTGAATATTTTTGCATCTATATTCATTAGTGATATTGGTCTATAATTTTCTTTTCTTGTTGGGTCTTTTCCTGGTTTGGGGATCAGGGTGATGTTTGCTTCATAGAACGTGTTGGGTAGTCTTCCTTCTTTTTCTACATTTTGGAACAGGTTGAGTAATATAGGCACTAATTCCTCTTTAAAGGTTTGGTAGAATTCTGACGTGAAACCATCTGGTCCCGGGCTTTTCTTTTTAGGGAGGTTTTGTATAGTTGATGCTATTTCTGAACTTGATATGGGTCTGTTCAACATTTCCACTTGATTCTGGTTAAGTCTTGGAAGGTGGCGTGCTTCCAAGTATCGGTCTATTTCCTTCAGATTTTCATATTTCTGAGAATAAAGTTTCTTGTAATATTCATTAAGGATTTTTTGGATTTCTGATGAGTCTGTGGTTATTTCGTCTTTGTTGTTTCTGATTGATGATATTAGGGATTTTACTCTTTTTTCCTGATTAGGTTGGCCAGAGGTTTATCTATTTTATTGACCTTTTCAAAAAACCAGCTTTTTGATTTATTGATCTCTTGTCTTATTCTTTTGTTTTCAAGTTCATTTAATTCTGCTCTAATTTTGGTTATTTCTTTTCTTCTACTGGGTTTGGGGTTGGAATGTTCTTCCTTTTCCAGTTGCGTGAGATGTCCCATTAAGTTGTTAACTTCCTCTCTTTCCGTTCTCTTGAGGAAGGCTTGCAGTGCTATAAATTTCCCTCTTAGAACTGACTTTGCAGTGTCCCAGAGGTTCTGATAGTTTGTGTCTTCATTGTCATTTTGTTCCAAAAAATTGGTGATTTCTTTCTTTTTTTTTTTTTTTTTTTTTTTTTTAAGATTTTATTTTATTTATTTATTTTTTTTTTTGTAGAGACAGAGTCTCACTGTACCGCCCTCAGGTAGAGCGCCATGGCGTCACACGGCTCACAGCAACCTCTAACTCTTGGGCTTACGCGATTCTCTTGCCTCAGCCTCCCGAGCAGCTGGGACTACAGGCACCCGCCACAACGCTCGGCTATTTTTCTGTTGCAGTTTGGCCGGGGCTGGGTCCGAACCCGCCACCCTCGGCATATGGGGCCGGCGCCCTACTCACTGAGCCACAGGCGCCGCCCCGGTGATTTCTTTCTTAATCTCATCTCTGACCCAGCTATCATTCAGCATAAGGTTATTTAACTTCCATGTTTTTGTATGGGTATGCAGATTCCTGTTGTTACTCAATTCAAGTTTTATTCCATGATGGTCTGAGAAGATGCATGGAATAATTTCTATTCCTTTAAATTTACTGAGGTTAGACTTGTGACCTAAAATGTGATCAATTTTGGAGTAAGTTCCGTGGGCTGATGAGAAGTATGTGTATTCAGTTTTGTTGGGATGAAATGTTCTGTAGATGTCTGCTAAATCTAAATATTGGATGGTTAGGTTTAAATCTAAGATTTCTTTGCTCAGCTTCTTTTTGGAGGATCGATCCAACACTGCCAAGGGAGTGTTGAAATCTCCAATGATTATGGAGCTGGAGGAAATCAAGTTACTCATGTCTGTTAGAGTTTCTCTTATAAATTGAGGTGCATTCTGGTTGGGTGCATAGATATTAATAATTGAGATCTCGTCATATTGAGTATTACCCTTAACAAATATGAAGTGACCATTCTTGTCCTTCCTTACTTTTGATGGTTTAAAGCCTACTGTATCTGCAAATAAAATTGCAACACCTGCTTTTTTCTGATTACCATTTGCCTGAAATATGGATGACCATCCTTTCACCCTGAGTCTGTATTTGTCTTTTAAGTTGAGATGTGACTCTTGTATGCAACAAATATCTGGCTTGAGTTTTTGTATCCAGTCAGCTAACCTATGCCTCTTTAGAGGACAGTTTAAGCCATTCACATTGATGGAGAGTATTGATAAGTCTGGTGGAATTTTAGGTGTCAAGTTTTTCAAAGGTCCAGTGGACATTTTTAATCCTTTCGCCAGTGTGGAAGTTGGAGTTTGATCCGAAGTTTCTGGGTGATTTTACTTTTGTGGTATAGGATTGGGTTGGTCATTGTGGAGGATAGGTCTGAGAACATCCTGAAGAGCTGGTTTACTTATGGCAAATTTTTTCAACGTATGAATGTCATTGAAGTATTTAATTTCTCCATCATAGATGAAACTCAATTTAGCTGGATACAAGATCCTGGGTTGAAAGTTTTTTTGCTTTAGGAGATTAAAAGTTGATGACCAGCCTCTTCTTGCTTGAAAAGTTTCAGCAGAGAGATCTGCAGTTATTCTAATATTCTTACCTTTGTACGTTATAGTTTTCTTTCGCCGGGTTGCTTTGAGAATCTTCTCTTTCATGTTAACTTTAGTGAAGCTAATTATGATATGTCTGGGAGATGGCTTATTGGGGTTGAATCGTGCTGGGATTCTGAAGCTGTCTGCTATCTGAATTTCAGATTCTCTGGGCATGTCTGGAAAATTGTCTTTCATAATTTCATGTAGAAGGGCCTCTGTGCCCTTGGCAGCCACTTCATCGTTCTCCGGAATCCCTATAACCCTTACGTTGTTTTTTTTCGAATTATCTGAGAGTTCTCTGAGTGAGTGATCCGTTTTGCTCTCCATTTCTCTTCCTCTTTGAGAGACTGGGAGCGTTCGAAGACTTTATCTTCAATGTCAGAAATCCTTTCTTCTGCTTGCTCCATTCTGTTACTGAGGGATTCTACTGTATTTTTCATATCTTTGAGGGCTGTAAGTTCTTGTTTCAGTGTGTCTAAGTCTTTGGTGGTTTTGTCTTTAAATTCGTTAAATTCTTGAGACAATTTTTGAATTTCTCCTCGAATTCCTAATTCCATTTTATTGATCTTGTCTGCAAACCAAATTCTGAATTCGACTTCTGACATCTCAGCCAGTTGTTTATGAATGGGATCTTCAATCACATCTGCCGTATCTTTTCTTGGGGGGGTTGATCTATTCTGGTTATTCATGTTACCAGAGTTTTTCCGCTGATTCCGCCCCATGGTTTACTCCCTTTGGTTTTTCCCCTGGGGTTTTATCGAGGGCCCGTACAGTGTTGTGGCCTGAGAAACTGGGGCCCTGTCTGGTGTGGTGGAGCAAAGTGGTTCTGTCTTGTTTTCAGCTGGTTTCTGTTCGATCCTATTGCAACTTCTACTCTGGCTTGAAGTCTCAGCTGTGTGGAAAAATCAGCAATTAAGTCACCCCTCCTGCCCCCCTCTGGCCCCAGTTGGAAAAGGAGAATCAAACCTTCCTACAATCGCACACCCAGGGCACCGCCTGAAAAGTCCTCAGTCTATTAGCCCAGTTCAAAAGGTCCGAATCAACTGTCTCAATCGGCACTTGTCTCGGGTGGAAGGGTTCAAGAGGTCTCTGGGAACTGGATCACAGGTGCCTGGTGACTCCTCTGACACAGGTCACCCCAGTGCAGCGTGGAGTCAGGAGGAGCCACCCAGCAAACAGAGCAGTCTGGGAAGGTTGACGTCTCCTTCCCCACTTTGCCCCTCCGTCGGACCCAGTCACTGGTATCTCTGCAGATGGCTAACCCAGTTGCCTGCAGTGAACAGACACTCCAGGGGTTTGCACCTGCCTGAATCGCAAGGAAGTCTGCCAGGCCCCCGCAGACTGCCGCTATCTAGTACGAGGAGATGGGGCCTGACATCTTTGAGTGTTTGATGCAGGTGATGGGAAGGAGGTGTTCACTCAGGCTTAGCCCCGTCCCTGATGGATGCTGCTAACAGAACAGAACAGAACAGACAACTTTGTGAGGTTCCGTCTCTGTTCCTGTCGTCGCCTACAGAAGACGGGCTGTTTTGAGTTCAAACGTCTTTGCTGCTGGAGAATTGCGTCTGAACACCTCTCTGGGTCGGCCCCGCCCTGGAGGCTTCCGGGTTTGTGAGCCGTGTCACCGGTGGCCTCCTCTGGTTGCCCAGGGAGACAGGGGGTGTGGCCTCAGAATATCCAGAAGTGAGCGTTCTGCCGTTAAAGAAAAAACGGCTGTTGATCTACCTCCAGGGAACTGCTGCTCTGGTGTGGGCACTCAGGCGACCATTTTCTCCTCTGACCCGCGCCCCAGAGTCAGCACTGAGCGGCCGCAGTTTGTGCTGGGTTCACACCCCTTAAGAGATCCCCCAAGAATCAGAACTCTTGCGGGATGGGCCCCCAGACCCCGATTGGGAGTGGGGCGGGGGGATGCTAGAGTTTCATTCAGTTTTACGCAATACTACGGTCCGGGGAGGGCTCCTGCACTGCACCACAGGGAAGTGCCGCCAAGGCTTGATTTCCCCTCAGCAGAGTGCCCTCTCCTCGCTCACGTATCCCAGAGTCAGCGCTGACCTGACGCAGCTCAGGCACTGTGCTCTCCCCTCGAGAAATCACCCAAGGAGCCGAACTCCTGGGGGATAGGCCCTCAGACCCCGAGTGAGAGTAGGGGTTCTCAGCTCTCAGCGGGGAGGCCAGAGTCTTATTCAGTCTTGGGCCGGTATGCCCGGGGAGGGTTGCTGTACTGCACCGCAGGGAAGTGCCGCGAGGCATGACTCCCCCTCAGCCCGGTGCCCTCTCCTCACTCGCGCGCCTCAGAGTCAATGCTGACCAGTCGCAACTCGGGGACTGTCCACTCCCCTTGAGAAATCACCCAAGGATTCGAATTCCTGGGGATAGTCCCTCAGACCCCGAGTGAGAGTAGGGGCTCTCAGCTCTCAGCGGGGAGGCTAGAGTCTTATTCAGTCTTGTGCCCGGGGAGGGTTGGTGCACTGCACCGCAGGGAAGTGCCGCGAGGTGTGACTCCCCCTCAGCCCGGTGCCCTCTCCTCACTCGCGCTCCTCAGAGTCAATGCTGACCAGTCGCAACTCGGGGACTGTCCACTCCCCTTGAGAAATCACCCAAGGGTCCGAAGTCCTGGGGGACAGGCCTCCAGACCTCAGTGGGTGGGAGGGGAGCGCCGGGGATTCAGGGTTGCCGGCAAAGGATTCCCAAAGTTTTATTCAGCCCTATGTCCGGCAGGAGAATGCCACGGCACCCCAGTAGGGGAGGTAGGTCCAGTTTTTAGAAGGTCTCTCCCGTGGAGTGTAGTGGGAGGGCCTTTAATTTCTGCCCGCTTGTTCAATTTTGGGGCTCTAGAGCCGGTCTCATGGGGGAGGGGGACTCCCGTCCGCTTGGTGGTGGATTTTGTACCTTTTGTTTGCGTCCTTGTGATCACAGCTTGCCTCAGCGGTGTTGATGTGCGTTCTTCAGCCTTCTCTCTTGGTGAGGCTCAAGTCCACCAGGATACTTACTAAATTCCTGTCCCTTAACTATCCTTCTGGACGGGAGCCTTTGTTGAAAGCTGGCTTCAGTCCGCCATCTTGTCTTCCCCCCCCAAATTTTTTTTTTAATTTTTTTTATTTTCAGATTCATGTGTATTTATTTATTTATTTATTTATTTATTTTATATTAAATCATAGCTGTGTACATCAATATGATCATGGGGCACCATACACTTGTTTCATAGAATATTTGAACATTCTCATCTCATTAGCCCTCCTGGCATTTTCCTAGTTACTTTGAAATCACCAAATTTTTGTAACAAAACAACAATCAATACATGAACTATCAGAACCTCTGGGATACTGCAAAGGCGGTCGTGAAAGGGAAATTCATAGCACTGCAAGCCTTCCTCAAGAAAATGGAAAGAGAGGAAGTTAATAACTTAATGGGACATCTCAAGCAACTGGAGAAGGAAGAACACTCCAACCCCAAACCCAGCAGAAGAAAAGAAATAACCGGGCGGCGCCTGTGGCTCAGTCGGTAGGGCGCCGGCCCCATATACCAAGGGTGGTGGGTTCAAGCCCGGCCCCGGCTGAACTGCAACCAAAAAATAGCCGGGCATTGTGGCGGGCATCTGTAGTCCCAGCTACTCGGGAGGCTGAGGCAGGAGAATCGCTTGGGCCCAGGAGTTGGAGGTTGCTGTGAGCTGTATGATGCCATTGCACTCTACCAAGGGCCATAAAGTGAAACTCTCTCTAAAAAAAAAAAGAAGAAGAAAAGAAATAACCAAAATCAGAGCAGAATTAAATGAAATTGAAAACAAAAGAATTATACAACTGATCAATAAATCCAAAAGTTGGTTTTTTGAAAAGATCAATAAAATAGATAAACCTTTGGCCAACCTAACTAGGAAAAAAACAGTAAAATCTCTAATTTCATAAATCATAAATGGTAACGATGAAATAACAACAGACCCCTCAGAAATTCAAAAAATGCTTACTGAATACTACAAGAAACTCTACTCTCAGAAATATGAAAATCTGAAAGAAATCGACCAATACCTAGAAGTACGCCACCTACCAAGACTTAGCCAGAATGAAGTGGAAATGTTGAACAGGCCTATATCAAATTCTGAAATAGCATCAAGCATACAAAATCTCCCTAAAAAGAAAAGCCCAGGACCAGATGGCTTTACGTCAGAATTCTACCAAACCTTTAAAGAAGAACTAGTACCTATATTACTAAACCTCTTCCAAAATATAGAAAAAGAAGGAATATTACCCAACACATTCTACGAAGCAAACATCACCTTGATCCCCAAACCAGGGAAAGACCCAACAAGAAAAGAAAATTATAGACCAATATCACTAATGAATATTGATGCTAAAATACTCAATAAGATCCTAACAAACAGAATCCAACAACAGATCAAAAAAATTATACACCATGACCAAGTGGGATTTATCCCAGGGTCTCAAGGCTGGTTCAATATACGTGAATCTATAAATGTAATTCAGTACATAAACAAACTAAAAAATAAGGACCATATAATTCTTTCAATTGATGCAGAAAAAGCTTTTGATAATATCCAGCATCTCTTCATGATCAGAATACTTAAGAAAATTGGCATAGAAAGGACATTTCTTAAACTAATAGAGGCCATCTACAGCAAACCCACAGACAATACCGTATTGAATGAAGTTAAATTGAAATCATTTCCACTTAGATCAGGAACCAGGCAAGGTTGCCCATTGTCTCCATTGCTCTTTAACATTGTAAAGGAAGTTTTAGCCATTGCAATTAGGGAAGAAAAGGCTATCAAGGGTATCCACATAGGGTCAGAAGAGATCAAACTTTCACTCTTTGCAGATGATATGATCATATATCTGGAAAACACTAGGGATTCTACTACAAAACTTTTAGAAGTGATCAAGGAATACAGCAATGTCTCAGGCTACAAAATCAACATCCATAAATCTGTAGCCTTTATATATACCAACAATAACCAAGCCGAAAAAACAGTCAAGGACTTTATTCCTTTCACAGTAGTGCCAAAGAAGATGAAATATTTGGGAGTATACCTAGCAAAGGACATGAAAGATCTCTACAAAGAGAACTATGAAACTTTAAGAAAAGAAATAGCTGAAGATGTTAACAAATGGAAAAACATACCATGCTCATGGCTGGGAAGAATCAACATTGTTAAAATGTCTGTACTACCCAAAGCAATATATAATTTTAATGCAATTCCTATTAAAGCTCCATTGTCATATTTTAAAGATCTTAAAAAAATAATACTTCATTTTATATGGAATCAGAAAAAAACTCGAATAGCCAAAACATTACTCAGCAATAAAAACAAAGCTGGAGGAATCATGCTACCAGACCTGAGACTGTACTATAAATCGATAGTGATCAAAACAGCATGTATTGGCACAAAAACAGAGAAGTAGATGTCTGGAACAGAATAGAGAACCAAGAGATGAATCCAGCTACTTACCATTATTTGATCTTTGACAAGCCAATTAAAAACATCCAGTGGGGAAAAGAATCCCTATTTAACAAATGGTGCTGGGTGAACTGGCTGGCAACCTATAGAAGATTGAAACTGGACCCACACCTTTCACCATTAACTAAGATAGACTCTCACTGGATAAAAGATTTAAACTTAAGACATGAAACTATAAAAATACTTGAAGAAAGTGCAGGGAAAACTCTTGAAGGAATCGGCCTGGGTGAATATTTTATGAGGAGGACTCCCCAGGCAATTGAAGCAGTATCAAAAATACACTACTGGGACCTGATCAAACTAAAAAGCTTCTGCACAGCCAAGAATATAGTAAGTAAAGCAAACAGACAGCCCTCAGAATGGGAGAAAATATTTTCAGGTTATACCTCTGATAAAGGTCTAATAACCAGAATCCACAGAGAACTCAAACGTATTAGCAAGAAAAGAACACATGATCCCATCTCAGGGTGGGCAAGGGACTTGAAGAGAAACTTCTCTAAAGAAGACAGATGTACAATCTACAAACACATGAACAAAAGCTCATCATCCTTAATCATCAGAGAAATGCAGATGGTTGGAGACAAGATGGCGGACTGAAGCCAGCTTTCAACAAAGGCTCCCGTCCAGAAGGATAGTTAAGGGACAGGAATTTAGTAAGTATCCTGGTGGACTTGAGCCTCACCAAGAGAGAAGGCTGAAGAACGCACATCAACACTGCTGAGGCAAGTTGTGATCACAAGGACGCAAACAAAAGGTACAAAATCCACCACCAAGCGGACGGGAGTCTCCCTCCCCCATGAGACCGGCTCTAGAGCCCCACAATTGAACAAGCGGGCAGAAATTAAAGGCCCTCCCACTACACTCCACGGGAGAGACCTTCTAAAAACTGGACCTACCTCCCCTACTGGGGTGCCATGGCGTTCTCCTGCCGGACATAGGGCTGAATAAAACTTTGGGAATCCTTTGCCGGCAACCCTGAATCCCCGGTGCTCCCCTCCCGCCCACTGAGGTCTGGAGGCCTGTCCCCCAGGACTTCGGATCCTTGGGTGATTTCTCAAGGGGAGTGGACAGTCCCCGAGTTGCGACTGGTCAGCATTGACTCTGAGGCGTGCAAGTGAGGAGAGGGCACCGGGCTGAGGGGGAGTCACGCCTCGCGTCACTTCCCTGCGGTGCAGTGCACCAACCCTCCCCGGGCATACGGGGCCCAAGACTGAATAAGACTCTAGCTTCCCCGCTGAGAGCTGAGAGCCCCTACTCTCACTCGGGGTCTGAGGGCCTATCCCCCAGGAGTTCGGCTCCTTGGGTGATTTCTCGAGGGGAGTGCACAGTGCCTGAGCTGCGTCAGGTCAGCGCCGACTCTGGGATACGTGAGCGAGGAGAGGGCACTCTGCTGAGGGGAAATCAAGCCTTGGCGACACTTCCCTGCGGTGCAGTGCAGGAGCCCTCCCCGAACCGTAGTATTGCGTAACACTGAATGAAACTCTAGCTTCCCCCCCCACTCCCAATCGGGGTCTGGGGGCCCATCCCGCAAGAGTTCTGATTCTTGGGGGATCTCTTAAGGGGTGTGGACCCAGCACAAACTGCGGTCGCTCAGTGCTGACTCTGGGGCGCAGGACAGAGGAGAAAAGGGTCGCCTGAGTGCCCACACCAGAGCAGCAGTTCCCTGGAGGTAGATCAACAGCCGTTTTTTCTTTAACGGCAGAACGCTCACTTCTGGATATTCTGAGGCCACACCCCCTGTCTCCCTGGGCAACCAGAGGAGGCCACCGGTGACACGGCTCACAAACCCGGAAGCCTCCAGGGCGGGGCCGACCCAGAGAGGTGTTCAGACGCAATTCTCCAGCAGCAAAGACGTTTGAACTCAAAACAGCCCATCTTCTGTAGGCGACGACAGGAACAGAGACGGAACCTCACAAAGTTGTCTGTTCTGTTCTGTTCTGTTAGCAGCATCCATCAGGGACGGGGCTAAGCCTGAGTGAACACCTCCTTCCCATCACCTGCATCAAACACTCAAAGATGTTAGGCCCCATCTTCTCCTGCTAGATAGCGGCAGTCTGCGGGGGCCTGGCAGACTTCCTTGCGATTCAGGCAGGTGCAAACCCCTGGAGTGTCTGTTCACTGCAGGCAACTGGGTTAGCCATCTGCAGAGATACCAGTGACTGGGTCCGATGGAGGGGCAAAGTGGGGAAGGAGACGTCAACCTTCCCAGACTGCTCTGTTTGCTGGGTGGCTCCTCCTGACTCCACGCTGCACTGGGGTGAGCTGTGTCAGAGGAGTCACCAGGCCCCTGTGATCCAGTTCCCAGAGACCTCTTGAACCCTTCCACCCGAGACAAGTGCCGATTGAGACAGTTGATTCGGACCTTTTGAACTGGGCTAATAGACTGAGGACTTTTCAGGCGGTGCCCTGGGTGTGCGATTGTAGGAAGGTTTGATTCTCCTTTTCCAACTGGGGCCAGAGGGGGGCAGGAGGGGTGACTTAATTGCTGATTTTTCCACACAGCTGAGACTTCAAGCCAGAGTAGAAGTTGCAATAGGATCGAACAGAAACCAGCTGAAAACAAGACAGAACCACTTTGCTCCACCACACCAGACAGGGCCCCAGTTTCTCAGGCCACAACACTGTACGGGCCCTCGATAAAACCCCAGGGGAAAAACCAAAGGGAGTAAACCATGGGGCGGAATCAGCGGAAAATCTCTGGTAACATGAATAACCAGAATAGATCAACCCCCCCAAGAAAAGATACGGCAGATGTGATTGAAGATCCCATTCATAAACAACTGGCTGAAATGTCAGATGTCGAATTCAGAATTTGGTTTGCAGACAAGATCAATAAAATGGAATTAGGAATTCGAGGAGAAATTCAAAAATTGTCTCAAGAATTTAACGAATTTAAAGACAAAACCACCAAAGACTTAGACACACTGAAACAAGAACTTACAGCCCTCAAAGATATGAAAAATACAGTAGAATCCCTCAGTAACAGAATGGAGCAAGCAGAAGAAAGGATTTCTGACATTGAAGATAAAGTCTTTGAATGCTCCGAATCTCTCAAAGAGGAAGAGAAATGGAGAGCAAAAACGGATCACTCACTCAGAGAACTCTCAGATAATTCGAAAAAAAACAACATAAGGCTTATAGGAATTTTGGAGAACGATGAAGTAGCTGCCAAGGGCACAGAGGCCCTTCTACATGAAATTATGAAAGAAAATTTTCCAGACATGCCTAGAGAATCTGAAATTCAGATAGCAGACAGCTTCAGAACCCCAGCACGATTCAACCCCAATAAGCCATCTCCCAGACATATCATAATTAGCTTCACTAAAGTTAACATGAAAGAGAAGATTCTCAAAGCAGCCCGGCGAAAGAAAACTATAACGTACAAAGGTAAGAATATTAGAATAACTGCAGATCTCTCTGCTGAAACTTTTCAAGCAAGAAGAGGCTGGTCATCAACTTTTAATCTCCTAAAGCAAAAAAACTTTCAACCCAGGATCTTGTATCCAGCTAAACTGAGTTTCATCTATGATGGAGAAATTAAATACTTCAATGACATTCATATGTTGAAAAAATTTGCCATAAGTAAACCAGCTCTTCAGGATGTTCTCAGACCTATCCTCCACAATGACCAACCCAATCCTATACCACAAAAGTAAACTCACTCAGAAACTTCGGATCAAACTCCAACTTCCACACTGGCGAAAGGATTAAAAATGTCCACTGGACCTTTGAAAAACTCGATACCCAAAATTCCACCAGACTTATCAATACTCTCCATCAATGTGAATGGCTTAAACTGTCCTCTAAAGAGGCATAGGTTAGCTGACTGGATACAAAAACTCAAGCCAGATATTTGTTGCATACAAGAGTCACATCTCAACTTAAAAGACAAATACAGACTCAGGGTGAAAGGATGGTCATCCATATTTCAGGCAAATGGTAATCAGAAAAAAGCAGGTGTTGCAATTTTATTTGCAGATACAGTAGGCTTTAAACCATCAAAAGTAAGGAAGGACAAGAATGGTCACTTCATATTTGTTAAGGGTAATACTCAATATGACGAGATCTCAATTATTAATATCTATGCACCCAACCAGAATGCACCTCAATTTATAAGAGAAACTCTAACAGACATGAGTAACTTGATTTCCTCCAGCTCCATAATTGTTGGAGATTTCAACACTCCCTTGGCAGTGTTGGATCGATCCTCCAGAAAGAAGCTGAGCAAAGAAATCTTAGATTTAAACCTAACCATCCAATATTTAGATTTAGCAGACATCTACAGAACATTTCATCCCAACAAAACTGAATACACATACTTCTCATCAGCCCACGGAACTTACTCCAAAATTGATCACATTTTAGGTCACAAGTCTAACCTCAGTAAATTTAAAGGAATAGAAATTATTCCATGCATCTTCTTGGACCATCATGGAATAAAACTTGAATTGAGTAACAACAGGAATCTGCATACCCATACAAAAACATGGAAGTTAAATAACCTTATGCTGAATAATAGCTGGGTCAGAGATGAGATTAAGAAAGAAATCACCAATTTTTTGGAACAAAATGACAATGAAGACACAAACTATCAGAACCTCTGGGACACTACAAAGGCAGTTCTAAGAGGGAAATTTATAGCACTGCAAGCCTTCCTCAAGAGAACGGAAAGAGAGGAAGTTAACAACTTAATGGGACATCTCACGCAACTGGAAAAGGAAGAACATTCCAACCCCAAACCCAGTAGAAGAAAAGAAATAACCAAAATTAGAGCAGAATTAAATGAACTTGAAAACAAAAGAATAATACAACAGATCAATAAATCAAAAAGCTGGTTTTTTGAAAAGGTCAATAAAATAGATAAACCTCTGGCCAACCTAATCAGGAAAAAAAGAGTAAAATCTCTAATATCATCAATCAGAAACAACAAAGACGAAATAACCACAGACTCATCAGAAATCCAAAAAATCCTTAATGAATATTACAAGAAACTTTATTCTCAGAAATATGAAAATCTGAAGGAAATAGACAGATACTTGGAAGCACGCCACCTTCCAAGACTTAACCAGAATCAAGTGGAAATGTTGAACAGACCCATATCAAGTTCAGAAATAGCATCAACTATACAAAACCTCCCTAAAAAGAAAAGCCCGGGACCAGATGGTTTCACGTCAGAATTCTACCAAACCTTTAAAGAGGAATTAGTGCCTATATTACTCAACCTGTTCCAAAATGTAGAAAAAGAAGGAAGACTACCCAACACGTTCTATGAAGCAAACATCACCCTGATCCCCAAACCAGGAAAAGACCCAACAAGAAAAGAAAATTATAGACCAATATCACTAATGAATATAGATGCAAAAATATTCAACAAGATCCTAACAAACAGAATCCAGCAACACATCAAACAAATTATACATCATGACCAAGTTGGTTTTATCCCAGGGTCTCAAGGCTGGTTCAATATACGTAAATCTATAAATGTAATTCAGCACATAAACAAATTAAAAAACAAAGACCATATGATTCTCTCAATTGATGCAGAAAAAGCTTTTGATAATATCCAGCATCCCTTCATGATCAGAACACTCAAGAAAATTGGTCTAGAAGGGACTTTTCTTAAACTGATAGAGGCTATCTACAGCAAACCCACAGCCAATATCATATTGAATGGAGTTAAATTGGAATCATTTCCACTCAGATCAGGAACCAGACAAGGCTGCCCATTGTCTCCATTGCTTTTCAACATTGTAATGGAAGTTTTAGCCACCGCAATTAGGGAAGAAAAGGCGATCAAGGGTATCCATATAGGGTCAGAAGAGATCAAACTCTCGCTCTTCACAGATGATATGATTGTGTATCTGGAAAACACAAGGGACTCTACTACAAAACTCCTAGAAGTGATCAAGGAATACAGCAGCGTCTCAGGTTACAAAATCAACATTCATAAATCGGTAGCCTTTATATACACCAACAACAGTCAAATTGAAAAAGCAGTTAAGGACTCTATCCCATTCACAGTAGTGCCAAAGAAGATGAAATATTTGGGAATTTACCTAACAAAAGACGTGAAAGATCTCTATAAAGAGAACTATGAAACTCTAAGAAAAGAAATAGCTGAAAATGTTAACAAATGGAAAAACATACCATGCTCATGGCTAGGAAGAATCAACATTATCAAAATGTCCATACTACCCAAAGCAATATATAATTTCAACGCACTCCCTATTAAAGCTCCACTGTCATATTTTAAAGATCTTGAAAAAACATTACTTCGTTTTATATGGAATCAGAAAAAACCTCGAATAGCCAAGACATTACTCAGAAATAAAAACAAAACAGGAGGAATCACACTACCAGACCTCAGACTTTACTACAAATCGATAGTGATCAAAACAGCATGGTATTGGCACAAAAACAGAGAAGTAGATATCTGGAACAGAATAGAGAACCAAGAGATGAATCCAGCTACTTACCGCTATTTGATTTTTGACAAGCCAATTAAAAACATTCAGTGGGGAAAAGATTCCCTATTTAACAAATGGTGCTGGGTGAACTGGCTGGCAACCTGCAGAAGACTGAAATTGGACCCACACCTTTCACCATTAACGAAGATAGACTCTCATTGGATTAAAGATTTAAACTTAAGACATGAAACTATAAAAATACTAGAGGAGAATGCAGGGAAAACCCTTGAAGAAATTGGTCTGGGTGAGTATTTCATGAGGAGAACCCCCCGGGCAATTGAAGCAGCTTCAAAAATACACTACTGGGACTTGATCAAACTAAAAAGCTTCTGCACAGCTAAGAACACAGTAAGCAGAGCAAGCAGACAGCCCTCAGAATGGGAGAAGATATTTGCAGGGTATATCTCTGACAAAGGTTTAATAACCAGAATCCACAGAGAACTCAAACACATCAGCAAGAATAAAACAAGGGATCCCATCGCAGGCTGGGCAAGGGATTTGAAGAGAAACTTCTCTGAAGAAGACAGGCGCACGGCCTTCAGACATATGAAAAAATGCTCATCATCTTTAATCATCAGAGAAATGCAAATCAAAACTACTTTGAGATATCATCTAACTCCAATGAGACTAGCCTATATCACAAAATCTCAAGACCAGAGATGTTGGCGTGGATGCGGAGAAAAGGGAACACTTCTGCACTGCTGGTGGGAATGCAAATTAATACATTCCTTTTGGAAAGATATATGGAGAACACTCAGAGATCTAAAAATAGATCTGCCATTCAATCCTGTAATTCCTCTGCTGGGCATATACCCAGAAGACCAAAAATCACAACATAACAAAGATATTTGTACCAGAATGTTTATTGCAGCCCAATTCATAATAGCTAAGTCATGGAAAAAGCCCAAGTGCCCATCGATCCACGAATGGATTAATAAATTGTGGTATATGTATACCATGGAATACTATGCAGCCTTAAAGAAAGATGGAGACTTTACCTCTTTCATGTTTACATGGATGGAGCTGGAACATATTCTTCTTAGTAAAGTATCCCAAGAATGGAAGAAAAAATACCCAATGTACACAGCCCTACTATGAAACTAATTTGGGACTCTCACATGAAAGCTATAACCCAGCTACAACTTAACAATAGGGGGAAGTGGGAAAGGGGGGGGCTGGGTAGAGGGAGGGGAAAAAAAATAAAAAATAAAAAAATAAATGCAAATCAAAACTACTTTGAGATATCACCTAACCCCAGTAGGAGTAGCCCACATAACAAAATCCCTAAACCAGAGATGTTGGCGTGGATGTGGAGAAAAGGGCACACTTCTGCACTGCTGGTGGGAATGCACACTAATATGTTCCTTCTGGAAGGATGTTTGGAGAATACTTAGAGACCTAAAAATAGACCTGCCATTTGACCCTATAAGTCCTTTACTAGGTTTATGCCCAGAAGACCAAAAATCACAATATAACAAAGACATCTGTACCAGAATGTTTACTGTAGCCCAATTCATAATTGCTAAGTCATGGAAGAAGTCCAAGTGCCCATTGACCCAAGAATGGACTAGCAAACTGTGGTACATATATACCATGGAATATTATGCAGCCTTAAAGAAAGATGGAGACTTTACCTCTTTCATGTTTACATGATGGAGCTGGAACATATTCTTCTTAGCAAAGTATCTCAGGAATGGAAGAAAAAGTATCCAATGTACTCAGCCCTACTATGAAGCTGAATTATAGCTTTCACATGAAGGCTATAACCCAACTATAGCACAAGACTATCAGGAAAGGGCCAAGGAAGGGGAAGGGAGGGGGGTGGTTGGGTGGAGGGAGGGTAATGGGTGGGGCCGCACCTCTTAGAATGGGTACAGGTGAAACTTACTAAAGGCAGAATACAAATGTCTACATACAATAACTAAGAAAAGCCATGAAGGCTACATTGAACAGTTTTACGAGAATATTTCAGATTGTATATGAAACCAGCACATTGTACCCCTTGATTGTGCTAATGTACACAGCTTTAATTTAACAATAAAAATAAATAAATAAATAAAAATAATTTTTTTTTGGAACATGGTGCTTTTTATTACAAATGAAAAACAATAAAGGAAAAGTCTGAAGCTAATCAGCTGGAGATGGGAGTGAAGGTGGCAATCTGAGGGGAGGAGAGGGAGTTGTCTGCAAAGAAAGAGGGGGAGGGGCTCTGGCTCTAGAGAAGCCAAGTGTCCCAGCTTCTCCTGGCTTCATGGTGCCAGCCCCACCCTCCCTCCAGGCTCAAATCAGTGGGCTAGCAGCTATAAAAATAATTTTTTTAAAAAAGTAGTACCCTTCAATCCTGCAATTCCTCTACTAGGTATATATCCAGATGATCAAAAATTATTTTACAACAAAGACATTTGCACCTGAATGTTTATTGCAGCTCAATTCATAATAGCCAAGACATGGAAACAGCCCAAGTGCTCAGTGACCCATGAATGGATTAACAAATTGTGGTATGTGTACACCATGGAATACTATGCAGCCATAAAAAGGATGGAGACTTCACATCGTTTATGTTTACCTGGATGGAGCTGGAACATATTCTTCTTAGTAAAATATCTCAAGAACAGAAAGAAAAGTATCCAATGTACTTACTACTACTATGAAATCAATATATAACCACCTACATAAAAATAAATAAATAAATAAATAAATCTCATGAAATAACATGATAGGTGAGGAGAAGGAAAAGAAAGAAGAATGAAAAAAACCTACAGCATTTATGGCACATCAACAAATGAATAAATAATCACATTAGAGACATTCTAGAAGGAGAAGAGAAGGCAAAGGTTGTACAAAACGTATTTAATGAAAGAATAACAGACAATTCCCCAAGTCTTAGGAGAAAGATGGATATCTAAATCCAGAAAGCTCAAATAACCTCAAATTATTCAACCCAATCAAGTTCTTTCCAAGTCAAAATATTATCAAATTGTCAAATGTTAAAGACAAGAAACAATTCTAAAACAGCAAGAGAAAAGTATCAAGTCACCTATAAGTGAAACCCCCACTGCTACATAGGCATGCAGTTGCTTGATCGGCCTGGTTTAGTGTGTCTATCTGAGGCAGCCTATGTGGATTTTTCCTGAGAAATACAGTGAATTTCTCAGGAAAAACCTTATAGGCCTGGAGAGAATAGGATGATATATCAGTACTGAATGAAAAAAAAAAAACTTCCAGACAAGAATATTATGCTCAATAAAGCTATCATTTGAAAGTGAAAGGGCAATTAAGGTTATGGGGGGGAAGCAGAAAGAGGGACGGAGGGAGGGGGGTGGGGCCTTGGTGTGTGTCACACTTTATGGGGGCAAGACATGATTGCAAGAGGGATTTTACCTAACAATTGCAATCAGTGTAACCTGGCTTATTGTACCCTCAATGAATCCCCAACAATTAAAAAAAAAGAAAAGAAAGTGAAAGGGAAATAAAATCTTTCACAGGCAAACAAAATAAAGGCAATACACTACAAGACCAGCTTTACAGGAAATATTCAAGGGAGACATACATCTAAAAATGAAAACAGCCACTATCAAGGAAACATGCGAAACTACAAAATTCATTGGTAGAGCTGATATCCAATGGAAGGAAAAAAAGAATCAATTTATATCATCACTGTGGGAGACACCTGCGAGTAATATCTTGGCCATAGGGATTGGGGCAGGAAAATAACATCATTTAACATCAGTGGTCTCTCATTAAAGAATACCAGAGCACATAAGAGAGAACACGGACATTATTGCATAGCAGTCTCTACACCTGTGGTGGGTTACTTCTTTAACCTCAGGAGAAGCTGCTGAGAGAGAGAACTAAGACTGACAGACTGCTGCTGAGACTGCTGCTGAGATGCTCGCTCCTACTAATATTGACTGTGACTTCTGAGGTACTTCAGCACCCGAGATCTGAATGAGACCTAGCACCAGAAAGCTGGCACAGCGGTCTGCGTCCAGACAGTTTCTGGGCTGGCGGGGAGACCTAGCATCCTGGCTTTAACAAGGTCCTGAGTTGGGCCGGAGACCCAGCTTTCTGGACTCCAACAAGTGGCACCCCAGATGGGACCTGACACATTTCAGAAAACTACCCAACTGTAAAAATAAATAATGAGAGGATGTAAGAAACAAAGGATATACAAAACAACCAGAAAACAATAACATGACAGGAGTAAGCCCTTACCTATCAATAATAACCTTGAATGTAAATAGATTAAATTCCCCATTTAATAAAGATTAACTGAATGGATAAACCAAAAAATAAGACCTAGTTATATGCTACTGTAAGAAACTGACCTCTATCTATAAAGATAAACAGACTGAAAGTGAAGGGATAGAAAAAGATATTCCATGCAAGTGAAAACCAAAAGTGAGCAAACACAGCTATACTTATATCTGACAAAACAGATTTCAAGTCGAAAGCTCTAAGAGCCAAAGAAGTATATTGTACAATAATAAAAAGATCTCAGAAAGATAATATAACTGTTGTAAATGTATACCCACCCAACATCAAAGCACCAAGATATATAAAGCAAATATTATTAAATCTAAAAGGGTATCCTCCAATACAATAATCTATAGAGTACTCAACATGATACTCTTGGCATTAGACAGATTATCTAGACAGAAAATCAACAAAGAAACATTGGATTTAAACTGGACCATAGACCAAATGGATTTGAATAGCTATTTACAGAACATTTCACCCAATAGCTGTAGAAAACATTCATTTATTAGCATATGTACATTCTCCAGTATTGACCATAAGTTAGGATGCAAAACAAGTCTCAAAAAATTTTTAAATAAAAATCATGGCAAGCATCTTATCTGACTACAATGAAATAAACTACAAATCAATAATAAGAGAAACATTTGAAACCTCACAAACACATGAAAATTAAGCAGCTTGCTCCTCAATGACCAATAGATGAAGTAAGAAATTAAGAATGAAAATTTAAATTTTAAATTCAAGCCTGGTTTAAAAAAATCCATAAATGGATTACATAAATCCATAAATGTAATTCACCATATCAATAGAAACAAAAACAAGGATCATTTGATCTCAATAGATGCAAAAAATCATTTGATAAAATTCAGTAACCTTTTCTAACAAGAACACTTAAGAATATAGGATAGGTGGCATGTTTCTTAAACTGACTGAAGCCATCTGTGACCAACCCATAGCTAACATCATACTGAATGGAGTAAACCTAAAATAAAAGCTTTTCCACTTAGAACAAGAACCAGACAAGAATGCCCTCTATCATCACTAGTATTCAACACATTTCTGGAAGTTCTAGCCAATGCAATCATCAAGAGAAGGATATAAAGGGCATCCAAATGGGGGCAAAGAAAGTCAAATTCTTGCTCTTTGCCAATGATATGATCTTATACTTAGAACCCCAGAGACTCAACCACAAGACTCCTGGAAGTGATCAAGAAATACAGTCATGTCTTAGGATATAAAATGAATGTCCATAAATCAGTAGCTTTTGTATATGCCACTAACAGCCAAGTTGAGAAACTCATCAGAGACACAATTCTCTTTAGAGTAGCTTTGAAAAAAATGAAATACCTAGGAATATACCTAACAAAAGAGGTGAAGGACCCTACAAAGAGAATTATGAAACCCTAAGAAAAGAAATAGCAGAAGACATTAATAAATGGAAGAACATATCACGTTCCTGTCTGAATCAACATTATTAAAATGTCTATACTTCTCAAAGTAATCTACAGATTCAACGCAATTCCCATTAAAATACCAATATTATACTTTGAAGATTTGGAAAAAATAGATCTTCATTTTGTATGGAACCAGGAAAAAAACCCATATAGGCAAGGCAATTTTTAGTAATAAAAACAAAGTCAAAAGCATCACCCTACCAGACTTTAGGCTATATTACAAGTCCACAGTGATAAAAACACCATGATATTGGCACAAAAATAGAAACATAGACATTTGGAACCAAATAGAAAACCAAGACACGGAACCATCTGATCTTTGATAAATCCAATAAAACCATACACTGATGATCCTGCAATCCCATTACTGGGCATCTACCTAGAAGGGAAAAAATCCTTTTATCATAAGGACACTTGCACTAGACTGTTTATTGCAGCCCAATTTACAATCGCCAAAATGTGGAAACAGCCTAAATGCCCACCAACCCAGGAATGTATTAACAAGCTGTGGTATATGTACACCATGGAATACTATTCAGCCATCAAAAAAATGGAGACTTTATATCCTTTGTATTAACCTGGATGGAAGTGAAACATATTATTCTTAGTAAAGCATCACAAGAATGGAGAAACATGAATCCTATGTACTCAATTTTGATATGAGGACAATTAAGGACACAGTGGCGGTGGAGGAAGGGGAGAGCAGAGAGAGAAAGAAGGAGGGAGGGGTTGGGAAAGGAAGAGTAGAAAGAGGGAAGGAGGGAGGGGGGAGGGGCCTTGCCACCTTTTCGGGGCAAGACATGATTGTAAGAGGGACTTTACCTAACAAATGCAATCAGTGTAACCTGGTTTCTTGTACCCTCAATGAATCCCCAACAATTAAAAAAAAAACAAAAGCATACGCTGAGAGAAATGGTGCTGGGAGAAATGGATAACCACAGGTAAAAGACTAAAACTTAACCTGCACCTTTCACCACTTACAAAAATTGACCCGAGATGGATAAAAGATTTAAATCTAAGTCAGTAAACAATTAAAATCCTAGAATAAAATATGGGAAAAACTCTTGAAGATGTTGGCCTGGGAAATAGTTTATGAAAAAGACTTCCATGGCAATTGCAACAACACAAAAATTAACAAATGGGACTTAATTAAACTGAAAAGTTTCTGCACAACTAAGAACACAACAATCAAAGCAAATAGACAACCTTTGGAATGGACAAAGATATTTACATATTACAAATCCGACAAAGGCTTAATAACTAGTATATATAGAGAACTCAAATTAATCAACAAAAAGAAAAGAGCTAACAATCCCATCTATCACTGGGCAAGAGACATGAACAAAACCTCTAAGGAAGACAGATGAATGGCTAACAAACATGAAAAAATGCTCTATGTCTCTAATTATCAGAGAAACGCAAATCAAAACTACCCTGAGGTATCATCTAATCCCAGTAAGATTAGCCTACATCACCAAATCCTAAAGTTGCAGACGGTGGCACGGATGTAGAGAGAGGGGAACACTTTTTTTTTTTGCAGTTTTTGGCCAGGGCTGGGTTTGAACCTGCCACCTCTGGCATATGGGGCTGGTGCCCTACTCCTTTGAGCTACAGATGCCACCCAGAGGGGAACACTTTTACACTGTTGGTGGGACTGCAAACTAATACAGCCTCTTTGGAAAGAAGTATGGAGAACCCTCAAAGAACTCAAATGAATTCTCCCATTTGACTCCACAATCCCACTACTAGGCATCTACCCAGAAGAAAAAAATCATTTTATCATGAGGACATATGCACTAGATTGTTTATTGCAGCTAATTTACAATTGCCAAGATGTGGGAACAACCTAAATGCTCATCAATTCATGGAATACTCTTCATATCATGGAATACTATTTAGCCATAAAAAAGATAGTGATTTCACATCTTTTGTATTAACCTGAACAGAGCTGAAACACATTCTTCTCAGAAAAGTATCACAAGAATGGAAAAGCAAATATCCAATGTACTCAATACTAATATGAAACCAGTAGACAATCTAATTCACATGCTCATAGGAGAAAAACTCATTTCAATTCAAGTGGAGGAAGGGGGTATGAGGGAGGGAGGAGAGGAGAGAGGGAATTGAGGTGCTCTCACCAAATGGGCACAATTTAGGAGTGTATGTCACATCTTTTGGGTGCAGGACATAGCTACCAGAGGAACTCTAACTAACAAATTCAAATATTGTGATTTAATCATCTGTACCCTCACATCAACCTGAAATTAAAAAAGAAGAAAAAAAGAAAATATAAAATTTATTGAAATAAATGAAGACACTAACATAACATACCAAAATCTGGGACCAAAACTTCCAGTAGTATGTTGAATTAGAGTGGTACAAGTGGATATCCTTGTCTTGTTCCAGTGCTTAGAGAAAAGGCTTGCAACTTTCCTCCATTCATGGTGATGTTACCTGTGGATTTGTCACCTGTAGTTGAATTTTGTATATAGTGGGAGGTAGAGGTCATTTTTTTTTTTTAAATCTATGGATATCAAAATGACCTAGCTTTTTTTTTTTTTTTTTTTTGTAGAGACAGAGTCTCACTTTATGGCCCTCGGTAGAGTGCCATGGCCTCACACAGCTCACAGCAACCTACAACTCCTGGGCTTAAGCGATTATCTTGCCTCAGCCTCCCGAGTAGCTGGGACTACAGGCGCCCGCCACAACGCCCGGCTATTTTTTGGTTGCAGTTTGGCCGGGGCCGGGTTGAACCCGTCACCCTCAGAGCTGGAACATATTCTTCTTAGTAAAGTATCTCAAGAATGGAAGAAAAAGTACCCAATGTACTCAGCCCTACTATGAAACTAATTTAGGGTTTTCACATGAAAGCTATAACCCAGTTACAACCTAAGAATAGGGGGAAGGGGGAAAGGGAGGGGAGAGAAGGGGGAAGTGGGTAGAGGGAAGGGGATTGGTGGGATTACACCAGCGGTGCATCTTACAAGGGTATATGTGAAACTTGGTAAACGGTCTGTGAAGCTAGTGAATGATGCCCCAAGAATATATCCATGTACACAGCTATGATTTAATAAAAAATAAATAAAAATAAATATAAATGACCTAGCTGCATTTACTTAGAAGCTTCTTTCTTCCTCCATTGTTCTACAGTGCTATATTTGTCATAACTCAGGTGTCCATAGAAGTATACAGCTATTTCTTTATTCTCATTCTGAAGTATACATTATTTCTTTATTCTCTATTCTATTGTGTCAGTTTATCTATTCTTACACAAGTATCACATTGTAACTATAAGTTTTGGTATCTAGTAGATGATACCCTTTGTTCTTCTTCAAGTTTTTTCTGTTATTCTTAGTTCTTTGCATTTCCATATACCTTTGAGAATCATAAATTTTCACCAAAAATAAAATAAAATAATATGCTAAGATTTAGAGTGAGATTGCATTGAAACCATAGATCATTTTAAATGGGAGAAGTTGACATCTTTATAATAATGAGTTTTCTAATACCTGAACATGGTATATTCCTCTATTTATTTGGGTCTTCTTTAATTTCACTGAATGTTTTATAAGTTATGTACGGAGTTCTTACACAGTTTTTTGTTAAGATTATTTCTGGTTATTTGATGATTTTTGATGATTTTGTAAAACATATCTTTTTCTTAAGTTTATTTTCTTTATTTATTTATTTATTTATTTATTTATTTAAGACACTTATTAACCCTCAGTAGAGTGCCATGGCATCACAGCTCACAGCAACCTCCAAATCCTTGGGCTTAAGCAATTCTCTTGCCTCAGCCTCCCAAGTAGCTGGGACTATAGATGTCCACCACAATGCTCAGCTATTTTTTTGTTGCAGTTTGGCTGGGGCTGGGTTTGAACCCACCACCCTTGGTATATGGGGCCAGTGCCCTACCCACTGAGCCACAGGCACCACCCTTAAGTTTATTTTCTAATGGTTTGTTGTTAATGTATAAAAAGTCAATCAACTTTTATATATTGACCTTCTATCTAGTAACCTTGCTAAATTCACTTATTTATTCTAATAGTTTTTATCCGTAGGTTCTTTTGGATTTTCAACATTTAATCAAGACATCTGTGAATTATAGCAACTTTATTTCCTCCTTTGCAATTCTTACTGCTTTCTTCTTTTTCATGCCTTATTACATTGGCTAGGATTCACAGTATAATATTGAATATAAAGAGTGATAACATGCTTATTCATCTCATTCCTTACCTCATAGGTAAAACTTTCAACATTTCTCCTTTTAATGTTTGCTTAGTAGATATTCTTTTCTTTCTTTTCTTTCTTTTTTTTTTTTTTAAACAGAAGTCTGACTCAGTTGTCCTTGGTAGAATGCCATGGTGTCATAGTTCACAGCAACCTCAAAGTCTTTGGGCTAATGTGATCCTCTTGCCTCAGCCTCCTGGGTAGCTGGGACTACAGGCACCCACCACAATGCCTGGCTATTTTTTTTTTTTTTTTTTAGAGACAGAATCTCACTTTTGCTCAGGCTGATCTCAAACTCCTGAGCTCAGGGAATCCACCCACCAAGGGTTCTAGGATGACAGGTGTGAGCCAGCTCTGGCTACTAGTAGATAGTCTTTATCAGGTTTCTTCTGTTCTTTGTTTGAGAAAAGTTTTTATAATAAATGGATGTTTAATATTATCAAAATCTTTTTCTACATCTTTCAACAATGATCATATGATTTTTCCTTCTAATGCTCTTAAGCGAATTGTACTGATTGTTTTTTCAATCTTAAACCTGCTTTGTACTCCTGAAGTAAACCCAATTTGGTCATGGTATTTATTAGTTTTCATATATCATTGGATTTAGATTGGTGATATTTTATTTAGGCTGTTATTTTCCTTTCTCATACTCTCATTATTAGCTTTGGTATCTTTTGACTGGCAGCTAAGCCAGAGGCACTGGTAATACCAGATTACCATAGTTCAATTAGGGACTAAGCGGATTCAAAGTGGACCCAATTTCTGTGGGGGCTAGTCTATTTCCAGTTCATACATACTGCTATGGTAAAGCCTTTTAGTGTCAACCAAAGACCTATGGTGCTTATCAGACCCCCTCCTCCTTATCATATCTGATCTGTCACATTTTTGCTCAATTTTTCCTTAAGGGTAAAGACAGTTCTGAATGTCAGTTTCACCTCAGTAAGCTTCTCTTCTCACAAAAGTCTTGGTCCTATAATTCTTCACTGCTTTGGTAGTTATACAATGCCTTTAAGCATATTTTTAAAAGTATTTTGTCAATATTTTCTAATTATTCTTAGCAGAAGTGATAATCTGAATCAACTTAATTTATCATTGGATTGAAAAATCCTTGTTTACTTTTGAAAGGCTTTTTAAAAACTATAGACGTACAATGGTATATTCATAAAAGTAGAAAAATATATACTCACAACTCTACCTCCCTAGAAAACACTGCTATCAGGTTGGGTATTTCTTTCTAGTCTTTTTTCTCACATGTTTATACTCGTGGTGTTCAAATAATTTCACATGCTGTTTTTCATCCCCTTAACCTTATTTCCATCAGTATTTTACCTAGTTACTTCTTTTTTTTTTTTTTTTTAGACAGAGTCTCACTATATCACCCTTGGCAGAGTGCTGTGGTGTCATAGCTCATAGCAACCTCATACTCTTGGACTTAAGCAATTCTCTTGCCTTAGCCTCCCCAGTAGCTGGGACTACAGGCACCCACCATAATGCTTGACTATTTTTTTGTTACAGTTGTTATTGTTGTTTAGCCGGCCCAGGCCAGGTTCGAACCCGCCTGTGTCAGTGTATGTGGTTGGTGCCCTAACCACTGGACCCCTAGTTACTTCTTATTGTAAATATCATTTCTTCCATAAAAGCTATTAAAGTCCTTCCCCCCTCCCTTTCTTTCATTTCCCTAAGAGAAGACGTACAGCTACTTCTCACACTCCAGTGAACCAGCTGGTCTATAAAGTGAAGCTGACTGATGGATAGAAAATAAAGTAGCCCACTCTAATGATCTTCTTGATCATGGCTCGCCAGGTTTGGCCAGTGGGGCTGTGGATCCAAAAAGCATGGTATGTGGGAGCAAGAATGGGAGGTCTTATAAGAATTAACAATACCCCAGCTGTGGGGACCTGACATTCAGCCTATTTCAGTTCCTTCCTGACCTCTCCTCTGCTCTCAGTCATGGAGCTGCTCATTGCTCCAATCCCCTCTCTGCTTCTGTGTGCTCTGTACACCCACTGTGCTCCTTTAGCATCCATCTCCACAATGTATCAGTTTTTGTCCAAGCCTGCTAGTTAGGAGATGACTTTGTCCCTTCTCCCCCTGTTCTAATGTATTCCTGTCAAGCTGTAACTCACCCTTGGCCTCTTGTTCAACACTTTTCTGGCTGGTAGAGCAAGTGATTAATGAGTATGTCATGGACCTGGATAAAAAGCCTTGCCAAGTCATGACAGATGATATCCTCTCCTTCATCTACACAGGATGTTCCTGTGCTAAAAATTACTTGATTTTGGCAGGACCTATTTTTTTTTTTAAGAGACGGGATCTTGCTCTGTCACCCAGGCTGGAATGCAGCGGCTTGATAATAACTCACTGTAACCTCAAACTCCTGGGCTCAAGTGAGCCTCCTGCCTCAGCCTCCCAAGTAGTTAGGACTATAGGCACATACCACTATGCCCAGCTAAATTTTTTTAATTCTTTTGTAAAGAAAGGAGTCTCACTACATTCATTGCCCAGGCTGATCTTAATTCCTGGCATCAAGCAATCCTCCTTCCACAGCTTACCAAAGTGCTGGAATTACAGGCATGAGCGACTGTGCCCATTCCAGGACCTATTTTTTTAGAGCAGCAGCTCTCAACCTTTTTTCTGTCCTAATACATTTGGCAAATGACATTTAAATTCCCAGTGTATTCCTGTGCACAATTTCCCTCAGATATGATGTAACTCTACCCCTTTCTTTCCCTCACAGCATAACATGTATGGAATGGAAGTGAGTTAAACTGGCATATTATAAAAATAAACTTAAATCACCTTTTTCATCAGATAAAGCATTTAAAGATTTTGTCCCAATATTTAGTAACAAATCAACAAGATTGAAAACCACTGTTTAGGCAAAAAGTGGTGATTTTTTTCTACATCAGAAAGCAGTTACAGTTCACTTTCTGAGAGTATAGCACCGATCTAGGTTGCACCTTGTGTGTGGTCTGCCACAGTAAGCTTATTGTTACCCTGAATATGTTTGAACTTACAACACCATGAGATTTTTCATTACATTTCATATGTTCATTGTCACATATAGGCAGTTTATTAATTCTTCAAAATCTCAAGCCATTGATATAACATTTCCAGTTGAAGTCGGCTCCCCATTGACTGCCCCCAGGGCAAAATATGAAGGTCAGGCAATTAAGTTCATGAACTCATTCTAGAAAAAGTGCTACGTATCTCACTGCTGAATATCACTATGGTCACCAGATGGCCTAAGGGAGTACTTCAAAGGTGATCGCTACAAAATTTTACAAAGAGGTGGCCAGCACACAGAGAATATTACTTTGAAAATAAAGGAACATTTAGCTACAGTTTCCCATTGTCCCCATGTATGGCAACTTTAGGAGTGACTTTTGGGACACCCTGTAGTCAGGAGCTAAGCTGTATTTGGGTTTTGTTCTTACGTGTTACTGTCAGTGCCCAACAGGCTCCAAGTTTCCCTGACGTTACCATGTGTTTATGACTGGGGCTAATTTGCCAGAAGTTTTCACAATGTCTGTTCCACCCTCAACTTTACATGTAACCCTTATGTCTGGGCTTTAGAAAGTGTCTTCTTCCATACTCTAGATGCTATTTTAGCAGCAGATTGCTGTAACTTGTTACTCAATGCTTATTAGCCTGGTTGACGGGAGGATAACCTCTGTTTTCCTGATTCAGCAACAGTTTTAGACAGACACTGTGCCCCTTGGTCTCAGGAGTAAAGCATTCTCAATGACCCTATCCCAGACTCAAATGGAAGACTTCTAGGAGTCTGGGGGCCCATAAGGGTAGAAGGTTTTTTTCCTTTTTCTTTTTTCCACCTACAATGGGTCTTCACTGAAATATGATTTACTTCCCAGTGACAGAATTTACTGCCCTTGACCCAGAAGATTAGGACTTTTGTTCCCATAGAGAAAAGGAGAAGACATTGGGAAAGGCTTGGTGCTTTTCCCTGAAGAAGCTGTTCTCCCTTTCCCCTAGGCCTATACCACAAGGAAGACTTCCTCAGGAGTCACACTGCCCCACAATCTCTATTGTGGACACACAGTAAGGTCCACAGAAAAAAGCCTGCAAGTAAGTGTGTATTCCCCTAATGTATAGGTCCCGGGGTTTCTGTATTATTATACTGGCCTAACTGGGTCTTAGCAATTTATTAAGACTTTTAAATGAACTATTACCAACTTGATAGTGGAGAGCAGTTGGCTCCAAATAAGCAACTATATCTGTGCCATATCTCCTTGGAGATGACTTTCTTTAGATTAAGGTTAACTGGGTTGCCCTAGAACCTCAGCTCACTGATAAATTCAAGAAAAGTTGTAAATTTGCAGTGTCTTGTATGTGTGTGTGTGTGTGATTTCTTTTATTGTAAGAGTACAAGCAATGCTATTTCCTGCTTTTCTTTCTCCTAAGGAGAATCCAGAAACCCCTGAGAAACCCTATTTTGTAATTGAATCTCTGTTACTTGTACCTGAATGTAATTCTTAACTAACACAAGTTCCAACTTCACTCATCGCTCAAAAATAAATTGGACAAAGGCATAAATACAAAAATATGAAAGCATGAGTACCTAAAGAATTAGAAAGAACTTTTTTATAATTTCAGCGGGGGGGAAAAACCTTTCTAAGCATGACTTAAAACATAAAATCCATAAAATAAGAAACTAGTAAATTCAACTACATAAAATGCAAAACTTTCTGCATGGCAAAAACTCATCATAAACATCAAATGACAGACTGAGAAAAAAAAATGTGTGATACATATCCACAGAGCTGATTTCTTAACATTAAAAAACACTTATAAACCAGTAAGTGATTTTTGCCCAATAATCTGTGGGCAGAGGATAGGAAGAAATATTTCTCAGAAAAGGAATAAACATACAAAAATCAGATTAGTCTACCATAAAATTAATTTATAAATATATAAAATACAAATTTTTGAGAGGGAGCAGAGCAAGTCAGCCAGATAGCTGGCTCTGACTGGGCCTGTGAGCAGAGAAGCAGACAACAGTGTGGACTGAGTCTGGCAGGTGGGAGTGTGGCTCCTTGGCTCCAACTGTGCTGTTGGAGACCCTTGAACCCCTCTCTGTTGAGCAGGGTTTACATTGCCTGAGACAATTTAATTGGAACCTGTGTCTGGGGCTGTCCACTCAGGGACATTCTGAGGTTGACCTTCAAAGTTCTGTAGCAGAAAAGAACTGAAGGATTGGGGCTGGGTGCCACAGCTGTTTGTATCTCTTCACAGTCGAGATTTAAACCTAATACTGTGATTTCTTAGGATAGGGTAGAGGTTGGCGGATATCAAAACAGAGCTAGCTTGTGCTATCTCACCAAGTAGGTCCTGAGAGACTCCAGCCAAAATTCTGAAAGGGGCCTTTGTAAGGTTGTAGGAGATAAGCCACAATTACAAAGCCCAGCGCTTTGGTAAGGAGTTATCTCTACTACCTGGAAACCCCAATCCAATCTCACCCTACCAGTTCTAATAACCAAATGGTGGAAAGTGGACCCAACAGAAGAACTCTGGCAACATGAATAACCAGAGTAGATCAACCCCCCCCACCCAAGAAATGACAAAGGAAATACAACTGAAAATGCCATGCATAAACAAATGGCAGCAATGTCAGAAATTGAATTCAGAATATGGATTGCAAATAAGATAAACAGAATGGAAGAAAAGATAGAAATTTAATTCCAAAGAGTAGTTCTAAAATTGTCTCAAGAAATTAATGAATTCAAAGCCCAAGTCACCAAAGACATGGACATAATGAGAAAAGAGATAGCAGAGGTCAAGGAAACAAAAGTTAGTTGAGGAGCTCCAAAATACAGTAGAATCCCTCAGTAATAGAGTTGACCAGGCAGAAGAAAGGATCTCTGAAACTGAAGACAAAGCTTTTGAACATTCTCAAACACTCAAAGAGGCAAATGGAGAGCAAAAACTGATCATTCCCTGAGAGAGCTGTGGGATCACTCCAAAAGATCAAACATATGTCTTATAGGAATTCCTGAAGGAGAAGAGGATGGTCCTAATGGTACAGATGCTCTACTCCAAGAGATTTTGGAGGAGAATTTCCCAAGCATTGCAAGAGATACAGAACTTCAGATAGCAAACAGTTTCAGAACCCCACCAAGACTCAATCCAAATAAAGCATCTCCTAGACACATTGTGATTAACTTTGCCAAAGTTAAGATGAAGGAGAAAATTCTACAAGCAGCCAGACATAAGAAAAGCATCACCTACAGGTGGTGCCTGTGGCTCAGTGAGTAGGTCGCCAGCCCCATATACTGAGGGTGGTGGGTTCAAACCTGGCCCCAGCCGAACTGCAACAACAACAACAACAAAAATAGCCGGGCATTGTGGCAGGCACCTGTACTCCCAGCTACTTGGGAGGCTGAGTGAAGAAAACTGCCTAAGCCCAAGAGCTGGAGGTTGCTGTGAGCTGTGATGCCATGGCACTCTACGGAGGGTGATGGAGTGAGACTCTGTCTCCAAAAACAAAAAAAAAAAAAAGAAGAAGAAAAGAAAAGAAAAGCATCACCTACAAAGGAAGAAGTATCAGAATAACTGCAGATCTCTCAGCTGAAACGTTATCAAGCCAGAAGAAGATGGTTATTGACCTTCAATCTCCTAAAACAGAACAACTTCCAGCCCAGGATCCTGTATCCATCTAAACTGAGTTTCATTTGTGATGGAGAAATCAAATACTTTAATGACATAGACATGTTGAAGAAATTTGCCATAACTAAACCAGCTCTCCAGGATATTCTCAGACCCATCCTCCACAATGCTCTACCTCCAAAGTAAACTCACCCAGAAATTTTTGAACAAAACCCAATTTCCACAGTGGTGAAAGGATTAAAATTCTCCACTGGATGTCCGGAAATCCTGACACCCAAAACACAGCCAGCTTATCAATTCTTTCAATTAATGTGAATGGTTTAAATTGTCCTCTAAAGAGGCATAGGCTGGCTAACTGGATATGTAAATTCAGACCAAATATCTGCTGTATACAAGAATCTCACCATACCTTAAAGGATAAAAATAGACTCAGGGTGAAGGGATGGACTTGTATAATACAGGCAAATGGAAACCAGAAAAAAGTTGCAATTTTAGTAACAGATACAATTGGCTTTAAACCAACAAAGATAGAGAAAGATAAGGAAGGTCACTACATATTTGTCAAGGGAAACACCAGACATGAAGAGATTTTGATAATTAACATTTAGGCATCCTACCAGAATGCTCCTCAATTCATAAAGCAGATCCTAATGGATATGAACTTGATATCTTCCTGCACTATAATAGTTGGAGTTTTTAACACCCCTTTGACAGTTTTGAATAGGTCCTCCAAGAAGAAATTAAACAAAGAAACATTAGACTTAAACCTGACCTTCCAACAAATGGACTTTACAGACATCTACAGAACATTTTACCCTAATAAAAGTGAATATACATTCTTCTCATCAGCCCAGGGGTTATGCTCCAAAATAGATCATATCCTAGGACACAAGTCTAACCACAGCAATTTAAAAGTGTAGAATTTATTCCTTGTATCTTCTTGGACCACCATGGAATAAAAGTTCAACTCAACAGCAACAAGAATCTTCATACTCAAAGTCATGAAAACTAAATAATCTTAGGCTGAATGATAGCTGGGTCAAAGATGAGATTGAGAAGGAAATCACCAAATTTTTGGAACAAAATCATAACAAAGACACAGATTATCAAAACCTATGCGATACTGCAAAGGCAGTCTTAAGAGGGAAATTTATAGCATTGGAAAACTTCATCAAGAAAACAGAAAGAGAGGAAGCCAACAACTTAATGGATAATCTCAAGCAACTGGAAAAGGAAGAACATTCCAACCCCAAACCCAGCAGAAGGAAAGAAATAACCAAAATTAGGGCAGAATTAAATGAAATTGAAAACAAAAAAAAAATCATTCAGAAGATCAACGAAACAAAAAGTTGGGTTTTTGAAAATATTAACAAAATTGATAAACCTTCGGCCAACCTAACCTGAAATAGAAAAGTAAAATCTCTAATATCATTTATCAGAAACTATAAAGGAGAAATAACAACGGACACTTCAGAAATTCAAAAAATCTTTAATGATTACCACAAAAATCTCTATTCCCAGAAATATGAAAATCTGAAGGAAATGGACCAATACCTGGAAGCATGCCACCTTCCTAGACTCAACCAGAAAGAATTAGAAATCTTAAATAGACCTATATCAACCACTGAAATAGCATCAACAATATAAAATCTCCCCCCCAAAAAAAGCCTGGGAACAGATGGCTTCACATCTGAATTCTATTAAACCTTTCAAGAGGAACTAGTACCTATATTATACGATGTTTTCCAAAGCATAGACAAAGAAGGAATACTTCCCAACACATTCTATGAAGCAAATATCACCCTGATACCCAAACCAGAAAAGGATCCAACAAAGAAAGAAAATTATAGACCAATATCATTAATGAATATTGATGCAAAAATATTCAATAAGATCTTAGCAAACAGAATTCAACAACGCATCAAAAAAAGTATACACCATGATCAAGTTGGTTTTATTCCAGGGTTCAACATATGCAAATCTATACATATAATACATCACATCAATAAAATAAAAAACAGTGTGGTGCCTGTGGCTCAGTGGGTAGAACGCCAACCCCATATACAAACAGTGGTGAGTTCGAACCCAGCCCCGACCAAACTGCAACAAAAAAATAGCTGGGTGTTGTGGCAGGCACCTGTAGTCCTTAGCTACTCGGGAGGCTGAGGTAAGAGAATCACCTAAGCTCAGGAGTTGGAGGTTGCTGTGAGCTGTGATGCCATGGCACTCAACTGAGGGTGATAAAGTGAGACTAGTCTCTAAAAAATAAAATAAAATAAAAAACAAAGACCATCTGATTCTCTCAACTGATGCAGAAATAGCCTTTGATAATATCCGGCATCCTTTCATGATCAGAACACTTAAGAAAATAGGCAAGGAAGGGACATTTCTTAAACTGATAGAGGCCATCTACAGCAAACCCACAGCCAATATCATATTGAATGGTATAAAATTGAAAACATTTCCACTTAGATCAGGAATGAGGCAAGGATGCCCACTGTCTCCATTGCTATTTAACATAGTAATGGCAGTCTTAGCCATTGCAATCAGGCAAGAGAAGGTGATCAAGGCTTTCCAAATAGGGTCAGAGGAGATCAAACTCTCACTCTTCACTGATGATACGATCCTATACCTAGAAAATCCCAGGACTCAACTTCAAAACTCTTAGAAGTGATCAAGGAATACAGCAGCATCTCAGGATACAAAATCAATACTTACAAGTCAGTAGCTTTTATATATGCCAACAATAGTCAAGCTGAAAATATAGTCAAGGACTCTATTCCTTTTACAGTAGTGTCAAAGAAGATGAAATATCTGGGAATTTACCTACAAAGAACGTGAAAGATCTCTATAAAGAGAACTATGAAACTCTGAGAAAAGAAATAGCTGAAGATGTTAACAAATGGAAAAACATACCATGCTCATGGCTGGGAAGAATCAACATTGTTAAAATGTCCATACTACCCAAAGCAATCTACAGATTTAAAGCAATCCCTATTAAAGCGCCACTGTCATACTTTAAAGAACTTGAAAAAATAGTACTTCATTTTATATGGAATCAGAAAAAACCTCAAATAGCAAATACATTACTCAGAAATAAGAACAAATCAGGAGGTAACACGTTACCAGACTTCAGGCTATACTATAAATCTATAGTGATCAAAACAGCATGGTACTGGCACAAAAACAGAGAGGTAGATTTATGGAACAGAATAGAGAACCAAGAGATGAACCCAGCTACTTATCGTCATCTGATCTTCAACAAGCCAATCAAAAATATTCAGTGGGGGAAAGACTCCCTATTTAACAAATGGTGCTGAGAGAAATGGCTAGCGACCTGTAGAAGGCTGAAATTGGACCCACACCTTTCACCATTAACAAAAATTGATTCTCACTAGATAAAAGATTTAAACTTAAGACATGAAACTATAAAAATACTAGAAGAGTGCAAGGAAAACACTTGAAGAAATTGGCCTGGGAGAATATTTTATGAGGAGGACCCCACACACACACCTCCCACGCAATTGAAGCAACACCAAAAATCCATTACTGGAATCTGATCACACTAAAAAGCTTTTGCACAGCCAAGAGCACAGTAAGTAAAGCAAACAGACAACCTTCAGAATGGGAAAAGATTTTTGCAGGTTATGCTTCTGACAAAGGTCTGATAACTAGAAGCTACAGAGAACACAAACTAATCAATAAGAAAAGAATAAATAACCCCATTTCTATGTGGGCAAGAGACTTGAACAGAAACTTCTCTGATGAAGACAAGTGCATGGCCTACAAACACATGCAAAAATGCTCATCATCCTTAATCATCAGAGAAATGCAGGTCAAAACCACTTTGAGATATCATCTAACTCCAGTAAGATTAGCCCACATTGCAAAATCCCAAAACTACCGATATTGGTGTGGATGTGGAGAGAAGGGAATACTTCTACACTGCTGGTGTGAATGCAAGCTAATACGACCTTTTTGGAAAGAAGTTTGGAAAACGCTTAAGGAACTACAAGTAGACCTACTGTTTGATCCTGCAATTTCTCTACTAGGTGTATACCCAGATGATCAAAAATTATTTTACAACAAAGACATTTGCCCCAGAATGTTTATTGCAGCCCAATTCATAATAGCCAAGACATAGAAACAGCCCAAGTGCCCATCGACCCATGAATGGACTAACAAATTGTGGTATATGTCCACCATGGAATACTATGCAGCCATAGAAAAAGATGGAGACTTCACATCTTTTATGTTTACCTGGATGGAGCTGAAACATATTCTTCTTAGTAAAGTTTCTCAAGAATGGGAAAAAAAGTATCCAATGTACTCAACACTACTATGAAATCATTATATAATCACCTACACACTCATATGAATGGCAAAACATAACTACAGTCTAGAAAGTAGAAGGGAAAAGAGAGAAAGGGGAGGGGAAGAGGGATATGAGAGGAGGGAAGGTATTTGGGGGGAACCTCACCTAATGTGCACGATGCAATGGTACATTTTAAAACTGTTAAAAAATAAGTATAATTGTGATGGATGTGTTACTTAGTTCAATGTAAGTATTTCACCATAAATGCATCAATGTACAAAGTTGTGATTTAATAAAAAATAAAAAAAATAAGCCAATATCTCTGATGAGCAGAGATGCAAAAGTCTTCAAAGTACTAGCAAACTGAATTCAACAACACATTAAAAACTTATTCATCAGGCCAGGTACAGTGACTCATGCCTGTAATACTAGCACTCTGGGAGGCCAAGAAGGGTAGATTATTTGCACTCAGGAGTTGAAGACCAAACTGAGCAAGAGTGATACCCTGTCTCTAAAAACTAGCCAGGCATTGTGGCAGGCTCCTGTAGTCCTAGCTACCAGGGAAGCTGAAGCAAGAGAATTGCTTTGAGCCCAAGAGTTTAAGGTTGCTGTGAGCCATGATGCCACGACACTCTACCAAGAGCAACAAAGTGAGACTCTGTCTCAAAAACAAGCAAAAAAAACTTATTTGTCATGATAAAATGGAATTAACCGAGAGATGCAAGAATAGTTCAACATACACAAATTTATCAATGTGATACATCCTATCAACACCATAAAGGACAAAATCCATATCATCTTTTCAATTAATACTTAGAAAGCATTTAATAAAATTCAACATCATGATAAAAACTCTCAAAAAACTGGATATAGAAGGAATATACCTTATGACAAAAACCATATATGACAGACCCATAGCAAGTGTCATATCAAATAGGGAAAAACTAAAAGCCTTTCCTCTAAGATCTGCAACAAGATAATGATGCCTACTTTCACCACTGTTATTCAACATAGTACTGGAAGTTCTAGCCAGAACAGTTAAATAAGAAAAAGAAACAAAGGATATCCAAATTGAAATAGAAGAAGTCAAATCATCCTTGTTTGCAGATGATAAGATCTTATACCTAGAGAACCTAAAGACTACACACACACAAAAAAAAAAACTACTAGAACTGACATAGTTAATGAGATTGCAGAATATAAAATTAATATACAAAAATCAGTAGCATTTCTATATGCCAACAACAAACAATCTTAAAAAGAAACCAAAAAAGTAATATTTATAATAGCTACAAGTAAAATACCTAGGAATAAACTTAAGCAAGGAAGTAAAAGATCTCTATAATGAAAACTATAAAATATTGATGAAAGAATTAAAGAAGACACACAAAAATGGAAAGATATTCCATGCTTATGAATTATAACAATCAGTATTTTTAAAATGGCCATGCTACCCAAAGCAATCTAGAAATTCAATGCAATCCCCATCAAAACACCAATGACATTCTTCACAGAAGAGAAAAAATAACCCTAAAATTTATATGGAACCACAAAAGACCCAGAATAGCCAAAGCCATTCTGATAAAAAGAAACAAAACTGGAGGAATCACATTACCTGATTTCAAATTATACTATAGAACTGCCGTAACCAAAGCAACATGGTACTGATAATAAAAACAGACACATAAACAATGTAACAGAATATAGAACCCAGAAATAAACCCACACATCTATAGTAATCTCATCTTTGGCAAAGGTGCCAAGAACATATATTGGGGGAAGGACAGTCTCTTCAATCATGCTGGGAAAACTACATATCCATATGCAGAAGAATGAAACCAGACCTCTATCTCTCTCCATATAGAAAAATCAAATTTAAGACTTAAATAAAAGACCTGAAACTATGAAACTACTAAAATAAAATATTGGGGAAATGGTTCAGGACATTAGTCTGGGCAAAGACTTCTTGAGTAATACCCCCAAAGCACGGGCAACCAAAGCAAAATTGAACAAATAGGCTCACATCAAGCTCAAAGCTTCTGCACAGCAGAGGAAACAATAAACAAAGGGAAGAAACAACCCACAGGATGGGGGGAAATATTTGCAAACTACCCATCTGATAAAGGATTAATAACTCTAATATATTAGAGGGAGCTCCAACAACTCACCAGGGAAAATCATATAATCCAAGTAAAAAATGGGTGAAAGATCTGAATAGACATTTCTCAAAAGAAAACACAAAAATGGCCAGCAGGTGTATGAAAAAATGCTGAACATCAGGAGTCATTAGAGAAATGCAAATCAAAGCTACAATGAGGGCTCGGCGCCTGTAGCTCAGCAGCTTGGGCACCTGCCACATACACTGGAGCCGGCAGGTTAGAATCCAGCCTGGGCCTGCCAAACAACAATGACAACTACAACGACAAAATAGCTGTGCATTTTGGCAGGCACCTGTAATCCCAGCTACTTGGGAGGCTGAGGCAAGAGCATCGCTTAAGCCAAAGAGTTTGAGGTTGCTGTGAGCTGTGATGTCACAGCACTCTACCGAGGGTGACATAGTGAGACTCTGTCTCAAAAAAAAAAAGAAAAAAGAGGAACACTTGTATGCTGTTGGTGGGAATGTAAATCAGTGCAACCACTATGGAAAATAGTATGGAGGTTCCTCAAAAAGCTAAAAATAGAACTACCATATGACCAAGCAATCCCACTGCTAGATATATCCAAAAGTAAGGAAATTAGTATATTGAAAAGATATCTGCACTCCCATGTTTATTGCAGTACTATTCACAATAGCTAAGATTTGGAATCAACTAAAGTGCCCATCAATGGATGAATGGATAAAAAAACTGTGGTACAAATACACAATGGAATACATATTATATAGTGACAAAAAAGAATGAAATTAAAAAAAAAGAATGAAATCTTGCCATTTGCAACAATGTGGATAGAACTAGCAAACATATTTTAAGTGAAATAAGACAAGCACAGACAGACAAATCTCACGTGTTGCCACTCATATGTAGGAGCTAAATATTAAAACAATTGATCTCAAGGAAACAGAGTAAAATGATGGTTACTAGAGGCTAGGAAAAGTAGGAGGGAGGAGGAGGTAAAGTGGTGGTGATTAACAGGTGCAAAAATATAGTTAGATAGAATGAACAATATTTGATAACACAACAAAGTGGTTATAATCAACGATTAGTTAGGGTATTCTTTAAAATAACTAAAAGAGAGAAACTGGAATGTTTCTAACTCAAAGAAATGATAAATGCTTGAGGCGATGATACCCCAGTCAACCTAATTTGATTAATACATACTTTACGCCTATATCAAAACATCACATATAATATCTATAAGACATACAACTATTATGTACCCATAATCACAATACATTTAAAACTAAAATTTTCTCTTTTTTCTTCCAATCTTTTTTTTATTTTATTCAAATTAATATGAGGGTACAATATTTAGGTTACATTATCTTCAAGTGTTTTCTTGAATTCTCTTCTAGAATTTTTGTTTCATGTCTTAAATTTAAATCTTTTATCCAAAAAGAATCAATTTTTATCAATGGTAAGAGGTGCAGTTCTAGTTTCAGTGTTCTGCATGTGGATAACCAGTTCTCCCAGCACCATTTGTTAAATAAGGATGATTTTCCCCATTGCATCTTTTTGTTAGGCTTATCAAAGATTAAATGATGATACGCAGCTGGGTTCATCTCTCGATTTTCTATCCTATTCCATAGATTTGTGTCTCTATTTTTGTGCCAGCATCATGCTGTTTTGATCACTATAGCCTTGTAATATAACCTGAAGTCTGGCAACCTGATGCCTCCAGAATTGTTTTTATTTCTAAGAATTGCATTTGCTATTTAGGGTTTGTTTTTTTTTTCTGGTTACATACGAATCAAAGTACTATTTTTTCAAGATCTTTAATGTATGACATTGAAGATGTCAATGCTTTGATGGGGATTGCATTAAATCTATAGATTGCTTTGGGTAGTATGAACAGTTTAATGATGTTGATTTTCCCAGCCATGAGCATGGTATGTTCTTCCATTTGTTGACATCTTCTGCTATTTCCTTTCTCAAAGTTTCATAATTCTCTTTATAGAGATCTTTCACTTCTTTTGTTAGATATATTCCTAGGTATTTCATCTTCTTTGGCTTTATTGTAAAAGGAATAGAGTCTGATTTTGTTCTTGGCTTGACAATTGTTGGCATATACAAAGGCTACTGATTTGTGGGTATTGATTTTGTATCCCGAGATGCTGCTATATTCCTCCATCACTTCTAAGAGCTTTGTAGTTGACTCTCTGGGGTTTTCCAGCTATCAGATCATGTCATCTGCAAAGAGGGAGAGTTTGACCTCTTCTGTCCCCATTTGGATTCCTTTAATCTCCTTCTCTTGCCTGATTGCAATGGCTAGGAGTTCCAACACTATATTAAATAGCAGTGGACACAGTGGGCATAAAATTAAAATTTTCATGTCTCATGTCAACAAAGGCCAAAAATTTGATAATATTGAGTCACAGGCATGGGAAGAGAGGCACCCTTATAGTTTTGGTGTGAGTATAAATTCATACAATTGTTAATTAGGCAATGTCAACATTAAAAATATACACCTATTAACAAACCCACAAGGCAGATTCATGTTACCCTCTGATCAGAAAGCCAAGTACTCAGACAACCAGGATTGTCAAAGAGGAAAGGATTTAATGCAAGAGATACATCTGCTGGGAGGGGGCGAGGGGCACAAACTGCCTCAAATCCACCGCCTCAACCAACAGGGTCATATGGTTTTATGGAGATGAAAATGAAGAATGACGCCATTGTAAGAGAACTGCCCTGGCAAGCTCCGCCCTCAGGGTTGCAGAGCAAGGATCGGGCTGGAGCTAGTAACCTAGTGACTGAGCAGCCTAGAGGTGGAGACTGAGCCACCTTACAGCCTTAACCCTCAGGGGCAGAGTGAGACTGGTTTTGGCACGCCGGGTAGTGGATAGCCACTTCAGCAGTGATCCCAGCGACAAGCACTTTCCTAGGAAAGCTTCTGCTTAGCCAAGTTTAGAAATTTAAAGTGCTTTTTAAGAGGCCTGAAGACAGATTTAGGGTCTCCACCCTGTGGGGTTTGAAAAACCAGTGGAAGCCTCTAGTCGTATCAGCATTGTGATTAACATCTCATACCCCAGAAGACCACCTGTTGCCCAGACAATATTCAACAAAATATATATACTGCTTTGTTAAAAAAAAAGAAGAAGAAGAAGAAAGAAAGAAAAGAAAATGAAGAATGAATGAGGGGAGTGAATATCATTACATGTTAGGGGTGGAGTGCAGGGCATACAAGCACAGTGAGAAATCATGCTAGTATGTATATCCCATGAGCAAAAAATGGTGGGTAAGTCCCTCCCAAGGTGGAGATTTTAATATTATAAGCAAGGGGTTAATATTGGTCCTTTTTTTAGTCTTATGCACAGGCTCAATGGATCCTTGGACACACACTGTGGTGGTGTACCACTTATCTTGTCTTTTCTGAATAAACAGGTGATGTAAGGCTTTGTAGTTATCTTGTGGCTTCAAGGAGGTTTGGCCATTCTTGGGAAAGAATCTCAGAAGAGAATGCATCAGTGCAATGGAAAGTTACAAAGTCGTTCTGGTCAGCATATCTTACTGGCCTGGGAACTTGAAATATAAGTGAACTACAAAAAAATTTTAAACATATTTTCTTGCTTATGGAGCTGGTTACATACCCTTTGACCCATTAATTCAACTCTATATATTTCTCCGGCATATATACCCATACCTGTGTACAATGACAAATACATATGAGGTTCATGCCCACATAAGCCAAACACTTTAACAAAATATCTATGAATGCATGAAGGCTATGTTAACCAGTTTGACGAAAATATTTCAAATTATATATAAAACCAGAACATTGTACCCCATGACTGCATTAATGTACACAGCTATGATTTAATTTTAAAAATCTATGAATGCAAGGTTTGAAGTGTTATGTTGTAGTTATACCAAAGAAGACTGTACAAAAATTACAGAAAATTATATAGAGGATATATTTATATTACTAAGTAAAATAAGAAAAGAGAAAACAATATTTAGCATATGTTTTCATTTAGGAAGAAAACGATGTCAATTTGTATATGCTTCTTATGCTAAATAAATTCTGAGAGACATATGAGGAAAGAGACAAGTGTGGGAAAATGACAACTATATACCTTCTGTCTTTTGAATTTTGTGCCATATACATGTGTGCTTTACTTTTCTTGTAAAAAATCACTTAATCTTAGTGACTGAAATAAAATAAACCAAAGACCCTCCCTCCATCAAGAGATCTCATCCCTGTTCCTACAATCCTTCCTCACAATTGCTCTCCAATCCACCTATCTTCTCCTCTGCTAGAGACAGACTGCATTTCTTATTGCCAAATGAACTCCAAGGCCCATTCCTTAGTTTCTGCATTTATTGGTAAGTTTCTCTCCCTTCTGTAATAGTTCTTTACTCCAAAGCCTGCAGTTTAAGCTAAACTTCAACTATCCATGAGCCCTCTCTGACCACTATAATCTTCAGTATGATTTCTCTTTCTGCAATGAAATGTGTGTGTAGAAGTGAGTATATACTCGCTAATGAGTATATAATTCTATTTATACTAAATGGTTCACTATTTCCTTGTATGAATTAGTCTTGTCTTTGAAACTAGATTTTTAAGTATCTCAAGAGCAGAAAGGCAGCATGACTCAAATATCTTTGCACCTTTGACACTATCCACATATTGAGTGTTCACCCTGCCTGTTGAGTGGAAAAGATGGTGGAGGAAGGTCTAAATAGCCTCTTCAGAGATTTTGAGCCTGAGGGTTCTTGGTGTGAGACTACTATCACCAAGGCAATATTCTCTCAAGGAAATTCAGAAATACTGATATATTAGAGGCATATTACAATATCCACAGAGGATAAGCAAGTAGCATAAATGTCCAAATCAATCGATAGTCAGTGATGGGTCTTGGTGCTGAATTGGAAAATATCTGCCCTGCCTAATAGTTTCCAAAATCCAGATTTGAAAAAGACAAAATACTCCTCACACAAGCAGCATACATACATCCAACTACAAGCAACAACAAATTTGTGACCTTTAGTCTAAAGTGGCCACTAACCCATCTCCACAGGCATTCATCTCCCTAAGTGTTAATGTGCATCCATGGGAGACAGTGCTTATAATCTCATCTCACCCACACGCTGTCGGGCTTCCTTTCCCTCCTCCAGTCATTTAAAGATACCGCCACCTGAGCCTTTCCCTGCCAAGCCATGGTTTTCTTCCTGCATTTCTGATTTCTGATCATACATTTTCTTTTTATTTACTTTTGAGACAGAGTCTCACTTTGTTGCCCTCAGTAGAGTACTATGGCATCACAGCTCACAGCAACCTCCAGCTCTTGGGCTTAGGCGATTCCCTTGCCTCAGCCTCCCGAGTAGCTGAGACTACGGGCTCCTTCAGAATGCCAAGCTATTTTTTGTTGCCGTTTGGCCGGGGCCAGATTCAAACATACCAATCTCAGTATATGGCCCTGGTGCCCTACCCACTGAGCCACAAGTGCCACCCGATCGTACATTTTCTATAACATCAAACCTCTCCATTTCTAAGCCATACCCTCTGTGTCCTCCCTAAACTCCTGTCTGCTTCTCTGATAAATTTTCAGAACAAGAGAACAAATGGGAGAGTTGGTAAAGGTTCCCATGTCCCAACCACCTTTTCTCATAGGGTGCTCTATATGCCAAAGCACTCAGTTTTCTGAGGATGGGTGACCATATAGTTGTGAAGGAGACAGCTGAGCCATCATACTGGTGTAGGAGGTAGAGGGCAAAAAGAAAGTGGGAACTAGGCACTGCTCATGAGCTTGACACATTTAGTCCCAGGCTCCCTTTACAGATAACCACACACCTTCATCTACAGATTGACAAGCATATGAGCTTCCATACTGCACATGCCTTATGAAACAGGAGGCCTTTATGATGTAGTCTGGTGGCCTGGTTCTATCCTCTGTGAGGTGAACGTGACAAGGTCTAGTGTTGGGAGTCATTTGGCATTAGGACCCTGAACGCCTAGATACAGAGATGGCTGGTCTCCTCATTCTAATGAGGTTTCGGCCATGTTGAACCCTACTTTTGTTCTGTGGGATGTTGGATATCCTTTATATACCTATGGCTCTATCTTCATCATTATCCTAATTATCTGGCAAGTGAAAAGGAGCCACCATGGATTGAGGTTGGAGCCTAAGAGGAGCTGCTGCTGGGTAGGGAAACACTACGAGCACAACTGAATGAATTAAGCCTCAGACTAGAAGCTTTTAAGTTCTCAGTGTCTCCCCCTTATAATCCTCCCTTCCATTTTTTATAACATACCTTCATTTGCCTTTGTATAGCATTTTTCTTCTAGAGACTATAATTCCTTACCAGACCCTCCCTTCTTGGCTTTCTGAAAAGCCAAGAAACTCTCTTATTTGACTAAGGTTGAGAACTAGATAAATGGGGTCAACCTCATGGGATCTCAGAAGACCTCACAACAAGGGAGATTTTTCTGGTTGGTGAACTTTGTAAGCGCAAGTCTTGGTTGTTAGAACTGCTCATCCTTTAATCTATTCTACTTTTCCTCCTATACCATCCTAAGCTCCCTGCAGAACTTGTCATAGAAATAGGGACAAGAGATATGAGAATGGGGAGCTTCCAAGTGAATCAGAAATAAGCCAAGATGGGAAATGTTAGAGTACCAAAAAAAAAGGTGGAATAGATAAAGGAAATGTAGGAGAATGTATAAAATAAAAGAGATACATATATAGAAAGGAGTGTTAAATGTATATCATGTTTGTCTCATTTTGGACATGAAAAAGTAAATGGTGTCTCAGCTTCACATTCTAATGTTTTTGTCTTTCAGCGCCACCGCAAAGTCCGGCAAAGGGCTAGAGATGCAGCATCAAGAGGTAAAGTCTCAATCCTTCCTCTAAGTACCTTCCACATGGGTGAGGTTCCCATGGATCCTGTCCCTTCGTGACCCCTGGTGCCAACAGCTAGGTGCTCTGACCACTGAAGTCCAATTTCCTAACTGACAACTTTCACAGGAGACTTACTTCCATGGGTGGAAAATCAGAACTTGGGAGTGTTCCATAATTATGTCTTACTGCCCCAGGAATGAAGAATTAAGAAAGTAGGGGGAGGGCCAATGTCCTTAATTGTATCACCTACCAGTTTCATATCCCTATGGAAGTCATTTCATCTCTCATCCTTATCCATAAAATGGGCATAATGCTGATGATCCTACCTCATTCAGATTGTGGTTGTGAAGATCAAATGGGACATGGGAAAGCATGTTGTAAATTGTAATGTTGTATTTACACATGCCTTAGAGCACTGACTTTTCAGGATTTCAGTCTCTTGATAATAGTCAGAGGCCTCACTATTTAGCTGTAGGATGTCTACAAAATTCTCCCATGCCACATAACACTGTCTCCTGGTTCCTCAGCTAGGAGACTTTCCCAGGAAGAAGCTGAGAAGCCATGGAATCTGCTCTCTGTCATGAAAAGGTGATCTCTTACTCTTTGCAGTTTCATAACCACCAGCCTGGCCTATGATCATTTTTTGACTAGGCCTGGGGCAGAGATGTAGAGAGGGAAAGTGGCTAGAGGGGAGACTTACACAGTGGAAGCTGCTTCACTGGTTGAGAGGGTTGCCAGGGAAGAGTGGGATTCATATGCCTCAAAGGAATGAGTCACCCAGTTCAGCTCTGTGCTAAGGTAACGGTAGTTGTACAATTCAGAATTTGACTAGTATATAATTCATAAAAGACATTACATAGGGTTGCACTCAGACATGAGATTAATTATCCAGTCAAGAGAATAGATTTTCCATAAAGAAGTCTTCATTGTCCTATTCTCCTTACAGCTATACTTTTTCAAGGGAAGACTCCTGAGTCTGGCTGAACCTTGTTGACATAACCTTTTCAGTTCCACTTTCAAGGAAGCCAGTTCATGGAACAGCCATTAGATACAAACCTATCATCTTACCCTCTCCTTAAGATCTGTAGATAAAAGGATTAGGTCCCAGTAGATGCTGAGTAAAGTAGCAGGGATACCAAATAGCTTCCAGAATGCAGTGATCTCACAATGCACTGACACAAAGCTCTGGGTTCTTCAGCTTCAAATGAGACTGATCCAGATTCTACCTGGTGGTATTCCTGGCAATGTCCCATCTGCCTAGTTCCTTTCTCTTAATTCAGCTTCTCAAGAACTACAGAGACTGACTGACCCCAGGTCCTAGTCCTCTCTAGGAGGACTGTACCCTCCCATAGGTTGAGACCTTGCCCAATAAGCTTGAGATCCTCATCCTAGCCCACCATATCTTGCCAAATGGCATTTTCTTAGGAAGAAAAACAGAGGCATAGACATCAAGGGGAGTGCAGGCCCCAGGACTTGAAGAACTAGAGAAGGGCATTTCCAACCCCAGGCCATACACTTCAGAGATGGAAGAGTCACTCCAACATTAATGGTCCCGTATTTCCCTTCCCAGCCAGGACTGGCTTCCTGAGGAGGGAAGTGTGCGGCGAGTCCTGTGTGCAGATCCCTGCTGCCAAATCTGCAATACTGTGGCTCTGGAGATTCAGGAATTGCTGGTGGGTGAGAATAACAAGATCTTCCCCCTTATAACAGAGCCATCACAGGACACTACTTGCCTTGAAATGTTGTCCATGTCTAGTGTGTCTGATAAGCAGAGTCTAGAGCTTTGTCCCTGGCAACCCAGACAGCTTTTTCTGGCATCTGTAACTCCAACACTGTCACAATTAATGGATCAGACCGTTTTGACCCACTCAGCTGCTCAGTCAACCAATGCAGTTGGAATCCAAGATTATTGGGCTGAGCATCTCCAGCTAGGGCAAGAGTTTCAAGTGCCAGATGTGCTCAGAGAAACTACGTCTTCCTCAAGGATCAAGGAGCCTGAGACTCCAGTGAATCAGCAGGAGATAATACAGAGCAATGCCAATTTTGTCCAGGGGAACAAAGGACAGTATCACTTGAAGTCCCAGGACTCTCTGCTGTCCCCAAACCCAGAGAACACTAACCAGACACATTCTACAGCCTTGAATAGGGTTCTCCCTGCCCACCTGCCATTCCTCAGTCCTAAAGTCCTCAGGTTTCTCGAGCTCCATATAAAAAAATGGATGCATTTCCAGAGATGGGGGCTCCCCAGACGTGTAGAAGAATCCCTGAGGCAGCTTATGCCAAACCCACCATTGTATTACAAGCCTGAAAATACTTCTCAAGTCTCCATTCATAGTTTTGAAACCATTTCCCATGAGACCTTGTGTTCATGTATGGCCAGCCAACCCATTCAGACCTTCTGGGTTTCTGAATGGTCCATAATGAACCCAGATGAAAGACAATACTGTGAGCACATCCCAAACCCTATGGCTCTAGCTTTGCCATCTCCAGACCTTAAAGTCCTAAGTGGCTTCTATTCACTGCCTGGGGGGCAGGCTAGTGACTTGGGAAACCATCTGCAGAAGAAATACAGCCAGTTATTCTGTGGCCTCCCTTCTCTGCACAGTGAGTCCCTGGTTGCCACTTTCTTGGGTTCCCAAGGACTCTCCAAGAAGGGGGAAATGTCCAACTCCCCCAATAAGGGCCCTTTCTTCTTCAAGGACCTCTCCTTCCTCCCCCTGCTACATAAAACTCCACGTCTATCAACCCCACCCTCTTCCCCACCTTCCCCAAATTGGGTATCTCCGTCTGACCAGCAACAAGCTCAGATCAATATCCCATTTCTGACTCTGGCTAACTGTGAAGCACTGGAGTGGCACCTGCTAAAGAGGCAGCTTCAGATTCAGTGGGGCTTTCCAGCTATCTTCAAGGGAACTCAGCATGCCCAGAGCCCCATGCAATATGAGCCCTGTGACAAAGCCCAGTCTCCTGAGATGGTGAAAACTTCCTGGCCAGGGAAGCCTGTCTCAGTTATCACCAGGGAACTACTCTTCTTCCCAGAGCATGCTCGGAGGCTATTGGAATTCCACCTCCAGAAGCAGCTGATTCACCATCACTGGGGCCTGCCCCAGAAGATCCAGCAGTCCATCCAGTTGCTCCATTCTTACACTGACCAGAAGACATTGTCTTGGAGCAGCATAGCACTAGCCAGGATGAACATCCCCGAGCCTACAGCCATAGAGGCCAGTGGAAATAGTGCTGTGTTCTCACCCATCATGGCTTCAGCATCCATTTCCATACCACAATTGTTCGAGCAGGCCAAGACAAAATTGCAGAGCCACATTGACTCCAAATGTGGACAGATCCACCAGGGCAAAGTTCCTGCCTGTGTATTTCCCTCCTGCAACTCCATAATTCCTACACAACTGGCAATAACTGCCTTCCCCTGTTTTCCAGAAAGCCAACCCTTGGAGCCACAGGCAGCAAGTGACCCTGACCTAAATAAAAAAGTTACACCCTGGATGCCAAAGGCCCTTGATCAGCAGCAACAGGCCTTACCAGGTACTGTCACTGAACACCCCAAGCTGCCCAAAGCCTTGTCTGAGGGAGCCAAGGAGAAACTGGAGACAACTTTACGGCACAAGTATCTGGCCTTCCTGTCAGGGCTGCCTGCTCTCTACTATGTGGCTCTCTCCAGAGCCATGGCCTCTGCTGTCACTAGCAAACCTGTCACCACAGAGATGGTGCCTGAGCCCGTCGAAGTTCCAGCAGAGCCTCTAACTGAGATGATCTCACTTGAGGAAAAGTGTTCAAGCCCTGGGCCATGCTTTCAAGACAACAATGAGACTTGTGCAGATGCTGCAGAAGAGCTCCAGCCTGCAGTGGAAGTGGAAGGAACAATGGAGGCAGTGTCTCAAGAAAGCCAGATACATTCTTCTAACCCCGTATTACTCAAGACACATATCTTGGCCAAACTGAATTTCCACCTCAGAAAAAAGATCCTAGAGATACAATTGGGGGTTCCCATAAGGGTGAGAGAGTCCATGGAACAAACTGCAGCAGTCCCAGAGGACACATCCACACGGGGCGCTCATGGGAGTCTAAATAACCAAAGAGAAACGTTGCTCCAGGAACCGCCCATCCCACCAGACACTCATGTCCCAGATCTAGATCCAGTTAACGTTACTGAACAGCTGGCCATTGAGTTGAAGCCAGTGCAGCAGGACCACAAGGAACCTGGTTCCAAAGCAGTGCTCCATGGTTCTGCCCACTGGATCTCCAAGATTCCACAACCCACTGGGGACATGACAGAGGCCCAGGTGCTTTGTGTTCAGGCGGAGACCAGTGTGAACAACCCCAGCCTGGAGGAACCCTGGAGCCCTGAGCCCCAAAGCCCGGACAAGAGCAAGGATTCAGCCCAAGTCCCCATGTTGGCAGAAAAGATAGAAGACCCAGGGAAACCCAAAGCAGTTGGAGACCATGGAGCAGGGGATGCAGGGTTTAGTCTCTCCTCAACCAGAGAGGAAAGACACCCTGGTGAAGACCAGAGGCCAGGAGACAGGCTTCCGAACAAGATATCCCAAGGCTCCTGGAGACACAGCCATAGATTTCATCATCTTGCTGATCCCTGTCAACACAGCCCCCAGCATCACCCTCAGCCTGAGCTGTCAGACGTACACCCAGGAGCTCCTGGTGGGGAAGCACTTGAGAATGCCCTGCAAGACAGTCAAACCAAGCTAAATGTCATCCTCGAACCAGCAATAATTCCTGAAAATGTCCAGGGTGAGGTGCCCCAGTCTTCACAGGACCAACCTTTCCCAAACCAACTAATTGAGGATAAGCCTCTGCAGGGCCAAACTTTGCAAGACCAGGTTTTGCATGAACAGGTGATGCCAGCCTCTACTCACAAGAAGCCCAGCCTCCCAGAGTCTAGCTGGAAAAATAAAATAAAATCCTTCCTACACTGTATTAACCCTATGACAAAAAGCAAACAGCATGAGGAAGCCATGTTCTCTATAGCTGAGAAAGTGGCCAAAACCAGGAAAGAAAATGTTGAAAAGAGCCTGGTTCCAGCCAAAAGCCCTAAGGGGAGAACTAGGACAGAGAAGCCAACAGGGCACTCCAAGGCCCAGTCTTCCCGCACTGAGAAACCAATGGTCCTGGCCGCCTTGACTGGTGCCCGTTCCACAGACAATAATCTTCAGCTTCGCTCCAGACAACCTGGCTCTGCCTCAGTCCTGGGCCACCGCCGTCACTGCCTTCAGCACTGTCCTCGAGGGACTTCTGCCACTCACCGAGGGGCTTCTGCCACTCAACTAGGAGCATCCACCTTAGCTCCCAACCCTCACCTCAGAAACACTGAGGTCTATTCAAGGAGAATACACAGGGCAATGAAGGAGAGGTTGTAGGCTGCCCAACTTCAGCATCCCTTTAAGAAGACTGCTATTTCATTTCTATAAATATGTAGGTGGGACAAAGCATCACCTGAAATACACTTTATATGTCTAAACAAAGAGTTGTCTGTCTTCTTGTCTTTGTTGTATTTTGTTAAGGGAAGGCATGAAGAAGGCTAAAAATTCCTATCTAAAGAAGGAGCTTTAACTCACATTTCAGGTGGGTTGCCATTCCACATAGCTTCTCCCAGCCTCACCTGCATCGTTGATGAAGAAACTTGAGCAGACAAAAGATGGTGATTTCACATCTTTTGTATTAACCTAGATAGAGCTGAAACACATTCTTCTCAGAAAAGTATCACAAGAATGGAAAAGCAAATATCCAACGTACACAATGCTAGTACGAAGCCAATAGACAATCTAATTCACACCCATTCACACCCAAATGGGAGAAAAACTCATTTCAATTCAAGTTGGGGAAGGGGGAACGAGGGTGGGAGGAGAGGGAAGGGGAGTTTGGGGTACTCTCATTGAATGAACACTATGTAGGAGTGTATGTCACACCTTTTGGATGCAGAACTTTACCTAAGAAGGACTTTACCTAACAAATTCAAATATGATTTGGTCGTCTATACCCTCACATTAATCTGAAATAATATTTTTGAAAAAAGAAAAAAAAAAGAAACTTGAGCAGAGAAGGAAGACCCTGCCCTAGGGTGCATTGAAATTAAAAGTCAGGCTTGAATTCTGAACATTTATCATCCATCCCGCCAAACAATTTCACAGTGTCTCATATCCCTAGAGCCAAGGATAGTGGCTAGTGCATTGTAATACCTTAATATTAGAGGAATTCAAAGTCTGGGCTGGGAAGGCAAAACATTGTATTAGAGTGATGAATGTTATGAGGTGTAGGGTTGTGTCACAGGAGGAGGCTGGTAAGTAAAATCCCAGAAGGGTCATAGTAAAAAATTGCCCTGAGAAGCATCTTGCATTTAACAGTCAACTATTTGGATATATACTCTATGCCCAGTACTATGCCAAACACAATGAACAAGACACAGGCCTTGCCCATAATCCCATGGAGTAAAGAGTGTCATATGCACAAACTAGTCAACATATACATTTGGATATCAAATATTCATTTCAAACTATACAATAATGAACTCCCGATTCCCTGCCCCCATCCAATAATACATACCAAACCTGCTCTAATCACAGTATTTCTCAAACTGGTTAATGGCAATTCCATCTTTCCAGTTATTCGGGACAAAAACAATAGCATCATCCTTGACTTTTCTTTCCCACACCCAATCCATCAGTAAATCCTGTTATCTTTACCTTTAAAAATGCATGCAGAACATGATCACCTGTTACCCTCTCTGCTGCTACCACTACTGCAGTAGCATCATAACTAATCTCCATTTCATTCTGAGATCTTAGACCCAAATATCTATCATCAACACAGACGTCTGATGGGCTTCAGGGAGAGTCCTAGCTGCTGATGATAGGTAGGTTGGCAGGTAGACAGAGAAAGATGATAGATAGAGAGATAGATAGATAGATAGATAGATAGATAGATAGATAGATAGATAGATAGATAGATAGACAGATAGATAGATATATATGACTAGATAAGGTCACTGAAGAACTAAGTATAAATGGAGGGATCTAACGACTGGGCCTGAGTACGTCACTGTTAAGGAACTGAAAAATATAGACAGGTGTTGTGGTGGGTGCCTATAGTCCCAGCTACTTGGGAAGCTGAGGCAAGAGAATCACTTAAGCCCAAGAGTTTAAGGTTGCTGTGAGCTGTGATGCCACAGCACTCTGCGAAGGGTGACATAGTGAGACTCTGTCTCAAAAAAATAATAAATAAAAGAAAAGAAATAAATTGAAAAAATAAAGCAGGAAGCAGTAAGGCGAAAACACTGAGAAGCAACATCCCGTGAAACAGAAGGAAAACCAGCGATTGTGGAATACTGGAACAAGAGAGAAATGTCAGAGAGTGGTCTACTGTGTGAGAAGTTGTCAATTGGCCAAGGAAGATAAGGAGCATTAGATTTAGCAACATAGAGATCATTCATGACCTTAAGAAGAACAGCCTCTGAAGGCCAGGCATGGCTCACACCTGTAATCCCAGTACTTGGTAGTAGGAGGCGGGGAGGTGGGCAGATTGCTTGAGCTCAGGAGTTCGAGACCAACCTGAGCAAGAGCAATACACCCATCCCTAAATGTAGCCAGGTGTTGTGGCAGACGCCTGTAGTCTCAGCTACTTGGGAAGCTGAGGCAAGAGAATCACTTGAGCCCAAGAGTTTCAGGTTGCTGAGAGCTATGACACCATGTCACTTAATCCTAGGGTGACTGAGTGAGACTCTGTCTCAAAAAAAAAAAAAAACAGCCTCCAGTGAGTGATAGAGATGGTATGACTAGAGTGGATTCAAGAGAGAAGGCAAAGAAAGCAATTGGCCATAACAAATGTAATAAACTCCCCCAAGAAGTTTTATTCAAATAAAGGTGCAGAAATATGAAGCAATTGCACCAAGAGGTTTGTTTTTTTTAAAGATTGGAGACATGGCATGTTGGATGCTGATGGAAAAGATCCAGTTGAAAGGAATAAATTGATGATGCAGAAGCACAATGGGCGACCTGCTGGAGCAATAATGTGGTGCAGAAGTGAGGGGGGGAAAGCAAGGGCCAGGTGGAGGGGAGGTGTTAGCTAAAAGCACAGACACTCATTAGTGGTAGAGAGAAGATAGCGTTAATAAAGGAGGACTTTGTAAATTAAGAAAGGTTTCCTCCACACCTGAGTGTAGGCAAAGAGGAATGAGTGGGGAAATAGGAAAGGGACTATGGCTGTAAGAAAAGGGATTAGTATGAAGAACCAAATTCAGAAAGCTAGTGGTGGACAAGGATTTTGCAGGCAACCAGGGAAAGTTTCTCATAGAGCCTAAGGAGTTGGTAGCCCTGTGAGAAACCTGTGAGAGCACAGGTAAAAAAGGAAAAGGTGACTGAAGTTGTTAGTGATATGTGTGAAGCTCCTGGGACACTGGAGCAGCAGGAAAGATCACAAAGAAAGCTTTTAAATGCTCAGAGCCTGAGCAAGAGCGTGGCTCTAGAAAGAAATGGCAGAGGTGGCATCCTACTGCTCAGTAAGGGACCAGGGAGGCATTGGGTGTGGGACTGGGAAGCAAGAAACCAAAAAGACTGCCCAGAATGAAAAGGGCAGATCTCCGTTTTGGCCACCTAATAGCCCCCAGAAGGTGGCACTCTGCATTCTCCCTTCTTCCTCCCCCACCCCCCGCCAACCTACCACAGAGGAGCCAAGAGCAGGAGGCAGGGCAGGAAGTACTGAGCTTCTTCATGTGTGGGATGACTCTGGTTCCTAAGGAAATCCAGGATCACTCACCATCCCATCAAACAGGAGGAAATGGTGGCAGAGCTCGCTTCCTCTGATTGGACTCCAGCATTTAGCACAATGTGTCCACTGCTTGGATACAGAAGAGCCAGCATGGGAAGAAGCATGATGTGTCCCTCCTCTAAATGGTGATTCTGTACCAAAGGTATGCGGGCCCAGCCCCTCGATGTTCCCCAGGGAAAGGAGGCACAAGACTCAGGCCTCCTATACCAACATTCAGCAGGTATTCTCTTAAAGCATCCCCAAAGGTCAAAGGAGGTCTTGGGACAGGTACATCCTCCATGCCTGCTGGGAGTTGGGCAGACAGCCACAGAGCTAGGACACTAGAGGAAGGCCTGGACTGAAGGGAATTGACTCAGAGGGGTCACAGCAGCATCAGGTGGGAAGCTGGGGTTAGCCTGCACACATCCTGGTCGAGGGTGGATCAGGCTTGTCCCATGGTCCCTCCAGGTTCCTAACTGCTTAAGGCCAGCAAAGGCTCATACTGCTGACCAAAATTCCATGACAAAGCACCGGGTATAGAGAAATGAGCTGCAGCCTATATCTACAGGATTCTGAGTTCTCAGCAAAGCCAAGAGCTGAGAAGTCAGGTCAGAGCCTACGATTCATGAGGATGCTGATGAGGGATGAAGCTTTTCTCATTCCATCCCATAACCCTAGCACAATCCCACACTCTATCTACTCTTAGGCTCAAGGGAGACAAAAATCAGAAGCAAAAGTCTCATGAAGGGAACAAACTCAAGTATTTCCTACTCCACTGCAAATGAGTACAACCTCTATGGAAAGTCATATGAAGATACCTCAAAGAACTAAAAGAACTACCATTTGATTCAGCAATCCCACCATTGGGTATTTACTCAAAGGAAAAAACAATCATTTTACCAAAAAGTCACATGCACTTGACTTATGGCAATGCAATTTACAATCACAAAGATATGGAACCAATCCAACTGCCCATCAATACATGAGTGGATTAATAAAATGTGGTATACATATGCTATTGAGTACTACTCAGCCATAAAAATTGGTGAACTTTTAATACCTTTTGCAACAACCTGGATGGAATTGGAGACCACATGTACTCAATACTAACCTGAAATTAATTGATCCACACCCATGTGGATCTAATTAATTAATTAGTACTCAATACTAACCTGAAATTAATTGATCCACACCCATTTGGCAGTAAAACTCAATAGAAAGCAAGTATGTGGGAAGGGACAGGAGGGAAGAGAATGGATAAATTGACACCTGATAAGCACAATGCACACTATCCGGTGAGGGGCACATTTATAACTTTCACTCAAACTGCACAAAAGCAATTCACGTAATCAAAAAAGCTTGTACCCCCATAATATTCTGAAATAAATAAATAAGAGAATTTCCTACTCCAGAACTTAGAATAGTTGCTGTGAATAGATGTGACCCTGTGAGGTCACATCATGACATGCTGAACACACCTGACCTTCTAGGGCTCTTTCCTTGTACTCTCCAGAAAACCACTTAGAATTGGCTGGAGGAATTTCAGGCAACTGACCACCAGCAATGGGAGAAGAGTGGCTTCTCCACCACCCACTTCTCCTGTTAAAGCCAAGTTGGAGAGGACAAGGACAACAGCTGCTACACTTTTGTACAGAAATCAATGCCTTGAAGAGACGTTGCTTCCTGCACCAGGTGGGAGGTGGTCGCGCTTCTGTTGCTTTACCAGCCAATCTAGGCCTCATGCTCCACCTGCCCTCTGGAGCCCATGGCACTGGCCAGGTCTGTCATAGAAGGAAGGACAAGAATGGTTCCTGTGTCCACTGTAGGGAGAGGAAAGAAGCAAGAACAACACTGAGTTCAGGTGGGGATATGAGAAGTAAGCACAAGGCAGGTATGTAAGGTGCTGTGGGGCAGAAAGAAGGAAAGATCCTTCCTGGGTCTGACTAGGCTTGCAGAGGGCTATCCATTCTCATGCCCAGAGACAGGGGGCCAAAACCCTGCATACTTGGAGGGTCTGGATGAGAGCATGGGGAAGCACAAGGGGGCTTGGGAAGGGGCCAGGAGACATCTTATTTCCAGGAGGAAAGGTGGGTGCTGCCAACTTCCCCTCTTTACTGCCTTGGGCCCCCTCTGCTGTAACTTCTCTCAGTCCATGGCGAGGCAAGGAGTATACAAGGGGATTTCCAAAGTACATCACTCCAAGGTCAGCCTGCTACAGAGGCCACAGGGGCAGGCCCTGGGCAGGCTGCCTGACACATGGGAATCAGAAGGCGGGAAGAAAAACTATTCCTTGCGGTAAATAGTGCTGGCAGCTAGAGTGTGATGAGGAGGGGGTAGGGATACAGGGAAAGACCATCACAGAATCACACACAAAGACACATGAACATGGACACACAGAAAAGTACATTCAGAAAAAGACACAACCACACCATTCACACACTAATTCAGAGTATGTAGAAACGCCCTGGACGACATGGACTCCTGAACACCCTGAGTCAGACTTGCTCACACAGACACATGCAGACACAAAGACAGCTTTGCACACACAACACAGCCCATCTCACAGACCCTCACACAATGAAGTCCAAATCCATCCTCCATCAAACCTCTAGGCCACCTTAGACCTAGCCTATCTCTTCCTTTCTCCTCTAAAACCTGGTTTGTAATCTCTGTCCTATTGCTTGTCACTAATGACATGGTCTTAGACTCACATACATACCCCCGGTCTCAGCCACTTGGCTGTGTGCTCTCAAAGAAATGTCAAGGTCAGGAAGAGAGTCCACTGCTCTCTTCAGCAGCCGCATCCTTCACCTACACACCCATCACCTCAACAGCCCCCAGTTTATTGCTGGCTCCATCCCCATAGGGTCCTGACCCCCAGATCTTTGACACAGAACATGCAAGGGAAGAACAAACCAGGCAGACACCCTCACTCCAGGATACCCACAGGGAACCATGAAGAACCAGGCCCTGGTTCCCAGAAAGGAGCCCAGGACACAGAGCATGCATGACTCACCCCAAACTTTGTCAACCCCATCCCTATCAACCCTACCTCTACACCCAACTCCAGTGCCATTCCCCCCCAAAACTCAAAACCATAGTTTTTCAAATTGAATCCTTGGAACTACTGTACCTCAGAAAGATAATGCTGGTGGATATTACCCAAAAATGTTTACGTAGCGAAATACGTTTGAGACAGAAAACTGTGTTGTGCCCCCTCTTTACCCCCCCGTAGTTGGATGACAGCCACTTGTACCCCTCAAGTGTGGAGGGCTCTGAAAACTGCCAACAACCTCTCCTTTATACCTGATCCATATTGCACAGTATTGCCTATGTCTTCCTCTCCAGACTATCTTAGAAACTTAAAACAAACCTCAACACAAAATATAACTAACTCTTTGGCCAATCTTAATCCAAATCCTAAATGCAAGTATTGCCTACTCTAACCCTAACATGACCTTAATCCAAGATACACTAGCTCTTATCAACAGGAACCACAAACCCACTTCTAAACCCTACTTTAACACCACCAAGATTCCAGCACTGTCCTTACTGCTCCCTCACTCCATCTGGAAGCACAACATCTAAGTATAATCATAACTCTAACCCTGGCCCTATGTAGCTACTCACTGAGTAATGTAAGCAATTACACTAAGCACACAAATTTCACACACTTATGAAGATATGTCATTTGCGCTCCCAGGTCTTGGTAGTTCCTTCAGTAACAGCTTCACAATCCACAGGGCATCTCGTTCCTAGACTACTCAACACTCAGCTGGGAACTCAGGAGCACCAACGCACCCAGGGCCTTTGCCCCTTGTTGGATATACAGACCCATGGGGCCCAGCCCTACCCAAATCCCGTGCTAGGACTAGCCCAGCCCTTGAGCTGAAATTCCCATCATACTCCTGCCTGGCTCTTGCTTGCCAATCTGGGAGGATAGGCTGCCCTAGAACCCCCCACCAGGCAAACGAGCCTGTGGCTGATGGGAATGAGGCCCTTTCCACTGTGGGATTTCGAGATTCTTGCAACATCTATACCTAAGCTGTCTACCCCCAAATTGGCTCAGGTGCCTGTCCTAAACAGGGCCTGTCGATACTGGGGCTGAGGTAGGCATGAATAAGCCCAGTTCCTCACTCCTCTGACATATTCTCAGTTTGGTGATCAGATGTGTTGGTTCTGAACTCCTTGGCAAGGATAGAGCTGAAGGGTCCTGGTCCAAGGGTCCAGCCTTGTGGACCCCACTCTTCAGCCCCAGGTACCAGTGCAGTACTCCTGTGCAGATTGACGACCCTAGAGGCTATCAAACAGTAGCTCACCAAGCCAAAACCTCCCCCAAGAGGACCAGAATTGTAGGTGGATGCAAACATCTTAGATGTGTAGCCATCTGAGTCTTTGTGTCCCCTTCCCCACTGTCTACATACAGCCTAGCCTGAGGCACCCAGTTAGAGTTTAAGTGGGATGTGGGATAGGAAGAGGCCAGGAGGTGATGGCACAGGAATAGCTAGAAGGGTACCCAGTGCTCTCATGATCCAGCCCCTCTCCTGGGGACTTTGTAGCTGTTTTCACTCCCTCCAGGCTGCCTCAGAGTCTCCCTCTCATGCCCTCAGGTGCACCCACAGCCAGGGTTGGGCTTGGAGGACTTACTATCCTCTTCTTGACCTCAGGGCACCAGTTTCTTGGCCTAGCTTTGCCAAGTTTTTACCTCTGGCAAAACTCCCAGCAACTTTGGTTCTAAGCCCCAGTAACAAGCAGAGAGGCCCCAGTATCTTCAGGATGGAATATCCCTCTGAGGCTGCTCTACCACTGCAGGCTTTAGTTTAAAGGTAAGAGTTTATGGTTAGAGTTTCCTGAAACTAGGAAAGATGGGCAAGGATGGCACCTTAAGGAGCTGTGGACACCATCTGATGCTAGCAAGAAGCCCTCTGATGGCATAAACAAGGGCAGGGGGACAAGTAGGTATCTTGGAGAGAGAACAAGTTAGCATTTTAGGAAAAGAAACTGCTCCTTTTCTCTACCATCTCCCCTTCCCTTTTTTTCTTTTACAAGTTTTACAAGTTGTGCAGGCCAGAAAGTCTCTTCACTCAGAGAAGGTAGGGGGCCATCACTCCAGCTTCCTTTTCTCCAGACCACCTGTCCCCTTCCCCTGGCTCTGTGCCCACCTAGAGTGTGGTCTAGGAAATAGAATAGTCCCAGTGACTCTCACAGACCCACCTCACCCAAAGTTTAGAATTACCTAGAGTACTTGGCCAAAGTAAACATTTTTCCACTCTATTCTGATGTTCTATTTAAAACTGTCTGGGACAGTACTTCTAAATCTGTATTTTTTAACAAACTTCCCTTCCAGGTGCTTCTGAAATGCAGCTAAGTTTGGAAATAATCTAATACAATGCGATTCTAGAATTATCTGCATGTCTCTACTAGGCCCAAGTTCATCTACCTTTCTGGGAATTTTTCATAGATGAACTACTCACTACTCCTTTGTCCCTATAACAAAGGCTGGCAGAGAAACAGGAGCTGGAAATTTAAAACTTTATGGTGTCAAGATCTGCCATCAGACTAAGTAAAAGATCCAAGAAATCTTATCTCCTTGGTTTTGCCCAGTCCTGTTGCAGGAATGCCAGCCACTTGCCAGCAGGGGCGCTCCCTGCCCTGATTGAGATCTCAGTTTGTTGGAAAAGCTCAAGGCCTCAATTACCTCTGTTCAAATTCCAGCACCTTTCTTCTGTAGAGCTGGGGGTAAAACATCACTTCTTTATCCCCAATTCAACAGTATCCCCATCTGCAAACCCCATTCTCTCTGCATCCCATCTTCCCCAAGAGCAATATCTCTACCATGTGCCTAATATTTCTGTTCCTGGCTATCACTATCCTGATACATCCCTCCTAACCTTCATCTCCTCTTCATCTCCCTAGAGACACATACACCACACACACAGACACAAAGATACCCCCCCCCCGGACAGCACACACACACACACACACACAGAGACATGTACACCACACACACAGACACAGAGACACCCACACACACAGCACACACATACAGAGTGTGTACCTCCCTATGGTTTTTCTATTCCCTCATAAGCCAACCTTCAGAAAACTAGAATAAGCCTGGGAGAGGAAGGATCTGCTGCTGGGTTTAGCACTCTGGACACCAGATGAATTTTCCAGTTCTGACCTCAAGGTCATAATTTTGAGGTCTCAATTTAGTTTTAAACATAGATTCTAAGTTATGATCCTCATACACCATAAACCACGATAAATTCCAAATGGATAAAAGATGTTAAATGTTAAAAATTAAATTGCTGTGCCTACATAGGAGAAAAACTCATTTCAATTCAAGTTGAAGGGAGGGGGAATGAGGGGCAAGGGAGAAGGGAGGGGGGCAGGTGGGCTGCTACCACTTAATGAGCACAAAGTAAGGGGTGTATGGCACACCTTTTGGGTAGAGGACACAACTATAAGAGGGACTCTACCTAATAAACTCAAAGATTATGACCTGGTTGTTTGTACCTTCCCATTAACCTAAAATAAAAATTTTTTTTTTACTGAAACAACAGCATGCAAAATAGCAGAGTAAGAAACTCTAGGGGTTGATCCCTCCACCAAAGTAATCATTGAGGTAGACAGAGAGATTGGAATCAATTACTTCTGAAGTCTGGAACCAGGTTGGACACTTATAACAATCAGGGGAGGGATACTCGATGAGGGAGAGGCTGCTGATCTTTTATAAGAGAGCCTTATAGGTGAACTAGCTACCAGCCAATACTGTGGGGATAGCAATTCACATTACTGGAGTGGCTGGCTAGTCACAGGGTAGGCAGTGAGAACCTTGTCCTCCAAAAATTTGCAGTTGTACATTTTGGTTTGTCTAGGAGGTCCCTAATGGACAGGCTTGCCTTAGTTTCACATTGGGCTATAGCTGCTTCCCTTGTAGCATGGATCAGAAAATTTAAAAGCATGGTATTAGCCAGGCACAGTGGCTCATGCCTATATCCTAGCATTCTGGGAGGCTGAGATGAGTGAATTTCTTGAGCTCAGGAGTTCTAGACCAGCCTGAGCAAGAACAAGATTTCATCTCAAAAAAATAAATAAATAATAAAAGTATAGTAGCTTTGAGTGGTGATGGAGAAAAAGAAACCTTATCAGGTCACTAACAGAAACTTTAGTGACCCCACACAACAAAGAATATGCACTTTTAAAAAATAGTTTTAAAAAGACATAAATTGATGGCAAAGTCCTCAACAAGGAAGTATCAGCAACCCCTAAAGAAAGAATTGAATTTCCAGAGATACCACACTGTAAAGCTCAGAATGCCCAGTTCTCAACAAGAAATTACTAAGCATACCAAGAAACAGGAAATTATGACCCATTAACTGGAAAAAAAGTTTGACATAAATTATCCCCATGAGAGGCCACACATTGGACATACTTAGATAAGACTTTAAATTATCTGCCTTAAATATGCTCAAAGTGCTGAAAGAAACCATGAACAAAGAGGTAAGGGAAATCTAGAAAATGGTATATGAACAGGCCGGGTGCTATGGCTCATGACTGTAATCATAGCACTCTGTGAGGCTGAGGCAGGTGGATTGCCTGAACTCACAGGTTCAAGACCAGCCTGAGTAGAGGAAGACCCCATCTCTAAAAATAGCTGGACATGATGGCAGGCACCTATAGTCTCAGCTACTTGGGAGGCTGGGGCAAGAGAATCGCTTGAACCCAAGAGCTTGAGATTGCTGTGAGCTATGATGCTGTGACACTCTACTGAAGGTGACAAAAGTAAAACTCTGTCTCAAAAAATAAAAATAAAAGTACATGAACAAAATGAGACTATCCATACAAAGATAGAAATTATTTTTAAAAGGGACCCCAAAAAATTCAGGAACCACAAAATGCAATAACTAAAATGAAAAATTCAGGCAAGGCATGGGGGCTCATGCCTGCAATCCTAGCACTCTGGGAAGCCAAAGAGGGAGGATCATTTGAGCACAGGAGTTCAAGACCAGCCTGAGCAAGAGCTAACCCCATCTCTGCTAAAAATAGAAAAACTAGGGGCGGCGCCTGTGGCTCAGTCGGTAGGGCACCGGCCCCATATACCAAGGGTGGAGGGTTCAAACCCGGCCCCGGCTGAACTGTAACCAAAAAATAGCTGGGTGTTGTGGTGGGCGCCTGTAGTCCCAGCTAGTCGGGAGGCTGAGGCAAGAGAATCGCTTAAGCCCAGGAGTTGGAGGTTGCTGTGAGCTGTGTGATGCCACGGCACTCTACCGAGGGCCATAAAGTGAGACTCTGTCTCTACAAAAAAAAAAAAAATAGAAAAACTAGCCAGGTGCTGTGGTGGGTGACTATAGATCCTAGCTACTTGGGAGGCTGAGGCAGGAGGATGGCTTGGCTGAGGCAGGAGGATGGCTTGAACCCATGAGTTTGAGGTTGCTGTGAGCTAAGCTGATGCCACAGCACCCTAGCCTGAGCTAGGGTGAGCAATAAAGTGAGCCTGAGCAATAAAGTGAGACTCTATCTGAAATAAATAAGATAAAACAAAACAAAACAAAATAATTCACTAGGGGTGATCAGCAATAGCTTTGAGCAGACAAAAGAAAGGATTAACATACTTGAAGGTAAGACAATTGAATTTATTGAGTCTAAGAAAAATAAACAGCATGAGGACACCATCAAATGTACCTCACTTTAAGAGTCTCAGAAGAAGAGAGAGAAAAGGGAAGGAAAATAAAAACAAAAGAAGTTAGGGCCCAAAACATCCCAATTCTGATTAAAGGCATGAATATACATATCCAAGTTCACAAACTCCAAACTTAAAGAGATTCACACCAATACACTGTACTTAAATTGTCAAAACCCAAAGTCAAAGGGAGGATTTTGAAAGCTGCAACAGAGAAGCAACTCATGTACAGGGGATCCTCAATAAGATTTCAAAAACTATGGAGGCCAGAAGGTAATGGGATGATAAATTTAAAGCCTTGAATACATTTTTTAAAAAGTTTCAAACAGCAGCACCTGTAACTCAATGGGTAGGGTGCTGGCCACATACACTGAGGCTGAAGGATTCGAACCCAGCCCAGGCCAGCTAAAATCAACAATGACAACTGCAACCAAAAAATAATCAGGCATTGTGGCTAGGGCCTATAGTCCCAGCTACTTGGGAGGGTGAGGCAAGAGAATCGCTTAAGCCCAAGAGTTTGAGGTTGCTGTGAGCTGTGACACCATAGTACTCTACCAAGAGTGACATGGTGACACTCAGTCTCAAAAAAAAAAAAGTTTCAAACAAAAATTCTAAATCCAACAAAACTTTCCTTCAAGAATTAAGGATCAATAAGATAATTCTAGGTAAACAAAACTTGAGGAAGTTAATTAACAGTAGATCTTCCCACAAGAAATGCTAATGGGAATCCTCCAAAATAAAATGAAAGGACAATAAATAGTAATTAACAGCCATAAGAAGAAACAAAGATCACTGGTAAAAGTAATTTCATAGGTAAATATAAAAGTTAGCATTGGCCCAGCACAGTGGCTCATGCCTGTAATCCTAACACTTTGGGAGACTAAGGCAGGTGGATTGCTAAGCTCAAGAGTTCAAAACTATCCTGAGCCAGAGTGAGACCCCATCTCTAAAACTAGACAGACATTGTGGCTGGCGCCTATTGTCCCAGTTACTTGGGAGGCAGAGGCAAGAGATCTTGAGTCCAGGAGTTTGAGATTGTTGTGAGCTATGATATCATGGGACTCTACCAAGGGCAACAAAATGAAACTCTGTCTCAAAAAAATAGTTAGCTCAGTGGTTATAGTGCCAGCCACACACACCAAGGGTGGTGGGTTTGAACCTGGCTCGGGCCAACTAAACAACAATGACAACTACAACAAAAAATAGCTGGGTGTTCTGGTGGGTGCCTGTAGTCCCAGCTACTTGGGAGGCTGAGCCAAGAAAATCTCTTAAGCCCAAAGAGTTTGAGGTTGTTGTGAACTGTGACACCACGGCACTCTACTGAAGGCAACATAATGAAACTCTATCTCAACAACAACAAAAACAAAAATAGTTAGCATTATTGTATTTTTGGTTTGCAACTCCTCTTTTGATCTAAATAATTTAAAAAGCAAATACATTTAAAAATATTTATAAATTTGTTAATGGGCACACAACGTAAAAGAAGTAATCTGTGATAATATAAAGGAGAAGGTGTATAGGAACATAAAAATGTATAGGAAAAGATTGTTTATGTATTATTAAAACTAATAATACATAATACATAGTATTTTTCAACCTAGGTTGTTATAAGTCTAAGATTTTAATTGTAGGTAGTGCCCATAGTTCAGTCGGTAGGGCACCTGCCACATACACCCCGGCTAGCAGGTTCAAACCTGGCCTGGGCCAGCTAGACGGCAATGACAACTGCAACAAAGAAAAGGCTGGGTGTCAGCTCAGCACCTATGGCTCAAGTGGCTAAGGCACCAGCCACATGTACCTGAGCTGGCGGGTTCAAATCCAGCGTGGGCCCGCCAAACAACAATGATGGCTGCAACCAAAAAGCCAGGCATTGTGGCGGGTGTCTGTAGTCCCAGCTACTTGGGAGGTGGAGGCAGGAGAATCGCTTGAACCCAGGAGTTGGAGGTTGCTGTGAGCTGTGATGCCACAGCACTCTACCCAGGGTGACAGCTTGAGGTTCTATCTCAAAAAAAAAAAAAAAAAAAGAAAGAAATGGCTGGGTGTCGTGGTGGGTGCCTGTGGTCCCAGCTGCCTGGGAGGCTGGGGCAGGAGAATCATTTGAGCCCAGAAGTTTGAAGTTGCTGTGAGCTGTGACGCTACAGCACTCTACTGAGGGCGACATGGTGAGACTCTCTCTCAAAAAAAAAAAAAAAAAAAAGATTTATATTGTAATCACCAAAGTATCCACTGAGGAAATGATGACAAAATATACAGAAAAGGAAAGCAGAAGGGAATGAAAATGGTACACTACAAAAAAGAAACTAAGTACAAAGTAAGGTAGTAATGGAGGAACTGAGGAACAAAAAAGGGAAAATATACAGAAAACAAATATATAAATGGCAGAAATAAATCCTTCCTTGTAAGTAATTATTTTAAAGTAAGTAAGTGGATTAAACAAAATGTGATTCATGTGTGTGCTATCTATGACCAATTCACTTTCTTTTTGACAAGTCTCACTCTGTTGCCCTAGGTAGAGTACCATAGTGTCACAGCAACCTCAAACTCTTGGGCTCAAGCATCCTCTTGCCTCAACCTCCAGGCTCCCACCAGGATGCCTGGATAGTTTTTTTCTATTTTTAGTAGAGATGGGGTTTCACTCTTGCTCAGGCTGGTCTCAAACTCCTGAGCTCAAGCAATCCACCCAGCTCAGCCTCCTAGAGTGCTAGGATTACGGCTGAGCAACTCATGTTAGATCCAAAAATACAAAGAATGGCTCAGCGCTGGTAGCACAGTGGTTACAGCGCCAGCCACATACACCAAAGTTGGCAGGTTCAAACCAGCTCGGGCCAGCTAAAACAACAATGACAACTGCAACAAAAAAATTGCCAGGCATTGTGTGGAAGACTTAATATTATTAAGATGACAACACCATTCAAGGTGATCTATAGATTTAATGCAATACCTACCAAATTCTACAAGTTTTGCAGAAATAGAAAAGCCTATCCAAAAATTTATATGGTGGTGGCACCCATAGCTCAATGGGTAGGGTGCTGGTCACATACACTTAGGCTGGCGAGTTCAACCCAGCCTAAGCAAGCTAAAACAACAATGACAACTGTAACAAAAAAATTGCCAGGCATTGCGGTAGTAGGTGCCTGTAGCCTTAGCTATTTGGGAGGCTGAGGCAAATGAATCACTTAAGCCCAAGAGTTTGAGGTTGCTGTGAGCTATAATGCCACAGCACTCTACCCAGGGTGATAGCTTAAGACTCTGTCTTTAAAAAAAAAAAAAGAAAGAAATGTAAAGGGACTTCAAATAGGTATAACAATCTTGAAAAAGAACAAAACATACTTCCTGGTCTCAAAACTTACCACAAAACTACAATAATTAAAACAGTGTGATACTAGCAAAGAGATACACATATAGACCAATAGAATAGAATACAGCACCCAGAAATAAACCCTCACATATATGATTTTTTACAAGGGTGCCAAGACCATTTAATGGGGGAAAAGACAGTCTTTTCAACAAATTATACTGGGAAAACTGGATATCCACATGCCAAAGAAAATTACTGGACTCTTACCTCACACTATGTACAAAAATTAACTTAAAATAGATCAAAGGCCTAAATGTAAGAGCTCAAACTATAAAACTTTCAGAAGAAAACACAGGGGAATTCTTCATGGCCTTGGATTTGGCAAAGGTTTCTTAAAAATGATCCCAAAGACTGCAAACTAATACAACCTTTTTGGAAAAAAGTATGGAGAATCCTCAAGGAACTCAAATTAGACCTCTCATTTGATCCCACAATCCCACTAGTCGGCATCTACTCAGAAGAAGAAAAATTTTATCATAAGGACATTTGCACTAGATTGTTTATTGCAGCTCAATTTACAATCACCAAAATGTAGAAACAATCTAAAAGCCCACCAACCCAGGAAAGGATTAACCAACTGTAGCATATGTATACCATGGAATACTATTCAGCCATTCAAAAAGTTACTTTACATCTTTTGTATTGACCTGGATGGAGCTGAGTTGAGTTTCTTTATAGTAAAGTATCACAACATTGGAGAAACACGGCTCAGCGTGGTGACTCATGCCTGTAATCCTAGCACTCTGGGAGGCCGAGGCGGGTGGATGGGTAGAGCTCAGGAGTTCAGACCAGCTTGAGCCAGACAGAAACTCCCTCTCTAAAAATAACATCGTCAGCATTGTGGCAGGCGCTTGTGGTCCCAGCTACCAGGGAGGCTGAGGCAAGACAATCACTTGAGCTCAAGAGTTTGAGGTTGCTGTGAGCCATGGCACTTCACAGAGGGGACCACTGTGAGACTCTGTCTCAAAAAAAAAAAATGAAGAACCAAGAATCCAATGTACTCAATTCTAATATGAAACCAGTAGATGATCTAACACACGCCTATGTAAGAGAAAAACTCAAATGAATTCAAGGTGGGGGGTGGGGGAACAAAGGAGCAGAGAGGAGAGAAAGGTGGGAGATGAATGTGCTTCCACTTAATGGGCACAATGTTAGGGTGTATAGCACACCTCATGAGAGTGGGACACAATTTTAAGAGGGACTCTATCAAACAAACGCAAACATTGTAACCTAATTCTTTGTATCCTCAAATTAACCTGAAACAATTTTTTTTATTTTTATTTGTAGAGACAGAGTCTCACTTTATGGCCCTCGGTAGAGTGCCCCATGGCATCACACAGCTCACAGCAACCTCCAACTCCCGGGCTTAAGCGGTTCTCTTGCCTCAGCCTCCCGAGTAGCTGGGACTACAAGCGACCGCCACAACATCCGGCTATTTTTTGGTTGCAGTTCAGCCGGGGCCAGGTTTGAACCCACCACCCTCGGTATATGGGGCCGGCGCCTTACCGACTGAGCCACAGGCACTGCCCTTGAAACAATTTTTTTAAAAGATAAAAATAAATACTACCCCCCAATGCCTACAACACTGACTAGAGCATTATAGATACTCAATAAACATTTGTTAAACAAAAAAAAAGAAAAAAAAATGACCCCAAAGTGTAAGCAACAAAAGAATAAAATGGTAAGTTGGACTTCAGCAAAATTTAATTTTTTTCTTAAATGTTTTTATAAACAAGAAAGGTTTTCCTTAATTCATTTAAGTTCATTTTAATATTAAATAGGGTTAAATGCTCAATAATCCAAGTTTCATTTATGAAGAGTTTATTCCAATTTAGTCCCCTTAGGCCAGGCACAGTGGCTCATGCCTCTAATCCTAGCACTCTGGGAGGCAGAGACTGATGGATTACTTGAGTTCAGGAGTTCAAGACCAGCCTGAGCAAGAGTGACACCCCCACCACCACCACCATCTATAATAAAAATAGAAAAAAACTAGCCAGGTGTGGTGGTAGGTGACAGTAGTCCCAGCTACTCAGGAGGCTGGAGCAAGAGGATCACTTGAGTGCTATGACACCATGGCACTCTACCCAGAGCAACTAAGACTCTGTCTCAAAAAAATAAATAAATAAAAATAAGGTAATTAAAAATTTTCACAGAAAAATAAAAATTTATAGGATTTTATCAGTAGATCAGAGTTTTAAAAAGCAAACGAAGGATAAAGATTGTTTAAAATTCGGGCAGCGCCTGTGGCTCAATGAGTAGGGCACTGGCCCCATATACCAAGGCCCCAGCCAAACTGCAATAAAAAAATAGCCAGACGTGGCAGGCGACTGAAGTCTCAGCTACTTGGGAAGCTGAGGCAAGAGAATCACCTAAGCTCAAGAGCTAGAGATGCCACAGCACTCTGCCAAGAGTGACAAAGTGAGACTCTGTCTCTAAAAAAAAAAAAAAATTGTTTAAAATCATTATGGCATTTACACCTTTTATCATTATGGCATTACACCTTTTTCAGAACAAGTATAATTTACAGAAATTATACAAGGCAACCTTTTGTCAAATATTAATATTTAGTGATGTTTTGTTTTGCTGAAATGTTATTTCAATTGTAAAAATCTCTGGTTTCAAAAGGAAAATCAGAAACTTTATCGGATTTAACCTGACTTTACAAATGTGCTAAGAAGTCTTAAGCTGAACAATATTTTAAGTAGAAAAACAATAAATTTAAAATAGTTTGTTATACTATTTCTATGGTTTTTGTACACACATTAACTGTTCTCTTATAGAAAATATGACTAGTTTATCCCATTAAGCATTATAAAATAAAGACAAGAAATAATCATCTTTTTAAAAAAATATGCTGCATGTCATAAATGCACATACCAAAAATATTGTTTAGTGGTTGATCATTGCCTGCTACAAAATATGAAACAACATACATTTACCGGATTGTTTTTCAGTTTGCAGCTGCTCTGGCATCCAAAATAAGGATTTCCCGTAAATAAAAGTCATAGTGCAATTCACTTAAGGGTAGTTTAGGCCAATCCTCTCCCCACCACAATGATTCTTTGTTTTTTTCTCACCACCCCCACCTCTCACAGAGGCACCGTATTATTAAAAATGTTAAGTACCTGGGTTTATGCTTCAGATTAAGACATCATTTGAATTCTGCTTGCTGTAAATTAAGCAAACATGCTATAATAAAAACAAAATGAAGGAAAAAAAGACATCATTTGAGTAATTTCAAATGATGTACAGTTCTTCGTGTAAAAAAGATGTTTTGTGGTCACAATTACTTCGAAAAGTAATTATATTCAAACAACTTGACATACCATGTCTTAGTAATTACAAAACCATGATTTTGACACATGGTAATTTAGGAGTGAGGCAAATGTGAATTTCTAAAAGATGTGAACAGCTGTTTTGTTTAAGTTTCAAGCGCTGTAAAACTCAAGTAACGACTTTATTTTTTCACTTAACCAACCCACAGCACAGCATACTAAATCACAATGTACAAATCCAAGGAAGGTAATACAGTACCTTTTCTAAGTTAGAAAACTTTGGCAAATCAATTTAGTACTCTTTAATACAATAAAATTGTATTTTTGTTGAAGCCATGTATTACTTTAAAGGTAATTTTCACTTCAAAAATATTTAAGTACAAACTAAAACACTGTGGGTTTTAATAGCGGTGTATAGCACAGCAAGTTATTTTATACAAATTAATATGTTTCAAGAGTACATAATTTCTGCTTTTAAAGTGAGTTCCCTCATGCAAGCTGCTGAAGTTTCCAGCAACAGGGTAATCCTGTGTATGTAAGAGGCAGCTCTGCTTTGTTCTGGGGTTGGTCCAAAGCAAGGTAGAGTTCTAATGCATGAAAAGCTTTAAAATTCTACCTTAGGAGATTCAGTGTCAACATCAATTTCCAAGTACTTTTAAAAAAACTATTAAATTTTCACATAAATACTGGAACCCTCAAAATTAGTCATTTCAAACAACACTAATTCCAGATGATCTCTTTTATTTGGAAGCCCTGCATCTCTCTGTTTTGATCAAAAGGCACATAGCCTTACATCAACTTATTTAAAAAAAATTATACCTAAGATGAAGTTGTATTTTTTAAATAACAAATAAACATATTGCCAACTTGTAAAGACCTGGAGGACCCAATGTTGTCTACCAACTTTTATTATCATTTTTTTACAAATGCTGCTGCCACCATCAGAGTCCTTATGCTTCCTCTTGCTGAAGCTGTCAGTCCTTCAATCTCAGCATTTAATTTATGTATTACTCATTCCATTGCTTCTCCGCCTTTATTAGCATTTGAAGATATGGTGCTTGCCATCAGTCCTACAAGTTAACTGCTAAGGCTGACTTCTTGCACAGTGATTATAGCTTCATGAATCGAAATAGTTTTTTCTGGGTCCTGAGGATGTGGTTTGTATTAAGTCTCTCATCTACTGAAACCATGCCTATAAATGAAACAGACTTCATGATGGAAGACAATCCCCACTCTGTGCTGAGAAGTCTATGGCTGTGCAACTTTCTGGAGTGATCTATATGTCTGTCTAACACATTAACTCTAACCACACCTGGGTTCATAGGGTTTGGGTATTTCTGCATTGCAGCTATTGTAACAGTTTCCCATGGGTGGTCAAAGATGTGCTCCAAAGTCCAGATCTTCATGGTGCTGGCAGCCTGTGCAATGTCCAGGCAGCTCTAGGGGACAATGAGGCCAAGAGACTACACCTGCCCCTGCCCCTGCCCCATCCCTAGCAGCCCCCTCATCAAAATTTCAAAATTTTGTGCATCAAAGAACACTATTAGGAGAGTGAAAAGACAACACATAGAATGATTTTGCAAATCATATACCTGATAAGGGTCTATTATCCAGGATGTATAAAGAACTCTTACAATCCAATAATCAGATTTGCTGGAAGGAGAGGAAGAGTGTGGAGCCAGCAGCATAGTCCCAAGGCAACTATCATGTTCCAGGGGAGAGGCAGTGAGCCCTGCACCAAGACAGTGGCTAGGAACAGAAGGAAGGGCCTGGTTGGTTCACCTGCTATGGAGGAGACAGAAAGAGCTAGCTTGGAGATATTTTGATTTGGAATTAGGAGTAAGCTGGGCGGATGCCAACCTGTCACTTAAATCATTCTATGATATCAGGAAGGAAAAAGAATTAGGGAAGTGAAAGTGGCTGCATAAATAGGCAGCAGGCCAGTCCCAACCCACACATAGACCCCCAACTTGGAGCTGTTCACCTCGTCCACAGGTCTGGCTTCATACTCACCCTGTGCCACAGCCATGGCTCAGTCGCTGGCTCTGAGCCTCCTTCTCCTGATTCTGGCTCTCAGCATCCCCCGGATCCAAGGTACAAAGTGGGGAGGAGCCTTGAGTGGGGGGCAATGGGTTTGAGAGGCCTGGGTGGGAGACTGTCAACAGCTCCAGGCTCCTTGTGAATCCCATCCTGCAGGCAGCGATGGAGGGGCTCAGGATTGTTGCCTCAAGTACAGCGTAAGGAAGATTCCTGCCCACATTGTCCGCAGCTACCGGAAGCAGGAACCAAGTTTAGGCTGCCCCATCCCAGCTGTCCTGTGAGTGGGCACAAGGGGGTAGATACAGTTTGGCAGCTGGGTAGGGAGGACGTGGTCAGCTAGACTAAGAAGACTTTCTAACCTCCAACCCCCAGGTTCTTACCCAAGAAGCACTCTCAGGCAGAGCTTTGTGCAGACCCTAAGAAGACCTGGGTTAAGCAACTGATGCAGCGTCTGGACAAGCCACCAGCCCCACAGAAACAAGTCAGGGGCTGTAGGAAAGATAAGGGGACCTCCACAGCTGGCAAGAAAGGAAAAAGCTCCAAAGGCTGCAAAGGGTGAGGACTCTGAAGGGCTGGGAGAGGGAAAGCGAAGGGGAGCCTCAATCAGCCCTTCACACCCTTCTTCTGCCTTCTCAGGGCTGAACAGCCACAGACCCCAAAAGGACCATAGCCCAGTGTCCAGCCAGGAGCCCCTCAGGCCCCCACCAGCCTCATCAGGGATTGAAGCCCTAACCCAAGGGCAAGAAGGGGGCTAAAACAGAGGAAGGACTCTGGGGCTTGGAGCAGCCATCCAATGCTGGCTTTGCCTCACCCCCATCTCCTGCTTCAACCATCCTATCTGCATTCCCATCCCTACTACCCTGCAAGGCTGAGTTGCCCACACCAGGCCTGGCCCCAAGAGGCAAAGGAGGGAGAGTCTTCCAGGAAGTATGAGAGGAGGCAGCAGGACTGTCCCCTCTGAGGAGAAGTCACTCAGGACTCTGGACCTGAGCCTGTTCCCCACTGCACCCCACCTGTTCCTTATAAAGATGATTTGTAACCGATTGAATAAAAAGCTGTTCCAGCCTCCCATTCAAATACCTGTTCCTATGTATTTGTGTCCATGGGGAGGCTAATGTCACAACTAGTTGGAGTAACACAGTCTGCAATCCCACCCTGAGCTGGCTGGCGAATTCTATGTTCTCACCCATCCCAAGAGTTGCCCTGCTTCCCAGGTGCCCAAACTCCTAGGCAGTAAAAGGGAAGTTGACAGACAAGGTGGCATCTGGTCTTCTGAAGTTCTCCCCTGCCAATGGAGAGACAGAGGGTCTCTCAAGAGTGACCTCTGGATATTTTCCCAGACCTTCCAGGGACCTCTTTCCCTTTCCTTAAGACCTACTGAATGAGAACCTCCAAGTACCTCTTTGGAAGGGATCCCAGTGGTGACACATTTGTAACACAAGCAAACACTAGTTTTACTGACACTTAACACAGGCACAGTTCCAGCGCTGAGGAGTCCCTTTGGCCCTGTTCAATGAAACTTGGTCCCCTCGCCTCTCCTCTTTGTTTAATGGGACTCCTGTGCTCGCTTTCTACTCAATTCTGGGCCCGTTGACTTCCTTAGCTTCCTTCCAGTTAGGAAAACTTCTTCCCTCTTTCCTTTTTTCCCTTTCTTGTCTGGCTGGGACCCAGAGTACTTTAGCCCCTTAAAACTCTTGAGGCCAAGGAATAAGTTCCTGGGGATGGGTCTTTGGAACCCTGGGGTTCAAGTATAAGTCAACTCTCCTCCCCAAGACCCCTACCTGGGAGACAGAAGACTATTGGATGAAAGCAGGCAATGTGGAGAAGAAGGGAACAGATCTCTCGACAGGGGCCAAGAAGGCAGAGATCTAAGAAGCTAGAAGGGGCTACTCCACCGCTGTTGCCTTCCACAGCAGCCTAAGTGAGCCACAGCACTTACTACTTATCATAAGATTGTGAAAATATTTGCTTGTCTGCTCCTCTTGAGGTTGGTGAAGACAGAGGCTCCTGCCTATCCTTGTGTAGCAACTGTAAAATTAATGCAAAAACTTAGATATGCAAAAAATACTTTTTTTTTTTTAGAGTCAGAGTCTTACCTTAGCACTCTTGGTAGAATGCCATGGCATCACACAGCTCACAGCAACCTCTAACTCCTGGGTTCAGGCAATTCTCCTGCCTCAGCCTCCCGAGTAGCTGGGACTACAGGCTCCCACCACAGCACTCGGCTATTTTTTTGTTGCAGTTTGGCCAGGGCTGTGTTTGAACCTGCCACCCTCAGTATATGGGGCCAGTGCCCTACCCACTGAGCCACAGACGCCGCCCTGCAAAGAATACATTTTAAAATGTTCTTTAAATGAACTTAATTTCTACCCCAAGCCCCCATTCCCTGGTGCTGGTGAGAAAGTTAACATCTTTTAGAGAAACCCATGTGCCAAGAGCTATGCGAAGGTCATAGAAATATCAAAGCCCAGGGCTGGCTTCCTACCTCCCCCCCACACTACCCCATCATTGGACATCAGTCTCATCAGTGAGTACTCTGAGCCCTGTGGTCTCAGCTTATAAGTCTCTTCACATCCTGGACTCCCAAACACATGGCTTTATGCTACATTTGAGACATGGATATTCAGTTATGCCAGGATTTGGCCTTGGATCTGGCCTCCCCAGTCCTGTCACTTGCTCTGTCCCAAATAGAAATTAGCACCTTGTGTTCACACTGACTGGCCCTACACACCAATCTCCTCCACAGTCTTAAAGAATTCTCTCCCTCTCCTCAGCTTCTCCCTCTCCCCAGCTCCTCTAGAGCATAACATCTCAGATTTACTTTAGACGGTTTCAAAAAGCAGAAAGGCTCTTGATATCAGGATACCTCTACTCTCAGTTCTGCCCAAACCCTTGCCTGCTCTACAGTGAAAGGAAAAACACAGGCAGAAAAACCCAAAGTTTCATATTTCACTAAATTATCCCATCTCACTTGCATTCTGGTATTTGCCTCAGCCCTGCTCTTAGTAGACATGCAATATATTATTTATTCCATCACAGAAGGACTGGCCACTCTCCATGTCTGCCTTCATCTTTGACAATATTGTCCCGTTCTTTCTTCTTTCTCTCTTCTTTCTGCAATCTTTTGCCATCTTTAGCCATTGAATTATCATTCTTATGGATGCTGAAATTGCCAATCCTCTAACACCTATATTTGTAATTATAGCGGTGTCTACAGTTCCTCTGCAGAGACTGTTGGCTATGTCAAGCAGCAGAAAGCTTCATTTTCTTTGAAAGATCTGTTTCCTGGCGGCAAACTAAAACACCTCAGAGAAACTCTGTCGCCATGTTCTTTAAGACTTTGCTTAGAGCCACGAATTTCATTAATAATAAATTTTAATCTAACATTGGAATAACCAAACCCTACTGGGGAACACTCCAGCAGCCGCCTCCTGTTCTGTTCACAATACGCCCTGCCGCAGTGAAATCGTCTTCGCTAGGAGGCCTGCATCGCCCCTCTACGACACCAGGGGGCAGCAGCATCGCTGCGGTCCTCTGTCGCTAACCGTTTGCATTTCCTTCACCTTTCTGGGACTAACTTTTTAAAAATTATTTTTATTATTTGTCCTCGAATATGTCTCATGCTAGGCCAGAGGTCTAGTGTTTTCCTGTGTCCATTAATGAGCAAGATAAACTTTTCTGCCTGTGTCAGGATCATCATCCAGCCCCGAGCACTGGGCTCAGCACACAGGCTGTCAATAAACTTACGTGGAATAAAGAAATCTTTTCTTAGAATTGGCGCTGTAACTCGCGGTTTCAGATATCAATCGGTGCAGGTTATTTACGCTGCAAAAAATGTGCCGGAGGTGAACCTTGCTTCAGCCTTTAAGCCAAACATTATTTCATGTCTTCAACACGTGGCGCCTAGGGCTTCGGGTAAATTGGGAATATTTGGGGTGGGGATGGGGGAAATAAATGCCTCATATCTGGGGACTGCCTTCGCCCGCCCCCACACCCGGTTACGGCTGAGTACACAAGAGGTCCAGGGGCGTGCGTGACGGCAATGCCGCGGGAGCGCGGGTGTCCTGGTTCCGGGGTGACCTCTGTCCCAGGACCTCAGGAGCCCACGCCACCCACAGCGCGCGGGGACCCGGGAGGGCACAGAGCTAAAAGGGCACTAGAGGCTGCCGCCCGCCCAAGGACTTTGGACGCCAGTGCCCCTCCTAATCTCTCTGAGGAGCTGGCGGGGTCGGAGCTGCATGTGCCCCCTCGCGCAGGACTCTAGACTGGAGCCTCTTCACCTGGGCTCGGGGCGACCCCTGCAGGCCTAGCAAGAGCGACGCATCAGGCACACAGGCGGACACACCATCATACACGCCACACACGCCACACACCTCCACACAGCCCTCCCAATTGCGCACAGCCCCATGGACGCAGCTCAGTATACGCACGTTTATCCATTCAACAAACTTTCCAAACATATAGTCTGGGTCCTCTCCATGCAATCATTCACTCCTTGTACCGCCCCCTCTCCCCCGTGGACTTGGTTGACTTCCCAGGCCCAGCTGTCCCCTCCCCTGCTCCAATGGCTACAGCGCCCTCCATTCAAGATCTCCTACCCACACTTGTTTCCAAAAAGGCTGTATTCGTCTGCAATCCCACCAGCAGCGTAGAAGTGTTCCCTTCTCTCCACATCTGCGCCAACATCTGCAGTTTGGGGATTTTGTGATTAGGCTAATCTTACTGGAGGTAGGTAAGATCTCAAAGTGGTTTTGATTTTTGCATTTCTCTGATGATTAAGGACAATGAGCATTTTTTCACGTTTGATGGCCATTCGCTTGTCATCTTCAGACAATTTTCTGTTCAAGTCTCTTGCCCACAAAGAAATGGGGTTGTTTGTTCTTTTCTTATTGATTAATTTGAGTTCTATGTAGAGTCTAGTTATCAGACTTATGTCAGAATCATAACCTGCAAAAATCTTCTCCCATTCTGAAGGCTGTCTGTTTGCCTTACTTGCAGTGCCCATATCTGTGCAGAAGCTTTTTAGCTTGCTCAGATCCCAGTAATGTATGTATTTTTGGTGTTGCTTCAGTTGCAAAAGGGGTCCTCCTCGTAAAATATTTTCCCAGGCCAATATCTTCAAGCGTTTTCCCTGCACTCTCTTCTAGTATTTTTATAGTTTCATATCTTAAGTTTAAATCTTTTATCCAGTGAGAATCAATTTTTGTTAGTGGCGAAAGGTGAGGATCCAGTTTCAATCTTCTATAGGTCACTAGCCATTTCTCCCAGCACCATTTGTTAAAAAGGGAATCTAAAAGTTGACCTACCAGTTGATCCTGCAATTCCATTACTAGGTATCTACTCCAATGAGCAAATATCATTTACAACAAAGACATTTGCACCAGAATGTTTATTGTAGCCCAATTCATAATTGCCAAGTCGTGGATGCAGCCCAAACGCCCATCAACCCATTTGTTTGAATGGATTAACAAATTGTGGTATATGTATACCAGTGAATACTATGCAGCCTTTAAAAAGATGGAGACTTGCTCTTCCCTTTTGCGGCTATCGCCAGAGAGGCAGCAGCCAAAATGAAGTTCAATCCCTTTGTGACTTCGGACCAAAGCAAGAACTGCAACAGACATTTCAATGCACCTTCCCACATCTGCAGGAAGATTGTGTCTTCCCCCTCTTTCCAAAGAGCTGAGACAGAAGTACAATGTTCGATCCATGCCCATTCAAAAGGATGATGAAGTTCAGGTTGTCTGGGGGCATTATAAAGCTCAGCAGATTGGCAAAGTAGTCCAGGTTTACAGGAAGAAATACGTCATCTACATTGAGTGGGCGCAGTGGGAAAAGGCTAATGGCACAACTATCCATGTGGGCATTCACCCCAGCAAGGTGGTTATGACTAGGCTTAAACTGGACAAAGACTGCAAAAAGATCCTTGAATGAAAAGCCAAATCTCACCAAGTAAGAAAGGAAAAGGGCAAGTACAAGGAAGAAACAATTGAGAAGATGCAGGAATAAAATAATCTTATATGCAACTTTCATTAAACTGCTAAAATGAAAAAAAAAAAAGATGGAGACTTTACATCTTTTATGTTTACCTGGATGGAGCTGAAACATATCCTCCTTAGTAAAGTATCTCAAGAATGGAAAAAAGGCTCAGTGCCCATAGCACAGTGGTTATGGAGCCAGCCACGTACACTGAGGCTGGTGGGTTTGAATCTAGCCTGGGCCAGCTCAACACCAATGACAACTGCAACAAAAAATAGCTGGGCATTGTGGCAGGTGCCTGTAGTCCCGGCTACTTGAGAGACTGAGGCAAGAGAATCGCTTAAGCCCAAGAGTTTGAGGTTGCTGTGAGCCACGGCACTCTACCAAGGGCAACATAGTAAGACTCTGTCTCAAAAAAAAAAAAAAAAGGGAAAAAAAGAGCATCCAGTGTACTCAGTACTATTATGAAACTATTATTTAATTACCTACACATCCATACAAATGATAAAACACAAATATAGTCCAGAAAGAAAGAGGAGAGAGGGCAAGGAGAGGGTGAGTGGAGGAAGGGTATTTGGCAGGCTCTCACCTAATGTGCACAATGCAAGGGTGCATTTCAAAACAACTAAGAGTATATTACAAATGTCTTACCGCAAAAAAATAAGTGAGGTGATGCTTTTGTTAATCAATTTGATTTAAGCATTCCACATTGTATATCAAATTATCACATTGTATCCCATAAATGTATGCAGTTATGCTTTAATAAAAATTAAGTTAAAAAATAAAAGTATGAGTAATTAGAAAAAAAATCTTCTACCCAGCTTTTCACAAAGTGGAAGATGAAAAAGGAAGCTCCTGCCCCTTCCAAAGCCAAAGCCAAAGCCAAAGCAAAGGCATTAAAGGCCAAGAAGACAGTGCTAAAAGACATCCACGGACACAAAAATCCATACATCACCCAACTTCTGGCAACTGAAGATACTCAGCTCCAGAGGCAACCCAAATATCCTCAAAATAGTGCCCCCAAGAGAAACAAGCTTAACCACTATGCCATCATAAAGTTTCCCAGACCACCAAGTTTGCCATGAAGGAGACAGAAAACAACAACACAATTGTGTTCATTGTGGATATCAAAGCCAATTAGCTCCAGATCAAACAGGCTGTGAAGAAGCACTATGACAGGGCTGGGTGTGGTGGCTCATGCCTATAATCCTAGAACTCTGGGAGGCTGAGGCAGATGGATTGACTGAGCTCACAGATTGGAAACCAGCTGGGGCAAGAGCGAGACCCCCTCTCTAAAACTAGCCAAGCATTGTGGCAGGAGCCTGTAGTCCCCGCTACTTTGGAGGCTGAGGTAAGAGAATCACTTGAACCCAGGTGTTAGAGGTTGCTGTGAGCTATGACATCGTAGCACTCGACTGAGGGCAACAAAGTGAGACTCTATCTTCAAAAAAAGAAAAGAAGCAGCAGCTCTATGACATCTATGTGGCCAAGGTCAACACCCTGATGAGGCCTGATGGAAAGAAGGCATATGTTTGACTGGCTACCAATTACAATGCTGTGGATGTTCCAAAAAATATTGGGATTATCTAAACCACATCCAGCTGGCTAATTCTAAATATGTAACTTTTCACCATTAAAAAAAAAAAAAAATCAAGATCTCCTAGTCCAGGGGCAGGGATGTGCCAGACTAGGGAGGGAGGATAGGGGTAGGTTGGACTGAGCTGGGCTGAGCTACCCTGAGCTGGGACAAGGCTTCCCAGGGGTCACACTGAACCAGGAGCCCTACAAATGTGACTTGGCTGAGAAGAGGGTACAGGAGGTGAACCACAAACTACCTCCTTGACCTCCTGGCCCCCACACCAGCCTCCACCCCCAATGGCTTGTCTAAACCAGTGACTGGAGGGTTGGTGTCTTCAATCCTCCAATAAAGGGGCCTGTATTCTTTCCCATTTGCCATGATAATACACCTTCAAAACACCCTGGCTGCCCCCTCCTTCCCTGCTTTTTCTCACCTTCCTGACCTATTAATGTTGGTGAGCCCCGTGACTTAGAACTTGGGCCTCTTCTATCTACACTCACTCTCTGGGTGATCTTGTCTTATGGCTTTAAATACTATCCATAGTCTCCCAAATTTGTGTCTTCCACTAGAATCTCTTCCCTGAACTCCAAACTCACACCAACTACCTACTTAATATGTCCGTTTACACGCCCAACATGAAGCTTCAACTTAAGTCAATACCAAAATCTTTATCTCCCCACAAACCCACTCCTCTGCAGTCATCCACATCTTAGTAAACATAATTCAGCCGTCAAGTTGGGCAAGCCAAAAAACCCTGCAGTATTCCTGCTTCTTTCTTTCTCTCATATCCTATGCTGAACTTCTCATTGAAGCCTCTAGGTGCTATATAGTTTCCAGAATCCGACCCCTTTTCACCAGCTCTAAGCACAATCATCTCCTCCCTGGATTATTGCAATAGACTCCACCCTGGTCTCCCCACTTCCATTGTGGCACCACTTGGGTCTATTCTCCACTCAGTAGCTAGACAGAGCCTTTTAAAACTTAAGTCAGATCATCTCACACCTCTGTTCAAAACCCTCCAATGGCACCCAGCTAATTCAGTAAAATGCAAACCCTGCGATGGGCCTACTACAAAGCCCTGCTCTATCTGGTCCCTGTTATTATCCAACTATATCTTCTACTATTTTCCCCTTTTGGCCTCCTTGCTATTCCTCAAACACACCCTTGCCTCCAGACCTTTGCCCTTGCCGTTTCCTCTACCTAGAACTTCTTCCCTAGATCTCTGCATGGCTTTCTCCACCTTCAGGCCAGCTTTCCACTCAAATGTTATTATTAAAGTTTTCTCTGAATGACTTATTTAAAATTTCTCCCCCAATACTCCCTATCCCTCTTGCCTTCTTTATTTTCCTTCATAGCACCTATTGCCATCTGACATAGTACACACTTTTCTTGTTTGCTCACTGTCTGTCTCCTTCACTAGAATAGAAACTCTGCAAGAGCAGAAGCATGTATTTCTTTTGTTTGCTGCTGTAACGCAGTGCCAAGAACAGTGCCTGCACATAGGAGGCTCTCAAGAAATATTTTTGGGTGAATGTGGTACAGATGCTTTGTTTATTATTTTTCATTATTTCACTCTTTCCTGCTCTCGGCATCTTTCCCAAAAGAAATTCCAGGCAGATACTATTGAAAGTGAATTGAATCCTCTATACCAGCTTTGCACTATATTATTAGGTCATTTCAGATCTTAGCAGGAAGCACATAGCATGTTCAAAAAGGTCAATGGAAAAGAATTTCCAAAAGTAAGAGCAGGGTTGTTATGGAGCCACTGCACATGAATTAGTATAGCTCCAAACCTCAGGCCATCTCTTCTTTTATACCAGTGTTTTTCAACCTTTTTTAATCTGATGGCACACTTAAACCTATAGTTAAACTTCCGCAGCACACTTAAATTATGTTGATCAAAAAAAGAGTAAAAAATATATATATATATGTATATATTCTTACTGTGCTTTGAAATTCTTTCAAAAATAATTTAAGTAATGATCTTTAAATTTTTTCACTGGTATGAAAAAGATTTTTTCACTGGTATGACTAAGATCCTATCGTGGCATACCAGTTGAAAATCACTGTTCTAGACAAAGCGTGTACCAAATGTACTGACCAAAATTCTGCTCACTGAGAGGACATATCAGCACCCTCTTTCGGGGCCATCCCCAAACCTTAGGGGCTGTAAGCAGCTGTCTACTTCCAACTAAAGACTGTATGCCTTTGAGACACATCTAAAATCAAAACCATGCATTTTTCTTCCTCTGTTAACTGTAGAGAATGTCTCCATCAAAGTGTAGGTATGATCAGAGGAAGAAGCAGAAAACAATACAAGTCAGAATCTGAGCCACCTGTCCATGTGTTTTACGCACGCCTTCTGAAACTGCTAAGGTCTTGTTTCATATATACAGTGCTCATTTAATAATGAATGCTGCTGTACACATCCAACAATATAATTTGCTAGAAAACACCCTTAGGTCACAATGTCACTAGGTGAATTATAGTCTGAATTTTAGAACAGTGGTCTGTGACAAATCAGAAGCTGCTTTTCAAATAAAAAATAATTGTTAAAAGAAGAGGTATGGCCTTACTCCAATCCCTGAGGGTCTTTGCTGTAATTCTCCTATTGGTGCCCCTACAGCACCTTTACCAACCACAGACAATCTGAAATTCATTGGATTTATGGGTCATTGGGCCCAAGCAGCAGGGCAACACTCTCTGGAGATAAGACCTGCTACAGAGCCCTTCCTTGCTTTGACCTCAATAAAAAGTATCAGCATTGTGCAATATCCAGCAATTATTTTCCAGTAGTATATCTAAATATGGTATACATCGCTTGTAAATTCCAAACTGCTCTTTAATATTGGGCCTTTTTGGGAGATTCTGTCTCAAAAAAATAAATAAAATAAAAATGAAAATAAAATATATATATATATTGGGCCTTTTTTCTTTATGATGAAGGGATAACATGTCCCATATGACTTTTTACAACTCATCCTGACCCTGATAGCCTAGAAATTTTATCACACTTTGAGAAATACTGACTAGGAGGAAGAGTTATAGATCCACTTATGAAAAAGACCAAGAACTTCCCATCTTCCCTCCCAATCTAGGAGCTTCAGGTCTGGGAAACTGCCTTAAGTTGAAGCACTGGGTAAAAGACTATAAACCCCTGATCAGGTAGGGTGGCTCACGCCTGTAATTTCAACACTTTGGGAGTCTGAGACCTGAGGATCTTTTGAGGACAAGAGTTTGAACCAACATTGGTAACATAATGAAACGCTGTTTCTGTGAAAATTAGCTGACCGTGGTGGCCCATACCTGACTGTGCCACTGTACTCCAGCATGAGCGACAGAGTGAGACCCTGCCTTAAAAAAAAAAAAAAAATGAAAAGACTGTAAATCTAACATAACTTGAATCAAGTTTTTGCCCGCCGGGTCTAGAATTTTTCCACTTAGAACATCAGTCCATCTATTTCATTACTAGGGACAATATGATCAGTTAACTACTGCCACATATCCCTATGGCAAAGCACAGTGATTACCACTCATCTCTGTAGCTTATATATTATTGTAATTGTGGGGAGGGTCGTTTTTCTTTGCAGTGGGTCTCAACCTGTGGGTCGTGACCCACAGGAACTATATTAAAGGGTTGTGGCATTAGGAAGGTTGAGAACCACTGCTTTAGAGACAGGGTCTCACTGTCACCCAGGCTGGTGCGTGGTGTCATGGTTACAGCTCACTGCAGTCTTGCATTCCTGGGCTCAAGGGATCCTCCTGCCTCAGCCTCCTGAGTAGCTGGTACTACAGGCACACACTACAATGCATGGCTAACTTTTGTACAGTGATTTAATTCACCTTATCACTCATGGTTAGGGCACAACATCTGTCCTCTGCCACTCAAGGATTCCACCATTTCAAGGGTGATAGTGGAATTCCACTGCCAGTCCCAAAAGAGCATCTCTCAACCATGTCTCTTGCCTGCTAAAGAAGCCATTTAGTGCTTTTCAAAGAAGCTAGTGTTCCCCTCATCAATTTTTTTTACTGCCTTGGAAAAGAAAGTATCTTTTTGGGCTTGCAGAGGTGTATGCAGTAGGTACACTCTGACACTCCCATCTCTCTAACCTTTGCACTCCTTCCTCTCCTTTCCTACTCAAAGGATTGTCTGATGACCAGCAACACCAGCTTCATTTAAAAGTTTGTGAAACATGACACATGTTGGGTTTCACCTTAGACCTACTGAATAGAATAAGACTCCTCTATGTGAATCACACACACATAAGAAAGTTCAAGGAACAATGTTCCACAATACGCCAGTGAGGTCCTAGCATATCAACCTCATCATCACAGGCCACTGTTGAATCCAGGCTTGCAGTAACCAAACAGAATATAAACACCACTCCCAGGTGCTCACCTAATACAGTGATACACAAATCGTACATATCAATGAATTTGTCATCACTGGTTTCAGAGGTTTTCCCTGCACAAGTTGACAAGCTCTTACAACTCCTTTGGCAAATATGCTCTTGTTCTTGGAGTACATCTTCTACTTTCCTATCTAGGAAATGTTAGAATCAAACTCTCACGAGACAATGAGGGGTGGTCATGAAGGATCCTGAAGAGAAAGGAATGCTCTTGGCCAGGGAATTTTATATATATATATATATATATACACACACATATATATATACACATATCATACATATACATATATATGTGTACATATATATATATTTGAGACATAGTGTTGTTCTGTCATCCCGGCTGGAGTACAGCTGCCTCATCATAGCTCACTGCAACCCCAAACTCCTGACCTCAAGCAATCCTCCCTCCTCAGCCACTGAGAGTGCTAGGATTACAGGCATAAGCCACTGCACCTGACCAAAAATATTTTTTCATGGAAGGGAAGGTTGGATTCTTCATAGATTACAGGGTAAGGAAGAATATTCTTCTGCCAGCCAGAAGGTTCAGGGAGATTTAAAGATTCAAATTTTTTAGCTTTGTTCATCCCTGCCCAATGTTCCCATGCCCAGTCTCACAGTCCTATCCCTTCTTCACTCTAGCATAAGGGATATGGCAGAGGTGTGCACTTACCTGCTCTTACAAGGCTATAATTCACACAATCAGGTCTTGGGTTTGATCCTCTGCCACATCTGCCATGCAGTCATATAAAATAAAGATTCCTCAAGACACTCTTTGCCACCTGACACAACTCTCAGTTAATGCTTTCTGTCACAGAAAGATGTCTGCAGCTTTTCAGGACTTACATGTGAGTCGGGGGTGGGGGTGCAGTGGTGTCGTCACAGCTCACTGCAACCTCAAACTCCTAGGTTTAAGTAATGTTCCTGCCTCAGCCTCCAGAGTAGCTGAGACTACTGACACACAGCACCATGCCCAGAAAATTTTTTCTACTTTTTATAGAGATGGGGTCTCACTCTTGCTCAGGCTAGTCTCAAGCAATCCTCCCACCTCACCTCCAAATCCCAAAGCACTAGCATGACAGGTGTGAGCCACCTCACCCAGCCAAACTTCCATAGAGTTAGAAGTTTATGGTCTAATTTAAATCTTAAAAAACATTTAAATATTTTTTAAATGTAATTTTGCCAGTACAATAAAAACAGGCAGTCCATCCAACCATACATGTAATCACCATTTGCAGTCATCGTTTGTGGCTATAGTAATTAAGTGTTTTAGGTACATTCTCTCCTACTGTCTTCTCGCCTTCCATCATTCCATCTGATACCTCACTGGTGAAAATCTAAGTGATTGTTTTGATTCTGCATGCTCCAGATTATTTGTGACTTCTTTTCCCATGCAAAGGAATTGTCTATACACTCATCAAATATATGAACAATCTAATCCTAGGGTCTTGTTTTGGGAATGTATTTTCTGGGATCTTCCCAGGTATTGTATCAATGAGGATTCTGATGTTGCTACCCAAACAGGCTCATCTGCCTGCTGCCTAAGAGAAAGCCAATACCCAGAGACAGCAGGGTTTATAGCAGAAAAAGAGTTTATTCCACATAGCTCTAAGTGAGAAAACAGGAGGAACTTCTCAAATCTGCCTCCTTGAAAATTTGGGTTTTTAAGGAAGGTTTGACAGGCATGGGATTGAGTAATTAGGGTTGCTAACTGGCTACATCTGGGTCAAAATTACAGGGGTGTGGAAATCGTCTTCTTATTTTGGCTTCGCTCCTGGGGTTGCAATTCCAGTTGAGTCAATTTCTCGGTATGGGCCACTATTCCGGGTGTGTTAGCCAATCCATAACAAGGTGGGACCCAGAAGATATCTTAGAAACTACCTTTAGGGTTCCAAAAGGTGATGTTATCTATGGAGAAAAGTTAAGAATATTTATAACTACCAGCTATGCAGAGGAAGTTAAGACTCATATAACCACAGCTGAAAGTAAACAGGGAATAGTGACTATTACCAAGCAAACAAGGGATGGTGGCTGATTATTATCATTATGTTTAGCTAAGCCTGTTCCTTCACAGAGTTTTGGGGCCCTTACTTTAGTTATCGCCTTGCACTCCCTCATCAATTTGTAAGGGTAGTTTCACTGGCAGGAAACAGATGGCACACTTCGAGGTTATAAGAAAAACCAAACATTTTGCCTACTTAATACTTCTCTGACCTCTGGCTACCAAGTCGTATGTAAGGATTTCTCCCCTCCAAGCAATATCACTGGCAGGTGATTTTCTGGCTGACACTCATCCAATGATGGCTGTCCTCTAATTTCAATTCAATTCTGACACTATATACCTGGAGACAGCATCAGATCTCACAGGTTGAGGGCTCAATACCACAAGACTGCCCCCCAACTTCAGGGGCAGTCACAAGCACAGATTGTGGCCTGTGCTTATGACCAAGTGGCTATAAACAGGGGTTCCCATGACTACCCTGCAGGTTTGATTAACTTGATAAAGTGGCTCACTGATCTTAGAGAAACACTTCACTTACACTTACCCATTTATTATAAAGGATATTGCAAAGGATAGAGATGAAAGGCAGATGGAAGAGATGCATAGGGTGAGGCACGGAGGAAGAGGTGTGAGCTTCCATGCCCTCTCTGGGCATCCTCCAGGAACCTCTCTTAGGGTGAAAAGCTCAGTAAGTGCTCCACACAGGATGAGGAATGATTTCTATAGACTTAGATTAGGATATAAAAGTATAAACTTTATCCTCTTTGTAGAGAAGGACAGAGAATGAAAGGGAATGGGGACAGAGAGAGAAAATCAAACAAGGAGATATGATGTCTGCCATCCCGAAGAAAGAAAGAAGAAAGTCCACCCTGAAGTCAAGTGGCTGCTGAATTTAAGAGGGACAAAGAGAAATAAAGTCATTGTAGCCAAATTCACAGGGTGCTGTGTATGCTGTATCCATTTTTCCACTGGCAGGATGAGAAACAGCTGTCTTTGCTGTTGGAGACAGACTGTTTATAGGGTTTTTTTCCACAGGTGTTTCTGATCCTGTTATTGATTCTCTCTACACTGATATACGATTTTGGCCAAGGCCTGAGGCCAAATGGCTCAGTTCACCCCCTATTGTTCATTCAGGGACAACTCAGGAACCATTGAGAACATAGAACAGATTCTAAAAGACAGTGAGCTGGTAAATGTAAAAAGAATTTACATTTCCTTTCCGTCTGCTCTTTTTAGTGGTTTGTGAAAACAGAAATCTACAGTGTGCCTGCTAGAAAGAGGAGAGAGAGAACACAGGTGAGCTCATGATTGATTTTAACTCTTACTAAAAAACTGAATTAGTTAATAATTTGTGTATCACTTCACTACAAAGACTGACCATCCTTACAAACTCCATGTGTTTAGCTGTCCAGAACCCCAACCCCAATCCAATCTTTCTGGATTTTCATGGAAGCTTCATTACATAGGCATGATTAATCACATCATTGGCCATTGGTTTATCAACTTGACCTTCAGCCCCCTTCCTCTCCAAGAAGTGGGAGGTGGGGAGGACTGAAAGTTCCAACCTTCTTATCACAGAATTGATTCCCCTGGCAATTAGCTCTCATCCTGAGGCTGGCTAGAGGTCTTCAACCACCAGTCATCTCCTTAGCACATAAAAGACACTCTTAACACTCCCAAGATTCTAAGGATTTGAGGAGCGACATGTCAAGAAAGGAAAATAAAGACCAAATATATACAGGGTCTCCAAAAAGTTCATTGCACACTATTTTAAATTGCACACAAACTTTATGGATACCCTGTATATTACAATATCATGTACATTCAAATAATTTAACCAGAATATTTTAATAAAGGAACAACTGAAGACATTTTAATAAAGGAATAACTGGATTAAGAAACCAAAGTGAAATGATGAGGCACTTGGACTCTACCAATGTTGGGAAACCATTAACCATACCAAGGGCTGAAGGGGCAAAAGAAGAAAACTATATTTCCAAAGCTGGGTGGCGCGTGTGGCTCCGTGAGTAGGGCGCAGGCCCCATATGCCGAGGGTGGCAGGTTCAAACCCAGCCCCGGCCAAACTGCAACAAAAAAATAGCCGGATGCTGTGGCGGGCACCTGTAGTCCCAGCTACTCGGGAGGCTGAGGCAAGAGAATCGCTTAAGCCCAGGAGCTGGAGGTTGCTGTGAGCTGTGTGAGGCCACGGCACTCTACCAAGGGGCATAAAGTGAGACTCTGTCTCTACAAAAAAAAAAAAAAAAGAAGAAGAAAACTATATTTCCAAAGCTTTAGACTCAGCAGGCGTCCTCAAACTTTTTAAACAGGGGGCCAGTTCACTATCCCTCAGACCGTTGGAGGGCCAGACTATAGTTTAAAAAAAAAAAAAAAAACTATGAACAAATTCCTACGCACACTGCACATATCTTATTTTGAAGTAAAAAAACAAAACAGGAACAAATACAATCACACTGCCTCATGTGGCCCACAGGCTGCAGTTTGAGGACCCCTCCTTTAGAGACAATCCCATGGAGGGGGGCAGCCCAAAAGGATCTGTAACTGCATAACAGCTGGTCTCAAACTTCAGCATGCATCAGAGTCAGCTGGAGAGTGTGTTGAAATACAGTTTGCTGGCTGAGTATAGTGGTTCACATGTGTAATCCTAGCACTTTGGGAGGCAGAGGCGGAAAGATCACTTGGGCCCAGAAGTTAAAACTAGCCTGGACAACACAGCAAGACCCTATCTCTACCAAAACAAAACTTTTTAAATTAGTTGGGCGTGATGACTTGTGCCTATAACCCTAGCTATTTGGGAGGATGAAGGGGGACGACTGCTTAAACCCTGCAGTTTGATGCTACCGTGAGCTAAGACAGTGCCACTGCACTCCAGCCCAAGCAACAGAGTGAAACCCTGTCTCTGGAAAAAATAATCATAATAATAATACAGTTTGCTGGCCCCACCTTAGAGTCTCAGATTTAGTAGGTCTGGAGTAGGATCTAAGAAATTACATTTCTAACAAGTTCCCGAGTGATGCTGCTGCTGCTCTCCAAAGACTATTTGAGAACTAACACAGAGAAAATTATTCACTGGTAGAACTTCAGAAAGATGAAGGATTTATGGAATTAATACCCCAGTCTCTCTCCCCTTCTACCCCCCATCTCCTGATGCTGCTTCCCATGGGCCAAACCCAAACAGAAGCCAGAGGGCCTGGGATCCAAGGAATACAATCTCTAGGTCAGCCTCCCAGGGAACAGAGCCGGGAAGAGAAGAATGGAAAGTGGATGGGGTTGGAGCAAACGGAAGATAACCAGAAATACCATAGGCAGAAGGATGGGCAGGTAGATCAATGGAAAGATGTATGTAGATGAATTAATGGACAGATATCTGAATAAAAGTATAGAAGTAGAATCGTGGCAACTAATGAATACTTATTGTATGCTAGCCTCTAAGACAATGGCTTTACTCAGAGTACCTCATTTAATCCTAAGAATCTTTTTACCATTCCCATTTTATAAATGAGAACATTAAGTCACAGAGACTGGATAAATTTCACCTGGTCACACAGCTATGGAATCTGAATCCCAACCTAAGCATACCATCTGCAAAGTCCCCTCCTCTGTATTGTGTACCACGTGCTCTGCTCTTTGTGACCAGTGAACTATCGGCAGAGGGGCAGTGTGAGATGGAGGTAAACAGTGCAAACTTTAGAGCAAGACATGTGGGTCCAACTCGTGCTCTGATTCTTATGAGCTCTGTGATACTGTTCTGTGAGCCTCATTTTTCTTATGGGTAAGACAGAGATAATAACATAAACATAATAAAAACTACTTCATAGTATTGTTGGGAAATGTTAAGCAAGGTAATAGTGGTGATGTTCTTTTTTTTGAGACAAAGCTGTCGCCCTGTATAGAGTACCATGGCATCACAGCTCACAGCAACCTCCAACTATTGGGCTTAAATGATTCTCTTGCCTCAGCCTCCCAAGTAGCTGGGACTACAGGTGCCCGCCACAACGCCCAGCTATTTTGTTGTTGTAGTTGTCATTGTTGTTTGGCAGGCCCGGGCTGGATTCAAACCCATCAGCTCTGGTGTATGTGGCAGGTGCCCTGGCCACTGAGCTACAGGTGCCGAACTGTCCTTTTATTTATTTATTTATTTATTTTGAGACACAGTCTCACTTTTTTTTTTTTTTTTTTTTGTAGAGACAGAGTCTCACTGTACCGCCCTCGGGTAGAGTGCCGTGGCGTCACACGGCTCACAGCAACCTCTAAGTCTTGGGCTTACGCAATTCTCTTGCCTCAGCCTCCCAAGCATCTGGGACTACAGGCGTCCGCCACAACGCCCGGCTATTTTTTTGTTAGTTTGGCCGGGGCTGAGTTTGAACCCACCACCCTTGGCATATGGGGCCGGTACCCTACTCACTGAGCCACAGGCGCCGCCAGTCTCACTTTTTTACTCTCAGCAGAGTGCTATGGTGTTTGTAGCTCACAGCAACCTCAAACTCTTGGGGCTGAAGTGATCCCCTCCGTTTCTTTTGTTGTTGTTTTATTATTATTTTTAGTAGAGATGGGGTCTCACTCTTGCTCAGGCTGGTCTCAAACTCCTGAGCTCAAGCAATCCTCCCGTTTCAGCTTCCCAGAGTGCCAGGATTACAGGCGTGAGCCACCTCACCCAGCCTGTGATTTCATTCATATGGAGCCTCGTACATTGGAAACAATCAAAAATATTATTACTATTAAAATTATTAATGGGCGTCATGTCTCCCTTTAAAAAAAAAAATTATTCATGGGCTTGGCGCCTGTGCTCAGTGGTTAGGGCACCAGCTATATACACTGGGGCTGGCGGGTTCAAACCTGGCCCTTGCCTGCTGAATAATGACAACTACAACCAAAAAATAGCCAGGCATTGTGGCAAGTGCCTGTAGTCCCAGCTACTTGGGAGGCTGAGGCCAGGGAATCACTTAAGCCCAAAAGTTTGAGGTTGCTGTGAGCTGTGAGGCCACAGCACTCTACCAAGGGCAACATAGTGAGACTCTATCTCAAAAAAAAAAAAAGTATTAATGGATGGAAAGAAAAAGCAGCCAGAAACTTAGAAGGGAAACACTCCCTCTGTCCCCATCCAAAAGAGGATCTGGAGCTTGGGTGGAGGTGGTTGCATGGGTGTCCCATATATTAATATCTCTCTCTCTCTCTTTCTCTCTCTCATTTTTAGTACATCTGAGGGTCTCACTCTTGCTGGGGCTGGTCTGGAACTTCTGAATTCAGCGATCCACTCACTGAGGACTCCCAGAGTGCTGGGATTACAGGCGTGAGCCACTGTGCCCAGCCATTAATATCTCTTTTGAGTCTTCTCTTCTCATCTTTCGTGTAAGGCAGGAAATCACTTGGCCCCTCTCTCAAAATCCAAATTTTGGATTTGCCTGAATATGAGCTTGCCAGCTCCTCTTCTTAGAAATCCCCTCTTGTTTTCCAGGATTGAGAGTAGGGGGAAAATGAAGGGACTGTTCCAGGCCAAGCTCCCTCCTGCTCTTCCTCTAACTCAGGTGTTAGACATAGAAAAAAGTTGGGGAAGAGGCAGACCTGGTGAGCCAGAGTCCTGACATGTGGAATGGGGGTCCTGGGACTCCTCCAAAGGAATCTTGACATTCAACTCTGCTTGTCCTTAGGGAGGGACTGGTTCCCAGATGGTGGATTGGCAAGCACCATGATGACTTGGGAGGCCACCCCAGGCTCTCATGATTGTCCTTAAGGCCCTAGGGAGCCTTCCTTATTATTGGCCTCCACAAAAGAAAAAAAGCAGCAGTAAGAGTGAAGAATAAGACAAGAGAAGGGGGTAAAACTTCTCATTCTACCCCCAACCCTGACCATCACTTCTGAACCCCAGTCCCATGGCTAAGGATACAAATGTCATGCCACCAAAGAGATGACAGTGCAAACCCTCTCTCTGGAGTGACAATACACAGTCCCTTTTCTTTCCTTTTCTTAGCCAGATTGCAGGCTTATTAGGTTTGTTCTCAGAGCTGAAGCCAGGAAGCGGCTGTTGAAGGGGAAGAGGGAGGGCAGGGTCAGGTTCTGCCAGTGGGGGGCAGAGGGGATCCACAGAATGAAACATGAGGGGAATTTCTGAGCAGAGAATGAGCACTCATAAATAGGAGGGGGCCAGAGGCTCACAAAGTATCACTAGCCCACACTTCTGCCTGCAAGGACCCCTGTGCTCTTCCCATCACTCTACTGCACGCCCAGCCAAGCCAAAGCCTTACATAGACTCCTGCACACACCCAGAGCCGCTCACACTCACACGCACTGTTGTTCTGCCTCTATTCCCATTCATGGCACCCCATGTGGCCCCAGTACTGGCCCTCAGCCTGCTGGCTCTCTGCACTTCCCCAGGTAAGGCTGAGAGGAGGGTTAGGGTGAAAGGTGGGCAGGGGCTGATGTCCAGATCTCAGGCTTCTTGGCACTGGACATGAGGGACATGGTGAGTTCACTCATGAATACTTGGGTCTGCATGTTTCAGTGTACCTGTGCCTCTGAATTCCTATGTGGATCTGTCTCTTGGTATATCCCAGGGCCTACTGCTACCCTTCTCTCTGCAGCCTCTACTTCCTGCTTCCTCAGTTTCCTAGTCAGGAGAGAACAGTATGTTCAGGGTTGACATAACATTCCTGGGCATGAATATTATGTCCACCCTGTATTTACTTAAGGTAGGGAGAAAGGCTGAAAGTCAACATTTTTAGCAATTCATAAGCCCCTTAACACTAGCTTCTCCTCCACCCCATCCCTCCCAGGGCTAGGACCAGAAATAACTCTTTATTTACTAGATTGTGGGGAAATTGAAAGGTCCTGGGAGAGAGGTAGGGGTGATCAGGGCAGCAGGAAGGCATTTGTGGGGCTCAGGGCAGTAGTTGTTTACCAAACAGTCTAGAAGTATTACAATGTATTTACAACCAGTAGGGCCACATTGGTCTAACTGCTGCACATGTGGGAAACACACACACACACATACACGCACATACTCATGTTCTTAGTCCCAGTTAAGCCATGGCCTTCCCTCCTCAAGGTCCCTATGCCCTCTTGCAGCCCCAGTTCTAGGTGGTGCTAATGATGCTGAAGACTGCTGCCTGTCTGTTACCCAGCGCCCCATCCCTGGGAACATTGTGAGGGCCTTTCGCTACCTCCTCATCAAGGATGGCTGCAGGGTGCCTGCTGTTGTGTGAGTTTCAGGAACAGTGTTTAGCCTCATCACTCCCATCAGTCCTGGGTGATACTCCCACCTCCTCATCCCCTAGCTGGGCTAAGCCCAGCTCCTTCAAGGAAACTCCTGAAACAGGTTCCCAGATAGTCCCTAGCCACACTGAGTTCCAGGGCTTCATTCTTTCTGGCCTCTGATCTCTGACTCCAGGTTCACCACACTGAGGGGCTACCAGCTCTGTGCACCCCCAGACCAGCCCTGGGTGGACCGTATCATCCGAAGATTGAAGAAGACCTCTGCCAAGGTAAGCCTCGCCCTTCCTGGCCCTCCCTTCTCCCTCTGATCCCCTAAGAGTACAGCCCATGACCCTGCATCTCCTTCCTCCCCCAGAGCAAGCACCACAGCAGTTAGCCATGACAACACCAAAGGGAGCCCTGTGTCTGGGTGAAGAGATGTGAATCACCCTGACCCGGGGAACCAAGGACCAGAAGGCAGGGCCAGGTCTCCAGCTTCTCAGCACCAGACCTGACCCAGCCAGGGCAGAGCCTGGAGCATCAGTGTGAGTGTGAGTGCGTGACTGTGAGCAAGAGGGTGAGTGTGTGAGGGCACAGCTTCTCCACACCCAGACGGCAATGCTTCCAATAAAGGCCCTGGCACCCACAAATCTGTCTGTGTCTGTTTGCTGCCTATCCAAGAGGACAGGAATAGGAAGGATGGAGATGAGAAGGCAGGATCTATTTTCCATCTAGTGGCCTTAACAAACTCCTCACCAGGCTCCACCCAATACCCTGATGCCCTCAGGATCAGCCCCACAGTTAGGGTGTCCCCACCATGTCTCCTCACAGCTCTATCACACTCCACAGTTCAACAGCCTCCCTTCCCTGAGGGAGCCAGTCTCTCATGCCTCCCAGTCTTTGCTTTTCAAGGCAGGTGTTCAAGCATCCAGGAGCTCAGGGCTCAGATATCACTGGGGGAAAGGAGTTGTCGGGAACCAGTTCTCATGACTAGGGCAGGAACAGAGGGCCCCCCTCCACTGCCTAGGGAGGAAAGTACCCATCTGCCCACACCATTCCCTCAGTCTGGCTCTTCTCTCTCCTCTGCCCCCACTGACTCCCATTTGTGCCTGGACAGCTCTTCCTCCAAGAAGCCTTCCTGACCCCAGCCAGGTGCACTAGCTTCCCTCTCCCTCCCCTCTCACATCATTCATCACACTGACTTACACTTGCTAGTCTGGCCACTTCCCGGACAGAGATCATGTCTATTTTGGTTTCTGCTCTTTTCTGGTGTCTGGCATGCAGCCTGGCACAAAGTAGTCACTCAACAAATATTAGTTTAAAGAATGAATAAATATGTGAGGCAAGGCTCAGCAGCCAGAGGTGAGGGCCCAACCGTCCATTCTGTCCATATAGAACCTAATCTATTGCCAGCTGGGTAATCCTGTGGCCATGCCTCTCAGGGGCACAGATAGACCTGGAAGCCAGAGGTCAGAAATGAGAGAGAAGTCCACGGGGTTTAAAGAAGTATCCAGGGAAGCTTGGAAGACTCAGCATGGAGGACCCCTCTGCTACCCCTGTCATCCACATGGACTCCAATGCTCAGAGGCAATCCTGAGAAAGTCTCCCCAGCTAAGATGGGAAAGGAGCCTCAGCCCTGGGGGATGAATGCTCTGTGACTCCTACAGTGTCCCACAGGGCTGCTCTGTGAGGATTGAGTGCCTCATTCTTGGGAAAACCCCAAGGGAAGCTGGCTGGCCTCCAGACAGTGGCCTCTAAGAGCCTGTCCATCTGGGAGTGACAAGTTTGCGCTTCTGGCATCAGATGGCAGCAAGGAGGCTAGACTGAGCATCTTTACCTGGAAAGAGAGTCCATTGTTATATCAGCTGTATCTCAGCTGGCAACAAAACTAGGCCTAGCAGGCCTTGGAAAGGGACAATGGTGAGGGGGTTGTGCCAACCCCTCAGCACTGGGCTGAGACCATGACATCCTTTCTTCTCTGCTCCCTGAAGCAGTTGTTCAAAACCTCAGGTATCCAGGGTCTCAAAGCCACAAGTGTGGGAGGGAGGGGGGTAGTTTTTAAGAACAGCTGCTATATTGGAAGTTTGGCTCTGCTGCCTAGATGAAATTACTACCCAACCATTCATGCATGCATGAATCCATTCATCCACCTGTTTCTTTGTTCATTAGACTTCCATCCACATCCCTCACGCACCCACTCACCCACCTCCCACCCATCTATCCATTAGTCCATCCATCAAGCCAACCAACCTTGGAGTTCCAGATCTCCCAGCTGTGGACCCTATGACCTGCATCCCAGCAGGCAGAGAACAGACACACATATGAGGCAAGAACATTGCCTCAGATCCTTCTCATTTCCCAGTAAAATCAAAAGGAAGTCAGCCTGCCACAGAAGCAGACACAAACACTCTCTCTGGATCCTCACAGGAACACACAGAGTAGGGGATATGAAGGTGTGAGCTCAAGGAAGATACTACCAGGACAGAGCCCCCAGACACTACCTCCATGACACTGCCACTAGGACAAGAGCAAGTCCTGAACTCAATGCCTGAGTCAGCATCTCATGGTCTAGTCTTCATCGCACTCACAGTACAACTCCAGCCAAGTTCCTTCCCACTCTGCACCCTGAGGCCTCAGCTTCCCCATCTGTCAACTAGGAAGGAGAGGCTTTATTTTTGAGACGACTTCCAAAAAAAGATGTGACTCCTAAATCTTTGGCTCTCACACTAAACCCCCAGTATTTGCACAGGCTCCCCAAAAAGCCATGCACAACCAGAAACACTCCCACTTCCCAGGGACCCTAGGGTCACACTCTGAGAAAGGGAAAGCTGAAGTTCAGGAAGAGAGAAAATAATCTAGGACAGTAATATTCAACCAGTGTGCCTCAGCGCACTGTGTGTTGTGAGAGGATCTTAGGTGTGTTATGAAAATTTTTTAAGATCATTAATTAAATTATTTTTGAAAGAAGTAAAGCACAGTAAGCATATTCTTTTTCATTCCTCTGTTTTTTTTTTTTTTGGATCAATATAATTTAAGTGTGCCGCAGAAGTTTAATTACAGGTTCAAGTGTGCTGTGAGATAAAAACGGTTGAAAAACACTGCTCTAGGAGCTAGTAAAGTTGGATTAAACAGCCCTCTGCTTGACCCTGGAAGCCTGGGAAATGAAGAATGTGGACGAAGTCTGGAGGGGCCGACAACAGAGCTCCACAGGAAATAGGCATGCAACCCTCCCAACCCTTCTCCATCAATACTTTCCATCCTAGCTTTCTTCCTCGCTCTTTTTCCCACCTCTCCACCAGCCACAGCGACCCCTCATGGGCAAGGGTCTTAGCCCTTTACCTTCCTGCCAGGTGAGTAAGCCCAGCTATGTGAGCCTTGTCATGTTCCATTCAAACATTCTCAGCACTGTAACTCCATCTAATCAACGTCTGTTTCCTGTCACTATGATTCACTGACAACTGTCACTATGATCATTTATCCCAAGTTCTGGTGGGCCAAAAGCCTACCTGCCTATCTCTGAAAACAATGAAGTTGCCAGCTTTCTGAGTAACATTGACTTCTAGCTTCCTGACCAGGATTTGGAAGCTCTGTTGCCTGCATCTAGATAGACACTTTCCTCTCTATGGCACATGGTGTCTTCTCCAGGTTCAAGGCCTACAGCTAAGTGATACCGCCTACCCTGAAGACCTGTGGTCTCAGAAGCCAGTATCTCCATAAAAGTACCTCAACTGACATCCCTACTTAGGGAGCTCCTAGCCTTTTTGGACAAAAAGCTCCCTGTCCAAGCCAGGCGCAGTGGCTCACACCTGTAATCCTAGCACTCTGGAAAATCAAGGCCTGTCGATTGCTTGAGCTCAGGAGTTCAAGACCAGCCTTAGTCAGAGTGAGACCCCCATCTCTAAAAATAGCTCAGCATTGTGGCAGGCACCTGTAGTCCCAGCTACTAGGGAGGCTGAAGCAAGAGAATCACTTGAGTCCAAGAGTTAGAGGTTGCTGTGAGGTATGGCATTCTACCAAGGGTGACAAAGTGAGACTCTGTCTCAAAAAAAAAGAAAGAAAGAAAGAAAATCTCCCTGTCCTGTCCTGTCTGTTGAGACAGCCCAGGAAAATAGATTGGGTCTCAGCTCAGCACCTGTGGCTCAAGCGGCTAAGGCGCCAGCCACATACACCTGAGCTGGCGGGTTCGAATCCAGCCCGGGTCTGCCAAAACAACAATGATGGCTGCAACCAAAAAAAAAAAATAGCCGGGCATTGTGGTGGGTGCCTGTAGTCCCAACTACTTGGGAAGTGGAGGCAGGAGACTGGCTTGAGCCCAGGAGTTGGAGGTTGCTGTGAGCTGTGATGCCATGGCACTCTGCCTAGGGCGACAGCTTGAGGCTCTGTCTCAAAAATAATAATAATAAAAAAAAGAATGGATTGGGTCTTGTCCATAGCTAATGTTGTCAAATTGTTCTGCACAGAGACTGGCAAAGAATAAGCCCCCAAACACATTTGATTAACAAAAACAATTGCACACAGCCCTTTCCCATTATGCCCCCTCCCCACTGTCACCTGGAGCACATCCAGTTCTCAAGACATTTGGGGCTATCCCTGTTATGTGGCTGAGAGTTTGGACAGAGCCAACTCCATACGGTTTTGATCATGTTATGATCATCTCATGTTTAACTTCTCGGGAAGTCCCCATTCCATGTCAGCCCCTTCTTCTAAGCTCTGGGAAACTCAGAAACAGTCAGAAAACCCTGGGAATAAAAGTCTCACAAAGGAGTAGGACTCCTAATTGGGGAGTTTCCTTCAAGAGCCCATCTGTAAAAATAAACAGGCATTTCTCTAACCAGAAAACAATTTGATGGCTCGTGAAACTGTCCAAATGGAAGGACATGGCTCTGTAATACTAGTTAATTCAGCATGAGTACTTATGAGGTGCTTGGCACTGCTTTAAGTACTATTACCATTCTTATGTTGCAGATGAGAAAACTGAGGTACAGAGATTAAGTAACTTGCCCAGGCTGGACAGCTAGTAAAATGGCAGAGCTAGGGGTTCCTACCTGGACCATCTGGCTCCTGAATATGTACTCTGAATTACTGCACATACCACCTGTCTGAGTTGACCTATCTTATAAGTAAAAATAAAGAACAGTACAGTAGGGCCAGGTCAGAAGAAGTGGCCCATAGGGAAACCACTACTTTTCTGTGCTAGCCATATGCCAGCCTTCAAGCTGAGTCCTTTATTTGCATTTAATCATTGCCCCCTCAAACAACCCTATAAGACATCATTAGTACCATTTTCTGTATAAGGAAATTAACACACAGGGAGGTAGAGTGACATCCCAAACCCCCTCAACTGGTGCGTGACAAAGCTGGGATTGCAGCCCAAGTCTGCCTAATGGTAGGCACTTGGACTGGGGGGGAGGGGCTGAGATGTCTAGGTGGGGGTTGGCTCACTAGGAATAGCTGGGGGAAAAAACAAGAGGGGACACTGGAGGGCCCAGGTGAAACCCCAGCACTTGAAGCCAGACATAGAGATTCCCCTGGAGGGCCTGTAGCCTCCTGAGCCTCCCCAGCAGAAGGAGAATGGGCTTCCTCAGAACCTCAGAGAGAAAGCCCGCTCAGGCTTCAGTTTTCCCCACAGTGGCATGATAGAGAAGAGAATCAGGCTACAAGAATACCTATCTGTCCCCCTTCCCAGGGGAGTAGAAGAGGCCAGGACCTGGTGATGCTAAAAGGAAAGGAGGGATGGAGGGGGGCAACACTGGGCATCCTGAGAATAAGGGTAGAGGCAGGACTGGGGGGCCTGTGGGCAGGGCTTCTGGGGGGCATTGGGCCCTTGGCAGGTGACTGAGGACCTCTGAAGGGCAAAGCATCTGAGGACAGCAGGGACTGGGTCAGACTCCTATAACACTCACTTTTGAGGGCCACTTCCATTTCCCGAGTGTCCAGAAGAAAGCAAGGCAGAGGCCCTCTGGGGATCAGGGTAGATGGGGGAGTCAGATCTCCCTGGCCTGCTGTTGTGCTTAGGACCATCAGGTCTCTATCGTGGCTCCCATGGGGTTGGGAAGACCTGAGCCACCCTGGGCTTCAACCTGGAGGTAGGAAAGCTTTACCCCCATTGATGGGGACACTACCATTCTGGGACAACCAGATTCCCTAGAACGTAGAATCTCAAAGTCTTGGCCCCTGGAAATCTAAGCTTAACACCATGAAAACTTCAATCACTGTACCAAACCCATTCCTGTCAGATCATGGTTTTATAGTTCCTCATTACTTCCTATCAGAGGCCCAACATTGTAAAGCCCTCAATTCAGGAACCCTACCAATACATATTGGATCCTTATTGCTGACACATTACTATCAGGCCACCATTTCTCTGGGGAAATCCTATCACTTTTAAGAACACCCAAACCTGTAAGATAGGACAACAGCACTGCACAACCCAGGGGTCACCAGTCTACTCTCTGTGTAAATGGCACCTCCTGGTAAGTCAGCACTGAGCATAGAGTGCTGCTCTGTATGTTAGTGTAGGGTCCCCAGTAGTCTCAAGGCTGCCAACAAATGGGATCCCAGCCCTAGTAAAACCTCTTGTGTCTAAAGTCATGTTTCATCACTGTCTGCAACACAGAGCATTTATTGACTCCAGGCACTGTTCCAGGCGTTGGCGGTACAACAGTGAAAAAGAGAAATACGGTCTTGGGGGGCACCTGTGGCTCAGTGGGTAGGGCGGATTCTATATACCGAGGGTGGCGGGTTCGAACGCGGCCTGGGCCAAAACTGCAACAAAAAATAGCTGGGCGTGGTGGCGGGCGCCTGTAGTCCCAGCTATTCGAGAGGCTGAGGAAAGAGAATAACCTAAACCGGGAGTTGGAGGTTGTGGGAGCTGTAACGCCACAGCACTCTACCAAGGGCGACAGAGTGAGACTCTGTCTCTAAAAAAAAAAAAAAAAAGATAAATACTGTCTTGGGCTTTGCGAAGCTTCCCCTGGTTCCAAAAAAAAAAAAAAAAGTAAATAAACAAATGCATTAATCAAGATTCGTCTTACTTGAGACTTGGCAGCGCCATCTGGAGGAAGAAGAGGGCCGAGGCTGGAGAAGACAGGGCGGCGGATGATGTTGGGGGAGCTGACCTCTACAGCACCTCTGCGCGTCTCTCACGTCTCTGCAGTCAACCGCGGGAGGCGGGATGGAGCGCGAGGGCAGCAGCGGCAGCGGAGGGAGGGAGCTCGCCCCGCTCCTGCAGCAAATCCTCAGCCCGAAGCTCGTGCCGCGGGTGGGCAACCAGACCCTGTGCCCCAATTCCACTTCTCTCTGCTCCTTCCCAGAGATGTGGTATAGTGCGTTCCTGCGGGCACTGGTGTCTTCTCTCTTCTTTCACCCTCAGACATCACAAATTATGGTAGGTTCGTGTCTGTAAGCATCCTGTTGATGGGCATCGTGGAACCAATTATTGCTGGAATCTTGACGAGTGCAGCAATCGCTGGAATTTACTGAGCAGCGGGGAAGGAAATGATAACATTTGAAGCCCTCACCTTAGGCACTGAACGTTTTGTGTAGTGGTGGTCTCCTTTTTACAGGTTTTAGCTACTCTGTAGCATACCCTTATGCTGAGATGAACCTATTTTTTATAGAATTCTCAAAAAGAATATATTATGTAGTATTTTCTTACTTCTTCAAGTGGAGTCAACTTGGGTGAACAGAAACATGAAGGATATCTCATCCCTTTCCTTAGTTTGAAGCTCCTGGAATCAAAGGTGTTTCTGAACTCAGCATTCTCAACCAAAACAAAGCAAGTTTCCTGGATTTATTTTTTGTAGATCTTAAATTTAAGCAGTTATACCCATGCACCTTTACTAGAGCCAGGTCAGCAATGACTAGGTTGACAACCGTTGCGCTGAAATTGACAGTATTCTGCGAGGTGAGGCATTGTTGCTTATTGCAGAGAAACTAAGGAAGACACTGGTTTATGTCAAATGAGAAGAGTATGTACTAAAATCTTAAATTGATCCAATGTTGCTTAAAATTTGGCAGGTTTTTTTTTCTACATCTTCATGACATTAAGTGCCAAGTAGGTTTTGGTTAAGTATAGCTTTGAAAACATATTTAGTAAAATAAAATACGAAAAAAATTGAAAAAATAAAAAGATTCTTACTTGAAAGCCACTGAGACTTCCCGGCTGATATAAACAGATAAAGAGTTTATTTAAAAGACCCTGGAAAGATGGAGAAAATGGCAAAAATAAGTGAGTCTAGGCAGGCAGAACCATTCCCCAAACAAGCAGTTCAGACCAGACAGCCCTCCAAGGCAGCATCGTGGGATACCAGACAACTGAGGACATCCCATGTTTAAGATAACCTGCTCTGGCCCTCCTCCTGTATCTCGGGATACAGGAAAAAGAGTTCACAGGGCCAAGGGAGCATGCCCACCCAGAGCTCATTCTTCTCCTTTCAGACTACATTTCAGATATGAAAACCAGAGAGTTTCCTGCCCACGCAGCTTCCAATGGCCACATGGGCCTCTTCCTCAAATCTGTCCCTACTAGGATGGAATGTGTCACTGATACACATACTACTAGGTCCAGAGGGTGACCAAGAAATAGCTATTTGCAGGGAATGCAGAAGGATCTTGTATGTATGGGGCTGGAGTGTTTACACCTTTCACAGTGCAGGATAGAACTGAGGGCAGGAAAAAGTGAAGAACAGGCAGTATGCTGGAGCTTGGTTCTTTCCTTCCCACCTCCTTCCATTATGAAACTCTGAGGAGTCCAAGAATTCTAAATTTAAAGACTTCAAGTTGTTTTGAAAGTACATTTTTCAAGAAAATAAAAAAAAAAAGAAAGTACATTTTTCATGGTAGGAAGATAGACATTATTTTTTATTTGACAATGTGTTATGGACCAATTTGTAAATTTTAAATACATTAGAACCTCTGTAAGTTGACCACCCAAGGGACTGTAACAAACTGATCAACATAAGGAACTAGGCCTACTGTACTGATATATACATGCAGTGTGTGTCCAGTCTATGAAAATTACGTCAACTTAAGGAGGTAGTCAATGTAGGGAGGTGGTCAAGTATGGAAGTTCTACTATATTTAGATATCAGGCCTCCATTTGTACTGTTGCCCCAAGTCCCATGAATGTTAAGTGGTCAGCTTCTCCCAGTCACTACTTCTGAAATCATAGCTTTTGCTACCCCTGTAAAGTGGACATTACTTCTACCATCAGTCCTGCCACCCCCAAAATGGATTCTCTAATAACCCTGCTCTTTGACATTACTACTAGTAGAAACTAGGTTCCTATTCACAGTCCTTGGAAGGTGTTTATGATTAGCAAAGCCTAGGTCATGTTTCCAAGTCCGAGCTGCAGGGGAGACTGGGAAAATTAGTATATGACCTTTGGGGAGTCTATGATGAAAAGCAAGGTTAACCAGTAATCAGGACTAATATAATAGGAAATTCCTCATAGAAAGGGGTTAAATTTGTGGGCAGTGAAAAAAATGATAAATATCTCTAGAGTTCACCCTGTAGCTATCCAATATCAACATTCATCCTTCTCCAACACTAGACGTCTTTAAAAATTAAGGGTATCATTTAACATATCACTTTTCCTTAATAAACAGCCAAAAAATTCACCCCTTCCCAAAGAGAGAAAACTGAGAGCCTTAGCAAATTATTGCATCTGTCTTAGTCAGCTCAGGCTGCCAAAACAAAAACACCACAGACTGGGTGGTTTAAACAACAGAAATTTATTTTACCACAGTTCTGGAGGCTAAAAGTCCAAGATCAAGGTGCCAACATGGTCACCTTCTGGTTGTGGGCCCTCTCCTGGCTTACAGAGAGCCAGCTGCCTTCTTACTGTGTGAGTGGGTAGAGGGGGAGAAAGAAATACATTTTCTTACACATTCTTGAGCCAGGCGTGGTGGCTCATGCCTGTAATCCTAGCACTCTGGGAGGCCAAGGCAGGTGGATTGCCTGAGCTCAGGAGTTCAAGACAAGCCTGAGCAAGAAGACCCCGTCTTTACTAAAAATAGATAAACTAGCCAGGTCTGGTGGCAGGTGCTTATAGTTCCAACTACTTGGGAGGCTGAGGCAAGAGGATTGCCTAAGCCCAAGAGTTTGAGGTTGCTATGAACTATGATGCCAGGGCACTCTACCAAGGGTGACAAAGGGGGCCCCACTCTTATGACCTCATTTAACCTTAATTACCTCCTAAAGATCCTATCTCCAGATACAGTCACATTGAGGATTAGGGTTTCAACATACAAACTTTGAAAGAACACACATCCCGGTGGGGAACCTGTGATCTTAAGGCCACATATGGCCTTGTAGGTCCTTAAGTGTGTCCTTTTGATTGAATCCAAATTTTACAGAACAAATCCTTTTATTAACAGGGGTGCAGCATAGAAAGATGAAGATTTTCTTGCCTCCTTTGGTGTTTAAAAAAGAACAATCTTGAAATGAGAAGGCCTCAGGTTTCCCACTCCTCCTCATGCACACCAAGCCTGCTGTGGATCCAGGTGGATCTCCAACACAGCTGTATTCCATGTTGTAGCCCAACATTCCAGGCTGCTTTGACCTTTTGTCATGCTCCTTCATGTGCTTCCAGGATCATTCCAGTCAGGAAAGACAACAAGTGAAGCCTTTTTGTCCAAAGTGACACTTGTCATTTTGGCTCACATTTCACTGGCCAAAGTGGATCACAGAGCCATGCCTAACTTCAAGGGGCAAACTCCTAGGAGAATTAAACCAGAACCTTGGTGAGTAGCAGCAATACCACCACAACAACCTATATTCAAGAATGGAATAAAGCAGGGAGGGGGGAGGGGTGAAAGAAAAGAGAAGCCAATTAAAGTACAAAAAAAATAGACACAATTCACAACAAGGAAGGAAATATAAATAAAAGCTATAGTCAATAGTTCTGCAATTGTTCCTGGGGCTTACTTACATGGCATTTATTACTTTTTTTCTTGTATTGGTTTTCTATTGCTGCGTAACAAATCACCACAAATTTAGCACCCTAAACAATTCAAATTTGTTATCTGTTTCTGTGGGCCAGAAGTGTAAGTATAGGTTGACTGGGTCTTCTGCTCAAGCTAATTAGATCTGATCAGAAATAACTCCCCCCCCCCTTTCGCACACGCATAGCCTTTGTCATCACTAGCCCTTTCCCCACCCTGCCAACATTGAGATTAATCACAAATCCCTATTATCTCTCCTCTGAGAGTGTGGTAGTTTACCTGTTCATTCTCTCTAGAATGTCCTCCCTTCTGGCCCACGTTCAAGATTCTGCAAAGCTCCTCCTCATGCAGCCTTGCCTGCCTCCCTCTTACCCTTCAGGGTTTCCCATCTCCAGCCACATAGGTCACCTTCTCCTTTGTGTTCAGTGACCCTTGTTTCCTGAGCATTTCCCAAGCCAGCTCAGCCCAGGTCCAGACACCCTGGGGCTAAGAGTGACCCAAACTGCAGGGAATAGAAAGGTATTCAGGAACTCCTGGTAGTGGTGTTACTTCAAGCTCCAGAGGGTAAGAAGCAGGGAAGTGGGGTGGCTATTGCTCAAGACTTTCCCTCATTCTGATGTTCTGTCACCTCTGGAAGTTCTGTGCAATGTTTCATCTACACACTGGGAATACAGGGTCAAGCTCTGCCCCTCTGACTGAGCCAAGACCCTGAAGACATTGATAAGGAGATTGGAAAAAGATGGGAAGTGAAGCAGACATCTTCCCAGGATCAGGGACTTTCAGAAGCTGAGTCATTTAGTTTCTTGCTCATTTCCAACCCCTTTCTGGAACAAGACATCATAGCTCACTCAGGCCAGGAGTGACATACTCCATTTTGCCCATACAATTGATGCCCTCTACAGGCCCCATGAAGTTGAGCACCCAGGCCAGGTACCCCATGTCCCCTTTTCCCTGGGATGTCCTTTGCAGTCCCTGTGAGGTTGAGGGCCAAGAAGGGATGGATTGAAAGAAAGAGCAGCCAGGGCGGCGCCTGTGGCTCAGTCGGTAGGGCGCCGGCCCCATATACCGAGGGTGGCGGGTTCAAACCTAGCCCAACCCGGCCCCGGCTGAACTGCAACCAAAAAAAAAAAAAAAAAATAGCCGGGCATTGTGGCAGGCGTCTGTAGTCCCAGCTACTCAGGAGGCTGAGGCAAGAGAGTCGCTTAAGCCCAGGAGTTGGAGGTTGCTGTGAGCTGTATGATGCCATGGCACTCTACCGCCATGGCACTCTACCATCATGGCACTCTACCAAGGGGCCATAAAGTGAAACTCTGTCTCTACCAAAAAAAAAAAAAAAAAGAAAGAGCAGCCAGAAAACAAAACTTCACCCACCTGCACATGTCCATACCCACACACATAAACACAGGCACATAGTTAATCACTTGTATATCACGGACACACTACAAACATTTAAGCATACACGTATAATCACAATACAGACACAAGGACACAAACTCACATACATGATCACATGTATATAGTTATGGACACATAGACACACAAGGACAAATCTCTTCTCCTAGACTTTATCAAATCTATCACTTATTATATCACCTTGGGGGGTAAGGTGATATAGTAAGTGATAGACTTGATAAAAGAAGGTAGCTAAACAGTTTCTGGGTCTAAAGGGACCTGTTGACTGGAGAGCCCTTTGTTTTGCTGGGCACTGGAATGGTTTAAGTTTGGAACGCTACAGATAAGACTTTGGATAGTGGCTCAGTGCCTGTAGCTCAGCGGCTTGGGTGCCAGCCACATACAACAGAACTGGTGGATTCAATCCCAGCCCAGGCCTGCCAAACAACAATGACAATTATAACCAAAAAATAGCTGGGCATTGGCAGGCACCTGTAGTCGCAGCTACTTGGAAGGCTGAGGGAAGAGAATCGCTTAAGCCCAAGAGTTTGAGGTTGTTGTGAGCTGTGATGCCACAGCACTCTACTGAGGGTGAAATAGTGAGACTCTGTCTGGAAGAAATAAAAAAGACTTAGGATAGAGTTATTAAAAAGAGAAATTTGAGCTGGGTACAGCGGCTTATGCCTGTAATCCTAGCACTCTGGGAGGCCAAGGCAGATGGATTGCTTGAGCTCAGGAGTTTGAGACCAGCCTGAGCAAGAGCCAGACCCACTCCCACCCCATCACTACTAAAAATAGAAAAACCAGGCAGGTGTTGTGGCACATGCCTGTAGTGTCAGCTACTCAGGAGGCTGAGGCAAGAGGATCACTTGAACCCAAGAGTTTGAGGTTGCTGTGAGCTGTGATATCATAGCACTCTACCAAGGGTGACAAAGTAAGAAGAAAGAGACTGGGGGTGGAGGGGGTGGGGAGAGACCCAGCTTCAGAATTGAAGTTGGCAAGTGAGATCAGGCTTATTGCCTTCAGTGTCTTGGCAACGAAATATAGTCAGAGAAATAAACAGATGGAATGGAATGAGTGGGTAAATGCATGAATAAGGCAGAAAAATATGGCCCACAGTTAAATCTGTCACATCAATTACTCTAGGGCTGGGTAACAGTGAGAAATAGAATAGCACCCCACACCTGAGAGGTCTCCTCTACTTGTCTCTTGGATCTTGCAGGATAGTTCTCTGGGTGGCCTTGGACTGACCCAGTTCTTCCCCCTTTCTCATTTGTAGTTCTGAAGAATAACTGCAGAATATGCTAGAAATGTAACATCTTGAGATAAAGGGGAGCTGGCCAGAACAGCCGAGGCTTTATTCTAGTCCTACCCCAGAAACAGAATGTCCTTCAGTGTTTTACCCCAGTAATTGTCCTGAGATTACTGAAAACCTAGGGTGGGCTGCTTTCTGGGGTCCCTTAGCTGCAGTGCAAGTGGGGCACAGGCAAGCTGAGACTTCATCTGCCCTGAGCAGCTTACCTGAGCCTTGGGGGCCTGGTTCCTTTCCCGATGATGCCTAGACCTCTATTGTCCCTTGCTGTCTGCCTGTAATAAATCCACTTGATGTAACTTGTTGCCTTTTAGAGTGCTCTACCTCATAGAATCCAGACTGTACAGTGAGATTGATTCACAGGTCTCTCTCTTATCTTTCTGTAAGCTGACCAACCTCTCTCCTCAGAAATTGCTCTTAATTCCCAGGATTGAGAGGGCATGGTAGAAGAGGGGGATGTTCTAGGCCAGGTTGCCCTCTAGCTATTCCTCTGACTCAGCTCTGGGAAATGGGTCAATGAGGGAGAGGGACAGTGCTAGCTGGACCTGAAGGGTGAAGTTCTAGAGTCCAGAGATGTGAGACAGGGGAGCTGAACCAGCTTCCAAAGAATGTTCCTTTTAGCTTTTCTTATCCAAGGAAGGAATGAGTCAATAGTAGATGTGTAGGCACAATGATGGGCCTAAGGAGCTCTGGAGAATCTGGAGAGGACCTTCTCTAGCCAGCCTCACCCTGTTCCTGGTGTGACCTTCAAGGAATCTGGTGGACTAGCTATGTCCCATCTTTTCTACCCCCATGTGTTTTAGGACAGAGAAGAGGGAATGAGGAGAAACTTGGGGAAAAGAGAAACACTCCTTATCTGATCTCTAATCCTAAACCAAACCCTGACCCCCCCAACCTTGAGAATGATGGTTCAAATGTCTCCAAGAGGAGAGCACTGCAAACCTTGCAAACTTTACTCTAACAATTAACAGAGCAAACCCTCCTCCCCTTATCCAGACTGCTGATTGCTGAGATTCTCAGAGCTGAATCTAAGGAGTAAGAAATTGATGCAGGGAGGATACTGAGGAGAGTTATGAAAGGGAAAAGAGGTTCTTCCACAAGGAGGGAGACATGAGGAGCAGATCCAGCGGGAAGGTACTCTGCTACCAACTCTTATACTGCAATTCATTTCTGACACTGACCACCCAGAGCCTAGCATCAGCCTCCACAGGTTTAGGGGGAAGGTCCCCAACATGACTGCCCCCACTTTAGATGACAGCCAAAAGGGTCCCCAAGCCACCCACATTTCTGACCAACTGACTGTAAGTCTGGGAGGTTCTCACAATCACCTCAGTTTTAGTAATTTGTTAGAATGAATAGAATGCAGGAAAGTGCTTATGCTTACAATTTTTTATAAAGGGTAAACATCAGGAAAAGCCAATGAAGAGACACATAGAATGAAGTCTGGAAGGATCTCAAATGCAAAGCTTCTTTCTGTGGTCTCTCCCCATGAAGACACAGGGTGTATCACCCTCCTGCACATCGATGTGTTCACCAACAAGAAAGTTTTATGAGCTTTGGTTTCCAGGGTTTTTATTGAGATTTCTTTATGTTGAATTGTTGGCCACATACCTGAATTTAACCTCCATTCTCACTCCCCTCCCCAGAGGTGTGGCTGGCTCTAGTTCCCAACCCTCCAATCACAGGGCTAGTCTTTCTGGTGACCAGCTCCCATCCTGAGTCATCACATCCCATCTCTTAGCATAAATTCAGGTGTGAGCCTGACCAAAAATAGAGCCTCTACAAAAAATAGAAAAAAATTAGCCAGCTGTGATAGTGCATGCCTGTAGTCCAGCTACTTGAGAGGCTGAGTCAGAATACTTGAGCCCAGGAGTTTGAGGTTGCATTGAGCCATAATGATGCCACTGTACTTCAGCTGGGTTGACAGAGCAAGACCTTGTCTAAAAAAAAAAAAAAAAAAAATTCAGGTGTGATCCAAGGGGCTCAATACTTGGGAAATTCCAGTGATTTAATCTCCCTCTCAGGAACCACGGATGAAGGCCAAATTGTTTATCATATACCAGAAGTTTCTGAGCGTTGAAAAGGAAAGCTTTAGGGAACCATAAACAGGAAACAGCCACAGCCTCCCACAAGCTCCCACACACACTCATAGGATCCTCACAGGCCTCCAAGGACTCCCTCACCATCATGATCACCCTCCTGTTTACTCTCCTCTGCCCAACATCACGCACAATCTCACACAGGACTCCTGCATGCCACACATACTTGCTGCTCCAAGGGTCTCTCTCCCTGTGTTCATCTCTATTCATCCTTCATAGCCTCCTGTGTGGCAACACTCCTCAGCACATTGATTTTCTTGCCAAGAGGTAAAATGGGGCAGAAGTTAACAAAGGTGAGAGGCATAGCAGGGATCAGCACATGGGTCTCAGGAGAGTGTGAATTCATGTCAACATCCAGGTCCAAGTATGAACCTGAGGTTGTACATATACCAAATAGATGTGCCTTTGTGGTGATTTCTATGTCCCTGTGTGACACATGTCCCTAGTGTGTATTACTAGGCCGTCTCTGTGCATGCCTGGGTCTTGTGTGTGCACCTGTGTGATGGAGATGAGCCTGTGCCCCAGGTGTTCCTTTACAGGTCAGTGCCTTTGGGTATTCTTGGAGTCCTGGAGCCTTTGGGTATTCTTCTCACTATAGATTCAGTGTCATCTAGCCTAGGTTTCCTAGAGGAAGAAGATAGTGCCTGTGGGTGGGAAAGAAAGCAAAACTAAAGCTACGCACTGAACACAGACATCCTAATTCCAGTTAGGGCAGTGGTCTTCCTACTTTAGAGTCCCTAAACCTAATGCCCACCCTCCAGCTCTCAGTGACGCCAATGACTTTGAGGACTCAGCTTCCTAGTGAACAAACACCCAATTCCTAGAAAGATTTTTGGTGCCTTCTGCAGATTAACTTTGTCCTGTGGGTCAGGTTAGAGAGTGTACAGGGTCCTCTCCTTCCAATTACTTCCACCATCATCCAGGTCTCCATTCACCATTTCATTCCCTTCTCCTTGCCCAGTCCCTCCCACAAGAAAGCCCCTAAAACAAGTTCCCAAATGTGGTCTTTGCCTTCTGCCTCTTACACCAAGGCCTTCCAGGAAGCTGAGTTCCAGGGATCCATTGTCCCTGAGTCTAGATTACTCACACTGATGGTCCACCAGCTCTGCGTACCCCCAGACCAGCCCTGGGTAGACCAAATCATCTGGACACTGAAGAAGACATCTGCTAAGGCAACCCTGGTCCTCCCTCCTCCCTCTGAGCCCTGAAAAGTCCAGCCCATGACCCTGCATCTCCTTCTTCCCCCAGAGCAAGCACCATAGCAGTTAGCTATGACAGCACCACAGGGAGCCCTGTGTCTGAGTGAGGGGATGTGAGTCTCCCCAGCCTAGGGAACAAAGGACCAGAAGGGAAAGTCAGGTCTCCAGCTCCTCAACACCATACCTGACCCAGCCAGGACGGGGCCTGGAACATCAATGTGAGTGTGAGTGTGAGCAAGAGGGTGAGTGTGTGAGGGCACAGCTTCTCCACACCCAGACTGCAATGCTTCTAACAAAGCTTTGGCACCCGTGGATCAATAAAGCCACTGGCACCCATGAATTTATCTGCTGTCTGTGGCTCAGGCAGGGGAAGGCAGGTATGACAGAGAGAAACAGGGTGGGCTGAGGGAGAGGACAGGGATTTCCATTCCTCACATTTCAACCTGAGGTAACTTTAACCTCACTCATTTCTATGGTCTCGCCCATGCAGTCAGCCCAGCCACGAGGCTTTCTTCTCCCCTCTCCAGACTAAGTAAGTATGGCTCAGTCTTGGGCCTTGGCTAGGATGTCAGAGGCCAGGAGCAGCTATTTCAAACCTCCCACAATGTCAACTGCCCTTCTTGGCTCTCTTCTGTAGCACTTTCTACCCAGCCATTCTGCTATGTTTACTGTACTGATATCTAATTGTTCTATCTTGACCCTCAAACCCCCCTAGATGGTAAGCTCTCTAAGGCCAGAGACTGTGCTTCTTTACTACTATATTCCTATACCCAGCACAATGCCTGGCACCTAGTAGACACTCAGTAAATTTCTGTCAATTGAATGACTGCAGGTAAAAAAAAAAAAAAAAATCGCAGGAAGATAAGTCTCAGCTGATAAGGACTATGACCCTCAAGCCACTGAGTATCTTGGCTAAGGCAACTGAGCCAAGCATTTTCTTAGCCTGGCATGGGTTCTCTCCAGGGGCCTATTCCTCTCAGCACCCAGTCATACGCAAGGTATAGGGCAGGCAAGAGAGGTAAGTGGCAGAGCCAGAACCAGGAAGGGGAGGGGTGGTGACTGAAAAATCAGTACTGGACAGGGTGGCGCCTGTGGCTCAAAGGAGTAGGGCCCCATATGCTGGAGGTGGCGGGTTCAAACCCAGCCCCGGCCAAAAACTGCAAAAAAAAACAACAAAAAAACAGTACTGGACAGAGTCTCAATGCTCTCTTCTTGCTGCCTGGTGCTGAGACCTCCTGTTCCCAGGATGTAACTCCAAAATCTGACTCCATCCCAATACAAGAGTCCTGTGCCAGGTATCTCCAAAAACCCTGACTCCGCCCCTTTACAGACAGCCCCTGGCTCCATCTCCCAGAGTGCCATTTTGACTCCGCCTTCGCTTGGAGAAATGCCGACTCCACCCCTTCCGGGTGATAGGCAAACCCCACCCCTAGAGCGCGACGACGTTCCTATGACGTAATGGTAACGGTCTGTTTCCGGGGTGGAGCCAGGGAGGGCGGGAGTTTAGGCTGCGCCGACCCCTCAGCCCCCCTCCAGGTGACCCCAGCCCCTGAAAATCCTCACCCAGCGCCCCAAATCTCCCAGCCCCATGGCTGCCAAACCTCTCGCCATGACCCCTTAAATACCCCAGGTCCCCGAGATGACCAACCTCCTAACCTTAACTTGTAGTGCGTCCTAAATCTTCGATCCCACCCTGTCCCAAAGTGGCAACTGAGGCTTCCCGAGGGCACCAGCCTGAGATTACCCGAGAATTAGTCAGACTCGTCCTGAGAATGACGGAGAAAGGGACCTGGAGTTGGGGGACCTTTGATTCAATCATGCTGCTCCCCAGGAGACGTTCGGAGCCCAGGACATGTCGGGATTGAGGAGATACGAGGTGGCGCTGGAGGCGGAGGAGGAGTGAGTGGAGGCGGGGTTCTGCGGAGGAGGAGCCAGGAGGCTCCGGGGTTGGGGGAGGGTGCGTGTTCTCCGGGGGCGAGCTACGCGGGCGGGGCGGGGCCTCCTAAGGGGCGTAGGCTGTGAAGGACCGCCTTTAAGCGCGGGGGCGGAGCCTTTCTCGAGGGCGAGGCGCCCGAGGGGCGGAGTCTGTGGGGTCAGCCCCGCCCCGCCCCGCCCGGCTCTGCCTTCTGTCTGCAGGATCTACTGGGGCTGTTTCTACTTTTTCCCTTGGCTGCGCATGTGGCGGAGGGAGCGGAGGTGAGGGGGCTGCGATATCGCGGACCTGCCGGGGGCATGCACGAGGCTGACTCTCTGAGGACGGATGGGGGGAAATCCGCTTAGCCCCCGCCCGCCTCATGCCAGTGTCGGCTCGCCCCACAGCTCGGCGCACCCCGGGGAGCAGAAGCTGGAGTCTCTGCGGGGCCTGATGAGCTGTCTGTCGAGCGGCCTGGGTCCTGCTCCCCAGCGCTCGGGTCGTAGCCTCCCTAGCCGCACCCCCACCGCCGCTGCCCAGCCAGCTGGTGCATTAAAGATTTAAGCTGAATCTCACCGTACCGACCTCTTGACTCTGCCGCCGCTGCCACCATTCGAGCTGAAAGCCTCTTTCCACACTGGCTGTTTCCTACTGACAGGGCTTCCCTTCCCGTTAGGCTGCCCTTCCATGTTAAGGTTATTCCTAAGAGCCCCTCATCATTGTGAAGCCTCCTGTTACTCTGACTGCCTCCTCATCACACCCACCCACCCACCCCCAAAAAACCCACCCATCACTGTGAGTTGTCTATATGGAGACAACTAATCCTGATCTGATCTTCCTCTCAACTTTATCCCACCTTAATGTTTTCCCATAACCCCAGTTCTCTTACCATCTTCCTTCTACCCAGGAATTGCCAGTTATCTGAAGAATCTTCTCTTCCTGGGAGTGCATCTAAAACATTATAAGCCAGAAGTATAGGATGCATGCTGTGAGAGGAGGGAAAGATTCCTAGAAGCTGCCTGCCACAGGGGAGTGACAGGTTGAAGACCTTCCCTCCAGTTAATATTCCAACTTCTGGCTCCTCTGGTATGATTTCAAGTTTAGAGATACTTGGCATCAACCCGCCCTGCGCTTCTTACTACCTTCCCAGGAGAGTCTAAGGACCACTCCTCTCTCCCTTTTGTCTAGTCACCCAACCAGTCTGGTACCCACTTACTCCTAAAGTGGTTGGTACCCCCTTACTGCTAAAATGGTAAGAGTCAAGGACTACATAGGCCCAAATCCAGAAGGGACACCGGAGGATTAAGTTAAAGAGAGCCCACTTGCGGACTGGGGCCAAAGCTGACTTTCAGCTTTTTGCTGCCCCTGTTTTTCTTACAACAAATGTGGCTGGGGTAAAGACTTGGCTTATCTTTGGAGATGCCAAAGGGGCGAGGTGGGGAAAAGTCTAGGAAAGACCACAATGTGTATAGCAGGCAGCCAGCTGATAGAGAAAGGACTATAACATGACTATGGAAATGGAATTTCTTTGGGACTTCTTCAATAGCTACACCCCAGCTGTGGAGTACAAGTCTAGATTGGAGGGTAAGAGAAAGACCCTAGGGCTTCTGCTACCAGAAGTTATAAATGAATAACCTCTGGGTTATGGTCACCTTCAACAAAGTGCCCAAGCTCTTGAGCCACTTCCTCACAACATTTACATCAAAGAATCCTTCTATCCCTACGACTTCTGGGCTTTAAAAAACAAGACTTAAAGATAAAACAAACAGGCTCGGCACCCATAGCACAGTGATTACGGTGCCAGCCACATATACCGAGGCTGGCAGGTTCGAACCCAGCCTGGGCCAGCTAAAACAACAATGATAACTGCAACAAAACATAGCCAGGCAATCGTTTCTCGGCCTTTTGGCTAAGATCAAGTGCAAAAAATAGCCAGGCATTGTGGCAGGCACCTGTAGTCCCAGCTACTTGGGAGGCTGAGGCAAGAGAATGGCTTGGGCAGTGCCTGTGGCCCAAATAGGGCACCAGTCCCATATGCCCGGAGGTGGTGGGTTCAAACCCAGCCCTGGCCAAAAACCACACACACACACACAAAAAAAAAAATCGCTTAAGCCCAAGAGTTGCAGGTTGCTGTGAGCTGTGATACCATAGCACTCTACTGAGGGCAACATAGTAAGTAAGGGCAACATAGTAAGTATCTCAAAACAAACAAACAAACAAAAAAACCTTCAAATGTGGAGTGCCCTGTCTAGCCCAGGGCTCACATCTCACCAGGATGCTGTCAGAACACCTGAAGATCCTGGAAATAAATTCTAAGCCAGGGCTCTCAAGTCTCACCCTGGATAGGGAGAGAAGAGTCTAAAATTTTCATCCTGGAAGGGGACTAGCACCTACTTTGAGAGCTGAAGTCCTTCCTGGTTGTTGAAGCGGACCTGCAGAAAAAGGACTGCCCAGAGAAAGTGTGAGTCCTATCCCAAGAGTCCTGCCCCATAGTGGATGGCTGACCAGAGTAGAAGACCAAAAGATACCCCTGCAACAACCAGGTAAAGGCTGGATTATTTAGTTATGACTCAATTTATGTTTTAAATACAGAGCAGAACTTGAGGATTGAAATCCCTAGACCAAGAGTAGGAAGTTCTTTAAGGAGCCAGGATCACTAAACCCAGCACCATGCCCCTGCCCCTGCCCTACCCTAGGCAGCCCCTAGCTTCCTAGAAAGGACTGAATGAAAAGGGGTAGGAGTTTGCATTAGGGAGAGGTGGGTAAGAGGGGAATGAGGGCTGGGTACAAGATTAGAAGAAAGAAGGAGATAAGAGGTTGAGGTTGTAGCAGCTAGAGGATGAGAGGCAGAGGGTGTAGGGTTTGGAGATAAGGGTATTACTGAATCCTAGTCAGGAATGGAGGTGTTCCTCTAGGCCCACAGTGGAAAAAGGAGCTCATGAATCTGTCTCCAACAAGTCAGGGACTAACTCTGGAGACCCCAGGGCCTGCTGGCAAGAGGTTGGCATTCCTGGAACAAGACTAGGCAGAAAGAAGAAGATAATATTTCTTGGTCCTTTCACCTGTTTTGATAACAGCAACCTGGCACCAAAGAGTGGGGGTTTTTGTTGTTGTTGTTGTTGTTTTGTTTTTTTGAGACAGTCTGTTACCCTGAGTAGAGTGCTACATGACGTCATAGCTCATAGCAACCTCAAACTCCTGGGTTCAAGCAATTCTTCTGCCTCCAGCTCCTGTGTAGGTAGGATTAGAGGTGCCCATCACAACCCAGCTAGTTTTTCTATTTTTAGTAGAGACAGGGTCTTGCTCATGCTCAGGCTGGTCTTGAACTCCCAGCTTAAGCAGTCCACCCACCTCAGCCTCCCAGAGTGCTCGGATTACAGGCATGAGCCACCACACCTGACCACCAAAGAACTTTTATCTGTTCTCTTCTAATCCATTTTCCCTTCCTGTCTTCCTGCATCATACCCCCTTCATCATCTCCAAGGCACTGTCAACATTACCAAAAAGGGCCTCCTCATAGTTTCTCTGAATGTGGCTGGCCTCAGCCAAGACTTGCCTTCTGTTAGGAGCTGCTTTCAGGACCCATTCCCATCAGTTTCTCCTGATAAGACAGACAAGCCAGGGCAGGATGTGGGGAAGGGAAGATGTAGGCAAGTTGGTGCTGGCTTCCCCTCTGCTCCCACCCCACTCACAACTCACATCAGAATCTATATGTTAGTTTGACTGGATGATTATGAAAACACAGCCTTGTGGGATTGAGACTTTGAGAATAAGGGCTATATGATTTTGTCTATCATTTTCTGAGTATGGGTATGTATGACTTTGTGAGGTTGACAAAGTGATCAAGATGTGACTGTGAAAGTGTATATGGGTATATAAGTGTAAATGTCTATGATTAGATGCGACTGTGGGTCCTTGACTGCCCTTTAGTCACTGTATCATATGTTCCCCCATCATGCAATAATCCTTTCCCCACCTTCTCTGCTGAGAGCTTAGGAGCCCATGGGAAATGGCAGGCCTGGAAGAGAAAGGGGTCCGTGGCAACAAGTCAAGAATTAGGGCCCTGGAGGGGATAAGCAATACATCACCTCCCTCTGACTCATGTGGTGCCCATAAAAGGCACCCAAATCAAAGGTAGAGGAGGAGGAGAGAGAAGGAAGTTTCCAGGCTGAGCAGCATGAAGGAGCCCTCATCTACCAGCAGCCTCCTTCTGCTGCTACTGTTGCTCCTACTCCCAGACCCTAAAGCAGGTGAGTATTTGGGGGTATAGAAAACTGGGCTCTGAGCTCAGCACCTGTACCTCAGTGGTTAGGGCACTAGCCACATACACTGGGGCTGGGGGATTTGAACCAGGGCTGGGGGATTCGAACCTGGCCCGGGCCTGCTAAACAACAGTGACAACTACAACAAAAAAAACAGCCAGGCATTGTGGCGGGCGCCTGTAGTCCCAGCTACTTGGGAGGCTGAGGCAAGAGAATTGTTTAAGCCCAAGAGTTTGAGGTTGCTGTGAGCTGTGACGTGACAACACTCTATTGAGGGCAACATAGTAAGACTCTGTCTCAAAAAAAGAAGAAGAAGAAGAAAGCTGGGCTCTGGGTGAATAAGATGAAGGGGAAGAGGCCAAGGAAGTCCAACCTAAATCCCAGCTGTCTGATGGAGAGGTCCTTGGTCAGGACCCCTCTGAACACATGGCCCTATTGTCCCCTAGCATTGCTAATACCACCCAGTGCTACCTGCTGTACTCAGCTCTACCGACAGCAACTCTCAAACAAGCTACTGAGGAAGGTCATCCGGGTGGAACTTCAGGAGGCTGATGGGGACTGTTATCTCCAGGCTTTTGTGTGAGCTCTGACCCCACCTCAATACTCCTTACTCTGACCTCAGCCCCAGCCCTTAATGCTGACCCCAACCCCAAGCCCAACTGCTAACTCTGATGCTGACTCAGGTTTTCATCTTGTCCTTGCCCCTGATCCCTGGACCCTAAACTCACCCCCAAGCTATGGGCATAGCCTTAGACCTTTCCCTTCCCAGGCTTCACCTGGCTCGACGCAGCATATGCATCCACCCCCAGAACCACAGCCTCGCTCAGTGGTTTAAGCAACAAGGGAGAAGGCTCCAGGGGAGTCTACCCAACCTGAATTTGGAGCTGCTTGAGAAGATGGACCGGAGCCCCCAACAGCCAAAATAATAAATCAGCATTCAACAATAATCTGAGTGTGATTTTCGAGAACTTCCTCATTCTCTTTATTTGCATCTTCACAGCCCCTGCAAGGGGCAAGGCCAAGAGCCAATGACCCACACACACTCCCCAGGTACCTACATATATACACCAAAAAGAGAACACAACGTTCCCTGTTTCACATATACATGGACACAAATATACACATCTGCACACATTCCTCAGGTGGAACTCCAGCTGTGGGATGCAATCAGAGATCCAGGCACCTTTCAGCTGGTAAAGGGTCTCACAGAAATTGGCTCCAAACAAAACTTCCACCTGTGACCCTGTCCGTAGGGATCTACTGTCCTGCCTGGGTTCTATCTGTCCATTCATCTGCACCAGCAAGACAGAGTTATAGGTGGAATCAGCTAAAGCCCTTGTGGGTCCTCTACAGGTTTGGAGCTCCTAGAAGAAGTAGGAGGCAAATCAGGAGAGATGGTGAAACTGGACCTTGGCCTAGATACTCAGGGGACTAAGGGAGATGACCCATTTCTGAGCCCGACACTGAAAATAAGTGGAGGATCCCAACTCTGAGGGAGCTGCTTCAACATCCTGAAAAACTGGGAGTAAATCTAGCTCTTGACCCATGCATGCCAAAAATGAAAGCAGGGACCCAGCACTGATTGAAGACACCCCTCCCCTAAAAAAGATGGGTATCTAGCTCTTTTTTGAAGAGAGGAGTCCATTTAGGATCCTCAGTATACCAAGAGAGAGGAAAGACTCATTTCTGAGCCCAAAGACTCAAGAAGGAAAGGTCCAGTCCTCAGCCTAAATATTGTTAAGAATAAGAGATCCAACTTGGATTCCAACAAAAATGACTATAGCAACCAGCTCTTAATCCAGGAACTCTCAAAATGGGGGCACACCTTTCCAAATCTAAACTTCCTGGAGGTCCTACTCACCCGGAAGCCTATCCACTGGAATCATTGGAGCCAAGAACCTAGGCTTTTGGGGTCCATGCTTCCTACTCCGTCTCAGCCTCAACCTAGGGCATAAAAAGGCAGCTATCTCCCCAACAATGTGAGGCATCATGGTCTCTTCCAAAAAGTTATATTACTAAAGGGTCAGGAGAGGAATCAGGAGAAACATGAAGTGGGGTGTAAGGGATGGAGGTTCCAGAATCAAACTGACTCAGTGGGAAGTTATGAAGGGTGAAGATAAATGTAGTCTATGAACATCAGGGCATCTGCACGGATCAGAGGCTCAGGGACCAATGGCAGTCACTTACCAGAGCCCTAGGGCCAGGACCCCAGCAACCAGTCCCAGCAAGGAGAAGATTCCCAAAGACGCTAGCACAGCCACCTGCTCCAGGGTGTCTCTGTGATCTAAGGAAGAGGGTCACATCCCACTGTATGACCAAACTCAGTTCTTCTCTCTGAGGCTTTAGGTCCTCTATAACTTTTGCCCATCTGCCCAAGCTCACCAAGCAGCAGTGAGTCTGGTTGAAGAGAGGGCCTTGGAGGAGCCGGGCTGTCCACCTGAGGTTCTGCCTCTGGCTGCACGTGTAGCTGGCCTCCAGCTGGTATTTCCTTCCGTAGGGTCCCTAAAGGAAGGCCATACCTGAGAAGTGTCCACAAGTAGTGGGGGCAGGGCCAGGTCCTGCAGGCAGAACCAAGACCTGGATTGGAAATAGGGGTGCCTGAAAGGAGGATGTAACTCATAGAAGTGCAGCCTATAACGGCAAGGGTGGAGCTTAAGCTAGGGCAGGGATGCAGTCAACTGAGACTGAAGCCTGGGATGGCAATGGCAATGCCTGAGTAGGCAGGGCATGTGCCATGGCCACCTTCTGTGACTCATCCGGCTGGGATATGCTTTAAGGGGGGGTCTCTGCCCCTTTCTTTGGCTCTGTCTCTCACCAGTGCTTGGAGTCCCCCAGGCCTCTGGGCTCCAGGCACTCCAGGTGCCAGCATCCAGAAAGTCCCGGGCACTGACCCGTACAGCATGGGGCAGCCCAGCCACAGCATCTGTAATCACCTCCTCCAATCCAGCTGGCTCCACCTTGGAGGCGAAAATGGTTTGTCAGTGCAACATCCAGTAATTGCAGAGCCTACCCAGATACAGTCTGCAAAGAGCACCCCTTTCTCCCAGTTCCATCCCTGTCAGCTTAGTGTCTAGGACTCACATTGGGTGCCTGGTGGGGTTGGATCTATATATCTAGAGTCTAGAAGATAGTAGTATATAGAGATTACTTAGAGGGGAGTGATATCAGGCTATCTGGGTTCAAATCTTTGCTAAACCATATACTTGGTGACCTCTGTTTCTTCATTTGTAAAATGGGGGAATATTCCCAAACAAGATAAGGTATGGTGTGGTCCTAGCACTTAGGGAGGCTGAGGTGGGTGGATTGCTTGAGCTCAGGAGTTTGAGACCAGCCTGAGCAAGAGCCAAACCCTGTCTCTACTAAAAAAAGAAAAACTAGCCAAGGGCAGCACCTGTGGCTCAAAGGAGTAGGACACCGGCCCTATATGCCGGAGGTGGTGGGTTCAAACCTAGCCCTAGCCAAAAACTGCAAAAAAAAAGAAAAAGAAAAACTAGCCAAGCATCATGGTGCCAGCTAAAGATGCAAGAAGCAGAGGCAAGAGAATCACTTGAGCCCAAGAGTTTGAGGTTGCTATGAGCTATGATGCCACAGCTCTATACCCAGGACTGAAACTTTATCATAAATAAATAAATATTGGTTATTATCTGATGCTACGACTTCCCAGGCCTGATGCCAGACAATCTTTAACATCTCCAGAGGTGGAAATCACCACTATCCTCAGCTGAGGATACAAGTGTTTGTGTAAGGATGTGCCTCTTGTTGAAAGACACTCCTTTTCCTAGAAAAGTTATTTTTTTTTTTTTGTACAGACAGAGTCTCACTTTATGGCCCTCTGTAGAGTGCCGTGGCCTCACACAGCTCACAGCAACCTCCAACTCCTGGGCTTAAGCGATTCTCTTGCCTCAGCCTCCCAAGTAGCTGGGACTACAGGCGCCCGCCACAATGCCCGGCTATTTTTTGGTTGCAGTTTGGCCAGGGCCGGGCTTGAACCCGTCACCCTCGGTATATGGGGCCGGCGCCCCACCAACTGACCCACAGGCACCACCCGAAAAGTTATTTTTTTAAAGCCACAGTGTGTCAGTCACCACCTCAACTCCAACACCCTGCACAAACCACAGGAAACACTCTATGCAGGGGTCCTCAAACTGCGGCCCATGGGCTACATTAGGCAGTGTAATTGTATTTGTTCCCGTTTTTTTTTTTTTTTATTTCAAAATAAGATATGTGCAATGTGCATAGGAATTTGTTCATTTGTTTTTTTTTTTTAAACTATAGTTGAGGCTTGGTAAATGTGGAATGTAAATGTCTTAGCAAAGTAACTAAGAAAATGCCAGGAGGGCTATGTCAACTAATGTGATGAAAATGTGTCAAATGGTCTATGAACCAAGTGTATGGTGCCCCATGATCATATTGATGTACACAGCTATGATTTAATAAAATAAAGAAATAAAGAAATAAATAAAAACTATAGTCCAGCCCTCCAAAGGTCTGAGGGACAGTGAACTGGCCCCCTGTTTAAAAAGTTTGAGGATGCCTGCATAGGGGGAAGCATCAAAGCTTCAGTGACCAGGAAGCGTAGGAAAGCTATACAGAACATCCAGGATCATGAAACCAGAGACAGGACCTCTAGCCCCAGGGTGGGACACACTGCAGGCCTCACCGTGGACCAGGCTGGATGCTGCACTGGACGGTACTGCAGCCGGAACTTGAGCAGGAAGTGGGGCTGGCGGGGCCAGGAGGCAGGGTATGTCCAGCTGGCATGCAGGCGTCTTGGATAACCTGGTACTGACTCTACCCGTAGCCCCTGAGGTGGGTCAGGGCGCACTGAGGGAGGGAGACACAAAGTCAGGGTACAGAACAAGTACCTATCCCTTCCCTAATACTTCCCAAGGTGTATGTTTAAAGGTACCTTAGCCTAGCACTCCCAAGAAGTGAAGGGAAATCTTAAACTTGACCATTAGGCTCATAACCTGCCATCTTTATTATAAAATGAGCTGAAATCTGGGGGGAGGGGGAGAGCTTATAAAGTGTTTGTTGAGTGAATAAAAGAGCAATTGTTCTTTTCATCTAAGGGGAATTGGCCTAAATTCCAGCTAGAGTTTTAGTGCCCCACTCCCATGAAGATCAAGAGGAAGGAGGGGCCAGCAAGAGCCCCCTGGGCATGAGGAAAGGAGCTGTGGCTGCCTGAAGCACAGAGCCCAGAAGCAGGAGTCAGCTTGGAGGCTAGGCAGCCAGGAAGGATTTGTGTGTAGTGGCAGCAGCCTCTACAGTATATGATTTCTTAGTGTCCACAGGGCCATCTGAGGTTGGGAGAAATGGAATCTATGTTGGGAGGGGACTGTTTAGGAGCTCTGAGGGTAGGTCACTGTGGTGGGAATGTGGTGGGTAGACTTGGGGTGGGTACTCACAGATGCTCTGCAAGCTTACATCCAGCAGGCGTGTGCTGGCACCCAGTGGGTTCACCTCTGTCACATTAATCCGGTACTGGCTCCAGAACTCTGCCCCATAGACCACACAGCGGGAAGCCCCTGGAGGGTCCTGTGGGCATGGCCAGGGCCCTGTGGACGGACTCCGCCTAAGAGCAAGGATGTCATCTTGAACTTGGGAATGTGAGACCAATTTGAAGCCCCCTGTCTCTCCCTCATGTCCTACCTCTGGCCATCAGCTCCTGGTACTGTCTTCTTCCTGGTGAGGAGGGGACCATCTGTAGTCAGAACAGGACCTCTGCCTTCTCTGAGGCTTTCCTCAGAACATCCCTCCCTGCCTCCCATACTCATGTTGTGCCACCACATCCAAATGTGTAGGCACACTCACCCGATCATGCACACACCTGTAGGAGGTGAGGTAGCGGGTAGGTAAACCGCTGGCCTGGCTGGGACTCCAAGTGCAGGAGAAGTTCTCATAGTCAGCTGCTTGGCAGGAGACAATAGGACGGGCTGGGGGATCTAGAGACAGAGGGCACAGCTGAAGACTAAGCAGTCTCCAGTTCCTCCCTATCCTAGAGGGCTTATTCAGGGCCTGGATTCCCAGAATGAGGCCCATGTCTCATCACTTCCACCCTCCCCGACTCACAGCCCAGCTTCAGGGTCACTGTGCCCCCAAGTGCACCATCCAGGGTCCGGCAGATGTAGGTACCCTCATCAGTGCTATCTACCTGGGCTAGGACCAGTTCAGGCCCTAGCCCAGAGTCCGATCCCTGGAGCAGCCATGGGTCCTCTGGTTGCATACCTCCCCGAAACCAGGACACTGGGGCTCTGGAGATAAGATGAGGTGATGACAAAGAAGATTTCAAGTATAAGTCAAACCATGCCACCGCTTTCCACTGGCTCCTAACTCCACTTGCAATAAAACCCAAATTCCTTCCACTGGCTTATAAAGCATCTTGTGAGCTAGCTCTTGCCTCCATTTCCTTCCTCAATTTCTACCTCTCTCCTGCTTACCCACTGCACTCCAGCCACACTAGTCTTCTGTTTCTCAGAGGTATTGGGCTCATTCCTACCTCTGGGCATTTTCACTAGCTGTTCCTTCTATTAGGAATGGTTATACCCTAATCTGTGCATGGCTGCCCCCTTTCTCACCTTCAGAAATCAGCTTCAATGCTGCCTTCTCAGAGAGACCTTTCCTGATTACCAATAAAACATAACTACCCAGTTAGCCTCTTCCAATTCACTCTCTTTGGCTGTTCTGTCCTATAGGTATGACTACCTAGCAAGGTTCTGGTTTGATTATTGTCTGCCTTCCACACTAGGATGTAAGCTCTTGTGCACAGTTGTATCTGAGAGCCTAGAATAGACCCAGAACTTAGCAGGGTTCAGGTGCTCAGTATATATGGGTTGAATTGAAGGATGTCTAAAGGGTTAGGACAGATAGAGAGGTGAGGATCACAGACAGAAGGGGCAAGGGAGAGAAGAGACATGAGGATTGGGCAGGGTCAAGAAAGGGTCATGAGTGTCAGACCAACAGGCAGGTGGAACACTTACCCAGCAGTCACTCCAGGACAACACAGCACCAGAGACTTGCCAGGCTGCCCATACTGGACCCCTGTGGAGGGCACTTCTGAGGTGAGGCTCTTCCTCCCCGGCCTCCCCACTTTGTGAGAGTAACGGGGTAAAGAGCAGATTGTTAAACCCTGGGTGGGGGTCATTGGAGCAAAGCATTACACTATAATCTGTAGACAGAGGTCACAGGACACAACAGAAAGGGGACCCAGGTTGGGTATCAGAGGTGGGGGAAGGTCACAAGTTAGGCATGGGAAGGGGCCATAGTGAGGCTGACAAGTAACAAATTCGAGTTGAAGCTCATAGAACGGAGTTCTTCTCACCTGGGGGGCCCCAGGCCTGGGGGCAGGGAGAGGAGGCAGATATCAGGGCTGTAGCCACAGCCACTAGGACCCTGCTCAGCCCTGAGCAGCTGCTGCTCATCTGTGGGAGAAAGGCAAAGTCAGAGATTCCCCATTCCTAAGATAAGAGGCTAATGCACAAAACTGGGGCTCCCTAGGAGGAAAACAAATGCACCAAATGGGGTAAGGCTATCAAAAATCATTGAAGAATCTGACCTGAGGTCCCCTTTCCTAATATATACCCACTGCTATGAACATACAAACTCACACACATGCGTACATAGTCACACACATAAACACACACACTGTCACACCCTCAATTTCAGTTCTGGGCTTAGGGCCCAGAACAAAAGCCAGAGGCGACAGACTGTGCCAGCAACCCCCCCCACCACCACCACCCTTGGCGCCCACCCCTGGCACCAAGTACTGGTACCAACTCAGCCATTCCCATTAACCCCTCTAATCCAGCTATAGAGAATTCTGGTGTTCACTCTACTTGGTCCAGGGTTAATCACTGCCACTGATTAACCTGGAGCAGACCTTATCACCCTGGGGGGAGAAGCTGTCATCATGGGTATGAAGCCACCCTGTACTCACACTATAAGGCTTTGCCTTGCTCTGGCTGCCAAGCCTCTCGCCTGAGGCTGGCTCCTTGCTCTGTCTACTTGGCCACTCAGCTGGGCCTGGCTCTAAAATTTTGTTGGTCTCAAGTTTGTGAGGCTGGATGGCGCTTGAGTGTGGGCTGGGGCTGCATAGTTAAGCGGATCCAGATGCCCTGGCTGTTGCCAGAGCCTGGGGGCTGGCGAGGAGCCAGCAGATGGAGATGGAGACAGGGTGGCGGGAAGTGAAGGGGAGGCTGAAAGGATCTAGGAGCCTGAAGGGACAGGGGCCTGGCATGGGGGCCACAGCTCCAAGAAATACTCAGAGATCAAGACAGGGAAGCCATGGGGGCTCAGCGAGGGGAAGGCTGAGGACAGCAGAAACTTAAAATCCCAGAAGGAGCTAACAGTATGCTATATGGGGATGGAGGTACTAGGAGAGAGGGATTCTGGAAGAGGGGAGCAAGAGGAGGAAGGAGGTAGGAAAGTGGCCATGGGGAACCAAGGAACAGAAGGGGAGAGGGTTCTTGCTGAGAGCACCAGAAAAGGAAAAGCATGGACCCCTCTGGAGTACAAGAAATACAAGAAAGCAGGGGCCTCCTTGTGTCTGTCAGTATGTCTAGTTGGCTCACCCCTAGCACCCCAGCCACATTTACCCTGTTTAGCTCCACCCTACCTCCGTTATCCCAGTGGCCGAGTGTCCATGGCCTCTAAGACTTCTTCCCACCAGCTACAACACAATCTCCTGCTCTTCTGAGTTCTGGGACCCCAGAGCCATCCCATCCTTCCCCTTCCCCTTCCCTGCCCCACCCCTCTGAGCCCCAGAACTCAGCAGCCCCTAGTTAGGCCCCCTCCCTGCCACTCCTCCTCCCTCCCACCGAGGCCCTGGGAAGGGAAGAGGCCTCCCCCAAGTCTAGAAAGGAAGCTGCAGATGTAGGCAAGGCCAGCAAGAGGGAGAGGTTTGCTCATACTTATGTCCCTGTCAGCGAGAGATTCTCTGTTTTCACACAGCCAAACACAGCCACATTCACACATGGTCTCACTAGGCACAGTTAACAAAAAGACACTCCCTTGAACACATGTGGACACAATCCAACAAAAAATGAGACCCAAACCCATGCTCCCACTCTTTTCACTCTCCAGTCAGTGTTTCCTTAGGGCACAGCTGGCTCTGTTTCAAGAAGGGAGGCCCCAGGTTGGGGGACATAAGGAGAGGCCAAAGAGTTCTCCAGTTCTCCCCCTACCTGGAAGTTCCAGCCATTTTTCACCTCCCCTTCTACTCTTTGGGCCCCAACACCAGGAAATGCCTTTGGTCCCTTGGTGCCAGATACACAAGACCCACATTTACCCTCAGACTCACACTCTCAGATACAGCCACTCACAGTCACTCACAGTCACCCAATACACTCTGACATCCTGAGACTCAGACACATTTACACATATCATATACTCATGGGCGTGCACACACACACACACACACACACACTGCCTTGGGATAGGGTCACAGCATTTCCTAAAAATAACTCATCATGGTTTGAGCCCCCTCTTGCAGGGACCTCTTAGCAATGGCAGATTACATCCCATCACTGTTACTGAACCCCAGGTAACCAAAGAGATAAAGGCAAACAGGAGCGTCAGGCATAGGGACACCGAGAGAAAAAGACACAGCATGAGAGGCAGAACTAGAAAAGCATGTACATAAAGATACTTGGGAAGACAAAAATATGAAGAGACACAGAGATATCTCTAGAAGACAGTAATAGGGAGAGAAAAAGGGATACAAAGAAACTGAGTCAGACAGGGAAACAGAAAATAAGCAGTAGTAGACCAGTGGAGGGATTCTTGAGCAGGAGGAGAAGCCAGATGTGTTGGTGACTGTCTGTGCTGGACACTGAGTAGCCGGTCAGTCCCACCAGCTATTGAAGTGGGTCACCCATTATATGGACATGGTTATACTCCCACACAGTCTAAGTTAGGACACAGGACACACACACAGTCACAAGTCTCACTTTTATTCTCCTACTGCTGAAGTCACGCACACACAAACCCAGCCACCCACTCTTGCACTGGCAAACTGAGTCTCAAACCCCACCAGAGACTTTCCCCAAACGCGAGTGGTCACAACCACCCTTTCACAGCCCAGTCTCAGCAAAAACTGTGCATTGGTGGACCCAGCATAACCCCGCACTTGCACAGCCACATGCATACTCAGCTACATGCACACAGACACACACACAGTCACATTAGCTGACAGCTGCACCAGGTGATATTCAGAGTCTCACATACAATGACATCGTCACACAGTCACAGCCTCACAGACACACACACACAGCCAGTCACTCCCGCCTTTTACAGCATACACAACCACCCTGCCCCGCCCCCTTCTGACTAGACTGCCTTGTCTACACCCGCCAGCCCCACCAGGCCTCACCTTCTGCGGCCCCTGCCGCCAGCGCCCTCTGCCCTCGCCCTCTGCCCTGTTCTCCACTCCCTCCAGCCCTGGGGCCCCCGCGGTGGGGGGCGGCTCCACCCAGGCGCCAATGGAAGGAGACGGGTGAAATAGGGGGGGCTCCCGGCCCATTGGAGCCTCCAGCTGCCAATCACCTCCACCCCTACCTCCGCCGGACACTTCCTGTCCCGTCCCAGACTGAAGAGGCTGCCGGGGACAGAGTCTGGAACTCGATTCCTGGGTCCTCGCCTGAAGGCCTGTCCTCCCTGAGACCGCAGGACTGGAAGGATTCGGTCCCTCCCCTTCTCTGCTGCCCGCAACAAAGCCTCAGATTCAGGGCTCAAGAGCCCTTGGGCAGGTGACTGAGAAGCTGAAGGTGCCCCTGACTCCAGATAAGATAACCAAGGAGGGCTGGTATAGGGCAGTGGCCCTTAAACTTTGCTGGCTATTGTGATTTTAGAATTGCCAAGCCCCACGCCATACCAACTAAATCTGAATTTCTAGAGGTTAGACCTAGGCATCAGTATTGTTTAAAACTTCCCAGATGATTCCAAGATGCAGCCAAATCAGAGGTATAGGTGTGTGTGTTGTGGGGTGTGGGTGGAGATGTGTGTTAACGTATGCCCTAACAAACCAGCCACCCACCAGGGGTCTCACCTACTACTCTCAAGTCACTAGGGGCTCCAGGGAAACATGTACATACTATGCCTGTCTGAACTTCTTCCAAAATAGGGCAACACTCACAGGCCCCAGGCACCTCCCCTCCAGGGTATAAGGAAAGAAAGACCCTGGACTGGAAGGCAGGCAGCCAAGGTTCTTCTGGGTCAGGTGCTCTCACTGTTCAGCCTTGTGTGATTTCCCCCACCCAGAGACTTAGTTGCCCTGGGAAAACAATGGAGACAAAAAGGATTCTGGCCAGCTTATACATTATTTACCACCCTACATTCAATTTGAGGGCACTAGGTGACATCAGGTCTGGGTTGCACGGTCTGTTGTTCCCACAGTCTTGCTGGGGAAACAGGTCGAGGAGGTAAAGGGTACACCAAGGGTCACTCTGTCCCCCTTCCTTGCCAAAGCTGTTTTCTGATCTGTGTAACTGTTTGAGCACAAGGGCATCAGAGCCTACACATACTGCACGTGGGAGTCTGGAGAAGCCAAGGACACAAAGCCATGTACACACTCCCAGTCCGCCCCTTCAGCCCCTGTGGGCTGGAGCAGAGCCAAGCTGCAGCCACTTACAAAGCCAGCGTTCTGGCCAGCAGCCCAGGATCTGGCCACTGACCACTGGGACCAGAATCCAGCTCACCAGCTCCCCACCAAACCCTCAGGCCCAGGCTTGGAGTTGATACCCAGGGATGGTGGTAAAGAGGACTCTGGCCTTTCCCAAGGCCTCAGCCACAACCAAGATTTTAAGTCTCCTAAACTGGGAATACAGTCATTGCACCATGAGAAGAGAAGCTATAGGCCAGATGTAATACTGAATATTAGTTTTTTTCCCAGAGATTTGGGGTAAGGGAGATTACTAATTTTGTTCAGAGATTTGGGGTGCAATTTTTGCATCAAGTTTTATGCATCTGTAGACAAGGAGGTATGTATGCCTTTAGTATTTAACCCCAGAGGTGAAATAACCCCTAAAGGTTAGAGTTCACATTCCTCTGATGTTCGAATATGGATTATAGCTGGAGAAGCACAGTCTGTTTTTTTTTTTTTTGTAGAGACAGAGTCTCACTTTATGGCCCTTGGTAGAGTGCCATGGCCTCACACAGCTCACAGCAACCTCCAACTCCTGGGCTTAAGCGATTCTCTTGCCTCAGCCTCCCGAGTAGCTGGGACTACAGGCGCCCGCCACAACGCCCGGCTAGAGAAGCATAGTTTTATTGATCCTACATCTGCCCAAATTCCAGGCCCCAGTTTCCTCAGGCAGAACAGTTCAAGGCTCTGTGGTCAGCATGGTTAGGCAATGGCTGCTGTCTCCCCATCCTTCTGCCTCAGGCAGTAATGTACCTCAGGAAGTGCCCTTAGTCTCTCTGCAGCCTAGAAAGGAGACAGAGGGGCAATCAATGAGGGTAAGGGTTGCCTGGGATGGTGGTATGGAGTTTTGAGTACTCAGAAGACATATGGGACTGGGAGACTGGGTGGCAAGGACTATTGGAGTCACCAGAGAATCAAAGAGTTGAACAGCTCCTAAGTCCCAAGGAATGCCCAGGTTGTTAAGGGAGTTCCGTAATTGTTGGGATCCTTGGAGGAAGGAGAGAAAAATGGGACCTAAGGACCCAGGATGCTGTGAGCCCTAACCTGCTCAGGGGTGAGGTCCCTCTGAGCCTGGGCAAGCATTTCGTAGCCAACCATGAATTTCCGGACAGTGGCGGAACGCAGAAGTGGTGGGTAGTAATGAGCATGCAGCTGCCAGTGGTCCCAGTTGGCCCCAGCTTCTGATCCTGTGGGAGCCCCTGACAGAAAGAAGAAAGAAGAGATGGTGGGAAGAGCCCTTTCTTAATTCTTCAGCCTGTACCCCCAAACCAGGCCAGGTACTTGAAAACTACATCTCCCAGATCCTTTGCCAAAGAGACACCCAGGCACTAAAAAGCACACTGGAGACACAGTTTCTCCAACTTTACTGCACCACCCTTAGTCCCATCACCCCTGCTCTGGACACTTCCCCCAGTAAGGGTTTCAAGGTTCACTAGGAGTTGTAGTCCACTAGCCTGGGCCTCAGAAGCACAGAAATGGTTTCAGGGGATTAGGTATAGAAAAAGCCTCACCATGCCAGCCCATGGAATAAGGAAAGGACGTCTCAAATAGGTTGTCATACTTGATCAAGAGCTTCTTCATGATGGAGGCTAGATCTGGAATCAGAGCCTGAATCTCAGCCTGGGGCACAAATTCTAGCCCTACTAGAGCCACTCCATCTAGTGGCTAGCCCCAAGGCTCTCACCATCACGCTCAACAGGGGTCAGCTCAGGTAGTCGCCGTACATGCCGACGGGGCAGCAGCAGTGTCTGGTAGGGCCACACTGCCCAGAAAGGGACCAGCACTAACCAGTGCTCACTAGTTAGGACCAGACGTTCCTGAACAGACAGAATGGTTATGAGGTCATGGGGGGAGATGAGGTGCCAGCAAATAGGCAGGAAGCAGAAAAATGTACCCAGAATCTAATGGATTCTCACCACCTACACCACCACCACCCCTAATCCAAGCCACCATCATCCTTTTTTTAGATTATTGCTAGGACCTCCTACCAAGTCTCTCTCCTAGTTCCCTTCTACCTTTGTCCCTGACACATCTCTCTCTCATCTCATTAAAGACACAGACTTGACTCTCTCCCACCTTCTTGATTAGCTCCTGGCGACTGTACTCCATTAGCAGGGGCTCTCCATGCTGACTCTGATAGGCCCGCTGAGATCGCTCCTCACGCTGTGCAATATCTGGCAGGAAACTGCTGGCCCATACCTGTCAAAGCGCAAAAGCAAAGAAGAACATGTAAGTCCTTTACCTTCAAGCCTCCACATCACTAGCATATTTCCTTTGTGCCATTCATCAATCCAGTTCCCAGCCAAGAAACCCATTGGAGCCCATGACACCCTTACCTGGCAGTGGGGATGAGGATTGGAGCAGCCCATCATGGATCCTTTATTTTCAAAGATCTATTTGGTAAGGGTAGGGAGTTTTAGTAGTCAAAGACACTAACTTAATCCCTCCTGACCACACCCTGTGGAAATGGGAATGCAACTTCTCAAAACCAAAGTTGCACCATCCCCTCCTTGCCCTTCGAGGAGTGGGGGTGATCTCACAAACCTGCACCCAAGGGTATTGGACACCCAGCTCCTCTGTGACTGAGGCCCATGCATCAACAACAGCCCGGATCTCAGGGACCGACATGAGTGGCAGCGTCATATCCGACCAGGGGTGGAAGCACATGACCTTACTAGGTGATGAGGGGTAAGAGATGACAGAGAGATAGGGCTGAGCCGCACTAGAGATAGAGACCAAGCCCAGTGCTCAGTTTAAAACCCTGGGTTGGAAGTTGTAAGACGGGAAATCCATAGTTACCAGACTCCTCGAGCAGCCTTCGCTTGGAAAAGGGGATGATCACTGGGTCCTGAGATAAAGGAATATCACTCTCTGCAGCAGCAGTACCCCAAGAGGTCTAGCCTCCCTCCTCCCTAACAGCAGTTGGAGCCAGGTTACCTGGACTGGGGGCATCAGGCTGCAAAGCTGGGAAGTCATTGTCAAATAGGAAGGTGGCATCATAGTGCGGATTCACCTGACAAGGATAAGCAAGAAAAGCATTTGCTGCCCTATACTACCATTATCTGGTGGGCTTCAAGAGCTGGACAGGCTACAGGGGGGTGGGGAAGGCCCACTCTAAGGGTCAAAAAGTCTTGTTGTGACATGACCCAGAGGATGTCCAAGTCCACTGCCCTATGGGTAAAGGGCAGCTCAAAGAAGGAGCTACTCCCCAGGCCCAGCCTGCACATGCAGGGCTCTACAGGCTTACCTCTCCATTGGCCCTTGTGGCCCCAGGACTCAGAGGATTGAGGGGGTCATGGCGGGGCACTGTCTTCAGAAGCTGGGGCTCCACTTGCCCCTGCCAGGGCCGCTTCATGCGGTGAGCTGATACCAGAACCCACTCATCCTGCAGCGGGTTGTAGCGAATATGCTGATGGTCTGGGGGCAGAAATTAAGATAAGCCCGCAAAACTCTCTCTCCCCTGGAACTCATCCGCCAGCAGCCCCAAACTCAGGGACATCCTCTCGGCCCCGTCCTGATCAGGAGCTCAAGGGCCAGGACTGAACCTTTTCAGAGCCAACTGTCCTGCAGCCCTTCCACGGGCATCTCTCTTCGTGTTACCGGCCTTGCTTGGGATTGAGGCGAGAACTCCCTAAGGAAGGGGAGAACTCATCTCGGGTCCCAGAGAATCCCAGCCGCCCTGCAATTACCGCTCGCCCTGAAGGCTGCTACCATGGTGTCCGCCTCTGACGCCTGCTGACGCTGGTCAAGACCCGCTCCGCTGCGCGACATGAAGACACCAGGAGGGATTGTCTTGAATGCAGGCTAAGCAGTGGCTCTGGATTTCATTTCTTGGTCTTCCCGCCCCGCCCACCCCCGCTGATTGGCCAGCCTCCAGCACGTGACTGTATGAGGGTGCTGCCAGGCCACCTGGAGGCGGAGCTCAGGAACTACGCTCGTGGACGTTGATAATTCCTCTCCTCTCTTCCCCCTCCCCCGGCGTTGGATCCTCTACCCTAGAAGAACCTCGGTGAAAGCTACTTACTGCAGAGTCTCTTGGCTCCACGAGGCTTACGGGACTTTTTTGCTGCAGTCATTCATTTGGCTATTCGTTCAGCAAATACTCACTGAGCATCAGACGTGCTAAGCACCCAGGCTGTGTGTGGGGCATAGGGATGCCCCTTTGTGCATGTGAGTTAGGCATGGCCTTAGCCTTCCCTGAGTTTGTTTTTTTTTTGTTTGTTTGTTTGTTTTGTTTTGTTTTTCTTTGAGACAGAGCCTCAAGCTGTCGCCCTGGGTAGAGTGCAATGGCATCACAGCTCACAGCAACCTCCAACTCTTGGGTTCAAGTGATTCTCCTGCCTCCGCCTCCCAAGTAGCTGGGACCACAGGCGCCCACCACAATGCCCGGCTATTTTTTGGTTGCAGCCGTCATTGTTGTTTGGCGGGCCCAGGCTGGGTTCGAACACGCCAGCTCAGGTGTATGTGGCTGGCGCCTTAGCCGCTTGAGCCACAGGCACCAAGCCCTTCCCTGAGTTTTTATTCTAGGGCAAATAAAGGTGTGACTCTTATTCCACAATCACCTCAGTCACCTGGTGAGGTGAAGGAGAGGCAAATTTGGGGATAGGGTGGGCCCTAATCTACTATAGCTGAACCTGGCCCCTCAGGAGTTACCTGAAGGAGTGGATACTTCTCTATAGCCATACACCAGCCCCACCATCAGAAACAGACTAGGAATAAAGGGCTAGGTAACTACAGTGTCTCTGTCTCACAGACCAAAAGCATAAGAAGTAGAAGAGGCATCAGCATGGTGGCTCACACCTGTAATCCTAGCACTTTGGGAGACCTAGGCCAGGCTACAGGATTGCTTGAGGCTAGGAGCTCAAGATCAGCCAGAGCTGCCCAGTGTGGTGGCTCATGTCTATAGTCCTAGCACACTGGAAGGATGCAACAAGTGGATTGCTTGAGCTCAGGAGTTCAGACCAGCCTGAGCAAAAGCAAAATTCCGTCTCTACTAAAAATAGAAAAACTCAGCTATTTTTGGTGTTGTGGCGGGTGCCTGTAGTCCCAGCTAAGCAGAAGACTGAGACAAGAGGATCCCTTGAGCCCAGGGATTTGAAGTTGCTGTGAGCTATGACGCCATGACACTCTACCAAGGGTGACAAAGTGAGACGGTCTCAAGAAAAAAAAAAAGAAAAACAGCCTCTTAGCTGGGTGTGGTGATACATGCCTGTAATCCCAGCTACTCAGAAGGCTGAGCTAGGAGGATCACTTGAGTTCCAGAGTTTGAGGTTTCAGGGAGCTATGATGACATCACTACACTCTAGCCTGGGCCACAAAGTGAGACTCTGTCTCTAAAATAATAAATGTGGGCAGGTCATGTGTACCTCAGCCGGGAAGGACGCATTGAGGTTGGCATACCCATCAAGGATAGTGATTACCATGGCTTCCAGTGCTTTGGCCAAACCTCAGATGTGTGGCCTCTTGGCCAGGCACCTACGGATTCATATTGTTGGAGAATTTGTTGTATCCCTGGGGGTTGCAGCTTTCTATAAGTATGCTGTGGCTGAACCAAGAAAGAAGGCATATGCAGATTTCTACAGAAATTATGATTCTATGAAAGATTTTGAGGAGATGAGGAAGGCTGGTGTCTTTCAGAGCGTAAAGTGATTTTGGAATATAAAGAATTTCTTTGGGCTAATTTACATAGACGTTTGTCACTGACCCATGTTCCTGAGCTATGAATATGAGTGATAAATAAACTATTAATAAATTTAAAAAATTAAATAAAATAATAAATGTGGGCCGGGAGCAGTGGCTCTTGTCTGTAATTCCAGCACTTGAGAGACCAAGGTGGGTGGATTGTCTGAGCTCACATGTTTGAGACCAGCCTGAGCAAAAATCGAGACCCCCCCCATCCCCATCTCTACTAAAAATAGAAAAACTGAGGCAAGAGGGGGCGCCCGCACCATATGCCAGAGGTGGTGGGTTCAAACCCAGCCCTGGCCAAAAACTGCAAAAAAAAAAAAAAAAAAAAACTGAGGCAAGAGGATAGCTTGAGCCCAAGAGTTGGAGGTTGCTGTGAGCTATGATGCGACGACACTGTACCCAGGACGACAGTTTGAGACTCTGTCTCAAAAAATAAAATAAAATAAATGTGGGAGAGGAAGACTACAAAAGTATCTAAAAATCTGGCAGGACAAGACTGTCAGGAATTCCAGCCACCATCTGGGTGGAGTCAAGGGTGTTCCTTTACACATCACCTTCTCCAAATTTTCCTTAAATAAGAACAATTGGATAACACTTAGATAAAATTCAAGCCTGGAACTTGGTAAATGGTCTGTGAAGCTAGTGAATGATGCCCTATGAATATATCAATGTACAGAGCTATGATTTAATAAAAATAAAATAAAATAAAAAAATAAAAAATTCAAGCCTGGGCATGGTGGCTCACTCCTGTAATCCTAGCACTCTGGGAGGCCAAGGCTGGTGGATCCCTTGAGCTCAGGAGTTTGAGACCGGCCTGAGTAAGAGTGAGACCCCATTGTTACTACATAGAAAAAAAACAGCTGGGTGTTGTGGTGGGCACCTGTAACCCCAGCTACTCTGGAGATTGAGGCAGGAGGATCACTTCAGCCCAAGAATTTGAGGTTGTCATGAGCTATGATGATGCCATGGCACTACCCAAGGCAACAGAGTGAGACTGTCATAAAAAAAAAAAAATGATAGAATTTAAATTAATTTCTTACCTGGTACTAAAAGAGCCATGTAATTATTATAGCTGTAATCCCAGCTACTTAGGAGGCTGAGGCAGGAAGATTGCTTGAGCCCAAGAATTTGAGGTTGCTGTGAGCTATGATGACACCGAGGGAAAAAAACTAGCCAGGCGTTGTGGCAGGTGCCTATAAGTTGTAAGACTTTTTTTTGTTGTTGTATTCAGTCATTCACAGTCTGAAACAGAGGCCTCAAGGTCACACAGCCTTGAGGGCCAAGCTAAAATTTGAAGGCAAGTTTCCAAGGCCCTTCCCAGTGCTATGAGATGCCTCTCAGAGAGACTTCAGTGGAATTCAGGACAGAAACCTAGTGAGCTAGGAGCTGAGCCATCCGAGGGAGGCCCCTTCCCCCAAAGCTGGCCAGGCCACGCAGGTGTTTTGCAGCAAAAACTGGGTCATTGGTCATTTACCTGATCTCTGCCCTAGGGTCCTCAGACTGGAAATCTGAAGAGGCCAGAAGGTAGGGGGCAGGGAGCCGGGTACTGAGAAATGCAGGTTTAACCTGTCCCACTGGCTGGTACCTGAAAGGGTGGGAAAGGAATAAGAAATCTACTTTTCTACTCTCTTAGCTGTCTTAGTTTGAGTGACTGGAGTTTGGAGGCAGCTCCATTTTCCCAAGAACATCAGTTCTTCAAGCCACTGCCTGGATCATGCCAATTCACTGCTGTACCCCATTTGGGAACATCTCCCGACCTCTCTCCTCTCTCTGTTTGTTTCTCCAAGGTCACTTTCTGGAGGAAGAGGAGAATGGCTGAGATGAGGCATGCCCAGTTCTTTCCCTCCCAGAGTTCTCCCAAGTGTGATCCCTGCTATGACATCTGGAAAAAGATGGCAGGAACCCCCAGCCCTTGAATGGGGTCATTCAAGGCCATGGAACAGTTCCTTTTTTTTTTTCCTATTTAACATTATGAGCTGGAGAAGCTTTCCGAAAAACCAGATAGGGAAGCTGCAAGCCCAGATAGGCCAAGGAGGCTCTGCCTGGATTGGGGGGGCAAAGATCAGATTTGGGGGGCTAGTATTCACTGCTCAGGCTTCTTAGAAAACTATCAATTCAGGCGGCGCCTGTGGCTCAGTCAGTAAGGCGCTGGCCCCATATACCGAGGGTGGCAGGTTCAAACCTGGCCCCGGCTGAACTGCAAACCAAAAAATAGCCGGGCGTTGTGGCGGGCGCCTGTAGTCCCAGCTACTCGGGAGGCTGAGGCAAGAGAATCACTTAAGCCCAGGAGTTGGAGGTTGCTGTGAGCTGTGTGATGCCACGGCACTCTACTGAGGGCGATAAAGTGAGACTCTGTCTCTACAAGAAAAAAAAAAAAAGAAAACTATCAATTCAGAAATGCCACAGAAGCCAGAGCCAATTCACAAACATATTCCCTCAATTCTACATTTACCTGTAGATAATCCCTTATTTATCTTTCCTTTCTCTGCCAAGTTTCTTCAAAAAAAACAAAAACAAAAAAATAGTCCATCTTCCCAGCCTCTACTGTTAACTACACAGTATATTATAACATGTCGTTTGCCCTGTTAGTCAGGTGTAGTTGCTATAATAAACATCTCAATAGTTTAGTATTTCAGCACCTTGTGGAGGGGAGAGGAGCTCTGTGGAGGGGAGAGGAGCTCTGTCCCATGTAGCAGTCAGGGACTCAGGTGCCATCCATCTAGTGGCTCTGCCATTTCCTAGAGCCTCAGAATTTTCCACTAGATCCTCTGTAATGAATGAGGAGAAAAGAGAATGTATCAGAGGAGATTTTAGGAGCCAGACCTGAAAGTGTCATACATCATTTCTGCTAATATTTTGTTGGCCAGAACATAATCACATAGCCCCATTTAACTACACAGTACACAGTAGAAAGTAATCTGGCTGCCCAAGAGGAAAAGGAAATGGATTTGTGAATGTATAGCATTGTCTCTGCCATATGTCCCTACTGAGAAATCTAATGACCATTTCTCATCATCTTACTGAATCAATTATATTTTGACTATGTTGACCTTCACTCCATCACTCTTAAGAAAGAAAAGAAATGTTTTTACCTGAGGAATGTTAGCTTTCTTTAATTATTAGGCCTAGAGGCCTAGAGAGGCATTGAAATGTGATGGCAGTCACATATCACCCCCCCAACCCAGCCAAATAATTACCTCTTTTTTTTTTTCTGTTATCCAGGCAGATTATAGTGCTGTCATCATAGCTCATTGCAACTTCATACTCTTGGGCTTTAGGGATCTTCATGCCTCAGCCTCCCAAGTAGCTGGGACTATAGGTGCTTGCCACAACAACTGGCTGATTTTACTATTTTTGGTAGAGACAAGGTCTTACCCTTGCTCAGGAGGTCTCACTTTTGCTTAGGCTGGTTTTGAACTCCTAAACTCAAACAATCTTCCCACTTCAGCCTCCCAGGTTTATAGGCATGGGCTACTGTGCCTGACCCCAAATAATTACTTCTTGAAGACACTTGCTATTAGGGCTGTAGACTAACTAATGCCAACTAGCCATAAAATAGTATACACTGGACACTATAACTCATATGCTATAGCTCAACAATGTGTAGCCAATCATTAATCAATGTTATTCCAGTAACTCAATGAGAATTCCTGTCAAACAACGTTGTATCAGCCCACTCCTTGTCCTTTTTGTCTTTAAAAACCTGTTTATAGTCTGGGTATGGTGGCTCATGCCTGTAATCCTAGCATTCTGGAGGCCAAGGTGGATGGATCGCCTGCACTCATGAGTTGAGACCAGCCTGGATCAGAGTGAGAACTCATCTCTAAAAATAGCCGGGCATTGTGGTGGGTGCCTTTAGTCCCAGCTACTTGGAAGGCTAAGGCAAGAGAATCTCTTGAGCCCAAGAGTTTGAGGTTGCTGTGAGCTGTGATGCCATGGCCCTCTATAAATAAACATAAATAAATAAATTTAGAAATAAAAATAAAAATAAAAACCTGTTTGTAACAAAGATCAAAAAGAGCGACTTGAAAGTGTGTCTTGGGCAGCTGTATTCAATGTTGGCCCAAATAAACTCTCTGTCACCAAACCTACAGTGCAGTGGCAAGATCAGCTCACTGCAGCCTCAAACTCCTCCTTAGCTCATGCAATCCTCTTGCCTTAGTAAGCTGGGACTACAGCTGTGAACCACTGTGCCTGGCTAGCTTCTCTCTGTAGGTTGAAAACTCTAATGTGTGAGGCTACTCTCCTCCAGTTATTTTTTTTATTATTATTTTATTTCCTTGACTGATTTTTTATTTCTTTGCTTTGTTGTCGTTGAGACAGAATCCTACCCTATGCCCCTGAGCAGAGTGCAGTGGGCTCATAGCTCACTACAACCTCAGACACGGTCTGTGGACATCCCACTGCCTCAGCCTCTGGAAGCCGCTGGGATTTATAGGCGTTTGCTGTGGCACCTGGCTGGGTTTTTCCATTTTTTTCATGAGTCAGGGTCTCACTCTCGCTCAGGCAAGTCTCTAACTCCTGAGCTCAAGCAGTTCTCCCTCCTCAGCCTCCCGTAGTGCTGGGATTACAGGCGTGAGCCACTGCGCTCAGCTCCTCCAGTTCTTTCATGTTTTATTTAATTACTAACAAATACAGTGCTCACCACATGAGGCACTAATTGCTTTATAAATATAAACTCATTTAATCTCCATCACAATGAAGTATGTACTATGACATAGGCATTTTCATTTATTCCATTTTATAGATAAAAAATTAAGTCACAGGAGAAAAAAATAAAAACTGAATCAAAGAGTCTAAGCAACTCACCCAGTTTCACGCAACTAGTAGCAGGAGCCAAGTTTTGAACTCAGTCCAATTCTGGAGTTTATTTATTTATTTATTTTTTATTTATTTTTTTTTTTGTAGAGACAGAGTCTCACTTTATGGCCCTTGGTAGAGTGCTGTGGCCTCACACAGCTCACAGCAACCTCCAACTCCTGGGCTTAAGCCATTCTCTTGCCTCAGCCTCCCGAGTAGCTGGGACTACAGGCGCCCGCCACAGCGCCCGGCTATTTTTTGGTTGCAGTTCAGCCGGGGCCGGGTTTGAACCCGCCACCCTCGGTATATGGGGCCAGCGCCTTACCAACTGAGCCATAGGCACCGCCCGAGTTTATTTATTTTTTATTTTTGACAAGATAGAGTTTATTGATGGAGAATGGTTGATAAGCATGATAAGCAAAAGAGGGGGAACAGAATCTCTAGCTGCTGGGAGGATGATCCAAGTGGGAAGCCCCCAGAGTTCTTTTATTATTATTATTATTTATTGAGCAGAGTCTCACTTTGTCACCCTCAGTAGAGTACAGCATCACAGCTCACAGCAACCTCAAACTCTTAGGCTCAAAAGATTCTCTTGCCTCAGCATCCCTAGTAGCTGGGACTATAGGTGCCCACCACAATGCCTGGCTACTGTTTGTTTGTTTGTTTGTTTGTTTTGTTTTGTTTAGCAGGCCCGGGCCGGGTTTGAGCCCACTAAGCCCAGAGCATGTGGCCAGCACCCTAACCACTGAGCTATGGGTGCCCAGAATTATTTCTTAATCACTGAACTATCCTCTTTTCTCTCTTTTGCTTCTCTTCTTTTTTGGTTTCTAGTTCCTCTGTCCATCCCTTAGGCTGTTAGTGTTTTCCAGGGTTCTATCCTTAGCCTTATCTACTCTATTCCCTCTCCTTGTGAGATTTCATCCATTATTTAGGTTTTATTTATTTATTTATTTTATTATTATTATTATTTGAGATAGAGTCTCATTATGTCGCCCTCAGCTGAGGGCTGTGGTGTTACAGCTCACAGCAACCTCAAACTCTTGGGCTTAAGCGATTCTCTTGCCTCAGCCTCCCAAATAGCTGCCACAACACCTGGCTGTTTTTTGTTGTTGTTGTAGCTGTCATTGTTGTTTGGCAGGCCCAGGCCAGGTTCGAACCCACCAGCCTGGTATATGTGACCAATGCCCTAGCCATTGAGCTACAGGCACCGAGCCCATCTTTTAGGTTTTAATTACCACTTTTTCTGTAGACTCCCCAATGAGGTCTCTTCACTGAGATTTAGAGATGCTTAAATTGTTCATAGCCACATCCCCAGTAGTGATGATAGAGTCAAATTGAGAGACCCGCCCAGGAAGAAATGAATACAAAGACTGTCCTACCCAGGAAAAAGGGAATGTGCCAATCCCTACCCTTTAGACTTTTTAAAATCCCCATCTACCTCAACCCACAGGCTGACTTCCTTCTCCAATTCAGCTCATCCACAGGTGGGTGGAAATAAAGGCCGATGTTGCCCACACAGAACTTGGATTCCATTTCCTTTTGTTCATGGTTTCGGAACAATCTTTTATTTTTATTTATTTATTTATTTTATTTTGTCGTTGTTGCAGTTTTTGGCCGATGCCGAACTTGCCACCTCTGGTATATGGGGCTGGTGCTTACTCCTTGAGCCACAGGCACCACTCCAATCTTTTATTTTTGGTCTTTGACCTCTCAGTCACATTCCCAGTGGTCACCCAGAACATCACACATACAAATGTCTGATTAAATGACAATTGTTAGCCCTCTGTCTCTAGACTGGATTTAAGCTCTAGACCTGAACACGCCACTGCCCACTAGACATGAAGAAAGAGGTTAGTCAAGTACGGGGAAAGGAGGGATAGGAAGGCAGAGGGTATTCCAGCCAACTAGACATTCTAAGAAGTAAGGCTCTGGGAGGGAGAGAGCATGGGGTCTTCAAGGGTCTACAATTCATTCTTCATTCTGAAGTACTAAGTGTGAGAGGAGTTTTTTTGTTTTTGCAGTTTTTGTCCAGGGCTGGGTTTGAACCTGCCACCTCCGGCATATGGGGCTGGTGCCCTACTCCTTTGAGCCACAGGCACCGCTGGAGAGGAGGGTCTTGTAAACCAGCTGAGGGTTATCAGCAGGAGAGCAATGGAATTAGACTTTGCCATCCAGTGGCACAGGGCTGTGGAGTGAAGGGGAGCAAGATGAGGGTCAGAGAGACCGACTATAGTCCAGGAAAGAGAGAAGATTTGAACCCAGTGCTCATGCCTGTAGTCCTAGCACTCTGGGAAGCTGAAACAGGTGGATTGCTTAAGCTCAGGAGTTCCAGACCAGCCTGAGCAAGAAGAGTGAGACGTCGTCTCTACTTAAAATAGAAAAAAAAAAAAAAAACTAGCCAGGCGTGGTAAAGCATGACTGTAGTCCCAAGTACTCGGGAGGTGGAGACAGAAAAAAAAATGATCTTCAGAGTGGCTATTTTTTTAGGGACAGGTCTCGCTCTGGCTCAGGGTGGTCTTGAACCTGTGAGCTCAGACAATCCACGTGCCTCGGCCTCCCAGAATGCTAGGATTACAGGACTAAGCCACTGCACGCCTAGCCTGTTATCGCTCTTAAAAATACATCATTGCCGAGGGTAGCGGGTTCAAACCCAGCCCCGGCTAAACTGCAACAAAAAAATAGCCGGGCGTTGTGGCGGGTGCCTGTAGTCCCAGCTGCCCGGGAGGCTGAGGCAAGAGAATAGCGTAAGCCCAAGAGTTAGAGGTTGCTGTGAGCCGTGTGACGCCACGGCACTCTACCCGAGGGCGGTACAGTGAGACTCTGTCTCTACAAAAAAAAAAAAAAAAAAATACATCATTGCCTGTGGAAAACCTCCCCTAAGTCGCCCAGGTTGAACTGCCTCCTCTCTGCTTCTGTGCGGACGAGTACAGGTGGCTTTAACAATCATGGGTCCCAAAAGGCTCTACTTCCAGGCTCGTCTGCTTCGCCAGTCAGTGAGCCCAGGCGAGCCAGACCATCCTGAGTCTAGCCGCCACCCACCTCTATTTCCAGGTAGAGTGGCTCTAGGGCAGATCCTCCCCGACTATTCTGAAGCTGACCGCTAGGAGGCTTTGCCCGGCCCCCTCACCCCTTCGCGTGCGTGGCGTCGCCCCACCCCTCGGCGCACCTCTCGAGAAAATGGTTCAATCGGAGGGGCGGTGCCAGGGTGTCCGGGCTGTTCCAATTGGCCAGGGCGAGCCATACCACGGCGGTGGCAGGGGAGCGAGTCGTGGGCGACTGGCGGCGGGCTCTGAGGCGGTGAGTGCAAAGCCTCAGGCCTGGGTTCCCTCTAGCGCCGCGCTGTGCTAGGCCGCCCTCCGGGATGCAGTGGGCCGTGGGTCGGCGGTGGGTTTGGGCCGCGCTGCTTCTGGCTGCCGCAGCTGTGCTGACCCAGGTCGTCTGGCTCTGGCTGGGTACGCAGAGCTTCGTCTTCCAGAGGGAAGAGATCGCGCAGCTGGCGCGGCAGTACGCTGGTGAGCGGGCAGAGGGCGGGAGGGGCAGGGCTGCCCGGGAGCCGAGCCGAGGGTTCCGAGGGCGCCATCCCCGAACCCAGGACCGATACTGGCCCTGACTTCGCCGCTCCTCTGCCTCCACCAGGGCTAGACCACGAACTGGCTTTCTCTCGGCTGATTGTGGAGCTGAGGCGTCTGCACCCAGGCCATGTGCTGCCGGACGAGGAGCTGCAGTGGGTGTTTGTGAACGCGGGCGGCTGGATGGGCGCCATGTGCCTTCTGCACGCCTCGCTGTCAGAGTATGTGCTGCTCTTCGGCACCGCCCTAGGCTCCCGTGGCCACTCGGGTCAGTGCTAGCGGCGGCGGGACTGGGAGGCTGGGGCTGTACAAGGGTCCATGGCCTTTCTGATGTTTCTGATGTTTGGGTGGGCCATGCGATGGTGCGAATACCCTGATAGTGTCCATCTGATTGTTACTCAGGGCGCTACTGGGCTGAGATATCAGACACCATCATCTCTGGCACCTTTCACCAGTGGAGAGAGGGCACCACCAAAAGTGAAGTCTTCTACCCAGGTGGGTAAGGACGCTCTGACAGAGGTCAGTCACTTCATGCTGGAAGTGCCCCCAGGTAGGGGGACATGGCAAAGCGGTGCATTGGGTGGCCCTCCCCATGGTTCCCTCCCTCCTCCTCCAGTAAGCCACAGGTGGAGGTTGGAGGGACCCTGGTTTTTCTCTGTCGAAACTTCCTGTTATAAGTATCAAACATGTCTGATTATACTCAGTCAATATTACAACAATTGTTGGGGAGACAGTAACTAGCCACTGTCTAACAAACCAAGCCCAAGTTTAGCTAGCTTTCTACTTGACATAAGTGAAGTTTGGGGATACAGACTTGCATGGCTTCCCCCAAGAAAAAACACAGGCCACCTGATGCCACAGAAGAACACTTAGTAGTGATAATCTGGGTCTCTTAGCCCTCCAGATGGGAAACCAGCCCTGTGAGATAGGCGTTTTTCCTTTTCTTATGGTCCCTCTCCATTCCCTACCCTTAGATAGCCTGTGGACCAGAGAAGCAGCAGCAATAGAAGGGCAGGGCAAAGCTGGGCTCCTTATATGGGTGCTCCTTGTCCCCCAGGGGAGACAGTAGTACATGAGCCTGGAGAAGCAACAGCTGTGGAGTGGGGACCAAACACATGGATGGTGGAGTACGGCCGGGGTGTCATCCCATCTACCCTGGCCTTCGCGCTGGCTGACACTGTCTTCAGCACCCAGGACTTCCTCACCTTCTTCTATACTCTGCGCGCGTATGCCCGGTGCCTCCGGCTTGAGCTCACCACCTACCTCTTCAGCCAGGACCCCTGACCAGCTAGGCCTGAAGGAAGACCTGTGAATGGACAGGAGTGGGTGGGCGCACACATGTCCACTTGCCGGAGCCCATGTTTACAGACAGGTACATATTCACACCATGCAGATATTAAGTTCCCGTGTACAAGCAGGGACATCCATGCTTATACATCCAAACACAGAGACCTTTGGGAACAAATGGGACACATGTAGATATAGAGATCTGTATGTACAGCAGGATCACATACTCATACCCATCCAGAAAGGGAACCTCACACTAGGGAGCCAGTCATGTTCAAACACATACATAAACTTAACTCACTAACTCAGGCCTTTCCAGAGCTTTCTACCCCCTTTCCTCAATCAGGGCTTTGGAGTTAAGGATAGGGGTGGATATTACACCACCTCAGTCTGACTCCTCAACCCAGCAGCAATTTGATGGGGTAGAGAGGAGCTACCCTTCACCTGCACCTGTGATGCCCTTTCTTTTCTCCCCTGCCCACACCATATGCCTTATCTCCAATCCACTCCCCTGCTATGCAAGTGCCCCTGTGGCTTGTCTCATACCCTCTCAGTAACCAAGTCAGCTAGAGAGTCAGAGTAATGTGGACAATGCTGAAGTCAGAGTCTTTCATTCCTAAAAGACCCCTGTTCTCTCTTAGGAGTATTACGCGGAAGCTGGCTTTAGCCCAGGGCCCACCACTAAGGAGAGGATCTGGAGAGGCGGGCCTAATTCCCAGGACCATCCTTAGTCTAGAGAAGGCCTTTTCTGTGCAAACACATACACAGACCCATCACAGTTTCAATATAGCCCTGCTACATTCTCTGTCTGTTTGTTTTAATAAAGACCTGTCAATCTGTTTCATTTCTTTGTGTGCCTGAGAAGCAGGAAAAGCCTCTAATTCCTGGGGGAACCTCAGAAAGGCCTCTTGCTTTGTGATTCAGTTTATAAGATGGTAGTTTCAGACCCTAGTAGGGACTATATATTTGAGTATGCTTAAGAATCACCTAGGACCATACTGAGTCTACAAATTATTGTGGAATCTGTTGCCAGAGAGTGAGCCCTTAAAATCAGCCTGTTTAAGAAAATCCCTTCCAACACAGTTGTGAAGGCCACAATTTGAGAAATTCAGAGTTGGGTGAGGTAGTGGGTAACAACTCTGCCTGTGCAATTCTGGGAACAGTCCTCAGAATCCTTCCCTGGATGGCCACATGGTGGCAATGTGCACCCACTTTTGAGTTGAAAGGCATAGTTCTCAGTCAGTTTTCTGGGCTCCTTGAGTATAGTGTCTTCACCCATTCAGACTCCACTCTATGGTCTACCTTATCCAGGACCCACCATTTCTGTGAGGTCTCCCACCGTGGGAAGCAGACATATTACATGGCAGTATGTGGGATAACTAAGACCAGAACTAGGGTGAGGCAAGAGGGATGCCTAAAGTTCACTCATTCCCAAAGACCCTCCTCTTGCCTTAATTTTTTGCCCTAGGCACCAAACTGGCCTCACCCTTGTGCTGGTCCTGCTCTGAAGTTAAAGCCTACACTATTCCTCCACTTCTTAGGATTTCTGGTATATTAAAAATAAAAGAAACATGATTATAAAAATTATTTTTAAGGCCAGGCATGATGGCTCACATCTGTAATCGTAGCACTCTGGGATTCGCTCGTATGCCTAGAGGCAGGTGATTGCCCAGGTTCATGACCAGCCTGAGCAAGAGCAAGACCCCATCTCTAAAAATAGCAGATATTGTGGCAGGCACCTGTAGTCCCAGCTACTTGGGAGGGTGAGACCAGAAAATCACTTGAGCCCAATAACTTGAGTTGGAAGTTGGTGTGAGCTATGATGCCACAGCACTCTACCAAGGACAGCACAGTAAGACTGTCTCAAAAGAAAAAAAAAAAAACTATCGGCTCGGCACCCATAGCACAGTGGTTATGGCATCAGCCACGTACACCAAGGCCAACCGCAACAAAAAAATAGCCAGGCATTGTGGCAGGTGCCTGTAGTCCCTGCTACTTGGGAGGCTGAGTCAAGAGAATTGCTTAAGCCCAAGAGTTTGAGATTGCTGTGAGCTGTGACGCCACAGCATTCTACTGAGGGTGGCATAGTGAGACTCTGTCTCAAAAAAAAAAAAAAATACTATCAAAAGTCAAGATTTGTGGCTCTGAATATATTGCCCAGGTAAGTTGGCCATTGCAACCCCCAAACACCACCATGTCAGACATGACAGGCCCATGCTGGGGTCTCTCCATTGATGCTAGGTTGCAAAGTCATGCCTCCTTGGAAGATTTCTCCCACCCTATAACCTGCCTCTAGGCTCAGGGCCCTCTGTCAGGGTTGCCTCAGCTATCCATTATCCCTCAGTCCCTTCCACAAAGAACTAGGCTCTCAGGTCCTGCTCCGTTCTCTGTTGCTAAGTCCAGTGGTCATTTCATAATATTCCTCTTCTATTTGACACAGGTAATCCCTCTTAAAACACTTTTTGGCTTCCATGATACTACTCTCTTCCTTTATTGCCTTATTTCTTTATTTATGACAAGAATCTCATTCTGATACCCCGGGTAGAGTGCCATGGCATCATACCTCATGGCAACTTCAAACTCCTGGGTTCAAGCAATCCTGCCTTAGCCTCCCCAGTAGCTGAGATTATAGGCACTGCCACAATGCCCAGCTAGTTTTTCTATTTTTAGTAGAGATGGGATCTCACTCTTGCTCAGGCTGTTTTTGAACTCCTGAGCTCAGGCAATCCACCTGCCTTGACCTCCCAGAGTATTAGGATTACAGGCTTGAGCCACCGCTCCCAGCCCTTCCTTATCTTTGCTGGATTCCTCTCATCTCCTCACTCTCTGACTTCGAGGACTTAGTCATCAAACCTCTTCTCAATTTACATCCCTTCCCAGGTGAACACAACTATTTCATGACTTTATTTAGTTTTTTTTAAATTGAGATAGAGTGCTGTAGCATCATAGCTCACAGCAAGCTCAAACTCCTGGGCTCAAGCAATTCTCTTGCCTCAGCCTCCCTAGTAGCTGGGACTACAGGCACCCACCACAAAGCCCAGCTTTCTTTTTTTTGTTTGTTTGTTTGTTTAACAGGCTCAGGCTAAGGTTTGAACCCACTAGCCCCAGAGCATGTGGCCGGCACCCTAACCATTGAGCTATGGTTGCCTCCTATTTATTTACTTTTTGAGACAGAGTCTCACTTTGTTGCCCTTGGTAGAGCGCTGTGGCATCATAGCTCACAGCAATCTCAAACTCTTGGGGCAAGAGATTTTCTTGCCTCAGCCTCCGATTAGCTGGTACTATAGGCACCTGTCACAATGCCTAGCTGTTTTTAGAAATGAGGTCCCACTGTGACTCAGGTTGGTCTCGAACTCATGAGCTCAGGCATCCACCCACCTCGGCCTCCCAGAGTGCTAGGATTACAGGTGTGAGCCACTGCACATGGCCTATATTTCATGACTTTAAATATCATTTGTACATCTTGAGTCCTAAATTTTTCTGTCAGCCTAAGAGTCTTAGAGCACCAGATTACTTACTTACTGCCTCTTACTGCCTCCACCTCTACTCAGCACCTTCACCTAGTTGTGTTACATGTATTACAAACTTAAGATGCCCAAAGCATCTTCCAATTCCTCTTCCAATCCTTCACTATCACCACCCCAAAGTCTTTACTCTCTTAATTAAGGATAACGTCAGTCACTTAGCTGCACGGGCCAAAGACCTTAGAGTCATGTTGGATACCTAATTCTCCCATCCCACATCCTACTCATCAACAAATTCTGTTTGATCCTTAAAACATAGCCAGATTTTATTTATTTATTTATTTATTTATTTATTTATTTATTTTTGAGACATAGTATCACTATGTTGCCCTTGGTAGAATGCTGTGGAGTCATAGCTCACAGCAACCTCAAACTCTTGGACTTAAGCGATTCTCTTGCCTCAGCCTCCCAAGTAGCTGGGACTACAGGCGCCCACTATAACGCCCGGCTATTTTTTTGTTGTAGTTGTCGTTGTTTAGCAGGCCCAGGCTGGGTTTGAACCCGCCATCCCCAGTGTACGTGACCAGTGCCTTAACCACTGAGCTACCGGCACTGAGTCCATGGCCAGATTTTTTTTTTTTTTTTTTTGAGACAGAGCCTCAAGCTGTCACCCTGGGTAAAGTGCTGTGGCATCACAGCTCACAGCAACCTCCAACTCCTGGGCTCAAGCGATTCTCCTGCCTCCGCCGCCCAAATAGCTGGGACTACAGGCACCCACCACAGCCCCCAGCTATTTTTTGGTAGCAGCCGTCATTGTTGTTTGGTGGGCCCGGGCTAGATTCGAACCCTCCAGCTCAGCTGTATGGGGCTGGTGCCTTTAGCCACTTGAGCCACAGGCGCTGAGCCTCATGGCCAGATTTTAAACATTTTTTTGCCACCTCTCCTGCTACCACCCTGGTCCATGATACCATCATCTGTTGCATAGATTACTGCAAAGGCTACCTAACTGATCCACACAGCAGCTAGACTCAGACTTTCACTCTCTGTTGATAACATTTCCAATGGCTTTTCATCTCTTTCAGTCCTTGCAAAGGACTACTCGAAGGCCCGTGTTACCCCTGACCAAACATTTGATCACTTACCCACTCTCCACCCTGTTTTAATCTGGTGGCCTCCTTGCTTTTCTTGTGACACATCAAGCAAACTTACTACATCAGGATATTTGCATCTGCTATTATCCCAACTGCAGTACTCTTCCCTAGTTATCCACATGGCTCTTTTTCTTCCCTCTCAACTCCTGGTCAGTGAATCCTCCCCTTGGCACTTAGTATCTCTTCTGTCGTGTTTTTGTTGTTGTTGTTGTTGTTTGTTTGTTTTGGTTTGGTTTGGTTTGTTTATTTTTGGCCGGGGCCGGGTTTGAACCCGCCACCCCAGTATGTGGGGCCAGTGCCCTACTCCTTGAGCCACAGGCGCTGGCCCTTCTGCCATGGTTTTAAAACATCTCCCCACAACTTTTGATGCTCCTTCCTTCAAGAGGTGAAGCCTGGGCTGGGCAAGGTGGCTCACACCTTCAATCCTAGCACTCTGGGAGACCAAGGCAGGTGGAATGCTGGAGCTCAGGAGTTTGAAACCAGCCTGAGCAAGGGTGAGACCCCATTTCTACTAAAAATAGAAAAAACTAGCCAGGCATTGTGCAGGTGCCTGTAGTCCCACCTACTGTCGAGGCTGAGGCAGGAGGATCTCTTGAGCCCAAGAGTTTGAGGTTGCTGTGACCTACGATGACACCACAGCACTCTATCCAGGGTAACAGAGTGAGATTGTCTCAAAAAAAAAAAAAAGAAAGGTGAATCTTGATTTTCTTCCCTTTGAATGTGGGACTAGACTTAATTATATAAAAGAGTAGAACCTACATAGTTGACCATCTCCCTACATTGACCACCTCAAGTTGACCTAATTTTCATAGAGCAGACATGGATCACATATATATATCAGTCCAGTAGGTGGTCCTTATATTGACCACCTCCATATGTTGACCAGTTTATTATAGTTGGTTGGGTGGTCAACTTACAGAGCTTCTACTGTTGTAAAATAATATATGGCAGAAGGAACAGTGTGTGACATCCAGGAGTAGGCCATAAAGAGCATTGCTACCTCTTGGATCACTGAGAGAAACCAATTGCCATGTTGGGAGGACAAGAATCCTATGGAGAGGCCCACATGGGAGGAAACATCGGCCAATAGCCATGTAAATAAGCCATCCTGGAAGCTTATCCTCCACTCCCAGTCAAGCCTTCAGATGACTGCATCCCTAGTCAATTTTTTTTTTTTTTGAGACAGAGTCTCACTATTTCACCCTCAGTAGAGTGCTGTGGCATCACAGCTCACAGCAACCTCAAACTCTTGGGCTTAGGCAATTCTCTTGCCTCAGCCTCCCAAGTAGCTGGGACTACAGGCACCCACCACAATGCCTGGCTATTTTTTGTTGTAGTTGTTTAGCTGGCCTGGGCCGGGTTCGAACCCGCTACCTTCAGTGTATGTGGCTGGCACCATAACCACTGTGCTACAGGCGCCGAGCCAGGTAATCAAATTTTTACTACAACCTCATAAAAGACAGTAAGTCAGAACCATTCAGCTAAGCCACTCAAATTCCTGACCCATAGATTGTGAGAAAATAAATGTTTTAAGCTGCTAAATTCTGGGGTTATTTTTTACACAGATAACTAATACACCCTCCCCTTTATTTCCCCCAACCCAGCTACATTTTTCTCATGGTACTTATCACCATCTGACATACTATATAGTTCCCCCACTAGAATTATACCATTATAATAGGGACTTTTTTTTTTTGAGACAGTCACCTTTTTTTTGACACCTTGTCACCCTCAGTAGAGTGCTGTGGTGTCATAGCTCACAGCAACCTCAAAGTCTTGGGCTCAAGTGATTCTCTTGTCTCAGCCTCTCAAGTAGTTGGGACTATGGGCACCTGCTACAACCCTTAGCTATTTTTAGAGATGGGGTCTTGCTCAGTTTAAACTCCTGAGCTCAAGCAATCCACCTGTCTTGGCCTCTCAGAGTACTAGGATTACGGGCATGAGCCACTGTGCCTGGCCAGGACTGTTTTTTATTTACTCCTATATCCAACAATGCCTGACATAAAGTAAGTACTCAATAAATATGTGTTGGGTGAGTGAAGCTTTGGCCTCTGGAGGTCTAGGTCTGTCATTGTCTCTGTGAGGTGTAGGACCAGACTACGTGTGGGTCTGAGGTAACCTTTCCTTTTCACAGATGGAGAGAGAGAAACCAAGTCCCAGTTAGCTTATTCCTTCTCCTCAGCCCTTCCCAATTGCTGCTCTCCCAGCCCAGATCCCAAAGGTGGGTTTACTTGTTTGATTTGGTGGGGGGTTGGGGGTGTAACTACCCAACACTTTGCCCCTCTCCTTTTTCTTTCTTCTTTTTTTTTTTTTTGGTAGAGACAGAGTCTCACTTTATGGCCCTCGGTAGAGTGCCATGGCCTCACACAGCTCACAGCAACCTCCAACTCCTGGGACTTAAGCGATTCTCTTGCCTCAGCCTCCCGAGTAGCTGGGACTACAGGCGCCCGCCACAACGCCCGGCTATTTTTCGGTTGCAGTTTGGCCAGGGCCGGGTTTGAACCCGCTACCCTCGGTATATGGGGCCGGCGCCTTACCGACTCAGCCACAGGCACCGCCCCCCCTCTCCTTTTTCAACCCAAACACCACCAAGCAATCTCCAAACCATCAGAACTAGAACTTCTCTAAGCCAGCTCCCACCCAAAGAATTTTACCGCATCTCTCTCTCTCTCTCTGCAGGCACCTCCTCTGAGCAGCCAGGGGAAGGTGGGGAATAGGGGGAAGCAAGTGGAGCACAGGAGTTCTGCAGATGGCTAGCTCTGCCCTCTAGTCCCGAGGGCATGCCAGTCTGCCTTCTGAACACACATTGATTCTCCTTCTGTGGGCACAGCATAGCACAGAGTTGGTGAATAGGGAAGGAGGCTTGACTCTTGCCCCAAAGACTCACACTAAAGCCATGGGGAAGGGGATATAGGTACTGAAGGTGATCACTGGATCATTGAGGCTTTTAGGGGTTAGGGGTTCTAGAAGACACTGGGTATGAGTAGCTTAGCCTCAGTGTGTCCAGGGATGAGCCACAGAGAACAAGGTCTTAGTGCTGCAGAGGGGACTGTGCACCAGAGAAGGGCAGAGGCTGGAGAAAGGGCTACCAGGGTGTGGCACCCGCACCACCACCATGAGATCCTGATCAGAGGAGCTGGTGATCTGAGACTGAGAGGAGGGGACTGATTGAAGGAGGAGGGAGGAGACAAAGGTCACATCTGGATTCCTGCCCACTAGAGCAGTGATTTTCAACCATGTGCCATAGTGCACTGTTGTGCCGTGAAAGGATCTTAGGTGTGCTGCAAAATTTTAAGAATTAGTTAAATTATTAGTTAAATTATTTCAAAAGAAGTTCAAAACATAGTAAATATATTCTATTTTTTATTCCTTTTTTTTTCTTTTGAGACAGTCTCACTCTGTTGCCTTGGGTAGAGTGCCATGGCATCGTCATAGTTCTCAGCAACCTCAAACTCTTAGGCTCAAGCTATCCTCTTGCCTCAGCCTCCCAAATAGCTGGGACTACAGGTCTACACAATGCCCGCTAGTTTTTCTTTTCTCTCTCTCTCTCTCTTTTTTTTTTTTTTTAGAGACAGAGTCTCACTTTATTACCCTCGGTAGAGTGCTGTGGCGTCACAGCTCACAGCAACCTCCAACTCCTGGGCTTAGGCGATTCTCTTGCCTCAGCCTCCAGAGTAGCTGGGACTACAGGTGCCCCCCACAATGCCCATCTATTTTTTGTTGCAGTTTGGCCAGGGCCAGGTTTGAACCCACCATCCACGGTATATGGAGCCGGCGCCCTACCCAGAGAACCACAGGCACTGCCCGCCTGGTTAGTTTTTCTTTCTTACTTTTCTTTCTTTCTTTCTTTCTTTTTTTTTTTTTGAGACAGAGTCTCACTATGTCGTCCTGGGTAGAGTGCTGGGGCGTCATGGCTCACAGCAACCTCAAACTCTTGGGCTTAAGTGATTCTCTTGCCTCAGCCTCCCAAGTAGCTGGGGCTACAGGTGCCCGCCACAATGCCCAGCTATTTCTGTTGCAGTTGTCATTGTTATTTTAGCTGGCCCAGGGCCGGGTTCAAACCCACCAGCCTCAGTGTATGTGGCTGGTGCCGTAACCACTGTGCTACAGGTGCCGAGCCCTGGCTAGTTTTAATGTTTTTAGTAGAGACAGGATCTCGCTCTTGCTTAGCCTGGTCTTCAACTCCTGAGCTCAAGCAATCTACCCACCTCAGCTTCCCAGAGTGCTAGGATTATAGGCCTGAGCCACCTTTCACTCTTTTTTTGATCAACATAATATAAGTGTGCTGCAGAAGTTTGACCATAGATTCAAGTATGCCATGAATTTTTAAAAAGGTTGAAAAATACTGTTCTAGAGGAATCCCAGCCCTGAGGCATGTGTGTCTTACTGAGTGTAATAAGGTCAGAGGATGTTCCTGGTGCCATAGGGTTTGACACAGTTCATACCCATGCCACAGGTCACCATTCCAGACACCTGCTGTTCACTAACACACTTGGCATTCCCTCAGGGTAGCCCTCATGCATTTGGTAAGTAGATCCCCTTGGGCACAGGAAGAAAATGGGGAAAATATGAGGATGCCCAAGCGAAATGGGGTACACATTGCTTAGAGCAGAAATCTCCAGAGGCCTGCCACTCAGGATCCTCAAATAAGGAACAGCATCTCGGGATAGTTGGAAGTTTGGTAGGCCCAAAGCAGTTGGCTGAGGGCATGTGGAGATACAGACACACATGGGCAAAGAATGTGTGAAGGGCAAAATGCTGATGACAGTTGAAACAAACCTGTATGAGTACCAGAGGTTCATTATACTGCTCACTCTTCTATGTTTGAAAATTTCCAGTATCAAAAGAGATAAAAACTGTGTGTGGCTGTGTATCTCATGTGGTATGTGTATCCTGCTGCAGTTAGCTCAGAGACCACTGAGTGTGTGATGCACAGGTGTGGGTCCACTGCCATGTGCACACAGGTAAGCAAACTGCAGCATGTGTGCAGGGCAAGGGGAGAAGCTTCTGTTCTTGCCCTATACACTCAACCTCAGTATCCCATGGAGTGGTTCCAGTCATGATCACTGCCTACCCAAGCCACTGGCACTGTAGTGATCACGTAACCAGTGTGAGACTGGGTGGCTGTGTGCCTGATGTTATGACAAAGTGTGTTGGTGTGTGAACGCTGCTGTTCGTGTGTGAATGCCTGGTACTGAGTGTGGGTGTGAGGGACATGACTTGTGAGCCTAGGAAGGGCTTTGGTTCTCAGTCCAGTGGCGTTGGACGCTTCACTCTCCTTCACACCATTCACGGAAGCCCTCCAGCGCCTCCTCCCCCCAATCTGCCAGTAAGGAAGGTGGGAGACACCTGTTGGGGGATTGAGAGCAGGTAGAGCACATAGGGCCCTCTCCCCCTGCACCTCCGCCCTCCCTGCCCCGCTCGGGTCCCGCCCCCACGGCAGCCGCCAGTAGAGCTGAGAGTGAGCGCATAGTGGCCAGAGGAGGGCCAGGCTGCTGGAGCTCAGGGCGGGGAGCCCCGCGCAGGGAATCAAACCTAGGCAGGGGCCTCCTGCGAGGCGGGTGGAGCAGAGGCAGCGCCGTGGAGACGCCAGGGGCAGCAGGCCACGCCAGGCAGGTGAGTGCTGTCCCGGTCCTGGGGAGAGAGCCCATGGTGGAGATTCCACCACCTCTCACCCTTCTGGTCCCTTGCCGGTCCCACCTCTGCCCCCACCACCCTCTACTTCTGTGACTCCTTGGTTCTTGTCCTCTGCTTCTCTGTCCCCTCTCTCCTGTTTTTCCCTGTCCCCATCTCTTTCTGTCTCTTTCTATTTGCTCTCTTTCTAATCTCTCTTTTCTGTCTGGGTCTCCTGCTGTGTCAGTCTTCCCCTGTGCCTCCTAACCTCCATCTCACTGTCTCTTTCCACCTCTTTATCTCTGTCTCTGTCCTTCTTTGGGTTGCCTGTCATTTAGGTCTTTAATATTTATTTCTTGCTTCTCTCTCTTACCCTCTCTGTCCTGAATATTTCTATTAATTCTTCTTTCCCCATCTCTGTCCCTATCTTGGTTCCTCTCAGTCTCTGTTTCCTCCCACCTCTGTTTCTCTTGGTTGTTCTATCCCATCTCTATCTGCATTTCTCCCAATCATTGTTTCTCTTTCCTCTCCTCCCTTCCTCTCCTCATCTGTCCCCCATCTCTGCCTCTTGGCCCCTGTCACCCTCTTTGAGCTGCCCAGTCTCTCTCTGTCCTCCACCAGGGGCCATTTCTGATTCCATGAGTATCTCTCCCTGTCCTCCATCAAAGGCCATTTCTGATTCCCTGGGTCTGTCTCTGTCTCTCCTGCTCTTTCTTCCTCTCTGTCTCTGTCAGTCTCTGTGAAAGCGTTCTCCCTTTTCTTATAACTCTCAGCACTCCTTAAATCCACGCCCACTTCCCCTGTGTTGGGAGTTGTGGGAGCAGCAAAGCCCATCACTCATAATTCCCTTCCCCACAGGCAGCCCTTTCCTCAGGGCCCCGCCTGGTACCAGGGCCCCCACCCGCTGGGGGACTGCGCCTGGAAGCTGTAATGGAGGCCCTGCAGAAGCAGCAGGCTGCTCGGCTGGCCCAAGGGGTGGGGCCACTGGCCCCTCCACGACCTCTGCTGCCACCACAGCCTCCCATATGTGGCCTCAGAACCCTACAGGCCCCAGAGGGGGCCTTGGGGAATGTTGGAGTTGAGGAAGAGGAGGATGCTGAAGAAGATGAAGAGGGGGAGGAAGCCGGGCCAGAGGAAGAAGAGGCAGCTAAGGAGAGCCATCACCCTAGCTCACCTTCTAGCCAGGCACCTGGACCCCATCCCCATGAATGGACCTATGAAGAGCAGTTCAAGCAGGTAGGATCCCCTCAATGTCAGGCCCTCCCTCTTTTTTCCCCCCAGGTAAAAGCAGAGCCAGGTGCTTAGTAGCTTACCCACTCCCACTATCCTAGTAAGATGGAGACACATAGACACAGAGACCTAGAGAGAGATGGTGGGAAGACTGAAAATAGCGACAGGGAGGGAGAGACAGACACCTAGGTACACGAAAAGTATTGCAAAGGGACACACTAAGAAGTGCAGGAGATGCCCAGAAACATGGAGAATGACAGACTGGAAGCCATTGGTGGGGCTGGAAGAAAAGGTGGGAGGTGTGTAGGGGCCTTTGAAGGAGGGGGATCTGGGGACTGAGGAGTCCAGTGCCAATAGCACCCCACCTACCCTATTGCACATCAAGTCACAAGGTCATATTCTAGTGGCCAGTGGGTGTGCCCTGGGCTGTCTACTTTTGTCTTTGGAAGGAGAATTGAGGTTGCCACTCCCTAGACTGGCTGGTATACCCCCTCTTTCCTGTCACACTGCAACCCCACTCCCCAATCTTCTCCCTGGCCTGAGTTACATAGATGACAGTTCCTAGCTTGTGACACTACAGCTGCAGTATGACTAAAAGGCTCCTCTGAAATGGGAATGACAAGACCTTACTCCCAGGGTCTCAATCTGAGGTTCTTTCTTCCTGGGGATCCCTTCTGGGTGTTATTCTAAGGACATTATTCAAGGCTGTCACCTGGAAGTATTATGTCGGGCTGTGACTCCAGGTGTGCTGTCCTGGTGGTGTTAATTTGTAGGGGGTTGGTCATAGGTATTTTCCAGAAGTATTAATCTGTGACTAGTACCTAATAGCATTATTGTAAAACTGGGAGTATTACTCAGGGCTCTGTTATTCTGGAAATGTGGCTCTAGAGTCTGTTTCTCCTGGGTATATGGGTATAATTCTGAGGGTTATTACTTGGAGAGTGTATTATTTGTGGGTATCCATCTGAAACTTAGGGCTCATTTTTTTGTGAGAGTGTTGCTCTAACGGTGCATCTCTGGAGTTTGCTATTCATTGTTTTGAGGGGATTTTGTTCTTTTTTTACTATGAGGGTTCATATTGGGGAATGGAGTGTTACCTATGACCATTACTGAGGGACTGCTACTCAGGGTCAATGACTCCAGGGATTGCTCTTGGGTGGTATTTGGGAGCGGATATAGGAGGTGGGTCTCCAGGTGACTGCTAGGATGACTCATGGGCCCTTCAAGTCCTGATATGGCATAGGGCCAGTGTCTCTCTGGCTATTCCTATGATAGGCAGAATAACTGCCTGTGGGAGATCAGACCAGAAGATGGGCTGTGGAGTCCCAGATGTCAATCCAGGAGTTTATCCACCCTACCTGAAGGATGGGTTAGAAGCATCTCTGCCCCTCACCAAGCCCTGGAACACAGGGATGTGAGCAGAATGAAACCCTTGCACTAATGAATGTGAGCTTCCAATATATGTTAGTCTCTTCTGTGTGGAACTACTCCAGTCTGGCTTCCATCCTAGGGCTCTGAATGTCCCCTCTGGGTGGGCAAAGACCCAATCCTAGAGACAGGCTGAGCCTCCCCAGATTCTTCTTACTTCCTCTCTGCCCCTACTCCTTGGCCTAGAGGGATAGTTTGAGCTGCCCAGGGCACCCCCAGCCAGTACCCATCTCTGTATATATTAGAAAAAGGCACCCCTAACTGCCCTCAAGCAGAGAGAGCCTAATGCTAATGTCAGGGAGTCCACATTCAGACCCTACCCACCCCTTCAGTTAGGGACTCTTGTTCAGGATACAATCTGAATTGGGGTCTGGGGAGAAAGGTAGTCAGTAGAACTGGAGAATAACTCTGATTCTTCCCCAGCTGTATGAGCTCGATGCAGACCCCATGAGGAAGGAATTTCTGGATGACCTGTTTAGCTTCATGCAAAAGAGGGGTGAGTGGGGGTGATGTGGGTAAAGGGTCCTAGAATTGCTGCCCCTTACCAGGTTTGAGGAAACTAGCTTGAGTTCTCTATGAAGAGGTCTGAGTTTGGCAGCACCTGTCCTCTGGGCCCTCAATAGCATTTTTAACCTCTGACCCTGCCCCCTCCTCCACCCCAGGATTAATTAGTGGCCAGCCCACTGGCAGGTTAATGAGTGTGGGATCAATTGGGAGGGTAGGAGGAGCAACTGTTGGGGGGCTGGCCTGGGGTGGGAGGGTCCCAGGACTAGAGGGCTGTGAATGTCTTGGTTCTCTATGGAGGGACTTCACCAGCCTTGGTTCTCCTCATTTTCCCCTTGCTTCGGGGGGGGGGGGGACACACCAAATGTGCTCTACAGCAGGAAAGACTAGGGGTTAGAGTGAAGGAAGAACTTCCCCAAAGCTGGGCTGGGGACTATGTGAGTTGGGCTGCAGAGGAATTCCTTTGCAGGAAACTCAGAGAGCTGGAAGAGAATGCAGGAAGGGTCCAGGAGGGCATCACAGCGGGTGACAGTCCATCACTTCAGCTTCTCCCCAGATTCATGAGACTGAACACTGACTCATTATCTCTCTCTACAAAGCTAATTAACTCACTCCTAGCGCAGCCTGATAAGCTGCTAATTAACTGGCTGCACTGTCCCCTCCCTTCCTTAGTGCCGCTGCTGGCCCAAGTCCCTTGGCACTCACCCCAGGCTTAGAGCTCCTTTCAGGTCCCTTCCTTCCCAGTGACCTTTGGTGGGCCCAAAGTTCTCTTGTTCCCCAGAAAGGCCCAGGCATTCTGGTAACAGTGTCCCCTCTTTGGCTGTTCCTCAAGGCTTTCCCTCCTGTGGGGGTCAGGGAGCGGTGTGAACCGATCCCAGCATTATCTGCTGTGCCGATTTCCCCCCACCAACTGTTTCCCTCAGTCCTTGCCTCTCTCCGCTCCAGCTGCTGGGGAAGGAGGTCCCGCGGGGACGATAATTTGCCCCCATTAATCAGGCCGCAGCTAATTGTTCGGGTTCAAAGGCGGCGGCCGAAAGGGACGGGATCGGTAAGGAATTAACTGGGGCCCATCGGTCAGCGCAGACAGGCCCCTTTGTCAGGACTGGCAAATGGGGGCTGTGCAGGCTGCGGAGTCGGCCGGTGAGGTGGGAGCTGATTCTTCTCTTGCCCGCCCTTCCTGAGCTCGGGTGTACCCGAGGGTTGCTCCCTGGGGCAGTCTGGCTCTTCAGCACTGTTTGGAAGTCCTTCCTAGAGTCTCCCCCAAGGGACACCAAAGCTAGAGGGCCAAACGCAGCCGCTTGCGAGATAAGAATGGTTTTTACTCGTTTAAATAGTTAGGAGAAAAAATTAAAAGACGATAGCTTTTCCAGACGCGTGAAATTCCCATTTCAGTCAGTAAATGAAGTTGTATTGGAAAACAGCCATGACTATTACAGTTCTATGACTGCTTTCAGGCAACAATGGCAGAACTGAGTAGTTGTGAGAGTGATGGTTTGGCCCGCAAAGACTAAAATATTAACCATCTGGCCCTTTCAGGAAATTTGCCTACTCTTGTCTTCTGTTCTTTCTGCTAAAATGGAGGCCCTGGGGGTCTGGGGACTCTGTCCATAATCCCCCTTCCCCATGTCTTTCCTTCCCTCTCCGTGGGTTCTTCCCTGTAACCAGGCCTGCCTCATAAAGGCGACCAAATCCTTCAATCCCTGGGGATGACCGCAAAGTCTTAGTCTTGGTGTCCTCTCTGCCCAATTTCCACTAGGGACGCCAGTGAACCGCGTGCCCATCATGGCGAAGCAGGTGCTGGACCTGTACGCGCTGTTTCGCCTGGTGACCGCTAAGGGTGGCCTGGTGGAGGTCATCAACCGCAAAGTGTGGCGGGAGGTCACGCGCGGCCTCAGCCTGCCCACCACCATCACCTCTGCAGCCTTCACTCTACGCACCCAGTGAGGCCAGGACCGCGAGCGGAAAGGAAAGCGCGCGGGGGTGGGGCCGGGGCGAGGTGTGGAAGGCCCTGGGAAGGGCATCCGGGCTTGGAACTTGACCAGCGTCTCACGCGCGCGCGCGCGCGCGCGCACACACACACACACACACACACACACACACACACACACACACACACACACACACACACACACACACACACACACACACACACACACACACACACACACACCACACACACACACACACACACACACACACTGTCTGTCCTCTCCTAGGTACATGAAGTACTTGTACCCTTACGAGTGCGAAACGCGGGCGCTCAGCTCCCCGGGGGAGCTCCAAGCCGCCATCGACAGCAATCGGCGCGAGGGCCGTCGCCAGGCTTACACCGCTGCTCCACTCTTCGGCTTGGCTGGGCCCCCACCTCGGGGCACTCAAGGACCAATTTTGGGTCCTGGCCCCGTCCCTCCTGCGCCCGCGTCCGGTCCCGGCCCCGCCCCAGGCTCCTCCTCCGGCCTACCTGCACACGCTTGCGCCCAGCTCAGCCCCAACCCTATCAAAAAAGGTGAGAAGTGGTAAGGACAGAAGTTTGGAACTCTTGAGGTCAAGTCGGGCGCTGAGATACAGGAAACATTAAAATATGGGGATTCTGAAGTCTGGAAGGCATTGAAGTGTGGGAGTAGTAGGAGGTCTGACAAGGCTTTGAGGTTTGGGAGTTCCTAAAGTTTAGAATCCTGAGGTTTGGGGTCAATACAGCTTTGAGAGGCCCGTCACTTGGGGAAGCACTTTCGAGACCAGCCTGAGCAAAAGCGAGACCCTGTCTCTACAAAATATGGAAAATTAGCCGGGCGTGGGACGGCCCACCTGTAGTCACAACTATTTGGGAGGGTGAGGTAAGGTTGATCGCTTGAGCCCTGGAGTTTAAGGCTGCCGTGAGCTATGATGTCGCTAGTGCACTCTAGCCTGGGTGACAGAATGAGACCCTGTTCTAAAACAAAACAAAGAAAAGCCTTGAGAGCTTTGTTACTGCAGTATGGGACTGAAGCTCAGGAAAAGGTTCTTCAATCACAACGGCTCCCCATTCCACACCTGTCAACCCAGGGATCCTATGTGCATGTGGTTTGTGTCTCCTGTGACCTGGATTATTTAACAACCAAGAAACAACCACAAAAATCCTCCAAATTATCTTGGACCAATCTACACGTACACATTGGTTCTTGGGGCTCTGTAGCTTCATCACCTCCAGGCTGAGGCTCTAGATAGGAAGAGGATTGAATGAAGAAGAGATTGGTGTGTTAGCTTGGGTGAACTCTCTGGTCCCAAGGCTGGGGGATAACGATGTGCAGAGATGTCTTGGTTGGGCCAGGAGAGCTGAATGACCTGTTCTTCTAGAGGAGAGTGGAATTCCAACCCCTCACCTGGCACTGCCTGTGGGCCTGACCTTGGGACCTACAAGGGAGAAGTTGGCACCAGAGGAACCCCCAGAGAAGAGGGCTGTGCTGATGGGGCCTATGGACCCACCTCGACCTGGCATGCCCCCAAGTTTTCTGCCCCGTGGCAAGGTTCCCCTGAGGGGTGAGGAGGGCTTCAGGCTTGTACACTGAGGGAGGATAGACCCATCAAACTACTAAGTGTTGGGGTGGGGCAGACTTGTCCCTTTATAGACAACTGTAGGGGCTATAGTGCAATGGGGGCTGTCTACAGGGATGGAGGGGGTCACTTCTAAGTCTGAAGTCTAATCTGAAGTCTAAAACATGACTCCTCTACCCCCTCCTGGACAGAAGAGCAACTGGATGGGCCTCTCAATCTGGCAGGCAGTGGCATCAGCAGTATCAACATGGCCCTAGAGATCAACGGGGTGGTCTACACTGGTATGGGTACTGTAGGCTGCCTACACTGGCATGGGGTCAGGGATATTTAGATTGGCATGGGGATTTTAGACTTTCTCTACTAGCATGAGGTTCAGGGTTATCTAAATTTGCATGGGTAACATGGGGTTCAAGGGATTGCTACACTGGCATGGATTATAGGGGCTGTCTGTATGGCATGCAGTCCAAGGCATGACCTCCCTGGCATGGGTACCATGGGATGTCTACCTTGTCATGTGTTTATGTATTAATGTAAATATTTTTGTTTACTTATTTGAGGGTATCTACATTAGCATAGGAGTCTCTCACTGATTCAAGGGGCTTGTCCTCATTGGTTTGTGGCAGATGGATGTGTGTGGTGTTCTAGCAATCAAGACACTTACTTTTGTTACCCTATTCTGTTGCCATCCCTTACCCCCTTCTGTTTACCCTCTATCATCTCCTCATCCCTTTGCCAGGTGTCCTCTTTGCCCGCCGACAGCCTATGCCAGCTTCTCAGGGCCCAACCAACCCTGCACCCCAATCCTCTACAGGGCCCCCTTCCAGCACCTTGTCCTAAAACCTCCTACTCAAGAACTAAGACTCCCAGTCTCATTGCTGAGGTGGGGAGAAGACCAGTCTGGGACCCAGCCTTGGGAGGTCACCTTCACTCCCCATGTCATCTGGACTTGAAGCCAAATATTCTTTTAATGTTACATCTACCTCATTGTAAAGGGAGGGTACCTCCTCCCTGACAAATTCCAGCAGCATCTACCAAAGAGTTCTTTCCCCAGTAGCCCCAATCATCTCCTCAGGTGCCTCCTGTGTCAATGTTATCTCTAGGACCCCACCCTTTTGTCAGCTCTGCTTCTCTTCAGGAGCCAGATGAAAGGCTGGGTTGGGGTCTCTTTGAAGGAGACATCTCTCAGGTCATATCTAGACAATAAAGTTGTGATTCCTCCAAATCCAATGCCTCCTCTTCGTGTTTGGGTCTGGGAGGTGGGGAAGAATGATATAAAGCACACTGGCTGCACTAGGCCAGGGGAAGGAGGTATAGTGAAGCACCCCGCGAATAGAAGAGCTCCATCTTCAATCATACTCGTTGAGTTCAAGTCCTATATAGTGACAATTCTGTCACAATAATGGTGGGTGGCCTTGGGTGAGTCACTTAATTTCTTGGACCTGGAAGATGCCAAAAGTTTATGGTAACTCAGAGTCTCCTACTATCTATGGGAATTGGACCTATCCTGCAATAGTAAAGGTATTGTTACGCGCAAACTTAGGGAATAGTCTGAGGAAACCTCTTTGATACCCGAAGGCAAAGGTCGTCTTCACAACCAGGCGCTGGAAGCCAGGAAAGGGCCAGAACTGACAGCTGTTGCCAAGGTGACCAGTTTTTGACACCTTTCGGCAGACTGAAGCGGACACTTTCAGCTGAGGGGCTGAATCGTGGCGTCACTTCCTGCATAAAATGCCGCCCATGCACTTGGATTGGTCGGCCATCCTGCTTGGACGGACGTCCCGCCCTCTGGTTGTTCTCGCTAAGGTGGGTCGGTAGGAACCATGGCGGCTCTGACTGATGTGCAGCGGCTGCAGGCCCGAGTGGAGGAGCTAGAGCGCTGGGTGTACGGGCCGGGCGGGACGCGCGGCTCGCGGAAGGTGAGAGGTCTGTTCTGGTGGACCCTATCTGGAGAAGGGCAAGAGCCGGCTTTTGGCTCGGCCCTTGGGATGGATGTAGCTGCTGCAGTCTTGTCTTCCGCAGTCCGGCCTTTGAAATAACATAGGTACGAGACCTCCCAGAGCCCATTTGATCCTCGGAGTCCGTTCCCATGGAGGGATCTGCGGGTGGTCAGGCCTGCTTGAGTGGGCTCTGTGCCAACTGTGACTAAGACTCTCCATCCCTTTGGGGGTTAGTTGGGAGATCTGACACGCTCGAGAAGCTAACGGGAGTTTCACTAAGAGCCGAAGTTTACAATGGGAGTATTGTCATGGAGCCCTCCGTGATTAATTGTTAAATGAATTGTGCAGAGAGAGGTCCATGGGACCCCAGAGGAGGCAGAGCAGGGGTGGTTAAGGAAGCTGCAAGGGGCAAGAAGTGAGGTCTGAGAGGGCCAAGATTAAGAGGGGAAGGGATTGGATACTGGGTGCTCAGATGTAGACTGGCACTCCTTTGCACTAATGACTGAATTTTGACAACTATGAGGCTTAGGTGCCCTCCTGTCCTCTTTCTACTATGGGAAGATCTTTTACTGAAAACGTTCTGGGGAATGTCAGGCATATCCTGGAGCAAAGTACATGCAAGGTAATGATGTCTGTAACACTTCTTGTGAAATTAGTTGTAACTGGCAGATTGTGTTCCCATTTGAGCTTCTCAAACATTCTTTTCCTTTGTCATCTATGATATTAGCCTAGCCCTCCTGATTTTCCTTCTACCTGCTTCTTAGTCTATTTGCCTTCCCACATATTTGCCCTTTGAATATTGTAATTTCTCACCTTCTGCCCTAAAACTTGGGTGACTACATTCACTTCCTTAGACTTCTCTATTTGACCCTTTAATATGGGAATTCCTTATCTTCTACCATTAAGCTCTATGTAGATTCACTCACTTCCATAGTTTCAATTACTATTTACATGTCATTATGTCTCAAATGTGTATCTCTGGCCCAAATTTCTGTTCTGAAAACCAGACTTATATGTCCCATTGTCTATCAGACTTTTTCACTTGAATGTCCAACAGACATCTCAAACTCATTCTACATGCTCTTATCTGTACTCTCTCTCTCTCCCCCCTAACCTGGTTATCTTCTTTATTCCCCAATATAGGGCTTGTATCATTATTGGGATACTAGTTATCATTTTTTTTTTTTTTTTTGGCGGGGGCTGGGTTTGAACCCGCCACCTCTGGCATATGGGACCGGCGCCCTACCCGCTGAGCCACAGGTGCCGCCCAGACTAGTTATCATTTTTATTTTTATTTTTTTGAGACAGTCTTACTTTGTCACCCTTGGTAGAGTGTCGTGGTGTCATAGCTCACAGCAACCTTGAACTCTTGGGCTCCAGCGATTCTCTTGCCTCAGTCTCCCTAGTAGGTGGGACTATAGGTGCTTACCACAATGCCCAGTTATTTTTAGAGACAGGGTCTTGCTCTTTCTCAGACTGGTCTCAAACTCCTGAGCTCAAGCAATCCACCCGCCTTGGCCTCCCAGAGTGCTAGGATTGCAGGCGTGAGCCACCATGCACCACCTGGGGTACTAGTTATCTTAGACTCTTCCATCTCCCACCCTAGAGTTGATGTGTAAGGAATAAGACTAGAGATAGGCCAGCCAGTTTGGGTCCTGGTACAATCATCTACTCATGAGGTAATGAAGGCCTAGATAAGGATGCTTGCATTTCTCATGCCCAAGCCTGGGACTTAGGAACCAGAAATTATAGTATATACTATACATTCCATATACTCTAAAATACTTCACTATCTCCCCAATTAAATTCGAAACTCCACAAGGAGTACCTGACTCTCTCTCCCCCCTCCCACTTCATAATCCCTGAAGGTGGGGCTGCATCTCCTCTAATACAAGAGAAGGGGACCAATCTAGATTACTAGGATTCAGGTTTGCTAGTCTGGGGGAATGAGGGTTCTTTATTTCCTCCAAGCTTTGAGTCAGGTGGTACATCTTGGAATTAATCTCTTTTCCCTTTCAGGTGGCTGATGGCCTGGTCAAGGTGCAGGTGGCTTTGGGGAACATTGCCAACAAAAGGGAGAGGGTAAAGATACTGTACAAAAAGAGTAAGTGCTTCCATGATGTGCCTCCCTGTACTATTTCCCATGTCTGTGCTTCCTAGAACCTGTCCCTGGCCTTTCAATTCATTAGGTCACTGAATAGCCCTTTGGGGATAGAAAAAATATGAAGACATTTCCTTGCACCAAATTCAGTTGGTGAATTGGGGTGTGCTTTTCTTTTCTTTTCTTTTTTGAGACAGAGTCTCACTTTATCGCCCTTGGTAGAATGCTGTGGGGTCATAGCTCACAGCAACCTCCAACTCCTGGGCTTAGGTGATTCTCTTGCCTCAGCCTCCCGAGTAGCTGGGACTATAGGCGCCCACCACAATGCCCAACTATTTTTTGTTGTTGTTGCAGTTTGGCCGGGGCCGGGTATATGGGGCCATCGCCCTACCCACTGAGCCACAGGCACCGCCCTGGGTGTGCTTTTCTACCTTGTGGATAAACCTCAGGTTTATCCCGAGGTAAGTTATGACAGTGTCCTAAGTCATGGGATGACAGCTCTGTCTGAAAACTCCTTTTAAAAGGGTTTGAGATTTCCCCAGGCAAGGTTAGATGGCAGGAAAGAAATTAAGAACTGAGAGCTCCAGCCTTTGTTCAGCCAAACCTTTTTGATCATATCAGAGCTAGTAACCTGCTCAGGAACTAGAAATCAGACAAAGCTCTGACTTGTGTTGGTGGCACTGAGAGGAAAAAAGTCCTTTTCTTGGTGAGGATAGGTCATTGAAAATGGGAGGGCCCCAGGTTGGTGGCAGCAATTGTGTTTCAGGCTCTGAAACCTGAGGTCAGCCAAGAAGTGAAGAAAGTGGAGTGACAGGGAAGTGGGGATGGCAAAGACCTGCTGATAGGCCATTATGGGGTATCAGCTCCTCATTCAAGGCTCTTCCTAAGATTGACCAAACATCCTTCATAAGATAGAGCTCTACTCCCCAGCCCTATTAGTTCCATTTTCCATCTTTCTACTTTTCCAGTTGAAGACCTGATCAAATACCTGGATCCTGAGTACATTGACCGCATTGCCATACCTGATGCTTCAAAGCTGCAGTTCATTTTAGCAGGTAATGCTGGACTGTGTATGTACATGCATCTGAGGATGTGGGTTATGGAGGAGGTTGGGTACAGAAATGGTCTCCTCTTCCAGTCTTCTCATGGATATATCCCCCTGGAAGCTGCTCTCTGGAATTCTGGGCTGAGAATCCTGTGAATCCTCTAGTAGGCATTGGGTGCCATTGGGTGCAATACACCTCTGGGCCAGCTGCAGGAAACAGTGGAAGCTACTCCAATGTTCTATCAGTAGCCTGCCCCTTGGATTTTTCTTCAGAACCTTCCTGCCTTCTACTCACTGACAGAGAGCTTCTAGGAAAGAATAGGGGTAAAGAGCATTGCCACTGGGGAGAAGGGAAAATATTGGGATGAGTTTCAATATCTTTCTTTCATGTAGGAAAGCTCTAGGATTTCAGAATTCTAGCCAGTAAGTATTGCCTTGTTTATTAGTCAGTCAGCCATTCCATAAGCTAAGGTTTTCTGAGCTTCAGTTTTTTTTTTTTTTTTTTTTTAGAGACAGAGTTTCACTTTGTCGCTCTCGGTAGCGTGTCAAGGCATCACAACTCACAGCAACCTCCAGCTCTTGGACTTAGGCAATTCTCTTGCCTCAGCCTCTCGAGTAGCTGGGACTACAGGCACCTGCCACAATGCCTGGCTATTTTTTGTTGCAGTTTTGGCTGGGGCCGGGTTTGAACCCACCACCCTCAGTATATGGGGCCAGCGCCGTACTCACTCAGCCACAGGTACCGCCCTTCATTTTTCATCCAAAAGATGTTTAATGATCATCTGCTATGATCCAGGCTCTCTAAGGTGAGAGGTATGCAATGGTAAACCAGAAAGTCTTTATCCTCGTGGGTACAACTAAAGCTAGAAAACTAGAGGAGACAGAGGATCTGTGCCTATAACTCAAATGGGAGATCAGTCTTCCAGGATACTGATCAGTACAGTGCAGCACTGAGGACTGGTGAAGATGGGCAGCTCCTGCTGAGAGGGTTGTCAGAGCTTCCAAAGGACCCTTGATCAATTGCCAGGGCTCTGTCACCAAGTTCAGATCTTCCCCTGCATGGACTCTTGAGGATGAACAGTGTCCTAAGTCATGGGATGACAGCTTCAGCCTCTCTATCCCTCCCTCTGGCACTGCCTCAAAGAGTGGGTATCCACTTGCATGTGAATAGCACAGTCTCCTAAATCATCCTCTTTACCATAATTTTTTCCTTTCTGCATGTGCAATCTCCACAAAAACACATTTCCAACCTCCCACTTTGCTCTCCTGGCTAGGATAAAGTCCTGATTCCTTAGCCTGCCATCCAAAGCCTTTCATCCCTCTTTGTTTCTTCTGCTATCCGTGCTCCAGTTCAGCTAATTGAATTTTTTTTTTTTTTTTTTTTTTGCAGTTTTTGGCCAGGGCTGGGTTTGAACCCATCACCTCCAGCATATGGGGCCGGCGCCCTACCCCTTTGAGCCACAGGCGCCGGCCCAGCTAATTGAATTTTTTCCTCGACTAATTGACAAGTATTCCTGCCTCTAAACATTTGCACATAACAGTTTCCTTCTTGAATGCCCTTCACACTTTATGGATTTCAGTTTATTGAAATCTCCTTTGCATACAGAGCCCAGCCTAGATCCTGTTTTCTTCAGTGGATTCTCCCATCACTGGCCCAGTTCTCTTTCAGCTTGTAATTGGCTGTTCCTCTGAGAGCCACTGAGCAGAACCTGTGTAGTACAGTCTACCACAAGTCTTCCCTTCCAGACTTTCCCAGGCACCCTTGGGGATGAGAAGTACTTTCTTTGAAGTACTTTGCTTCTTGTGGCCTAAGAAGTACTTAGTGAGTTTGTTGTTAGGAGGCTAGAAGATTTAAAACTTAGAAAAAGGTAGCATTTGGAGAATTCGAGAAGCTCCTTAGGCTCAAAATTGGTCAGACTAGAGGCATCCAGGAGAGGTGAGGGCAGGACAGGAAATGTGCACCTATAGAAGGGAGCAGTGATGGCCAGATGTGGTGGCTCATGCCTGTAATCCTAACAGTCTGGGAGGCTAAGGCAGGTTGATTGCCTGAGCTCAGGAATTTGAGACCAGCCTGAGCAAGAGACCCTGTCTCTAACAAAAATAGAAAAATTAGCCAGATATTGTGGCAGGCGCCTGTAGTCCTAGCTACTCAAGAGCTGAGGCAAGAGGATAACTTGAACCTGAGAGTTTGAGGTTGCTATGAGATATGATGATGCCACAGCCCTCAACTCCAGGGTGAAACTTTGTCTCAAAAAATTGGGAGGGCAGTGGGCATAGTTGCTGCCCAATGCTCCAGAGTTCAGCTGTCTCCCCTGCTAGATCCTCAGTCTCTTGCACTGGCTGAGTAGCAATGCCCAGGCTTGCTTCACTGCTATTGTTTTGTCTGTTTTTGCTTTAGAGGAGCAGTTTATCCTCTCTCAGGTTGCGCTCCTGGAGCAGGTGGATGCCTTGGTACCCATGCTGGACAGTGCTTACATCAAAGGTACCTCTCTATGGTTGTAACTCCACTACCTTGCTTGGGGAGGTGGATGAATGGGCAAGACTTCCGTGTACTTCAGTTGTTTCTCAGGTTGGGTTTGATCCTTGTCTTTATCTTCTTCCTGGGGATACCTGCCACCTCTGCTAGGAGTATGGAGAGCCCAGTTTCAGGACTTCAGAATTTGGGCCTAAGGATACTCCCAGAAGCTCTAGCAGCCCCCAACTCTGAGGATCCCTGCTGCCTTCTACCCCACTAGCATCTCTCCTTCGGGATGCTACAGAGTCCATATTTTACTGTCAGAATCTATGCCAGGTGCTGAATGTGTGTGAATTCTTTCTTTTGTACTGCCGAGAGCAGTCCCAGAGCCTGACTTTGACAAGCAGTGACTTTAATTGAATCCAGATACCCATCTTGTCTGTCTCTGAAGGTATTTCTCCCAGCTCCCCTTCCCTGCCCCTGATCAGCTACTGACTATTTCACAGCCATAAGCTGCAGGCCCAGCATAGTGGCCAAGGCTCTGGGTATTGGACACCAGCTCTTCTTCAGCCCACCTATAGGGTCCCCTTTCCCTAGGCCAGGCAGACCTGGCCCTGCTGGGCTGAGACCAAAGGGACAGGTCCCAAGATAGCCAATTTTTTTTTATTTGGTCCTACTTAAAGCAATGGAGTAGAGATAGGGGGCAACACTGGGGATGCCAAGGTTTTCTCTTCTCCTCAGGACCTGTATGCTCCCCTCCCCTGTAGGTCCTGGAGTAACACTATATAGGCAGGGAGCCCCACCACCACCTCCAGCTGCAGCAGTCAATGAAGCCTGGCATTTGTTTAGCTTCTCCATTCAATACTCTAATCCTACCGAAGACATAATAGACTATTGAGCAGTCCCGGGGGATGACACAAGCATCATTGGGCAGTGTGTGTTATATTTTACAGCTGTTCCTGAGCATGCTGCCCGCCTGCAGCGCTTGGCCCAAATCCATATCCAGCAGCAGGTATGGGAAGGGAGAGGACTAGAAGGGTGCGTAGAAATGGTGAGGTATCCCATCCCCACTCATGCCACTTGATAAGCAGCCTCGAGCCTTTCTGGCTTCAGTTTAGAGGAAACTTTATGGCTATCCCAGTGGTTCTCAACCTTCCTAATGCCACAGCCCTTTAATACAGTTCCTGTGGGTCGTGACCCACAGGTTGAGAACTGCTGGTCTATCCTGTTTCTTCCTAAGCCCTAGAGAGAGGAAAGGACTCACCTAGGGCCACATCCAGGGGCCTCCCAGAGTTGAGATATTCTGAAACACTAGAAGGCTGACATTGGGAGGTACCCAAGAATTCTTGGGGATGGTCTGTCCTTGACTGGGTGGAAGAGCTCTTTTATTATTCCCAGGCCCAACAGAGGAGGAGATAAGTACTAGGGGAATGTTTACTTAATGTGTGGCCTATTCCCCTTTCCATCAATCTTTGGACTGCCATGAGGGTACCTATCCTGGAGCCTGAAAGTACCCCTTTTAGTGATTTGCTCCTTTGATCCTAGAGCTAAGCACCACATTTTCTAGGCTCTGTAGGGAATGAGGGGTCCCTGATGAGGCAGGAAGTTTAGTAGAAGACGGGGGCTTTGCTCAGCTCCATTCTCTGCCACACTTTGGCAGGACGAGTGTGTGGAGATCACTGAGGAGTCCAAGGCTCTCCTGGAGGAATACAACAAGACTGTATCCTTTCTGCTCAGCTGGGCCCCTAATGGGTGCTGTCATCAAGCCTTGTCCTTTTGTCACACTAGTTCTCTCTCACACCATCCCAACCAGCCTGTCTATTCCCCCAGCCCCCACCCCTTTTAGTATATGCAAAATCTCCCCACTTCCTCACTCTGAGTCCTGTTCTCACCTTGACCTGCAACCAGACATTGCTTCTCTCCAAGCAGTTCGTGCAGTGGGATGAGCTACTTTGTCAGTTAGAGGCCGCCAAGCATGTGAAGCCAGCTGAGGAGTAACAGCTACTCCCCATCCCAGGGTGGACCAGGGCAGCCAGGCTCCAGGGCTATGTACCAACTGCCTTTGTAACAAGGCAGAGGCGGTTTTATATTTATTGGATATAAGGCCCACGTGTCTACTTAGGGCTCTGAGGTCCAAAGTCAGCTTACCTGAGATTTACAATTTGCACCCCCTTTCCCCATCAGTGTTCTTATTCCAGTGACAATAAACTGTAGAGATTACACAGCCAGGAGTGTGCTGGCTCTGTGGTCTAGAATGGGGTTAGTGGAGAGCTGAGCTGTCAAACTGCCTAGTGGTTGGACTGGAAGCTGTACTCATCTTGGGGCTCCCAAGACTAAGACTCTCATTTGATCTATGTGAATGGAACATGCTTTTATCCATCCATTTACCCCACATTTACCAAATACCCTCCAAATGTCAGGTGGGTGAACAAAGGTAGGGCTCACCTAACCCCTGCCCTGCAGAGAAAAATGACAGTCCCATAGGTGATCACCTGTTCCTTTGGGGCACAGAAGGAAGGAATGAAGCGGGAGGCAGCCCTGTGGGTGATACACAGGTACTTTCAGAGCCAAGGGAGCAACTTGTGTAAAGGCAGAGAGGATCCTTGAAATTCTTCTCTTAGGAGTCTACCTGGTGCCGCTAGCTGAGAAGAGGACCCCAAGAGGTTTGGCTAGAGGAAGTTTTAGGTTCTGGGGAGGGGAGTTGGGAAGGAGGGACGCGGACTAGAGTAAGCTGGGAGAAAGAGATTGGCCCCGCGCTCTACCAGGTGTTTGCTGCCCCCTTGTGGTTTGCGAGTGCTCTAGTTGCAGACCCCTTTCCCATGCTTGCGGGTCATCCCCACCTGTGCGATCTCATTGGCACCTCAAATTCAGTGTGTCCAAACTGGTCTGAAACCTGGGAGTCATCCTAGACTCAGAATTTCCTACTCTATCCAGACAGTTGCAAACCCTTCACCGAACTAGTATCTCTCAACTTAAATCTACTCTATTCCCTCTGCCATTTCTCTTGGTATTAATTCAAATAAAGATTTAACGAACATTCGAGCGCCTGTTACGTGTTGGGTCCCATATTAGGGTCCGTGCGGACAGTCCCCCCCCCCCGCACCCAGCCTCAGCGGCCAGGAGTCACCAGAGGCTGCGGCTCAGTTTCTCCCACCACTCCCTCCCCCGCTACAGCCAGGGTGAGCTGTGCACAAGATCTGATTCTACTAATCCCTCGAAACCCCGCTGTGGTTAGCCAGTGCCCACAGGATGAGGTCGAAGCTCAGCAGCAGCCACTCCAAACGGAACCTATCGCAGCCATGGTGAGCCCTACACACACACCTACATCCACCTTCACCCTTGCTCAACCGGTCAAATCCACTACCCTTCAGACGCAGGAGTCCTCGCATCCTTAGGACCCCTCCGCCTCATTAAGAGTGTCCCTGGCCCAGGCGTAACCGCGGAAACTACGCGCGTGTGTTCCAGGCACGGCTCTCTCCCGGCGCCTGCCCTCGGTTTCCCGGGCGGAGGGGCTGTGGGGCGCCTTCCTTCAGGCCCCGCCCCGGTGTGGCGAGCGCGGCCCCGCAGCCTGGGCGCGCTCCCGAACCGGGCGCCATCTTGGCTCCGGATAGAGTGTGAGGCCGCGGCGGTGAGAGCTGGAACTCGGCGGGAAGGGGTGTGGGGGTTCTCCGAGGTGGTGGGAGAGGGGACACCTGCTGCTTGGCCGCCGAGGCCCGTAGGACCCTGGGAGCAGCTCCTGGCGATGCAGACAGCTTTGGCTGGTCAGGAATCGCCCAAGTAGTCCCCCATGTTAAGCGTCTGCTCCCGGCTTTCTGACTGTCCTGGGTTGACGTGGATGGGGTCTCGGTTCTGTTTTGGATACCATTAGTTAAAGGCTCTTGGCTGTTTCCCGTGGGGCCTGGAGCAAAGGGACTTAATCCTGTCCTCTGGGAGTACAAAGTGAGGCGGCCTTGTCCCTGTAGAGCTCCAAGTGGGGAACACTCAGTCTGATTCTTAATCTGGGGTGAGGGGTCTGGCCTCATCCCAAGGAGCCCAAGGTAAGGAGGGCTCGGCCCCAGTCCTGGGGTGCTTGTGATGAGGATGCCCTGCCTTATCCCGAAGAACTAGGTGTTTAGAGAATTTGGTCCTGTTTCAGGAATTCCAGAATTGGGGGAGGAATGGGGTGTATGAAGTACAGCCCCTTCCCAGCTCCTCCCAGGCTGAGACAGGCACAACTCCTTGTGAGAAGCTGAGGAGGAGGGGATATGATCCCGTTCTTGGGAAGTCTGGGTTGAGGAGCAGGGCTGTATCCTGAAGGGAGGTGGAAGGGGTGGTGAACGATGGCCTGAAGCACACAGCCCAGCACTCATCTGATACTTCTCTGCAGTGGGCAGCGAGACTTGCAGACAAGACAACAAGCAGGATGGAGCATTACCGAAGAGCTGGCTCTGTAGAGCTCCCATCACCTTCCCCAATGCCCCAGCTACCTCCTGATACCCTTGAGATGCGGGTCCGAGATGGCAGCAAAATTCGAAACCTGCTGGGGCTGGCGCTGGGTCGTTTGGAGGCCGGCAGTGCACGGCATGTTGTGTTCTCAGGTTCTGGCAGGGCTGCAGGAAAGGCTGTCAGCTGTGCTGAGATTGTCAAGCGGCGGGTCCCAGGTCTCCACCAGCTCACCAAGCTGCGTTTCCTCCAGACTGAGGACAGCTGGGTCCCAACCTCACCTGACACAGGCCTAGACCCCCTCACAGTGCGCCGCCATGTGCCTGCAGTGTGGGTACTACTCAGCCGGGACCCCCTGGACCCCAGTGAGTGTGGCTACCAACCCCCAGGGGCACCCCCTGGCTTGGGCTCTGTGCCAAGCTCCAGCTGTGGCCCCCGACCCCGAAGAAGGGCTAGAGATACCCGGTCCTGAAGACTTGCTGAGCCAGGCTGTTCTCCAGACCTGAATGTTTAGGATGGAGGTGCCTTCTCTGAGAAGCCCTGGACTGCTCAACATTCCCATCAAAACTCAAGCCCACAGAAGTGGGCCTCCATGTCCTGCTTCTCCTTCCTTCTGGCACGTGGAAAGGGACTGCTATGAAGACTGACAGGTGTGGGATTTCTGCCAGATTCTGGATTGCATAAGAAGGGTTTATTCTTTCTTCTACCTACAGTGTGTCTGATGTACCTTCCAACAGAGGTTGGGGGGGGGGAGTTAGGAAATAAAGCTTTTGCCCATTTGATGTGGAAGTGTGATTACAGGAATGGGAGTGCTTGCCCTTTCCCTCTGGGAGCTAATGGGCTGGAGACAGGAAGGGTATGCTCAGTGTGGTGCTGGGAGGATCTAGTGTTGATAAGAACCCTCAGTCAGTAACCTGAATATATCTAGGCCCCTGGATGGCTCTTTGTACCTGCTTTGGGCTGATGTAGGGACTGGCAGGTCATACATTTCTCTCCATCTGCAGTATACGACTCAGGCCTGCCTGGGTTTGAATCCTGGTCTGTCACTTGCTAGCAGGTTACTACTCTGTGCCCTAGTGATCTCATCCATAAAACAGGAATACAATAAGGTTTACCTCATAGGATTGTTATGAAGATAAAAGAAACATAACATACATGACACATAGGTACCGCCTGGGTGCATAGTGATATATAAATGTTAATTGCTATTATTATAACAACGACCCAGTTTGCAAACATGCTCTTTCCTATCTTAAAAACATACCTTTAAGGGTGGATGTGGTGGCTCATGCTTATAATCCTAGCACTCTGGGAGGCTGAGGTGGGTAGAGCACCTGAGCTCTGGAGTTTGAGATGAACTCTACTAAAAATAGAAAAACTAGGTGGGCATTGTGGCACATGCCTATGGTCCCACCTACTTCGAGGCTGGAGCAGGAGGATTACTTGAGCCCAGGAATTTGAGTTGCCGTGAGCTATGACACCATAGTACTCTACCCAGGGCAACAAGGTGAGACTGAGTCTCAAAAAAAGAAGTCCAGGCATGGTGGCTGGTGCCTATAATCCTAGCACTTTAGGAGGCTGACGTGGATGGATTGCCTGAGCTCATGAGTTTGAGACCAGCTTGAGCCAGAGTGAGACCTTGTCTCTAAAAATAGCTGGGCATTATGGTAGGTGCCTGTAGTCCCAACTACTTGGGAGGCTGAGGCAAAAGGATGGCTTAAGCCCAAGAGTTTGAGGTTGCTGTGAGCTGTGAGGCCATAGCACTCTATCAAGGGCAACAAAGTGAGACTCTCAAAAAAAAAAAAAAAAACAAAATATACCCACACACACACCCTATAGTAACACACAATGGACGACCAAAAAAAAATGATAATAAAAACTCTCCCAGATTCCATCCTAGCCTTTTTACCCCTTGCTCATTTTCTGCCTCACTTCCCATGGATCTCGAGATTTTCTCCAATATTTCCAGCAGTCTGGGTGTCCATTCATGAGGAAATCAGAACGTTGGGGTTCTTCTGGTTTCACATTGTAGTGGGGTACACCCAGTAGTTTGAGGTTGCTGAGTGATACTCAACTGAGACCAGGAGGGGCTGAGATATTGAGAGAGAGTTGAGGGACTGGAGGTCTTGGTAAGGGCTTAGAAGAGGGGTGAGGTGACTATAGGGCCAGCAGATGGTGGTCAAAACTTCAAACTGCATCCTTTACTTTCCAAGGTATTTCACCCCTGAGTGGTGGAGGACCCTAGGAAAGGGGCAGGTGATGAGGATTCAGGGGATTTTAGGAGGGGTGAAACCTCAGTGGCTGCCCATCCAGGCCACTTGAATGCAAAGGGTCATGGAGCATCTGACACATCCCCTAAAGGGTGACTGTGATAACTGCAGTAACTCAGTTACCTTGCAAACTGACTGACTTCTCCCCCTTTCTCCTTGCAGTTCATTCAGGATTTTTATTTTATTTTATTTATTTTTTTTTTTGAGACAGAGTCTCACTTTGTCACCCTCTGTAGAGTACTATGGAGTCATAGCTCACAGCAACCTCAAACTCGGCCTCAAGCAATTCTCTTGCCTCAGCCTCCCTAGTAGCTGGGACTACAGGTACCCGCCACGATGCCCAGCTATTTTTGTTATTGTTACTGTGGTTTAGCAGGCCCAGGCCAGGTTTAAACCCACCAGCCCCGCAGCATGTGTCCAGCACCCTCCACTGCTGAGCTACGGGTGCCCTTTTTGTGTGTGTGTGCATGCGCGCGCACGCGCGTGTGTGTGTGTGCGTGTGTGTGTGTGTGTGTTTGTAGGGGCAGAGTTTCACTTTATCACCCTGGGTAGAGTGCCGTGGCATCACACAGTTCACAGCAACCTCCATCTCCTGGGCCCAGGTGATTCTCTTACCTCAGCCTCCCAAGTAGCTGGGACCACAGGCGCCCGCCACAATGCCCGGCCATATTTTTGTTGCAATTTGGTCGGGGCTGGGCTTAAACCCACCACCCTCAGTATATGGGGCCGACACCCCACCCACTGAGCCACAGGCGCCACCCTGTGTGGATTTTTTTGTTTGTTTTCGCAGGCCCTGGTCGGGTTCGAACCTGCCACCTCTGGCGCACAGGGCAGGCACTCTAACCATTGAGCAACAGGTGCCCAACCTTGCTGCTTTTTCTTTGAACATCACTTGTCTTCTGCCATCAAACAGTTCTTTATCACTGGGCCTCCAGAGCTTTGGGGCCAGTCTATCTTGCATGGTATTGATCTTTGGCTCATCATCCCATCTGCTGATGGCAATGGTGGAGGAATCATATGGAATAAGCATGGTAACCTGTGCTGAAAGTTGCACTGCAAGTCCTAAAGTCCCAAGAGGGGCATTGTCCTTCCCCTTTTTGGGAGCCTGCAGGAGGAATGGCAGGGAGGGGACGAGAGGGAGGTGGGCCCATTGGAGTCAGCCTGCTCAAGGTGAGGAGGGAACAAAAGAGTTGCTTATAATTCTTTGCTTTCCACTTCTTCCTTAATCCACTGCAATGTGGCTTCTACCTCTGTAATGTCTTAGAAAAGATTATGTACAAGAGGTAAGGAAATGGAGACAACTCTTTCAAGAAATTGGGTTATGAAGAGGTGGAGAGGTGTTAGCTGGAGAGGAGATAGCTGGAGAGGAATGTGGAGTGCAGAGTTTTTTTGGTTTTGTTTTGGTTTGGTTTTTCTTTTTGTTTGTTTGTTTTAATATACCAGCATGAACATGAGCATGCTTATAGGCTGATGGAGGAATCTAGTAAGGAAAGAAATTAAAGATACTTGAGATTGTGGATATTCACAACATGAAATTCCTGAAGGGGTGAAAGAGAATAGGACGCAGAAACATGGAGGTAGGAGCCTCCCAAAGGAAAGGGGAGGGATGACTCCCTGTAACAGGAGGGAAGGAGTTGAGGATGGGTGTGTGTATAGATAGAAATGGAGGGGAAAGTGGGACATGAGGGAATTCAGAAAGTATCTCCTTGAAGCCAGGAGTCCAGCTTGGCAGCTGAGAGTGGGGCAAGGACGCTGGTGGGAAGGAAATGTAAGATAGTTGTTGCAATTGGGAGGGAGGTACAGGAAGATGACCAGGCAAAGCTAAAATCCCAGTTTAGACTTGTGACTACGAACTGGCAGTGTCATCAGTCAGGGTGTGTGAGCTCCATCAGTACCAGGAAAAGCACTGTTGCCTACTTCCAGACTGGGGTTAAGATAGGCAGGAATGATGGAGAACTAGTGAGACTGGCAAGAGAGTGCACGTAGTGAAGGATCAAAGCATCCAAACTGAGAAGGGAAGTGAAAAGAGAAAAGGGACAGGGGTCAGTGCCGTGGACCGCCGGTCGATGGGCCTCAGTCCGAGGGTGTTCAGGGTGAACGGTACAGGTTGGTTGAAAAGGTCGACGCAGGAAAAAATGACAGACTGCCACACACCACGAGTGATGAAGAAAGCAGCTGCGAATTTTATTGAGTTTAGAAATTGGTATTTATACATTTTCTTTCTAAGGTTTAAACAATGTAATCGTTATTTTGCTTATGCTTGTAAATTATCTTTGTGTCTGCATATGTGGTTTATCATGTATTACATGTTTTCAAGGTTTTTACTTTGGGGAGGTGGTTTATCTTTTCAAGGTTTTTGCTCTAGGGAGGTGGTTTATTTTTAACACCTGGTTACTTCCTCTTATCTAGGAATGTCAAGGCTTGTGACTTCTCTTAACTCTGTAATTGTTCTCAGTTTCTTATAATTTCTTTTAAAAATAGCTGAACATATTTTTTTACGTATAATGCTTGACTACTTCTATATATATTTTCTATATATTTTTATTTTTATTAGTAACTATACTTTGATTTATAATTAATTGTTTGTTAAACATTAAACTATTCTATTGATTTGTATTACATATGAAAATTAGTGAAGCAAGATGTTTTTTTAAGTAAAGTTTTATTGCAGGTGGTGATAGTGTATGTTATGTTGGAACATCTTGTTTGCTGTGCCTGCATTGTCTCAATGTACTGTCTCAATTCACTGACATTGGATGATAGGAACGTGCTATTGCACCGTTCCCCTGGAGACATTGAGTCTCTTCAGGCATTCTTTCTCTGTTTAATTATGGATCAGTAAGTCATTATGTTTATTCTTAGTTTCTCAAGACAAGCAGACATTCAACTCAGCAAACAGGTTTCAGAGCAAAGGTTTCTTAGGCTTTTATGTCGTACCTCGTGAGTTATTACGTTCAAACAAAGGCATGCTAGGCAACTTATACGCTGCTGTCGCATACCAGGGGTGCTGGAGGTATCGCTCCGGGGAGCACAGACCACCTACCCATGCGTTTTACAACGCGGACAGCGCCACCTCGCTGCGGCTTGATGCCGAGGGTGCGGCAGGTCAGTAGCCTGGAGGTTCTCATGGAGATGAGGTGGGGTGAGTACTCTGGAAAGATGGGAACATGGTAGCTATATTAGTTTCCTGGGGCTGCAACAGCAAAGTCTGGGTGGTTTAGAACAGCAGAACTTAATGTCTCACAGTTCTAGAGGCTAGAAATCTAAAATCAAAGTGTTGGCAGGACATTCTCTGAAACCTGCAAGGGAAATCTTTCTTGCCTCTTCTTACTTTCTGGTGCTTTGCCAGCAATCTTTGGTATTCTTGGCTTATAGATGCATCACCTCAATCCTCTTGTGTCTTCACACCACATTTGTATGTGTCTATATCTGCATCTAGATTTCTCCTTTTGGGTTTTTTGTTGTTGTTTGTTGGTTTGTTTGTTTTGAGACAGAGTCTCATTCTGTAGCCCTAGGGTTGAGCATCTAGGCATCATTATAGCTCACAGCAACCTCAAACTCTTGGGCTCAAGAGATCCTCATGCCTCAAGCTTCCCAAGTAGCTGGGACTATAGGCTCATGCCACAACACCAACGTAATTTTTCTAATTTTTTTTTAATAGAGATCGTCTCACTCTTGCTCAGCTGGTCTCCAACTCTTGAGTTTAAGCAACCTATCTGCCTGGGCCTCCCAGAGTGGCAGGATTACAGGCATGAGCCACTGAACCCAACCAATTTCTCCTTTTTGTAAGGACATCAGTTATATTGTGGATAGGAGCCCACCCTATTGGAGAGCATTCTACTTAGTAAAGTATCACAAGAATGGAAAAGCAAGTATCCAATGTACTCAATACTAATATGAGACAGTAGATGAATAAATAACACACCTACACAAGAGAAAAACACAGACTCAAGTGGAGGGAGAGGGGAGGAGGGAGGAGGATTGGTGTGCTCTCAACTAAAAGGCACAATGTAGGGGTACATGGCACACCTCCAGGATGAAGGGAACAACCACCATTTGGACTCTAACAAACACAATGTAACCTAATCATGTGTACATTAATCTAAAATTAAAAAAATTTTTTTAAAGACCCACCCTACTGACCTCATTTTGACTTGATTACCTCTGTAAAAACCCTATTTCCAAATAAAGTCACTTTCTGAGGTACTAGGGGTTAGGATGTCAGTATATCTCTATTGGGAGGCTGAGGGGGGAGAGGACACAATTCAGCAGATAACAATAGCTAAAATATTGGAAGGAGTAAGTGGGTTTGAGAGTTTAGGAGTTGATAGGATTTGTTTGTGAACATGACAGTGAGTAGATGGGAGGCCTGGAGACAAAGTCACTGAAGATGAAGTTGGTGAATTCGGAGGCAGGGGAGGATGGGGGTGGGTGAGGGAACATCCAGATGGGCAGTGGAGTCATCCAGGATGGATGTGTGGAGGATTCTCACTACCTGCCTTAGAGGTAGCATATATAAGCCCCCTCATGTTTGTATCCTTGAAATGAAGACTTTAGGACACAGTATGCCTGGGAGGAGTCATATGCCATTAATATCCAAGCAGCCACCAAGTGCTACTAGTTTTGCCTCTTAGGTCTCTCTCCAGCCCCACAGCCTCTGTTGGTCTGAGCTCTTCATTATCTTGTTTCACTCCCCTTCAAGCTCTCCTCCAACCAAGCCACTGGCTGTTCCCTTTGTTTAGAAGAGTTCTTGCTAAGCTGGGGGCTCACACCTATAATCCCAGCATTCTGGGCGGCCTATGCAGGAGAATTGCTTGAGCTCAGCAGTTCCAGACTAGCCAGAGAAAGAGTGAGACCATATCTCTACCAAACATTAAAAAATTAGCCAGACATTGTGGCGGCACCCATAGCCCAACTACTTGGGATGCTGAGGCAAGAGGATCACTTAAGCCAAAGAGTTTGAGGTTGCTGTGATATGACACAACAGCACTCTACCCAGGGTGACAGAGTGATACGGTCTCACAATAAATAAATAAATAAAATGTTCTTTCACTGGCTGGGTGCAGTGGCTCATACCTGTAATCCTAGCCCTCTGAGAGGCTGAGGCAGGAGAATCGCTTGAACTTAGCAGATCCAGACCAGCCAGATCAAGAGTGAGACCACATCTCTACTAAAAATAGAAAAATGAGCTAGGCATTGTGGCAGGCACCTGTGGTCCCTGGGATGCTGAGGCAGGAGGATCACTTGAGCCTAGGAGTTTGAGGTTTCCATGAGCTAGGCTGAGGACATGGCACTCTATCCTGGGCAACAGAGTGAGATTTTCTCTCTCTCTCTCTCACACACACACACACACACACACACCAAAGAATGTTCATCTCCTTCCCTCCTTTAAGTCTTTGTTCAAATGTCACTTTAATAAAGCCGAGTTTAGCCACTCCATTAAAAATTTCAGACCAGGAATTTTGATCTCCCTTACACTGCCTTTTGCCCACCTCACCACCACCAACCCTATTTTTTTTAACCTCAATATTATTTACTTCTCTAAATTAACACTTTTGCTTATTGTCTTCGCCTAATGAAAATGTAAGCTCCAAAATGGCAGGGATCTTTGTTTTAAATGTAATCTGAAGATCTTGAACACCACTTGGCATACAGTAGATGCTCAACAAATAATGAGTAAATGAGTGAATATTGAGTCTCCAAGTTGTGGCCACACCCATATATGACCTTGTCATTCCTCTGCTCCTTTAGCTTCTGTGGCCAGATTATAGGACACGATCCAAGTTTAACAACCAGGTGGACTTAAAGTACTCCCTTGTTTGGCTGCTACTCATGACTCAGCCCATCTTTGGCCTGGTCCCCTTGGATCCTGAGCTCTAACCATACCTTACCCTTCCCAAGCATATTTTCTGCCTCTGAGCCTTTGCTCTTGCCATTGTGTCTGCTTGGAATTCATCAAGAGTGTTCAAAGGATACCAGTGTGATCCTCTGAGCACTCCCTTGGGGCCTACCTCCTAACTTCCTACTGCTTATTTGAACCAGTTCCCACTTGGGTTCTTGCACTGGGAAAGGTAGTTTGGGCTACCTGCACTTCTGGATAAGGCCACAAGGGGGCAAAATTTGCAAAGGAATAAAATCTCTTCCCTCTGCAGGGTATGCATGGAGGGCCCCAGGAATCCCAAGACAATCTAGGCTTGAAATTTGTTCTCAACCGGCTCAGTGACATCTCATTTATTCAACAAAGAGCTAGTGATTATCCACAAAGTAAAAAATACGGTCACCGGGCTTGAAATCTCCAACCCTATGAGGGCTACAGCCATATATATAGATCATATGGTGTGGTAGGTACACAGATTAGAGAAAGTTATTACTGCTGGAGTTCAGAGTTTCTGTTCTAGCCTTTAGGGACAGGCAGAGCTTCAAAAAAGAAATGAAAACCTGTATATAATCTTGAAGAATAGTTGACTAGGAATGAAGTGGAAAGGGTGTTCTAGGTGAAGGGCACAAGCCAAGGCATGGAGGTGAGCAGTGTGAGAGATAATCACTGGAGCATGAAGTTCAAGGCAAGGCATGTGAAGATGAGGGTCTGAGATGAATGAAGACCAGACTGGTAGGCCTGCATGTCTGGCCTAGGAGCTTGGACTTTATCTTGAGGGTGATGGAGAGTCACTGAAGGCTTCTAGGTGGGAGTGATGTGGAATATCAAAGTATGTTTTTTTGTTTTGTTTTGTTTTTTGTAGAGACAGAGTTTCATTTTATTGCCCACGGTAGAGTGCCATGGCATCACACAGCTCACAGCAACCTCCAGCTCCTGGGGTTAGGCGATTTCTCTTGCCTCAGCCTCCCAAGTAGCTGGGACTACAGGCGCCCGCCACAATGCCCAGCTATTTTTTTGTTTCAATTTTGCTGGGGTTGGTTTGAACCCACCATCCTCAGTATGTGGGGCCAGCACCCTGCCCTCTGAGCCACAGGTGCCGCCCAAGAATATCAAAGTATGTTTTAGAGAGAAAACTCTGGCTGCCATAATGTGGAAAGTGGATTGGGGATATTGGACAGGAAAAGCAGTTATGAGACTGCTGTAGGGATCCAGGGTGAGATGGTGAGGCCAAAATTATGACCAGAGCAGCCCCTGGAGGTGCTCTCAGGCATAAGGGCATTCAACCCATGAAAGTGTCCTTGGCCCTAGGTGCTGTCTTCCCCCATCACATGAACCACTTAAGTCCCTCTGTTCCTGAGGCTCCTTTTGGCTCTGTCCTAGCTCCTGGTTATTCTGGCTGGAATCAGGGTCTCTGTCAGTTTCCATATGGAAACCACAGTGTTCTAGGTTCTTCTCTGTTGGTAGATTTGCCAACCTTCAGCTCAGTCTACACCCTAGTCTCTCTTAGTGTGACTCTCTCATGAACCCCAAATAAGAATGTCAGAGGGGTCTCCACTAGGGAGCCAGGGTGAGCATCATCTCCTGCCACCCCTTACCAGAGGTAGTGTGCATGTGAACCATTGGTAGGACTGATGCTCAGGCAAGGGCAGCTCCAGCAGGTATCTGAGGAAAGGCTTCAGGTAGGAAAATTCAAGGGGTGTTAAGGGAGCAGGGGGGAGTGTTTTTAGCTAAGTCTGGCAGGAAAAGGTCAAGGCCTGCCAAAGTCAGAGTGGAGCCATAACCACATACTGCAAGCAGGGGGCACCATAACCAGATTTTGAGCAAGAATTGGGAGAGTCACCTTCACTCACAGTCTCATGAATATGCACAGAACCTGTTGAATTATGCAAACAGAAAAGATGTAAATGTTATGCAAATGTGGTGCTGCCCTCCCGGTTGCTATGGAAACCAGAGACAAGCAAAGGGGGACAACACCCTGGGAGATCAGGTTGGAGAGACTGAGGCAGGAAACTCTCCTCTGTCGCTGGCTTTTTACACTCCTGATGTTTTGATCTCTTTCTTTGCCTCTCTCTGCCTTGCCCTCTCTCATCTCTCAGCTTCTCTTGATCTTGCTGTCTCCCCCTCTCTCTTCTCTCCTCTCTTTCTCTCTCTGTCTCCTTCCCAGGTATTTTTTTTCTTTTCTTTTCTCCCAGTCTCTGTTTTCCTGTCTGCTTTTGTATCCATAGCATTGCCACATCATTGTTGCTCTGTGACTGAGACCCTGTTTCCCTCTGACTTCATGTTTCTCCCTATCTCTATCCCTGCATCCTTAATTCCACGACTCTCTTTCCTTCGGCATCTCCCTGTCTCTGTGTCTCTGATTCACATCTCTTTCTCAGTATCTCTGTTTTTGTGTGTGTGTGTGTTGAGTGTGTCTTTGATACCATCTATTTATTGGTCTCTTTGCCAGGCTGTCTCTTCTCCCTTTCGGTCTGTTTTTGTTCTTGCTATTGTCTTTGCTTTTTTATTTTATTTATTTTTTTGAGACAGCATCTCGTGCTGTCACCCCAGGCTGGTGTGCCTTGGCATCAGCCTAGCTCACAGCAACCTCAAAGTCCTGGGTTCAAGTTATTCTCCTGCCTCAGCCTCCCAAATAGCTGAGGACAACTGGTACCCGCCACAACTCCTGGCTAATTTTTTTATTTTCTTTTTTGGTTTTAGTAGAGATGGGGTATTGCTCTTGCTCAGGCTGGCCTCAAACTCCTGAGCTCAAGAAATCCTCCCACCTTGGCCTCCCAAAGTGCTAGGATTATGGGCATGCGCCACCGTACCTGGCCTCTTTTTGCTCTGATTCTGTCTTCTGGACTTTTGTCCCAATGTTTGTCTCCATCTGACGGGAAGGACAAGAAGCTGCACGTCTGTCCTTGCCTGATGGGATGCCCCACCCCTGGCCCAGCTGCTCACATGTTCAAGGATTTCTAGGTGCTCTCCCCACATAAAATCCTATTTGGGGTCTGGTCTCTGTCACAGTGTTGACAGGCCCATGCTGCCTGTCAGGACACCAGGACTCCTGTCCAAGTCCCTGCCTACTGTGTGACCCTGCCCAGTCTTCCTTCCTCTCTGGGTCTATAGTCCCAGCTCTTTCTGCCTGAAGTTGGTGGGTACTTTAGGCAATGATGTGATGGGAATAGGGAAGTGAGGGAGGAGTCTTAATGGCTCGCCCTTCTGGCCCTGTGTCTAAAAGCTGACATGAGGGGTCTGGCTGGGGCCCAGGTGTGGGGGTGTCTAGGGCTAGTTGAGACCAATCCTGGCCCCCAGAGAAGACTTTTTTGCTGAGCTACAAAGTTGAGCAGCACCCTTTCCATAGTGTATCCATGTTCCTGTCTGCTACAGCCTCAGCCAGTTAATTCTTTGTTTGGGGTCCTCTGTTTTCCCCTCCTCCATCTGGTTCACATTTGATGAGCAACTCTGCCTTCACAGGTCCACAGTGACATAGAAATGACATTTGGGTTGTTTATACTACCAACGACCAGCACCAAAATGGAGCTTTTTAGTCCAGGTAAAGAACAGACTCTTCAACCCTCTGCAGTTTCCTATCCCTGGTGGCCTCAGGTTGGGAATGCAAAGCTTACGCAGCTGCCAAAGTAATGGACCAAGGTTGCGGCATAGAGACAGCAAGAGACAGACATAGAAGAAGCTAGATCTATGGAGGTTTCCCTACAAATTTTGGGATGGGGTCTGGGAGACTCAGAGCAGGAGTTGGGGCAAAAGTGGGCCAGAATATTTTGAGGTCAGTAAGCCACCCTTTGTGGTGGTAGAGAGCTTCTCCTCTGGGCAGGTTACTTTGCCCCCCGGCAGGCACTAGTTAGGGGGGATCTGGTATGGGACCAGGTATGGGGGCAGTTAGAGCAGTCAGGGCAAGTCCTCCCTCCTCTAAGAGGTTGTCTCAGATCTCCTGCCCAACCAGGAAGGGCCGTAGACATGAGTATTCTCTCTACCAACTGTGATTCACCCAATGTTCAGGTCCAGGCAGGGTCCTGTTGCCAGGAATGGCATGTTTCAATTAAAACCCCCCTTGGACATTTCTACTCCACTCCACCTGGCCAGCTGTGCCAAAGGGTTGGAGCATGGTCAAGCAGGGCTGTCTGAGGGAATGCAGGCAGAGCCAGGTATGGGGGAGCAAAAGAGAGCAGGGGAGAGACAATCAAAGACTCAGAGACATAGGATGGTGTCCACAGAGAGATGGGGGGAAAGACAGCGAAGAGTAGACATGGAGACATCAATTAGTGGAAACCAAAATTAGCATATGAAGGAAGCTTTAGTATCCCTGAGGCCTAATGCTAAACACTTGACTGGATTATCTAATTTAATTTAATCTTCATAACAGTCCTGGGAAATAGGCATTATTATGATCCCATTTTACTCCTGAGGTAATTGAGGCCCATTTTATTTCTGAGTCAAATGAGGCATTAAGTCACTCGCCTGAGGCCACAAAGCCACTAAGTGGTGGAGGAGGTGTTTGAATCCCTTGGTCTGTTTAACTGAAGATCTGGGGAGGAAAAGATGAGGCGAAGGTGGGGGCAGACTCCCACACCAGCACTTTTGGAGAATCTGGGAATCCTAAAATCTCCTGGCAGCTGTTCAGGGGGAGGATCCTTCCCGTGAGGCCAACAAAAGTGCAGCTTCTGGTCCTTTCTGTCTGAGACAAGGACTGGGACAGAGAGACAGAAAAACATCTGAGCAAGGAGAGAGTTGGAAGGAGACTCCAGGCTATGGAATTTGCTAGACCTTCCCCCTTCATGTCACCCTGGTGTGCAACTGCCCTGCCTCCCTTCAGATCCAACACTTTGCTCTGGTGGGCCCCAGGCTTTGAGACCTGTTCTTTCTTCACATATTTACTGAGCACCTGCTAGTTGAGGGGTACTCCTGCCCCACACCTACCTCTCTCTTCTCATTCACTATTGAGAAATCTTTCTCATTGTCTAACTTCAACTCCCTAACACAGGTTCTGCAAAAAGGGATTAAGACTAGAATTTGGGACTCTTGGATATGGAGAGGTTAGTCTAGTATACATGGAGTTTTTGTGAGCATAGAGAAGAGGACCCTGAGGGGCTGGCTTTGGGTGCTTTCTGGTTGGAGGCCCCTTCTAGTTGGTTTGGGGAGGAAGGTCAGCGGCCCAGCTGGTGGGGGCCCAGGAGAGCTGAGCTGTCAACAGCAGGGAGAATGGGCTGAGAAGAAAACCAGGAGCTATCCTGGGGGAGCTGGGGAGTCGGCGTTATGGTTTCTAATGTCTTAGCCCTGGTTTCAATTACCCCCAGGCTCCCCAGGGCTCCCCGACCAGTGCATGCTCCCGAGCTCAGGACCCTCCTGGGAAGACCAGAAACCAGGATCTTATGGATGGAAGTTTTAGGGCCTAGGAGGAGCTTTTTCATTCTTCTGCCCCTGTGCATGGCTGAGAGAGGCCCCCAGACCAAATAGGGGTCCAAGGAACAGCAGAGAGGCTGGGAGACGAGGGGTCTACACTCTGCTCACAGGTCCCCGTGGAGGGTTCTACAGCCCCCGCTTAGCCCCAGCTTGGTTCCACTAGTCCCGTCCCACTCCTGGCCACTAAAGCCCTGGGTTCTATTTTGCCCTCCCTAGGCTCCTTTTGGGTCTCATGACAACCCTGACTCCTGCCTCTCTTTCTTTCCCTGTCCCCTAGGGCTCCCTCATTTTCCCTCTCTTTTAATCAGAATTCCCAGAGTTTAAGCCTCAGTCCTCCCCTCCCCAGCCCTCTCTCCCTCTCTTATCACATCTCCTCTCTGCTCTCTGACCTGTCATTCCCCGCACCGTCACAATGCCTGGCTCAGTCTGGTACTTTGATGAATGCCCAATCCTGTAGTCCATGCTGGACTAGTGAGCAGGGACTGCATACCTCTAACTAGCTCTTTCTTGCTGTTTGAGGACTTCTCTGCCTTCTTTGTTCTTGTCTCTGCCTAGCCGTCATCTCACAGACCCTATAACTGGACATGTCAAGCCCTTCCTCCCTCCCCAGCTCAGTGAATGTGACTATCATCTCCACTGAAGCCAAAAGCCTGAGAGTCGTCTGTGCTTTTGTACACAATGTTCCCTCTGGGCCTGGCACACAGTAGGTGCTAATAAATGTCTGTTGAACTGATTTTAATTCCATTTTCTCTCTTGTACTCCCCCTCTGCCTCTGTCTGTTTTCTTAGGCAATCAGTCTCCAAATCTCTGACTTTTCTGTTTTCCCAATCACTACAGTTGAGTTTCTGGGGGGAAGTTGGAGGCTTTTTTCTTCTTCTCCCCTACCCAGGGAATCACAGGCTGGCTGGGAATGGCGCCATAGGAGGTAAAGGTAGGGAACCAATCTTGGAGGCACATATCCCGCAGTTTCTCTTGGAAATTCCAGCCCTGTTATCAGAGAGGCAGCTCTATAGCAGCAGGGATCAATGCCAGACTCTGGGCTGGCCCTGGAAGTGGACAGTCCTTTGAGGATAGATGCCTCCTCCATGAAGAATGGGGAAGGGGTGGGAATAGAGCCTGCTAGAGTGGAGAGGCAGGAAGGGACTTTGTGCTTTGGAGCAGGGAGTTAGTTTCATGCAAATTTTTGCAAAATGAAAAATTAATATGTGATTTTATAAGTCTGTGTCCCTACTTCTGCCTTCAAACACATCTAGTCCCCTGATCCTGAATTTCCCTGTCTTTTCTGTCCCTTCGCCCTTCTCCCCCCTGCCCACATTTCTGGATCCTCTGCTCCCTCTCTCCCTACCTGCTTCTTTTCCCAAACTTAGCCCAGACCCCAGGATCACCCAGGATGAGGGTCCTTGGGACAGAAGACACAGGATTAAGTGTCCAGGGAGGCTGTTCTTTGTATATAAGGTAAAATCAGGATCCTTCCAAGGGTCATGGGAGCAGATGGAGGAGATGAATCTGAATGCCCTTCTCTTCCCTCAAGGCCCCATTTTCTTTTTCCAGCCCATGGCCTTGCCCCAGGTCAGGCTGGAAGTCTCCTGTGGGTCACTGTAAGTATCTCTTCTCTGTCTGCCCCACCTCCAGCCTCAGCTATCCTTACCATCATCCACCCAGCAGCCTTGATGATCTTGCTAAAACAAGATAACTCAAATGTGGTTATATTCCCCAGTTAGTTTATGCTTTTCCAGGCCTCCATGGCCTTGGCACTAAAGGCATTTCAGGATGTGGTCTCTAAGCCACTCTGGCTGCCTCAGCCTGCCTTCCAGGTCTCTGCTTAATCCCTCCTGGTTACTAAACCCTTTTCCATTTCAAGACTGCAACCTATCCATCTAGGCTCCCTGCCCTGTGCCCCAGAGCTTGAGTTTACTTCTCCTAGGTCAAGGTTGTCCTACTTCCTTGCTTGCACCATTCATTCATTCAACGTTTATTTAAGTCTATTTAAAATGTTAGGAGCCCTTGTTCTAAGCCAGACCCATCTCTAGGTGCTTGAAGATGGAGACCCCAGGGTTGCCCTCATGAAGCTCACAGGTACCGCACAGCTAGATAATTAAACACCACACAAAACTACTATAGCGAAAAAGAGCATAGCACTATGAGAGAGGACAAAGGGACTTAGTCTATGCCTTAGGTGACATTTAGGCTGCTCCTCTTGCCTGAAGGGGCTGGGGAATCAGACATGGCAGTTTTGCATAGACAAACTATATACTTATCTATTTTGTTTGGTATCTATCTTCCCTAATTAGAATGTGAGCCCCATGAAGGCAGGGTATTTTTAAACTTTTTGAGGCAAAAAGTAAATACTGAAGGGCACAATTTTGACACATGTACAGTTGGTCCTCTGAATCTTCAGGTTCTGTATCTTAAAGCTCAACTACCACATTTGGGGGGGGACAATAAAAAATAGCAATACAACAATAAAAATAATACAAATAAAAAATTATGGTATAATGATTTGCATAGCATTTACATTGTATTACATATCCAGAGATGATTTAAAGATTTAAGGTATATAGGGAGATGTGCATAGGTTACACGCAAATATTATGCTTTTTTGGAGACAGAGTCTCACTCAGTCATCCTGGGGTTGAGTGCCATGACGTCATAGCTCACAGCAACCTCAAAGTCTTGGAACTCTTGGGCTCAAGTGATCCTCTTGCTTCAGCCTCCCATGTAGCTGGGACTACAGGCACCCACCACAATGCCTGGATCTTTTTTTTTTTTTTTTCGGAGATGCAGGGAGGTGGGGGGTCCTCGCTCTTGCTCAGGCTGATCTCAAACTCCTGAGCTCAAGTAATCCACCTGTCTTGGCCTCCTGGAGTGCTGGGACTACAGGTGTGAGCCACCGCTCCTGGCTATGCTATTTTATGCAAGAGGCTTGAGCATCCTCAGATTTTGGTATCCAAGGGGGGGTCCTCCGTGGGTCCCAAGGAATGACCATATATTTACTGTGCTCCCCCAAAGTAACTACAATTCTGATTTCTATCACCACAAATTAGTTTTGTCTGTTCTTAAGCTTTATGTAAATGCAATCATTCACTATGTACTATTTTGTGTCTGTCCTCCCCCTTTGCTCAACATTTTGTCTGTGAGATTTATCCATGTTGTTTTGTGTAGCTGTAGTTAGTTCTTTTTCATCGCTGCACTTACATCACAATCTGTTTATCTATTTGGGCTGTTTCCAGTTTGATACTATTACGAATAAAGCCGCTATGAGCATTCTTGGTGAGCATATTTTGTCATTGCTTTTGTGTATACATCTAGGAATGGAATAGCTGGGTCATGTGATATATGTGTATTCAGCTTAGTAGACCCTCCAGTGTTCCAAAAGGGTTGTACCAACTTATACATGCGCCAGTAGCTCATTGAGTACTACTGCATTGAGTTGCTCTATATCCTTGAAAGGGCAGGGATTTTTATCTGGCTCACTGCTATACTTAGAGATCAGTGCCTAGCATATAGTAGGTGCTCAAAATATATTAATTGACTGACTTATGAATCAGGGTGCCATCAGCATTCTTGAGATCCTGCTCTGGACCTGCTCTAACTTGCTATGTGACTTTGGGCAACTGACTCCCCTTCTCTGAACTGTTTCCCTGTCCATAGTATAAAGGGTCCATCAGTAGGGTCTTTGACTTCCAGAGCCAGCTCGGAACTCTGAAAACTGGACACCTGTTCATTTACTCCAATTGTATTGATTAAGGATGGCACCGAATTACTAAGTGCCAGGATGGTGAGGGTGTAATTTGTGACATGCCACTGACAACCTCTTTCCGGTCAGCCAGGACCAGGGGTCACTGCCCATGTTGTCCCCAGCTCATCCTCCTGGAGCCCGCTCCTCCTCCTTCTGTCCAGCCCTGACCCTGGGGAGAGGGGGTCTGGACTGAAACTGTGGATGGAAAATATGATTAATAATCAAAAAAACATCCAGAGGAAGAGACCAGGAAAACAACTTGAGGAAGGCTCCTCGCCCAGGGGAGGGGGGCCATGTCCTGGGCCTCAGGACAGCTCCGGCTGCCCTCCCGCCGCCCTTTCTGGGAAACTGCCACAGGAGTGGGTAATTTTAGCCAAAAGTGAAAAAAAAAAAAAAAGCCACTGTAATTAGTTATAAAAAAAAAGATGCCCCCCAAATGCAAATTATGCTTCCCCTGGAGGCTTCTCCCTACTCTGTACTCCCCTTCTAGTGGTCCCCCTGCTTGGTTAGGCTGGGGGATGGGGATGCCCTGGAGACACTGGGCTGGGGGCAGAGGAGGAATTTCAACATGAAATGTTTTGTTCATTAAAAAAGAACATAGGGGGAAATTCCCTTTCTGCTCAGCCCTGGGAAGCCCAAGCGGACACTCAAAAGCTGTTGTGAAAAATCAAATCTAGGCTGCAGAACAGGCTGCAGGTTGTTATATTAGAGGAGGGATATGAAAAATGTTCTCTCCTCTCAGCCCCCTGACTTTCAGGGGTTTCCTGAGCCTTAATCCTTCCTTCTATCAGAGATTTTCATTCCCAATTACTCAGGTTGCTCTCAAACTTTCTTCTTAGCAAAACAGGAGGAACTGGGATTAAACTGAAATGAGAACTTCCAAAGCAGGAGGAAGAAGGGCTATCAAACAGAGGGAGGGAGGCCTTGAATCTGAATAATTTAGAATTCTGATAGCATATGTTGGAATTAGTAGGCAGCAAATCTGAGGGGTACCTGGAACGGTAATGAAAGATCTCCCCCTCCCACCCCCCGCATCAGAGTGGATTTAAAGGCACTGGTAAGTAGGGAAGAGATGATAGCTCCAGGAATTGGAGGCAATTCCCGATTGAATACTTAGGTTACCCCATTATATCTTCAGCTCTCCCCCATTTCTTCTCTACATTTGGGGAATCTTTGCCTTTTTCTGGTGCCAGAGGTTACAGAAGGAAGCGTCGGGGCATACATAGGCAGAAGTCCAGATGATAAGCTTCCAGGGAGTCCACAGAATAGGGTTGTTGTGAGTGGGCCCCAGGTGCTGTCCCAGGATGGTGCTGGGAGCTGTCTCACATAGGAGGGTGAGTTGTCCCTAGGGGACTGGGCCGGACCCTGAGTAGGGGGGCTTTGGGCCCTCCCCTCCCTGGCTGGGCCCGGGGCTGTGTCGGATCGGGTTTCTCGGCGCCTGGAGCCTCCGCGAGGCCGAGCTGTTCCCGGGCCCCAGCCAAGCCGCCCCGGGCGCTGGCACTGTGTGAGGAAGCAGGAGGGGTGAGGGGAGGCGGGGCTGTGAGGGCGTTTACGTAACTGCCTCCTGGAGCCCGCCCCGACCCGCCAAATCCCAGTGTGATTGAGAGCGTGTGTGACTGAGTGTGCCTGTGTGACACTCAGTGTGACTGAGTACATGTGAGTGTGTGTGACTGTGTCTATTTGGGGGTATGGTGTGTACGTGTGATTTGGTGACTCAGTCCCACCCTTTTTGGACCTCTGGTTCCTAGTCCAAGCAGAGGCCCCTGACCCCCAGTGTGCCATAGTGAGGTTGAATATTCATGTTTTATTCCTTGAGACCCCCCCGTATGTGACTTTATGTGATCATGTGTTTGGCACTGGTTAAACAGAAAGCCTGTGCGGGAGAGTGTAACTTTGAGGAGCCAGGTGTGTGAACCATGGAGGAACTTTTTGACGGTACAGCAGGTTAGATACCCAGAACCATTTCCTAAAGAGCATTGCAAAGGGTGGGTAGACCATAGGCGGTGGGGAGGAAGTTTTCCTAACTTGGGGACATGTCAGCAGAGATGGAAAAGGGTCCTTGCTACTCAAAGTCTTGGAATGACACAAATGATTCCTGGGGGTAGGGGCTGAGGATGAGAGGTGGTCCAAGTTTAAGGTCACCTACCAGGGTGGAGGGTGGAGCAGAAGTCCTGGCCATAGAGCCCCTTTTCATGATAAGTATAAAACTCCAAGAACTCAAAGTCAGGGAGAACTTCCCCCTATATCCTAAAGCGTCTCAGGGTTACCATGTCGGGAATCCCCATCTCTTGGCAGAGCACAAGAGCTCCAGCCTGGTGTTGCTACTTCCAGCCAGTACCTGTGACAGAGGCAGATGGTGAGGATGCGGGAGCCAGTGAACAGCTGAAGTAGGGTTGGGGAGAGGGAGTCAGTGAAGTGGAGTTTGGCTTACGGATAAAATGCTCTGTGACAAGAAGGAGGCTGGTGCAGGGCTGAAGAGGCTGATGATGGGGGCGCCTAATAAAGCTAGAGAGGAGACAGACAGGGCCAGTTCCTTCAGGGCTTTGAAACCTGGCCTAAGAAGACAAGCTTTGTCCCAAGGCGGTGTGGAGACACGGGAGAGTTCAACGGAAGCTTATGAAGCTCAGAGGCCAGTGTACAGACAGGGCGTTGAAGCCGGCAGGAACGGAAACCCACGGGTAGTCAGTTGCCCCAGCGCCAGTGGGAGGAAAATCGACCCTGCGCCGGGCGGCTGAGGTACGCAGGGGGTCAGCACCGGGGTTGTTGAGTAGGTTGCGGAGGCCTCAGGGCACAGTGGGAGCCGCAGGCTAAGGCGGAACGCAGGTCCCATACTGCCCGCCAGGTGTCGCTTTGGCCTCGGGGAAGGGCTCAAGGCAGCTGGGTTCCGCACCGGGAGGAGCGGTTGACAGACGCCCGGACAGAGTCCGACGTGCGCCTCGCTCTTTCCCTCATCCTCCGACACACCGACGTGTCCAATTCCCTGACCCCTGAGGTCCAGTGCAGAAGCGGTCCCCGCACCCATGGACTGCGGCACTGCTTACCGCAGCCTCCGCGCCCCCGGGAGAAGAGGGGACGTCGGCCGGCCGGGGCGGAATTCTCGACTGCTTTCAATCCGGCAGAAAGAGGGCATCCGGAGGTCAAGTCAGTTCACCAATGACCTGCCAATCTTGACATCCATTCGCCTGTCCTCAGCGGGGTGTGAGCTCAAGCCCGTCAGCCCCTCGAGGAGACTGGCAGCCCCTTGAGTACTGAGCCTCGCCCAGGCCTAGCTTCGGAGAAGGGAGAGAGCAATTCCTGTCCCCCCACAGATCCGTCGCACCGCCTCTTTCCTTTCCGGCATCCACTATCTAATCCCTGTCCGCGACCCGGGGACCTGAAAGCTATGGGGGCCGGAGAGACCAGGTGTGGGTGCAGCTACTTCGTTGTGCGTCCTTAAGCCGAGCTTCATTCAGCTCTCGCTGACCCTTGTCAGTTATCCGGGGAGGGTTGGGTGGGAGATTCTGCCGCCAAGGAAGTGAAAGTGAAAAGCTCCGGCTGTGGCCAGAAGGCTTCTCCTCTGCAATGGGAATCCCTGAGGCATTTGTTGGGAAAGGGCCCGGGTACTCTAGGCAGCCTACTAAAGATGTGAGGAGACAGAGGGTATGTCCCTCCCCAGTCCTTGCCCTCAGTCCTAGAGCAGTTCCCTGGAGGGGCAGGGCCCAAGGATTATGGGTTAAAGGTCACATGAAAAATTCAAGGAGTGGAGATGGGGTGGACTTCTTGGTCTCCACCTCTGGCGTTCCCTCTCCATTGCGCTCTCGCCTGGCCTTATAAATTGGTCAGGTTGTCTAACCTTAATCTCCCACGTTGCCAGACCGGAGGCCCAGGGGCGAGTGAAGTGAGCACGCCGGCCTCTCAGAGGCCTAGGCTGCGCAAGGCAGGCTGAAGGGGTCAATCTCCAGCGCCAAGCTCGCAGAGGGGTATACCCGGCGCTTTCGAACTGCCGGCGCCGGCACTGAGGGTGCACCCTCCCTACCCCTGCATCCCAGTGGAGATTTCCGCTCGGGCTGTATGTTCTTGGGGGCTTGAGGAAGGCGAGGGTGGTGGTGATGGTGTCACCAGGGACATGCTTCCTGGGTCTTGGAAGTATAAATTCCCCCCAGCCCCTGCGCGAGGGGTTTTTCTGTATGTAACTGGGAGGGCAATAGGAATAGGAGAGGTGGAGCTGGCTGGCTTCTTCTGCCCAAAGTGGGGGTTGGGGGACTCTGGCTCGTGTTCCTCTAACGGCGATGCCGGAGGGAGGACCCTGAGAGTTGGCTCAGGGTGTGCCAGGGTGTCGGTGTGAGGCAGTCCGGGCCTGAACGTGCGGAGTGTGCGCAGGAGAGACCAAGACTGAGTGAGAGTGTGAATGAGCGATCCCAAGGGGTAGGTGCGCGCCCAGCCGCCCTAGGGGAGCGGGCGGAGTGGGTATGGGTGTGTGTGCGCCCGCGCTTGTAAGACTTGCGGTCAGGGTTGCGCGTGAAATACCGGGGCCACAGCCGTCTGGAGGGCACGCCTGAAAAAGGACGAACATGAGGGGGCCACGCGTGCCAGTGCGAGCTTGTGCGCCAGCGGGGGAGGGGGGCGCGTGCCAGCGCCTGGCGAATAGGAATGGGGGCTCACAGGCCTGCACCGGGCAAGCGTGCCCCCGCGAGTGGGCCGCGCGTGCCAAGCGCGTGAGCGTGCCAAGGCGGGGGCGCGCGGGGGCCGTGGCGGGGAGGGGTCGTGGCGCGCGGCCGCGGAGGCGCGGGGAGACAAGGCGAGAGGGGGAGGGGAGCGAGGGCGCGCGCGGCCGAGCGGGCGCCCGCGGTCACATGGGCGAGGGAAGGAGGGAGGGAGCGCGCGAGGGAGGGAGGAGGATGGGGGGGTTAAAGCCGCCGAGCGCCGAGGAGCCGGTGCAGAGCGGGCGGCGGCGGCAGCAGCAGCGGAGGCGGCGGCTCCAGCCGGCGCGGCGAGGGGCTTGGCGGTGGGAACCCGCAGCGGTGTTAGTTCGGCGCTCTCAGCCTAGGTCCCTGCCAGGGGCGGTCGAAGGGCGCGGCTCGAAGTCCGGGTGGCCCGAGGGCGCGGTGAGTATCCCGCGCCCGACCGCGCGCGGCCGGACCCTCAGACCCTCGGGCGGACAGACGGAGCTGCGGCCCCCGTTCGCGCGGGAAGAGTGAGGGGACATGCGTGGGCCCAAGGCCTGGTGGGGGACAGGAAAGTTCCTGAGAAACTTTGCCTGCAAACTCGGGGGTAGGAGTGCAGGAGAAGCGGCCCCCCACGTCCGGGCGTTTCGGGGGTTGGGCGTGGTGACGATGGTGGGGTTGGGCAGGCTACTGGAGGGAGGTTCTACATAGTGTCCCTGTTCTCCCTACCTCTCAGCTGCACTCGCGGGGGTCTGGGAAAAATTCCAGGGGTGCGGGGTGGGGAGTCGCAGTGCCCCCCCCCCACGCACCCAAAGGTGGCTCCTTTCTCTGGCGGAAATGTGGACTTTAGAGCGCCCGGGGTGTGAACGGACAGTTGTGCGTCTGCCAGTGCATGTATCCATGTGAATCCATCTGTGTGTCTGTCTACGTGAGCCTGTCTGTGGTTTTCTCTTGAGTCCGCCTGGATATATCTCCATGTAGGGGGTCTGTTTCAGTGTGTCTCTTTATAAGTCCTCCTGGTTTGTGTGAGTTCGCCCACGGTGTATCCCCAAGTGTCTTTTTGTGAGTCTGCCGGTGCGAGCCGGCCTGAGTGTCTCTGTGTTGGTCAGAGTAGTGTGTCTCCTCGTGCGTGGGGGCTGGGCCGTGGGGAGGTCATCAGACGGACAGTTCTCGCTTCTCTTCTCTCCCGAACCTCTCTCCCCCAGCATCCAGCTCTCTCTTGCTTGCTGGCTCCTTTGGTCCCCTCCCCCCATCAGAAGCTTTAGTCGGGCAGGACTATTTCACGCCTAGTTGAAAATTCAGGATTTTCTTTTTCTTTCGTCTAGTCTCTTTCTTTGAGAAATGTCTGTGTGTGTCTGTGTAGCTGGGAGCTTGTCTGCATGCCACTGTAGGAGTGTGTCTATAACACTAGTTGTTTTTTCTGAAGTACTTGGTATATTCGTGCCTGTCATTGGGCTGTAAGCAGTGAGGTGGTGGGAGTCTGAAATACTGGGCGTGTTTGTGCATCTGTAGTTGCTGTATGTCCAGGGGGCCTGAAACACCAGGTATATTTTGATGTGTTTAACTCTTAGTGTGATGTGCTATTCATGTGTGGGAATGGGCTTGAACAGTTAGAATTCAGTGGTTCTCAACCTGTGGGTCGCGACCCACAGGACCGGTATTAAGGGTGGTGGCATTAGGAAGGTTGAGAACCACTGAGTTAGATGTTCTTAGGAGTATAGGGCTAGCTAGGACTTTACTGCTGGAGAGGCCTTGTGTCTCAACCTATGGCCCCCTGTCTCCTCTGTCTCAACCCACACAAATCCTCTCAGCTGATTTCTGGGGCTCCTGGTCAAGACTGGTGAGATGGAGCTACGGTTCATAGTCTGTCAGGGCTGATACTCCAACTGAGATGCTGAGCCTTTATACGAAGACTAGGAGTTTAAATTTCACACTCAAGACTTCCTGAGGCTCTGGAATGCATGCTGAGATTCACACTTGAAAGTTAAACTCATTCTAGGGTCTTAGTTGATACTCATATGGGCTCACACTCAGAATTACACTAGGGCAATGAGACTTACACTCAGATTCACACTTACATTCTGGGGCTCATATCCAAATACATACTTCATTCCTGGGTTTACACTCAAACACACTGGAACTCTGTACTCATGCTTGGACTCACGTTGGAACTATAGGCTTATACTCAGGTTCACATTTCTGTCCTCTAGTTCATACATTTACACTGAGACCTAAAACTCATCCTCAGAATCTCACTGGGGCTCTAGGGCTCTCACTCAGACTCACACCAAGATTCTGGAGACTACTTAGATTCATACTTATGGGGACTCAGAGTCATGCTAAGACTAGGGGCTCTCATGCAGACTCATGGGGAGCCTAGGGCTCACTTAGATTCATACTCAGACCTTTAGGTTCATACTTAGATTCATGTGGGGACTCTTGGGGTCATACTTACATGGGTAACCTAGGGCTCACGCTTAGATTCATACCAGGATCTTATTGACTTGCTCAGACTCACACGAGATTCTGTGACTCATACTAAAACTCTAGTAATCACTCAAGATTCTTGCTTCCATCCTGAGATCACTTAGAGACCCAGCGTTCAGACTCAGATTTACACTATCATCCTGATGTTCATACTCACTTGGAGCTCTCCTTTGGACTTAAAAAGGGACCCCAGTACTCACACTCATCTGTAGGAGTCACCTTCACTCATACTCAGAATGCCTATAAGACCAGGGGCTCACACTTAGACTTGGCACTAGAACTCTAATGGTTACACTGACTTGTATGAGAATCCTAGGACTCAATTAGATTCACACTTCAGTCCCAGAGCTCACATTCATATTCATAGGGCTTACAGTCAGACTCAACCTGGGAAGTGGGTTCATGCTCAAATCTATACTTCCATCTTAGAGTTCACACTGACATTAGATCCAGAAACCTACATTAAATTCACCCTTCCATCATGGAGCTCACATTCAAACCCATGTGAGCCTTGTGTTATTAACAGTCCCGGTGGAATTTAGGACTCAAATATGCCTGTGCTGTCCTTCAGTTTGTGGTATTGAGGCAGTTGAGGTAAGGAACAGATTGCTACAAGACCTGTATTTTTTAAAGTGGAGAGGGCAGAGGGTACATATTTGGTCATGTTTCTCACTTGGACTGTGGGCTGATGGAGGGCGCAGTGGGAAACACTGACCCAGGCAGCTCTCTCTGCCTTTCCTTCCATAAGACTAGGCTTCCAGCAGGAAGGTCTGAATGGCTTGATGGTACAGAGGTGTCATGAACCCTTAGAATCCTCCATGTGTCATGTACATGCACATTCCCTCTTAAATAGTTTTAGACACCCTTCTGTGACAGAGAAGGCCATGTGTGAGGAAATAAGACTCCATGTCCTCCCAAGACCTCTTCCCCCACTCATCCCAATCTCCTTAGGATAGGAGGAGTGTGGAGACTAACCTGCTGTAAAAATCTTCTGGCTCTCATTTCTGTTCCAGGATGTCGAATCTGTGATTCTGAGAGTAGGTAGCCTCTATTCTGTGGTTGACAGTGTAGCTAGAGGAGAAGACTATAGCCCACCCTCTCTTTTCCCCTTTCCTCTGGCTGGAGACGGGTAAGAGGCCATGTTATGCTGTATTTCACAACGCCTCCTGGAATGCCATTTGCACCCTGATCTTGGCTGAAGGGTCCTCATTCCTGCAGGAGAATACCCAGGGTTTCCCTCTCTACTCTCCAGAAGCACAGTAGCCCTGGGGGTCCTCGGTTACAGCCAGCCCTGGAACTCTACCTGCCCTAGAGATACTACCCTGGACTTTATATGCCTTTCTGCATTGGAGACCACTGGGGCTGCCTGAGGTACACTGTCCTTTTGCTCCCCGTCTCTTATGGGCGCCCATGGGAGCCCACACAGGGACATAGCCCTGCAGTCTCCACCCCCAGGCTGAAATGGCTGGATTGTAACTATTCCCTGTCTCTGAAGGGGACACATGCTCTCCAGTCCCCCTGTGGGGATGGGGGGCTTAGAGGCAAGGCGCCCTGCTCTCTGCACCCCCATGGCGAGTTGAAGTGTAAATGAATAGGAAACATATGGAGTGGATTTTCTTTGAAATGCAGATGGGTTGGGGGGAACCATGTGTGCCTGGTTTGGGGGGTCCTGGAGAGCAAGGAGGCTGAGAAGAGAGAGCTGACCCCCTCCTCCAGACCCACTGTGGGGCAAGTTTAGCAGGAGACCTCAGCTGTGTAAACTCCTGTGGCCCTGGGTGACCATACCCACAAGGGCTCCCAGCTTCCTGGGAGGAGAGGCTGGGGAGGCCAGTGGTCCCTGGGGGCAGAGAGAACTGAGGTCATCGCCCCCCCCTTTACCTCTGCAGAGGGTAAAGATAGCCCTCAAAGCACAGAGCTGTGCTGGGTTTGGGGTCACCAGCACTAGGAGCTCTGGGGGCCAAAGGGTGGAAGGAGGAGCTCAAGCAGATGTGGGGGAAGAGCTAGATCCTGCTGCTGTGGGCATCCAGCTCCCAGAAGCGGGGCTAAAGCTCAGAGAAGGGACTGAAGTCAGACTATGGTAGTGTCTTGTGCTTAGTGGAAGGGTCCCATCTGGGTTTAGGAATGGACTGAAGCGTCCTCAGTCCTGCAGGGAGACAGATTTCTCCAGACCCTATCATACCTCTTATACTTTCCCCACACTACACTTAGCAAAGTTGCATACTAGTTGCCTATGTGCCCATATGCCTGTGGGACCCAGGAATTGGGTCTGCCTTGCTCACCACTGTAGCCCTTCTGCCTCAGTACAGACCTGGTACACAGTAGGAGGACAGTATTGAGTGAGCACTACATCCTTTTCTCCCTCATCAGACTGGGTATTCCTTGTATGCAGAAGCACATCTTTGGCTCCCCACACAGTGCCTAGCAAGGGTATAGGTGCACAATAAACGTTGAGGGAAGAATTGTTGGGTGGACAAAACATTGAGAGGGGACCCTCTGATGTTTGTGGCTTGAGATCCAACAGTCACTGTTGTATTCTTCTTGTCTGGCTCAAAGGAACCCTGAGTGATTTTCAGGCTAGAGTACAGGAAGGACTTTCCTTCACTCAGGGAAGTTCAGAGGATAGATTCTTTCTTCCTTTGGAAAGGTCTGGACGAGGGGCAGGGCAATAACCCTGATTCTGTAGCAGGGGCAAGGGTTACTCTGTCCTCTCCTTTTCCCCCATGTGGTTGTGAGTGTGCCCCAAAGTCTGAGTTTCTTGGACTCTAGCCACAGGAGTGGACCCCATCTCTGAGCCTCCAAGCCTGAGCTCTGAGGCTGTGTAGCTAATGCAGCCACCACAGACTCTCTGTATTGGTTATTAACATCTGAGAACACAGGATTCAGATCCTAAAAATACTCTGTCCAGCGAGAGCCCAGGAGTTGTCTGCGTGGTCTGGTGTCAGATAGAGATGGAGACACAGGAAAGACATATCTTTACCCAGTGCCAGGAAAGACTGGGAGAGTGTATGGGTGTGGGGAAACTGAGGCAGCATACATAGGAGATGCACAGAAGTCAAAACCTTTATTTCATATGGAGCAAAGATTTATAAAATTACTGGTGTCTATTAGTCAAATTATGGCAACATTTAGGGTAATCTATTATCCTACACTGCAGATAATTTCTTTCTTAGAGAGTCTGGAGATAGATCTGATATTACCCATAAAAATCAAGGAGTCAGGGGGCGGCGCCTGTGGCTCAATGGGTAGGGCGCTGGCCCCATATACCGAGGGTAGCAGTTTCAAACCCAGCTCCAGCCAAACTGCAAACAAAAAATAGCCAGGCGTTGTGGCGGGCGCCTGTAGTCCCAGCTACTCAGGAGGCTGAGGCAAGAGAATCGCCTAAGCCAAAGAGCTGGAGGTTGCTGTGAGCTGTGATTTCACAGCACTCTACTATGGGCGATAAAGTGAGCTGTCTCTAAAAAAAAAAAAAAAAAAAAAATCAAGGAGTCAGTAGGAACCATTTCAAGTCCAGCTTCAGGATATTCCAAAATAGGAGTGTGGCAAACAATACAAAAATCTTCCCCAAGTATCTTTTTCTAAGCCACTGACCCCATCCCTACCTCCTGAGAACCCTTCTTTGCAGCTAGAATCCCAATGAGGTTCTTCAGACTCCCTTTTATAGCCCTCTACCTTGCTTCTAACTCCCAGCCCTTTGTGTAGCCACTCTCCCTGGGAGAAGGGAGCTGCGTGGTGGTCCCAAAAAGGCAAGAAGAGCCCAGAGTCAGAGGGCAGATGCCGTGTGACCTTGGCCCATGAGCTGACCTTTCTGGGCTCCTCCGTGAAATCGCGAGATGGGGGGGCTGAGCCCTGGCCCAAGCCTGGAGAAAAGGCGGTTTTGGAACTGATCCAGGCCCCTGACGTCAATGACTCTCCAAATAATGGAATCAATATTGGGGGGGGGGGGCAAGCGTGAACCAGGCCCCAGCGATGAGAAACAGATCAGCACAAACCCACAGCTGATTCTGATAGAGCTGCCTTGGAGAACTCGGGTGGGAGGCCTGGAAGGAGGTGGACCTAGATGGGGGGTGCTCAGGAATGGGGAGGTGGAGCCACCAAGTGTCCAAAGTGTGAGGGTACACAAGTGGGCAGAGACACCGGCTGCTTGGGGCTGGAATGATGGGGTGAGGGTTTCTGTCCTGGTCTTTTCCTCCTTTGAGCCTATGGGAATCCAAGGTAGATGAAGGGTGGATGGAGACTTCTTTCAGACAGTGAGTGATAAACAGTGGGGAAGGGGAGCTCATCTCCCTGCCTTCTAGAAGTAGGCCCCTAAGCTGTATTAGGGCTCACAGGTGAGACCTAAGTGATATGATCTTTTGGGCATTAATGTTAATCCAAGATAGAGAGATGGGAGTCTGGCCTCCTCCATCAGCGCCAGTTCCCTCAGCCTCTTAGCAGGTGAGGATGGAGGGGGCCATGGGGTCCATGGAGGGCTTGCCTGGCAGCAGCTGACAAAAAACAGGAAGAAGGACTGTGGGACCGGCTGTAATTATGGGGCATTTATTATTAATCAGATGAAATTGCTAGAAGCAGCTGGTGTAATGTGCGTAGCAATACAGATTGCATGCTTCCCCCCAACACGCACACACGTACACATGCCACACGTAGCCTGAGCCTTGCTTGCTTTGACAATTTTTTTCTCATAAAGGTTGGTTGGATCTGTGAGTGTTTCTGTGTCTGAGCATATTGGAGTATATCTGCATGCATTTTATCATGTCAGCGTGTACCCTCCTCTACCTCTATTGTCTCCTTTTCTGACTATCTCTGTCATTGTTTGGCCTGATGTGTATCTGTCTTCCTCTTTATCTCCCTCTCTTTGGGCCTAAGTCTTGGTAAGTCTGTATCTGTCACCATCAGTCAACCTGTCTCTAATACATTGTTTCGGGGTTTTGGGCATTCTCTCCCTGATTGTTGATGTCTCTAGACAGGATTGGATGGTAAGGAGTCCTTTTCTCGTGGTATGTGTTTAAGCACCTAATCACACCTTTGGTAGATACATCTGGAACCTGTGTTTTTTAGAGCAGAGGTGGGGGAAGCAGTTGGACCCTGAGGATTCCCTGGGGTTTGTAGAAGGGGAGAGGTCTGTTGAGTGGCTGGAGTCCATAGAAGCAACATCAGCTCCCTTACCACCTACCAGTTGTGTGAATTTGGACAAGCTGCTTTTGCTGTCTGAGCCTCAGTTTACTCATCTGTAAAATGGAAACAGGATTACCACTGTATTGTTTTCTTAATTTTTATTTATTTATTTTGAAACAGAGTCTCACTTTGTCACCCCCGGTAGAGTGCTGTGGCATCATAGGTCACAGCAACCTCCGACTCTTGGGCTCTCCCAAGTAGCTGGGACTACAGGCACCTGCCACAACCTCCGGCTATTTTTAGAGATGGGGTCTCGCTCTAGTTCAGGCTGGTCTTGAACTAGTGAGCTCAAGCAAGCACCTGCCTTGGCATTCCTGAGTGCTGGGATTACAGGTGTGAGCCACTGAGCCAAGCCTAACTGAAGGTTATTTTGGTGATTCAGTACACAAATGTAAGTTTAAGTACTTATCACAATGTGTAGCTAATCAAGTACTAGCTGCTATTATTATTATTATTTGGAAAGGCATTGTGCAGGTGGGACTTTGGAGCTAGATGTGAACTCAAATCTAGGCTCTGGAACTGTGTGGTCTTGGGCAAGACATTCTTGACTCTGTTTCCTTAGCTGTCAGATGGGAAAAATGACAGACCCTACTTCATGGAGAAGTTATGAGAATTAAATGAGATAATATATATAAAGTTCCAGGGCGGTGCCTGTGGCTCACTGGATAGGGTGCTGGCTGCCTATACCGAGGGTGGCAGGTTCAAACCCAGCTCCAGCCAAACTGCAACAAAAAATAGCTGGGCGTTCTGGCGGGTACCTGTAGTCCCAGTTACTTGAGAAGCTGGAGCAAGAGAATTGCCTAAGCCCAGGAGTTGGAGGTTTCTGTGAGCTGTGATGCCACGGCACTCTACCAAGGGCGATAAATTGAGACTCTGTCTCAAAAAAAAAAAAATAAATAAAGTTCCACTGATAAGGAAGATGTTATGATATTGGGTGTTTATGCCATGTCTGTGACTTGTGACTGTGAATTTGTGTGTGAGGTTGTATGTGATATGGAGATGCCTGTGTCTGTGAACTGGTTGTGTGAGAATTCTGGATTGTCTGTGAGTGTGTATCTGTGTGTAAATTATTAAGTCACTGTCTTCTGGCCTTCCTTTGCCCCTGTGGTTCAGAACCTAAAGCAAGCAAGGGGCACTGGAAGAAATCTGTACTACTCCCAACTTTTCTTCTTCCAGACATTTATCTGCTGCTTGCCTCAGTCTCCCCTTCTCACAGTGGGATTGTGAGTATAGAATGAGCTCTGAATTAGACTAAGGCCTGTGGTTCCTCTATGATCTCTTATTTATATCCTTTGCCTTTCTAGAATCCAACCTTGTCACATCATCTCATCCCCTTGGTTTTGGAAGTCCTAGGAAGAGTTTGGTTTGGAGGAGGAGGAGAAGGACATTGATGTGTTTGGTGTACAGCCAGTAGTGAAGAGGTAGGTTCTGAGGGCCCAGGTGGGGCAGGTCTAGCTCAGGGCATCTAGCAGGTGCAGTGGGGCTGTAGATCTGAGGGAATGAGTGAATCAGGACCTGAAATCCTTTCTTCCTCCTGAGGTTTTGGATTCAGATGGGCTGGTCTTTTATGTCCCCATTATAGGTCCAGGGAAGGGAAGAGACTAATCTAGGGTCATATAGTCAGGGGGAAAACCAGGTCAGGAAACCGGATTCTACCCTCAGGGGGCTGAATCTCAGATATCTTTCTACTTCAGTATCCTCAGTTTTCCTCTCTGCCTTGATTGGGGTAATAGCTAGGCTTGCAGGAGATGGGATAGGAGGTCAGAAAGTACAGAATCTTCTGGGGCCAGCTGTGGGGCCTGACTCTCTCTGCCTCTCATTCAGGCAAGGCCAGGCCCCTGGATTGGCAGCCCGGGGGTGGGGGCATCCAAGGATTGAGGCATTGGAGCGGAACGGAAAGGCCTATTGTCCAAAACCCGCCAGAGGCCCACAAAGGCTGGCCAAGCTTTTCATCTCAGCTCTCAAACAGACTGGCCATTTTCCTGGCTTGGGGAGGGGGCACTAACACTTCAGAACTAGGACTGGGGTGTTGTTGATGGTGAAGTAAGGTACCCCAGGCTGACACATAAAAGGAGTTTAAGATGAAGCTGGGGCTCAGGATAGATGGAAGGGAGGCCTAAGATGGCCATAGAGAGTTAAGCTTTTCACCTCACTGTTCCCAGAGGAATCAAGAACATGTGGGTAGGTATCTTATCAAAGTTCAGAGTAGGATGAGGCTGGGAAGTGGATTTACAGAATGATAGGTAATATTTATGGGGGCATACTGGGAAAGATCTAATAGCTTATTGGGAAAGTGGGCTACTGAGCTTTGAGGCATATAATCCTCTCCCCCAAATTGGGAACATCTTGAGGACAGGACCTGGAGAGGAGAGGGATACTGATCTTGGGAAAGAACAGGCTTTCTGCAGCAGGAGGGACTGAGGCCAGATAGCAGGAAGGACTTCCTGCCAGTGAACAGTAGCTCAGATGCCCTGACCCTATTCCTGGCGATCTCAGAGGATCACTGAGAGCAGGGGAGCTGGAGAACACCCCAGGGGCTTAGGCTGAGGCAGCTTCTATGGGGGCCAAGGAGGAGGCTGGGAAGGGAGGAGTTGGCAGTTCCGTCCACCTTCCCCCAACAGCACCTCAGCACCACTTCAAAAACAGCTTTTTAATTTAACAAAGTGGATGAAAAACTGTTTTTGGAAATAAAAGGTATCTGCTGTCTCCTAGGCTAGCACTCTGCCCATTGCAGAGAACCTGTCTCTGGTGTTTTCCCCAGTGCTGGTGGCTCCTTTCCTCTCCATCTCTGTTTGTTTCTGCTCTTGTCCCCCCAGCTTCCCTTTGGCCTCTCATCACCCTCTCTCTCTCCATCTTGGCCTCTGAGGGAGTCTCACCCTCAGTGATGTCTCTGTATTTCATTCTGTCTCTCCTCTCCGGGTCTCTCTCTTCCGAGGCCCATCTCTCTCTCCTGATTGTCTCTGTCTCCTAGCCTGTCTCAATCTCTGTCTCCCTCCACCCCCCTCCTTCTCCCCCAACCCCAGCTCTAAATGGGTCTATTTAAAACGCTCAACGCTGCCAAGTCAGAAAAGCGTCTCCTGATAAAGCACATTAGGCGGAGGGAGGGAGGAGAAGGGAGGGGGGAACGGCGGGCGGATGGATTGATCCAAGCCCGTAACCCCATTAATCAGGCAGCGTAGATCCCCCTCCCTCCCCCAGCTTCAGCCCCTTCTGAGCTAAAAGCCCCTTAAATATTTATCCCCCCTCTCCCATGGGGCTAAGGGAGGGGTGTGTGGCCCTTGGTGTGAGCATCCCCAGCTGCCTTGTGCCCCTACCCTGTGAGCTTGTGCACGTGTGCAGTGCTCATATGTACATGCACGGGTATACGTACCTGACAAGCCCTGAGGGCCCAGCTGTTAACTTGCCCCTCACCCTCAGGGCAGCCTGGTCTCTTGTGCAGTCTCTGGGGACTCTAGGAGTTTGGCTATGTTCTTGTCCTCCTGAAAGGGGGTGGGAGGTGGAATGCAGGATGGGGAGAGCCTAGGGGGTCAGTTGGAGTCCACATCTCCTCCAAACACAGAAATTAATTAGAGAACTGGGTGGCATTGCAGTATCATTCCCAGAGGGCAGGACTATGAACCTGAGGTTCAATTTCCAGATTCTTCCAAATTCACGTTACAGGAAATAACTTGGAGAATAACGTCAGGAGTGGGGGGCGCCTTGCTCCTAAAGTGTATAAAGGTAACTTGGAAGGCTGGCTGAAGTTCTCCCTTTATCACCTCAGAAGGCAGGAATATGATCTGGATGTGGGTTGGGGGCCGCCATACCCTAACAATGTGGGAGGATGACCTGGGCTTTGGTGGGGGGTATCCCCATCATTTCCAGAGAGTGGGAAGGTGGCCCAGAGCTGGGACTGGGTCCCACATCTCACTGCTTGCTGATACCCCCAAGCAGCAGGGGTCAGCCATGAGACGGGCATTGGTCCACCCAAGTTGGCCTGCGGCAACTTCGCCTTGGGCGGGAGGGATGGGAGGCCCCGGCTGCCCCTGAATGTGAGGAGGGGCCCGACCCAGATCCCAGAGGGTCCCCTCTCCCTCCCTTCCCCCAGCATCAAGTGCCACATCTCCTCCTGACTCAGACAATTAGATTCAAAGGATGACCTCACTGCATGCCGTCCCTCACTCGCTCCCTCCGCTAGCTCGCTTGCTCGTTCGCTCGCTGCGCGCTCCTTCCTCCCCTCCTCCCGGCGCTCGGCTCGCTGCGTCGCTCGCTCGCGGCTGGGCCCGCGTCGCTCACAGCCCTGCCCTTCGCCCGCCCGCGGGGACTGTGGGGGGGGGAGGGCGTGGGCGCTGCTCCTGCCTCCCGGGGTAGCGCCGACGGCCGGGGCTCCAGCCCTGAGCCCCGGGAACCAATGCTTGCTGGCGACCGGGCGGACCCACGGAGCGCCAGAGGCACCGACGGGGCGCCTGCCTGGGGACCCAGGTCAGTGGCTGCAGGGCTGAAGGACTTGTCACCCCTGCTGCCTCCGAGACGCCCCCACCCGCGCCCGCCAGCCCGCCTCGGCGCTTCCCGCTCCTTTCTCGGCCCCCGCCCCCCACGGCTGCTCGGCGCGCTCCCCCTGCCAAGCTGTCTCTCTTCTCTTCTCTTCTCTTTCTCTCTCTCCAGCCCCCCTGCCTCTGCAGCCGGTGGGAGGGACTGGGACTTCCTGAGGTCCCAGGGATGGGGCCGGGGCCCATTGGCTGCAATCGGACCAGGCCTCTGAGAGGGGAGGGGGCTCTGGCTGTGTCCATCAACCTGGGGGAGGGGTCCATCGCCTGGGTGGGAGGAGGCTACAGAGAGAGGGGCCCAGGGTGTGGGGGTGACATCTAGACAGAGGAGATGACATGCTCCTGATATCTTTCTTTTCTCACATCCTGTGGGCCTCTTGCCTGGTTTCATTTGATCCCCAAAGCCTCACTTCGTTTGTCCACACCTCTTAGCTAACTTTAGTCCCCACTACCTGGTTTCATTTGGCCCCTACAGCCTACCTTGTTTTGGGTCTTATCACCTGGTTTCCTTACATCTTGCTGCCTGGGTTCTTTTGTCTTCACTGCCTACTTTCCATAAGCCCCTGTCACCTGGCTTTATGCAGTGGTCCCTGCCTGGTTTCCTTAGGTCCTGCTGCTTGGTGATGCCATATCAGTATCCTTTAGGATAGGGGGATCAGAGCCCCAACTACATCTGAGGTAGCAAGAATGTTGACAGCACTGCCCATCGTTCTTGGGTTGGGGCCTAGCCAACACAGCCTGGATTCCATCCTGCCTGGACAGCGACTTTAGCAACTCAGCTTCTGCTCCTGTGATGAAGGGCTGGGCTGCAGGGTCTAAGGACACTTTAGGACTCTTCTCCTCAGTGGTTAGTTAGGGGACTCTGACTGCTGCCCTTCTGCTGCAGGGGATCTAGCTTCTCTGTAAGGCAGGGGGGTTGCAAGGCTGAGGTCAATGTCCCATCTCCTTGCTGTCCTGCCCCTTCCTCAGCTAGGCCTGACATCTGGGTGCCCTGTAGACAGTTATGGGCATGGAGAGGTTTTGAAGAGGCCTAAGATCACATAGCAAATAGGCTAGAATGAGAGCTGCTACTTATCTTCATCCTGGAGAAAAGGGGATTCATAGGGGAGGCAGGGCCTGGGGAGTTGCTGGGGTCTTTTAGCTCATGCTGCTACCAGTGCCACCATATCTCTCACCTAGGAGCTTTCTCACCCCTCCTATCTTGTATAGATCTCCCCAGTGTGGTGGCTCATACCTGAATTCCTAGCACTCCAGGAGGCTGAGGCAGGTTCTGGCTCTTTCAGAAGACCATCTTCAGTTTTTTTGTCACAAAACTGGTGGATCCCTTGAGTTCGAAAGTTTGAGACCAGCCTGAGCAAGAGTGAGACGCTGCTCTACTAAAAATAGAAAAACTAGCCAGGCATTGTGGTAGGCATCTGTAGTCCCATCTACTTGGGAGGTTGAGGCAAGGAGGATTGCTTGAGCCCAGAAATCTCAGATTGCTGTGAGCTAGGTTGACACCATAGCACTCACCCCAGGTGTCAGAGTAAGACTATCTCAGAAAAAAAAAAAAAGTAGAGTTAGGGGAAGAAGCTGTCTTGTCTATTTTCTCACTTTTTTTTTTCTTTTTTTTTGAGACAGAGCCTCACTTTATTGCCCTTGGTAGAGTGTTGTGGCATCATAGCTCATAGCAACCTCAGACTCTTGGGCTCAAGCGATTCTCTTGCCTCAGTCTCCCGAGTAGCTAGGACTACAGGCGCCCTCCACAATGCCCTCCTATTACAGTTTTAGAGATGGGGGTCTTGGATTTGCTCAGGCTGGTCTTGAACCTATGAGCTCAGGCAGTCCATCTGCCTCAGCTGCCCAGAGTGTTAGTATTACAGGCATGAGCCATCGCACCCCCAGGCTGTTTTCTCACTTTTTATGGACAAAGTTCCTCCTTTCCTTTTCCTTCTTGCCTTCTGCAACCCTGGGCTTTATCTCTCCCGTTAAGTACAGCTAGGCAGTCTGAGGTCCCAGCATGGTGTGACTGTCTAAATGTATATCTGGGTATCTACCATTGCTGCGTGTGGGGTGTGAGAGGCTGAGGGTGACTGGGGGCTCTCTGACTTTCTGGAGGTGTACGATGGTGTCTGTGTGGAAGGCTGGGTGTTCTGAGTGCGTGATGATATCCATATGTGAGACCTTGTCTGTGTGAGGGAGTCTGTGTGTGTATGTGTGTGACTGTAACTACAGTGTGTATGTGCACATACACCAGCATGCACAAGTTTGTGGCAGCGGTTGTCCATGTGGGAGGCTGTGATGTGTGGCCATGATGGTAGACCCTGAATGCCAGTGTCTGCAAGAGGCTGCCTGGGTATGTCTGTAAAGCTCCGGAGGCTGTGTGTATGAGGAGGTGGGGGGTTGTGGGAGCTCTGCTTGGTGGTAATAAGAGTTCAAGTATGTGCTACATCTTGGGGTGAAGTGAGCTTTGGGTCTTGTGTGACCCAAGTGGCTGGTGTGTGCGTGAGCATGTGTGCGCTCATATTCATGCCTGTGTTTACCCATCAGGAACAGATTGCTTGGGCTTCCCACTGTGAACAGGGGAGGAGGGGGGAGGAAGGATGATTTGCTCTTGCCCAGCAGACCAGAAGGTTCCTCAGAAGTAGCATGCACAGTGTGCATGCATGTGAAGAGGGCACAGAGAATAGAACACACGACAGTTGAAGCTTCTGTCCCCCCCCGCCCCCCAACTCTGGCTCTGTCAGAAACACCATCTTCATTTTTTTTGTCACAAGCCAGTGTTTCACATGAATTGCTGCCACCCTTGTGGGTGTGTATGTGTACAATCTTGCATCATGGGCCTCTGTGTGTGTATTTAAGGATGTGTCTGCAACCAAGTAGTGGTGGGGCCCTGTGGAGTGTGGTAGGAGATGTTGAAGCAAACAGGTCTTTGTTCCGGCCCTTCAAGTCTGGAAAACCATTCTGTCCATCCTTCTGTCTCCATGGATGCCCTTCCAGCCTCCTTCCTGCTCCCAAGGAGGTCTTTCAGCCTCCTTCCTACCCTCCTCTTCTGCTGTGGGCATTCCCTACCTTACCCCCAAACTAAGGGAAGTCTCCTTCAGCCCTACTGCCTTGCCCATCCCCCACTTTTCATGGAGTTCTTCCAGCTGTCTAACCTGCTGCTAGAGCATTCCATCTCTCCAAGAGAAGCAGAACCCCACTCCCCATAGACTTAACCTGACTTAACCTGGTCCTTTCCAGGGTGGAGTGGTCCTCCTGATTCTTCTGGAAGCCAGGAGAGACTAGACTGGTCTTGGGTATTGGGCACTTATGCTTCAGGTTCTGTGAAGCTGTCCAGAGCTCATGTGTTCAAAGAGAGTATATGAATTTATCTTCCCCTTCCTGCTCCCTATTAGGAGACAGGGGAATGGACCAGATGATTTTTGAGGGCAAAAGCTCAGTCCTTCCACATCTGGAGGGCTGCTTAAGCACAGGCTTGCATGCGTGTGTATATATAAGCCTATGCACAGGTTACCAGATAGCATGCAGGGCCCTGAGTGGAGCTTCACATGTGGGCACAGCCTGGTGGGACAGATTCCTATCTCTCCAGGACATCTCCCCAGCTGCCTAGCCAGGCCCATCATGAGAAGGCCGCAGACTCCCCTGACAATACTCCTGCACAGACGTGCAGCAGGGCATGCACATACTGATCTCAGGGTCCCCACGGTGCAAGAGGCTGGGAGCGGGGGGGTTTGAGCACTCAAAAGTCTAGGCCACTGCCAAAATCCATTGGAATCTTGTCCCCCCCCAGGCCCCTATCTCCGGCTGTGGAGATCACAACAGCAGGTGCGGATACCCACCCCCCCAACTCACTCAATCAGGCCACCTCCTTTTCTACAACCTCAGCCAATGGCTAGAGGTGGGGGTCTGCTCCCCCCGGCTCCCTCCTGCTCCCCTCCTGTTGGTGCTGAACTTATCCTGTCCCCTCTTGTGGAGGAGGAGGTGGGGGCCTATGCATAGGTGGGGTCCTTTCCCCTGAGCACAAAGGCTTGTCCCTAGATCAGGTGGGAATGTGGTAGCCCAAAAAGAGACAAGTCTTGAATCCTGAGCCCAGGCACAGCTTCTAGATCCTATGCCACTTTGGGTGGGGGTACTGAGAGCTTAGAGGAGAGGCAGGTCTGAATTCCAAGAGGAGGGAAAATAGAAAGAACCAGAGATGAGAGATTCAGAGAAACATACCATAGGGGCAGGAGCCTGCCTGCCCATGGCCAGCAGGCCCCAGCTCAGGAGCTGGCCCCTGACCTGGGCCCGCCCCCTCCCTGGTGGGGGGCTTGCTGGGCCAGCTGCCAGGGGCCAGGCCTCCCTCCTCAGCCTGGTCTCCCCAGCCCCCATCCTCTGGACTGCTCGGGCCTCTGCCCCCGCCCCCACCGCCCACGCTGTCCAAGCTGCCTAGGTCTGGTGGGATCTGGGGGCCGCTGGGCCTCAGCCCCTCCTCCTCCTTCTGGAGCTTCCCGCCTGCCCTGTCTCTCCCAGGCTCCCCCTCTGCCGGTGCTGTTCTTCCCTGCCCACCATGTCCTTACCCTGTCCCTGCTCTGTCTCGTTTTCTTTCCCATCTTCAAGTATATGTGTCTCTCTTCCTTGCTTCAACCTAATTCCTCTGCAGGTCTGAGGCTTCTAGAGTTCCCCAGGCATTTGAATCAGTTAGTCCATACTGTGTCCTCTGTTCTTGACCTCATTTCTGGAGATGGACCCTCTAGGGCTTCTGTGGGGAGAGGTGAAAGAGGTGTGGCTCCAGGACAAAGGTGCCTTTCCCCCTCACACTGTGGGATTCAGGGGTTGTGGGGATTAGTGGGGTAGGCAAGTAGAAGCTGTGGGGAGTCACCTTCACCCTGCACTGGACCAGATGCCTTCCATCAGATGAATGTTCCTGACCCCACCTAATCCCTGAAAATGGGGAGAGGGGAGTTCAGCCAGTGATCTGCTTTGGATCTCAGTTCCTACCTTGGAGATGGAATGGTAACCTTGTTTTCAGGACACTTGCTTTCAGGCCTCCCTGCCTATTCATTGTCCAAACCAGACTAAGCCTACCTGGCCTTTAGCATACCCACGCCAACCCACACTTTGAAGTTCAGAACACACCATTGCAGATCAGCAGAAATACACAATTATATCTGAGACTCAGTCAGTGGTGCTAACCCTCCCATCCACCACCACCTGACTGGCAGGGATTCCCTGGGTTGGTATAGATAGGGGTTTTCTAAAACTTATATCTCCCTCTCCCAGCTTTTTCTCTCAGCTGGGCAGGGAGTGAGGGTTCAGGCACGGGGCAACTATGATAACTGGGGCTAGCAAGAGGGTTCTTGGATCCTGGAGCCAAAGCCAGACTTCAAAACTGGGTAAGCGAGGTTCCTGACCTGAAGCTTGTTACATTGTCAGTGTTACTGAGGGTGACTGTCAGCCTCCAAGGGTGCCAGTATTACTGTGGTCAAGTATTGTCCTGTGTGACTGTTACTGAGACTGTCTACATCCCTGTGTCACTGTGTTGATGTCACCATCATTGTTCCTTTGTGTGACAGTATCATTGCGTCTTTGATTCTGAGGTTACTGTCACTGTCACTGGGTCAGTGTCAACAGGTGTCATTGCCCTGTTTGTTGGTATCACTGTATGTGACTGTCACTCACAACATTATTGTCATTGTGGTAATGTCAACATCCCTATGTGTTGTTGTCAACAGTGCAACTATGTCATTTTCACTGGGTATTGTTATCAGTGTACAGTGGTGTCTTTATGTCACAGTGGGACAGTGGCACTAAGTTGGGGCCTCAGAATTTGACTCTTAATGTGTAGTGTGTGTGTGTGTATGTGTAACCATGACACTAGGATACTAAAAAAACTGCTGGGACCCTTCTGCTGACAGGGGTTCAGGGGATGCTGGGTGCTGGGCTCTAGTCTTGCTAATGAGGAACCCTTTGTTCCTTACTCATGCTGAGGCTGACCTCTTCCAGAGGCCTTCAGGGAGCATGTGCCAGTGTGGACCTCCATAGAGACCCTGCCAGGGTCTCTGTTATTCTCTCTGGATTTTTCTTTCAGATCTATCCCAGAACCATAGGGTGTGGACTTGGAAAATTCCTGGGAAATATACTCTTTGCCCTGGGATGGGTGGCCTGGGGTGAGCCAGGGCAGGGTAGAGGTGTGGCATGGATGCCTCTGGCCTCAGCCTCCCCATCTGGGGAGTGGGCCCAGCTGGGATTCTGAGGAAAGGGGGAAGTGAAACTGGCTTGGGTTTTTTTGGATCTGTAGGGGCAGGGGCAGTCGCAATGATGGGGTTTTAGTCCACCCTTATTCCCTGAGGACTAGGCCCCTAGATCCCAGTGAGAATCCCCCAGCCTGAGGAACACCCTGCTCCTGGCTCAGATGGCACACCACCATCCCATCCTCCTTCATGCTAGAGGAGCTGGTTGGCTCCTAGCACAGACATCCATAGAGACCTTGCCAGGGTCTCTGTTGTTCTCTTTGGATCTGCCTCTCCCTCTGCTCTGCCCACCTCCCCTGTGCCCCATCTTTCTCCCTGCATCTCTTCTGTTTCTTCCTATCTCCATCTCTCCTTGTTCATCTGGGTGTTCACTCAGGGCTTTTCCTCTCTCCCTCTCTCTTGTTTCCCCTCCCTGGGTCTGTTCCTCTTCTGGGTACCCCCAACCCTGTAGCATCTGTTTTGGTACCCCACCCCCACTCTCTGCAGCACTCTCAGCAGTGCCCGTCTCTCGTGGCTGCAGCCCCGTTGGCCCAGGGCCCGGCCCTTACAGTAACTCATCGGGCTGATGGAGGCGACTTTGATGAAGAAGCCATCCCTCCCCCTGTGGGGGCCTGAGTCTGTGTATGTGTATGTGTGTGCGCCCATGCCTGCGTGTATGCATGCACATGTGCATGTGTGTGCCTCCCCATACATGCCTATGTGTGTGTGGGCTTGTGCTTGTGTGGACTAGGAAGGAGCTGAGGGCAGAGGCCACCCGTTCCTCTTCTTTCTTGGATGCTCCCATCCTGCGTCAGCAACCTCATTCCACTCTGCTTGCTCCTTGCCTGCCATACCTGGTTCCTGTTCCCATGTGGTGGGAACAGGACCTGGCACTGAGGTGGAGGATCTTCCTGGCTGTGAGGAGAAAGGCATGGGCAGATGGCAGAGACAGTGGGGGAGGGACTGAGGGCCACTGGCAAGGGCCGAGTTGGGGAACCAGGTAGGCCTCCAGGCTATCTCTCTTTCTCCTCCACAGCTCTGAATTCAGACAGTTCTAGGTTCATTTCCTGACTCCACTACTTGCTGGCTGTGTGACTTTGGCCATTGTCTTAACCTCAAAGACCTGAGGAGTAGCTCAGAATGGGGCAGTGGCTTTGGGTCAGATGGAACCAGTAGCTAAGGTCCCGGGAGTCACTGATGTGGGAAGGGTAGCCACATGGGACATAGAGAGATTACCTATGCTAGGGAGGGACATTAAAAGTAGCCATGGCTGGGAGAAAAAGCAAGTTCAGACAAGGGGACTTTCCTGGGGAGGGTAAAGTGTAGCAAGGGTCAAGCAGGACCCCCTCCTGTAAAGGAGCCCCAGGAAGTCCCTCCAACGGCTGCAGGCTGATACAACCACTTGTGTCGCTTCCTCTGTGGCTAGGACGGCCCTGCCTGTAGCAGTGTCTCGGCACATTCTCTGGGTGTCTCTGGCAGTATATCTAACGGTGTCTCTGGCTGTGTCTCTGGCAATGTTTTCAGTGGTGTGGACACTTCCTGACTGAGCATCTGGCTATAGCTCTGGCTCTTTTCTCTAGCTGTTTTGCTGGGTGTATGCCTGTTTGTGTCTATCAGTTTCTCTGGTATTTCTCTGCTTGTGTGTCAGACAGTTTCTCTGGCACCGTTTCTGACAGTGTCTGTAGCTCTCTGGTATGGCGCTGATAGGTTCTCTGCCTGTGCTTCTCACTTTTCCTTCAGCAGTATTTCTCCTTGGGTCTGGCTAAGTCTTTTATAGTGTTTCTGGTGAGGCTTTGATTGTGTTAGTTGTTCTCTGACCATTTCTCTGGCTGATTATCTGATTAAACCTACATATTTCTCTGGCTTTGTCTGGTGGTCCCTCTAACAGACTCTAGTCTGTCTCCCACTATGTGTGGAGAAACCTGTTAGGTTACTTTGGGTGGTGTCTCTGGCCAGTGTCTGCGGTGTGGCTGTCTGGATCTCTGACAGTAGCCTTGGTTGAGTGTCAGCAGTGTCCCTGTGTCTTCTGTGTGTTTGATAGTCCCTCTCCTTGTTTAGACTGAGGGGTTTTTTGTCACACTTGGGGCCTGGTCTGCAGGAAACTAAGGTAGAGGCGGGAGCTGTTAGACCCAGCCCAGAAGCAGAACACGAGGTGGTGGTGGGGCCCTGTATCCACCTTGGCTGCTGGGGGCATATCCGGAGCATACTTTGTGTATTCACATGGGTGCATATAAACATTGATGCACATCTGCTGGGCTGGGAGGCCCAGGCTCCTGGGGACACATAGCCAGGTTGGAGATGGACTGGGTCCTTGACAAGAACTGACATATGCAAACTCCTCATTTTTTGTTGGTCATTGGTATATAGTTAAACAAAGCCACATCTGACCTGGGTCATGTGCCACTGCCCTGGTACTCTGCTGCTCTGAGTTTCCCAGAGCCCACTGGCAAGGTTCATAGCAGAGGGGAATAGTGATAAAGGACAGATCTAAAGGGTTCCTGAGCATCCAGGTTTAGGCTCTCTCCCCAGGAATATGGCAAGAGGTCTTCTTGGAGCTGGGGTGGTAGCTCATTACTAGCACTCTGGGAGACTGAGGCAGGTGGATTGCTTGAGTTCAAGACCAGCCTGAGCAAAAAGCAAGACCCCGTCTCTACTAAAAATAGAAAAACTAAGGCAAGAAGATTCCCTGAGCCCAAGAGTTGGAGGTTGCTGTGAGCTATGACACCACAGTATTTAACCAAGAACAGTTTGAGACTCTGTCTCAAAAAATAATAATATTAATAATAATTTGTAGAGGTACATACCTCTAATTAAGTTAAAACATTACCCTTTCAGTTGGTGATGTTTACAGCTAATTAGCCAACTTCACTAGTAAAGTTTTTTTTTTTTTTTTTTTTAGAAAAATGGCCCTGGCATTACCAATGTTCTATAACTTATCTGCGGTTGACTACATTCTGCAGCCAGCAGTCATATCGAACAACAAACCACTGTAGGTTGCCTTCTACCATCTTAGCAAACCTTTGCCTAGAGATGCCAATAATGTTGCTTTCTATTGCTTAAAAGAGGATCCTGAGCCCCATTAAGAAGGGTATTTAGGGTCAAGGTGCTCTGGCCCTAGGGATGGGATTTCTCAGTCCTGCCTAAGAACAGGGGGCTCCCTGGGATGTTCCTGCCTGGGCTCATGCTGCCCCTCCCCTACCCATTTCTCCCAACAGATGGCTGCTCCTGTCCCGTGGGCCTGCTGTGCTCTGCTTGCTGCTGCTGCTGCAGTTGTCTACGCCCAGAGACATAGTCCACAGGGTGAGTGCTTGGGGGAGCTGCCACTCTCAGAGCTGGACATGAACCTTCTTTGGCCTAGGTGCATAATGACACTGCCCAAGAGTCGCACACTGGCATTGCCACATATGAACACCCAGAGGGACATGTCACGTGACACCGATATGTAGAATAACCCACGATGTCTCATAGGCAGGGTCCTCTACACTTACACATGGTGTTTCTGGCTTGACTACCATACAGGCAGTGAGATAAAAGTTGGATGGGGCAGGCTAGGGCAGGACATGTGTATAGTTTCTGGGTGAAAGGGGATCTTCTTCTAGAGATTTGGGGGGTACAGTTGGAGTCAATGACAGCAGTCAGTGGGCATGACTGCTGGTCACCTTCTATCCTCAGCTTTATCCTAGAGGGAAGATGTGGATGGAGATTGTGGATGAAAAACAAGATGAAGGGATAGGCAAGGTGACAAGTGGGAGAGAGCTGATACACTAAGGTTACTCAGCTGGAATGGCTGGAGGTAGGAGGGATTGCTCAGGGCTGGGCCATGGGCAGCCTCCCTGTCTTCCCTCTACCTATTTTTCCAGTGAAAATCAAGAACTCCACCACACAGAGGACAGGAAACTGTACCCCTGCTGGCCTCTTAACTTGACCACTAGTCCCTCTACTGGCCATAATAGTATAAGGTCTGAACTCAAAACCTGCCTCAGAGGGCAGCACCTGTGGCTCAGTGGGTAGGCGCTGGCCCCATATACCAAGGGTGGCAGGTTCGAACCCGGCTGCGGCCAAACTGCAACAAAAAAATAGCCGGGCGTTGTGGCAGGGACCTGTAGTCCCAGCTACTCAGGAGGCTGAGGCAAGAGAATTACCTAAACCTAGGAGTTGGAGGTTGCTGTGAGTTGTGACAACACAGCATTCTACCAAGGGTGATAAAGTGAGACTCTGTCTCTATTGAAAAAAAAAAAAAAAAACCTGCCTCAGATGAGGCTCCCTAAGCTCCCCACTTGGATGGGTCCTGCCCCCTCCCACCTCTGCCAGATTAGGGAGAGGCAGAAAGGGTGGGGCAGTTCCAAGGACCAGGCATGAAGTAGGCCCCGATGGCTGAGTTCTGCCACCCTCAAGGCTATGAGTTTAAGGAGGGTGGTGGATCAAGGCTTCTGTTGCCTCTTTATCAGACCAGCACTGGGATCCAGAGAGAGCCTGGCCTGCAGCATGGCTGCCAAGTGGACCTGCCTAGGGCCTACAAGTGGACTCTACCATTTTGTACAAAGCTTTACCTTGTGTGACCAAGGCTAAGGGCCTGAGCGTAAGGCTGCATCTCTGAGAGTATATGAGATTGTTTTTATGTGGGTGAAAGCATGTCCTTGTTAGGATGCATTTTTCTGTGTGCTTTATCCGCTGACAGGGTGAGTGCTTGGGGGACCTTCCTGCTGACCCTCTCTCAGAGCTGGACATGAATCTTCTTTGGCATAGCTGCATACTGACACTGCCCAAGAGTCGCACACTGGCATTGCTACATATGAACACCCAGAGGGACATATCATGTGACTCTGATATGTAGAGTAACCCATGATGTCTCATAGGCAGGATCCTCTACAGTTACACACTGATGGTGTTTCTGGCTTGACTACCATACAGGCAGTGGGATGAGAGTTGGGTAGGGCTATGCCTCATGTGTGACATTGTCTATATGTGACTGCCCTTTGTGGGGTTTATCCTTGTGTTTGAGGTTGTACTCCTGTGTAATAATACCTTTCTGTTTCTCTTTGTGAGTTTATGTCCCTGTTAAACAAACTCTGTCTGTGTGAGACTATGTCCCCATATGTAACTATGCTCCTGGGTGGTGGTGCCCTTCTTGTGCATGCCTGTGGTATCATAGCAGGTGTTAACATTCCTGAAGTGAGATAGTGTCCCTGTGTGACTGTGAACCCATGTGTGACTATGACCTTGTAGACAACTATCCTGTGTATCCTCCTTTTTTGTGGGTGACTGTCTTGGTTCCTGTGTGTATGGCAATGTTGCTTAGGATGCTCAGCGGGACTGTTTCTGGCATGTGATCCCCAAATGAGCCTGTGTATGCAGGTGTGAGGGAGTCTTCAGCTCTGTCCCTCTTGTTCTCTGTGTCCATGACCTCATCCTGTCTCTGTCTCTCATCCTGGCTTCTAACAACCTTTTCACAGCTGATTCCTTTGGAGCATTTGTCACCGCGTCAGAGCCAAGAACCCCATCCTCCCCCTGCTGCTTGATTTAATTTCTGAAATGGACAGCACATCAGTAGGGGCACCCACAGGGTGAGAGGAGAGCTGTCCAGAGACAAAGGATTAAATCATTGCCATCTTTGGAGCTGTTGCATGGCTGTGTGTATTGGTATTGTTGTGTTACTGTAGCAGTTGTGACACTCGGTGCTTGTCATGCCATTTTGCCCCCTCCACCTCTTCATTATGGCCTGTAGTTGTCTTCTGTCATTGTGTTGTCATTTTTTTGTTCCTGCCCTGCCCTTCCGTCTTTGATTTGTCAATTGTTGTCAAGTTGTATTTCCATTTTTTTGTGTGTGAAGCAGACAAGGTGTGGTGGGGAAGTGTTACCTCATTGTAATTGTATTTGTTGTGTTGTTGGGTCACTGTGTCCTCATCTTGAGACTTTCCCTGCTCCCCAGTATTAAAGGGCCATGCTGGGTCCATGTTAGTACTGAGCTGCTTTTGGTCAGTATTGATGTGTTGCCGCTGAGACCACGATGGCCACACCCCCTCCCCAACGGTCAGTTTTCAGCCTCCTTCTCAGGCAGCTGGATGCAAAGTTTCTACTGGGGGGGTGCAGAGAGAGGGGCTTGGCATGTTTCCTGGAAGCTCCAGGTTTTTGGAAGGAAGGCTGGAGGGGGGCTCAGAGTCTGGAGCTGGTGGTTGGGGAGGGGGGCTCAATGACTTGAGTCTTGGACACTGGGCCTCTGGTCAGGGGGAGGCCCCCATTCAGTCTCTGGTCCAGCCTCACAGCTGTGGCCTCCAAGGCCCCCAGCCACCGCCCTTCCGCCCGTTCATCCTCTATTTGGCTGGTCCCAAGCCCCACAGACAAGTGGTCAGGACTGGCTGGGTTTCCTGCTTCCTTCTCCTGACAGGGACAGAGAGGCTCAGAGAGGGGCAGGACAGAGAAAGGGAGCAAGGGAGAAAGAGCAAGACACAGAGACACAGAGGGACCCTGGCACTGGGAGGGAGGATGACAGGGGCAGCAGACTAGGACAGATGTTCCAGCACAGAGAAAAGCAGTACTGGGGAGGGGACTGCATGGACAGGGGGAAATCTGGTGGTCCCAAGGAGGATCCCTTCTTCCCCTGCAGTCCTGGTGGTGTTAACAAGTCTAATTAAGAGGCCACTGGCCCAACTTAATTGGCTCGTTAACAGGAATTGCTTCTGAAAATCCCCCAACTCAGCGGGGTTGCTCTCTGGAAGGAAGATGTAAGCGAGTGTTAACAAGGATCCCATAGCCCCCCAACTGCTCCCCCTCCCCTTCCCTTCATCCCTCCCACCCTCATTCCACAGATCTGGCCAGGTCCAGGGAAGTAGGATGAGAGGGGGTGTCCTGGGAGTCCCATCTCCCTGCCTCTGTGTGCCTGCTTCTTTGCTGCTGTCTGCAGATCTGCCTCTTCAACCTTCTCTGTCCCACTCACCTCCCCACCTTGCATTGCCTCCCAACAGGTGCTCTCTTCTCCCCTTCCATCTCCAGTCTCTTGGGCTCAGTCCATCATGCCTGGGTTGCTGAGGCCAGGGCTGCTGGGTTTGCTTTTGGCTCTGACAGGTCCCTCATGGGGGCAAGAGAGGAATGGTCAGAGTGCTCACTCAGTCCCAACAGCACTGCCCTCCCCTCTGCCTCCACAAGCTAGCACTAAGCAGCTCCTGCCTCACAAAGTTGACAGCTGTCAGGGGTTCCCTAGGGTTCATTCCTGTCCATTCTCTCTTCCTCTGCTGTTGCCCAAGCCTGGATTGCTGGAAGTGGGGTGGGTAATGGGGTTTGGGCAGTATCAGGGAGAGGGAGAGAGGTGGGGGAGAGAAATAGATAGGGAGAGATAGAGAAAGGAGTGGGCCTTCAGAGCTGCTTTGCCTGGATAATGGATGGCAGCACCTGGGGCCAGGCCTATTGGTGGCAAGAGGTTAGGGTCATGGGGGTCAGGAAAATGTTTGAAGTAACCCAGGGACTGGAGGTGAATTGGGTTTTCATTGAGAACTGACCCCTCCTAGCACTATACAAACTCTGTGTCTCACACACACAGCCCCATACGTGTACATGCATACAAATTTGGAGACACATCCCTGCACACTTGCACAGCCACAGAGGAGTTTTGAACATGCTTCATCGCCTTACAGCATTCACACAGCCAGACTTGGAACTTCTCACCATCACCCCTGCATCTTCACAGGCATCTTCATCTGTTCATATTCACCTGGGAGTGCTGGGCAGGGCTGTGACCTGTAACTTTTGCCCTGTGCCCTCCCTATCCCCTACAGAGGCACCCCATGTGCAGTATGAGCGTCTGGGCTCAGATGTGACACTGCCATGTGGGACAGCAAACTGGGATGCAGCCGTGACATGGCGTGTAAATGGGACAGACTTGGCCCCTGACCTGATCAATGGCTCTCAGCTTGTGCTCCGGGGCCTGGAACTGGGCCACAGTGGCCTCTATGCCTGCTTCCACCGTGACTCCTGGCACCTTCGCCACCAAGTCCTGCTACATGTGGGCTGTAAGTATTGCTCTGACCCCTTGTCTGATCTCCTCCCTTTCTCGAGGCCCAGACCCCTAGCCTAGGTCAAGTCCCTTTCCTGTTAGAGGGCCGGGAGAGGGACAGGCTGCAGCCTGATCCTTGCCCTCTGATTCTGTCCTGGCCTGCTCTTCTGACCTCCTTGCTCAGGCTCACCCTCTGAATCCAGAGGCCTGGACATTTTGCCCAGGCATATCTGGTGGAGATCTTTGAGATCTGAAATCCTGTCCTAAATGACAAAATGGGCGGAGGAGAACTGGCAAGGCAGGTCCCTCTGGGGTCTGAGTGGAAGGGGACCCTAAAGTCACAGTTCTGAGCTATAGTGACCTCACTATAGCTCTCCCAGTGGCTAGCCAGAGAGCCTTAGGGAGGGAAATGGGATGTGTGGTTGTACAAATGCAGGCATGGGCACTCTGGGAGACCCCAAGGAAGGAGGGAGGCTTTCTGGAGCAGGGAGCACATGGAGACATTGAGGATTTGGAAGATACATTGAAACATCATTTCTGGCAGAGACCTGAGTGTGACCATAGGCCTCAGAAGGGCATGAAAAGGCCATTTGGGCTTGTATAAATGGGGTAGGGGGAGTGAGGGAGGGAACAGGGGCAGATCATGATCCTGGAAGCTGGGGAGTAAAACAGCTTGGGTCATATTCTTAAAAGATCACTGTCATTGCACTAAAGAGAGGCAGGTAGGGTGGGCAAAGCCAGGGTGGGAAGGGGGCTATTATGGGCATGGAGTTGGGGAAGTTGAGGGGGATGGTTGGACTTCCAGGAATTGGTGATCAGAGGTGGGAAGACCAGGAGGGTAGAGAGTGGGAGGAGTCAAGACACCTGGAGTTATTGATCCCTGCAACAGGGTGAAAGGAAGGACAGCGTGTTCTGTTTGAATAGTATCTTAATTTGGGTTTCCCTAGAATTAGGTCCCAAAATGAGAATTCATAAGTAAGTAGTTTATTTAGCAGGTGACAAAAACACAGTAAGGGACCCGAAAGGGGCACAGAAAAAGGAAGTTAAGTTAGCCAATAAAGAGTGAGTTATCCAGTTATTACCCCTTGGTGACTGGAGTCACCACGGAGGAAACTCTAGGTGCAGATGCAGAATGTGTACCTCACCTGCAGGATGAGGGAGCTGGGAGGTATATACAATAATTCCTGCCTATCATTGGTTGAGGGATTCTCTTAGGATTGAGGGTGGTACTTTAATTCCCCATCACTTTTGGCCTGATGCTGCCCAGCAGGCAAAACAGGCCTTGGTGGTCAAAGAAAGCTCTTAGCAAATAACTGCAGATGTTGACAGTGAGAAGTTGTATGGGCAAAGGATTTGTGGCTACCTGGACATCTGCTGCAGACATGTTGGGTTTGGATCCTTGGGGGACAACCAGGAGTTGATGGCTGGTAGCCAGTGGATCTGAGGAAGTTGGTGGGGATGGAGTATGTGTGTGTACAGCATTAAGGCCATGGTTGGAGGGTGGGGTGAGATCGCCAGGAAGGGATTGTGGAGTGAGGAAAGAAGTGAGCCCTGGACCAAACACAGTGGCTCACACCTGTAACCCTAGTACTCTAGGAGCCCGAGGCAGTTGGATTCCTTGAGCTTAGGAATTCAAGACCAGTCTGAGCAAGAGTGAGACTGAGACCTCGTCTCTAAAAAAAATTAGCAAGGCCTTGTTGTGGGTGCCTGTAGTCCCAGCTACTTGGGAGGCTGAGGCAAGAGAATTCTTGAGCCCAAGAGTTTGAGGTTGCTGTGAGCTATAATGCCATGGCACTCTACCAAGGGCAACATAGTGAGACTCTGTCTCAAAAAAAAAAAAAAAAAAAAAAAAATTGAGCCCTGAAGACCATCATTGTGAAAGGGATTGATGGAGAGAAATGAGCCACAAAAAAGAGATAAGAAGAAGCCAGCAGGAAGATAGAGGGAAAACAGGTGAGTGTAATTTGGAAAAGGAATTTGAAGTCAGAATGATGACATCATCAGTATTGCTGAGGGACAGGTGGGCAGACATGTGGATCTCAGCTAGAGGCATCCACCATTAGAATGAATACTCTGAACATAATTCAGTTTCTTTTCTCTGGAGCCAGAGAGTCAAGCTTTTTTGGCCTAATTCCATTTGGGTGTGATGCACCCTACTGCTCAGAGATTGTTTCTTTACTACCTGGAAACTACCTAGGAGATGCTTAAGGGATCTGGAAGCAGGCCCTTGCCTCATTGTTAGGAGACTGGTATGGACAACCATGTGAGAATGTGTTTCTCTGGGTCCTCCACAAAAATACTGACCCACAAGTGGGACTGAAAGAGGTAAGAAAATACTTTTGGTGGGAAAAGCCTTTTTTTTTTTTTAAAGGTGTTTAAACTAGAGAGATGGAATTTAAAGCCAAAAATTTCATTAATAATTACAAAGTGGAGTAACCCCTTTTGGCCAGCTTGAGAAATGCAGGACCAGCCTAACTAAATTCTCCCAGCCCGCTATGGGGTGCATCAGAAGTAGAGCCTAGTCCCAGGACCTTACATAGGGGAAAAGGCCACTTACTGAGTGCCATGAAAGAAGAATGAGCTCAACTTGGCACCCACACTCCTGTCTTTTCAGTTTGGATCCCAAAAGTACTCAGGATGGATAAGGCTGGCAGTGATTTGCCTTGGTGACCCTGGGCCCCCATTCCTGACAACTTGATCTTTGAGAGATCGTTGGAGAGGAATTGGGTCTTTTTGTTTTTCTTGAGACAGAGTCTTACTTTGTTGCCCTTGGTAGAGTGTCGTGGCATCATAGCTCACAGCAACCTCAAACTCTTGGGCTTAAGTGATCCTCTTGCCTCAGCCTCCTGAGTAGCTGGGACTACAGGTACCCACCACAACACCCAGCCAGTTTTTAGAGATGGGGTCTCAGTCTTGCTTAGGCTGGTCTGGAACTCCTGAGCTCAGGTAATCTACCCACCTTGGCCTCCCATATTGCTAGGATTACAGGCATGAGCCACTGCACCCGGCTGAGAATTGGGTCTTGAAGTAATGTCCATAGTTCATACCCATAGGACATACCCACAGCTGCCCTGATGTGACCAGACCCGAACCTTTTATATATAGTGCTCCCTACTCCCCAGCCCTGCCTGTTAGAGGAGGGCTGCCTGTGAATCAGCTATAGCACTAGTAACAGGTACTTATCTCCCACTGCCTTATTTCCTTCTAAAGACCTGGTTAGAGGAACAGGGGATATTAATCATGATCCTCTCTGTCACTTTATATTAGTAGCAAGAGACTGGGTTTGGTGACACCCAATACCAAATTATCCTTCTTGCCAGCTGTCAAGAGAAAAGGACAGAGTAACCCTTGATTTATGGGTCAGCCAAGCCAAAAATTATTTAATATTTATCTTAAACATGTGCGATTTTCATGTCTTTATTTCCAAGGGAACCTTATCATAACAATATTCTGCTAGAAGTCTCCTTAACGGCCTGATCCCTCAACTGCTTTCTCCTGATCCACCTTCCTGCTCTCAGGTGAATGCTGACAAACAGAGCTTTAAGGACTCTACTACCTGGGATGGTGAAAGGACTGCCCCCACATTAGGCAGCAGGATCACGGTGTTCCTTTCAGTTCATCCTTTTGTTTATAAGACACTGTTGATTCAGTATCATTCTGATTTTAAGGTAAAACAAGCCAGAGATTAAAATATCTTTAAATGGACAGTTCCTTGTCTGATTTTTTAAATTTTTTTGATTGGTCAGGACAGAAACTCTGAGCCTCCTGGCTCAGCACTACTTTTCTCTCGGCACTTTTTGGCTAAGAAGGAAGGAGTAGAGAGAGTGCTATGGTCAAAGAAGTCTGGGGAGAAATCAAGAGTGGGAGGTAGGAGGGGCATTTGGGAGTCCCGCAGTTGTGGCACTTCAAGGGGGTGCCACAAGATAAGATGGAGCCAGGCCACAGGCCTTGAATGCCAGGCAGGAGGAGGCCTGTGGGTGAAGTGTGAGCCGGGCTGGAGCAAAAGGGTCACCCCGCCCTGATCTGGTCTGGCCCAGGGTGTGGGCAGCCTGCCCCTCCTTCTCTCTGGGCCGGCGGGCAGGCCTCGTGCGTGCCGGGGGCTGCAGCCCAGGCGGGCTGGCGAGATGAGAGGAAAAACATGCGGTTTGGTGGGCTGGACATGGAAAAACAAGCCAATTAGGAAGAAAACAAACAAACCCTGGGCCAGCGGGGGCACATGCACGCATGCACACACACACACTGCCCCGTGTGGGATCCAGGGACATCCTGCCACAGGCTGACATAGTCACTTGAGTGTCTCAGGAGCCCCTACAAGGGGCAACTCAATGTCTGAGCATCTTGGAGCATGCCTGCATGCCCAGAGCCTGATATTGTCATACATGTGCCTGGGAGCTTTTGCTCACATGCTTCTTTTAACATGCTCTTACACGGTGTTTGTTTCAAAGGTATGAACAAGCTGGGAATTTGGGGCACCTTCCCACCCCCGCAGTTTGAAAATACATTCAGGTGTAGGCTCCATCACATACACAGTGTCTCATATATGAAGTCAGGTGGTAACTGTGTTCAGACATAATGTCACATTTATGCACACTCTCCCAGAGTATCTCGGCTACACAGCCTCACACACAGAGACAATCTCGAAATTGAACAACTTTGCTCTGAGTCACACATGAACAATCATCATCTAGTCCCACAGCTTCCAATCATATAGTTACACAACTGCCCAGAGTCCCACAGTTGCACACACAAAGCCTCTCAGAGTTACACACACAGCCTCACAGTTTCTTTAAAATAGCTTTTCCCCCAACTCACAACATACAACAGACATCCTGATCCCACACTGTCCCACAATCTGACAGCACCCCCACCTCCGCCCACCCAGCCCCTCAGCTGGGCTCCAGCTGCAGCAAGTCACTCCTTTTCTTCCTTTCCTTTGTTTTTCTTTCCTCCTTTTCCCTCTGAGAAACATGGTCCCTGTCAGGAAACCCAAGCTCTTTCCTGCTCAGGGCTCAGGGCCAGGCAGGAGTAGCCAGATGACAGACAAAGCCCCCATCCAGCCCCCCAGCCTCACCCCTCAACCCCACCCCCATGACCTGCCCAGTCAGAGAGAAGAACTGGTTTGAAGGGCTAGTCAGAGGTAGGGAACAGTCAGGGAAATGGAGCAGCCTGGTCAGTGTGGAGGCTGGCCCGGGGAAGGGGCCTGGAAGTCTAGTGCCATGGCCTGTTCTGCCCTCCAAAGAGTCCTAGGCAGCAGGGAGCTGACTCTGCAGACTTCAGTTCCCCCCCACACACACACCCTCACCCTGCCCAGTGCCCTTCTCCTTTGAAGCTGGGGGTAAGGGAGGGTGGTGGCGGGGGGGGGGGTGGAGGCTTCTCGGCCGACCTCAGAATGTCCTTTTCTCCTGGGGCAGCTGCCAAGTCTGGCCTCGCCAACAGGCCCCCAGAAGGCACTTCCTGTATCCTTGGCCACCCCCCACCCCACCCCCATGCAGAGCTTTACAGCCATGGGCAGATAGGGAAGGGACACTAAAGGCACACAGGACGAACATAAGACAGGCACAAGATGGGCATGAGGCCAGGAAGACTTCTCAGGGGAGGCAGGCAGCAGAGGGAGAAATGCAGTTTGCTTCTGTGGGATCTCAGCTAGGCTCTGGCTCCCTCCTGCCTCCTGGGGAGTGGAGCGTCACGGAATTGCCCACTCCACCTGTTACACTGAAGCTTTCCTAATGTCTTTCTGCCCCCTTTCCTCTTCTCTAAAGCCATATCTGGGTCCTGGACCTTCTGCCACAAGCCCCTCCACAGCATCACACATACTGGACACACTAGACATGGACATGCAATCACACAGAGTCACTCACAATCACGTGTACACTGTGGATGGAAGCCCACGGTTTCCCATGTGTCACCATGGCCACTCTACAAGCATAGACACACATTCCACTGTCCCTGGCTTATTGGGCTGCCCCCCTCCCATTTCCTGTCCACCTGTCAGGCAGGGGGCGGGGGCTGGGGGAGGCACAGGAGGGAGGTGTCAGTGTCCCTGGAGCCATAGTCGGACATTCCTTGCCTGGGTCAGATCACAGAAGCTGCCTCCTTCCAGGAACCTGAGCCGCCTGTCCTCACGCCTTACCCAATGCTTGAGGGTGGAACAGCTGGGCTAAGTGCTCACGGCAGCAAAAAGAGTGCGGTTAGACAGCAGAAAGGACTTCCCAAGTGTGCGTGTGTAGTCGCATGTGTAATCCCATCCTGGGGTTTAGTCCCATCTCTTCCTTGCTGTGTGACCCTAGGCCCTATCATCCTCTGGGCCTTTCTACTTCAGGGTACAGGCAGCTGCTGACCTTGTAAAGGACATCTTACAGGGTCTGTGATGGAGAAGCTCCGGGTGGGGCTGGAATGAGGTCCGCACGAAGGGAACAGTAGCTTCCTTTCAACAGGCACTGTGCACATGCACACACATAATCATAGGTAGACATGCACTCTGAGAGTCACAGATTCACACATCCACATAGATGCTCCTACATGTCACTGGTCACTTTTTCATGTTGCATGCTTGTAACATATAAGCAAAGAACTACACACATAGACACACATGAACAGTGCCCAGTGCTGTTGTTCCTAAGTAGCCACCAGGCCTGTCCTTGTGTTTCCCAGTCTCTACTGAGGGGAACCTCCCTTTTCCAAGAACTGCACCCTGATCACCCCAGCAACCGGAGGACCCATTCAGGACTCCCCTTGGTCTCTATTGCACAGTCTTCCTCTGGGAGTGGACACAGTGTGGCAGGTGGTGTCGGGCTGGGGCCGATTCTACCAGACATCACCTCCATCCTGTGATTGATGAGCTGAGGCCCACAGCCCTTGCTCCCCACAGTCCCTGCCTCCATTGAGCAGGTTGGGGGGGCTGCTACTCTGCACAGCCCTTGTTTTTCTTTAATTAAACATCTGGCTCTCTGTGGCCTGGGAAGCCTCAGACCCTCGCTGACAGCCCCCCCCCCACCTTTGGCATCAATGATAGGCTGAGGGGGGAGATCAGGGGCTCTGGGCCCACCTGTCCCCATGCTAGTGCAGGGGACTAGAGGCTTCCAGAATGCTCTGACCATGACATCCTCACCCCTAGTGCCGCCGCGGGAGCCTGTGCTCAGCTGCCGCTCCAACACTTACCCCAAGGGCTTCTACTGCAGCTGGCATCTGCCCACCCCCACCTACATTCCCAACACCTTCAATGTGACCGTGCTGTGAGTAGTTGCGCCTGTGACCCGGTTTCAGTTTTGACCTTTGACCTCTCCCCATCCCTTCACCATGCCTTCAGTCTAGACCCCAGACCAACCTTGGGTTTCACCTTCCCCCAACCTCTGCCTCATCTGACCCTTCATGTTTGTAATGGTACCTGGGCCTCACCCCTCTCTAGGCACGGCTCCAAAATAATGGTCTGTGAGAAGGACCCAGCCCTCAAGAACCGCTGCCACATCCGCTACATGCACCTGTTCTCCACCATCAAGTACAAGGTCTCCATAAGTGTCAGCAATGCCCTGGGCCACAATGCCACAGCTATCACCTTTGACGAGTTCACCATTGGTGCGTGTGTTGGTTTGGAGGAGGTACCTGCTGCATGCTCCAGTAGGAGTATGTACAAGGATGTGTGCCAGAGGTGTACACGAACATTGGTGGGGATGTTCAAATGCATGTACTTGTATACATGGTACAAACATGCCTGTGCATAGGTATATGTGCTATGTATATACATGTGCACATATATGCATGACATACACAAGCCTATGAACATGTAAGTGAATGTCCTTTACCTGCAGGGCTAAAAGACCTCTCCAGCACCTCTTCCCATTGTCTCTCTGGCTCCCAGAGCATGCAGCAGGGGGAAGGGGGGACAGGCTGGGCCAGACCCTTGTGCAGCTGCAGCCTCCATCTCCCCCCAAACGCTAATGGCTTCCTTACGTCCTGTGATGAATGAGGTGTCAGAACAAGAGACAGGACTGGGACAGATACCGCCCTTCCCGGCCCCCATCCCAGCCAGACCCTCTGCCTGCCCCTGCCCTGCTCCAGGCAGGCTTTGTCTGTTACTACCCCAGCCCATCTAGACCCCTCTGCCTGCCCCTGTCATCCTCCCAACACTGCATGGCTGGATCCCCAGCCAGACTATTTCTACATGAGCTGGGCTCTTCAATTCTCCCATCAGATCCCTCACTTACCTCCAAGCCAGATCTGCAACACCTGTGGCTCTCTTTTCACTTTGACTCACATCTTAGTTTGGAACTGGAAAAGTTAAGGTGAAAAACCAGCCTTGGGGGAGCATGTGATGCTGGAGCAGGAGAGGGTAATCCAGGTGCTGATGAGAGTGACAGTTGTAAGCCTAATCACATGGGGTTAGTTACTGGGATGTTGGTCAGGATGATGAAATGAAATATGGGATATTGATATCAAGAGCTGATAACAGAGACAGTAATAGTAGTCTTTGATGATGATAGTGATATCAGAGGTGGCAGAGATGGCCATTTATGGTGGTTGCCAAAATTGACAACAGAGAAGAGGATGGTGACCGTGATGATGACAATGGTTGGCATTATGAGAAGGTCAAGATGGTGGCTGGGATTGTTCACAGAGATTAGTGCAGTAATAAAGCTGTGTCTCCTAAACAGTGAAGCCTGATCCTCCAGAAAATGTGGTAGCCCGGCCAGTGCCCAGCAATCCTCGCCGGCTGGAGGTGACATGGCAGACCCCCTCGACCTGGCCTGACCCTGAGTCCTTCCCTCTCAAGTTCTTTCTGCGCTACCGACCTCTCATCCTGGACCAGTGGCAGCATGTGAGTGCCCCACCCCATTCTGTCAAGATCCTGGGTGCTTGAGTCAGGACCACGTGGCACGAGAAGCATTCATATCCCAGGTGGAAGCAGCTCCAGGGTGAGACCTGACAGCAGTCAGAGAAGCTTTCCAGGGGGAGAAGGGACAAGGTGGGCCTAGGAGAATGAATGGAGCTGAGGGAGGTATCCTTAGGTAGTGGGAACACATCTGCCTGTGGTTCCCCAGAGTAGTGGAGAGAACTGTTGGAAGAGATGTGGTGGGGTAGGCAGTGTTCCCTTTCCTTACCCCTGGCTTTCAGCCCTAACCAGGCATCTCCCTCTTTATACTCTAGCCCAGGCTTTGGGCTTGTGCTAAATTCAGTGGGCAGGAAAGTCCCTGTCCTCAAGGATTCACAGATGGGCTCAAGGGGATCAAACTTGGCCCAGGGTATGAATTTAGGCCATGACTATTATCAGGGCTCTAAAGTCAGACCTAGCTTAGGGGTCAGCTTAAGGTTATGGGTCAGAAGTTGGCCTGGGCTCGGAATGAAGCAGTGAAGGGTCACTATGGGGTCAGGCTGTGGTCTAGATGTTGATCAAACTATGAGAGAGAGCTCTGGGGAGCAGCCAATGGTTTGGGGCAGACTTGGGGTTCTCTCATGTTGATAGCCCTGGGCCCATAGCATTTTGGGCACTCTGTGATCCATAAAGTTTGTGGTCTAGGTCTAGGGCTGGGAGGGTACTTCGTGGGGCAACATAGGCTGGCTCCCCAGGGTCAACCTGTGCTCCCACAGCATCCACAGGCTCCACCTCCATCTGTTATGTCCTCCTCCCATCTGGCCTTTAAAGTGCGTAATTTGATTCCTGGGTGCCTATCCAGGTTGTGGGTCTGGCCCCCACAAAGGCTGCTCACACGCTCACATGTTCCCTGACAAGAGTCCGGAGTCCCTCCCGCCTGGCCAGCTGCCTGCGCCTAATGCATTGCTAATAACCAGGGTCTAGTTTCACAAGCCCCCCTCCCCCGCTAACGAGCTACAGGCAGCAGCCCTGCGCATCGCGGCGCACACGCCTTGCAGTGGACCTGGCACATTGCCCACCACACACACGGGACCATGCACACACACACGTGGCTCCCAGCAGGAACCATGCTCCATGTATGTGTGTGACTAACATGCTAAGACACGTACTGGCATGCACCATGGGCAGAACTGACCCCCACACTAACATGGGCAGAGCAAAGGGTGCAGGCTCTGTGACAAAAACTTGCGTGGCCTGTGGCACATTCTAGCCCTGTTCCATGTCTCGTTGTCTCTGGGGTTACCTAGATTTACAGCTCTTTTCAACTTTAGTTTTGTTCTGAACAGAATCTACTCTCCTCCATCCTTGATCTGGGCAGGTGTATGACTAGGTGCGGATGTAGAGGGGAGAGCACAGAAGAACATCACTTGGATTTTCAGGAGGAAAATACAAATCAGGAATTGCGAAAGAACGGGTACCAGGAAGTCTGTCAGGGCCATCTGAGCACAGACAAAGGGGAAGCAAGTACCCATGCTGGGTCCCTTGCAGCCCCTGCTCTGGCCCTAACTCAGCAGGGAGGCTTGGAGAGTTGTCTCACATCTGCTGCAGTAGACTGCGTGGAGGGCTTCCAGGCAGGCAAGGTGGATGTCAGCAAGTAGAGAGTTCCTGCCAATTGAGGAGCTCTTCTCTTAAGGAAGGAATTTAAGGGATTGGTGATAGTCTAGCAAGAAGTGTACAGGCCTAGGAGATTTGGCTACGACGGAACATTGAGCTCCGGGGCCACATTCCTAGAGGCTTGGTGCTCACCCTGAACCCACCAATGAGGTATGGAATGGAGAATCCTTGAAGGAGGGAGAAGGAACTGATGGAGCTAGGGAGCTACTCAGCCAGAGGTGATATTTGCAGAACAGAAGAGGACTGGGAGGCCAGAGGTGGAATTGGGACCCCAGCTTCAGGAGAGGGGGGTCTGGAGCCCACAGATATTTCAGTGCTGGGGATAGGATTTACTAGCTCGGGGTCTGGCCCCAAAATGTCTCTCACTGTGGTGACCTTTACCATCACCTCTCACATCAGGGCCATAGACTCAGCAGGAATTAGGGGAAGCTTCCTACTGTGCTCAAACCCACTGCATACATACAAATACACACACACACACAAGCATGTGTACGTGCCCATATACTTGCAACCTGCCAGGTCAAGTAGCCCAAATCCCAGTTTTCTTGGGGGAAGATTAGAACAGGGACCAAAAAAGCCCTGAAGCCAGACATGGCCCAGAGCGGCCCCTTCCTCCGCCCTTGCCGGCTGCCCCTGTTTATGAGGCGGCTTAATGAGGCAGCGGGTGCCGCTGAGATGAACCAGAGCCCAGCCTGGGCCTGGGAGGGGCGCCGGACAGGCAAGCTGGCCTAAAGGGTGGGGGAGACCAGCAGGGTGGGGCCAGCAGGGTGGGGGTGGGATGGGGGTGGAGGCAGTGAAGCCTCCAGGAGGAAATGGAGCAGCTGTCCTGCTCCTGCCACCCTAGGGGCTGTCCTCTACCCTTTTCTGCCTCAGGCAGGCCAATACCCACACTAAGGCTTTCCAGCTGGGCTGCAGGGTGCACTAAGCATCTGGGAACCCAGGCTCTGAGCTGGAACCCATGATAATGATAGTGCTGGCTGAAATGTTTGGTGCTTTCCACATGCCTTAGTTCTCATTATAACCCTAAGAGATAGATACTATTGTTAACACTATTTTATAGAGGAGAATGTCAAGGCACATGTAAGTTAAGTAAATTTGTCACCTATCTAGTAAGAGATGGAGCAGCCAGACTTTTAACTCAGGCAGCCTAGCTCTCTAAACTGCTTGTTTTTTTGTTTGGTTTTTGTTTCTGTTTTTTTAGAGATAGGGTCTCACTTTGTTGCCTGGGCATGAGGGCAGTATCACAATCATAGCTCACTGCCACATCAAACTCTTGGGCTCAGGTGACTCTCCTGCCTCAATTTCCCAGGTAGCTGGGACTGTGAAAGTACACCACCATGTCCCGCTAATTTTTCTGTTAAATATTTTTTATAGAGGACAGCGCAGGTGGCTCAAGGAGTAGGGCGCCGGTCCCATATGCTGGAGGTGACGGGTTCAAACCCAGCCCCGGCCAAAAACCACAAAAAAAAAAAAAAGAAAAAAAAATATTTTTTATAGAGATGGGGGGTCTCACTATGTTTCCTAGGTTGGTCTTGAACTCCTAACCTCAAGGAATCTTCTCACCTCTGCCTCTCACGGTGCTAGCATTACAGATGTGAGTCACCATACCTAGTCTCTAAACTGCTTCTTGATGGGAGGTGAGGGCACCATATCTCCATTCACTCTCACCCCATTACTCTCATCACTTCCAGACTGGGACTGAGGTTAAGACTCAGTCAGGTTTGGGCTTGTGAGAAAGTTGGGACAACAGTAGAGTCGTAGACACTAAGCACAGTCATCCTTCTTCTCCCCTGGGGGTGTTTCTAGCCTCCTTAAGGATTTCATTACTCTCTTTCAGAGCTGACTGCCTTCCCTTGAGGTCTCCTCCCTATGATGTCTTCTCATAGGAATATTCTCAATGTCCTCTCTCCCCTTAAGGGAGGTCCTCACTTCCTCCAAGGATGTGTTCATTCTCCATTCCTCAGAGGTGTTCTCACTTCCTCTGGGGGGTGCCTCACTCTCCTGACTCCCAGGGTATCCTTAACCCCCTCCATCCCATGGTCTGGCTGCAGGTAGAGCTGTCAGATGGCACAGCACACACCATCACAGATGCCTACGCTGGGAAGGAGTACATCATCCAGGTAGCAGCCAAGGACAATGAGATTGGGACGTGGAGCGACTGGAGTGTGGCTGCCCATGCCACACCCTGGACCGAGGAACCACGACACCTCACCACGGAGGCCCAGGCTGCGGGTGAGCCCACCCTCTGCCCCTGCATCCTTTGCTCTCAGTTGGCCTGCACTCTTGCCTGGCTCTACCTTGCTTCCTCCAACTCCTTTCAAGACTGGAGTCTCTGCTCTCAGGTTTCCACAGTCTCTGTGGCTATCACACTTCCAACTCTGGCTATTCCTGGTCCTTGCTATCTAGATATCCTTGGCAGGGGTCATTAGGTGGAAGGTCATCTGTGAGCCTTGGGAACTGCCTGATGGGGGAAGCAGAGCATGTTTGAGAGAGGAGATAGGGGCCATCCAATGGCCCTCAGTACAGTCTGACATAGGAAGCAGGAGCCATGTGCCTTATGAATGTCCAGATCTTGGTGGGACCCCAGCCCTGGCCCTGCCTGAGTTTCTTCCATGTTCCCCAGAGACCACGACCAGCACCACCAGCTCACTGGCACCCCCGCCCACCACGAAGATCTGTGACCCTGGGGAGCTGGGCAGCGGTGGAGGACCGACAGCAGCCTTCTTGATCAGTGTCCCTGTCACTTTGGCCCTAGCTGCCGCTGCCACCACTGCCAGCAGTCTCCTGATCTGGTAGGCCAAGTGAGGCTGGGTAGCAGAGGGGAGTCTGAGGGGACCCCTACTCTAGCCTCACCTCTCACAGGCCCCTGCCTGTCTCCCCAGAGCCCAGAATCCCATGAGGACACACCAGAGCACCTGCAGAGGAGCAGGAGGCCGGAGCTGAGCCTGCAGACCCCGGTTTCTATTTTGCACACGGGCAGGAGGACCTTTTGCATTCTCTTCAGACACAATTTATAGAAACCCCGGCAGGCCCGGGCCTGCTGTCCCTATTTCTGCCACACCAAGCCGGCCCTCTTTCTTCCTTCAGGGAAGGAGGACCTTGCAGCTGACCCACCCACCAAAGACCCCCCTCACTTTGCCCCCTTGGGCTGGACCCTCCAACGCCAGCGACTCCCAGGAGCCCTTGGGGGACTTGAGGGGAGCCTCTCACATTCAGTTTCTCCTCCTGTCCCAGCCTCCTGTCTGTCCCAGGGTCTCTGTTGCCACCATCAGATTATAAGCTCCTGATGCTGGGGGGGCCCAGCCATCCCCCTCCCCCCAGCGCTCACACTTTTCAGTCCCTCCACTTCTGCCCCTGTTTTGTATGGCCCTCCCCTGACCCTGCTCCTATGCCACAGTATTTAATGCCCTGTCAGTCCCTTCTAGTCTGACTCAATGGTAACTTGCTGTATTTGAATTTTTTATAGATGTATATACAGGGTCGGGGTGGGGGGTTCTCATTAAATGTCACCATTTCATGAGTCCTTGGAACAGACCACTTTGGGAAGATACTCTCTTCCAAGAAGTCCTCCCTTTCCAGGCCTCGTGGAGCAAAGAAATTATGGTTGGAGAAGATGGGAGAGACAGTTTGGCTTTCATGCAGATACATCTGACAATAATATTTTCTACTTCTTGGGGAATGGGGCTTCCTGGAGCATAGGGCTGTGGCCAGGGGCAAAGTTGTAGGAAATGAGAGGTTCCAGTGGAGTCTGGTCCCACACAGGGGCATCTAGTAAGTCCTGGAGGCTGCTGAAGTCCTAGCCAGGGCAGAGGCCTTTCAAGGGTCATCTCTGGAGGTGCCTTCCATGAGTGCCCAGGCCTGAACTAGAAGAGGGTGAGGAGGCCAGGCTTTATCCTTGGGGTGTATGTGTGTGTGTGATTCTCCACCATATAGGACACACAGTCCAGGGATGCTAGAAGGTTAGGCCTAGGGTTCAGCCAGGCCACAAAGTCTCAAAGCACAAAATATCCTAGGCCTGGGCCCAGTAGGGAGGCTGCCTGCAGGAGGTTGTTTGAAGTATGACTGGAGGTGGGATCTGTGTTTCAGGACTAGAATTAAAGAGTACCAAGTTTACCCTCAAGGTTAGGTTACAACCAGGACTCATTGTGGAGTTGGAGAGGAGTGGGCTTTGGTTTTATAGGGTGGCCAGTCTTTGGTCACCTGCCCATGCTCTTACAGTCCCCAAAATTGGGGATCCTGTGTCCCTATGATTTCTTAAAGGAGAGGCCCCCTGGCTGCCCCAGCTTGCTCAGGTCTAGCCCCTGTTATAGAAGCCACCTCACTGAGGCACCTTATCTGAGAATGCCTGGGGACAAATAGGCAGACCTTCTGACCTGGGGATGAAAGGGAAGGTCAGAGCCCCAATTCAGGGAGCTCTGGGTGCCTGGAGCAAGAAGAGGGGTGGAGTCAAAGCTATGTACACAGTGACCCCTGCACAGATGTGTCCAGCCTAATACACATACATTCCCCTTAGCAGGTACTAGGCACCACACCTCCACTGATCCACCCATCCCGATATTATCTCACACATACTCTCAATTCAGACCCTCCTGAAACCAGGCCCAGGGAATGAACAGCCCTCACTGGTCTCACCAGGCCTGCCTGGGATTGTGCCCTGGGAGGGGAGACTCACAGAACCTTAAGCACTGATGGGTCAGAGCTGGACAAGACACAGACCCTGCACTGGGCCTTCATAAGGGGCTCCAGAATGAAAGTGGCTGGCTCTACTTCAGGGCAAAGGAGAGAGGAGTGTTCCGGGTGGGAGACATTTGGAAAGCAGAGGCCAGGTATCAAGGTGGGTGGTCCCAGCTATGGGAGCATTTGGCTCTTCATTCACAGAATGAGGCTCCCAGGATGGACATCCTGAAGAGGGAGTTGTGGACTGCTCTGAACCCCCAGTTCTGTTTGGTCCCTGTCAGGTACAGCTCAGGCCTGAACCTACATGCCAGGTCCAGCAGGGGAGGAAAGAGCAGGGGGTTACTAACTCTCTTGCCAAGCACATTGTATTTCTAGGATGCATCAGAATCTCTACCATTCTCCATCCTTGTGGTGGATAGCCTGAAGTGAGGGGATCTCTGGTCTGTGCTGCCTTCCTGCTGTGAGAGCCCTGGTCAGCCCTGACCCACCCACCGCCCACCCAAGGCTTGGGCATCAGCAATCTGGCCTCCATTAGCAACATGGGAAAGCAATTATGTGAGGCCTGGGGAAGAGGGGGCAGAAGGAGGGGAGGGGGCCTGCTGGAGTCTCAGAGGCTGATGGAGAAGATGACTAGGGCATCCACCTCCCTGCCCTCAACCCCAGCAGAGATCCAGCCCTGTCCCAAGCCCAGGTGGCTGAAGGAGCAGTGTCATTATCTCTGATGGGACTGGGCCTGGAGATGGTTATCTCTCCTTGTGGTCCTGGCGCTTCGACCTCTCAGAGGCTGCTCACTTTGCAGGGTTATGGCTGCTGTCTGCTTCTGCCTCTGTCAAGTACTGTCACTTCACATCCATTTTCCAGGGTGGTTCTGGGGAGCCAGGGCTAAGTATAGACATCATTTCTTGGAGCTAAAGCAGAACCTGGAGAATTAAAACACTACTAGGGGCAGGGGGAGGCTTGGATCCCGGACCTTAGGTGCACAGCGGCTGGTTCTCCAGTCCACTGATTCTCTTTGCCCCCTACAGTGTACTTGCAACAGGGACCTCCCTCTGTGTCCTGGCTTATCAGTCCCTGACCACTTGATCTGTCCTCCCAGTGTAGCTCTGCCCCATTTACAACTCTAAACTGTCTCTGCTTTCCCCCTCCACCCCTCTCTTCTTGCTGAACCCATTCCCATTTCTATATTTATCTCTTTCCGTCCCATTCCTATCTCTGAATATGCCTTTGACCTGGTTCCTATCTTTGTACTTCTTCCTGTAGGTCTCTGTCCCATCTGTGTCTTGCTATATGGCTCCATGTTTTGTCTCTTCCCCTCTTTTTCCCTCTTTGTCTCTATCTCTTTCTCCATTTCCATCCTTTCTTTGCATTTCTGTTCCTCTTCCTAATCTCTGTCAATCTTTCCTTTTCTGCCTTTCTCCCTTTCTTTGTCTCCATGTGTCTCTGTCCCCATCTCTGTGTCTGTATCTCTGTTCTTTCTGTATCTCTGTCTGTGCATCTATCTTCATCCCCACCCCTCTGTCGTATTTCCGGGTGTATATCTCCAACCCTATCTCCATCTCTGTCCTTGTCCTTCTTCCTGACTCTATTAGTCCTTCTCTTTCTTTGCCTCCCTCTGGGTTCCTGCCCCAGTCTAGACCCTTAGCCTGTGGCTCCTGCTCCTCTCAAGTCTGAGCCAGGGGCTGTCCTGGCTTCTGCTGCCCCCTCTCGGCCACCTGGCTGCCCTTCATTCCTGCTCCTAGGCTGGCAGATATCAGCACATAAATAAATCCCACGACTGGTCTGCGTTCTCATACTAGGCAGGGATCCCTCCTGGGCAACCTCCAGCCCTAAGAACTTCCTAGAGCGTGTGAGCTCACAATCTGTGTAGGCTGAAACTCTGAGAAAGTTATTCTCCACGAGGACAGAACAGAATGCTTGGCTCCAAATCCCAGGTCTGTATCCTGCACCTGTGTGTCTTTATGCCCTGAGGCCCATGTGTCCTCTATGCTCACAGCCCAGAGCCACTGGACCCTCAGGAGGCAGCACCTATCTGAGATGCAGACTAAAGTCCTGGAGGTAGGAAGCAGGGGGTTAAAATCCTCTCCCATCCTTTCTTTTTCTCAGAAGAGGAGGAGAGGAAGGAGGTCTAGGAGGGTAGTCAGTCTGAGGGAGCCAGTCTGAAGAGGGGCCCTTGCCAGACAGCATCACTCTGATGGGGAAGCCTGAGGAGCAGCTGGTCTGGGATATGTTTCTAAAGAGATTTTATTTGAAAAGGCCAGCCTGAGGGAGTAGGCAGAGGTAGTGTTGAAGGGGCCTGGTCTGATGAGTCCACTCTCAGAAGAGACTGATCTGAATGCATACAGGTCTGAAGAATAGAATCACCAAGTAGTTCTAGTTTCCTGGGACTTGTAATATCATAAATTTTAGGAAACCTCTCAGTCCTAGGCAAAGTGGGACAGTTGGTCACCCTATTTGAGAAGGCTTTGCCTGAAAGCACCAGTCTGAGTGGGGAGGGGAAGGTTATATGAAGGGCCCTGGTCTGCCAGGTTCAGTTTAAGGGAAGAGGCTGTTCTAGGGCAGAAGCTTCTTTGGGCAGGGACCAGGCCAAGGAGATGAGTCCTTCCAGGACAGTGGCTTGGGGAATAGCCACCAGGGGGCAGGACAGATTCTCAGGAGATTCAAAGGCAACAGGTCCAGAGAGGAAGTCAGATAGTATGTAAAGTATGCCCAGAACGGCACATGTCTCTATGCCAGCATCACATGCAAGTGGTAGTGATGATGTGTAACTGTGCAACATGTTTTTGTGTGTCTAGGTAACCAAGGGCACATCTATGGTATGTTCACATATGGCTTGTGATGGACAGAGTGCCTGGTGTGGCGTGGCTGAGGGAAGACAGCAGAAACACCTTGGGGTTCACCAGAACAGAGAGCCAATGGGAGTGGAGCAGTCAGAGAAGGTTCCCTGAGAAGGGCTGAGGATGGGGAGGAGAGATAAGGAACCAAGCTTCCCTACTTGTATGTGCTCCTGCCCACTTTAGCATGCCCTAGAGTTCCAGACACACAGCTAAGAGCTTTAGTCATATACAAAGGCAGCCCCATGCCAGCCTCCACTCCTAGGCCCTGCCTTCCCCCTCTCTAGTTTCTCTCCTGCTACTTCATCTGGCACTCCTCCAAGTGGATTCCTCTCTGTATAAAATCTGTATATAATCATTTTATACTTTTCTACTTCTATGCTTCGGTTCATGCTGTGTTTCTTCCCAGATGCCCTCCCCTGAAGCATCTGAGGTCCTCCTGATGCTGCCTTCATGAAATGCTCCCTGCTCATTCCCTCTCTGCCATGGACTGAAAACCCACTATGTGCTGAGGCCTAGTTCTATAGGCCCTTGTCTCACCCCAGGAACGTGAAAGTGCTGGGGGCTGAGGAGAGGGATAAAGACAGGCAAGGGTCAGGCTCTCTGAGTTAAGATGACAAAGTGAGGCTGTCACAGAATCATCCCGCCCCACCCCACTGCACGCCCCACTGATAAAATGAATAAAAATCTCAAGTCCAACCAAACCAAAAAATCCTTTCTATAAACCTTGAAATGTGGCACCACCCATAGCTCAGTGGGTAGGGTGCCAGCCCCATATACTGAGGCTGGCGGGTTCAAATTCAGCCTGGGCCAGCTAAAACAACAATGACAACTGCAACAAAAAAAATAGCCGGGCATTGTGACAGGAGCCTGTAGCCCCAACTACTTGGGAGGCCGAGGCAAGAGAATCACTTAAGCCTAAGAGTTTGAGGTTGCTGTGAGCTGTGACGTTACAGCATTCTACTGAGGGCGACATAGTGAGACTCTGTCTCGAAACAAAACAAAACAAAACCCTTGAAATGTGATAGCCAAAGGAAGTAATAAAAGATTCTGGTGCAATGAGTGAATGGCATGTCTCCTAAAAGTAGCACTGAGTAAAGGTGAGCCAATAAAACAGCTAGAATTCTCACTAGCATCCTGTAATCAAGAGAAGTGAACTGTTGAGTAGGCAGGCATAGGAAAAGTCTGGGGAAAACCTTTGTAAGCAGAAGCCCCTATATTCTTCCATGAGGCTTCAGTAGAAGCAAGAACTGCCATGGCTTGGCATCTTACAGGGTATGGGACCAAGGTTGTGGGGAGAAGCCAAAGCCTAAAGGAACCAGGTGGAACAAAATGTCTTAACAGCATCTCAGAAAAGGGTCAGCACTCAGGCCCCACCAATCTTAGCAGGCAGCCCCAGCCAAACCACCAGGTCATAGAAATGGGAGTGGGTGGGTTTGAAAGCTACAGACAGCCTTCAGACCATATCTTCCAGGGAAAATAAACTGGCCCAGATAAGATGGAAGGAGCTCAAGGACCTACACCCCAGAGCCATAGCAGTTATGAGTAAGAGGAAAGGAAATGGCGTAGCCTTTAGGCACACAGACCACAGCCAAAACATGGGCAGGAAGAAGAGAAATGGGAAGAAAAGATGTAACAAAGGTGGGAGAGAAGGAAGGGAGCAAGAAAGAATGCCAAAAAATAGATGAAGGACCAAATCTAGAAGAAAACACAACCAAAGGCATAAAAGCAGATTCCTGGCAAATTCTTCCCATTATAGAGAAGGCCTTATGAATAGTATGAAATCAATGGGAACAAATAATTCAAAGGCAAGATGGTAAAACAACACAATAAGATGAAAAGGAGTTTAGAAACCAAAGTAAAATAATAGGGGATGAAAATAATATCATTAAAGACATAAAAATAAACTAGAAAGAACAAAACACAGAATAGATATGACTAAAAATCAAAGTGGTATTGTGTAGGAAAGACATGCAATATTGAGAGTAAATGTGTTGGGAAGAAGAGATGATAATAGAAAGGACAAAGGCAAGGTACCATAAACATAGTAGAGGTTCTAAAATAGAACACAGAAAGATATTAAAGTATGAAATGTAGAAAATATTATGCTGGCTCGGTGCCCATAGCTCAGTGGTTAGGGCGCTGGCCACATACATGGGAGCTGGTGGGTTCGAATCCAGCCTGGGCCTGCTAAACAACGACAATGACAAAAAGTATATATATATATAGATATATATATATCTCCTAAAATCAAAGAACTGAATATCCAGATTGAAAAGGCACACCACATAACAGAAAAATTGACACAGAATAATTGGCATTAAGACACATTGATTTAGTTACCAAACTCTGAGGATAAAATGAGAATAAAGTACCTAGGCAGAAAAATAAGTCATTTTTGAGGGGGGAAGTTCGACCTGATCTCAGACTTCTCCAAGGTAACATTTGACAAAGATAATGAAGCAAAATTTACAAAGTTCTCAGAGTAAAAAATGTGTCACCCCAAACCATAACCAATAGAGTGGTTGATCTCACTCATGAATTTGGGGAAGAGAGAACACATAAATCTTTCTAGAAAAATCTACTCAATAACAAATCCAGTCAGCCAAAATCAGGAGCTGAGAAAAGGGGATTCATGATAAGAGAACTGGTGGTGACATTACTTCCATTAGGTTAAGATTCAACCGTGGGAATTTTGGTTGCAGAACAGAATGCAAATACAGTTGACCCTTGAACAACATGGGTTGAACTGCACGGGTCCACTTAAGCATGGATTTCTTTCACTAAAAGTCAACCAATTGTGCCTGCCTCTCCTGCCTCCTCTTCCACATCTGCCACCCCGACACAGCGAGACCAACCCCTCTCTTCCTTCTCAGCCTACTCAACGTGAAGATGAGAATGAAGACCTTTGTGATGATCCCCTTCCACTTAATGAATACTAAATGTACTTTCTCTTCCTTATGATTTTCTTAATTTTTTTCCCCTCTAGCTTACTTTATCACAAGAATACAGCACATAATACATACAACGTACAAAATACATGTATGTGTTAATCAATGGTTTATGTTATTGATAAGGCTTCTACTCAACAGTAAGCTATTGGTAGTTAAATTTGGAGGGAGTCAAAAGTTATATATTAGGCCAGGCACGGTGGCTCATGCCTGTAATCCTAGAACTATGGGAGGCCGAGGCAGATGGATTGCCTGAGCTCACAGATTCAGAGACTAAAACAGATTCATCTCTAAAAACAGCTGGGAATGTGGCAGGCACGTGTAGTCTCAGCTACTTGGGAGGCTGAGGCAAGAGAATGGCTTAAGCCTAAGAGTTTGAGGTTGCTGTGAGCTGTGACGCAACCGCACTCTATGGAGGGTGACAAAGTGAGAATCTGTCTCAAAAAAAAAGAAGTTATATATGGATTTTCAACCACACAAGGGATCAATAACCCTAACTCCCATGTTGCTCAAGGGTCAATTATATAATAAATCCCAATAAAGCAAAAACAACATTGGGAACATAATCTGGAGCAGAGAGAAGGGATGGATAGGAGGGTAGAAGTTATTAATCACATTTTCTTTCATAGTTCATAGTCAATTAATATAACATAAAACTGAAAATAATGGTACATATCCTACTCCAATCTCTTTTTCTAAACTTGAGAGAGGTCTTTTAGGAATGACTATTTTTTGAGGTGAAGAAATATTTAACTGAAGTTCAGCTATTGCTTCATTTTTCACTTCAGTTTCTTTTTCCTCCATTAAATTCAAGTAAAAGTACATTTTCTATTTTTGGTTTAAAAAGTAGCTTCTTTAGTATGTCCCATTAGGACTATAAGAAGAGCCTCATTCTTGTTTTTTTAATTTTTTATTTTTTTTAGAGACAGAGTCTCACTTTATTGCCTTCAGTAGAGTTCAGTGGCATCACAGCTCACAGCAACCTCCAGCTCCTGGGCTTAGGCAATTCTCTTGCCTCAGGCTCCCGAGTAGCTGGGACTACAGGCACTCGCCACAATGCTAGACTATTTTTTGTTGCAGTTTGGCCAGGGCCGGTTTGAACCCACCTCCCTTGGTATATGGGGCCGGCACCCTACCCATTGAGCACAGGCACCAGCCCATTTCCATTCTTATTTTTTCTACCTGTCTGGCTCTCTATACCCCTCTCTCTTTCAATGCTTCTTTCTTTCTTTCTTTTTTTTTTTTTTTTTGAGACAGAGTCTCAAGCCCTGGGTAGAGTGCTGTGGTATCACAGCTCACAGCAACCTCAAACTCTTGGGCTTAAGCAAATCTCTTGCCTCAGCCTCCCAAGTAGCTGGGGCTATAGGCGCCCGCCACAATGCCAGGCTACTTTTTGGTTGTAGTTATCATTGTTATTTGGCAGGCCAGGGCTGGATTTGAACCTGCCAGCTGTATGTGGCTGTCACTCTAGCTGCTGAACTACAGGCACCACAATGCTTCTTTCTTTATATAGGTTATATGCCTATCAAATATACTACTGATGATTTCTGGATGGTGAGATTTTGATGCTTTGTTGCATTTTTCTTTGTATTCTTTGTCTAATTTTAAAATTCTTTGTTTATTATTTATCTATCTATGTCTAAGACAAATCACTTAACCTCTATGAGACTTAGACCCTGGGGATAACAAAACTTACATCAGAGGGCATTTTGAAAATTGTGAGATAATATGCCACCTCCTTTGTAGGCTGAATAATGGTCCCCAATATGTGTATGTCCACATCTTAATTCCCAGAATCTGTGAATTTTATCTTACATAGCAAAAGAGACTTTGCAGATGTAGTTAACAATCCTGAGATGGGAAGATTATTCTGGATTATCAAGAGGACCAGGTGATCACAAGGGTTCGGCTAGGAACGAGGAAGATAAGAGGAGTCAGTCAGAGAAGGCGATAGGAGGATGGAAGCAGAGACCGTGTGATCCACTTTGAGGGTGGATCCATCCTCAAAGCTAAAGAATGCAGGCAGCCAGAAAAGCTGAAAAGGAAAGGAAATAGATTCTCCTCTCAGAGCCTATAGAAGGAACCAGAATTGCCAACACCTTGACTTTGCCCAATAAAACTGATTTCAGATCTCTGATCTTCAGACTATAAGAAAATAAATCTGTGTTGTTTGAAGTCTCTATGTTTATGGCAATTTGTTACAGAAGCAACAGGAAGCTAGTATTTACACCTTCTTTTGCGTTGTTTCCTTGGTCCTAGCTGACCTCCCCATCCATGTCTTTCATCCTACTTATCCAATGCTTGACTCATATTTCCTTGACATGTCCTACCTTCCACTGCTGCTTAAAGATGGGACGTACATGCCCCATTGTAGCACTTGCCACTCTGTGTTATGGCTGCTCATGGACAGGTCTCTCTCCCTCACAGGCTGTACATATGTGAGGTCAGGGCTGAGGCCCAGCAGAGGACTCAGTTCAATAACAGTTAAATGAATAGATGAATAAATGAGGGCTAGGGGGGTAGCTGGTACCTTACAAATAAACATTACCCTCTTTCTTAGGTGTCTCCTTCTACCTGGCTTTTTCTTCTACCTGCCTGTCCTCCACATGCACACATTCTTCCAATCCCAGAAAACTGCTCTATGTCTATCTCTGACTTCTTTCTTCATTGGTCCCCCCAACATATTTGCTGACACCTGTTGTGTGACTCTACAGGTGGGTGTACCTTTGCACATATGCATGTCTTATGGAAGAAGAACTTCTGTGAACCTGTCTATGCAGGTTTTCCTGGATATGTAATACATGTATGTCTCTAAGTGGATGTGTGTTTTTATGTGCATGCATGTGTAGGTAGGCTTGTTGTCCATACATGTATCTTTGCTTGTACGTACATGGGTCTCTGCTTTATGGATTGTATGTAAAGGTCAGACAATTAAGTTCATGAACTCGTCCTAGAAAAAGTGCTACATACCTCATTGCCGAATATCACTATAGTCACCTTTAAAGTACTCCCCTTCGGGAACTAGGCACCAATGTCAGCACCTAGTTCACCCTTCGAAGCAATTTTGGAACTCGTTCTCTAGAATGGCCATCAGAACTGTCATCCTACAAGGCCTGACAATTAAGTTAGCGAACTCGTCCTAGAAAAGGAGCTTTGACTGTAGTGACATTCAGCAATGAGGTCTGTAGCACTTTTTCTAGGATGAATTTGTGAACTTAATTGTGACTTCGTATATGTTTGTCAGTGTGTATCTGCACATGCTGGGAAGGATACCCTTTGATTTTTGCCTTTAAGATGTTTGACTGCTTGAGGTAGGAGTCGATGTGCCAGGATAACCTACTGAGATGTTTACTGAGGTTTGTTCAAGTCACAGTCTTCCCTTTCCTGTTTCATGAAGAAGGTTGGGTCTGTTTTCTTTTTGTCTTTTGTAAGGAGGACCTTAGGCTCAATACTGAAGTCAACCAATGACATTTTCCTGACTCTGGCCTTATGGAAGCCTGAACTTCTTAAGAGGGGATTATAGTTAAATGAGAGAAGGCAAAGCAATCTAGAGAGTCCCTGCCCAAGGATTGAGCCTGTGTTTGCGTGGGCAGAACACCAACAAATGCTCCCTAATGATGTCTCAGAAGTGGGGGCAAGATGGGTTTAGGAAGGGATGATCCTGGACATTGAGATCCCAATGTGGGGCATCTTAGCAGAGGCCATGGGGATCACAGCGTAAAATACCCAGACCCTCCAGACAGTTGGGGAGGGTGTGGTGAGGCAAGGGCCAATAATGACCTCCCTGCAGGTCCAGGGGCTGGAACCTGGGAGATGAGCTGTATTTAGTTTAGTTTTGTTTTATCATTTTGACCCTTAAAAAAAAAAAATCTTGCTCTATCATTCAGATTAGTTGCCCAGGTTAGAGTGCAGTGATATCATCATAGCTCACTATAACCTCGAACTCCTGGACTCAAGCCATCTTCCTGCCTCAGCCTCCAGAGAAGCTGGGACTATAGGCAGCTGCCACAACACCTGGCCAATTTTTCTATTTTTAGTAAAGACAATGTCTCTCTCTCAAATTCTTGGCCTCAAGAGATTCTCTCACCTTGGCCTCTCAGAGTGTAGGATTACAGGTGTGAGCTACCGTGCCCAGCCCATTTTAATCATTTTTAAGCGTACAGTTTCTGTAGCAGTAAGTACATTCACACTATTGCACAACCATATACTTAGTTTTTATGAAATAGGAAAACATTACTAATTTTGCACACCTGAGCATACCCACTACTGGGCTCAGTGTCACTGGAAAAATGCACGTGGGGAAATGGGGGAAGTGGGACTATGGAGGGGCTGAGAACACCTCCTTCCTCTAGGGAAAAGGACAGAAGGAAGGGTAGGAAAGAAAGCTAGGAACAGTGTAAACAGTTCTGTGGTCAATAGTGGGCTGCATGGGAGTTGGGGCTGCACAGGAGATGGGTCCAGGAGTCTGGGTTTTGAAAGCCAGGGTGAAGTTTAGCAGTTTTGCTGAGAATCAGGGCAGACCTGGTCAACTTTGTGTTTTGGGAAGACTATTCTGGGGGCTGTACAGAGGAGGATAAGGAGGCAGAAGAGTATGAAACCCATATAGTTGAGAGCACGAGCAGGCCTGAGAAAAGTACTTTGAATGAATGATGTAGAAGAGAACCTGGGAGTAGGTTCTTACTATATCCAGGCAGGAGAAGGACTAGGGCCAGGGCAGCAGGACTGCACTTCTTGGAGTGCAGTCACCATGTCTTGACGAGAGGAGGGACGGGAAAGGGAAGAGTCTTGTACAACTACTCCTGGCTGGGAGATAGTAGGACTGTTTATTGAAATAGCACAGGAGGAGGATAGGCTTTGGCTTTGTCACCCAGGCTACAGTGCAGTAGCATCATGATAGGTCATTATAACCTCAAACTCCTGGGCTCAAGTGATCCTGCTGCCTCAACCTCTTGAGTAGCTGGAACAACAGATGTATGCCACCACCCCCAGGTAATTTTTCAATTTTTGTAGAGATGGAGGGGTCTTGCTCTTGCTCAGGCTGGTCTGAAACTCCCGAACTCAAGAGATCCTCCTGCCTCAGCCTCCCAGACTGCTAGGATTACAGGCATGAGCTACTGCATCTGGCTGATAAATTCAGATGTAGACAACTCAAAAGGGAAGCCCTTGAAGAGGGCTTGGTAGCAGGCTTGGTAGAGGCCTTGGAAGAGGGCTTCTAGTCAGCAGTTAAGAGAATGACTGTGGAGTCAGACAAACCTGGGCTCCTATTGACCTTGGGATTAATCTCTTTAATGTTCAGTTTCCTTAAGTGAAAAATAGGAAAACAGTACCTACCTCATAGGGTTTTTATTTAAGGACTTAATGAGATAATATATATAAAGAAACTGGCGCGGTGCCTGTCATGTTATAAACACTCCATAAATCTCAGTCCTTATAACAAGAGCAGCAGCCACAGTGACACCAACAAATACCAGTCTGGGACTTGGAGTGAGGTCTGGGTTAACATTAAAGTGTTGTTAGCACAAAAATGAGCGCTGAAGCCACAGAGAACTCACTTGAGATGAGAGGAGAAGAGAGTGGAGACAGCCAGCACAGCTCACCAAAGAGGCTGAGTGGCCAGAGGGGTGAGGGAGGCAACCCACTGGAGTTGAGGGCAGTGCAGCAAATTTGGGTTCTAATCGGGACTCTCTCACTAGTGCTATGGGGCCTTAGAAAAACCCCTTGACTGCCTTGAGCCTTGGTCTAATCTATTTCATGGATCTGCTTTGCATCCCAATGAGCATTATCTATAATGAATATAAAACCCTAAAATGGTCTAACTGCGCAATAACTTAAGAGTTGTTGCAGGTGGAGGAATAAATGTTCCCAGCCAGAGTGGCTTCATGGAAGACAAGGGAAGATAAAGTTTCAAAAAAGGATCAACAGCCTCAATGCTGCCAAGTAGTCAACAAAAATAATGACTAAAAAGTGTTCATTAGATGTGACAAGGAGATAAAAGTGACCTTGGTGAGCCAGCTTCAGGAATGGTGAGAGCAGAAGGTGGGGGCAGTGGTTGAGGAGCGATGGGATATGGGGAGGTAGAGGTGAGATAAAAGGTGACAGCTTGGCAGGGTTGATGAGGAGCAGGTGGGTGAGGGACAGCAATAACCATGGTTTTGAGATGGGGAAGTCAGAACACATGGCAAACTTGCTTGTCCCTGAATGTAGCTGCTGTGTGCCCACCCTGCTCCCACTGCCGAGGACCAGCTCTAGCCTTGGGAACCTTTGTTCTCCGAATAAGGCCCTTCTATCTGGGCACAATCCCAGGCCCCTCAGTGCTCCCTGGGTCCTGGGACACCCAATGTTGAGGCCAGCAGCTCCTCTCTCTGTCCTACTTTCCAGTGTGGCCTGGAAAAAGTCGAAATGGTTCACACCTTGGGCCAGTGGTTAGCTTCTGACCCTGTCCCTGCTTGCCTGGATCTGCATAGCCTTGGGGAGAAGGGCAATAAAAAAAAAAATCTATCAGCGGTGCCTGTGGCTCAAAGGAGTAGGACGCCAGCCCCATATACCGGAGGTGGCGGGTTTAAACCCAGCCCAGGCCAAAAACTGCAAAAAAAAGAAAGAAAAAAAAAATCTATCAATTATATCCTTTTTCCTGATTCCTTCCCACCAGTATTTAAATATGTCTGTGTAAGAAACATGTAAGAATTTTTTTTAATTAATAACCTTCCTCTTGGCTCAATGCCCATACCCAGTGGTTAGGGCACGGGCCACATACACTGAGGCTGGCGGGTTTCAACCTAGCCTGGGCCTGCTAAACAACAATGACAACTGCAACAAAAAAATAGCCAGACATTGTGGCGGGTGCCTGTAGTCCCAGCTACTTGGGAACCTGAGGCAAGAGAATTGCTTAAGCCCAAGAGTTTGAGGTTGCTGTGAGCTATGATGCTACAGCACTCTACCAAGGGTAACATAGTAAGACTGTCTCAAAAAAAAAAAAAAAAAAACCTTCCTCTAATGCCGTATCTTTCTATATCTATTCTTCTTCCTCCTAATTTTTCAAGAGCCATTTTTCTTGAAATAATCATCTATATCATATCTACTTCTTACTCTTTTCTTTTCTTGTTTTTTTTTTTTGAGACAGAGTCTCACTATGTCACCCTGGATAAAGTGCTGTGTCATCACAGCTCACGGCAACCTCCAACTCTTGGGCTTAAGCAATTTTCTTGTCTCAGTCTCCCAAGTAGCTGGACTACAGGCACCTGCCACAACACCCAGCTATTCTTTGTTGCAGTTGTCATTGTTGTTTTAGCTGGCCCGCGCCAGATTCGAACCTGCCAACCTTGGTGTATGTGGCTGGGGCTGTAACCACTGTCCTACAGGCACTGAGCCCCTACTTCTTACTCTTAAAACCATTTCCTATTACCCACTGGGACTACTTCTTGTCAAGATAATCAACAACCTCCTTGTTCTTAATCCCAGGGATCCCTTTTCTATAAACCACTGGGCCTGTTTTTGACATTTTAGATCACTGATTGACCACTCCCTCCTTAAACCTCTGTCCTTTCTTGGCTTCCCTAAAATATGTATAGTTCCTCCTAGTTTTCCTTCTATCTCTCTGATAGATCTTTCCTTCTCTTCTTCACAAATTTACCCTTTTTCTTGCATCCATAAAAGTTAGCATGATGACCTCCTTTATGTTTTGTCTGGATGGTATCCCTTTCTTTTGGGAATTGCCTTTCACTATAAACCACCATCTTATGACCACCAAACAGATCACTGGCGCAGGGAATAGCATCTGACCAAAGCCAGGCTGATGACAGCAAGTCCCTAGGAATTATGGAACTGGAACTGGGAAGGATAAGTCACAACTGGAACTGAAGAGGAATTAACATCTTTTTGGGCACCTGGATTGTAAGCTATAAAGTTTGAGAATTGTCAGGAGCTGGGTTCATTATTGGACCCAATAATCCATCATATGGACTGGAAAAGCATTGGGTCAATGAAATGTCAGCAAAAGCCAGCAAACTCTGACAGCTCATGAAAAGAAGGTAGCATCATCATAAGATGGTGGAGCCTCCAACAGTCTGGATCCACAGTGAGCAGGACTTGCCCACCCCAAACCCCATCACCCATGCTGGAACTACGGCATGAGCAAGAAATACATCTTTGGGCGGCGCCTGTGGCTCAAGGAGTAGGGCGCCAGTCCCATATGCCGGAGGTGGTGGGTTCAAACCCAGCCCCAGCCAAAAACCACAAACAAACAAACAAAAAAAAGAAAGAAATCTTTGTTGTTTGAAGCCATTAGGACTTAGGGGTTGGCCAGGCACAGTGGCTCATGCCTGTAATCCTAGCACTATGGGAGACCGAGGTGGGTGGATAGTTTGACCTCACAAGTTCGAGGTCAGCTTGAGTAAAAGCGGGACCCCATCTCCACTAAAAATAGAAAAAAAAAAAAAAACTGAGGCAAGAGTATCTCTTGACCCCAAGAGGTTGCTGTGAGGTATGATGCCATGGCACTCTACCCAGGGCAACAGCTTGAGACTCTATCTCAAAAAAAAAAAAAAAAAAAAAGACTTGGAGGTTGTTTTTAGCTACTCTTTTACCTAGCTAATCCTGTTTGATACAAGTAAGAAGCAGGTTGGACATAGGGCTTCAATTTCTGCTGTTGCTGGTAGTAACACACAAGTGTCCAGTTTGGGGGAATGGTAGTAGCAACAGGAGTGGTTTCCCAGTGGTTGCAATATTGAGTTCCTACCGCAGAAGGGCAATAGAGTTTATGAAATTGGCAAATTGAACTCTTGGTACTTAGTATTCAGAGTGGGAATGGCTATGGTTTCCCCATCAGGGTGTGTGGTATGGTCTGGATGTTATTTCCAGAAGCTTAGCCTCAAGTATATTTCCCCAGCCCTCCTAAGAATTCTGAGCTAAATAATCTCTTTTAACAAATCCTTTTTCTGCTTTAACTATTCAGAGTGTATTCTATTATTTGTGAGAAAGAACCCTGACTGATAAAATTACTGTATTTAATAATCTCAGATTCTATCAATTACAAGAGGAAGTTATTTTATGAATTACTAAGAAAAAAGAGGCTAAAAACTCTTACATGCTATTAATTGTAAAGCATTCGAATTTCATAGTTGTTTAAACTGGAAAAAACACACCTTAGAATCAATGAAATATGTTATTAGCAAATAGAATTCCCCCAAATGAATTTGACAGGCAGCTGATTATGGTTTTAAAAGAATTGCATCATCTGTGGGGAAAATAAGCCCTACATCCAATCCTTATAATTGCAAAGATCTGTGATTGCTCAATCCCAGGATAATCCCTAAGACACCATCAGAAAGCACAGTGCTAATTGGATAGCGCCTCCCAGAGAAATCCTCCACAATGGCCCTCTCAGAACACTGGATAAGGGGTCATAGTCTTGTGGGCAAAACCTAAGGTAGCCAGATTGGCTGACCAAGAAACTCCATAGCCAAAAAAGTGAGTCAACAAAAAACAATACCATTGAGTGGCGCCTATGGCTCAAGGAGTAGAGTGCTGGCCCCATATGCTGGAGGTGGCAGGTTCAAACCCAGCCCTGGCCAAAAACTGCAAAAAAAAAAGATACCATGAGATTGTCTCGTCTCATTATTTTCATTATTATTCATGGCAAAGAAAAAAAACAACCTCAGTAGATGATGCTCTGGCAGTACATTGTTTCCTTTTTATTCCATTTTATTTTCTATTTCTCCCATCTCTGCATATTGGGACTTTTTGTGGGAGAAGTGGTTGAAAGGTAGTTCAAAGGCAGTTAAAAGGTTGTGGAATTATTAGAAACCACATTTACACCTCATAGAGACCTAGCTAGAGCATGAAAGGACATTACCCAGAGAATCTATATTTGAAGAACAGTGGTCCTATGACATACCCTCCAGAAGCAGTAGCTGGATGTGTCACTAAGTTACTCTCCACTAGAGAGGAGGTGAATTTATTGGCATATGTATAGTGAGATGGATGGATTATGTAGGTGAGGGTATTTCTGGAATCATATATATAGGAAATGATGCATATGAGTTGGGCAAACACAGGGTGGACTGTAGTGAACACCTGCCATTTTGTGTATTCATGATTCTTCTTCTCCTAGAACCACCACTTTCACCTCCCCACTGCCTACAGGGCTATCTCATAGGCCATGTTAATCAATTTGATCCTCTTTCTTTGACCACCACTGACTGGTCCAAAAGTAAGCATCTAAGTTGAACCAGAGTATTTCCTGAGGAATTTGCAAACTGCAACCAAAAAAAAAAAAAAAAAGGAAGCCAATCAATCTCTCTTTTGATGACAAGACAGTAAGATTTTAAACTTTGGAGTTGTTTGAAGTCATATTTTTACTATGTGGACCAAGAGTGCATTGAAAGTCAGTTTGGGGGTGGAGGTGACAGGGGACTGGACTAGGAGACAAGCAGAAAGTAACAGAGACAGGGATGCAGAAAGAATCCTGATGGCTTTTGATCTCTTAGTTTCAGTTCCAGAGGTATCTATCCCTGTCTTTAGATATCAATATTTGATTATAAACGTATCTTTTTGCTTAAACTAGTTCTTACTCTTTCTGGGTGAGTTCATCCACTTAGCTGGTTTAGCTACCACTTTTATGCTGATAACTCACAAAATGTTGTCCTTAACCTGGACCTTTCTCTTGAACCTCATACCTGTTTATCCAACTGCCTCTTGGACATCTCCACTTGGGTGTCCTACTGATACCTCAAATTCAACATATCAAAAGCTAAACTCATCATGCCCCCTACCACAGGCCCATGCTGAAACACGCTCCTGCTCATGCGCTATCTCAGTGAATGGCACAACTAACCTGAGTTATCCCCACCTTTTCCTTCCCATTTACCTCCCTATCCTCTAGGTCTCTAAGCCAACTGTAGCTCCCAAGTATCCTTCAAAGCTCTCCTGTTCTCTCCACTCCTATTCTTGTCCATCATTTCAGTCCTGTATCATTACTCTTGTCTTCACTTTCAAATGCCTTCAATCCCCCCTTCCACCTAATAGCCAAAATTATCCTTCTAATTTCTGGCTATGGTCACATTACTCTTCTGTTCAAAATTCTCCAGTGGCTCCCTACTGTTTTCAGGATAAAATCTGAACTCCTGCAGCTGGGTCACAAAATTCACTCACATTGCACTCAAATGTGGAATGATATAAACCTCTTCTGTTTCCTATAACTGGTCTGATCTTTCTCACAATGCTTTCACCCTGCTGGGTAACGGGATGGGGAAGAACTAAAATTAATCCACTCTGGTAAACTCCATAGGATCCAATAATTTATTTTAGACAGTCTCTAAGTAATTCAGTAGCTTTGGATGACTCAGTCTCTCAGATTATTTTATCCTTCCCTTTCTTCCTTTCAAGATAGCATCTACATTTATAGGGGTCTTAAGTGAATTTCATGGCATTGGAGGAAGGGGGCCCTTGGTCACAAGGTCCTCGGGGTGTGTTAGTTGGCATTTGTTGAGATGTGGTTGGATTGGTATAAATGAATTAGTGAATAACAACCCTGAGAAATAGCTATTACTATAACCATTGTACAGATGAGGAAGCTAAGGCTAAGACAGGTTAAATAACTTGCCTGAGGTCACAAAGTGAGTAAATGGCAGAACCAGGAATCAACACCACCCTGATTCCAATAGGCACTTGGCTACATGAGTCTAGAACTTTTGAGAGAAGATTTGGGAGCATGAAGAATCTTCACCATAAAGCTTCAGCAATGTGACTACTCCTGGAGAATACGTAGAGTGGAATGAGAAGGCGGCCCAGATCATAATATGTAAGAATCACAGGTCAGGCACAGTGGCTCACGCCTGTAATTGTAGCACTTTGGGAGCCTGAGGCAGGAGGATTGCTTGAAGCCAAGAGTTCGAGTCCAGCCTGAGCCAGAGTGAAACCCTGTCTCTACAAAAAATAGAAAAATTAGCTGGGCATGGTGGCATGTGCTTGTAGTTTTAGCTACTCAGGAGGCTGAGGCAGGAGGATCACTTGAGCCCAGGAGCTCGGGGTTGCAGAGAACTATGTTGAGGCCACTGCACTCCAGCTTGAGCCACATAGTGAGAAACTGTCTCAAAAACAAGAACCACTGGCATGTGAGGGGGTGAAGGTTGGGGAGAGAGGAAGTCTTATCTGACTGCTCCTGTTTAAGCTATCTTCCTCTTAGGAAAGCTAGAATGGGGAGAATCCGGACTTCCAACATGCCTGGACCTATCCCAACCAGAGCTGAACCATCCATTGGGCTCCCCCAACAGCACAGCAAAGCACAAGCCTGCGACCAACACTCGGCGGGAACATAGTAAATGTGTCCAAGAACTTGTGTTGTCAGAGATTTTCACACCTCTTAGGGCCAGGAAATGTGGGGCCAACTACAAACCCTCTATGGTGGGGATACACAATCCATATGCCAGTGGGAATGAGACGTGCGGGACTGTAGGGAGCTTCCTAGATGAGGAGGTTCAGTCTTTGGCAAGGTATGGGCCTTCCTCCGGACAGCAGGGACAGAGAACGCTTCCGCATACAAAGGGCTGGTCTCCTTAGATATGGGAATGCAGAGGCCTTGACCCTTCTCAGATATTGGGTGTGCGGCCCTTCCAGGTGTGGAATGTGCAAAATATTCTGCAGGAGGATGGGCCTCGCCCCCACCCAATCCCCTCAACCGGGAAAGACCAAGGGACAGCTGCCCTTTCAGCTCCCCTCCTGCCCCGCGCCTCCTACATAAGGGGTGGACCGACAGTCCCCACCCCAGCTCACGACCAATGGCGCGGGAAACTGGAGCGGCCAGCCAATAGAATAGCTGCAATAGCAAGGGGATGGCTCCGCCTCAGGAGGCCCCAGGCAGCCAGCCTCCCAGGAGGCGGGGCTCTTAGCTGTTTTGCTGCCTGCCGAGCCCAGCCGAACGCAGCCGAGCCCAGCCGAACGTAGCCGAGCCCAGCCGAACTCTGCGCAGCTCCCGCCGCCGCCGCCGCCCGAGCGCCGCCGAGCCACCGAGCTAGCGGCCGCGGCCGCGGAGGAGGTGCCGCCCCAGGGGGAGGAGGTGCCCGCTCGCCGCGGACCGCCCGCGGCAGAGGCCGCCCCGGTCGCGCCGCGGCGGGAGCGGCCGGCGGAGGCTGCGCGGCCGAGGGGGAGGGCCGGGGGAGTGGACGTCGCCTCTGCCGGTCTCCCGCCGCCCCCCGTCCGCAGGCTTCCGAACCTCAGTCGGCGCTAAGCATCCCGCTGCCTCGGACCCTCCTGCGGGCGCGCACCAGGCTCACCTCAGGTAAGAAGGGGGCCTCCCTCCACGGGTTCGGGGACCGAGAACTGCAGATCCAGACACACACAACCAGGAAAAAAGAGAGAAACACACAAAGACACACAAGGGACGCACAGAACCACCGAGTCAGACCCCACGGAGAACGGGAGAGAGACACGTCCACGGGGAGAGGGACACACAGCCTGTAAGAGAGAGACACACAGAGAGACTGATACCGAGGTACACAAAGAGACAGACTGGGAGAGAAATGAGACATACCGGAGTCACACTTAGACAGTCCGAGATGGGGACACAACAGAGAGGCATATATAAAGACAGCTGCACAGACACAAGCGTAGAGGTGGCTATGCAGAGGCATAATAGGCACACATCCAGCAAGAGAACAGAGAGAAGAGTAAGACAGACAGACACACAGATGCACCTGACCCAGGGAGACAGTCCCACAGGGAGGCACCCCTAGGTACACAGCCTTGGAGACACAGAACCCACACATGCCTGCCAGGGCCTCCACAAAGTTCCCTCTGTGTGAGCTGGCACCTCTGGAGGTCTCCTGGGTAGGCTGGCTAGAGTCCTGAGAGAGAAGGGGCACCCAGGTCACACCAAGCTGGTCACAATCCCCATCCTCCTGGGCCTCAGGCTACCTCAGTCCCACCTCCAACAGGGTTTTTGAGCCTGGGAAGCGTGGTGGGCAGGACCAGGCCGTGCCCACTGGTTCTGAGGAGAATGAGATGAAGGCTGCTTACTCTGGCCTCCCCACTCTGGCTACACCCCTCATTCAGGTGCCCAAAGTTAGGCCTGAGGATGGGGTCTTGGCTCTGTGGGGTATTTGAGTCTGTGGGATTCAAGGTCCTCTGCCAGGGAGACCACATGTGGGCGACGGGAGCTCTGTTCCCACCTCCTCTCCTCCTAGGCCTCACCCACCCCTCCCTCCTCACCACTGTCTCCTTCGCTCTGTACCCCTTGCAGGCTCAGGACTGCAGGTAGACATCGCCACTGCCCAGGAATCATTGAACGTGCAGAAAGGACAGCCTCTTTGGAAGGCCGGCCTTACTGGAGTCCCACCTCGGCATGGGCCTTGCCATTGAGGCAGCTCCGCTGTCTGTGCTGGTCTGAGGGTGCTGCCCGTCATGGGGGCAGCCATCTCCCAGGGGGCCCTCATTGCCATCGTCTGCAACGGCCTCGTAGGCTTCTTGCTGCTGCTGCTCTGGGTCATTCTCTGCTGGGCCTGCCACTCTCGCTCTGCTGACATCGACTCTCTCTCCGAATCCAGTCCCAACTCCAGCCCGGGCCCCTGTCCTGAGAAGGCACCACCACCCCAGAAGCCTAGCCATGAAGGCAGCTATTTGCTGCAGCCCTGAAGGCCCCTGGCCTAGGCTGGAGCCTGGGACTTAAGTCCACCACACCCAGAGCCTGGGATCAGGATTCCAGAGTTCAGCCAGCCTGGGATCCAGAACTTGGAGTCCAGCCTACTTTGAGTTGGATCCAGCAGCCCATAATCTAGCCAGCCTGGCACCAGGAAGGGCTCATTGGCCCTAGGGAGACGGTCCTGGGGTAGGAGTTCATGAGTTGGTGCTAGGGCCAGGGCCATCTGGACTCTGCTCCATCCCAAGGGCCAAGGGGTGGGTCTACCCTTTCCCTAGGCTGAGCACCTCTAGGCCCTGTAGGTTGGGGAAGCAAACTGGAACCCATGGCAATAATGGGAGGGTGTCTAGGCTGGGCCCCTCCCCTGGTCCTCCCACTGTTTGCTGGATAATAAAAGGAAGTATGGCTCTACTCTGAGATTCTCTCCTCTTCCTGGGGCCCTGCGGCAGCAAAATTAAAGGTGTGAGGTGGTCTTCCAGATGTAGGTTTATTTGTACAAAGAAGGGGTAATGGTGGTTGAGGGCCAAATCTTATGGTAAGGTACTGGGACCTTAAGGAGCAGAATAAGAAGGGCAAATGCTGGGACCTAATCCAGGAGGCGTGACATTCCAGGAGCTAAGTTTGGGCTAAGTAACCAGGGTCAGGCACTAAAAGTACTGGTTCAAGAAATGGGATGGGGACTGAGGCCAAGCTCTCAGGTCTTGGTTTTCACTTCTCTCACCAGATTCAGCAGTTTGTCCAATTTTGCGATCTCCACAGCTGGACCCTTCTGCACTTCCTGCCCTTTCTTTTCCTGGGAAGAGGGAAAGTATATGTGGGGGAAGAATGGTGAAGGATGGGCCACATCTCTCTGGGCTGAGCACCACCTGCTCTGTCCATTCTGTCCCACCCTGTTCCCTGCCTTCCCCCACCCCAAACATGATCCAACTCAGGCTAGGTGACACAGGGGCCCAGCTGAGGGCCTGTACAAAGGCATCCAATTCTGGCTCAGAACTAAAGATAGAGGTAGGATCTTGAGGCTGGAAGGAATGGGAGAAGGTATCCATCCCCTGACCCTCAGAGGAACTAGCCTTTCAGGCCAGGGGGATCTGTAGCTCTGAGAGTGGGAGTGTGAGGAGGCCTAACTGTTGGGAACACCCTTGTCACAGGTCTCTGGCTGAGTCCTATCAAGACTGAACTAACAGGTGTGTGGGAAGGGAAAGGGGTGTAGACAAAGCCACAGGTGCTCTCTCCTAGTACTCTGACCTAATGTCTTCAGGCTAGATTGGGAGTGGGGCGCCATTTGGGGCCAGGCCTGCTGTGTCAGAGGGGATATCCCATGTGACTCTGGATGTCATTGGTTGGTACTGTCCCTCAGAAGAGCAGATCCTGAGTTTATGACCCTTCTGTCCACCTGCAAAGCACTCTTAGTTGGGCCGCAAGAAAAAGGGAATTGAGACATAGGGTTTGTAGGTCCATAGGCCCCAAGAACTTGGCAGACCGGCACCACTCCTATTCTCCCTGCTGTCCAGTGAAGTGTGGGCTATGCTGGGCAGCTGCCATTTCCTGCCAGCTCTCTGTTCCTGGGCCCCCACCCTCTCAGGCACCTGTGCCTGCTGCTCACTGGCATCTGCCCCAGCCTGAGTCTGGCCTGGGTTGTAAGTTGCAGGGAGAGTGCAGGACCAGTAGGCCCTTTCCTAGTTCTATCACAGCTGCTGACACCATCCAGAGCTCAGATTTCCCCCCTACTGTAACCCCTGCACCTGCTACCAAATCTGTCTCCATCCTCTTGCAGCCCAGTGCCATTTCACAGCTCAACTCTACACTCTTGAGGTAGAAGATAAAGAGCTCTTTTTCTCTCTCTTCTCACTCTCCCTCTTGAATTAAGCTTGGGTTCTCTTCTTGGCCTTAGCTCATAGGGGATATGGCTTTGGTTCCAGCTCTGTCATTAACTCCCTATATGACTTTGGGCAAGTCTCTTGCCTTTCCTAGCTTTTTTTCCTTCTTTATAGTAGTTAGCCTTTGACAAGTTAGGCTCTGACACCAATCATGGGAAGCTCCTAGGCAAAGAAGCCCAGGTTCTGTGTGTAAGTCCTTTTAGGAAAGGTAGGGAGTCTGCAGCCTACAGAGGAAAGGCAGTATGGATGCTCAGATTTTCTTTTGCATGAATAGCTTGGCCACAGTTAGGGTCAGGCAGCAATTTCACAGGAACTTCTAATCCACTCAAGTACCAGGCCCCAGCTGTGCGCTGCTCAGGTCCTAAGTGTTACAGGCACCCATGTCTTTAGGTCCTTAGTGATACAGGTCCCCAGATACACAAAGCCCAGCTCTCCCAGAGCTCTTCCCGGGGCTCTGACCTTTGCCGTGGGAAGAATCGAGATGAGAAGATCCTTGCCTCCCTGGATCAGAGTGGGTAGGGCAAGCTCCCATCCGTATCTCCCACCCTCATAGTGTCATGGTTGTACCATCATCCCTCCTAGAGGGTTCCAGCTCTGCCAGCTTAATCCTGTGTCTCTCTCCTTGTTAAATTAAGAACAGATTTTATCTGTTCAACAAATTGTGCTGCCTCCTTTCCCCTCCTGGAGACCAACTAGCTCCTCTCAGCAAGAGATTCAGACCACACCCAATCCCCCCTCCCCCACCCCCAAGCCCACCACAACCTCTGGGCCACAGCTGCAGGCGCTTAGCAGCCTTCAGAGTATTTATAGCCAAGTCCACCCCCTCCCCCAGCTGGCTACAATTATAGGCCTGGTCAAACTCCCAGCCCTTGCCTCCCTAGGTGGAGAATAGATCAAGACCCACCAGAGGGATGGTGCAGTGGTAGAGGCATGGTAGGAAGAAGTCAGTAGTTGAAAGAGATAGGTCCCTACCCTTGCCTCAAACTGCAGTAAATGTCTCAAACTGCAACCAGGAGATATGATCATTGGGGCAAGTTGGCCCAGCCTTGACAGAAAGCAAAGAGCCATTTCCACTCTTAGCACACAAATGGGCAGGACTGCATCCTGGGTTCTTGGGCTCTGTATTCTTCAGCCCAAGAACCCAGAATTCTTAAGTCTGAATCTGGACTCAGGTCTAGACTTTGAGGTCATGACTCTCGGCTCCATGGCCTATACGTGGGGCCCTTTGGCTCTGGGCAGGGTCTTCTGATCATCAGAGACCCAAGAAGCAGTAACCAGAGTTCAGAAGGAGGACTGCAGAGCTGCTGACCTACTTACCCTCCTCACAGGCCACTTCCTCCCTGCTCACTTCCTTCCTCCCTGGGTGGGCCTATAGCTCCCAGCTCAGGGACCACTGGAGCTGAATCTCTGTGTAAGCCCAACCAATGAAGCAGTGACTAAGCCCCAGTGACAGGCTAACTTGCCTGGGTGACCTGTCACACCCACAGCATCCTCCACTCCAAATAAGCCAATGATGGCCTTACATGTGCTTCTCCCGACTTCAGACTCACCTGCTCACTGGCTATGTCCACCTGGGGCCCCCATAGATAATTCAGATGCAGCATGCCAAACTGCTTTTTGAGGATACAAACCTGCTCCTCCTCCTGTGCTCCTTATTTGGGCAATGACACCACATTTACTGTGGATTTCCCAAGCTAGAAACCTGGGGTTACCCCTGGCTCCTCCCCTTTCTCTCATCCCCACCTTCCTGGAGACTGTATCTCTCACAGCAGCCCAAACTCCCAAAGCACATACCTTTGGCATCTTGCGTAAGTTGGGTGAGAGTTTGAGGCAGGTGACATGCCCACGGTCATCACCCACAATGATGATGGGGTGGATGGGGTTGAACTGCACATGGGTGATCTTGTTCTTCTTTTTGGCCACCACAGGCTGATTGCAGATGGCCTCATACTTGTTGACAGCTAAGTCAAACACATGGGCCTATGGAGAGGTTGGTGTCAGCACACTTGGGGTAATGATGCCTTGTTCCCTACTTCAGAGGAACCAGCCCCTGGCCTTTCTGGGGAAACACTGCAGAAGGCTAATGGCTAGTACACTAGAGCTGGAGGCAGCAGGAGAGGAAATTTTGTGTCTGTTTATGTTTTTCCTGCAATTGAGGGAGTGAGAATACAAAAGTTTTGGAGAAATTTTCAGTCTATGCAGAGTAAACAATAATAGCAGCTACCATTTATTGAGCACTTACATGTACTAGATACTGGGCAAGCATGTCACATGGCTGCACTCATGATCTAATTGTGCTTTTCACAATCACTGTATAAAATGGTTCTGTTATTATCCTCATTTTATAATTGAGGAGTTAGAGGCTCTTACCAGCTAACTTGCTAGTAAGTAGTAGAGCCAGGGTTTACACCAGTTAATACACACGAAGTGCTTAGACAGTGCTTGACACAGTGCTCAATAAAAGTTAAATGTTATCTTTACCACACCCGAAGTCCAAACCACTACCAACTCTTGCTTGGACAACTGTGCAGCCTTCTAACTGACCTCTCTGCTTCCACTCTTGCCCTTCTACAATTTGTCCTCTATGCAGCAAACAGATTTACCTTTAAAAAATTAAAAACCCTCCCATAGTCTCTCTGGCACTGTAAATAAAATCCAGGTTCTTCACCCTAGCCCACTCCCACACTCCCATCTTGTGCCCTCTTCCCTTGCCTACTCCACTGCACCCATACTTGCCTCTCTGTTCCTTAAACTCCCGAGTTTGTTTCCACCTCAGGGCATTTGTACCCGCTGTTCCCTCTGTGGACTACTCCCTTGCCCTGCCCCCATCTCTACATTGCTGCCTCCTTCTTGCCATTAGGCTCTTATCAAAGAAAGCTTTCCTGACCACTCTAAGAGACCACTCAGTACTTTTCTTTTCTCTCTCTTTAACATAACAGCTTTATTGAGATATCATTCACATACTATAAAATTCACTCATTTAAAGTATACAATTCTTGGTTTTAGTCTATTAACAGTTACGCAACCATCACCACACCCTTTTAGAACATTTTAATGACCCTAGGCCACACAAATCTACTCTCTGTCTTTATAATTTGTCTATTTTGGACATATATAAATGAAATCATGCAATGCATAGTCTTTTGTGACTGGCTTCTTACAGTAAGCATGTTTTCAAGGTTAATCTGTATGGTAACAGGAATAAGTACTTCATTCCTTGTCATTGCTGACTAGTAATCATCTTGGATATATTGCATTTTGTTTATTCATTCATCAGTTGATGGAAATCAGGTTGTTTTCAATCTTTGGCTATTATGAATAATGTTTCCACTTCATAGGGATGGCTATTATAAATAATACTGCTATAAACATTTATGCTCAACACATCATACTCTTTTAATTCTTGCTGAGCACTTAACACAGAGAATTTTGTTGTTGCTTTTTGTCTCTTTCCCTTGACTAGAATGTAAGCTCCCTGAGAGCAGGTATCTGAATCTCCAGGGTCTAGCCTAGAGCTGGGTACCATAGTTGTCCCTTAGTAAACATCTGTTCAGTATACAGATGGCTGATCTTAGAGTGATGCCTTTATCACTACATTCTTTCCTTGAGGAAGCAGGTGCTTCTTAGTTTATAACAAAGTTCATAAGGAATCTGGGTTTGCATCTAAGAATATTTTCACACAATGTTTGTTTCTGAGCTCTCATCAATTCTCAATGTTGAATAGACCCTTCCTATCTCACCCTACTAAAGCCTCTTCTCAGAATCAATGCACACTTCCAGGGATGGAGACCTCACTACCTTATAGACATTATTTCAGTCACAGCTCAGCTCTAGTTCATAGATAGAGCTGGCCTCTGCCACCTCCTGCTCCCTCCCAATAGAGCAAAGAAGATAATTGCTCTATGGCCTCTCATTTCCCCAGAGTGCTTTCTTCTCCAAGATGAACAGCCCTATTTCCATTTTGAGGTGTCATGAGATGAATGATTCCTCTTTTGGCTGGACCCTGAGTGGCCTGGTCATTGAGAATATACAATCCTTATGTTCTACCTTCCCCTATCTGACCTGGGCAGGGGGTGGGCTCCCCAAGAAGAAGACCCTGAGATACTTCACCTAATGTCCAGTAGGGGCCCAGTGAGCTCAGGAAGGGGGCACTCACCTTCCCATCTGTGGTAACTGCTGCAAATACCGTAGAAGAGTATGGTGCCCAGGCCACATCACCCACAGCTGAGTTCAGGTCATAGATGAACATGGGGGTCCTGCAGTAATGGAGGGGTGGAAAGCCCATGACACAGAGAGCTCACAGTGCCAGAGCCCAGGGTAGGACCCAGGGCAAGGCAGGGCAGGGCAGGGCAGGGCCAGGGGCAGGCCCCTCACTTGATGGTATGGTCCCAGATCTTCACCGTCCAGTCAGAGCTGCAGGACATGAAGACCTTGGTGTGGTATGGGTTCCAGGACACAGCATCCACTGCCATGTTGTGGGCATCATATGTGTCGAGGAATTGGCTGGAATAGGATTTAGAGCACTGGGGTGGGGTAGGGGTAGAGAGATGGATCAGGGTCAGGAACGAGAGAAAGGACAGCAGCCACCACTCCTCTGGGGCCTGGAGGATCAGAACCTGAGACTCTGCTTCTGTCTGTACCCCATGTCACTGTCACAGCTGAGCTGAGGCAAGCTGATGCCTGTTCTTCCCATCCTCAACACATCTAGAGAGAATGGAAGGGCTTGAGGGGCTGAGGGTTCAGTATGTGCAAGGTGGCCTTTCAGGAGGCTATAGTCTGCCAATTGGCCTGATACCAGAGCATTCCAGGCCAGGAAGAAAAGGCCTTCTCTCCCTAAGACAGGGCAGAGAAGGTCTTAGGCCCAGGCTGAAGGTGACCTGGCCAACTCTCCTGTTCAGAGCCTGTGGACAGGCAGAGCCCTGGATCTACATGCAGCCCAGACATCACCCTTGCAACAGTGGTAATAATCCAACCTTGTGCAGGAAAGAGCAGGTGCAGAACCAGGAGTAGACTCACCAGATTTCCCATTCAGTTTCTGACCCTGATCAACATGCAATATCTTTCTCTCTCTAGGAGACTGTGTGACTAGTCTCTCCTCCCCAGCCTCTCTAGGGCTGCCAATGGGAGGGGAGTAGAGGGGGTGGGGGATCTCTTTTGCATTCAGACCAGCTCTGGCTGGGCCTCAGGGGCTCCTGAGAGGCTGCCTGTAATTAACATTCTGAGTCTCAGAGCCTAAGAAAAGCTTGCAGCAAAGCTATTTCTGGATGGATGGAAGTTCAGAGGATGTTCACCTACTAACATCGAGACCTTACAAAACTGGCCACAAGGTTCCATCCTGCCAGCTGGGATGCACTGGGATCCAGAGATAAATATGGCCTTCAAAGCTCCTTTCGAGTTCAAATCTCCCCTAGGAAGTTTTCCCAGAATGTTCCAAATCCCTCAACCCCCACTCCCACCTCTATCTCCACTTCCAGGAAGGGAGGGAGGGACCAGAGGAAAAAATGCTAGGCTGGACCAAAGTCACCTTCTAGATTCTCCATCCCCTTTCCTGTTTCCTGCCACCCAATTGGGTCAAGAAGCATATTCTCTTTCTTCAAGAGGCTTTCCAGAACTGACGAACACTAAGATGTATTGGAATAGGATCCACGGAGACTTCTAAGCTCCTTAGGTGCTCAGGTCTAAATGGCTCTCTAAAGAACCTGACACAGGGGCAGCCTGTGTGCCTCACCTTGTAGATTTTTCCCTCCTCTGTGCCCACTAGGAACAGGTAGTCGATCTCTTTGTGGAAGTCAAAGGCGGTGCCACAGCCTTGGGAGAAGAGGGAGCCGCCTTAGCCCAGTTCTCAGAGGGAGGCTGCCAGCACCTCCCCTATTCAGCAGTGGGAATGTGCTCTGCAGGCACTCTCAGAGCAGGACTTAGCGCAGGACAGATGGAACCTGGGCCCCTGTAAGGGCTGGGACTGGGCCAGACAAACAAAAACCAGCCCTCTGGCCTGTTTGTCCCAGGCAGTTAGGACTCTGCAAACAGCCAGGGGTTCCACAGACAGGAATGGGGGCCTGGGTAAACAAGGCAGGGATCGAGTTAAACAGGGTCAGTGTCAGGGTCAGGGTAAACAGGGACAGGGTCGGTCTGCAAACAGGGACATGGTCTGTGCAAACAGGGATATAGTCTGCATAAACAGGGTAGAAATTGAGTAAACAGGGACAGGATCTGGGTAAACAGGGCCTGATCTACATAAACAAGAATGGATCTGCATAAACAAGAACAGGGTCTGCAAACAGGGATGGGACTTCTGTAAACAGGAAAGGTCTGCAAAAAGCCAAGTGCTCAGCAGACAGGGCCAGTCTTTCCCGTTCCCTCCTGCCTGGGCTCTGGCACAAGTGGGAGAAGTGGGGTGCTCAGTGAGGGGAAGGACCACCTTCATGGACTCTCACTGGGTTTGAATGACCTGGCTAGGTCTGGAGGTGAGTGGGCTGGAGCTCCTACCCACAGTGTGTAGCTGCAACCCCTCAGAAACTTCCGTGGTGCTGCCTTCCACCTTCAGCTTGATGACATCTGTGTGAACCAGCTCACTCTGTAGCCACAGAAAGATGTTGGGGAAGAAAACATGAGTTGAGCTATATCAGCAGGGTTTGGGGGTGCCCTCTGTCATGTAACTCCCCCCTCCCCAATCACCCCTGTGTGACCCTCTCTGGGAAATAAGCACCTTCACAAGCGTCCAAGACACAATCCTGCCATCAGATGACACAGAGAAGAAGTTAAGGTTTTGGTCCATGTCATCCTTCTGCCACTTGACCTGAAACATTCCATTCTGTGAGCACTGGGGTCCTGCTGGGGTGTTGAGTTAGGGCTATGAGCTGAGCAGAGCTCCCCTAAGCACCTGTCTGAGGCTCATCAGTGAGTCCTGAGAGCCCATTTCCCAGAATCCCATGATTGGTCCTCCCTCCTTCTCTCTGTCCATCTCTATCTTTCTCACTCCTCTCTCCTTGATCTTCCTGGGTCAATAGTGCCAGTCAGGACATTGCCCTAATGTATTGCCCTAATATACTGGCTTGGCAGCAGAGATAACTAGTCCCTTCCTGAATTGAGTTCTAGGAACCTCACTGTGGAAAAAGGTGGTCACTCTGGGTTCCTCTTCCTCACATAAACATGGCTTGGAAAGGATAGGGCCCACCAACCAGTTTCCTCATTTAGAAAACAAGAGTCATAATTCTTAGCTTTATATCGAGAAATAAATGAGACAACATATGGGAAGCCCTTAGGTCTGAACATTGTACATATTAAGTGTTCAATAAACGTTAGCTAATGTCTTCATACCATTGTCCTAGCAATCTGGGTGCCAAGGTGCTTCAGGGACCTTTTTTCTGCTTGCCTGGGATGGGGCTGGAGAGGCACAGGCCTCTCTCCCCTGTCCTCTTCCTAGCTTGGCCTTTCTCTAGGAAGTGTCTCCTTGGTTCCCACCTTCACTTCTCCACTAGCTCCCACTCTCAGAATCTTGCTCCCTAATCCCAGCTTTGAGCTGCATTTCTCCATCTGCAAATCAGGGATAATTATCCTGTCCCACCCATCTTCTCAGGGCTGGAAGCAAACATATGGGAAAGTGTTTTGGAGACAGAGCTGTTGTCTTATGAAGATGACACGCTTGAGACTCAAGTTTCTGTTGCCAGATGTGGAGGCCTGGCCAACCCATGTTCCAAAGAGCTGGGGTGGGGCTGGGTGCCCAAAGCTTTCCATCCTCCAGCTCCCTCCAGACTGCTCATGCTGGGACCACTGTCAGGTCCCCTCCTCCTGTCACAAGCAGAGGCTTAGTGAGGGAGGCTAAGAACCTAAAGCCTCTTGCCTGTAATCATGGCTGTCAACATGGCTGTTGGGGGTGGGGCTCAGGGTGGGGGCAAAGGGTTTCCTCTCCTCTTCCACCCCTCAGGCCTGGCAAATCAGAGTTCCAAGAGAATCAGCTGAGTCCTGCCTGGGCCTGTCTAGGCAGCTGGATCTTTTATAATTTCACTGGGTGGCTGAGAACACTCCAAAGCCTGCAAGGCAAAAGTCAGAGCCAGCCCTAATATTGAGACCACTTCCCCTTCTGTATAAAGGTGGTCCCTTTAAAGCAAGGAGGGGACAGGGGGTGTCAAAGGCCAGGCTGTAAGAGGCGCTAGGGAGCAACAAAGGGAAGTGTTTAATGAGCAGATGCCAGCACGCATGGAAATTGTATTTCACACCCCACTTAACAGCTGGATGCCCAATGGGGAGTGGTGTGTGTGTATTTGTAAGTGACTGTGTAAGTGTGCTCCTGGGGTAGAGGTTGGGAGGGTAGGAGTAAAGGTGAAGGGAGGGCGGCAAGTGGGGTTAAGAGAATGAATGAATGTCAAGGAACCAGGTAGTAGAGAGGAGATAGAACCTGCTTAACTGATTCCTTCTCTTCTGCCTTACTGGATCAGGGCTTGCCCCCAGTCTCTGCTTATACATCCTTCCTGCTCCCTTCCTCAGAATTGCACAAATACACATGTGTGCACTCACACACCACAGAATGATGCTGGTTGAAGCTTTGCAGTAGAGCCTCAACAGGGCTAGACTACCCAGGCAGGCTCCCCAGGGAATTAGCCTGTGCGGTGGGACAGAAGCCCAGTCTTCTCAGAACAGACAGTTCTTTCCCTGGTTCCAAAATCTTCCGTGGCTCCCCACTGCCAACAGAACAAGCTCCTTCTGCCTCAATCTGGTATTTGAGATCTAAAACAACCTTTCTGGTCTCCTGCAAATACCTCTGACACAGCTCCTTTTAGAAAGGCCTATTAGATTCTGATGTCTCTGACATCTTATTCACCAGCCTGGCTCTACTTCAAGCTCTAGGCTCACACAGCCAACTGTCTGGAGGGCACCTCCCTCTGAGCGTCCCTTGGGCTTCTTGTATTCACTTCTGGCCAAACCCGTCTCTCTTCTGCCGTTTCTCACTTCTGTGGATGCCCTACTGTGTATTCCAAACCCAGGCAGCATGGATTATTCCCTTTCTCCATATCCAATCAATTGTTTTACCTTCTATTGATTTGACCATCCTTCTAGCTCTTAACCCCATCTGCTCTTTTCTGTCTCCACTTCCCCAGCCTAACTCAAGCTTCAAAACTGCTCCTGATGCAGGCAGAAAATTGCTGACTTCCAAAACACAAATGTGACCATGTTCTCCCTCTGCCCAAAACCCTTTGATGGTTGGGTAGTGATTTTCAAATTACATGAATGGGCTAATAGGGGCTCCCCCTATAACAGGGGGACCTTAACTAAGCAGGACCCTGGTCCTACCAGAGAAGCTCCACTCTCATCTTCTTAATATATTTGGCTTCTGTATTAACACTTCCTTTGAAACCACTGATTTATAATGTCCAAGCTTCCTAACTTCATAAACAAGTGTGCTCATGATCGGGTACCCATCCTTTTCTCAGGCTCTACTCTCCTCCTTGTCTCTTGCATGGTGTACCAAATGATGCTTGATGTCCCATGTCATTGCAGGTGTGACCCCCCCACCCCCCATACCTTTCTTTATATAACTAATACTTTCTCATCCCTCAGTATTCAGCTCAGGTATTGCTTCCTCTAGAAAGACCTGCCTGGCCCTTCTTCCCCTGGTCAATGGGGGTGTCCCTCTGTACATGCACCCCTCCTCTGGTCAGCCTGGGTCAGGCTGTGGTTATCTCCCTACTAGGAACTCCAGAGATCAGGCCTGTAAGTGTCCTCAGCAATCAGAGGAGCAAATGGGGAGGAGTTCTGGAATGGATGAGTGAGTGAGTGAATGAATGAATGAGGAATAAGAGGAAAAGAAGAGAACAGGAAATGAGTGAATGAATCAGACAGGTCCCTCCCAGGTCACAAGCCAGTCTCTGGCCAGGAATCCTGAGTTTTCCATTTTGCAAAAGACAATAGCCCAGTTTTCCTGCCAGGATGGTAGGAAAGCAGAAGGCTACTCCTGTCCAGGTGAGTTCCCATCTTCTTGGGATCTGCCCAGTGAAAATGATAATGTATTTTCTCAATGCCCTATTGAGTCAGAGTAGTGTGGTTGGTCTGCGTCCCTGCCTCTCTCAGCCCAACCAGAGATGCTCCATGCTTGACCCTGAACTATGTGAACTGGGAACTCTAGGCCAGGATGGTGTTTGTTCAGTCTGATCAGGTCTCTTCTCTCCCTGAGCTTACTGAAGGTTATCTTCCCCATGCCTGGAAACCTCCACATCCCTGGAGATAATGAAGAGGAAGGTGGACTTTTTTGGTGGAGAGAACTCCTGAGGCTGCAAACCCTGCTCCCTGTTTTAATGAAGAGAAGCAGAAGGATGAAGGATGCAGCTGAGAGGGCACCATGTCCCTTGTTTCTGGGAAGTCCTTTCTCTGCTCAGTCCTATCTGGGAGTTGAGATTCAGTGCCTGAGGTGTGTGTTCACATGGTTCAGGGCCAGAAGAGGCAGAGTTGGGGAGCATAAGATGGGAAAATAGTCCACGTGCTGCCTAATGAGCCCAGAGACCTTGGGCAACTTGAGGCAGAAATTCATCCTTAGATTCTGTCAGATCTACCCATAAGGGGAGAGTGCACAGCCTCAGAAAGATGGGGACCTTGAGAAAGGGCCTGCGAAATCAGAGCTAAGAGACCTAAGAGTGAAACTGAAATCTATTCCCAGTGGAATAAGATGGGAGACACAGAGTCAGGGTGAAATCTAGCCCCAATATCCAGTGATGGTTGGTCCCAGACTGGTTTTGGGCTTCTAGAGAGGCCTCACCCATCACTCAAGACCTGTGTGAAGAAGAGAGGGTGCTACAGAGAGGCTCAAGAACAGACCTCACCTACCAGGCCTGTAGCCCCACTGAGAGGGTAGACAACAGTGACAACCATCCCTGTTCAGGAGTTTCCCCAGTTTCACCCAGACAGCAGAGGAGAGAGTCCCTGTGGGTAGTTGAGGAAGCCTGTAGACATGAATCTGGAGTCTTTAACATACATTTGGCCCTTGAACAACACTGGTTTAAATTGAGCAGGTCCATTTATATACAGATTTTCTTCCACCTCTGCCATCCGTAAACCAGCAAGACCAATCCCTCCTCTCCCTGTTCTTCCTCAGCCTGCTCAACATGAAGACAAGGGTAAAGACCTTTATGATGATTTACTTCCACTTAATGAACAGTAAATATATCTTCTCCTCCTTATGATTTTCTTTCTTTCTTTCTTTCTTTTTTTAAACCACTTTCTTTTTTTTATTTTTTTATTTTTTTGTAGAGACAGAGTCTCACTTTATGGCCCTCGGTAGAGTGCCGTGGCCTCACACAGCTCACAGCAACCTCCAACTCCTGGGCTTAAGCAATTCTCTTGCCTCAGCCTCCCGAGTAGCTGCGACTACAGGCGCCCGCCACAACGCCCGGCTAGTTTTTGGTTGCAGTTTGGCCGGGGCCGGGTTTGAACCCACCACCCTCGGTACATGGGGCCGGAGCCCCACCGACTGAGCCATAGGTGCCGCCCTCTTTCTTTCTCTCTCTCTCTCTTTCTTTCTCTCTCTCTCTCCCTCTTTCTTTCTTTCTTTCTTTCTTTCTTTTTAGGGTAACAGATATTTTATTTAGGAAGAACAAAGAGACAGTTTAGAGCACTTCCAAAGAGAGTTGGAAGTGGGTCCCTCTCAGGAAGGCGATAAGCTGAGAGACATGGAGACACAAAGGTCTGCAGCAGTATAAATATTCTCTGTTTGAAATTGGTTGCAAGTCTTTCATTGGCTTCTCTGCACCTCCAGGCTGTATTGCTCTTTTCTATTGGTCATTGGCCTTCCAATTTTCTTAATAACATTTTCTTTTCTCTAGCTTACTATAATAGATACAACATACAAACTATTGGCTATTAATGTTGTGAGCAACGCTTCTGGTCAATAGCAGTCTATTAGTAGTTAAGGTTTGGAGGGAGTCAAAGTTACACACAGATTTTCAACAGCACGGGGCATCAGCATTCCTAATACCATGCTGTTTAAAGGTCAACTTTATTCAGCTGAAGCCTGTCAGGCCTAGAGGCTTCCAGCTAAGGCCTCTGAGTTACTGATCACCATACCTAAGAAATCCCTGGCAGACAGACAGGGCCTTCCTGATGGGAGCTCTGGGGTAGCAGATCCTAGCTCTTACTGGACACACTCTTACCTCTTGATTTCTACCTTCTGCTCTTCTCTGCCTCTTCTTGCACCCATCTTCATAGCCTCTAAGCTGGTACCAGTCATATCCATATCCTTGCCTGTGGCCCCAGGCCCTGCATTCTCTTCCCAGTGGCTCTCAGGCCCGTATCTCACTCCCATCCCCACTTTACCCATCCTGGTTCAAGGCTGACCTGCCATACAGGGTCTGTGTGCTTGCCAGACTTGGCTGTGCTGCGGAAGGCGGGCTGAGACTGAGGCTTCTTGAGGTTGTAAATGGCCACATTGCCGTCGTAGTGGCCCACTACCACCAGGTAGGGGTGGTCCACATGAATGTCGAGACACATGATGCCGCTGTCACTGCTGAAGATGTATTCCGGGAAGCTGGGGTTCTTCATGCTGTAGAGCAGCAGCATGCCCCGGCTCTGCTTCATGAAGTCATCTACCCAGGGAAGATGGGTGGCTGCAGTTGGTGAATATAACTACCCTGCTAGGGGGAACCCCTAGGCCCTACCCCACCAGAAGGGCAAACCCTGCCCTGCTGTGCCTGTCAAAGTGTGCAGGATTCCTCTCTGGGCTTCATCTTCTCAGGCTGAGAAATAGAATTATGAGACTTGGCTTGTCCCTTCTCAGAGTTCATAGAAGAATACAACAACCAGTAAAGGGGACCAAGATTATTTTTATTCTACCCAAGGTACAGGAAAGAGGGACACAGGCTCAAAGAGTTGCTAAGTGAAGAATGTGTGGGGTCGGGAAGGAGCAGTACTATTGGAGGGGGTTCAGATGCCCAGCCCAGGGGCAGGCTGCTGTTCTGTAGATGCTTGGATAATGCCTACATGTCTTCCCCCCAGCCAAGGAGGAGTTAAGCTTAAACAAACATGGAATTGTCCATAATAAGTCCCAAACTAGCCATCTATGAGCATCTCCTCATACCCTCTGGCTCCACAGTCCCAATTGCAGCCTGAGCCCTAGCTCTAGGCATCTCCCCAAAGCCAGAACTCCTAGGGCAGCCAGTTAGGCTGCAGTAGGCCCACTGAGCCTGGGCACAGCTTTTGGTGCACAACAATGGACCCTTTGCAAAGGTCCTCCTCTCTACCTGTGCTATGTCAAAGGAGCCCCTCCTACTCTTTCATATTCTGCACGCTTGGCACCCATCCTGATATGCGGCCACTGAACAGTCCCAGCCTTCAAGCCCAGCAATCCTGCCACTAGCCCAGTCCTCCCAGCTTCTTCCCAAGGTCAAAGGAGCCAGACTTGGGGAGGTGGAAGGCTACTGCCCTATGCTAAGGCAGCATTTGATCAACATGAGGGTCCTCCCCTCCCTCCCTGCTCCGAGGTTACCTTCTTGGTTCCTGGCACTGGCAGGGCCTGAGAGGACTACCTCTTAACAAAGTGGCTAGTCCTGAAATGTGAACCCAACTTGACTAGCTTTTCTGGGTTATTTTCTCTTATTTCTAAAGCTATCTCTTACTTGAGAGAGTAAGTGACTGGGCTAAGCTCAGGGACAATCTGGGTCCAGCCCCTGGGCTCAAGGGATGAGCTCATCTACCACCAGACCCTAGGTACTCCCTCCCTAGGCACTCTACAAACACCAATCTGTTTTCTGACTGGTAATGAGGAGCTGCCAGGAGCCAGACTAGCTTTAGAAGGGTACAGCTGGAGCTATGGCAAATAGTATTCTATGGGGAAGCCCACCTCCTCTGTGGGGCCTAATCCTTGCCAGCTCTGACACTCAGGAACTCCTTTCCTGATCACTTGCAAGGGAGGCCACACATGCAAGGAGGGGGCTGCCTCTGGGGTAAAGGTGCCAGGGTCCAGCCTGAGCCAAGAGGAGGGGATGCAGTGGTTCAGGAAGGAAAATGTGTTTGCTCTGGGAAAAGTGATCCTCCCAGCCAAACAGGAGGGTTCTGGATTCTCTGGGCCAAAGTTGGTTGACCCTGTGCCTGGCTCCATTTCAAAGCCAGTAGGGACCTGGCCTTGATGTGGGTGAGGAAAAGCTGGAAGTAACTCACTCTGTGGGGTTTCAGTGTGACCCTGAGGGCTGACTTTCCAAAGGAGAGATCTGCAGATGTCTGAGGGAAGTGTCCTCCTTTCCACCTAGATCATGAAGGGTTTGACCTGGACAGTGTGAAAGTTACTTTAGCTCTTTTTGTTCATCCAGCAAATCCTGCACATCTGATCTGGCCCTCACCCTGGGCTGGCTCCTGCAGGGCCAGAGACACTACCTGAGACATGGGCTTTCCTTTAGCAGCCCCTAGTCTAATGAGCAAGCCAGACCTTACAGGTGAATGAGTAATCAACGTGCTAACTGCCAGGCCAGAGGTGAGCCACTGATGCTCTTGATTCCAATCTATCCTTGGCTGCCAACCAAGACTGACAAAGAGTGAATAGGTGAGCAGGCAAGTGAGTGGGTGAATAAAACAGTGAATGAATGAATGCTTGGGTGACTAATGCTCACGCCAAGGACTCTGGTGCTCTCCTTATTGCACCAAGTGGCAAAGGTGGGCATGATCCTCACATTTGCTCTTACTGTGACCCAGGATTTGGCCTTGGAAAGACAGCAGTGTGATTCACTTTCTCTAGACCAGCAGTTCTCAACCTCTGGGTCGTGACCCACAGGAACTGTATTAAAGGGTCATGGCATTAGGAAGGTTGAGAGCCACTGCTCTAGACAAACTCCAATAAGTCCCTACCCCTACATGTGTGCACAGAGTATTCATGACCAGTGATACCAGGAAGGGAGACTAGGAAACCCGCAGACCAAAGCTCTAATTGCCCTCAGATGACTCTACCAGCACCCTGGCAGAACAGTGCCCAATGAGGAACATAGCTTGAACTGGCAACCATCAGTGGGAACCTCAGCCCCACAACTCTAACCCTGCCAGCAGGTAACAGCTCTGGATCATGGCGGGGCCACTTTGGAGTATTCCACTGTCAGAAGAACCCTGGGCTTCTGCTCAGGATTCAGGGAAAGTGAGGTAGGCAGAGAGCATGTTGGGGAATCAGGCTAACACCAGGTCAGTGGTCAAGAAGAAGTAGATGCCAAGCTGCAGAGATAAGGATCCCAGCTAGCCTCTGACGGCAGGCTTCCTCTTTTACTGTGGTGTCTTGAATGAATGAGTCCAGCCCAGGACTGGCTCCAAGGCAGCAGCTGGTTAATGACTCCCTAATTAAGTCATGCAAGAGGCACTTGAAGGGGGCATTGGTAGGCAGAATAATGCCCCACCACCACCATCCCCGACAAAGACATCCACATTCTAATCCTCAGAACTATAAATATGTCATTTTGCCTGGCAAAAGGGACTTTAAGGATGTGATTAAGTTAAAAACTTTGAGATGAGGAGATTATCCTAGATTATCTGGGTGGACTCAATATAATCACAAGAGTCTTATAAGGGAAAGAGAGAAGCAGGAGAGTAGAGGAGGAGATGTGACCACAGAAGCAGATGTCAGACTGATGTGGTTGCTTGCTGGAAGAGGGCCCCAAGCTGTGGAATGTGTGCTGCCTCTAGAAGCTGGAAAAGCCAAGGAAATAAACGCTCCCCTAGAGCCTCCAGAAGGAACCCAGGCCTGCAGACACCTGACTTCGGCTGGGTGAAACCTGACCTCCACAACTGTAAGAATAAACGTGTGTTGTTTTAAGCTATTATGTTTGTGGCAATTTGTTACAGCAACAACAGGAAACTAATATACTAGGTATTTAAGGAAAGTTGACTCAAACTCCACTTTAAGGAATCAGAGAGAGTTCCATCGATGGCACTTTTTTCTGGGATGGCTTGCAAGCAGCCCCTCTAGAATCCAGAGGGCCAGATGCAATGATACTCAGCTCTTCTGATTACAATAATGAAACCCTCCCTCAGTTTCCCACATCCCAGCCTTGCCACCTTGGATTCCAGGAACAGAAATGTCCCTTGTGTTATGATTTTCACAGTTTCCAAAGGCAGGGGACCAGCCCAAGGTTACCCCCCAAAATATCAGTTGCTAGAGGGTTCCAAGCCTCAAGCATGGACCAGAGGCCATGGTGCCAAGCTGGGCTCAACTTTCCAGGCAGCTGAGATTTCCCAGGCACTCTCATTTGATTAGAAGTCATATTTAAACAGTGTGAAAATAAGAGCAAGGCCTTGGAGACAGAATACATCAGGCGGGACATTTAATTTGATTTAGGGAAAATGAGACAAACATTTGAGAACCTAAATAACTAACCAGTAATTAAACTAACAACAGGAATGCCCTTGCACTACAACCCAGCAAGCACAGTGGCCTTTATGGACTGTATTTACAAAGAGACCTGACAACATAATTAGTCCTGTAAATTTTATGCAGCCTGCAGCTAAGGAGTGATGGATTTTGTATGTGGAAGATGAACGGGGAGAAATGAGGTGGATGAATTTCCATTTTCAGTAAATGAAATTAACACTGCTTAATTAGTGAAGCTGACAAATAAATGATCAGGAAAGATTTAAATCCCTACAAGTGTATCTCTGGCCTGGGCAGGCTGAGGGACGAGCCAGGATGTAGTGGGACAGAGTGGAAATGGGTTTAGCACTGGGCCTTAGGGCCTGATGTTGGCCCCTTTTGAGGGTGCTGTTGCTAGAGGGAAGCTGGGCTGAGGGACAGATGTCTCCCCTGCCCTTCCAATATGTGGCTCACTGTGAAGCTTCCTGCCTCATCGCCTGTGTGATAGCCTCAGAACCACACAGAACATTCAGAATCTGTTCCACCAATCTTGCCTGGCAGACCATGAGGCGCCCCCACTTCCTTGCCATGAACTGGCTAATGGGCTAGAAAAAAACCCCTTAGCCCAACAGGCTGACATGATTGTATCCCAGCAGTCCCAAGGCTAACTCTTCCTGAACTAGCTACCATTGCCCTCCAACCCTCCTCCACCTGCTTTCACCTGCTGCCAGCGCTTTCTCCACTCTTCTGGGGACATGGAACCTCGCTCTGGTCTCTGCTTACTCTCTGCCCTTTGAGGATGCTGACATCCCCACCACTAGTACCCAGCAGCCACAGAGGGGGCATGTGGGAATGCTTCTGTTGCAGGCAATTACCTAGACTTCCTCTTTCTCATCTGCTTGCTCCTGGCCTGGCTCTAACAAGTTTTATCTGTCCCCAGAATGGAGGACTGGCTACAGTCCTTCCTAGGATATATACCTACCTCTGCCAAAGTTTTATTTGGGTAGATTAAAGAATAAATACCTGGGAATTCCAGGCTAAAGGAGGTTTATGAGGTCTGGACTGAGCTCATCAGGGTCAAACTCAACAAAAAACCCAAATTCTTATTCCAGTGTTTATCCACATGAGGCAAAATCTGATTATGGGAGATCTCTATCTGGGAGCTTCCAAAGACAGTGTGATAGATGTTGGTAAGATTAGCTGCTTCTCACAATGGCCCCAGCCGGCAAATAGGGTGCCTGCCTGCCTCAGCTGTGCCTTCTTTCTTCCATAGAGGCACCTGGGCGCTAAAGAGCATGAGACTCTTAGAAGTGACCTCAGAAGTGGGTGTGGGGGCCTTTCTGAGTCCCAGCCCAGACTGCCTCTTCTCTGGTCTCAGCAGGTGGTTCTGAGATATCTGGAGAATAGATGCTTATCTGAAAGCCAACAATTCTCAAGCCAGTGACAACAGCAGCAAATACCTCTGTGGGTGCCACTGATTCTTGCTTCGTAAGAGAGATTCCCTTCTGTCTACCCCATTTTCTCTGCTCAGGTCCCTTGAGGGTGCTGCAGGAAAGCTAGGGGAAAGAATGACAGACAACTCAGCAACAACCGTCCTTTATATGTAGGTGGTTCCCACAGCGTGCAGGGCACAGTTACTTCTCTTCTCTCAAGTGTGCCTCTTAACAGCCCTGGGATGGAAGCCTGGCAGGTTGCCAGGCTCTCCATATCACCAATGAGGTAACCAAGGCTCAAAGAGGCTTCTGGCCCCAGGTACATCACTTGGGAGTGACCTGAAGGAGGAGGTCTGTATTGACCATGGGCAGCAGTCATGCATGGGCGTGTCACTAAAAGAACCAACAAAGAACATAGAGACCCTTCTTGGGTAAGTGACTGCCCAGGGGAGGTTACTGGGCTTGTCATATCTGTGAGAGGTAAGTCACTCTTCTGTATAGCTCTTGACTAAGGCTGCCCCAGCCCTCTGTATAACCCCAACCAGCTGGCCTTGCTTCTGACCTTGCGTGGGAGGAGGGTGGGCTAAAACTGAAGTTTCTCCTCCTACCTCCTGGGGAGTCCCCCAGACCCCCACCTCAGTTCTGGGCAGAGAGCCTGGGCTGACAGCAGACTCACAGGGGGTCCACACCCACTCCTTAGGGGACCTTCCCAATCCCCAGGCCCTGTTCCAGGCCCAGTAGCTGCAGCACAGGGGGAAGAATGTGCTAGCTCCCTGCCAGAGGGGGAGGGTGCTTCCCATTTGGCAGCAGCCCACCTTCAGGAGTGGGGACACAATGCAGGCATTTAGGGCATCCTCAAAGGCAGCGCAGACCACAAGACTGGGAGCAGCGCCAAGGTCTCCTCCCTGAGAGGAATGACAAACACCAACTCCTCCTCGCTCTCCCCTTCCCTACCCTTGGTCAAAGAATGGGCGGCCAGGAGGTCTGAGGGGCAGAGACCAGGAGCTTGTATGCCTGCCAGCCAGCAGCAGCTTGGAGAATGGAAAGGTTTTTCTGTTTGTAGAAGCTGATCCTCGCAGCCAGAGAACAAGCTGTTAGCATGGGGAGCTGCAAGTATTACGAAGTGTAGGGCCCTCTCCCGTCAGGAAGGGGGAACTTCCAGGCCAGCACAGTGGTAGGGGCTTCAGCTGGAACCAAGTAACATGAAGGGAAAGAAAACTGTCCAGACACAGTTACCTCCCTGCTGCAGGTGTGTAACTGACAGGGGCAGGGACACTCTGGACAGTAGTGGTCTCCCAAGGCTCAGGGGCCAAGGGATGAACTTCAAGCACTTGCTTCCCCCTCCACTGCAACTGATCAGGAAGGCCTGATGAGGGCAAGGGGGCCTCTATCCCTGCTCCACAGCTGTGGTGATGAGATCCAGCTATCTCTCCTTGGGAAGCCTGCACCAGTCTTCCTAACCACTTTCCCAGTCTCCAGTCTTATGCCTACAATTCCACCCTGTAGTAGTCATGTCCCTGTCCTTGAATTCTTTCAATGGTTTCCCCTCAGGAGAAGGTCCAAGTTTTCTTGGAATGGCTTATAAATTCCCTTGATGGCTGACCCTGGCCCCTTTGACAGCTTCATTTCCTGTCATATCTCTCATGCCTCCAGACCTTTGCATATGCGGCTCCCTCTGCCAGAAGTGTTCTCCCCTCCTTCACCAGAATAACTCCTTCAAGGCTCTGATGGCATATTCAGCCTAATCATTTACCCAGAACTAATCACTGGTGACTATGTTCTAGTCATCTTTTCATCCCTCACACCTGGCAAAGAGCTCTGCACAGAGCAGGTACTTAGTATTTCCTGTTTGCACAAGCCAATGAATGAATAGCCAGATCACTTACAGGAGCCGTGTCCCACTGCAAAAAGATCCCTGTACTTTGGATTCCTGTAAAAGAAACATGAACCTATTGGCACTGGAAATGAATATGGTGCTCCAACAGACAGGGCACTGGTACCTAACTGCACTGCAGATATCTACTTTCCAGTGTAGACATTCACCAACTCGGAGATCTCAGATGATCTTGTAATCTTATAACAATCCTATTTTTCTCATACTGCCACATACCACACTCAAGGTTGTTAAATGCTACTCTGGGCTTGGCTTGTGGTGGGGGCGCTCAGGGTCTTCTGTAATACCTATACTCACCAGCAGAGGGCGGTGACCGCGAGGCGCTTGGCTTTGTCATTTTGGAATTTCCAGAGCGGCAACAGGGTACCCTCCTGGTCCCGGTATTCGTCAGCAGCATCCTCATAGTACTTAAAATCTTAAACACACACAGGCAAAGTCAGCTGTGGGACTGCCACTTTAAGGCAAACCCAGGTCTACCACTTATTGTCTGTATCCCCATGGGCAAAACAGTGAACCTTTGTGTTTTAGAGTGGGAATATTAACAGTATCTCTCTCAGATGACTGCTGTGAGGATATAGTATTTGAGATAATAGATGCAAAGAACTTACATACTCTGGCACATAGTAAGCTCTATGTGTTAGCTTGTTACTGTCATTGTTATTATTGTAGGAGGTAAATTACAATAAAGCAGCCATGTCCACATGGATAAAATCCAAGGTTTGCAGCCCCTGTCCCCAAGAGTTTCCCTTGAACTTCAGACAGCTAAGATGAGAGCAAATTTCAATGTTCAGCTACCAAGGATTGATTAACAGTTCTATCCATTCTGCCTCTTAAATCCCTAAAATGCAGCCCCTCTTCATATTCACTGCCACGTCTCATTATAATGAAGCTGAGGGATCCCCCTGAACTCAACTTCATCTGCTGCCCTCAAAACTCTCTCTGCCTCCAATTTTCTCTAAGGAAATGTTTCTTAAGTAGAAACATCATCCTTCTACTTGCCTAAACAAGAAACCTGGATAAATTCTTGAATGATCTCTTTCCATCATTTCTCATATTTTCCTACTGATTATCTTTTTAAACATTTTATTTCTCCCCAATCCCATAGCCACTGCCCAGATTCAGGCTCCAATATCCATCACCTGGATTATTACAACATCCTTCCCACCTACCTCCAGTAACTCTTCCTCCAGACCATGTTCCACAGAGCTACCAGAGTGAACAAACAGATCACCTCACCACACCACTCTCCCCACCCCAAGTAAAACCTCCTCAGTGGCTTTCCTTTCTTGGGGCTCCCTCGTCAAACCAAGCTTCCTGGCTATTACTTTCATATCATTTCTAGCTAGCTGTCCACATACTGTCTACATCAAATAGTGCCAATGTGTCACATTATCTCATGTTTCTTTGTTTTTCTTTTCTACATGCTTTTTCCATGTCTAAAATGTCCTTCTCTTCCTGGCAAACTCCTACTCCCTCCAGATCCAGATCAAACTTCTCCTTCTCTGTAAGGCTTTCACTTCCTTTTCAGCAAAGTCAGTTTCTTTGCCTCTCCTCTCCTCTGCTGAAACATCTGCCATACTTTTGCCTCTCTTTATTCTTATGCCTGCCTTCCTCACCAGACAGCTCTTGGGGAGCAGGAAGCATTCACCACTGTGTCCCCAGAGCCTAGCACAGGGCCAGCCACAAAGCAGGCACCCAACAACTGTTTATAGAATAAAATAAAGTAGATCAGCAGAAGTGACATGGTTCTCAGTATTTTTTTCCAATGAAGGGTGAACATTCAGAAAATGAATCATCTTGTTCCACACAGCCAACGACATTGCCAGGCATTGCCCCAGCCTCTCCCCAATACCCCACATTTTGAGGTTATGGGACTACACTCACACCTCAAAAATTTCTCATAACAAAAAAGATTCAGAGATTATGAGCCTTGATCACATCCGATATTACCCAGATTTGGTTATCTTTGAAAATACCTCATTTCAGAGTAGAGATTAATTAGCAACACTTCTCTATTTTCATTTCTTCATGATTACACTTTCCCAAAGTGAGAACATATGCAATTAAAAAAATCGAAGTTCAATGAATTTTTATGTGATTATGTTCTTATAAATGAAAGTGGTTCACCAAGACCAATTTCTCCATGGATATTAATCAGATTTGCAGCCCTTTGGTGGGCCACTTGCAGAGGCTGGTTTTCAGGAAGCCAAGCTGTGTAAGTGACAAATTCATTCACAGCTGCTGTGTACTTTGACAGCTTTGAAAAGCACTCAAGGTCGTTTTCCAGCCTGAATGATAACGAGGGGGCTTGTTTAGACTGCTGCTTTTGGCAGCCTTGGTTTCTATGTCCCATGGGTGAGCAATGAGCATCAAGTCACCAAGAAGAGCTCTAGGCTGTCAGTAAAGGAGACCAGCCAGCAGCAAGAAGCTGCCAACTCTGGGGAGGCAGCTGCTCCAAATAAATGCACAACCTCTTAGGGAAATACAAGCCACTTGGGAATGTGCTGTTCATGCCATGGGAAGGATTCCGTTTCCCTGACGCTGTCAAAGACACCACAATTTCCCAGGCCCCCTGGATCTAAGCATTTCTGAATCAATCTCTTTCTTTACCCCATTACTAATTAATCACCAGGATAGATCTATTGAGGGTGTTTATTTGAAATGTCCCTTCCAGTTCTGTGGCTTTGTAGCCTAGTGGTGAAGTGCTAGGCTATCAATTCAAGGGACCTGTGTTCGAGTTCTGATTCTACCACTCAAACCTCACACAAGCTGTGATTTTGAACAAGTGGTATCATCCCTGCCTGAGTGTCTCATCTTTAAACTGGAGATAATAAAGAATGGTATGTGCCTTCCAGTATGGTTTTCAGGAAAAAATAAAATAATACATGTAAATTACATAGCACAATACCTGGCACACAGGCCATTCCAGTAAATGTTGGTGCTTATTTTTCACTGTTATAACTCTTCCTTTTTCTCCCTATGACACAGGCTGGGTCAGGTGTGGCAAGGCCCAACTCACCCCACACTTGAACCTCAGCTTAGTTTCCCGGTGTGATATTCGAGGCCCTTCAAAAACTGGCTCCAACCACCTCTCCAGCCTGAAATCTCATCACTTTCCCACAAAGCTATTGTTTGGGTCAATGAGCCTACTGCCCCTATCACAAGAGTCCATTCCTATTCCTTTTTACCACAAAGTTACTGTTCTAGCCATCTCCTGCCCCAAATGTCCTCCCTCACCTATCCTTCCTCTCAAACTCTGCTTATCCCTTGGCATCTAGCTCAGTCACTGAACCCTTTCTTAACAGCTCCCACTTGTCCCTCATGTTTCTTCCTCCCTACTTACAGATCCCCAGAGCAGTTTCTGTCTATCCCATACATTCAAGCATTTATAGCCTTCCCAAGCTGGGCTGGGTAAGAGGACAGAACACAGAATAAGGAAGCTTACGCCCTAGATTTGGGTTCTCTTGCCATTCACTAGCCAGGTGGCCTTGGCCTTATCTTCCTCACATATAAAGTAGGTGTAATTATCTCTGCTCTAACTGCCTCCTGGGATTGATGGGAAGATGACAGTAGATCACTAAAGTGCGGGTGTTTTTTGCTACACAGCGGTCAGATCTTATCACTATACCTACTGTTTTTTATGCCATTGCTCATGGTTGATCTGTGAAGTCTTGTCTCCCTAGTGACATCCAGAGAAAGAGGGATTATGTTTTCTCCCCTACAACTATAGGGTGAGACACTCAAATACCAACCTTTTATGAGGGATTTTTAATGCAGGCAATAATAGTGGTTTCTAGCTCTTCAAAACTTACCTTGAGCAATGTCATCATATGTATTTTGGTTGACCATCCGTTCTACTATTTTAGCAGCTTGAGACACTTTGGTGATGTCATCGCTCTATGGGAATAAAGAAGCATGGGCCCTCATAAGCCAGCTCCTGGTAAGGACATACGCCCTGAGCCACAGCCCAGACTTGTAATTGGTTCAGCAATGCCTGTCTAACACTGCCCATCCCAGACAGCTCTGCAAAGGTATCTCTGCCTCCCTCAAGGCCTAGCTCACCCCACTATCAGCTTCCAGGAACTTCTGCCTTGCAAGTGGCACGAGGGGTCTGAGCTGATATACCTGGCCCCTGGATAGAGCCTGCTTCATGCTCTTTCATTCTGAGGTTGTTTTAGAGCATAAGACAGGGCATTAAAGAGAGCCCAGGAAGTGTATTGGAGGGAAGAACAGAGAAGGGCAGGTAGGAGGCTTCTTTGGTGGGAACAGAGAGGTTTTGTCAGTTCAGGAAAGGACCCAGTCTCCCATTAAATGCCTCAGAGATCTCCTGGTCCAACCCTTTACCTAGTCAAAGGTTGAGGAGACACAGAGGCCCAAAAAGGGTGGAGACATCCTTTCACACATGAAATATGAAGTATAATTGAAACTCCTAATCCCAGGGCCCTTCCCACTTCCCAGAGCAAAGAGAAAGCAAGAAGTTTTACATCGGGAAAAAAATGACTCAAAAAAATGAAAAAGATTATCATTATGTGAAATCCCATAAAGCCACAAGGTGAATCACCTGGCATATTAACACGAGAACAAAGAGTTTGGGGCTGATGAGAAAGGCCCAAAGTGTTTAGGACAGGTGGCAGGAGTGAACCAGTTGAGTAGGCAGCCTTCCAGAGAGGGTCACAGGGCAGTCTCATGTTTCCCAAAATGAGATTTCCTAGGAGCAACAATGTCAGGCAGTGGTTAAGAGGATGTGTTCTAAGGCCACACAAACCTGTATTCCTACACCCACCCACCTATTAGGAGCCAGATGGAAAACTCGGGAAAGTTACTTAACATCTCTGGTCTCAGAGTCCTTATAATAAAGTGGGGGCAGATGATGGCATCTGCATCATAAGGTTATTGGGAAGACTAAATGTGGCTTGGCGTCTGTAGCACTGTGGTTACAGCACCACATACACTGAAGTTGGATGGTTCAAACCTGGCCCAGGCCAGCTAACCAACAATGACAACTGCAACAAAAAATAGCTGGGCCTTGTGGTGGTCACCTGTAGTCCCAGCTACTTGGGAGGCTGAGGCAAGAGAATCACTTGAGTCCAAGAGTTTGATGTTGCTGTGAGCTGTGATGCCACAGCACTCTACTAAAAGTGACATAGTGAGACTCTATCTTAAAAAGAAAAAAAAAAACGACTAAATGCAACAATATACATTATTATTTAACCCAGTTCCTGATCAGAATAGTGTGAGAAAAACATGCAGACTAGTGCAATGGAGCCCTACTGGGAAACTGCCCTTTGAGGGCCTTTTGCCACATCCCAAACTCACTCCAAGTTTATCTCAGAAAACTGACCAAGGAGCACATTCATCAGAGTCTTACAGTCACAGTCCTAAGTGCTCATCTTGTTCCCAGCTAATCCTTTTATTCTCTGACCCAAAGCAGGAATCCTCTCCCCTCAGCAGCAACCTGTCAAGCTTGACACTCCCCAGATCAGGTGGCATTTTCTGTGATCAGATAGCCAATTAGCTGAAACCTGCTTCCTGGGTCTTCTATGATCCTAACTATCCTCTGGCCATAAGGAATTGTGCACCTGGTAATAGCTTCTCTGATGTAGGAGGACAGTGCCTCATTCCGCCAAGTCAGCCCTTCCTCTATCAGTCATGGCATGGCATATTAATAACAAAAATAGCCACCACTTATTGATCAGTAGCATGTAAGTACTATGTCAGAGGCCATACATCCATTGTCTTGGATTGTCACAACAGTCTTGCAAAGCAGGTAGGATGTCTTTACAGATGAGGAAACTGAGACTTTGGGAAAAAAACAGCTAATAAGTGGCAAAGCCAGAAAATAAACCAAGGTCTGTGGACTCCAGGGCCCATGCTATGAGCCCCATGCAGATAGCCAGTCCCTTCCCCAGATGATCACCCTTCTCTGGGACCTGGGAGACTCATGTCTCTGAATGTGCTTCCAGGAGAGTGTAGTAGGTTATTACCTCCCTGGTCTGGGATGCTATGCTACTTAGGCAGCCAGATCTCTTCATTGGTTCTAATTGAACTGTGACCTCTAAGCCCTTTCCTCCATTCCTACCTAATTGTTCAAATCAGACAAGCTTACATTCATTTATGTGCATTCAAATCATTAATGAAACAGAAACTTGAGATCTGCCACTGGAGACCTTCCTACAAAGTATTGTGAAGTTATTTTTTCTTCCCTCCCACATACTTGAGTTTCATACCAACCTAATCCGACTCAGGTCTTTGAGGAAGAAATTTCATTCTACTCAAGCATGGGGCCCAGGAAAATATTAAGGCAACTTACATTCCCACTCTCTTACACAGACAGCCTTGCCTGGTTCTGTCCAGAGTGGCTTCTTGGTCCAGAGGGCTGGAATCTACCTGTATCATAGCCTTCCATGATAGCCAAATTGAAAGAGCCCAGTGTAAATAGATGGAAGTGGTCCCTCTTCCTTGAGGATATTAGACGCCAGCTCTGGCAGGGATTAGATACCAGGTCAGATTCTAGTCTCAGCACAGGGAATTTTCTGAGTCGTGGTGTAGTTGGGTTTCTGCAACCATGGATCCCAGCATAGAGCTCAGAGCCAAACCCCTGACCCAGGCCAGTAGCCACTCTGAAGCCTTTGACCTCTAGAGAGTGATGCAGAGGCAGCCAAGGGCCTACATAGGGCAATGCTCAAGGCAGGGGCTCCATCTTTCAACTCACAGGTCCAGTACCCAGCATGGCCATGATCACTGGGTACCTGGTTAATGATTGAATACAACTGAATTGGGATTCTTATTAAGCCAAGTCACAGAGGCTAAATGTGACATTGTCCCTCAGATGTGACATTATCGTGGTATCAGAACAGAGAACCAAGTGGAAGTGGGTATACCTCAGACAAAGGAAGTAGAATTTCCTTTAACTGGTCCAGCTGTTATTCTGGAGTGGAGCAGAACCACCTTCCTGAGAGCAGCCCAAGGAGCTCTCCTAGGTGCTGAAACCAGCCCCCAGATTGCTGTGGACTTAGTCCTTCCCACCCCAGTGCAGATCAAGCCTATTCTAATCCACACTGGGACTCTGGCTCCCAATCCAGATTTCTCTCTGTTAAAGGGACAAGTGTCCCTTCAGCATCTTCTGTGCTGACCTTCCTGCACTGACCCCCTACAGTTACACCCCCCTGACTCCCATGATGATTCCCAAACGCATGCTGATCACACCCACAGTGAGCTCCCAACCATGACTTTTATAAGGACTCCTACATGGCTCCTCATGGTAAATCCAGCCCTGGGTGGCCACATCTGTTCGCCTGGCACAGATGTGTACCTATGACAATCTCTGATTTGGCTCCTGGCCCTGAAGACTCACTTAAGTATAGAGCACAAGTAAATGCAAAGACTAGAAGTTAAGAAGCATCTCACCTTCCCAAATCCCATGAACCCTTGCCCAGGGAAATGATGCCTTCTCACATCCACCCCTACCCTACACAGACTCCTCAGACATTCTAGGATGCATATAGTGTTTTCGATAAGGGTCACATCTTCTGTTGCTCCTAGCTCCTAGTCTCAAAACACCACTAGACTCCAGATCCATATAAAATTGAGGGTATGGGGGCAGCGCCTGTGGCTCAAAGGAGTAGGGCACTGGCCCCATAAGCCGGAGGTGGCCGGTTCAAACCCAGCCCCAGCCAAAAACTTCAAAAAAAAAAAAAAAAAAGAAAGAAAAGAAAAGAATAAAAAGATGAAGAACTTAAAAAAAAAATGGGGGATATGTATGGAATGCTACAGACATGTAGCTCTCCTCACATCTTCCCTCAATATTAGCCCCTGATTTAAGTATCCGTGGAACCCTCCCAGATAGCCATGCTTCTGGCCACCCAAAGACCAAACCCCCAGTCAGACATTCTGTGATAGAGCTGTGGGGACCATGAGCAAACCTGGGACTCCATAGATGTCAGCTTCCTCATAGCCATCTTCCCTGTTTTTTTAGCTACTGGCGTCTTTGTCTTCTCCTTCTCTTTGGTCTTTTCCTGCTTCTCAAGTTCCTCTACATAGGCATCATAAATCTCCCACTAGGAAAGGGGAGATGAGAGAGATCATTGTGAGGTGTAGTCTTCACCCAGAAAGCTCCTATTTGGCCTTCAGGGCTTACAGAGTTGATCACGTTAACAGCTGTCACAAGTACCCTCTACTTGGTTCATTGTAATTATGCATTCAATGTCTGTCTTCTCTGCTTACTATCAGTCCTGGAACAAGAACAAGAGTTCTCAGGATACCTCTGGGTTGGGCTTATCCATCCTGAAGCCCAGAGGCTGGGTCTCCAGCTGGAAATCAACATTATTTTACTCTGCAATACCCACCAGGCAGAACAAACAAACAAACATCAGGCTAGCTCGGTTTTTCTTGGTGACTTATAAGACTCTGAATTAGGAAATTAAAAAAAATGTATCCCCCCACCACCCTGAGTTAGCATAAACATAGTGGCTCAGGCTGGCTGTCTACAGTACTGACCACACCTCAGCATTAAAGGGAAATAAGCAAAAGGTAAAGGAACCCCAATCTGACAGCAAGAGAAGCTCAAAGATAGTAGCAGACCTGGGGCTGGGCAAATGCCCCAGATCATACTGTGTGCTCCCCAGACCTGGGCAGTCACTGCCATCTGGAGGCCAGATAGCACACCTTACATTTAATAATTCACCAATGCATTGATACTCTACGCTGCAAAGTACTTCAGTGTTTGTTATCTCATTCAGAGCCCTCCAACAATTCTATGAGGCAGCTTGTCATCCTCTCTTGACAGAGAAAGAAACTGAGGCATTATAGTGACATGGTTTTCCCAGATTTGGTGCCTAAGCTCAGGTCTCCTGGTACCATATCCTGCCCCAAACAGAATAGCCATCCAGAACTTAAGGGAGAAGGAGAAGAGACACTGCAGGCTGCTAGGAGGGCAAGGTCAGAGTGCTAACACTTCAGAGTCAGCCACAAGGCACCAGAAAGTCTATGGGAACAAAGGTTCTCCCTGGTCCTAAAAGAAGTTCCAGAAGCCATCTCCGTTTCTAGTTAGGATGGCCTTGCCCAGGCTGGCCCACACACGGCTCATTAGATTGGGACCTACAGTCTCAAGTGCATCACCTGGATGGTCAGGAAAATGAGCAGGGAGGTGGATGGATAAGGAGGGCAGACTACCAAAGGAGTTCTTGACCAGGTCAGTCTCCTTTGCTGCTGAATGTAAAAAGGATGCATGGTGGTGGTGGTGGTGGTGGTGGGATTGGTGGTGACAGGTTGCAGGCTGGGTCAGGTCTTACCTGATTGGCTGTGGCTGAAAAGTTTGTTCTGGGAGGAGGCTCCATCTGGCATTCCCGGTCCTAGAGAACAATAATAGGAAACCCCCAGAAAGCTCTCAACTCCTTCTCACTTAACCTAACAGTACATCCTTAGAAAAAGCATTTTGTTTGGAGCTGAGGAAGGGGTGGGACACCGAACTGGAAAAGTAAAGAGGGGCCTGCGAAAAAGACCAAATGAAGCATTCAAAGCCCACATTTTATCCATTTTGGTTAAAATGGAAGAAGCCTAAGCCAGAAAACAGGGGCAGTGAAGGCTGACTGCCAGTCTTAACCAAGATAAATTGCAAGCAAAGGATGGACAGATATGTAGGAAGCCAGAGCAGGGCACAGAGGTCAGCCTCTGGCAGGTCATCAGGTTAATGTCCATCACCCTGAGAAGACATCTACCTAATACTGAGGTCTCCAGCTCCAGCAGGGGAACACAGCCCTTCCCCATTGCTTACCACCCAAATCTCCAAATGTCAGTAGAGGGACCACAGAGGGTGATGAGGCATGGTCAGAAACTCACCCCATAAACCTCAGCCTCCATCCACAGATTCATTTCTGTAGAATACTGCCTTTATGTGTATGAGTCTCTCACCTGAGACCCTGAGCCTGGTTCTTGGGATCCTCCACACTTACAAGTCAGGGAATCTTTCTGGCTTTTCCCAGCTGGTATACCACAGAGTCATCAACTTCAGCCAACTGGTTCCTAGATGTCCACTACCCCAGCACCCTGCAGCATCCTCTCTCCTCTCAGATGCTGATTTCTACCCCATTTACAAACTCCAGCTTGAGTTTAAGTCTCTTAGTGGAGTGTTTGGAGGGCACTAGCCTCTTTGTTACTCCCTCTGAACTCCTGCCAGGATGCGTTACAGGGACCTGAACACATGTTCTCAGCTCTCCTTGGAGAGATAAATTGTGACATTTGCCCTGCCACCCCTGCCACCCCTGCCACGCTGAGGGCTTCTGGGGATGGAGTCAGACTTTCTTTCTCCCTGCCATGCATAGTGTAGGGCTACAAAGCAAAGGGGCTAGGATGGGTGCTGCTTTACCCGGAGACGGTTGTTGAGGGTCTGCGAGGCCCTCTCACTGAAGTTGAACTTGTTAGTGAGCTTTCGCTCCTTGGGCTGCATAGGCTCCATCAATTCTTCAGTCACTTTTTCAGGTGTCTGGAAACAAAGACACAGAGGACCAGGACTTAGCTATGAGGAAGTGGTGGAGAATTGGAGCAGGACAGGAGACCATGGGATAGGATAGGGGTGGGAGAGAGTGATGCTGCCAGATGTGGTAGCACCTGCAGCATCTAACTTTTCACTTTCAGCCTCCTTCCTTGCATCATAAGTCACCCCTGAAGCCCCAATCAGAGCCTAAGCTGGAAGAGGAGGAATGGAGAGCAATATTATACCATACCCCAGCTGCAGTCTCATCTACTTGACTTCCAGCTTCAGCTTCTAATTCCTTGGGCTCTTCATCTTCTTCAAGATTTTCTGTTTCTGAAATCACCACCTTGGCAGAATCCTGAGAACCTTGGGAGGATATTGCTAATAAGCTCAAAGTCTAGGTCTGATTCCCCAGTCCCTGGCAGGAAGGGCCTTCTTGGTTTCTTCCTTTCAGACCCTGGCTTGCCCTGGGATTGTCTTCAGCCTGTTTGTCATGGGTTAGCTCCCAGATCTATTCTGGACAGACAGCTATCTATGATCCTTATGTCAGTAGAGACTCTACTTTTGGCTTAGAGGGTCTACTCCTTAAAGTGACCAGACAAAGGGGACCAGGCCCAAGGCTGCAGCCTCAGGCTGGCCCAGAGTCCTACCTGCCGCTAACTCATCACGATAATGCTGTCGCCGTCCTTCATCTGAGTCTTTGGGGATCAGGTTCCCGACTTGGGTGAAGTGAACTGCCAGTTGGTCCACAAAGCCAATAAGCTTGTATGTGCCTTCCTAAGAAGAGAGGACCCCAGATGAGTCAGGCCAGGGGTCCCCAACATGGCTGGAGTCAGAATGTAGTCTGCCTTCATTCTCTAAGGTAAAAGACAGTCCACCTCTGTTAAAGGAACTACAACTCACCAAAACTTCAGTTAACCTGAAGTTTTCACTGTGTTTTAGTTTAAAGAAAAGGTGGCAAAGGAAATCAATTTTTTTAAGTTCTCATCAAAGATTTATTTTAAAATACCTTGCCCTTCCTACCTCAAGCAACTCCAGATTTACCTATCCCCATGCCAAGGGATCCCAGTTCACTTGCCACAACACAGACCTAGGTAGGTCACATAATTCATCAGACACACATGCCATGGCCCTCTCTTCACTGAACATAGCAGAGCCTAGGGATGGGTAGATTCTCACAGACAATCCCAATTGCCCCTGTTCCATGCAAGAGGACCACAGAGATCCAGAAAATGTTTGAGTTTGGCACTTGTCAAGATCACACAAAGTGACTGCGTGGGACTATGCTTAAAACTCAGCTAACTTAACTTTGTTCACTCATTCTGCAACCTTGAATTCCTGGGATCAAGAAATCCTCCCACCTTAGCCTCCTGAATTGCTAAGATTACAGGTGTGCACCACCATACCTGGCTAATTTTTAAATTTTTTTTTAGAGAAGAGGTCTCACTATATTGTCCAAACTGATCTCAAACTCCTGGCCTCAAGCAATCCTCCCTCCTTGGTCTCCCTAAGTGCTGGGATTGCAGGCATGAGCCACTGTGCCTGCCCAGTCTGGTTCTTCTAGACTCCCTCCTCACTAATCAGCATTCTAGCAACCACTAAAATTGACTTTGAGATCACAGAAGTATCTTTCTTCTCCTTCTTCTCTTTCTCTTTCTTTTTTTTTTTTTTTCCAGACAGGGTCTTCCTCTGTTGCCCAGGCTAGAGTACAGTAGCACAATTATAGCTCGTTGAAATCTTGAACTCCTGGAGTAAAGCCATCCTCCTACCTTAGCCCCCTAAGTAGCTAGGACTACCAGCATTTACAGCTGACTTTTAAATTTTTTTTTTTTTTTTTTTTTTTGTAGAGATGTTGTCCAAATGTTTGCTATGTTGTCCAGGCTAGTCTCGAACTCTGGGCCTCAAGCGATCCTCCCACTCGGGCCTCCCAAAGTACTGAGATTACTGGTGTATGCCACTGCAGCAGGCCCCTTCTTTCTTTTAAAACCATTCTGGAAAACCCTTTTCAAGTCATATAGAAAATAATTATATTTATATGTCACACTGGGGTACTCACAGCAGAAGAAACCTACCCATGGGCACTAGCTGCACCACACCTACCTGCTCCTGGAAAGCTGGAAGGATCACCATCACACAAGTTGGGAAGCTCTGCCTTAAAAAGTCGCCTCAAAGCCCTTCCTCTCCCATTAACTCAGATGGATAGGAGATGGAACAGTGCAACGGTTAAAAGGATGACCTCTGGAGGTGTTGTGGCAGGTGTCTGTAGTCCTAGCTACTCAGGAGGCTGAGGCAAGAGGATCACCTGAGCCCAAGAGATTGCGATTGTTGTGAGCTATGATGAAGCCACAGCACTCCAGGGCAATAGAGTGAGACTCTGCCTCAAAAAAAAAAAAAAAAAAAAGGAAAATAATAAAAACAATCTATTATTAATAACATAATGTTTGACACATAATAAGTGCTCAATATTAATGATCAATAAGAATAGCCACTATTATGTTGATAAAAATTCCTGTGGGAATAAATTACCCATATAGTTGTCATTTGAGATTCCACCTCCATCCTGTTCCAGGAGTTGACTAGGACCTTCCTTTTCACTTTAGAAATGGAATTCCACTTCATTGCTTCTGTGAAAGGAGGGGAGGCATCCCTAAACCAGAACCATCTGCCTCCCCACTCTAGTGCATCAAGAGAAAGTAGCAGCTTTGGAGACCTAAAGCTCTTGGACTTCTCCAGACTAACAATATAGAGATCAGCTCTGCTGGAGGATGCCAAGGCAGGACTGGGAAGTTGATGGAAGGCTGAATAAGGTGAACATTCCTGGGAGCCTAAGGATTCCCCGCTGGTAGTTGCCTCAAAGGAGGGGCAAGTAGAGTGCATAGAGACCCACAAATCAGAAGCAATCCTCTCCTATAGCATGCATCCCAGGGCTGACACTCTGAGTCCTAAAGAGACCCTCTTTTCACCTGTCAGGACAGGAGCCCGTAGAGTACACCATCCTCCAGCATAACATCAGGAAGTGTAAGATAGCTTCCCTCTGACCTTTAGGGGCTGCCTAAGGATAGCCATTAGAAAAATTCATGAGCAGCACCTTTCAAGAAACATATCTGGATTTGTTTCAGTATCTTTTTGTGGAGGTCTTGACTATACATTCTTAAATAAGATGCAGTGTGCTCAAGAAATTATTTGCCATGTGCAATAACTCGGGCTTGTAATCCTAACACTCTGAGAGGCTGATGCAGGTAGATTGCTTCAACTCAGGAGTTTAAGACCAGCCTAAGTAAGAGTGAAAACCCCATCTCTAAAAAGATAGCTGAGCACTGTGGTGGGTGCCTGTAGACCCAGGTTCTTGGGAGGCTGAGTGAAGAGGATCTCTTGAGCCCAGGAGAATGAAGTTGCTGTGAGCTATGATTCCATTGCACTCTAGTCTGGGGCAGCAGAGTGAAATTTTGTCTCAATAAAAAAAAAGGGAACCCCAAAATTTTCACAAAACCTTGTACACAAATTGTCATAGCAGCATTATTCCTAACAGTCAAAAAGCAGAAACAGCCGGGCATGGTGGCTCACGCTGATAATCCCAACACTTGGGAGGCTGAGGTGGGTGGATTGCCTGAGCTCACAGGTTCCAGACCATCCTGAGCCAGAGCGAGACTTCATCTCTAAAAATAGCTGGGCGTTGGGTGAGCACCTGTAGTCCCAGCTACTTGGGAGACTGAGGCAAGAGAATCACATAAGCCCAGGAGTTTGAGGTTGCTGTTAGCTATGACACCATGGTACTCTATCAAAGGTGACAAAGTGAGACTCTGTCTCAAAAAAAAAAAAAGAAAGCAGAAACAATCTAAGTGGCCATCAACTGATAAATAGATAAGTAAAATATGGTATATTCATACAATGGAACATTAATTTTTTGTCAATAAAAACAAATGAAGTACCGACACATGCTATAATATAGATAGATTGAAAATATTATGCTAAAAGGCCATGTATTGTATTCTTCCATGTACATGAAATGTCCAGGCAGGATGCAGTGGCTTATGCCTATAATCCTAGCACTCTGGGAGGCCAAGGCATGAGGTGGCTTGAGGTCAGGAGTTTGAGACCAGCCTGAGCAAGAGCGAGAGCCCTTCTCTACAAAAATAGAAAAATTAGCCAGGTATTGTGGTGGCATATACCCGTAGTCCCAGCTACTCAGAAGGCTGAGGTAGGCAGATTGCTTGAGCATAGGAGTTTGAGGCTGCAGTGAGTATGGGATGATGCAACTGCACTCTAGTTAGGGCAACAGAGTGAGACTCTGTCTCAAAAAGAAAAAAAGAAAAATGTCTAGGAATAGAAGACTGAGCAAAGAAGTAAAATATTTCTTTTGGAGAAAATGAGAAATGTTCTAAAATTGATTGTAGAGATAGATGTACCATCTTCAAATATACTAAAAGCCATCAAGTTGTACACTGTAAATGACTTAATTGTACGGTTTGTAAATTATCTCAATAAAACTGTTGGAAGAAAAAACAAAGAAAGAAACTATTATCTCCAGCGAAGGGAATAGAGGAGAAAGGCAGGTTCAATTTTCATTATATTTTCATTTTTTTAATCTTTTGAAATTTGTATCATGGGTTTCTATTATACATTCAAAATGTTATATATTTTTTAATTTTTTAAAGAAGCAGTGCAACATTGCTTTGGAATAAAATTAACTCAACTCTTGATTTGAATCTTGGCTGTGTGACTTCTGCAATTTGTTTTATCAAATGTAACCTCAGTTTTCAGAAAATGAAAATAATTGTTCCTATGGGAAAGAAATGTGAGGATTATATGAGATATTCTGTGTAAAAGACTGAATATAGGACCTGTCACTGTGCACAACAAGCATGAAACAAATGAGTCTCAAAACAATGAAATAAAAACATGTGGCATTTCCATTTGAGCTCAAAATGTACTCAGAAATTCTCTTCAGTCAGTCCATACCCACCTGAATAGACCTTGCTATGGTTGAAAATAGTGTTGTCCCCCACAAAGACATGCCACATATGTGTCTGAGAACTCACCCACCCTACGTGTACTAAGGTAAGGTTCTTGAGGGGTCTCCTGTCTGCTTGGCTGTGATGTCAAGAGATGCTGAGACTGTAGCTGGCGTGGGGCTTCCTCCCAGATAGGAATGTTGGGGAGAAAGGCCAGCTCTTTCTTGTCCATAGGGGAATTTTGTACTCCCCCCAAATGTCTGGCTGGAGGAAAATCCAGCTTCTGAAGACCTAATAGCTTAGGTTAGTGAAAAACGTGTTATACACATTGGAAAAGTATTTTTCTAACCAGATGATTCATTTCAAGAGTTGTTTTTTTTTTTAATTGAGACAGAGTCTCACTTTATTGCCCTCAGTAGAGTGCTGTGGCATCACAGCTCACAGCAACCTCAAACTCTTGGGCTCAAGCAATTCTCTTGCCTCAACCTCCCTAGTAGCTGGGACCACAGGTGCCCACCACAATGCCCAACTATTTTTTGTTTTGTTTTAGCAGGCCCAGGCTGGGTTCAAACCCACCAGCTCTGGTGCACGTGGCCGGCGCCCTAACCACTGAGCATAGGCACCCTCCATTTCAAGATTCTTGGAAATAGTGGCTCTGCAGGGCACTTAAGATATTGCAGTTGGTAAGACTACAGAGAGATACACAAATATCAAAAATCTCCGAAAAATTCCATGTAAAATCTCAGGATTTCAGCCAAGGACCTCAGTTTAAAAGTGATCTTCTCTAGCATAGCTGAGAGGCATTTGCAATGTAGTAAGTCATTACCATTCCAGAGAGATACATATAAAGGCCCCTGCCCAGGAGGGTATGACTTACTTTGAAGCTGTACCTGACAATGTTCTGGGGTGCATGTGGGTTGTTGGCTGTCAGTATCCGGGTGAACTCCTCCTTTAACTCCTAAGGGAAAGAAACACCAAGAGGGTTATACATGTAGGCCCCCTACGATCCCTTAGGCTTAGGGGGAGAAGCCAGGCTCTGTGCAGGCTCATGATCCATATGGAAGAAAACATCTCTGAAGCTAGAGAGGTAGAAGGAGCAAGGATAGGAGGCTACTCACTCACCGCATCAGTCAATTCCAGCTGGTCAGGGGGTCTAACTGTGGCTTTGGACTGAATCCAGTCTTCTGTCCCTTCTCCTACTTCAGTCCCTGAATCTTCTTCCTAGACAAAAAGCTCCCATGAGAGTCAGGAATACCTGATCTACTCGGAAGAGCAATCAAGGCTTCAGGAAGCCCCTTCATTCACAAACCCTCCCAGAAGCCAAACTCTGTCCCTTATCCATAGCATCCAAAATGTACAACACCTACTCATGGAAAAGTCTAAAGGAACTATGCAGGACAGAGATCCCCGCCTGAATGGTCACGACCACCTACACCCTGGACGTCAGGGCTTAGCTAAAATATTGTGGTGGCCTCTTGCCTCCAGTGGTAGAACCAGAAAAACTGGCTCCTCCTTACTGCCTTCCCAGAAGCTACTGTTCAGGACCAAACTGACAAAGGCAGGACTTAATGCAAACTGGCTTAGACATCAAGAAAGGATGCCATGCTATTCCTTCAACTCTAATCTGTATTTTACCTTCCCATCTGCCACCTTAAAGTGAGTCTTAAGGCAATATTTTCTGTACTTAGTTACTTTATTTTTTTCTTTATTAAATCATAACTCTGTACATTAATGCATTTATGGGGTACAACGTGCTGATTTGATCTACAATGTGGAATGCTCACATCTAACTGTTAATATAACCATTTCTTCACTTACTTATTTGTTGTGGTAAGATTTATACCTAGTTACTTTAAACCTCACCTTCTTTCATTAGGTCGTTGGAGCAAAAAAAAAAAAAAATTAAGGGCTAGAAGTTTTACCTTTCCTTGGTAAACAATTAAACACCTTGCCAAAATGGCTCATGACATAATTTTTAAAGTGCTACTCTCACTAAAAAGCAAAGATATGCAAAGTAAAATAGCGTGAGTTTTTGTTATAAAATTGGCAAACTATAATTGCCAAACTATAAACCAACCAAAGTAACATCCAGTATTGGTGACATTGTGGGAAAATGGGCACCCCCAAATTAACACAACTTAGGTGAAAGATTCAAATTTGAAAATTTGAAAATGGATTAATAACTGTTTATATTCTGACTCAAATTTTTATGTGTAAGAATTTATAATAAGGAATAATCAATGTCATGCCTAAAGATTTATGTGTACAGATATTCATTAAAAGATTGATCATAATAGTGAAAAAGAAAACACCTAAATGTCCAACAGAGGGACATGGTTGAACAAATTATGGCATGGCCTTAAAGAACATAGAGTAAAATATTATGCAGAAATTTTGTGTATAATAAGCAATGAAAAACATTCTAAATATCTTATGTGAAAAAAATAGTATAAAATATCTTATACAGTGGGTGTATAAGAGCCTGTGGCTCAGTGAGTAGGGCATCGGCCCCATATACCAAGGGTGGTGGGTTCAAACCTGGCCCCGGCCAAAATGCAACCAAAAAATAGCCAGGCATTGTGGCGGGCGCCTGTAGTCCCAGCTACTCAGGAGGCAGAGGCAAGAGAATCGCCTAAGCCCAAGAGCTGGAGTTTGCTGTGAGCTGAGACACCACGGAACTCTACCAAGGGTGACAAAGTGAGACTCTGTCTCTAAAAAAATAATAAATTAATAAATAAAATAAATAAATATGGGGCAGTGCCTGTGGCTCAAAGTAGTAGGGCACCGGCCCCATATCCCAGAGGTGGCGAGTTCAAACCCAGCCCCAGCTAAAAACTGCAAAAAAAAAAAAAAAAAAATTAACGAAAACCAATAAAAGATACAAAAAATAAATATGGATAGCTTTTATATATGCATACAAATATCTAGGAGGATATAACATCACATATTAACTAAGGTTATTCTAAGATGGATGGTTTAAGGGTGATTATCTAACATTCTTTTCATTCATTTGAATTTTCTAAAAATATGTAGACAATATTTTCAACAGAAAAAGTTGCTTCTTGCTGAGAGACTATGGTGGTCTCAATACTTACTCTCTTCTTGGTTCCTCTGCCCACACTGATGCTCTGAATGAAGAACAGAAACAGAAAGTGAGTCATAAGCAAACTGACATGGAAATATCATAAATGGTTACATGGAGGCTTCCACACTGGAACCTCACAGACAAAGAACATTGAGCTTTCCCAAGTCTCAGAGATAGTCTCCATGGCTTTCTAAATGGTAACATGTTCTTCTTAGTCCAGCCAAAGTGATCCTCTATCTAAGGCAGCCAAGTTTCAGCATCAATGGAACTGACTCATTGTCAGAGCAACCAAGTAACACTGGGAATATCTTATTTGCAACTACTCCAACAAATATTTTTAAAGCTTATTCTATGTGCTCAGCCCTGCTCTAGGCAATAAGGGGATTTCAAAGGCAAATTATATTCATAAACACTTGTTTGGAATAAATATTTTACACTTTTTATGACCAGGTGCTTTTATTTGCTCTGTACATGTATTTCTAGCATCTAGAACAATGCTCAGAAGATAGTAAGTATTCAAAAATACTGAATACATGAATGAATGCCATCAAACCCTGGGAAAAGTCTTCATGACCCGGGCAAGTGTCATTCCTCCCCAGACATCAGTTTCTCATCAGTAAGATGCATAGGAGTGGATGTGATGACCTTCTAGTTCTAACATGCTTAAATTTTACGTTCCTAACTGCAGCATCCTCAATTCAATTTGATAAACATTCTATTTATGTGTCAGGCACTAATTTAAGCAGTGGGTCCAAGACAAAGAAAGATGAGGTCCCTATCCCAGTTTGCTCAGGGCCTATGGAAGACAGATGAGTGTGCTCAGTGCTCATTTCTCACTCACTCAGTATATGTTCCTGTGAAAGCCAGCAATAGAGATATGTGTGCTCAGGTTATGATAGAAGTGCACAGGGTACCTACTCAGTCTGGGTTGCACAGAAAAGGCTTCCAGAAATGGTCTTTCTTAACTGGGTATCAAAGGACAGCATGCATTGTCTAAGTAGATAAAATATTTTTTCAGAAGGAGAAACCAAAAAGCAAGAGAATAACAATGACAGAGACAGAAAACTGTTCCTGCTAAACAAACAAACAAGAATCCCACCTACACAGAAGAAATAGGTGTTTCAGATGATCAAGCTCACAGGGTTGGAGACCTGAGGAAGGGGCTCTTGGAAGAAGTAACCTTGAGCACTGAAGGAGGGGTCAAGGCAGCAGAGGAGCCAAAGGGCACACACTGGTAGCAGCAAGGCACATTAGAAAGAGGCCTCTGCTTGCAGCTCTGTCACTGCCCACCTGTTTGCTTTCAGGGACATCTCTGACCCTAGGTTTCCCAGGTACAAAGTGAAGGAGTTAAACTAGATGGGCTCTTACATGGTAGGGTCTTTGGGAGGTAACTGGAGGGAGGAAAGGAGGAAAGGGGAAGAGAAAGACATGTCTTAGCTTGAGCAGAGATTGTTGCTGGTGGAGCTGGATTCAGATTTCTGCCAGGTTTCCAAGGTTTCTGGTGACAGGAACCCTTCTTCCAGACTAAGCCACATGAGCCAGAAAGCCACTTTCCTTTGAAGAGCCTCTGGTCCCTAGGTAACATATGGAAGCGTCACAATGTGCAACAACTTTCCAGCCCACAACAGAGCACTGGAGGGCCAATCCCAACCCAAACCACCAGCCTTAAATAGAAAACGAGATCCAGTTACCACTGCCCCCTGTAAATATGTCTGTAAAACATTTATCTGGCAATAAAATAACTGACAAGGCAATTTGAGTGTAATTGTTTTTGGCAGTTGGAAATATTTCAATTAACACACTATAAAAGCCACACTATAATAAATGCAAAACAGGCCAATGAAATCAGCTACAGTCCTAACTTCCCAACCATGGCAAAGGAGATTGAATGTCAGGCTGCCACTCTGGGTCCTTGGTCTTCCAGAAGAGGAAGCCTGAGAAAGACAAGCCTGAATTCCTAAAAGGCTTTTGATGGTTCCTCCCATAAAACGTCAAACCACGGAAGAAGAAAGCCCAAACTCCCTCCTCTGGCCCTCAGAATTCTGTCACCTGGCCCCAAGTCTTGGTACCAGCCTCCTCTCCTGGCCCTCATGGGCTAGGAGTTTGGAGTGCCGTCCTATAAGCCTGGCCTGTGGTTTCCCACCTCTCTACCTCTGCTGTTATTATTCCTCTTGCCAGGACGGTCATCTTCCCCTTTCCCCTCACTGCTCCCATTATCTCTGCCAAATAAACCCAACTGACCTCTGCTAGTCCTTTATCTAACTCATCCTGACATGTTACCACCTTTCCCCTACCTCCCTCTACTCTTCCTTCCCTCACTTTGAGCAAGGCTAACCACCACCTTTCACCACCACAACAAGTACTGGCTGTTGTGAAATGAAGGATCAAATGTATCTTCAACTAGACAGTTTTCTCTGGGTTTGTCCTACAGAAGGGGGAAATATCATGAAAAAAACATAACACAGCAGTACACTTGGAAGGCAATGTGACGATTCCAACAAGGGAGACCAATCATCTTATGCTATTCACAAAAGAAGGTCCTTTTCTCTTAGATAAGTCATTCTATTTGCCTGAGGGAGGATGTCTATGAAGGAGTGTGCCAGGAAGAGGAAAATCACCCAATCCACCATGGCAGACAACTATGGTGATCAATAGGACAACAGATGTCCCAGTCTGAACTCCTTCACAGTAGAGGATTCTTCTATTCTCATTGTTACAGATTTCAGTGTGAACACCATAAAGTCAGGAACTGTGTCTTCTTAATCTTTGAATGACTAGCACAGAGCCTAGCACTTGGATGGAGTTCACCTCTCCTTATAAATGTCATCAGTAATGACTCAGCTGCTTAATTATCACTTCTCAGTTCTCTTACAAGATCTGATGTTCCTGAGGATTCCCTCCCTCCCTCTTGAAACTTCTCTTCCTTCCTTTCCATGTCACCAATCACTCCAATGGCTCTTTCTCAATATCTTGATTCCTCCAGAGCTATATGCTATATGCCTGATGCTCTCATCTTCTTGTCCTACACACTCCCTTTGTGTGCTCTTTCCCCATCTCATATCTTCATCTTCCACCTATGAAAAGCTCAAACCAGGGCGGTGCCTGTGGCTCAGTCGGTAAGGCGCCGGCCCCACATACCAAGGGTGGCGGGTTCAAACCCAGCCCCGGCCAAACTGCAACCAAAAAATAGCCGGGCGTTGTGGCGGGTGCCTGTAGTCCCAGCTACTCGGGAGACTGAGGCAAGAGAATCGCTTAAGCCCAGGAGTTGGAGGTTGCTGTGAGCTGTGTGAGGCCACGGCACTCTACCGAGGGCCATAAAGTGAGACTCTGTCTCTACAAAAAAAAAAAAAAGAAAGAAAAGCTCAAACCAGCTCGGTGCCTGTGGCTCAAGCAGCTAAGGCGCCAGCCACATACACCCTAGCTGGCGGGTTCAAATCCAGCCCAGGCCTGCCAAACAACAATGACGGCTGAAACCAAAAAATAGCCGGACGTTGTGGTGGGCGCCTGTAGTCCCAGGCTACTTGGGAGGCTGAGGCAGGAGAATCGCTTGAGCCCAGGAGTTGGAGGTTGCTGTGAGCTATAATGCCACCGCACTCTACCCAGGGCAACAGCTTGAGGCTCTGTCTCAAAAAAAAAAGAAAGAAAGAAAAGCTCAAACCTATTTCTGCAATTTAGACTTCCCAGTATCTCATGTCCAAATTGATGACAGAGTATTCAAACTCACCATCCTTTTTTTAAAAAAAAAAAAAAAACAAGGTAGCATATGAAGTTGCAAAAGTTCACTACCCTAAAAACTGACCTCTGCCTAAAAAACCCAACTGACCTCTGCTAGTCCTTTATCTAACTCATCCTGACATGTTACCACCATGTTACCATTATGTTTTTTTTGCATCCCAAATTGTCACTTCCTCCACTATTCCCTCAAGTGCACCAGCCTCCACTTAGCCACCCAGGTTGGAAACTGGAACTATTAAAGATGTTTGCCTTTAGCACTCTGGGAGGAGGAAGTGGGAGGATCACTTGAGCTAGGAGTTCAAAAACAGCCTGAGCAAGAGCAAGATCCCCATCTCTACTAAAAATAGAAAAATTAGATGGGCACTGTGTTGGGCACCTGTAGTCCCAGCTGAAGCAGGAAGACTGCTTAAACCCAGAAGTATGGGGTTGCTGCAAGCTAGCCTGATGCCAAGACACTCTAGCCTAGGGCAATAAAGTGAGATTCTGCCTCAAAAAAAAAAAAAAAAGATGCCAGCCTTTCTCATTAGCATTATATTTCAAAGTCTAATAGTTCTATTTCTTTAATATCTTTCATAACTATCTTCTCCATTTATAACTCCCTTTGATTCAAGCCGTTACGATCTTTTGCCTAATTACATATGATCTCCCTGACTCCAGTCTTTCTCCACCTGATAATTACATAATTATCATCATTTTCAGAAGTTAAGCATTTATTCTGGGCCAGTTATTTACTAAGTGATGTATGTACATTATCTCATTTAATCTTCACAACAATCTTACGGGGTAAAAGCTAACATTATTCCTACTTTACAGATGAGGAAATTGAGGCATAGAGAGATGAAGCAACTGACCCAAAGTTGACTAGAATTTGAACCCAAGATCTTAATCAATATCTATAAATTATCTTCTCAAAACATAAATCTGATCATGTCACTCTCCTGTTTTAAAGTCTCCAAGAGCTTCCCAGCCCAAGCTCCCAACATGGTATCCACCTCATTTTATACTCTTTCCCTGTCATATCTCCACTCAGATACAGTTCTCCCTAAGCTTATGAAGGAAAGAGCCATGTACGGGGGGAGACTGAGCCTGTGTGCCTGGTTGTCAGATATGCTCCCTGAGCCTTGGGCAGGCGCCAGCGGCTAACCTAGAAGAGGCTGCCCACATAAAATGTTTCCTCTTTTTCTCAATGTTCACAGGATTTCTTTCCCAAACTATTTGACTTTATTGCTCTATGCCAAGCATCTTGCTCCCTTACCTCAATACTGCCAACCATGATGTCTGGGTGTAATTAACACTCTTCTGTCAGGGCAGCCTCTGCATGGGTCCCGCTACCCCATCAAAATGCTGCCTCTCTGGGCCTCTAACTTGCCTTGTTCTTCTAACATAGTTATGGATCATCTTCTTGGCTCAGCACACTTTTGGATGATCTTTAGGTTAACATGCCTCCTAGCTTGGCCCAGCCCTCAGTGCAATTCCACTCAATCTGTCCTAGAACACTTGAGAAAGCCAAGGGACAGAGAATAGGTCCCGAAGAAGTCCAAAAAGCTGTAGAGAGAGGCTGAGAGAGAACAAGATAGCTGACAAGAGACATTCTCATGTACAACAGTGGCATACTAAGAGCAATGTTGGAAGTCTATTAGTCTGGCATAATCTGCAGACAGGATAGGGGAGGGAGAGAACAGGCAAAGTCCAGTTGATCATCATCACCATCTTGGCTGCAACCTAGTGAGTACTAACTAATACCCAAACATCCTGCTAGGCATTGTATAGACATTATACCTAGTCCTCACAGCCTCCTGGCAATGAAGGTAAAACTGTTTCCATTTTATTTATTTTTTGAGACAGAGTCTCACTATGTTGCCCTCGGTAGAGTGCCATGGTATCACAGCTCACAGCAACCTCAAACTCTTGGGCTTAAGTGGTTCTCTCTCTCTCTCTCTTTTTTTTATTAAATCATAGCTGTGTACATTAATGCAATTATGGGGTACAATGTGCTGGTTTTATATACAATTTGAAATACTTTCATCAAACTGGTTAACATAGCCTTTACCTCGTTTTCTTAGTCATTGTGTTAAGACATTTATATTCTACACTTAGTAGATTTAATATATACCCTTATAAAATGCACTATAGGTGTGGTCCCGCCAATTACCCTCCCTCCACCCATACTCCCCCCTTCACTCCCCTCCTCTTTCCCCTTCATCTTGGGCTGTAGTTGGGTTATAGCTTTCATATGGAAGTGTGGATGTTTATAAATTGGTTTCATATTAGGGCTGAGTACATTGGATACTTTTTCTTCCATTCTTTTTTTTTTTTTTTTTTTGTAGAGACAGAGTTTCACTTTATGGCCCTTGGTAGAGTGCCATGGCATCATACAGCTCACAGCAACCTCTAACTCCTGGGCTTAAGCAATTCTCTTGCCTCAGCCTCCCGAGTAGCTGGGACTATAGGTGCCTGCCACAATGCCTGGCTATTTTTTTTTTGGTTGCAGTTCAGCCGGGGCCAAGTTTGAACCCGCCACCCTCGGTATATGGGGCCAGCACCTTACCGACTGAGCCACAGGTGCCGCCCTTTTCTTCCATTCTTGAGATACTTTACTAAGAAGAATATGTTCAAGCTCCATGTATGTAAACATAAAAGGAGTAAAGTCTCCATCTTTTTTTAAGGCTGCATAATATTCCATGGTGTACATACACCACAATTTATTAATCCATTTGTGGGTTGATGGGCACTTGGGCTTCTTCCACGACTTTGCAATTATGAATTAGGCTGCAATAAACATTCTGTTGCAAATATCTTTGTTATAAAGTGATTTTTGGTCTTCTGGATATATACCTAGTAGAAGAATTGCAGGATCGAATGGCAGGTCTATTTTTAGATCCCTAAGTGATCTCCAAACTTCTTTACAAAAGGAATATATTAGTTTGCATTCCCATCAGCAGCACAGAAGTGTTCCCTTTTCTCCACATCCATGCCGACATCTATGGTTATGGGATTTTGTGATGTGGGCTAATCTTACTGGAATTAGATGATATCTCAAAGTGGTTTTGATTTGCATTTCTCTGATGATTAAGGATGATGAGCATTTTTTCATGTGTCTGTAGGCCATGCACCTGTCTTCTTTGGCCTAAGTGGTTCTCTCGCCTCAGCTTCCCAAGTAGCTGGGACTACAGAGGCCCGCCATAAGGCCCAGCTATTTTCTTGTTGCAGTTGTCATTGTTGTTTAGCTGGCCTGGGCTGGGTGCAAACCCGCCAGCCTCAGTCCATGTGCCTGGTGCTGTAACCACCGAGCCAAAGGTTGCGATTTTAAAGACAAGGACACTAAGAATGGTTCAAGTCAAATGATGTGGTCAATGGAAGGATACATTGAAATACAAAATTCTGATCAACGTAACACATGATTATTATTACCACCCGCTTTTAGATCTGTTTTGGTTCACGGCCCACTGAACAATGTAAGTAATCTATTTGTCCCTGAGCATAGGGGTTAACCCCGCTTTCAGGTGTTAAATAAGGAGATAAAAAAATTCTTTAAGCTGTTTCCTATTATAGTGATATCATATTTGAAAAATGAGTATGTGATCAGATGAAGCCATGGACCTCAAGTTTGAGCTTTGAAGTCAACTATACTTGGGTTTGAGTCTTCACTTTGCTACCTGCTAGTTTTATGAACCTCAGCAAGTTAATTATCTCCTATGAATCTCAGTATCCTTGTCTTTAAAATGGGCTTCATAATGACACCCTATCAGATAATCATAGGCTTGTTATGAAAATTAAGTGAGTCAACACACGTAAAGTGCATAAAGTGGAGCCTAATAAATGATGGCTGACAGGATTACATTCCCATTTAAAGACCCAGCTCTGCCCTCAGCCATAAAGGATCAATATGGCCCTTTGCCTATGAGGAAGCGTCTACCCTAGGAATGACTAGAGTTGTGAGCAGCTTACATCTCCACCCAAGAGTCCAATGCTAAAATATGATTGTTCCTGGGAAGAGGGGCTCTTCGGAGGGTACAAACTCACAGACACTGCATCTTCCTTCCTGGGGCCCAAGAGACTGCTTACCATTTCAGTTGTCTTGATCCTTATTTTAAAGCTCACTAACAGGTTTCCATTATTAAATTGAAACTAAATACCTCACCAGCTTGCAGTTTCCGTTTCTAAAAGGGTAAAATCCCTTGGTCCCAAAGGATAGCAATTCACTAACAAATCTTCCTCCAGTTACACTGAATTTCAAATCCCCGAGCCTAGTGCAGTGTCTAAAACACACAGAAGGCACTCAATAAGTGTTTGTAGTAAAAAGAGATATCAACAATTTGAAACAGTGGCATGTAGGGCAACAGGTACTGTCATATATTGTTGTGGGAGTGGCAATTGATGCAAATTTTTGTAGGATAATTTGGCGATATTTACTGAAATTTAAAATATGCCCCTCAACATAGCAACTCCACTCTTTTGAATTTTTTCTACAGAAATATACTTGCATAAGATGTATGTACAAAACTGCTTGCTGCAGCATTACTTGTAATATTTTTAAAGTAGAAAACCCACAAATATTCATCAATAGGAGCCTCATTAAATAAGTCAAATCATATAAAATGAATTATTTTAGCAATTCTGGTGACTGTAGTAGATAACAATATATTGTATTCCTAAAAATTGCGGAGAGTAGAGGAGGCGGAGCAAGATGGCAGCCGAGTAACAGCTTCCTTGCATCTGGGCACCTTGAGTCTGGGGAGATAGGACTCCAGGAATCTCTGGCTGGTGGGATCTGCCTATCATCACCTCTGTGAGGATACAGGGAGTCAGCGACAGACTTCTGGACCCCAAGAGGAGGACTAAAACAGTGGAAAAACGGCAAGTGGTCGCATGTGTTCAATCCGTCTAAACCCGCCCGCAACTGTAAGTTCAGTAGCAGCGAGACTGCAAACCAGAAAGGCCTTACCTGTGAACTGTTTTGGTGTCTTTGGACTTGGCACTCAGTTGAACTGCCTTGGGGAGAGCCTGAGTGGGAATGCAGAGAGCTTTGGCCGTTGTCTAGGGCCCCAGTTTGAGCCGCTGAGCCAGACAGAGCTAATAGTGTTTGGCTGTGGGTCACAGGGAGCCATTGTGAGCAATCTGCCCCGGCAAGCTCCGCCCTCAGGGTCGCAGAGCTAGAATCAGGTGGGAGCTGGTAACCCAGCGACCAAGTAGCCTAAGGGTGGGGTCTGAGCTGCTTTGCAGCCCTAACCCTCAGGGGCAGAGTGAGACCGGTTTTGGCACACTGGGTAAGTGGATAGCCACTTCAGCAGTGATTCCAGTGACAAGCACTTTCCTGGGAAAGCTTCTGCTCAGCAAGTTTACAAGTTCAAAGTGCCTTTTAAGTGGGCTGAAGAGAGATTTAGGATGTCTACCTGCTGGTGTTTGAGAAATCAGCAGCCTCCAGTCGTATCAGAACTGTGATTAACATCTCATACCCCAGAAGACCACGTGTTGCCCAGACAATATTCAATAACATATACATACTGCTTTGTTTTTGGTTGTGTTTCTTTCTTTTTTTTTTTTTTTTGGTTTGGTTGTTTATTTTTGTTTATTTTGATGTTGTTGATGTTGTTTTGTTTTTTAATTTCAACCTTTTCCATACAGATCCTTTTTCGTTCTCAATTTTTCTAGTTTAATTATAATTTCCCATTGCTGCCTTTTTCAATAACTAGAACTTCATTTTTGCTAGTGTTTCTACTGCTATTATTTGGTTTTTCACCCAATTTTATCCCGTAAAGTTTTCTGTTTGCTTGTTTTGGTTTGATTTATAGCATTTTTGTCTTTCCTCTCTACTTGGTGGAGGTGGGGTACTGTGTCTGATCAGTTTAGCAAAGAGCTGCTGACCTCAAGGGAACCACACAACTGGGCACCCCCAGAAGGTGGGTTTTTTTTAAGGTTGTGTCAAAGTACCCTACTGTACACCTATATTGCTCTGTCTCCCTCTTTCTGTGCCTCTCTTCTTTTTGTCAATATTCCTTTTACCCACCCCCTCTCCTTTCTCTATTTTTCTTTTTTTCTTTCTTATCACTCGGTCCTCCTTTCTTTCATCCCTTTTTTGCTCTTCATCCTTCTCACCCTTCTGGTCCTGTAACCCTTAGTCCACAGGCACAAGAACTTAAAGAGCAAGAGGAAGTGAAAGGAAAATTAGGGTAAGGAAACAGATAAAAGAAATCACTCATGAGGAAGAATCAGCAGAAAACTCCAGGCAACATGAAGAACCAGTCCAGAACAACCCTGCCAAGGGACCATGAGGTAGCTACTGCAGAGGATTCCACCTATACAGAAATGTTAGGAATGACAGAAAGGGAATTTAGAATACACATGTTGAAAACAATGAAAGAAATGATGGAAACAATGAAGGAAACTGCTAATAAAGTGGAAAATAACCAAAAGGAAATTCAAAAACAGAATCAAATCAGAGATGAATGATATGAAGAATATAAAAAGGATATAGCAGAGCTGAAGGAAATGAAACAGTCAATCAGGGGAACTTAAAGATGCAATGGAAAGTATCAGCAACAGGTTAGACCATGCAGAAGAAAGAATTTCAGAGGTAGAAGACAAAGTTTTTGAGATAACTCAGATAGTAAAAGAGGCAGAAAAGAAGAGAGAGAAAGCAGAACATTCACTGTCAGAATTATGGGACATTATGAAGCGTTCCAACATACGAGTTATAGGAATTCCAGAAGGGGAAGAAAAATGCCCCAGAGGAATGGAAGCCATACTAGAGAATATTATAAAAGAAAATTTCCCAAATATCACCAAAGATTCTGACACACTGCTTTCAGAGGGATATTGGACCCCAGGTCGCCTCAACTCTAACCGAGCTTCTCCAAGACACATTGTGATGAACCTGTCCAAAGTCAAGACAAAAGAAAAGATTCTGCAAGCTGCCAGGAGTAAGCGCCAGTTGACCTACAGGGGCAAATCCATCAGAGTGACCGCAGACTTCTCTAATGAAACTTTCCAAGCAAGAAGACAATGGTCATCTACCTTTAATCTACTTAAACAGAACAATTTCCAGCCCAGAATTCTATACCCTGCTAAGCTAAGCTTAAAAATTGACAGAGAAATCAAATCATTTACGGATATACAAACATTGAGGAAATTTGCCACAATAAGACCAGCTCTACAGGAAATACTTCAACCTGTTCTGCACACTGACCACCACAATGGATCAGCAGCAAAGTAAGACTCAGAAATCAAAGGACAGAACCTAACCTCCACACTGATGCAAAAGATAAAACTAAGCAATGGACTCTCACAAAATAAGACGAATAGAATACTACCACACTTATCAATTATCTCAATAAATGTTAATGGCTTGAATTCCCCACTGAAGAGACATAGATTGGCTGACTGGATTAAAAAACACAAGCCATCCATTTGCTGTCTGCAAGAAACACACCTGGCTTCAAAAGACAAATTAAAGCTCCGAGTCAAGGGTTGGAAGACAATTTTTCAGGCAAATGGAATTCAGAAGAAAAGAGGAGTTGCAATCTTATTTTCAGATACATGTGGAATTAAAGCAACTAAAGTCAAAAAAGATAAAGATGGTCACTTTATATTGGTCAAGGGAAAAATACAACAAGAAGACATTTCAATTCTAAATATTTATGCACCCAATTTAAATGCTCCCAGATTCTTGAAACAGACCTTACTCAGTCTGAGCAATATGATATCTGATAATACCATCATAACAGGGGACTTTAACACTCCTCTTACAGAGCTGGACAGATCCTCTAAACAGAAATTAAACAAGGATATAAGAGATTTAAATGAGACCCTAGAACAACTGTGCTTGATAGACACATATAGAACACTCCACCCCAAAGATAAAGAATATACATTCTTCTCATCACCCCATGGAACATTCTCCAAAATTGATCATATCCTGGGACACAAAACAAATATCAGCAGAATCAAAAGAATTGAAATTTTACCTTGTATCTTCTCAGACCATAAGGCACTAAAGGTGGAACTCAACTCTAACAAAAATGCTCAACCCCACCCAAAGGCATGGAAATTAAACAATCTTCTGTTGAATAACAGATGGGTGCAGGAAGAAATCAAACAGGAAATCATTAACTTCCTTGAGCATAACAACAATGAAGACACAAGCTACCAAAACCTGTGGGATACTGCAAAAGCAGTTTTGAGAGGAAAATTCATCACTTTAGATGCCTACACTTGAAAAACAGAAAGAGAGCGCATCAACAATCTTACAAGCCATCTTATGGAATTGGAAAAAGAAGAACAATCTAAACCTAAACTCAGTAGAAGAAAAGAAATATCCAAAATCAAATCAGAGATCAATAAAATTGAAAACAAAAGAATCATTCAGAAAATTAATGAAACAAGAAGTTGGTTTTTTGAAAAAATAAATAAAATAGATAAACCATTGGCCAGACTAACGAGGAATAGAAAAGTAAAATCTCTAGTAACCTCAATCAGAAATGATAAAGGGGAAATAACAACTGATCCCACAGAGATACAAGCGATCATCTCTGAATACTACCAGAAACTCTATGCCCAGAAATTTGACAATGTGAAGGAAATGGATAAATATTTGGAATCACGCCCTCTCCCTAGACTCAGCCAGGAAGAAATAGAGCTCCTGAACAGACCAATTTCAAGCACTGAGATCAAAGAAACAATAAAAAAATCTTCCAACCAAAAAATGCCCTGGTCCAGATGGCTTCACTCCAGAATTCTATCAAACCTTCAAGGAAGAGCTTATTCCTGTACTGCAGAAATTATTCCAAAAAATTGAGGAAGAAGGAATCTTCCCCAACACATTCTATGAAGCAAACATCAACCTGATACCAAAACCAGGAAAAGACCCAAACAAAAAGGAGAATTTCAGACCAATCTCACTCATGAATATAGATGCAAAAATTCTCAACAAAATCCTAGCCAAAAGATTACAGTTTATCATCAAAAAAGTCATTCATCATGATCAAGTAGGCTTCATCCCAGGGATGCAAGGCTGGTTTAACATACGCAAGTCCATAAACGTTATCCACCATATTAACAGAGGCAAAAATAAAGATCACATGATCCTCTCAATAGATGCAGAAAAAGCATTTGATAAAATCCAGCATCCTTCTCTAATTAGAACACTGAAGAGTATAGGCATAGGTGGCACATTTCTAAAACTGATTGAAGCTATCTATGACAAACCCACAGCCAATATTTTACTGAATGGATAAAACTCAAAGCTTTTCCTCTTAGAACTGGAACCAGACAAGGTTGTCTTCTGTCACCTTTACTATTCAACATAGTGCTGGAAGTTCTAGCCAATACCATTAGGCAAGACAAGGAAATAAAGGGAATCCAAATGGGAGCAGAGGAGGTCAAACTCTCCCTCTTTGCTGACGACATGATCTTATACTTAGAGAATCCCAAAGACTCAATCACAAGACTCCTAGAAGTCATCAAAAAATACAGTAATGTTTCAGGATATAAAATCAATGTCCACAAGTCAGTAGCCTTTGTATACACCAATAACAGTCAAGATGAGAAGCTAATTAAGGACACAACTCTCTTCACCATAGTTTCAAAAAAAAAATGAAATACCTAGGAATATACCTAACGAAGGAGGTGAAGGACCTCTATAAAGAAAACTATGAAATCCTCAGAAAGGAAATAGCAGAGGATATTAACAAATGGAAGAACATACCATGCTCATGGATGGGAAGAATCAACATTGTTAAAATGTCTATACTTCCCAAAGCAATCTACCTATTCAATGCCATTCCTATCAAAATACCAACATCATACTTTCAAGATTTGGAAAATCTTTTTGCGTTTTGTATGGAACCAGAAAAAAACCCGTATAGCTAAGGCAGTTCTTAGTAATAAAAATAAAGCTGGGGGCATCAGCATACCACATTTTAGTCTGTACTACAAAGCCATAGTGGTCAAGACAGCATGGTACTGGCACAAAAACAGAGACATAGACACTTGGAATCGAATTGAAAACCAAGAAATGAAACTAACATCTTACAACCACCTAATCTTTGATAAACCAAACAAGAACATACCTTGGGGGAAAGACTCCCTATTCAATAAATGGTGTTGGGAGAACTGGATGTCTACATGTAAAAGACTGAAACTGGACCCACACCTTTCCCCACTCACAAAAATTGATTCAAGATGGATAAAGGACTTAAATTTAAGGCATGAAACAATAAAAATCCTCCAAGAAAGCATAGGAAAAACACTGGAAGATATTGGCCTGGGGAAAGACTTCATGAAGAAGACTGCCATGGCAATTGCAACAACAAAAAAAATAAACAAATGGGACTTCATTAAACTGAAAAGCTTCTGTACAGCTAAGGAGACAATAACCAAAGCAAAGAGACAACCTACACAATGGGAAAGGATATTTGCATATTTTCAATCAGACAAAAGCTTGATAACAAGGATCTATAGAGAACTCAAATTAATCCACATGAAAAAAGCCAACAATCCCATATATCAATGGACAAGAGACATGAATAGAACTTTCTCTAAAGATGACAGATGAATGGCTAACAAACACATGAAAAAATGTTCATCATCTCTATATATTAGAGAAATGCAAATCAAAACAACCCTGAGATATCATCTAACCCCAGTGAGAATGGCCCACATCACAAAATCTCAAAACTGCAGATGCTGGCGTGGATGTGGAGAGAAGGGAACACTTTTACACTGCTGGTGGGACTGCAAACTAGTACAACCTTTCTGGAAGGAAGTATGGAGAAACCTCAAAGCACTCAAGCTAGACCTCCCATTTGATCCTGCAATCCCATTACTGGGCATCTACCCAGAAGGAAAAAAATCCTTTTATCATAAGAATACTTGTACTAGACTGTTTATTGCAGCTCAATTTACAATCGCCAAAATGTGTAAACAGCCTAAATGCCCACCAACCCAGGAATGGATTAACAAGCTGTGGTATATGTATACCATGGAATACTATTCAGCCATTAAAAAAAATGGAGACTTTACTTCCTTCGTATTAACCTGGATGGAAGTGGAAGACATTATTCTTAGTAAAGCATCACAAGAATGGAGAAGCATGAATCCTATGTACTCAATTTTGATATGAGGACAATTAATGACAATTAAGGTTATGGGGGGGAAGCAGAAAGAGGGATGGAGGGAGGGGAGTGGGGCCTTGGTGTGTGTCACACTTTATGGGGGCAAGACATGATTGCAAGAGGGACTTTACCTAACAACTGCAATCAGTGTAACCTGGCTTATTGTACCCTCAATGAATCCCCAACAATAAAAAAAAAAAAAAATTGCGGAAAGTAGGGCCAGGCATGGTGGCTCATGCCTGTAATCCTAGTACCTTGGGAGGGTGAGGAGGGAAGATTGCTTGAGCTCAGGAGTTCAAGACCAGCCTGAGCAAGAGCAAGACCCTGTCTCTAAAAATAGAAAAAAACTAGCTGGGCATTGTGACAGGTACCTGCAGTCTCAGCTACTCTGGAGACTGAGGTGAAAGGGTTCTTTTGAGGACAAAAGTTTGAGGTTTCTGTGAGCTAGGCTGATGCCACAGCACTCTACCCAGGACGATAGAGTGAAACTCCGTCTCAAAAAAAAAAAATTCTGAAAGTAGATCATAAGTGTTCTCACCACAAAAAGTTATAAATATATGAGGTAATGCATATATTAAATAGCTCAATTTTTGGCTTGGCACCTGTAGCTGAGCTGGCGGGTTTGCATCCAGCCCAGGCCTGCCAAGCAGCAATGACAACTACAACCAAAAATTAGCAAGGCATTGTGGCGGGCACCTGTAGTCCCAGCTACTTGGGAGGTGAGGCAACAGAATCACTTGAGCCAAGGAGTTGGAAGTTGCTTTGAGCTGTGATGCCACAGCACTCTACCCAGGGAGACAGCTTGAGGCTCTGTCTCAAAAAAAAAAAAAAAATTAGCTCAATTTTGCAATTTCACAATGTATACATATTTCAAAATATGTACAACATGATAAATATATACAATTTTTGTTAATTAAAGTAGTATATTATTTTTAAATAAATTAAATTAAAAGAATAAAGTAAACCATTATGTATTGTTAGGGAGAGCTCGCCAATGTATACTGTGAAATAAAAAAGCTAGTTACAGGAATAGATGCCCATCTGTTTAAGAATATGTTTGTGTGTGTATTTGAATATACATACAAAATTTCCAGAAGATTATACAGAATCTATTGACAGTGGTTTGTCCAGGCAGTGCGACTGGAGAAATATGGGGAAGGGGACTAATATTGTTTGCCTTATACTCACTGCCATGGTTTTAAAATTTTTAATATGGATGTGTACTACTTTTATAATGTGATATACTAATAAAAAGATCAACAAAGTACAGTTAAATGAAGTTTCTCTTTTCTATTAATGCAGTGCTAGCACAGTGCTCAGGAAGCAGGAAAAGAGGACAGAAGATCTGCTGCATGCCTCCCTGGAAACCTAGTAGGGCAGAAACCAACTTTATAGGATTCTTCCCAGACAAAAGTTTCAGGAGGCACAACATGTGGAGTTTAAAAGCTGGAGCTCTAAAGTAAGGCTTGGCTGGGTTCCTGGCTCTACTATATGCTATATGTAAGACCTTTAGCAAGATATTTAGTCTCTAATCTTCATTCTCTTATCTATAAGGTGAAGAAAAATATTAGTGCCCTCCTCCTAGAATTGCTGTGGGGATAAAATAAAATAATGTACAAAGAACACTAAGTCAGAGCCCAGCACACAGTAAGCCCTCAAATATCAGTAGCAGTGTAGACTTTGTGTTTGTTGTTATTTTTATTATTACATCATAATCTGAGGCAATTGAGTCCCATTCTGAGGGCATATAATGAATAATTGTAAAGTGTGTTGTTTAGGTCCCAAGAAGTCCTGCCACAAATGAGCCCCAAAATCTCAGAAAGTCATAGCAGAGGATGACAAAAAAAATAATAACTTTCAATTATATAGCATATTTCAGTCTACTAAACATTTTTTAGTACATCATCTCATTTGACCTCAAAACAATCTTGTGGGGATGGATTTTGTTAAAACTTGTTAATTTCTTTTCTGAATCTATTGAAATGTCATCATTATATGATTTTTCTTCTTTACTCTGTTAATATGAAGAAATGCTATTATTTTTTTAATGTTGAGCTAACTTTGAAGTTTTTGAATAAGCCTCATTTTGTCTTATACATTATTCTTTCTATATATTATGGGAACAAATTTGTTTTTTTTTTTTTTTTGTTTGTTTGTTTGTTTGTTTGAGATAAGAGTCTCACTCTGTCACTCAAGCTAGAATGCCATGGCCTAACTCACAACTACCTCAAATGCCTGGGCTCCAGCAATCCTCCTGCCTCAGCTTCCTGAGTAGCTGGGACTACAGGCACGCACTACAACATCCAGCTAATTTTTCTATTTTTAGTAGAGATGGGGCCTCACTTTGTTCAGGCCATTATTATCCTTTTTAATGTCTGTAGGATCTGTAGTGATATCTCATTTTTCCTTCATATGGCTATTGTGCTTTCTTTTTATCTTGATAAATATTGCTGTTTTATCAATTTTATTAGCTTTTTCAAAGAATCAAGTTCTGGCATTGTTAATTTTCTCTGTTGTTTTTCTTTTTGTTTCTCTGAAAAAATAAAATAAATGAATGAATCAATAAAATAAATCTTGCTTTTACTACTTTGAATTTACTCTTTTTCTATACTCTTAAATTGTAAACTTGAAACATTGATCTTAAACCTTTCTTCTTTTCTAATACAACATTTAAAGCTGGTATATTTCCATTAAGCAAAATTCTAGCAGGACCCTACAATTTTTGATACACTACATTTTCATTACCATTCAATTAAAACATTTTCTAACTTCTCTTGTGATTTTTTTCTTTTGATCTGTGGTATGGTTTACTTAGAAGTCTTCTTTAATTTCTAAATATTTGGAAATTTAGCCAGGCATGGTGACTCATGCCTATAAGCCTACTGCTTTAGGAGGCTGAGGTGGGAGGATCACTTGAGACAAGGAGTTCAAAACCAGCCTAGGCTGTCTTGAGCGAATTTTAACAAATTTAAAAATAGCCAGGTGTGAATGTGGTGTTATATGCCTGTAGTCCTACCTAGTCAGGAAGCTGAAACAGAAGGATTGTAGGAGTTTGAGGCTGTTCGGGAGCTATGATCATATCACGATACTCCAGCTTAGGCAAAAGAGTGAGTCTCTGTCTTTAAAAAAATAAATATTTGGAGGCTTTTAAAAAGATACTCTTTACTTCTATATTGTTCAAACTATTCCTGGTATGTCAAGATTTTTTTTTTTTTTTTTGGCATGGTGTTGAATTAAAACCTGCAGGATTTTGATCTTTTGAAGTGTACTGAGACTTATTTTACATACCAGTTTGTGGTTGATCTACACATTATTGGGTATAAATTTCATCCTGCAGTTCTTCAGCATAGTGTTCTATAAATGTTAATTAGGTTAAATTGGTTAACAACATTATTCAGATCTTCTATATCTCTCAGTTACCAAGAGAGGAATGTTAAAATTTCTATCACTGTGGATGTTTCTATTTTCCCTTTTAGTTCTGTCAGTTTTTGATTCACATATATCTATATATACTTCTTTTTTTTTGAGATAGAGTCTCACTTTGTCACCCTTGGTAGAGTGCCATGGCATCATAGCTCACAGCAACTTTTAAAATCACTTTTGGGCTCAAGTGATTCTCTTCCCTCAGCCTCCCAAGTAGCTGGGACTACAGGCATCCATCTCAACACCTGGCTATTTTTAGAGACGAGGTCTTACTCTTGCTCAAACTGGTCTCAAATCAGTGAGCTCAGGCAATCAACCCTCCTCAGCCAATGTTATTCCATTGTCTTCTGGCTTCCACTGTTTATGATGAGAAGTCAACCATAATTCACATCATCATTCCTCTATATGCAATGTGTCGTTTTTCTCTGGCTATTTCCAAGATTTCATTTTTATCTTTGATGTTCAGTAGTTTGACCATGAGAGAACTACATGTGGTTTATTTGTATTTATCCTGCTTGGGCACTCGTTGACATTTTGATAGTCCTATATTTTTTCCAAGTCTGGGGAAGTTTTGATAAGTTCCACTGAGTTGCAATAAGTTCTACCCAGGGAGACAGCTTGAGGCTCTGTCTCAAAAAAAAAAAAGTATATATAGATGAATCCACAGAAATTATCCAATCTGAAGAACAGAGAGAAACAAGATTTATAAAAAAACAGAACCTTAGTGACCTGTGGAAATATATATCTATTTGGACCATGTATGTAGCTGGAATACCAGATGGAAAAATAAAGGAGGAGGAAAAAATATTTGAAGAAATAATATTATCCTTGAATGAAGGCATTGGACCGGAAGAAATCTGAGGCCCCTTCCTGTACAATTCATGAGAAAGAGATTTACCAGAAACAATGTAGAAGTTACTTTAGAGTAAAATAGGTTATATCCTGCACTCAAGCAGCTGAGGATAAAGAACACCTCTTCTTAAGGGAAACTGCCTTGCTCATAGCTTTGGCTTCTTAGAGACTCACAGGATCTTGTCCCTCAGTGACAATGCCCAGCGTGAACAGATGAGCTAGCCATCAGATTCCCTCTCTAAAAGTCTGAACTAAGACTACAGAGACAACCAGTAGTTGGATGCAGATATTGATGAAAATGTTTGTGAGGTAGGGAGAAACTAGAGCAGCCACAATGAGCTGGAAGCACACTAAAGTTACAAAGGATTTGAGACTATGGAAAATCTGACTGGTTGAAAAATGAGATAGGTAGCTTTCCAATTCCTCATCCTAGGTGGTCAGAAAGAGTAGAAAAGACTTGGGCATACCATGCAGAGGAACAAAATCATTAACAAAGACACAGAGGCATGGAACTAGGTGTCTATCCAAGGATCAACAGATTATTTTATCCATTTATACTCCAATTTGTCCCTAGACAAAGTTTGAGGCTAAATAAATGACTCATTGATAAAACAAGTTGAGAGAAAATAGATGTGAGGTAAGAATAAAAGTAGGAAAATAAACATAACACTAGAACTAGAGTGAGTAGCAAAATCAGGCTACTTTGACTAGGATGAAGGAGGCAAGAATTGCTTCTTCTACAGGCGAAGAACGAAAAATTAGTGTTCAGAGTATTTTAGTACATACCTTTCCATCATTCACTTATTCACTCATCAACCAACTCATTCAATCATTATCCATTCACCTAGTAGTTATTAAGCATCCACTGTATGCCAGGTTCTAATATGACAGCTAAAGAAGAACCACGGTTCAATTGGTTCTCACTCCCAAAGGTCTCTGTATAGGACATGAGATAAATAAAGACATAAATTCACCAAACAAACCAGAATCTAGTGACTCTATGAGTAGGACAAAGTGTTGTCAGACTCAAAGCAGTGAAACTGAAGTTTGATCAATAGCTATGTCCTTTGGTTGCTTCTTCCACACAACTCTGTTGGAGCTCAGTGACTGTGAAAACTGAGCACTCCATATAAATTCCTAACTGGCAGAAAACAATTTCATGTGGCTTGCTCACAGCTGGAGCCAGAGAATCAACATTACTCCTCAGTATCAGCTTGCAGACTGCAAAGCCTAGTGATAAGCACAAGAGCCCTTGCCATTATTATTCAAGTACCTGGCATGTACCAAGTACTAACAATGTAGTAGACTCCACAGTACACAGGGGAGAAGACTAAGTTCTGGCCTCAAATGCTCACAGCTGGCTTGTAATCTGATAATTGTGCATGACAAACCTCAGACCATAACTCTGAAAATAGCATGACTATAATCATAACAAAATGGAACAGCCATTGGCAAAATTTGTTTTCTAGTTATCACTTCCAGAGGGAATTCCATAACACCACTACACGAAGGGAGAAAAAAATTCTTTCAACTCTCTGCTGCTAAACCTCAAAATTATCATCATCTGCATCCATCCTTTCTCCTCTCCTGTTACAAAGAGTTCCTCCTCCTGTCCACAACTGATCCATTTCCATCTCCTCAGAGACTAGCTCTAGTCATTATTTAATCTTTCTTCTTTCTTTCTTTCTTTATTTATTTTTGGAGATAGAATCTCACTATGTCGCCCTGGATAGAGTGCCGTGGTGCCACAGTTCATAGCAACCTCAAACTCTTGGACTTAAGCGATTCTCTTACCTCAGCCTCCCAAGTAGCTGGGACTACAGATGCCCACCACAACACCTGGCTATTTTGTTGTTGTTATAGTTGTCATTGCTGTTTTAGCTGACCCAGGCTGGTTTCAAACCATTGTGCTACAGGCGCCAAGACATTAATCTTTCTTCTTAATCATCAACTTCTTTCTCTATCTGGGGCCCTTCCCTGTAGCACTTAGTATATTCAATTTTTATTTTCAGCTTTAAAAAAAAAATCCTAGTCTATATGATCTTTACTGCCTTCTTAGCTCAATTCAGTCTAGCTTTTACCTCTGAAATTGTTTTTTCCAAGGTCTCTAATAATTTTCTAGTTATTAAATCTAATGGCTATGTCTGGGTGCTTATCTTCACTGACACCTTAGCAGCATAACACATCACACAGCTAACCACACTAGAAACACAGTCTTCCTTTAGCTTCTGGGACATTATTTTTCCTTGTCTTATTTTTCTGGTTACTCTTCCTTATTCTCTATTTTTTACTTCTTCTGTACAAATCCTAAATGCTGGTATTCCTCCCAGAAGTCTTTCCTGATTGCCCCAGAATCAGTGTCAGAATCCCCTCTCACATGTTTCCATAGCATCCAAGGCTAGCTCCCTCACCACATTTCATTATTCACTCAGTATCATTCATTGAGAGCTTTTGGCATGATGGCCACTGTGTTAGGAGCTGAGAATATAGATTTAAGCAGAGACATTCACAGGCCTTGCTCTTGAGGAGCTCACAGTCTAATGGGAGAGACATACAATAATCACATAATTACACAAGTAAGTGAATAATTACAAACTGTGATGCCTGCTATGGAAAAAAGGAACATAGAACAATAAGTCTGTATAATAGAAGACACTTAACCCTATCTTCAATAAAAAGGTAGGGAGCATTGGAGTGGGTTGTGGGGGTTGACTTTTGGGCTAAAATCTTAGGAGTAAGTATGTGGGAAGGAGGGCGTGAAGAGTGTTCCAGAAAGAGAGGATAGCAAATAAAACTGAAATATAGAAATACTGGGGGAAGAGTAGTACAAGTTAAAGTTTAGAGATCCAGATGGGTCTCAGCTCATATGGGCCCCTGAAGGGTTATCTAAAAATCTGGTTCCTATCCTAACAGCAATGGGTGATCACTGAAGTGTTGTCAGTGGGAGATGGCATAATCAGATTGGCAGTTTGAAAAGATCACTCTTGATGCAGTACAGAGAATGGATTGGAAAGGGTATGAGAGGTTGAGGTCGTTACCAGGCTATTACAACATTCTGCATGAGAGATGATTGTAGATTCAGGTATGGAGGTAGAAGTAAATATGAAAAAAGTGGTTTGAGTTGCGAGATATTTAGTAGGTAAAGGGGTAAAAGAGCATATCTAGGGCTTGAGGACGACAGGAGAAGGGTCACAAGACTGAGGATATCTTATTTTGGACATCTAGAAACACAACTTCCCCATGGATTCTGCTCACCTCCTGTCCTTTCTTCCATGGATTCCAGACCTCATCATCTGGAATCCATCCAGACTCAAAATCTCTGAATCACCCAAGATTCTTTTCTGACCTTGTGCCCAATCCTGATCACTTCCCCCTAGTCACCTTTCATCTAGATCAATATTTCTGAAAGTATTGCTTCAAAGGGGCCTGGTGAGAGACTATAAAATAGTCCAAAACACAAGCCTTTTCTTTGGCTTTTACAGATGAATGATGTAGAATTCCAGACTTTGATTTTTTTTTTTTATGGTAACCAACTGAGTTATAAAGAGGTACTAAAATTTGTTAGTCATAAACTAAAATTAGCTTTTAACTGGAGTTGACAGAAGACTCTAATTCGGTTTTCTACTAAGAAGTCTGGCTGCCAGGCAATGTTTGGCAATGCTGCAAAGCTCCTCCTGCACATGCAATCAGTGGCATTCTCATAATTTTCAGGAAGGACACTTTGTTATTGGGGCATTACCAGTGATGTTTTGAGCTAGTCATGGTTTATGGTCCCTGAAATTCACGCATTTTAATTATAAATTATGAGTTATAGAGTTCCATCATTACTCATTTTACTAGTCCATGGGTTATTTGATTAATTCTAAGGGGTAGAGGAATTTACCTCTCTGACCTTATCTCCTGCCTCTTTCTCCACCCTTCCTTGCTAATCCAGAACGTGTGTAGTAGACTCCCATCTCAGAGACTTTATACTTGCTATGCCATCTGTCTAGTATGCTTCCGCCACATACACAGATATTGCATAGCCAGCTCTTTCATTTCCTTTGGGTTCTTGTTCAAATGTCCCCTTTGTGAGGCCCTCCCTGACCACCTGGTTGCCTGAACTTCTTAGTCTACTTCCCTGATTTATTTTTCTTCTTGTCACTATTACTATCTGATATACTATATGTTTTACTTATTTGTTTATTCAAAATTTACCTCCAACTAAAAGATAAGCTCCATGAGAACAGGGACTTTTTTCTTTTTTTTTTGAGATAGTCTCACTATGTTGCCCTCAGTAGAGTGTGGTGTCACAACTCACAGCAACCTCAAACTCTTGGGCTTAAGCAATTCTCTTGCCTCCGCCTCCCAAGTAACTGGGACTACAGGCACCCGCCACAACGCCCGGCTATTTTTTGTTGCAGTTTGGTGGCACTCCCCACCAATCTCCCCATTCAGGTATATTTCACCTTCCTATCTTTCAAACACACTCAGATGAAAATTTCCAAAGAATATCTCAGGCAATCAGGATTCATATTCAATTCATTTTCCCAGAACTTAATATACTACACGTATTGTGGTAGGTATAGGGGAATCAACAACGAACAAGTCAGACATGATCCTTGCCATAACAGAGTTATAGTCTAGTAGAGATACCAACCTATATCACCCTATTCTGCCACCACAAAAGGGACTTAATCATTGTAGGAGAATAAGAAGGTCAAGCTGAGACTTTAAGTATGGCTAGGAGATGGAAGGGATTTGTGGCAGGGGAAAGTAGAAGAGATGGCAGCAGACAGAAAAGATCGTACCAGGCAGACAGAAGAAACAGGCAGTTTCAAAAGCCTAGAGGAGAAAGAGAGTGTGTATATCACTTCTAGGAAGTGATGGAAGTTCAGTTTGCTGGGAATGCAGAATTTTCACAGAGCAATAGGGAGAACTAAATAAGGATGAATAGCAAAGGCTAGACCATGCAGGGCCTTGCAGGCCATACCTAGCAAATTGGACATTTGGGACTTTATCCTGAGAGTAGCAGGAAGCCACTAAAAAGTCTGATCAGTGCAGTGATAGAGTTTAAACTTTTATTCTATTTACATGAATATATTTTAAACTCTTCCCTATTCCCTAACAAACTCATCCATAACCTTCCCTTAACTCGGCAGACATCCAAGTCCTTCTTGCCTCCTCCCTAAAGCCTTACTGTTACTTCATGCCATCTTCCCTTACCTTTATTTACCTGTGTCCTGTCTCCCTCATTGAACTGAGCTCCCAGAGGAGAGGGACAACTTCTCAAATACCTCTAGGTTATCTCATACCCAATTAGCACTGACCCAAACTGGGCTTCACTGAGACAAGAGAATGATGAAGTACACAACCCAGTCTTTTTTCTCAGACCCACAGATGCCAGTAGTTAGGCTGTACTACCCTTCCCTCCAGGGGGCAGTGCTGAAGTGTTCAGAAACAGTTAACGCAGGCTTCTCTGCTTAACTCTCTGCTGTCACCTCTCTGTTCTCAGTGTAACTAGTCTCCAGTATTTCTCTTAATGGGCTGGAAAAACTCATCCTCAAGCTTGTTCAAGCTTCAAGTTACTAGAAAAGACAAATCTAATCTATAATGACAGAAGGCAGACCAATGGCATGGCAGGGCTGAGCCAATAGGGAGAACTGACCTGGATGAAGAACAGGGAACTTCTTGGGATAAAGTACCCTGCATCTTGATTGTGGTGGTGGCTCACAAGTATATATATTTGTCAAAACTTGTCAACATGTACAACTAGAATGTTCCATTTTATTGTAATAAACCAGACTTAAATACTGTTGCTTTAAAAACAAACTGCCTGTAAATAAAGGGTCAGTAGGCCCCAGTACAGCACATGAACTTTGAAACACATCTCAACCCCAACTAAGGCATGACCATATGGGAATAGTAGTTTCCCCATGGCTGCAGAAATCCAAGAAAGATAGGTCCATCTGCTATAGAAGACCAGGTAAAAGAAGCAGAGTCCCAAAGGCTAATATGGAGGAGTACAGACCAAAACAAAGTAAAGTCACAAAAAGCATACACGCAGAAATTTGTTCTTGAAGCTTCAATACACCTAGGCTTGACTGAGGTAAATTTAGACTAAATCAATAGAAGTCCTGCTTTACAGAGCTAGAAACTTCACATTAGCCACAGAGTGATACTTTATTAAGGGTTTGGAAAAAGTGATTCCTGAGGGATTAAGTGGCTTCACCACTGAGAGCTCCTGGAGAAGCTGGGTCTACCTTACCCTACATGGTGATACTGAGGAGGAAATCAGAACTCTGGGTTCCATGGGTTAAGGGAGGGGACTTTTGGGCTTTTTTTGTGAGAAAAGATGACATCTGGCTAGGTGGCAACAAGAACATTATGTTCACAATTTGAACACAATGTTCACATTGACTCACCCAGCAATGTCACAGGAGTGGGCCAGGGGCTCACAGGGGAGAGAGAAATTTAAGGTTCTAGAAATAGTTAGAAGCCAGTGTTTATATCGTCCAGTGTGTGAGTGTGTGGAGGGAGAGGCGGGGACGGGGATAGAAAAAGAACCTCTCTCTTCTTCCTCTTTGCTGACCCCTCTCTCTTCACAAGTCTTCCAGCACAGAAACTCTAAACCAGATTCCTACATATAATCTGTCCTGTGTCTCCTGTACAGTTTTCTTGCACCCCATCTGTGGGATCTCAAAAGGCAAGGCCTATGTCCCCTACTTTGTCCGGCTTTGAGCACACAGCAAAAGATTGGACAAATAGCTCCTTAAGGACAAGAATGTGAAGACAATGAGGAATGGAACTGGTAGGAGTGGGCCTGGGGGGCATTAAAGAGGATGGACTCGTCAGGATGAGTATGTGGAGCAAGTGGAATGAGGGGATGGGAGCGGTGAGGTTAGAAGAGTAGGAAAGAGTTTAGAAACAGTGGGTTAAAAGTAATGTGGGAGATGGAGCCAGGATCAGTGAGGGAGAGCAGTTCAGAGTCACAAGTCAGTGGGCATGGAGGCCAGAGGTCACAAGAGAGAGAGGTTGGGGTTCAATAAAGAAAACATCAAAGATCAGAAGACGTATTATCAATGGTGATGATAATGGCGGCGGAGGTCAGAGGTCAGCAGGAGAGGGCAGGTGGGGCAGTGCGTTACCTGCCTACGAGTCTGTTTAGGGGGCATCTTCGCAGAAGCAGAAATCTCAACCCCTGGAGAGCCTGCAAAACGCTCCCTTGCCTGAGGACAAGAAATGTGTCCGTCAGCTCGACCACGCACAGGAAAACTGAACTCTCTTCCACTTCAATTCCCAGTCGCAGGGGTTCTTTGGGGACAGCAGTCGCGGTGGGTCCGGGTGCCCTTGCAGTATAGAGTCAACTCCTCCCTGACGCGGTTACCCAGCAACCGATGGGCTGCCCAGGCGCAGGCGCCTCTAGCGGTCCTGGCGAGGAGGCGGGGCTGGGCGCGCGGCAAGCTTCAGTCTACACTAAGCCCCGCCCTTCAGGATAACACCACCCACTGCCGCCCTCATTCGGGTCTCCGGCTTGTGGGAAGGGCTGGGGCACCCAGGCACCGCCTCCTCATGTATAATGCAGGATCCGGGCGGTGTCCCGGACCCGGAAGTGGAGTTGCCGAGTCACCGCAGTGGCTGAGCTGCTGACAGGAGGCGGCGGCGGAGTAGGAGGCGAGGCGAGACCGGCGGCTCTGCTCCGCCATAGCCGCGGTAGCGCCAAGGCAGCCCACAGAGCCACGCCGGCCTCAGCCACTCTGCGAACCTCTCGCCCCCCGCCCACCCGTCTAACCGCCCGGCCGCCTGCCCGGCCGCCTGGTCTGTGGCGGCCTAGTCTGCACCACCCTCAGGGCTCCTGGGGCCGCCGCCCCGCGCGGTCCCATTGGCGTCCCCGGCCGCGCCCGGCCCCTGGCCCGCTCGCCTGCCGGCACCATGATGGAGGAGATCGACCGGTTCCAGGTGCCCACCGCGCACTCGGAGATGCAGCCGCTGGTGAGGGGGCGGGCGGCGGGCAGGCCAGGGCCTGGAGGAGGCGCCGCTTGAGGGGGAGGGAGGGAATCTGGCCGTGGGGATTGTGCCGAGGGGGCGCCATCGAATGGGGTAAAGAGAGCTCTGAAAATGCATTGGCAGGTGAGGAGGACTTGTAGGACAAGAAAGCCGTGGGAAAATACACCGGGTGAGAGCAAAGGAACCTTTAAGGGCTGAGGGCGCTGTCGGCTGAGGCAGAGAGCCGTCCAGTGGAAAGGGGGGGCACAATGGTGCACACCGCTAGCGGAGGCCCATACCGGGAGATGGCAAGAGAGCTGTTATAGGGCACCTCAGGCCGTACGCCCAGGGGGCTGATAGGGGACAAGGACGCATTTAGCCATAGAGGCCTGTGATGCTTAGGGCGGGGAGCAGTCAAGCTATGAGAGATTGGAAATAGGATTTTAGAAAAGGAGGGGCCTGCTCGCCTGTCCGCTGGGTATGGATAGGAACACTGGGCCAGATCCAGGCACTCGTCTGGAGGGCACGGGGTCTGTGTAGGACCTGGGAATTCTGTTCTTTTCTGGAGGGAGCGCAGGCGTTCCAGGCTGTGGGTATCTGTACCCAGAAGGAACAGTGCGCGGCAGCGAGACAGAGAAATGGGTGCAGATGCAAGCGCTAGAGAACAGACGGGAGAGGAGGTGGGGCCGCTCTGGAGCCTCCTGTGTCCACCAGTTCGGAAAAGCCCCCATCATCCTAGGCTTACGTGCTTAGAGTCCTTTGCTGGGCGCGGATCCTGCCGCCTGTCAACGGTCCCAGAGTCAGGGAAAAATGATGTCATCCCTGCCGGCAAGGAGGGGAGGGCGACGTTGTGCACCAAGGCTAGGCCTAAGGGAGAATATGCCCGCTGGCCACCTCCTCTGGGGGCTACCTAACTCGCTTGTCTGCCTGGCGACAGGATGAGAGGCGCGGAGGCCTACTCAGCTGATAGAGAGAGAGAGAGAGAGAGAGAGAGAGAGAGAGAGAGAGAGAGAAGGGAGCACTCAGGTTCTGTTCGCATTTTTCCTTTGGAGTCGGAGAGCAGAATTGGAAGGAGGCAGAGTGGATTAGGAACCTGAAAGTGTGGATGCTTTCTTCTCCAAGCTCTACTGGAGCTGAACTCTCCAAGTTCTGAAGCTTTGGAGTTCCCTAAGTCTCCTCCGTGTTAGGGAGGTAGCCAGAAACAGGCTCTACCCTTGACCCCACAACTCCTGTCTGAGAGGTGCATTATGACTTCTGTGCAAGTAGTCTGCTCATTACAGCAGCCACCATGGGCCTTGGCAAGGACCCACCATGGCCTCTATCCCACACCTTTTGGAATATGATAGAGAATCATTAGTAACCACCCAGTAGGAAATAAGTGACTTTCCCCCTTTTGTGACTAGAAACCAAAAACAAAGAAGCTTTATAGAAGTGCACAATGTTAAACTGGAGAGAGAGATGCTCTAAGGCTTTTTCTTAGCCTGATGTCATCATTGGGTTATCTGGGAACCAGAAAATCCTAGAGAGAAATCCATTCCATGAACTTAAAGAAGGACTTTGGGATAGTTAAAGAGAACTTTCCTTTCTGGATTCTCTTTCCAGCCAAACTTGCTTGTTACACTAGATTGCCCTAGATTGTTTCCTGTACCAAGCATCTAATCAAGAACCAAAAAGGGTGGTGGATGAAGGAAGAGGAGGAGATTCAAGTGAGTCAGGAGAAGAAAGCAAAGGGTTAGTTTTCATCTCCTTTCTGGGGTTCCTGAGAAGGGAGTCAATAACTATCCAAGAAAAGGAGAATAGGAATAGGGCCACCAGGCTCTCTTAGTTCTCCTTGGTGCCTCTGTTATTGCCTGAAGTTCTGCATAGAGGTTTGGCTGAGTAGAGGATTCCTAAACTCTTTCTGGTCTGTGTGGCCCTGGAGTAGAAATGCTTATGGCAAAGAAGCACTTAGAAGAGCTGTCCTTCAGACTTTTTTTCTCAAGGGCTAAAGTAGCCCTTGTCTGCAGGAGAATACTTTGTGCAGGTTGAATAAGAGTCTTGTGGAAACATCAATATAGTCACCCCCCTTTAGTGGGTAATATACATTGCCCTACTTCTTGACACTGTCCCCGGGTTGTAGTCTAGAGGTACCCTAAAACTCTTTAAATGCCCTGTGTATTGTTGAGACCAGTAGAATCTTGTGTGGTATTTCTCCAGGAATTTTTTACAGGGGGCATAAGGAATCAAGATAGCATACTATAGAGGTAAAAGGCAGAAGAGAGAGCAAAATGGCTCATTGGGGTATTTGGGTAGATAATGAAAACTAAGATCCTAGGCTCAGACTCAACTGTGACCTGTATCATTTTTGCCATTATTTATTGAGACCTCTAGGTTCTCTCTTCTTTCCTAGACTATTTTCTCATTTATGAAGACAAACTATTTAAAGTTTGAACAATAGCTCCCCACACCACCTTCCAAAGACTATAGAGACCTGATACCATTGATTTGGCAGATTGATTCACCAATTAATTATTGAGCATCTGCCCTATCCGAGATACTACAGTAAGTATTAGGGAAACAGTGATTGGTTAAACAGATGTGGTGCTGTCCTCCTATAGCTCATAGTTCATAAAAAGTTTATTTCCTTACTTCTTCAGTGTGAGGCCCCCTGATGGCAGAGCAGGAGCTGCCTCCTCAAGCCCCAAGGTAATAGGGAATGCTGGTATCAGCATAACCCCTTTGTCAACCAAGCAGTATGGATAGAGGCATGTTACATGGACTCCATCATCAAATAACCCTCTCTAGCTCATACTAGTGGAAAGGATCTAGAGGCCATTCCTTACTTAGACAGATAAATTCTGTGGGGGAGCACATATTTTTAAAAAAAATTATTTACTTGAAAGAGAAACTCAAGCTTGGAGAGGAGGCCTGGGGGAGTGGCAGAAGCTGGGAGAGAAGGCACCGCCAGGATATATGGGTGTTTCCAAGGTGCTAATTAAGCATTAGTTCTCAGCTAGTGGGAGGAAGAGATCTCTGCCCTGTTATTGCTGCTGCTGCTGTCACAACTGCATGGAACCGCCTGTCTGGGATGGGAGTTTGCCTAAAGGGAATGGCTTTCCTCCTTTTCTTATCACACCAATTATTTAATTGGCCTGGCTGCATCTCAGCAGCTGAACCAGGCCTGGGCCTATCTCTGAGAGAGTTCCCCAGGGTCTCCTTATGAAAAAAATAAGAGCTGTTAGAGATCTATCCATTGGGTTTCATTCCTGCTGTTGTCTGTCTCCCAGCCAATCCTGAGTGTTTCTGAGCACAGATACTCCCAAAGAAACTGCCAGGGATGGGCACACTAGGTGTGTCAACTCTGTCTGAGCCATACACCTCACTGATCTAGAGACGCTCCCAACAGCTCAAGACTTTCTGTCGAGCAATTGGGTAAAGTTTGGGCTTTTGTTTGAGTAACAGGGATAGGCTCTCCGGCCTTATTGTCTGCTCTTCTGGTTGGTGCAGCTGCACAGTCTGTATCTTCTTTTTGGCAGCAATTGGAGAGGAAGAAATTTGTTGCAAGAAAAACAAATGGAGCTTTTAAGCACTTAATTGTATCAGGCATCACCCTGCCTCCTATACTCTCAGAGGCAAAAGAGACTTAAAGAATGGCATATGGCACCAGACAGATTCTACACACTTGAGAGAAATGCTAGTCTGGCCTCACTAAAACCAGGTTATCTGTTGTTAACTCTTTTTTTTTTTTATTTTTTTTCTTTTTATTAAACCATAGCTGTGTAGTTGTTAACTCTTTAGTTTATGAGCATTAGCTATGTATCTACTCAGTTCCAGGTATTTGAAGGATACAGACACAAGTGAGATCTCTCTTATAGGTGGCCAGGAGAAGGATGGACTCAAATGGCTACATTAGGGTTTGTAGATACATGTCAGAAAAGAGTGAATATCAATGGAGGTGTTCCTGAGAAAGAGTGACACTTCCCTTAAGAGAAGGTGAACAATGTCAAGGTTCTGACCCTTTGATTACATGAGCTTGGAAAGGAATTTCAGACTCTTATTGCCTTCTGGGAGGAGATGGTCAGGACTGGGCATTAATTCAATGGGTGTACCATAGTGGCTGCTGAAGAAGACAGGCCATTATAAAGATAGCAAGTAGCTGCTATAGAAATTGATCTACATGTATGCACCTTGAATTGCCTCCTTGTAGTCAGATGACTTTTCAATTTAAGGGTGGATTCTTACAGTGAGTCCATGTGGCTTGTGACCCAGCAGTATTCCTCAGGCCCCTGAGGAGAGACATACTTCTTCCTTCCTATATTGCAAACTAAGGATCAGATTTCCTTAGGCCTTTAGCCCCTTGCTACTCATCTCTTCATTCAACAAACACTAAGGAAGAACCTACTCTTCACTAGGCATTGTGCAAGGCTCAGTAACAGAATTTTTCAGTCTGGCTCAGATTGAGGCATTATAGGATAGTGAACAATGCAAGAAAAGTAAGAACCAGGCCCAGTAAGACCAAGGGAAAGCAAGAAGGGCTCTTACCAACTGGTCAGGGAGGACATCACCAAGGAGAGACATTGCTGAACTGGCTGTTAGAAGGGTATTAGTGGCTTAGCAAACTAACAAGATGAGGTAAAAGCAAGAATTCCAGGCAAAGACCATGGAAGAAGAAGCAAAAAGGTGTGTTTGGAATGAATGAAGTGTCATAAATAAGGGACTAACATGATCAAATTTGAGTTTAGGTTATCACTTCACTGGTGGGTGAGGTATTGGAGAAGTTGAGATTAGAGGTTGAAAAACTAATACAGAGATGGGTTTAGTAATCCAGCTAAGAGATGATGAAGGCCTGCACTAAAGCAGAGAAAGAGGAGGGGACAGATACACAGATGGTAATGAAGTGAAATAGGCAGGATATGATACCTGTTTGGAGGTGGGATGAAGAGGTAGGGAGTTAAGGGTGACTCCCAGGTTTGTGGCATGGACACCTGCTTGGAGGAAGAGAATGTCATTACTCAGGAAATTCAAGGGCCTGTGTACCTCTTGTCCTCCGCAACTGCTATAATAGATAAAGCTGCTGTTTTCCTTTGCTTTAAGACCTGGAAAACCAAAGGTCAGAGTGACACTGCCCCCACAGCATTAAAAGGGCTGCTGAGAAATGTGTATACCTGCCAATGAATACTTTTCTTCTACAACCCGCTTATAATGAATGCAAGAGAATTAGTGGAACCAAGGAGCCATAGTGGGTTTTTGTTGTTTTTCTCTTTCCAGCAGTACTTTTTGAAAGAAAAATAAAATCATTTATGGTCTGAGTATTTTATGTCGCAGATTCTGGCCTGACCTTTTACCATCATTCTGGCTAAACCTATGGCTTTATTCCTGACTGACTGACTGAGATGGGCCCTTTCACTGATTCCTTCTAGAATGGATCTGTGTGTTACTGCATTACCTGAAGAATGAAAAAGAACATGTGGCTCAGCACCTGTAGCTCAAGTGGCTAAGGTGCTGGCAGGTTTGCATCCAGCCTGGGCCTGCCAAACAACAATGACAACTACAACCAAAAGATAGCCGGGCATTGTGGCGGGTGCCTGTAGTCCCAGCTACTTGGGAGGCTGAGGCAAGAGAATTGCTTAAGCCAGGAGTTGGAGGTTGCTGTGAGCTGTGTGATGCCATGGCACTCTACTGAGGGCAATAAAGTGAGACTCTATCTCTACAAAAAAAAAAAAAGAAAGAAAGAAAAGAAAAGGAAAAGGACATGTACTTCCCTTTTCTGAGCCTTGCCTGAAAAGCTACACTTAGGGTAGAAGCAGCATCCAGGCGACTATCTTCTAGGCAAGGTATGCCAAGGGAGGAGATTTTTGGGGTGAGGTCACTGAGGGTGACTTGGCTTTTCAGAGGTCCCAAGTGTGGCCTCTGCAGGCAGGTGCAGCCATGGTGGCTAGGGTTCAGGCTGATTCATTCCCAACCCCCTGCTGCCTATTGCCCAATGTGAACAGAAATTGAAAACAGTCTTCTTCAGTCAAAATTGATTAGTCTCAGGGACCCTCTCCCCTCCTTGAAAGGGCAGATGGAGCCTTGTGTGTGGAAAGGAATGTGGGGAATTCAGTTTCTTGGGTTTAGTTGCTTTGTGCCTTATATCAGACCTGGGAGAACTGGTAGAGGAAGCCCCAGAGTAGGTGGGAAGAGGAGAATGAGGCTGATACCCAGAGGTGCTGGTTGAAGGAAGCAGGAGGTGTAGCTCAATAGGGTCCCATGTCATTGTTTCATAAGGAGATGCTGGTGAGAATCTGGCTTTCTGGGCAGGAGGAAGGAAGGAAGAAAGGAGGGAAGTGAACCAGTCTGGATCTGGCTCTGCTCTGGAATTCGGAAACTGGCACATGATCCAGGGACCTCACTGGGTGGAACAGCTGAGTGAACTCCTGGACTTCACAGAGGGACTCTGGAGTAGGGAAGTCATTTAGAAAGGAGGCCCAGAGGGTCTGGCCTGGGAGAGGAGGTAGACATGGGCTCATAGGAGTTCCTCACTAGGCTTTAAATTCTCAAGAGCCAGTTCAAGCAAATCTGCACTTAGGTATGTTGTTATTGTTGTTATCAGAGATGTCAAATTGAGGATCAGACAGTTGTGATTATTGACAATCAATTTTAAGTTTCTGTGATGGTGAGGTGAGTGTATGTATAAGTAAGAGGGAACATTGGCTTTGAAGAGTGTTTCCTGAATTGCCGTTCCAGCCCTGAGAAATATAATAAAAGGCCACACTGAGGCAGAAACAAGCCCAGCTATTGTGATTCCTTACCTGGTTTTACCTATTTTGGCTGTTATAAACAGAGTCCACCCTATCTATCTATCTAGAAAAATACCTGAAGGGGAAATTTAACTAAGATTTATTGAACTAACTATATCAAAACTGTGGAGTGAGGACTATATATATGATAGTCACTGTGTAGTTTAAGTCCTGTGTAGTTAACTTAAACATAATTATATATAAGCTATAAATGATTTATAGTTCCCATATTAATTTCCAATTTTATCCTTATAAAGCAACTGTGAAGCCTTCAGCCAACCATGGCTTAGACTAGCATTTCTTATAGTATATTGTTAGGAATATTGATCCTTCGGGATACTTCATGGAGAAAAAGAAGGCTCCATAGATAAATTCCTTTGTGAAACACTACACACTCTACCCACGGTCCTCAAACTTTTTAAACAGGGGGCCAGTTCACTGTCCCTCAGACCGTTGGAGGGCCGGACTATAGTTTAAAAAAAAAAACTATGAACAATTCCTATGTACACTGCACATATCTTATTTTGAAGTAAAAAAACAAAACGGGAACAAATACAATCACACCGCCTCATGTGGCCTGCGGGCTGTAGTTTCAGGACCCCTGCATCCCATCACAGTGTCCACCAAAATTTTAAAAGCTCTGAGAAGTCCTACAGTAAAGGAACCTTTTCATCTTTGTTTAATTCAATGTTTCTCAAGCTTATTTAACTCTAGAACCCTTTTTTCATGTCATATTCATTAACACAAATCAGAACCAATGCATTTCCTGCACTATTCTTTGGAAAATTTTGGTTTAGAAAATTGGTTAGAAATTATTCTCTATTCTGATTCATCCTAGAATTCTATTCTTCCAATTCTTTTGAGCCTTTTGTATGACTCACACTATTTTGCCCTATGTTAGTGTCTAACGGGATATTGCGAATTTGTTTCAGGGTCTGAACTTGTTGCCATCAGTAGATAAGGTCTTAGTGAACTTGGATCAGATATACAAACAAATACTAAGTGCTTCATTTTTCTCATCATATTTATAAAGGGGTTTTACTTCCCTCGTGTCCCTTTACTGAATCTTGATTTGGTGCTTAACTTATTATTCTTGGATGGCTTTATGGAGGTATGATTTATATACCATATACTTTATTCATTAAGTACTTTACATTTAATCCTGGTGTGGATATCCCATCGCTTAATTCTATTTTTCTTTTTTACCTGTAAGCTATGCCGTCCTTTTGTGTTCTATCAAGCAGTAGAGAAGATAAAGACTATAGTCCAAATTTGTCAGGAAGAATCCCATCTCAATTGGGATATAAGATGAAAAACTAATTCCCATATTACGGAATCAATATTTCCTCCACAGTATCAATAAATGTCCCCACTGTTCACAACAGCTCAATAGGCATTCTTACATATCATTTTATACCCTCCTGCTCCATAGGTTACATATAGCTTAGGTGATAAACATGTTTTATCCCATATGCCAATGCCTAGTGATCAGTAGTAGGTGCCTGGAGCATTGAGTTAAGATGGATTCTGAAGCATAGTCTTGGTTCCATGAAAAAAAGTAACATGGTTAACTTTCCATGTCTGTCATGGTCTTCAGCAGGGGGAATAGCCTTTCTAGTGTTCCGCTTGCCATCCTGGAAGCCTTGAATCATCATAGTTATCCTGGACAAAGAACATAGGAAGGGGAAATTCTTGGGGATGTTAGCCAGCTCAGCAATCTGTTTTACTGAGGGGCTGGAGTCTTACAATATGGCTCCTTAAAAATGAAAAGAGAAAACTGATGTTTCCTACCCTGCTCTTCAGCATTGGTTTTTGAAGTATTGAATTAATAGAAAGTTAAGTATCCTTTGGAAATAGATAGGCCAGATGAACGGAAGTAACTTTGACTCTGCTGAGCAGATAAGAAGGGGAAAGAGGCAGATTCAGGAAAGACCTCATGAATATCATATGAGTGGTTGCCCACACTTAAAATGAAATCAGAGGTCATTGACCAAAGGCACAAGAAGTAATAGGCTATGAGAAGAGACCCTTAAGCCAGAAGTTAACTGAAGATGAAAGGCCCCACCACAGGTTACACAGCCTTAGCACTTTTCCCCAGGCTACTAAACAGGCCCTGTTTTTTCCTTCTACTGTTTCCTTAGAGACTGGTTTCAAAATCCCCAGTCATCCTAGCTGTCCCAGTGGAGTTTTTTTTTTTTTAGACAGAGTCTCAAGCTGTCGCCCTCAGTAGAGTGCTGTCACATCACAGCTCACAGCAACTTCAAACTCTTGGGCTTAAGCAATTATCTTGCCTCAGCCTCCCAAGTAGCTGGGACTACAGGTACTTGCAACAACCCCCGGCTATTTTTTGATTGCAGTTGTCATTGTTGTTTAGCAGGCCCGGACTGGGCTCGAACCTGCCAGCCTCGCGGTATGTGGCTGGTGCCCTACTCACCAAGCCCCAGTAGAGTTTCTTACCCTTCACAGTGGACACAGACCTCTGGTGTAATCTGACCAACACAGATTACTGTGGGGCTGCCACTATCTACAGTATTGATATTGTACTTCTATTATTGTCAGATGAGATTTCATTATCATATTTAATAGCAATAACTATTATTATATTAAACTTGGAATATATCTAAAATCTATTTGTCCATAGACAAATTCCTTTGGAAAACACTACATACAAAGGGTGGTAGCCTTTTCATTACCAGTGTAAAATCAAGGCAAGAACCTGGAATCACATCTTGACCTAGGCTGTCTGCTAATACAGGTCAGGATCCACTGGAGCTAGTGAGATTGTCATTTCATGCTTATTAGAATCTTCACCATATGTATATAATAAAACGCTTATTCTCAGAAGCGTAATAAACATGTTTTTAGGTGATAAACATGTTTTATCCCATATGCCAATGCCTAGTGATCAGTAGTAGATGCTTCTACTACTGATGATGAATTCAGCAAAGTACAATTTAAAGAGGAATCTAGGTGAGGCTGTGTGATTGGGTAGGCTAGGATAGACCTACAAAGAGACCTAGTGCTTGACTAGACAGAAAGCTTAATGTAAGTCCACTGTGTAATGTAGCCACCAGAAAAGCTAGTGCTGTTGGACTTCATTAATAGAAATATAGACTTCAGGTCCTAGGAGGTGATAATCTTACTCTGCCATATTCTGCGCTGGTCAGCACTATGTGAAGTCCTACTTTCTATGCTGATACCATCCTTCAAGAGAAAGAGTGAGTAGAATAATGAAAAGAGTCAAAATGTCAAAGCCATCTAATACGAAAACAGTTGGAAGGACTGAGTTGTTCAACTGTAAATAAAACAATCTCAGAGAAAGCATTTTAAGGTTTTCAAATGCCTATTGGGTTAGGAGAGGAAAGGTTAGACTTATCTATATTATCTATAGCTTCATAAGGAGGAACCAGGGCCAGTGGATGGGAGCATGGATATGCTCCTATGTCCCATTTCTAGTGTAGCAGTTTTTAAGCTGGGCTAGAGGCCAGAGCACCTGGAACACACATTGCTCCTTGCAAAATGCTACACTCTTCCCAAAGTAGGAGGTAGAAATTATAGTCTAATAGTAAACCTGGCTCTATTATATGTGGGCAATATAAACATGTCCAAAAAATCCACTGTGGTACTTAGCATGAGCAGTACTTCTAGTTTTCTGTTAATATGTGTTTGCCTGGGGCAAGACATGATTGTAAGAGGGACTTTACCTAACAAATGCAATCAGTGTAAACTGGTTTCTTGTACCCTCAATGAATCCCCAACAATAAAAAAAGAAAAATTTAAAGTGGTTATTTGAGGAAAAAACAATTGATAAATTGGGAAACCCATTGGGGGCAAGTATTTATGGGGTAAATGTGGAAGCAAAACAAATTGATTAGTTGCAGTTAAAAAAAAATATGTTTGCCAACCTTTCCTATATTTCAAGACCTGTCACAAAAATGCTATCTTCTTCATACATCCTTATCTTTCCTTCAGTGAGATGTGAGCTCTCCATTTTACCTGTCTCATGGCCCTAATACATTGTCTCTGTGTAAAATTTATGGGTACAGTTGTCTTTTCCCTATCTTAAGTTCCTTTTAAGGCAGATGAAAAGATATTTCCAAAGTTCCTGAACCACCTTGTGAGGTATATTGGGAAAATCATTTTTGTTCATTTTATAGATACACAAGCAGACTCCCAGAAAGTTAAATGACTTGGCCATTACCTGACTGGAGGTTGGCGTGGCCTTGACTAGGAGCCAAGTGTCCTGACTTCCAGGCCCCACAATATTTCTTTCACAACTTGGGAAATTAAGTTCTTATACATTAAGCTTGAAATTCTCCACTGGCTTTTCAGGAATCTATACTAGCCAGCTTTCTTTCTTGTAGGTTCAGCCTTTCATCTCCTTCCATCTACTGGCACCTCGAGGCTTCCTTGCCTCTTAAGATTCCTCTCTTCTACTGCACTCTTACTCATTCTTTGAGGATCAGTGTAACTCTTCTTCTCCAGGAATCCTGCCCTGACTATTCCAGTGAGCTCTCAACCAATCCCAAAGCCTTTATAACCTCTAGCATGTAACTTTGTATCTACAATATTATGGTTTGGGTGTCCACTTTAATACTCTAAGTCTTGTCACCCCAACTTCCCTTTGATCTCCTTGACAAATAGCTTCTGACCCCAGAACTTACAGTCTGGCTGAAGAAAAGACTTGCTCTCATGAAAAAGAACTACAGAATAATACTGCTGACTCCTTTAATGATGAGTAAGAGTGGGGAGGAGGTTGGAAAGCTATTCTAAGGAAGGGAACAGTAGAGACCCAAAAGTGGGATGAGTAGGTGGGAGTGAGTGGAGTAGAAGATACACATTAAGGAATTATGGGAGATTCAGGGGGATACAGGGATGGGGCATTCATTCATTATTCAAAAAACATCTTTTGAGCACCTTCTATATCCAAGACACTGAACCAGACACAGGGAATAAAATGATGAATAAAGTAAACATATTTCCTGCTTTTATGAGCCAGCAGTCCAGTGGAAGAAAGGATACTAAACAAAGCACACAAACAAAATTACAAACTGTGACAAGTGATAGAAAAGTCAAGAACAAGCTAGCATGAGAGAAAATAATAAATTCTTCTCTCACATTAGAATGGGAATGTCCAGTAAGGCTCCTGTGAAGAAGTGATGTTTGAGTTCAGACTGCAGGATAAGATGGACCTTGACTACTCTGACAAGGAGCAACTCACTTCTTGCTCCCCATCTGAGTTGGTAATCTGAGTCTCTTACAAATTGGCCTTTCTCTATCCTCTCCCTTGGCAGCATTAGTTAAGTGTTCAGAAGTGAGGGACATAAGAGAGCCAGTTCAGCCCCTCTCACATTGGTAACAAAGCTGATAACTGTGCTTCTGGCTTTGTAGTGGGGCTGGAGAAGCTATTAAGAGAGTTGTGATCTTTAATATTTAACAATGAAAAAACTTAGCTCTGCTGATGAAAAGTTCATACCTGAGTCTTCCAACATTGTATGACTTATACACATATCTCTTAAGAGGTGGGGGAAAAAAATGTTTTGTTTTGTTTTTTTGAGACAGTCTCACTATGTTGCCCTCAGTAGAGTGCTGTGGCGTCACAGCTCACAGCAACCTCAAACTCTTGGACTTAAGTGATTCTCTTGCCTCAGCCTCCCAAGTAGCTGGAACTATGGGCACCTGCCACAACGCCCAGCTATATTTTTGTTGCAGTTGTTTAGCTGGCCAGGGCTGAGTTCGAACCTGCCACCCTCGGTGTATGTGGCTGGTGCCATAGCCACTGTGCTATGGGCGCTGAGCCAAGGTGGAAAAATAATTTGGAGATCTTAGAGGAAAGAAAGAGTCCAAATGTCCTGTTCTTGGTTTGTCGGGCAAGGGGTTCTCCTTACTATAAAAACCAAATATGGAAGCCATTCTGTCTGGTGACAGACCTGCCACTGGTGAGAAAGCCAGTAGTCACACTGGTATGCAGACTGCAGCAGCTGGTGAGAGCGCTGTCCTTGGGCCTCCTGGAAATCATAAAGTTGTTCCCTGAGGATTTTATCTTCCAGAATGTCTTCTCTGCTCTCAGCTGGCCTGTTGCTTCTAGCCCGGGCTTAGAGGAGATCAGAGACTCAGTGAAAGGCCAAATGGAGATAAGGATATGGGGAAGTGGTGGTAGCTAATGGTTTGGAGAAAAGGAGGGAGAATTATGTGAAGTCAGAGGGGGAGACCAAGTTGTAAGGTGGTATTAATGTAGCAAACATTGGCACTAACGGGAACCAGTCAGGAATCAGGATTTGACCATCTGTCAGCCTTCCTATCAGCTTCCTGGTAACCTCATGTTTCACATCCTTCATTTGCTAGCAGCTGAGATAATAGCAAAGAGGCACTCTCAGGAACTGAGCAGATGGGAAGATTAGGATGAACTAGTGAGGGGCACAGGCCTCAGGGCAGGAGCTGTGCATAGTGGTGGTAAGGAGTTGACTAGGTACATCCTAGGTACCATATTTGTTATGACTTTTGCCCAGTCTCCTAATCTCTTTTGGGCTATTTATAAAATAAATAAGATCATTTATGTGAAAATGAACTACAAATTACTGTATTATTTCTGTTCTAGGGGTTGTTGATTTCCTTTTTTTGTCAGTGTTTCCCAAGGGAACTTTTATGGGAGGGGGTGAGAAAGTTTATTTTTCTCATCACCAAATGAGAAAGGGTCCTGGGCCTCTTTGACAGGGTTGTGATAAGACCAGGCTGGAGACAGAAGTGCTCTCTGCTCTCACTGATCCCAGAAGGGGATCACATTGAGAAGCCCCGCCCTGCCCCTTCCACTATGGCAAAGTTCCATTAGCAGAATGGAGCCTTCCTGGAGAACCTCACTATTGATGATAGTGGCCGTGTCTTGCTGCTGTTCCAGTTCTCAAAGATCTTTTGGGGCTCAAGAAACATTAAAAGGTCTGCATTGCTCTTACCCTGCCCACATTAATGGGCTAGAGGAAGCAGATCCAGTCTGCTGTTGTCTTCAAATTTTTAAACATTTTGCCGTGGAAATTTTTAAACATACACAAAGTAGAGAAAAAAGTAAAACAGATCTCCTGTCCTCCTCACCCACCTTCAACAATTAACCATCATAAGGCTAATCTTGTTTCACACGGATCCCACCCACTGGGTTATTTTGAATAATTATTTCATCTATAATATTATAGTATGTTTATCTAAAAATGATCATTTTTAACATAAAAATAATGCCATTATCACACCTAAAAATAATAATTCCTTAACATTATAAAAATTCTACTTGGTTTATTTGACTCTGGCTCACATATTACTTTTGGTTGACATGTATTTTTAATCTGTAGTTCCTTCTATCACTTTTTCTTTTCTTGTAATTTATTTGTTTTTTAAAAAAATACAAATGTAGTCCTTTGTTCCCCAAAGTTTCCCACATTATAGATTTTGTTAATTGTATCCCTGTGGTGTTTTTTTTTTTATCCTATTCTGTCTCTTGTACTTCTGCAAATTGGTAGTTAAGTCTCAAGGTTTGATCAGATTCAGATTCAACTCTTTGTGAGGAATACTTCTGAGGTGTGGTGTATACATCCAATCTTATCTTCTGAGGTGTGGTGTGCAGGAGGCACATGACGTATGCTTGTCCTACTTTTTGTGATGTTCAGATTGATTAGTGCAGTTAGCCTGATCTCTCCATTACAAAAGTTCTCCTTCAGCCTTTCACTTAATGCCTTTAGCAGCTCTTGATAGTCATTGCCTCAGTCCATTATTTCTTTCTTTTTCTTTTTTATTGTTTGGGATTCATTGAGGGTACAAAGAATTAGGTTACACCGATTGCGGTTGTTAGGTAAAGTCCCTCTTGTAATTGTGTCCTTCAGTCTATTATTTCATGAAGAATTTCCTTTACATCTGCACAGCAGAGAACCCTTGTTAATTCTTTGCCTTCATACCCCACAGGTATCAGCTGGTTTCTGACCCTCAAGTCTGTATTTTCTACCACTGCCCTTATCCTGCACCATCATTTCCTTTCTTATGGCTCTAGGGTGTCTTTAGACCTCAGATACTCCACTCTGCTCCTCATTTACAGTCTGTTTCACTGAGTCAGCAGCACCTCCCATCATGAAGCTCCTGGCTCTGCTCTCTGTAAATCCTGCTAAAACCATGCTTGATCCATACTAGAGAGTGGAAGCAACTAGTCTTTTCCTCCTCTGAGAAGGAGTTCAGCAGGAGCTAGATTTATTTAACCTTCCCAGGAATTTCTGAGCAGCCTTTTTCTATGCTGAGGAGGGTCTTTCTTACTGGTTTCCTGAACTTCTTGCTCCAGCCTGGGCCCTGGCAGGGACCCAAGCCTGGTTTCCTGTTTAGCTGGGCTTCAGGCTGGGAGAAGTTGGGGGGAGGGATGAGGCAGGCAGTTCTAGCCCCATTAGATCCTGTTCTCTTTCCAGCCAAGTTAAAAAACAAAAACAAAAAACCAATGAGGGAGCCAGATCCAGTGATGCGTGTCTGTAGTCCCAGCTACTTGGGAGGCTGAGGCAGGAGGATTTCTTAGCCCAGCAGTTCAAGTTGTGTGCTCTGTGATCACACCTGTGAATGGCTACTATACTCCAACCTGAGCAATATGGTGAGACATTGTCTCTAAAAAAACTTTTTTTAAAAAATTAGCAGGCTCACAGGCTTAGAGACCCTACCCATATTCCTCCTTATATCTTTTCTGGCAGCGAAAATCCAGTCTCATTCTGTTTTGGGAAGAGACCCCTAGCCCATAAACCTATGAGGGTTGGAACACAGTTACCACCTTCTGGTATTTTGGCATTCCTGTGCCACCCTAGAATCTCTACTCCTAGTTTCTCTCTTCACAAGGGATAGAATGTAGAGTCTGTACCTCTGTGCCCCAGACAAATACAGTGCATGCACCAAGGGCACTGCAAGGCAGCTAACTAGCAATACACAGAAGTTGAGAGTTGGTTCTTGCAGACCTGTACCTTACTACTCAACCAGATTCATTGCCCACTACTCCAGAGGAAGCCAATAGACTGAGGCAGCTGGGGTTACAGCATAGAAAGAGTTTAATATTGCAGGGTGCCAAGTGAGGAGATAGGAGAAACTTCTCAAATCTATCTCCCCAAGCATTTTTGGGCCAGGATTTGTAAAACTATAGTTTGGCAGACAAAGGGCATTGGGCCTGCTGATTGGCTGAGGATGAATTCATAGGTTTGGAAAGCATAAATTGTCTTCTTATACTGAGTCAGTTCCCAGGTAAAGGGTTGCAAGATGGGTTGAATCAGTTCCTTGGTATGGGTCACTAGTCTGGTTGAGTCAGTTGGTCCACCAGAAGTCAGAACTAGACGATATCTCAAAGACAGCTTTAAGTTTCACAATGGTGATGTTACCAATGGGAGCAATGAAGAAAGCTAAGAATCTTTGCAACCATCATGTATGTGACTCCTGAATAATAGGCAATTATAGGAAAGTAAGCTAGGGAAGAATGGCTGGATATATTTATATTTTTATTTTTACAGTGCCTATACCTTTACAGAGTTCAGGACCCTATCACAGTTCCTATCTGGCAGACTTTTATTAATTTTATACAGCCTGCTTTCATATCCACACCCAGTTGTTATCCCTGCCCATGAGAGCCCTGCACCTCTACCACCCAATCTAACAGCTGTTAGTCCCTTGGTCACTATGTCCAATGCAATGGAGCATCTTATGGAGCAGGAAGTTTTTGAAAGGTGAACCAGCTAGGGATGAGCTGTGCAATAGCTAGAAAATATTAGGGCTCTGTAATGACAGCAAATCACCTAGTATGGTATTTCTGATGACAGCCTCACAGGCTTAGAGACCCTACCCGTATTCCTCCTTATGTCTTTTCTGGCAGCGAAAATCCAGTCTCATTCTGTTTTGGAAAGAGACCTGTTGGAGATTACTTCTTTGTTCCCCTCTTTTAGATGTCACAGCAGGGCTTGTGCAAAGCTCTATCCCTTTCACCCACATGAAAGTAGATATCAGGGGATAATGTTGCCAAGTAGCAGGGAAGCCCAGTACAACTGCTTACACTATAACAGCTTCTACTCACTTGAATCAGATTCCTTATGACCTTAACATGTGATCTGGCTCTTGCCATTCTCTCCAGCTCATCTCAAGCCATATTACTCCTTATCACTACATTCACCCTCACTGGCTTTTCCTCCAATTTTCTAATGTCCCAGGATTCCTTCTGCTTTAGGGCCTTTGCCCAAATGTTCTTGCTAACTAGAAAATGCTTTTCCTGCACTTTCTACCTTTTTTCAGTTGACTCCCAGTCATCTTTCAGTTCTTAGCTTAACTGTAGTTTCATCACAGAGGACTCCTTTAATCCCTAGACTTGGTCAGTAGCCTTCGTGTACTTCTCACATTTGTGATTTTACATGTATATAATTATTCTATTAACATGGGTCCTTCTGAAGACTAAGTTTCATGAAGGCAGAGACTGTATCTATTTTTACTTCTTATTATGTCTCCTGTGCCTTTTGGGTGCTTTTCACACAGTAGACATTCACTAGATATCTGTTGAATGAATGAATGACTTGAACTGAATGAATTCAGTCTTCTTTTCTCATTTACTTGGTAACCCTATGTTATATCTGACAAAAATCAATCATAACCCTACAGATGTGCATCCTGCTGTTTGTGAGTACTTAACTACTTGTCTGCCACTGGACACACAGCATTTCATTTAATGCTCTCAACTCTGTAAAGAAGGTATTCCCACAATCTAAACAGAAGGAAAGTGAGACCCAAGGATGTATGAGCTAGTAAATGGCAAAGCTGTTTCAAGCCCAAGTGTGTGGAACCAAAGCCCATACTGTTAACCATGACACTACACTGCCCCCTTTTGGCATTTTGGAGAGTTGTCACTGGGCCCTGGTAAATTTCAACGGTAGATCAGTACTTTTTGGAACATAAAGCCCAAGAAGCCATGATCCTCTTCTTTTGACCCATGTTATAGAAGGACACAGGGAATGAAGTTCAACCTGGACTCCCCCGTGTTCCAGTGTACATGTGTGTCAGTATCTGTCTTCCTAACTTTTTCATGGGCCCTTTGTAGCCTCCAGGTCATAATGTAGAGTCCTGTTTTAAAGAGAAGGGACAGCTGTGAGAGAGCAATACCTCTTGTTGATTAGAAAGCTCAAGTTAGTCATTATTCAAAGTTCCTTTTGGTGGCAGGGAAATTGGGACTGACAAATACTTTAGAGTAGACAGAATCAGAGTAAATGAGGAGAAAACAACATAAAACCAGAAAATACAGCAACCGTTTGTTGTATGTGCTAGGCATTTTACATATGTCATTTTATTTCATGCTAACACAAGCCTTGCAAAGTAGGTAATATCACACCCATGAAAGGAAAGGGGTATTAAGAAAGGTAACCTGCTAAAGGTTATAAAACCAGCTGGCCTTAGAACTAGTACAAATCCTTCTGACTTCAAAATTCAAGTCCCTCCCTCAGAGTAACAGTACACACTGTCAAAGCCTCTCTGGAAAGGCAACTGGCAACATGTCTAAAAACATAATGTGTGCAGGCCCGTTGACCCCCTCAGTAATTCTACTTCTAGGAATTTGTTTTGTTTTGTTTTTATCATTTAAACAGCATTTTTATTGTGATATTTTAATCATTTTTAAGTGTCATTAAGTACATTCACCATGTTGTGTAACTGCCACCATTATTTCCAGAGCTTTTTCATCACTCCAAACAGAAACTCTGTACCTATTAAGTAATCAGCCTTTCCCCTCCTCACCTAGTCCCTGGTAACCTCTGCTCTACTTTCTGTCTCTATGGATTTGCTTATTTAGGTATCTCACCTATGTGGAATCATGCAATATTTGTCCTTTTATGTCTTAAACTGCTGATTTTTAAAAAAAATATGTAGGGTCCAAATAAACACATTTTCTATTACTGATCCTTCAGTTAACATTGTATTCCACATGGGAGTGAATTCCAAGATCTCCGAGCCCCACGGGTGGCCCCTTGTCCAGGTCTGATGGTTGAACTCTACCAAGAAGCTTTAGGTACGGGCGGCGCCTGTGGCTCAGTGAGTAGGGCGCCGGCCCCGTATACCAAGGGTGGCGGGTTCAAACCCAGCCCCAACCAACTGCAACAAAAAAATAGCTGGGCATTGTGGCAGGCGCCTGTAGTTCCAGCTACTTGGGAGGCTGAGGCAAGAGAATGGCCTAAGCCCAGGAGTTGGAAGTTGCTGTGAGCTGTGTGACACCACAGCACTCTACCAAGGGCGACAAAGTGAGACTCTGTCTCTACAAAAAAAAAAAAAAAAAAAAAGGCCGACCATTTTGGGCGGCGCCTGTGGCTCAAAGGAGTAGGGCACTGGGCCCATATGCTGGAGGTGGCGGGTTCAAACCCAGCCCCAGCCAAAAACTGCAAAAAAAAGAAGCTTTAGGTACAGTTTGTGTCTCTAAGCTCCCAACTCAGCTAAGTTGTAGAAACAGAAGGTGAATTGTTTAGTTCTATTTGCAATTAAAATTTAAAACAGTGATGCAGAGACTAAGCTGTGAGGCTGTAATAATTTTATTTGGGAAGTGCACATTTTAGATTATATAGGAAATATTTTACTGAATTTGAACAATATGTCTAAAATGGAAATTTCTTCTTTTTAGGTTGGTAATCTTTTAGTTTTATTTAATTCTAATGTAATGTCATTCATTATGACAAATCAACATGTAAGTATATGCCCCTCCTTTTTTAATTTCAGCATATTACAGGGGTACAAATATTTTGGTTTAGGAATTTGTTAAACTAAAGGAATAGACAAATGTACAAAGACTTTCTTTTATAAGACATTATAATAGTTATAAACATAATTTTATAATATAACATTATAATAGTTATAGTAGCTGTAACATTATAATAGAGACAAAAGCAAACAACCTAAACCTCATTGGGGACTGATTTAATAAATCATGGTACATCCATCCCACAGCATACATATAGGCAGCCTTTGAAAGAAGCATATAAATCTAATATGAATTAATGTGAAAAGATGTTCATGATATATATTTTTTATTGTGGTGAAATGTGCATAACATAAAGTTACCATCATAAAATACATACAGAAGATGAATAATCTAATTCCATCTGTATTTAAATATATATATTACATATTTTAAAAGTCTAGAAGTATAAAATAAATTCGCAGTAGTTCTGAATTACAGGAGAACTTCACGTTCTCTATTTGGCTCTATGTGTTTGAATTTGTTATGACAAACCAATATTACCTTTTTCTTTGACTTTTTTTTTTCATTTGGGGAAACAAATAGTCAAAATCATGCTCTTTTCACTATATCATGCTTATACAGGAGATAGGGCTCATAATTTCTGTTTATTTATTTATTTAGAAACAAAGTCTCTCTCTGTCTCCCAGGCTGGAATGCAGTGGCACGATCATAGCTCACTGTAGCCTCAAACTCTTGGGCTCCAGGGATCCTCTGGCCTCAGCCTCCCAAGTAGCTGGGACTGCAGGTGCACACCATCACACAGGACTAATTAAAAAAGAACATTTTTATAGAATCAAGGTCTTGCTATGTTGCCCAAGCTGGTCTCAAACTCCTGGCCTCAAGTGATCCTCCTGCCTCGCCTTAGTCCCTCAAAGTTCTGGGATTGCAGGCATGAGCCACCATACCCAGCCAATTTCCATATTTTTGAATCAGGTATGCATACTAGCAAGTTGATAAGATGAATTGAATATGGAAATTCTGCCAGGGACCTGTGAGCCACTTATCTGGCCAATCTGGTTCCTGCCGGGAACCCTCAGCTTTCATCTGCCACACTTGACTTATCACTTCTCAGTTGTTTCTCAAGTTCTGCAGAGCCCTGTAGCTTTCAGGAGGCAGGGCATTTCTTTGAAAATAGAAAGCCATCAACATTGAGCAGATACGTTCTCGTCTTTTACTCCCTGTTGAGAAATTTCCTGCAGTTTTACCTTCACCATATAAGAGAAGCAAGAGAACATATTTATTCTCATATTCTCTAAAGTAAACCCATGATCACTAATGTTTGAATGCTATGGGTGGTTCTTTTTTGCTTCTACCCTCCTTCCTACTAGTGTTGCTGCTTGTTGTGTTGTAGTTTTTAGTATAGTCTTTTTATGTGGTAGAGTAGGAAAGGGGTCAGGAAACTTGGGGCTTAGCCCTGGCTAGGGCACTTCAGGGAAGCTGTTCACTTTTGCAGGGTTTCAGATTTAAAATTAGGATAAATGATAGATGTTGTTTCTTTCTCTTAGAATTGTCAAAGATTAAATGAGATAGTAACAAAGAAAAAGCTTTAAAGTATAAGGTGCAATATAAATATTTTTCTAAATTTAGCCTTGTTGGATTATATTATGAATTCTTATGTCAAGAAGCATGTTTCTAAACTTGTTTGCTATGGTGTGGCAATTTAATAGGAAATAGGAGAGATGCTGAAGAATCTGGAAAGACCACGTTATTTTAAAACCAGCCTAAGGAAGGGGGAGGGCAGAGGAGAGTCAGAATCTTATTTAACACTTTATCCATTTCTGTATTATTTTTTCTCCTTTGAATATGCATTACTTTTATAAGTTAGAGAAACCAATACAGATTTTTTTTTAATGGCTTAAAATGATATAGTCAGACTATACAGAGAAATCAGAAGTATTCTATAAAGAAGGCTGACAGTAGGGACAAAGAGAAAAAAGGATTTAGAAACATGAACTATTGGAGAAGCAGCCAGATTAGCAAGTTGGGGTTACATTTTTTTTAAACTATTGGATGTCAGGGTGAGCAGTTAAGTAGTGGGAGCTATCAAAGAGTTTTAACCAAAGGAATACTAGAATCAGAGCAATGTTTAATTCTCAGAAGATCATTTTAAGAGTAAATCTGGGTTACCACTGCAGTGAGCATGGAATAAGTTGAGAAGGATCTGAAATAGGATATTGGCTGAAGAAATGTTAGGAAAAATTTTAAAAAAATAAATATTCAAAACCTATTAGGTTCATGATAGGTTTGCCATGGGGATAAAGGGGAAAGAGGTGGATCAAAATGACCCCACAAGGAGTCAAAAAGAGACAGGAGCCAACTGAAAGATCTCTCAATGGCCAAAGCTGGAGCAATCTGAGCAACAAAATAAATAGTGATAGTATTGGATTATAACCCCTATAATAAAATAAATACCCATTAATCCATACTCATAAATAAATGAATAAACATAATAACAGAGAAGGGACAAGTATTCCTTTCAAAATAATTCTAATTTTGGCGGCGCCTGTGGCTCAGTGAGTAGGGCGCCGGCCCCATATGCCGAGGGTGGCGGGTTCAAACCCAGCCCCGGCCAAACCGCAACAAAAAAATAGCCGGGTTTTGTGGCGGGCGCCTATAGTCCCAGCTGCTTGGGAGGCTGAGGCAAGAGAATCGCGTAAGCCCAAGAGTTAGAGGTTGCTGTGAGCCGTGTGACATCATGGCACTTTACCCGAGGGCGGTACAGTGAGACTCTGTCTCTACAAAAAAAAAAAAATTCTAATTTTTATATATTAAAAATTTGATTTATTAAAATTTCATATCTGTAGAAAGAATGAGGTAAATAAAAAGTTACCATTTGAACATTATAGTAATAATTGCTGTTGGCAAGATCCACTGATTGCTAAAATTAGTAGGTGAAACTTTAAGGAGAAACAAGATATTTGTATAGACTATAAGAATCTCTTCCAAAATATATATTAATTACTGTGATGGTTTTAACATATGTCTACAAATTCTTTGATACTCCTCCCTCTAGGAGATGGAACTTAATTCCTCTCCCCTTGAGTATGGGTTAGATTTAGTGACTTGCTTCTGATGAATAGAATATGGTAAGAGAAAAATACTTTAAAGTAGAGAAACTTGGCAAACACCAACCTAAGTGATTAAGGTTAACATCTCTGGTAATAAGACATGTACACCCTGAAGTGCTGTGATGAGAGGGACACATCACCTCTGTGGTATTCTTCCCAAAACTCTATAACCTCAACCTACTCATGAGAAAACACTAGGCAAATACAAATTGGAAGGACATTCTAAAACATATCTGACCAGTACTCTTCAAAAGTCAAGGTCATAGAAGTCAAGAAAAAGGGCAGTGCCTGTGGCTCAAAGGAGTAGCACTGGCCCCATATGCCAGAAGTGGCGGGTACAAACACAGTTGTGGCCAAAAACTGCAAAAAAAAAAGAAGAAGTCAAGAAACACTGAGAAACAAGAAGACTAAGGAACCAAGTCAATTAAATATAATATAAGGGCCGGGCATGGTAGCTTATGCTTATAATCCTAGCACTCTGGGAGGCCGAGGCAGGTGGATTGCCTGAGCTCATAGGTTCGAGTCCTGCCTGAGCAAGAGCAAGACTCTGTCTCTAAAAAATAGCCGGGCATTGTGGCAGGCCCCTATAGTCCTAGCTACTCAGGAGGCTGAGGTAAGAGAATCAAGGTTGTTGTGAGCTATGATGCCACAGCACTCTACCAAGGGCAAGAAAGTGAGATTCTGTCTCAATAAATAAATAAATAAATAAATGCAGTATAGATCCTGGAACAGAAAAAGGATATTAGTAGAAAAACTGGAGAAATTTGCATAAAGTTTATCCTTTAGTTAATAGTATTAGACCAGGGTTAATTTATTAGATTTAATTAACATACCATGGGTATGTTAGATGCTGAAATTAGGGAAAGCTGGGTGAACATATCCAAGGACTCTCTGGATTGTCTTTGTAACTCTTCTCTAAATATAAAATCATTTCCAAAATAAACTGTTTTTTAAATTACACCCTCCCTCCTCATTTTTGAGTTTATTTAATTGGGAAAGTGGTTTGCTATTTGGATAGTAAAAGGAAAAACTAGACTAAGGGAGTGTGTGACATTATTAGAAGTAGTAGGCAGTTGGAAATGGGGTCTGGAGAAAAAGAGAGAGAGGTCAGAGCTAGAGAGACAAGTTTGGGAGTAAAGCCCAGAGAGCCATTACTTGAAATAATGAGTTTATATGAAATGCCAGGAGAGAACATGTGGAAAGAGAACCATTGGCCATGCTGGGGAAAGCACCTACGTCTAGAGGATAAGAGGAAGATCAGGAGGGAAGGTGTTCAAAACAGATAGTGGTAGAATGTTTCCATAAAAATCCAAGGGAAAATAGAGTTTCTAAAAAGATCTGGTTAGCAATGTCCAGTGATACTGAAAGGTGGTGGAAGATCACTGAGAAGTAGCTGATGGATTTTTAACTAGGAGCCCAGTGCTGACCTCAGAACAGTGTTAGAGCAGGTAAGGACAGACAAGGTAGATATAGGAATCAAATCACCAGGACTCAGAGAGTGAGGAAGCAGGCTGCCCAAGACAGGCAAATGGGCTTGTGTAAGGAGACCCTGGAGGAGAAAGGGACACTCCTGGACAGAGAGGCCAAAAATGTTGGCCATAGCAAGTCAGCCAAGGGCTGTAGCCCAAAGCTCAAGAGGAGGAGAGAACCTTGACCAAAGAGAACTCCCTGCCAAAACTCAGACTGAAAGCTAGAGGCCTTGGGTCAAAGACTGCTTCTTACCCTTCCTAGCTAGGAGACTAGTTTGTTAACTAAGTCCCAGCTTATCCCCACTGTGGACTAAAAGTGCCCAATAGGACATAAAGTAAGCCAAACTTATTCATCCTTTCTTCAGCTTTTATCTAAGATGAAGAATAATCTGTTTTCAAAATAGTTATTAAATAGTATTACAGACTGGTTTCTGTGTATGTGTGCATGTGTGTGTAATAAAACATACACTTACCATGTATATACTTTATTGACTGTTTATCCTGTGTCAGGGATTATGTGCAATTCATTAACCTTATCTCATTTAGCCCTTCAAACAACCCTTTAAGACAGGTATTATTATTTTCCTCATATTAAAGATGAACTGAGACCCAAAGAAGTTAGAAATTGATCAAGATCACACAGATAAGTGAAAGGCAGACAACCAATGGTTTTAAGCACTGCATTGTACTTCCTTTCACCAACACTCACACATTTGTGTGCACATACATACACACAGGGGACCCAGGCTATGTGCTGAGAGGTTAACACTGGGTAGCTCTAATGGTAGGATTAAGGATGATGATTTTTTTCTTCTTTGTGCTTATCTGGACTTTATACAGTGAAGATATATTCTCTTTAATTTAGAAAAAGAAATAATTATTTTATTTAAGTTCTAAGTTTTGGTCTTCTTTGTCAGATTTTTATAATATCTATGATCAAAACAAGCAGATGCATTCTGTTCAAATGCAGACAGAGGAGATTCTACCTTCTCTGTAGCAATGAAGTCTCTGCAGTGACAGGAAGGAGGATCTGGCATGTGTACATGTGCACACATGTGAGTGTGTGTGTGCTCACATGTGTGCAGCGGTCGCTGAAGGAGGCAAGGAGCCGATAAACTGTCTGGAGATGTATCATGTGGAATACTCTCTCTTCTTGCCATGGCCACCTTGTCCCTGAGCCAGGTACATTTTGTCCCGAGCTTCCAGAGGGACTGGGAGATATTTTTTTCACACATACCAAGATACTCAACCTCACCTCTTGCTGAAAATATGGCCAAGGAGCCAGGATGCTGGTATGAAGCCCAGACTGCAGCCTTAGAGAGTGGAGCTACTTCAGGCCATGTGGGCCATGGATGGTATCAGCAATAGGAGGAGATGAGCCAATAGCGTTTAAGGTTGGCATTAACCAGCAGGCAAGGCTCTTGTCCAAGGAGACCTTTCTCCTCCAAGGTCTTCAGGGGAGAAAGTTCAGAACCCTGGATAGCTCCTTAGAAGAGGTTTGTCCCTGCCATATCTGAAAGACATGGAAGCCTGTGTCTTTAAAGTGCTGTGCTTATTTAATTAAAATAAAGAAAAAACTTTTTTAAGAGACAAGGTCTTGCTCTTTTACCTCGGCTAGAGTGCTGTGGTACAATCATACCTCACTGAAGCCCTGAACTGGACTCAAGTGATCCTTCCACCTCAGCTGGGACTACAGCTGCAAGCCACTGTGCCTGGCCTTATCCTTAATTAATTCTGAATAGCCTTCCTGCCCATGTCTCTCTAGCTGTGAGAAGGGCCCAGCCTTTTTTTTTAAGACCAGCCCTATGATTCCAGGGATTCCTCCTTATCCTCTCCAACTCCTGCTCTTCCTCCCCACACACATCTAGCCTGAGTTCTCTATTGAGGTCACTATTACTCTGAAGGTAAAGTAAGCTTGCAAGACAATTATGTCATCTTTCAAGCTGTCCCTGGCCAAGGCCTGACTACCTAATACCACAGGGTAAGTATTTTACCACAGTAAAAGTCCAGTGGAACAAGGGAGGGGAAATACCTCTAATTGTCTCTAATACCCCTGTAGTCTCTTCAGTCTGGAGGGATTAGGGAGGGGAAACTAAGGACAGACACTGAGCAAGTTTCAATACCTGAAGAATGAGCCTCTCAGGAGCCATCACCATACCTTCAGCCTGGCAATGGGAGTACATTTAGTTTCAAGGTGTCTTTTTTTAGGGGGAAGGCATTGACATGAGGTAGGGGTAGTATTGTGTAGCAAATAGAATCAAAAATGAGGGTGGCGCCTGTGGCTCAGTCGGTAAGGTGCCGGCCCCATATACTGAGGGTGGCAGGTCCAAACCCAGCCCCAGCCAAACTGCAACCAAAAAATAGCCGGGCGTTGTGGCGGGCGCCTGTAGTCCCAGCTACTCAGGAGGCTGACGCAAGAGAATCACTTAAGCCCAGGAGTTGGAGGTTGCTGTGAGCTGTGTGAGGCCACGGCACTCTACCAAGGGCCATAAAGTGAGACTCTGTCTCTACAAAAAAAAAAAAAATAGAAACTAGTGAATCTAGAGGCCTACCCCCATCCTAGCTATATGCACATGGGTCCCAAAGCCCACAAACAGAGGAGAATTAAATTAACACTATAGAGAAGTTTCTTCCCAATTCTCCCAAGTCGTACAGAGGGAATTGTACGTGTGAGGTGTCTGAAGGGGCAGAAGAGTTATAGCCATCTACTCTAGGGATTGAATTTGCTGGTTGAAAACTCCTCCTCTACCTCCAGGTCTCTTCCATGGTTAAATGAATCACAGCCAGCAAATGAGGTTATGGTGCTAACACTTTAAGATTCCCTGGGCTAGTGAGTGAGGAAGGAAGGAGTGAATGGAGGCTGAGTGAAGACATTCAGGATCTTGTTCTCCTAACCAATCCTGCTCTGGAACTTGCACACGGCCCACTTCCTTTCAAGACTTTGTTTTCTTCACCTCTCAAAGGCTCCTGGTCCCTATTTGAAGGAACTGTCAAGCCCAAAGCCATGCATTTTACCTCAGAGAAGTTCCTGGTCAAATAATGATGTCAAATAGTGAACCCCCCGGAGAACAGCTGTATCCTAGCACCAACCAGTCATAATGGAAGAAGGAAGAGCAAGGAAAAGAAAAGAATTTTTGGTGCTCTGGCTGGGTACAGTAGCTCAGACCTGTAATCCTAGAATTTAGGGAGGCCAATGAGAGGGGGACACTTGAGGCCAAGAGTTTGAGACCAGCCTGGGCAACATAGTAGGAGCCCATCTCTACAAAAAAAATTTAAAAATTAGCTGTGTGTGGTGGTATGTGCCTGCAGTTCCAGCTACTCAGGAGGCTGAAGTAGGATTGCTTTCAAAAAGAGAGAGAACATTTGGTGTTCACTGAGTCATGAGGAGACCTGGCAGAGTTTGGGCTGCCCCCACCCCAACTGAAGAGATATTGCTAGATAATGATCCTGGAGATGGGGCTATTGACAATGTAGTGCTATAAGTCCCCAAAACTCTCACTCACTAGAGAGAGTGAGAACATTCACTTTCAGAGGATCACATCCAGCCTGGCCCCTCTCTTTCTTTTTTTATTTTTTTGAGACAGAGTCTCACTTGGTCGCCCTCGGTAGAGTGCCGTGGTGTCACAGCTCACAGCAACCTCCAGCTCTTGGGCTTAGGCGATTCTCTTGCCTCAGCCTCCGGAGTAGCTGGGACTACAGGTGCCCACCACAAAGCCCAGCTATTTTTTTGTTGTGGTTTGACCAGGGCCAGGTTCAAACCTGCCAGCCTTGGTATATGGGGCTGGCTCCCTGCTCACTGATCCACAGGCGCCACCTGGCCCCTCTCTTTCTCCTGGAAATAACACATTCTACTTTCCAGGAGAGGCCCTTACTGTAGCTTTAAGCACAGGCTTTTTTCATGCAAAAGGAAGCCTGGCAAGGAAACAAGTAGAGATGAGGACTTTGCCAGGTCCCAAGAGGTTTATTTGCATTGGTTTTTGTTCAGATGGAACAGACCCAACCTCAGCCAGAGCTTGCCCCTCAGTCTGTTCTCAGGGGCAAAGGCACCCCTGTGTTTGCCTTCCTCATAGCGGATGCTCTGTAGTCACTGTTTTATTTAGAAGCTGTGATTATGTGACCACAAACCTTCCTAAATTGAATACAATTCTGAGCATTCAGAAGAACCAGTGCAGGACTCAGGGGAGAGAGCAGCTGGCTAGAAACAAGGGCTCATGAATTCTAATCCCAAGGATGCCATCTGGCATTGACCTGGGACAACTCATTTACTCTCTACCCTGGAGGCTCTTTCTGGTATCTCAGGGCCTGAATAAAAACAGACCCAGGAGCTTAGAGAGTGCCTGCCTAGACTCTCAAAGTCAGTTCCCAGGCAAACTGTAGTTCATAGGCTCTCAACTCCAGCCAGAGTTTACTAATCCAGGAGGTTTCTTGCATTTTTTCTTCACTATCTCCTTCCCCTTATGTCTGAACTCCCAAGAACTCTCCTGCCTTGGGCGAGCTGACTGCCAAGTAAACATGGTTACAAGCCCCAGGTTGTTAGAAAGACATGGGATCAGAGAAGCCCCACTCCTATCTCCTTTCAAAGGGTTTTGTGATGATTTGGATTCCAAACTGGTTGCCCATTCTCCTAAACTTAATAAGAGTTGGGCCTTAATCATTTGATTGTGGAAGTATATATCCGCAAGCAAATATATGAGTCTAACCCTTGAGTCACAAAGAAGACCATGTCTACTCAGCTGGTAGTTGGTTGCTAAGAGAAGTTGACCTAGAGTTAAGTTATTGCTTTATCCCTGGACCTTAAGTGGGATTTTAACTAGGACAAGCCTTCAGGCAAACTAGTGAAGGAGAGTTTTGGGGACACCTACTTTGGCTCTTCTCCAAAATAACTTCTGGAAGATGATCTTCAGCCACTGGCCAGAGGCATACATTGAAGAAGCGGTCTTACAAAGAACACACAATGCTCTGTCTCGGGACATCATTATACAAGGTCCTGGCACAGCCTGGTAGGTCACCAGCCTTTTGTCTCTTCTGTTACAGAAAGATCCTTGCTGTGACTTCAAACCAAATAGAAGGCAATATTTGTCTGTTATTATATTACAGCCTTTCATTTTCTGTGCTAGGCCTTGGGAGGACACAGTGGAGGCAGGTATGGTCCCCACCTTCATGAACATTTATTAAACAAATCAATTATACAAATAACCAGTTAAGTAAAATTTGGTAAGTACATAAAAGAAATGTATGGGGGGAGGGCTGTGAGGATATTAGAGAGGAGTCTAACCTAGAGTGGCAATCATGTGTCAGCTGAAGTCTGAAGGATGATTAAGATTTAACTAGAAGGGAAGCATGAGGTAGGGAGGATTTTGATACCTCATCAGGAACAAAGAAGACCAGTGATGCAAAGTGTAGTAAGCCTGGGAAAGTGGGCACAAGATGAGGTTGGGAGATGGAAGGGAAGGCAAGCAACGGCTCATTTGCCACCATTCTTAGCCTGAAATGAATACTCCTTTCAAAAAAGTGCTGGTTGAGACCCACCCAAACTGCCATGGCATGCCCCCAGGCAGGGTGGTGACTGTCCATCTCCTAGCACAGAGGAGGATTCTTGCAGAAATGCTCAAGGACAGGTGCTTCCAGCTCCACCTTGAGGACCACACAAATAGAATGGCCCTCACCTGGCAGCACAGCTCAGAGGGAGGAGGAGGCAAGAAAGACTTTCTCTATATTTGCTTTCCCTGTAGATCCTCTCTATGTTTTTCCATTGCTTTGAACTGTTTATTAATACATGACAGAAGCTATTTCCCTATTTAGATGGTTCTGCTGGGAATTCTGCAACACCACCACCCCTCCTGAGGTAGATAAAAAAAGTCAGCTTTCAAGATTTTATACTTGGATTTCAGAAACTAAATTACATTACTACATCCTGTGAGACGGCGCCATTGCCTGTTCCTATCTGCACGCTCCAGGCACCAGGAGGCTGATAACATCAGCATGTCGAAGCTCGATCCAGACAATTTGCAGCTGAGTAGAGCTGGGCCAGAGGGTGGGGAGTGGGGGTGTGTGTGCAAAAGTCTCTCAGAAACCAGAGCAGTCCAGGGTCTACTGTAGGTTGGGATCTAGGATTTGAGGGTTCTTTTCTATAGACCATCATTTCTCCTATCTTTCTATCATGGTCCATTTCTATAGACCTTCATATCTCCCAATAAAGAGAGAGCTCATCTTATAACAGTGGAGCTGAAAATTACTCTCCTAAGCATTGGAATAGGATAAATTTGCTGATGATCCAATACTCAGATTTTTATTGGCGTGAAAGACAGAAGGGGATGGGGGGAGTGGAAGTCATAATAGGAAAAATGCAGGCTCCTACTGCCTGTGAAATTAGGCATCCATATGAAAGCCAAAACACTTGTGGAAATGGCTATTCAGTGCTTCCTTGAAACCCAGATGCGAAGGCCCTGTAACCCTCTAAGAACCACACAGTTGTGGAGTAGAAGAGAAAGTATTGCTCTCCAGCCAGGAACAAAGGAACTTTTGGAGTTTTCTCTTAAATTGTAGTAAGATTTTAACTCTACAGAACAAGAATTCCTTACCGAGCAAAAATTTCCAACCTCTTGGGATATTTCAAATCTGTCATATAGCATAAAAACATTCATTCAACTCTGACAGCATTCACAAATCTATTTTTGTAAATAGCCAAACACAGGCTGATCATGCCCCCCAAATGATTTTTTCAAAATGCAGTAGGTCCTCAAGGTCAAAGTTTTGGGAAAGGTCAGTCCAACCTCTTTGAGGTTGCTAGTCCTCTGTCCTTATGCAAGCCTGGATTTCCTATACCTCAGTAACCTGCTCCATCACTCAGAGATTTCAGTGTTTGGATACAGAAAACAAAAGAACAAAGAGCAACGTCTAAGTTTAACTGCACATTTTTCAGTTTCTCTGGGCACAGTGGAAGCATGAAGTTTACTGACTCCATTATATACCTGAAGACAAATTAATAATTAAGTCAAGTGATTCTTTTTTTTTTAATTTCAGATTAATATGGGTATATAAATATTTTGGTTACATTGTTTTCATTTCTAAGGTAAAGTTGAAGTTATAGTTGAGCCCTTCGCCTAGTGGGTGTGCTGTATATCCTCACATTATGCATATTAGGTAAGAACTTACCAAACACCCACCCTCCTCCCCTTAACTCTTTCCCTCCTCCCTTCTCTCCCTCACTTGAATATACTTGTGTTTTTCCTGTGTGTGTGTGTTTGTGTGGTTGTTTGTAAATTGGTTTCATATTAGTATTGAATATGTTGGATAAGGTCAAGTGATTCTTTATTCTATTGATGTTTGTTTGTTATTTTTTACAGAAAAGTATTATTGAAGGTTTTTAAAGTGAGCAATCAGGATCACCAAATAAGAGTATAGGTTCCAAGGTTGAGCCTCCCTCTGGATGTTCATGGTTGGTGGAGCAGGTGTTCCAGAATCTGGAAAAATCTCAATGCAGGCTGCTTCCATCTCTTCCTGGATTCACAGGCCACTCCTCTTAGGTCTGTTCTGGCCCCCTCCTCCAAGGTCTAGAAGTAAAAGATCTTTGCTGCTTTTTGTCATAGCCTGGGGAGGATGCCCAAGATTAAGTCAGAAGACTGATATAGCCAGAACTTGGGGCAACTACCTACTCCACTGTTGGCTGTTACTTCTAGGTTGGCCAGGCCCTGGTCAGCCTCCCTTGCCTTCGCCCCCACCTCTTGTCCACAATTCCTAAGAAATAGCAGACCTGCCATGATCTCTGGACCATGACTGGACCTCTCCACTGGAGGGCTTCTCTCTGTGAGGAATTTCAAGCCACCCAAAGATTGGACCTATAATTGCTGAGAACAAAATAAAGCTTTTGCTAAAATGTCAACCAACCAGAGAAAAACAGTGTGTCTTGAATTCTCTTTCTTCGTGTCTTCAAACATCAGACTTTTCTCTGCTGGCTCTTTCCCCCAGCCTTAATTATCCTCCAGTCTCTCTTGTCATGTACATGTATAACAAGACCCCACCCCCACCCCAGGACTTTGGTTCTAGTTTCTGGCTGTCTTACATTATTTTCTTCAAAACCCTGTTCTTCCCCAGACATCCATGACACCCATCTTTCCTCCATCCCCTGCCCCTCTTAACCATGGCTGTCAGTCTTCCACTCATTCCTTCAATGTTGGTGTTCTTCAGGGTTTTGTTTTTTTTTTTTTTGTCTAGGTCTTCTTATTTGTAGACAGACACACACTCCTACACAAAATAAAATCATTAAAGCTTTTATTTTTGTTTCTCTGTCCTGTTTGTTGTCATCACAATTCACCCAGTCACTTGAGTCAGGAGAAGATCTAGGAGTCATCCTTGCTTAGGTCTTTTTTCTCAGACCCAGATTCAATCAGCCACTAAGCCCTAGCAGTTTGACCTCAGTTCTTCTCCATCCTCTCTTTCCCAACACCACTGATAAACTACCTTTTCAAGCTTTCATCACCTCTTGCAATGACTTGTCTGGTCTCCCTGCCTCCAGTTTAATCATTTCTACCCATTCTTTTGACCTGCTTCCAGGGTGATCTGTCTATATAAATCTAACAATGGGCTGAAAATCCTTCAATGGCACCTCATTATTTCCAGTTAAAGTCCAGCACCCTGAACGTGACTTACAAAACCCTTCATGATTTTTAAGTCTCCTTCATCTTCTAGTCTAACCACCTGCCATTTCACCTCCTAACATTAACATTCTAGCAAAGAATTGGGCCATTTCCTTTGCCCACTGTATCGCTGTGTGTGTCTTCCTCCCCACTCCTTTCTTTTTTTCTTTTTATTCCCCAGTCTTTTCTCCAGCTGGTTCACTTCTACTTCCTACTTCATGCTTCATCCTTCAGCTTTCTTTGGAGAAGTCTTCCTTAATTCCCAGGGTGGAATAGAGGCTTCCTTCTTGTGCTCTTATAATCCTCTATACCAGTGGTTCTCAACCTTCTTAATGCCATGGCTCTTTAATACAGTTCCTGTGGGTCGCAACCCACAGGTTGAGAACCGCTGCTCTTTACAAACCTTTGCCATAGCACTCAGCATATTGTTAAAATCACCAGTTTATACATTTTCCTCACTCACCAGCCTATAAGCAGGGACCACACTATCTTTATATGACCAGCACAGCACCTAAAATATAGGACGAGAACTAAATTTGGTGTACGAGACCCTTCATCTCGTTTTCCTGCACTGCCTTCTGCTTTTTTTTCCTGGGCTCAGCATTCTCAGTTCCCACTGCATTTTCTTTCTTGCTGTTTCCTGCCAGTCTCCCCATCCTGAGTTATTGACTGCTTCAGTGGCTCCAATGTTTCCTTCCTGTGGAGAACTCATTGAGCAGGAGGTTGGTGATTAGAAAGCATCATGCCATTTCCTCAGAGAGGCTTTATTGAGCAGGGGGTGAGTGATCAGCATCCATGCCATTTCCCAAAGAGCTCTAGAGACATGATTGGACTAGCAGCCTTCCAAGTGAGTGCTTTGCAAGGCAACAGTCCCATGCCTGTGTAAGTTCTGATATGTTGTTAATCTTATGACTTTGTCTAATGTCTCTGAGGAGGGGCTGGGGTATGAAAGATGAGCAAATTAGATTCAAATTACCTTCAAGGTGTGACTTTGAACATATTACTTTGCACAAGCTGAATCTTTTAAAATCAGAGTGATATTCACCTTATTGATTTGGGGAAGGATTAAATGAGATAATGCAGATAGAACACCTAGCACTATGGCATTCATATAGCAGGTGTTTATACAATATTAAGTAAGTGATTGATGAATTCCAGAAGAACCATACCTGGGCTACATTGTTCTGAACAAACCCCTGCCTGGGCCCATCCAGAGCTCTTAGTAAAGCTGTCTCCTCAACAGACCTTTGAAAAGTCCCTCTTCCCCTCCTCTCCCAAACAGTTGGCACTAACAATATAAACAGGTTAAGGCTGGGGTAGAGGGCTCTTTGAGGAGCTATATGGGGATGGTGTGGATGTAGAGGGTCTATCCTAGAGCCTTGCTATTCAAAGTGTGGTCCCAGTACTAAGAGCTCTCCTGGGAGCTGGTACAAAATTGCCTATACTCAGGCTCTACTCCTAACCTGCTGAATCCAAATCTGCTTTTAAACAGTATCCCCCCCAGTGATCTGTAAGCATATTACCCATTTAAGAAGCACTGTCCTAGAGGTACATAGATAGGTTCAGCAAGAACAGAGAGATGTAGGCTGTGCCCGTGTGTCAGAGATGTTCAGAGTTGTCTAGAAAAGGTGAAAGTTGTGCTGGAGGTGTGTGACAAGAGGGTATAATCAGAGCAGAGGAGTGTCCTCTGAGACATGGGCCCTAGAGCTGTAGAAGGGCCTCTCTGTTCATTATTGATTTGAGGCCCTTTCCTGTGGATGCCTTGGGCATGAGGCTGTACCCTGGGTTAGTTAGCTAGTCAGCATCATTATCTCAGCTGGGGAATGCTGGATGTGCATGAAATGGCTCTCAGGCTTGTCAGGCCTGCCCTGAGTCTGGCAAGACTCTCCAGTAGGGAACTTAGGACCATCTAGTTTATCCGTTGAACATTGTTTCCCTTGAGAGATGCATAGCAGCAACTGGCTAGCTTCACTGCTAAAAACTTGCCTTGAGGGAAGCACCTATGGTTCAGGGGGTAGGACGCCAGTGCCATATACCAAGGGTGAAGGATTTGAACCTGGTCCAGCCAAACTGCAACAAAAAAATAGCCAGGCATTGTGGTGGGCCTGCAGTCCCAGCTACTCCGGAGGCTGAGGCAAGAGAATCACCTAAGTCCAGGAGTTGGAGGTTGCTGTGAGTTATCATGCCACAGCATTCTACCAAGGGTGATAAAGTGAGACTGTCTCTTAAAAAAAAAAAAAGAAAAACTTGCCCTGAGCTAGTACTAGTCTAGAATATTCTCTCCCCTACTTCTCTACCCATAAATGGCACATGCTTCCCCCCCACCCCCAACCACCACATAGACACACACACACACAACATGTCTTCTCTTGGAAGATTCAGATGGGGTTCATAAGCCTTTTGTGGGATTAAGCCTTCCTTCTTCTTTCTGACCTCCTGCATCCCAGGATGGACCTCAAGCTTCCATGGGACCCTCGGCCTGGACCTCCCTGCTGCACAGAGCAGGCCTGGTAAGAGTGACTGCAGGTCCTAGGCTTGGTTGTTTGTTTCAGCAGAGCCACCATCTCCCTCTCTTAAGAACTCTAAGGAAATGGGCGGCGCCTGTGGCTCAGCGGGTAGAGCGCCGGTCCCACATGCCGGAGGTGGCGGGTTCAAACCCAGCCCTGGCCAAATTAAAAAAAAAAAAAAAAAGAACTCTAAGGAAAGGACTGAGTCTCTGTTTGCCTTTTTAATTAAAAAAAAAAAAAAAACCTTCCAAGCCTCCCCCCCAACCCTCTTGAACCTTCTCTGTGGGAAGGTTGTTTGTAAAAGAAAAGGCTGTGTTGTATCTGAGTCCCCAGAAATGAAGTGGGCCAAGTCCCCTATGGCAGGGTAGGAGCTGCAACAGCAGCAGCAGCAACAGCTAAAGGTCATAAGAATAGACTCCTAGCCCAATAGCTGGGCTTCTGGTTTATCGAGGCTCTTGCCCAGGTCTGCTCGTTCCTCTATGTCAGGGAGGATAATAAACCTCCAGCATTATCACTCTCCCAGCATGCTCCCAGCATCCTTCCTGCACCCCTGCCTCTCCTGTTTCTCTCTCTCTGCCTTAGATAGTCTGATATGTGTGCCTATCATCTCCCCACTTCTAAAATCTTCTTGGCAAGAACCAGAGCTTGATGTTTTTCCCTCTCCTATGTATATTGTGTTCAGTGACTATCAAATTTTTTAACAAGTGGCAAGTTCACCAATGTTTAATTATTGGTATGACAAAAAGGAAAGACTAGGAGAGGGCTCTGGCCAGAGAACTGAGCTTTAGAGTTACAAATTTGTGAACAAAAAGTATTGCCTCCCAGGCATAATGGGGGTTTAGAGAGTTAGGACAGGCTGAAGAGAGAGGGAGAGCAGGGCCAGGAAATGCCATAGAGGGGAGAAGCTTTTATACCAGTCCTCCAAATCCATTGTCCATGGCCAGAGGGAAAGAATCCCATTCAGGGGTATCCAACTTGCAGCCCATGGGCCCCATGGAGATTATTTGAGCCCTATTTTGTTTATCTGTGGTGTTAAAGACAGTGAAAATTACACACACACCTATAATTTGCTCATCAGCTTTTGTTAGTGTTTGTGTTTTCAATGTGTGGCCCAAGACAACTCTTCTTCCAATGTTCAGCAGAAAAAAAAAGTTGGACTTCCTTGCTGGAGTCTGCCAGACTATTACTTTGCCTTCTTGGGAATCAAGGAGCCCCAAAGATTCATGGACCAGTGCAGGCCAGGCTCAGTTCCTTGAATAATTAAAGCTTACCAAAAATTCGTAAGTGGGATTTGGGGCCAAGATCCAGACAAGGATCCACAGGTCAATCTGACCCAGAAAAATGCCAATATGTGTTGGCATTTCTCTTGCTTTAGCTTTCTACCACAAGTAGGGCTCTGAGGGACCAGTCTGAAGGACTCTCCAGTCAAATGCCCTGTACTAGTTCCTCAGCAGTATGTCTCCTCAGTGTCTATGCCTCCTTCCTTATCTTAAGGAACTAGAATCCACATCTGGAAGGAAACCAAAAGATTCTCTAGTCCATGCTCCCTAAAGATCTGTTAGCCTGTTTTCCATCTTCCTATCCTCTGAACCCTGTCTAGTAGAAAGCTTAGAGGCTTAGTGCCCGTAGTACAGTGGTTATGGCGCCAGCCACATACACCGGCAGATTCAAACCTGGCAGGTTCAAACCTGGCCCAGGCCATGTGAACAACAATGACAAATGCAACGAAAAAAATAGCCGGGTATTGTAGTGGGTGCCTATAGTCCCAGCTACTCAGGAGGCTGAGGCAAGAGAATCACTTAAGCCCAAGAGTTTAAGGTTGCTGTGAGCTGTGACACCACTGCACTCTACCAGAGTGACAGCTTGAGACTCTGTCTCAAAACAAATGAAGAAAGAAAGAAATAAAGCTCTTAGAAACCCAACCCCTAAACCCCAGCCCCTCCAGCTCCCTTGATCTTAGAATAATTACCCCTCTCCTATAAAAAGCCTCATCCCTAAAAGTCTGTGTTGGCTGAACCTGATTATAAAAAGTAAAGAAAAGTTTGTCTCTTCTTCACTGCCTACCCTCATACCATCTTCTCCTTCATCTAGGCCCTACTGGTCTATCTCTTTTTAAAAATTTTTATTGTGGTAGAATATACATGACATAAAATTTAGCATTTTAATCATTGTTGATCTATTTTTGAAGAACTTTTCACCTTAACCCCTTTCTCTATTAAATGAGATGGTCTTTCTCTAAACAGGCAGGAGGTGGGGATGATAGGGTGCTCAAAGACCTTGTAGGTCAAAAGAGTGTGTAGGCCAAGACCTATGTCTACAGCTGGTCCAAGGGCAAGGCAGGAGCCCCCTCAGCATCCAGCTCAGAGGATGAAGGATGGGCCCCCTAGAGGAAAGAAGGCTTCTCAAATTCTAACTCTGGCTCCTACCTCCTGGGTCATGAGACTTATTCCCTAGGCTCTAATGCACAGGCTTTTCCCAAGCCGTAACTGGTATAGTAGATATGCCTGAGCTGAGTTATTTGTCAGAAAGGATTAAAAGAAAGGATTCTGAGAACAGGTTTTTCAGGTGAGTGGGAATGGGAGTGAACAGCAGAGCATCAATGTAGGACAAGCACAATCCTAACCATGAAGAAGAAGAGCTGGATTCTAAATCTTTTTTTAAAACTCACTGGCCCCTTGTCTCTCCATTTCAAAAACAAATATAGCTGCTTACTGTCTCACTACTAGCTTCATACTTTTCACCATCCTTTTCTCTCCCTGTTTCTGAGCAGCCATTTCTGAAAACTAAATAAAAGGTAAGGGAGTAGGAGCTGCCACCTTAGCTGGGATAATGCCAGAGCCATTTTGGTTAATTCTCCTACCTCACATCTGAGCGCAAGGGAGACACTGTGAGGTTTGCCTCCTGGCTGTGCAATTACCACTGGTTCCCACAGCTGATGTGCTGATATAGGTGAGGACCAGCTAAAGCCAAGTAGCCAGCCACCAGACAGTACTGGTGCTCCACTTAGAACCCTACCCAAGCTTCAGGGTACAGTCTTCCCTCCTTTTGTTCTTAATCAGTGGCCTCAAGTCAGGAGTATTTTTTGTCTGGCAGGTGATGTCCAGAGGAAATTCTGTTCTATGAAACAAGATTCCCCAGAGAAAAACAGGTAAACGAGGACTGGAGCAGAGCTTACCTGGAAGATGATGGGTAGATGTGATGACCTGAAATTCCCTGGCACACAGTGAAAAAATAAAATATTAAAAACCAGCTATACTCTCAGTCATGACTAGAGGCATTATAAATTAGAACAATCCTTTGGGAAAGCAGTTTGGTGATGTGTATCAAGAATCTTAAAAGCACTCATGCTTTTTGACTTAGTAATTCTACTTTATTTAGGAAATGATCCTAAATGCAAATATGTATGGATTTCAGTGTATTATTATTTATAATAGTCAAAAATTGCAACAAATCTGAATGTCAAAAATAAGTGAATGATTACAATGTTATTGTATATCCTGTCTGTGTGTGTTACACAGCCATTAAACAGATAGTTACAAAAACTGTGTAAGAATATAAAACTGGGCCTGGTGGCATACACATGTACTCACAGCTACCTGAGATGCTGAGGCAGTAGAATCACTTGAGACCAGAAATTCAAGGCTGTAGTGCACTATGGTTACTCCTGTGACTAGCTACTACACTCAGGTCTAGGCAGTATAGCAAGACCCTGTCTCTATTCTTTTAAAAAAAGATAGAAAGCTGATTATGTTTTGATACTAATTCTTTTTAAATACAGAAAATAAGATACAGTGTGTTCTTTAAATGTTGTTTTATGCACATGTTTTAGTTGATGCTCTCTGATTATGGAAACAAAATCCTCCTGAATCTATTTTAAGCTCAGAAGGCAAATGGACTATAAGCATGCTAGAGTTTCCCATCCTGTCTAAGGGCAGCGTGAAGCCAAGCCTTGAAAGGGTAGGGAAGATTCTAGAACCAGAGCCTAAAACCTAGGGAGCACTCTCTCCATCTCTTGTGTTTGCCTCCTTCTGAACATCAGCTTTATTCTTGTCTTCCTCCCCAAAGACTGTGTTTGTTACCATATCCGCAGTTTTGAACTTTAAATCTCCTCTTAGTCCCTTTTCCTAATTCTGGGGGCAGACTGGTTCTGCTGGTTCATATATTCAGAGGGGTAGGATATATCCATCATATATAGGATATATGATGCAGAAGTGTGGAGCATATAAAGACAGAGTGCTTTCCTCCTCTGCTTTCTGCTACCAGACTACAGTCTAGAACTAGAAAGAGAGTGGACACTCAGTGTGTTGAGTTTATTTGAATTGAGTCTCCTATTAGAGAAAAACCTACAAGACTGCAGATATTTAGACTAATAAGAGAGGCCACCCTGAACTATCCAGAATCCTCTTCCCTCTCTCCCAGATTCAGGCTTCACAAACTTTCTCTTTGGCTTTTCTGTTCTTCCCCTATTTGTAAGATCCACCAACACTTGGAGAAATTCTCTTCCCTATATTTCCCTGATTTTTCTCCAAAGAAAAGGGAGTCTGGGGTTCCTTTCTTACCCCCATAAAAAGTTTTTGCCCTTCCCTATAAGTGGTCTACCTATGTCCCAAAAGATCTTAACATGTCCCAAAAGAATAGAAGTCCTAGACAATTTCTTGGCAGTACAGGGAGCTCCCAGAGCCTGGAGGAAGGGAGATGGGGAACAAAAACAGGAGCTCCCCAGTAATAGGACTCAGGAAATGGCCTGTGTGTTGAGGTGTGGCTGCAGGTCATATTGTGGAATAAAAGCTATCATTAGCCACACGGTTTGCATGCTGAAGTATGGAGTCAGGCAAATGAGAAAGCCTCAGGCTGAATAACAGTTATCTACAGGGAAGTAGAGCCATCTAACCAATGCCCAAGTTGCTAGTGAATATTCTTGGACAAGAGGTGAGGGTTTTTCCCAGCTACGGGCACTCAGTTAAGCTGAGTTGTATTTTCTGGATTGTCTTCTAAAATATGATTTCTAATCATGTTTATGTCAATACACTGCCAAAAGATGTTTGGGGGAGTGGCATAGCCCTGAATAAGACCACAGCACCAGCTAGTTTCCAAGCTGACCTCTAGACAAATAGTGACAGGAAACGGAGCTTGTCTTTAGTCCCCTATCTTGCTGTGCCCAATTGTCAGAGGGTGGCCTGAACCCCTGATCTATTCTGATTTCCTGTTACCTTCCTGGCCCTGCTTCCTGCTTTATGCTTTTCCTTCTGTCCTGCTTCTTGTTATCACCCAGGGGAACTAAACAAGGTACAGGTTACCCTATTCCAGAGGTAGCCTTTCAGCATTACCCAACTCAGAACTGCCTCCCCCAAATTCCCTTAAAACTAAAGGAAAATTTATCTGTCTTCTGTGAAAAAAGTTTCAATAATGTTGATACAAGCACTTTGCCTCTTCGTACCTCACTCTAAATCCATCTCAAATTCCATCTTCCTGAGAATTAGTTCTTGGAGGTAAGGATAGAGGTTACCTTTCCCTGTGGGAAAGCTAAAATTTAATCATGTCTCTACCCTGAGTCATCTATGCTTGGTCCACAAGACAAAGGCAAGATTATTCAGCACCACGGAGAGCACCTTTCATCCACGTTCCACGTGACTGGATGACAAGGGTGAGTGAAAGATGAGGATTGTTGCTTGGAGCCCAGCCTGTCTGATCTCATTCCACTCTGGCCAGCCACCAAGTATCCCTCTTTTCCACCACCCCCTTGATGGAAAACCCCCTTCCTTTACCTAACAAAGCCTTTAGGAAGAAACAAATTTCCTTAACTTTCCACCTACTTTCTACCTCCATATTACCTGCATCTGCCACCCATCCTCTCCACCCGTCCATTTCAGTAAGGAGCATCCTTCTCTGGTCCAAGGTTCTGGGTCCATGTGTTCTTGACTCCTCAAAGATCCGTATTCTATCAAAAATCTTTTCTTAGCTTCTTCCCCTGCAGTCTAGGACAGTTTGTCTAGCATTCCCTGGTGCTAAAGAAATCCTTATTCCTTCCTTCCTTCTTATGCCCTCCATTCTCAGTCTAGCTCCTTGAAAGAATAGCCTGGATTCACTGTCTCTACTTCCTCATCTCCAGTTATCTCCTAAATCCGCTGTAATCTGGGCTCTGTTCCTCCCCTTCAACTAAAACTATATTCACTGAGGCTACCTATGATTTCCTTATTTCTAAATTTTGTCTTTGTCTTATGGACTTGTTTGCCTATTTGACACTATTGATCCCTTCCACCTTGAAACTCTACTTGAATGGCTTCAGTTCTATTCCTACCCCTCATCTCTCTGTTTCTACAGTCTCCTTCCACTTAGCCCCTAAGGCTGTGTGTTCCCCAGAGCTTCATCCTTGGTTCTTGCCTTTTCATTCTGCTCATTCTCTCCTCTCTGTAGCTTCCATCACCACCAGCCTACATCTCTTTTCTGAGCTTCCACACCTCAAATCCTACTGACTAGTGCTATCATCTGGGTGTCCAAAAGACCCCTCAAAATTCAACATGTCCCCTAATGAATTTACCTGGTTTTCCCTGGCAATGTTGCTGTGCCTTCTCTTGTATCTTCTGTCTTAGTAATTACTATTTCTTTCCCAGTTACTCTAGACCAGGGGTCCTCAAACTATGGCCTGCGGGCCACATGAGGTGGTGTAATTGTATTTGTTCCCGTTTTGTTTTTTTACTTCAAAATAAGATATGTGCAGTGTGCATAGGAATTTGTTCATAGTTGTTTTTTTTAACTATAGTCTGGCCCTCCAATGGTCTGAGGGACAATGAACTGGCCCCGTATTTAAAAAGTTCGGGGACACCTGCTCTAGATAGTAGAGTAGGAATGTCTAGGCTCGTCATTTTACTTTTTTTTTTTTTTTTTGAGACAGAGTCTCACTCTGTGCCCTGAGTAGAATGCCATGGCATCATCATAGGTCACAGCAACTTCAAACTCCTGGGCTTAAGCAATCCTTTTGCCTCAGCCTCCCAAGTAGCTGGGACTACAGGCACTTGCCACAATACCCAGCTGTTTTTCTATCTTTAGTAGAGATGGGGGTCTCATTCTTGCTCAGGCTGATCTCGAACTCCTGAGCTCAGGCAATCCACCCACCTCAGCCTCCCAGAGTGCTAGGATTACAGGTGTAAGCCACTGCACCTGACCCCTTTTACATTTTATATCTAAAGTCTGCCAGTTCTACCCTCAATGACATCCTCCTTTCTGTCCTTTTATCTTTTGCTTCTGCTTGGTTCAGGTCCCTGCTATCTCTTGCTGGCACTGTTATAGAAGTTTTATAAATTTCTTTACCTCCAGTCTCATTCCCTTCCCACCCACCCTCATGAGAGGGCCCTTCTCCGTCTCAAATTATGTAACTCCCCTGCTTAAGGCTTCATTGCCCCCCCCATAATCTCTTGCATAAAGAATCAAGGTGGCACCTGTAGCTCAGTGGGTAGGGCATACCAATCACATACACTAAGGCTGGCTGGGCTATTTTCTATTTGTCTCTGTGAGACCAGGGCCTATCATTATTTAGTAAGTGAGGGGAGAATTGTCGCATAGCAGAGTAAGGAAAGAAAGGAAACAGGAATGCTTCTGGTAGGGCCCCTCTTTACCTTGTGGAGGGAGTACCTTTGCCACAGATTAACTCTGTATATAAACCAGACCCCTCCCTATATGGTATCAGGGTTGCAGCTGTGGGCTAGTCACTCCTAGGCACACTGTCCATGATTGTGTAGGCCTCACTGATCCTGTGTTAATGACGTTATAACTAATGCAAATATAGTGCTCAGTATATACTATGCTATGCACTAAGTTCTTAACATGTATTATTAACTCACTGTATGTGAAAGAATCTTTAACATAGGTATTATTTAATAGTGTGAGTACAATTTTACAGATGAAGAAACTTAAGCTCAGATCATACAGCTAGTAAAAGGAAGAGCTGGAATTTGATCCTAGACACTCAGGCTACGTGTCTGAGGACGTAAACCATTGTAAACCATTACAATCTTTTAGTCTGTGTAGCAAGGAGCATGGGACTGTCTTCCTTTAGTCACCTTATCACTCAGAGTGAGGTCAGCACACTGAAACAATGTATCTGTTCCCCAGTGAAGAAAGAAGAGTATAATTTGAACCTTGGGGAGGCAATCACATGTTTGCTGAGTTCTTGTGAAAATTAGATGAAGACTTATGTTAAGAACTATAAAACCCTCTACAAGTCTTTTTTTTTTTTTTTTTTTATCACCCAGAGTCCTCCCAGAGCAGCCTGTATAGCTCTGCTAGTCATTTAGAAAAGTAGTCTATTTCTCCAGGTCCTCCATGAGACCAGAGGCATGAGCCTGGAAGGTTCCACTTTCTGATTTTTCCTTTTGTTCCTCTTTGCCCACCCAAATCCCTCTTGTTTATCTGATTTCTTGGATCCCAGCCTACCCTTGTATCTATTGTGCTACCCCCAGCTCCAACAAGTAAGGTCAGTCAGCTAGAGATAATTCGTTAACTAGAACAGCTGTGGGGTAGGAAGACAAGGAAAAAGTTTAATATGCAGACTGATGCTTGGGCCTGCAGGAATAGAGCTGCCTCCCAGAGGACCTGTCTCTAGTTCCTAGCCCTACTCATGCTCTGTTCCCTGTAAGCTTTGAAAAACCATTGACTCCATCACTGATCCTGGATAAGACACTTCTATTTGGGGCCCAGGCTTCTTCATTTTTAAAAAGAATAGGTTGATTAGTTTATATTTGTTGAAGCTAGTAATAGGTATCCATGACCTCACTATAATGCTTTCTCTACTTTCCATAATAATTTCCATAATAAAGCATTTTAAAATACCAGCTTGGGTTGAATCAATATATTTTAACCTTTTTTTCTCAAACAATAGAGACTTTTCTCTAAGCAAAATCTTGCAACAGGCTGATATGTAAATGAAATAAAGGTAGATCTACTCTGGCTGAAGGGAAGCCAGACCCCCTGCCATCCCTCCCCCCATCATGCTCACTCAGGAAAAGTAGTTTAATGAAAATCACTGGACCAAATTAACTCTAAGAATTCTTCTGGCACTTTTGCCTTCCTCTATCTATAGTGGCTTTGCACTGGCCATTAGCCTATATATCCTGTCCCAGAAACAGTGAGGCTGAGCTATTAATCATCTCTACAGTCTTTGGAGAATTTGTTTGAAGGGTTGCAGAACATGTGTTGCTGCTAGAGATGCATGTCAATGTCTGTCTCTGCTGAGTGTTTATTAATAATCTTGTTAATCCCCACACTAGTTCCCGGATCTAGCTAAAGCCTTCTTATGTCCTTTGGGGGCATTTTAAATTCTCCCTGATTTCTTGGAGCCAGTCACTTCCTTCTGCCTGCAGCCCTTTCTGATACTTACAATCATGAATATTTTACATTTAATCTCCCTGATTACATCTCCATGTGATGGTCATGGTACATTGGCTGCATTTCTAAGGGAAGACCTACAGGAAGCGCACAGAAAAGGCTTGCTTTTGCAGTCACACTGGCAGAGATCTTTGTGCTTGCCATTAAGATGGGCTTCTATCATGAACAGTGTCAGGGGAGATGCTGAATGGTGGGCTTTGCACAGGAACTCTCAGCCTGGGACTTTGCACCCTGTCTTATGGCCCAAAGGAGCTGGCATCTCACAGAGAATCAGATGCCACTGGGAACTGCTCAATGGGTCTTGAGGACCATATGTGGGTCCCTATGACCATAATTATTTCCCAGCCCTTACCCCAAGCCCCATCCTTCCTGCAGAATCTACCTCCAATGTCACCATTGACATCTGATACCTCTAGCTGGAGAGAAGAGACTGATGAACTGGTCTGCCATATGGAGTAAAAAGTTAATCCCAAATGCCTGGGGGCTTGTGGTTTTAAAAATCATCCCCAGGGAAAGGACAGCGAAGCCTACCACTGTCATGTAATGGGTGGAATGAAGGTTTAAGGAGAAGAAGCATAATTGAAAGGCCACAGGTTTAGAAGTCACCAGTATAAAAATGTCAATATCTAGGCCAGGCCCAGTGGCTCATCCCTGTTTTTCTAGCACTTCAGGAAGCTGAGACAGGAGGATCATTTATGGCCAGGAGTTTGAGACCAGCTTGAGCAAGAGCGAGACCCCATCTCTACAAAAAATAGAAAAACATAATGATGCGTGCCTGTATCTCAGCTACTCGTGAGGCTAAGGCAGGAAAATCCCATGAGCCCTGGAGTCTGAGATTGCAATGAGCTATGATGATGTCACTGCATTCTAGCCAAGGAGACAGAGAAAGACCCTCTCTCAAAATGAACAAATAAAAGTCAATCTGAACTATAAGAGACATCAAGGTATCCCAAGGAGAGAGAGGAGGGCTGAGGGAAGGACCCTACAGAGATGACTAAGGGCTATGGGAGGACACAGAAATAGCCCTAGAGGTAAGAGATGAGCCAAGGGATCCATGTTCTGAAAGCCATGGATAAATGGATGTGGTATATGGCATGCAACAAATGTTACAGAAAAAATAAAGGAATGTGACTGAAGGACTTAAAAATGTGCCAGTGCTTCCCTGGTAGGGTCCCACTAGCATGCCTATAGGATTTGCCTTTCGAAGAGGCCTCCCTCTGGCTGCTTTGGAGTTAACCCTGTGGCCCATCATGACCAGAGCCCAGCTGTCTGATCTCCATCTCCCCTGCGGGTAGCAGCTGAGAGGCTGTTTGGGGTTTGTTTGTTTGTTTGTTTGTGGTGGGTTTTTTTTTTAGACAAAGTCTCACTTTGTCACTCTCAATAAAGTGCTGTGGCGTCACAAGTCACAGCAACCTCAAACTCTTGGGTTCAAGCAATTCTCTTGCCTCAGTCTCACAAGTAGCTGGGACTACAGGTGCCCACCGCAACGCCTGGCTATTATTAGAGATGGGGTCTTACTCTTGCTCAGGTATGGGGGTCCTCAAACTTTTTAAACAGGGGGCCAGTTCACTGTCCCTCAGACCGTTGGAGGGCCGGACTATAGTTTAAAAATAAACTATGAACAAATTCCTATGCACACGGCACATATCTTATTTTGAAGTAGAAAAGCAAAACGGGAACAAATACAATCACACTGCCTCATGTGGCCCATGGCCCGCAGTTTGAGGACCCCTGGAACCTGTGAGCTCAGGCAATCCACCCCCGCCTTGTCCTTAGGATTGCCTGAGCAATCCTTTAGCAATTGGATTGCTCAGGCAATCCAATCCCGCACAGAGTGCTAGGATTACAGGCATGAGCCACCTCACCCGGCCCTGAGAGGCTGTTTTGGCCATGTAAAGGCATGTAAGCTTCTCTAAGGCTGTGGAGGACAAATGCTGTCTATGAGGAGTCTCCCAGGGCAGTTTCTGAGCCAGGAAGGATAGGAAGGATTGGAAGGTTTGCCGCATGAGAAATTGCCTCAGATGCAGATACAGTGCCTATAGGTGGGTCACTATGGTTCACACCTGTAATCATAGCACTCTGGGAGGCTGAGAAGGGCGAATTGCTTGAGCTCGGGAGTTGGAGACCAGCCTGAGCAAGAGTGAGATCCCATCTCTACTATAAATAGAAAAATTAGTCAGGCATTGTGGTAGACATCTGTAGTCCCAGCTACTCAGGAAACTGAGGCAATTAGGATAATTTGAGCCCAACAATTTGAGGTTGCTGTGAGCTATGATGATGCCATAGCACTCAACTCTAGGGTGACAGAGTGAAACAAACAAAAAAAAGAATGAAGACACTATGGCATCTGACCATGCTGGGCAAAGCCTCCTCCCCAAACCCCCTGAATCGTGGCTAACAGTGAAGGATCAGAGCAGAGGAAGAAGGTCTGGGTTCTGCCCTCAGGAAATAACAAACCACTGTGGCAACACTGCCTATCTAGGGACTTGTACTTTGGATGGCCTGAAGGAACACGGACTAGGCTAGGATTTCCCTTCCAAACATTCTAAGACTTTGCTCTTTGCCTTCGGTAACAAGCATGTGTTTATCCCTGTTGCCTTATTTTAAAGGAAACAGAAGTTAGCATAATGGTTATATATCCTAGCGTCTCTGGGTCAGCAGCCACCTCTTTGGGTCATCAGCTGCCACTCAGATCTCTGGGCCTGACCTTATGATAGCATTCTACCTATCTGTCTGCTCTCTGCATCCTCAGAGGCAGAACAGGCAGCAGCCTTAGAACCCCCCCCCCCTTTAATCTTCATTGGGCTTACCACTCTGCAGACCCTGCTTAAAATACAAAGATGCCTAGGGTGGCAGCACCCATATCAGTGCTTGGTCATCAGTGTCTCAGGGAGAAGGTGGATGACTACTGCCCCTTCCCACTGACTAAAGCAGAGTTGGCCAGGGCCCTTCGATCCTACAGCAGAGGAGCATGTTTTAGAGGGGACAGCAAGGCTAGATAAAGACTCTGGGCAGCACAGGGCCCAGCCAAGTGGAAGGAGGTTATTGAGGAAGGCAGTGAGAGAGACTGAAAAGTTTGCAGATCCTGGGGAATACACAGAAGTCATGCTTTCTATCTTCCTTGTCATCTGTAGTATTAAGTATTTTGTACTTAGGTCAGCAAAGGACTAACTGGCCACCTGCTGATTTGTCATGATTTGTCTTCTCACCTACTATACACAATCAACCTTTCAGGTTCCCCCAGGAGATGCCTCTTAGGAACCAAAGAAGTCCTCATTAGAACTCTTTTCTTATCAAGTGGCTACAGCTTTGAAGTCTAACCTGCTTGGCCATCAATTCTCTGGATCTTGTCCAGCACTAGAAAACAAAAGAAGTTCCGTCTCAGGGAGCACCTACTCTGAACTTAAACCAGATTTAAACTCTCAGGAACTTAGAAAGACCTTGCCAAACAAGTACCAGAAAGGGCCTGAGAAGAGCAACTAGTATGAGAGTTAAGAAATGGAAATCCTATGGGTTTAAGGAAAGAGTGGCAGGTTTTCTGGAGGAGGCTGGATCACAGGACTTTGAAGACAGATACCCAGTTGGGTGTAATTGGGACCAAGATCCTTGGCATTTCTACCCAGCCCAGCATCTTTGCCCCATGATAGATAGGTCTGCCTGTCTCCCTGAATGCCCTGCCCACTGCCAGTGGTGAATGCTCCCAGCAGTCCAGAGGGTAGGTGGGAAGGTAGCTTTGAGTCTGAGAGCAGCCCCCCGAATTATTTTCCTAACAACTCTGTCTCTCTGCTTTCTCCCCACAGGACCCTGCCGCCACCTCCATCTCAGACGGAGACTGTGACGCCCGGGAGGGTGAGTCAGTAGCCATGAATTACAAACCATCCCCGCTCCAAGTGAAGCTGGGTGAGTGTGTCTGGGGGGTAAGGGAGATGTGGGAACCAAACAGGTACTCTGTTCTGGGTCTGCAATGAGGTGCCACAAATAAACCAACTCAACCTAGATGATTCCAAGACGCAAGCCACCAAGTAACTGGCATTATGAGGCACCTTATCTCCTAAGAGGCAAAGAGGGCAGCTACAGTTCTCTGCAGAAGACTCAAACTCCAGGTGTTGCCTCTGAGGCCAAGAAGGTTCAAACTATACCAGGGGATAGCTGCCAGGGGTAAAGGCATAGACCCTGGAGAGAAGACTTGGTAGTCTCATCAAACACTGGATCAAGCTAAGAGAAAGCTGCCTTAGAGGTGGGATGAAGTTGTTACATCTTAGAGATTAGAAAGGAATGAGTGTTCTAAACCCATCCAAGAAGCTGAGTTTCTCCCCTGATTCCAACTTCAGCCCATCCTGAGAACTCAGGGCCTGTTTGGATCCTGTTTGGGAGTGTTTTCCCTTAGTTTCTTAGAAAACTCAAACATCCCGTCCCCCCATTCCAGGTTGCCTTTAATCTCATGTCTAATCCAAAGTCAGCTGTTGTGCAGCCTGCTCTTTGGAAGTCACCTGGCTCCCAAATGATGCCCACTGCTCATATACCTACTATTCTCACTTCACCCTATGCTGAACACTGCCCCCTCTTCTTCAGGAACCAAAGTTTCGCTGATTCAAGGCTGCTGTATTTAACAGACTTTTCTAAAAGACATTAGTTTCATGAAGAGAAATTACAACACAGTTCATACTGGAAAGAGTTTACAATTAAATATAACCCATCACTATCCTTTAATACTCTGCTGCCATCCCTACCACCTTCCTGTCCATCTTTCTCCCAAGGCTCCAGATGCCCATAAAATACTACATCTCTCCTTAGTCCTAAGATCCCTTTCCCATCTATTCTATAAACCTTCGCCCTCTGCAACTGCCATGATGTCTTTCCACAGAGTCCTGCCTTTTTAAAATTTTTTATCTCGCTTCTCTCCTTCCAGAACACATCCAAGGAGCCCCTTAAGCTGTTTTTATAAACAAGAGAGCAGTTCCTTCAGTGGAATTTGTTCATCTTCCTAAGACATAAGAATCAAACTATAGCCAGTTGTATTTGTTTATTATTTTTTAATTTAACAATACAAACATTTTGACAAGTACAATTTCTCTACTCTCCCCCATCATATTCTTCTCCCCAGAGGTAATCATTCTAAGCCTTTTTAGGATTTGTGGTTTTATTTTGTATTTTAACCTAAATAGCATCATATTATACACAGTTTCTGTGCACATCTGTCCCCCTTTCCCTTAATATCTTGGAGCCCCTTCCAATGTCAATATATAGAGAGACTTTATTGTCTTAAATGGTTGCACAGTAGTCTGTAGTTTGTTTGTTTGCTTTTTTTTTCATATTTTATTTCTTTATTGTAAGCAGATTCAGGTCACCTGCTTAGGTAATCTATTGAAAATTTGATAAATTAGTGTCATTAAGTCACAGTTGTAGTCTGTAGTTTTGTTTTTGACAGTTCATTGTTTGCATTTTTTACTATTTCAAACAACTTTAGCATACTTTTAAAATAATATTATTTTTCTCCCCAATTACATTGCCACCAAAGCGCCTCATGAAAATTCACAGCGTTGTTCCATTTGCACTAAGGAAAATTGCCACCACGATCTTTAAGGCAAATTGCACCCCCTAGAGGCGTTTAGTGGTAATAGCAGCCACCGCCTGCTACAAAAAGGACAAAAAGCCGGAGTCAGATGAGCAGTGGCAAAAAAAGAGGGTCAAACAATAGGAGACGAGAGATTTGGAGATCAGGGGGGATTTTAAAGTGAGTCACAGTGGCTGTAAAGGCCTTTCCTATCCTTACTCCCTCGAGTGTGCGGTTATTTTATGAGACTGCTTTCGTCCAGTGTACCTCTGCCCCTAACAGTTCCTTTCCCTAGAGCTAAGCTTTACTTGAGATTCATAGGAAAGGGTAGACGGGCTTCCTCCAGGGCCCAGGCAGCTACTGCTGGTGACAATTGTCACACATCAGACAGAGGGTTATCTAATGGCCAGCCCTATGAACCTGGTAGGCTCTCGAGCATTGGAGAACTCAGAAGCTGGCAGAGGGCTGGGCGCCGTGGCTCACGCCTGTAAGCCCAGCACTCTGGGAGGCTGAGGTGGGTGGATTGCTTAAGCTCACGAGTTCAAGACCAGCCTAAGCAACAGCCAGACTCTGTCTCTAAAAATAGCTGGGCATTGTGGTGAGCACCTGTAGTCCCAGCTACTGGGGAGGCCGAGGCAAGAGGATCGCTTGAGCCCAAGAATTTGAGGTTGCTGTGAGCTATGACACCATGGCACTCTACCGAGGGCAACAAAGTGAGACTCTGTGTCAAAAAAAAAAAAAAGCTGAGTTGGAGCATCACTTAGGCAGAAAAGCCAATGGTCTGCCCCAGCCTCCTGCTTCCTGCCCTTCCAGCCCCATGCTGCTTCTCACACTTCACAACCTTCAGTGGCTCCTTTTTCCTTCTGCATTAATCCCAAACTCCTCTGTCTGGCATTCAAGGCCTTCACACTCTGAGTTTGTAACCAGAGAGAATAGTCAGCCCCTTAGCACAGGACATGATACATGATTGGTGACACAGATACCTGGTAAATAAATAAATGACTGAAAAATGGATCCTACTTTTCTCACCTGATCTCTCTCCCTCTTCACTCCTTCATAACATCCAGAACCACCCTTCTGTTCACTGCTAAATGCAATTCTGTTCATACTATTTTTGTATAATCCTTCCTGGAATACCCTCCTCTCTTCAGCTCATGGTGTCACCTACAGGAAGCCCTCCCTGACTGCTCCATCTTTCTGTAATTATCTCTCTGGCTCCAACCTTTCCCTGGCATCAAGCACACACTAACTGTCCTACATGAGAATTGTAGCTCCTGGAAGCCCGGGGTCAGCCTCCTCCTTTTGCACCCCACTATCTGCCCCAATTTGTATAGGGCAAAGTCTCCACCAAGCAGCAAGGACCTAGAGTTGAAATCCCTGCCTCAGACCCCATAGAAGCAAGTGGTTTCACAATGGAGGCCCAGTCCACCTGGGTGGTAAGTCAGGGTGCCCCTGAGGGCAGGACACAGCTTCCTCCCCATGTTTCCCTGCAGAGAAGCAGCGGGAGCTGGCCCGGAAGGGTTCCCTGAAGAACAGCAGCATGGGTAGCCCTGTCAACCAGCAACCCAAGAAGAACAATGTCATGGCCCGGACGAGGTAGAGGCCCTCTCTAGACCCCTAGACCCTGCCACCCTCCCCTTCTTCCCTCCCTCCTCAGGCCCAGCTCCTTTCTGGGAGAAGAGAGCCTAAGCAGGATCCAAGGGGTAGGGGTGTGGGAGAGGAAGTGGTGGGGTGGGACCTCAGCCCAACCCCCTTCCAAGTTTGTGGGCTCCAGTTGCCACACCAACCCCCAAAATTCTTCCCACAGGCTGGTCGTCCCCAATAAAGGCTACTCCTCGCTTGACCAGAGCCCAGATGAGAAGCCACTGGTAGCCCTTGACACGGACAGGTGTGTACCAGGGTCTGAGGGCGGCTAAGCCATAGGAAGCTGTATGAGCACAAGTGGGCTGCAGAGGCCACAGCTGCTAGGTTGTCAGAGTACAGCCTTCCTCAGCCAGGATTTCTTTAAGGGTGAATCCAGTCAGGGAGATTTGAGTCCAGAAAAAGCAGGGGAGAGACTGAAAAGAGTATCTAGAAGGAGGTTAAGGGCAGTGATTTATTTAGAAGGGTGGGGCTAGGAACCTGTCTTTAAAAACATGTATTTGCTGAGCAAAATTTGTTTTTGTTTTGATACAAGATCTTGGTCTGTCCCAGACTAGAGTGCAGTGGTGTGATTATAATTCACTGCAGCTTCAAACTCCTGGGCTTAAATTATTTTCCTGGTTCAGTTTCCCAAGTAGCTGGGACTACAGGTGTGCACACTACACCTGGCTAATTATTTTTATTTTTTGTAGAGAAGGTGGTCTCACCATGTTGCCCAGGCTGGTCTTGAACTCCTTACCTCAAGCAGTACACCTACCTCAGCCTCCCAAGTGCTGGGGTTATAGGCATGAGCCACGGCACCTGGCCACAGTTTTTATTTAGCTTGCACTCTTTATTTGGAACCATGAGGGAGCATGAGGGAGGGATTGGGTACTGACTGATGAGGAGGTGAGGATGCAGGGAGTTTTGTATTTCATTTTTTCTCTTTAATTTCCCTGAATCACTTCTCTATCCTCTTTCCTTCATGGCCAGCGATGACGACTTTGACATGTCCAGATATTCCTCCTCTGGCTACTCCTCTGCTGAGGTGAGCCCCCACCCCTTGGCACCCTAAACACACCAGAGCAGGATGGCCTCTATCAAGGAGAAGAGGTGCAGCTGACGCCTAAGCATACCCAGAGGAGAGGACTAGACAAGGCTGGGAGGAGTCCCATGTGGGTATGGGCCTGCGATAAGCTGGCGTCTGAAAAAAACGCCCAGGAGCCGAGCAGCGCCTGCGGCTCAAAGAAGTAGGACACCGGCCCCATATGCCGGGGGTGGCAGGTTCAAACCCAGCCCCGACCAGAAAATGCCAAATAAATAAATAAAATAAAAAACGCCCAGGAGCCCAGAGTTAGGAGCGGGGCTTAGGAGTGGCTCTTCCATAGAATGGGCCACGAGCTACAGGCACCGCCATATAGGAGTTAGCCTGAAACACAGGCAAAATCCAGACGGAAATAGGACCAGAGGTGAGACGTTGACTTTAGAATGAGAAAGGGTGTGTGTGGGGGAAAGGACTTCGCGTTGCCTGGAGCCGCGGGTAGTGCCCTCAGCCACACCTAGCCTGACCTCCCCACTCCCCCCTTTGTCTACAGCAGATCAACCAAGATTTGAACATCCAGCTGCTGAAGGACGGCTACCGGTTAGATGAGATCCCCGACGACGAGGACCTAGACCTCATCCCCCCCAAGTCCGTGAACCCCACCTGCATGTGCTGCCAGGCCACGTCCTCCACCGCCTGCCACATTCAGTAGCGGGCGGGGCCTCCGCGGCCGCCCGGGGCGGAACCGACTCGGGCCAGGTTGGACCGGGCAGGGGCAGCCCCTCCCCAGCTCGTCTGCCTGCCCCGGCGCCCCCTACAGCCGACAACCTCGTAAAAGTCATTGCTTCCTCCTATGGTAGGACGTGTACCTCTGTGTGTTCATGTAGCCGGAGAAACCAAAACCGGGTCTCTCTCCACCCCGGGGGACTGAGGAGGGCTAGAGGCTGTTTGTTCAGTTACTTGGGGGACCTCACCCAGCACGCTGCCCCCCTCCCCAAGGTTGCAGTCTGGTGCAGGGGAGAGAGGACTGGATGGAAGGGAGGCCAACGTTAATGAGTGGGGAAAGAGATCGCAAACCCCAGTGAAGCCATGAACCTCCCAGCCACAGCTTAACAAGGAAAGGAGCTGGAGGTTGGGGGGAGAAAGACCCAGGGCAATGGGGGCAGGTCCCAGCACTTCAAAGTTCCCTCCACTAGCCCCCTGATGGCCCATGTACCTATTTGCATTTTTCCTTTCAACTGATGTGAAGCCTGGCAAAGCTATCCAACCAGATAACTGTCCCTCAACCAAGGAATCATGGCCTTCTTACTCCTCTTTGCCCCATTCACCCCCTTCCTTGCTCCCTGGGAGTGGGCTAGGGTAAGGTGGTCTTTAGAGATAGTCCAGAATTTGGAGTAGCATGATCTGCCCTCACTGGCCCCTAACCAATGCATCTCTCTCTCTGCCTCCCCCTCCCCAACCCCACTTCCACCTTTGTTCATTGGTCTCCATCCCAGGCTAGGAGGAGGGAGTACAGCTGGCCTCCAATATCCCATTCCCATCTTACCTCAACCCAAGACCTGGGTGGCTGGTTCCTGGTAAGAATCTTCAAGGAGCAAGCTTTGGAGTATACAGTGGGCTGAGTGGCTGTGTAGACATGGTAGGGAGTGCTTGGCAGAATGTGTGTATGTTTAAGGCTGTCAGGGTGTGTGTGTATGTGTGTCTGTGTTGGACAGACCTGTTGTTCCTGGTGTCTATTCCTGTCATAGATGTGGGCACCTTTGTTGGGGAAGTGACTGTAGTCTTTTTACAGTGTGGGAGGCTGCTCAGCAGTGCAAGGGACTGAGAGCCTTGGGCTAGAAGTCAGAATACTGGGTTCTGGTCCTATCTCTGGCAATCTCCCTGTGATCTTCAATAAGCCGCTGCTTTTTCTCAGCTTCAGTTTCCTCAACTGTGAAATGAACAGCAGCTGAAATTATTTTTAAGGTCCTTTTATACATGAAGGAATTTCTTCATAGGAACTTCTGTGGAGGGGGATAAAGAAATCACTTCTGTGATTTTGTGTACACCCTGGGTGCCTTCTGAGTTGTGTGTGTAGAAAGGGAAAGGGGTAGTTTTTATCAGGACCACATGAGTACATGTGGATATTGGAATACATGTGTCTGTCTGTGAACATGTATGTGTGGGTAGTATCTATTGTGTGTGTGAACATACAGGTGTCTCTGGGCCAGAACATATATATACTGCTGCTCCTGCTACTGTTGCTGGTTTGTGGGCAGGGAGTAGGAAAGCTGAGGATGAAAATCAAGAGGGAGAATCAGTCCTGGTGGCCATCACCTATAGCCAAAGCTTCTCTGGAAGCTAAGGTGGGAGGATCACTTGAGCCCATGAGTTTAAGTGCAGTGATTGTACCTGTGAATAGGCACTGCACTCCAACCTGGGCAACATAGCAAAACCCCATCTCTAAAAAGAAATAGGAAGTCAAGAGGGAGGAGGTTAAAATGGCTTAGTCCTTGCATTAAAAAAAAAAAAAAAAAAAAAAGAGGGTGGAGGTGAACAGCTTTCCCAATTTGAAGCTAGGCAATATAGATCTTCCCCCTTGTGAAGAACAATGAAGTGAAAGCACAGGGTAGTCTAAGAGTGCTCAAGCCTATGCCCCACAAATCTCATATCACAGGGCCAAGGTGTGGCCATTTCTCCATTCCTCCCCCATTCCTCCAGGCTGACACCCCACATGTGTTGGTGTATCCACTCTCATGGATATCACTCACATGCTGTGAGCGTGCGATAGGCAGACCCACAGCCCACTCTGGACACCAGTCCTTGGAGGTGGGAGCTGGAAGGGGGGTGATAAGAACAGGGAGTGAGGCTGCTGTCTTAGGAAAGGTAGCACCTCCCCCTGTACCACACCCAACTGCAAATGGATGCAGCTCTTCACCCGCACCCCCACCACTACTCCTCCAACCCACCCCTCTATCCCCTAGTGCAGGGGTTCTAGTTAGTTGAGAAAATTCCAGAAGGGGGCAAGAAACAAAAAAGTACTTGCGGGGCCCATTTGAGCCCATCTCCCACTCTGGCCAACATCCCCACCCACTGTCATCTAGGCCCCAGAGCCAGGCCTCCCACCACACCACCACCATCACCCTGGACTCCTTGACTCACCCTCCTAGAACATGGGTACCTCCTCTTTTCTGGGCTTATTTAGACTTCTGCCTTTGCCACTGATTTGCTGTGTGACTCTGGCCCATTGTTTAATCTCTGTGGCCTTGAGGAACCAGGGGAAAGCTCCCTCCTTATAGGACACACTAGTTCCCTCGCAGGCAAGGGCTTCTAACTGAAGCAGTGTATGTGTGGCAGAGAGGCAGGAAGCTGGCAGCCAGCAGCTTCTGCGTCTAGGGAGAATGTGTGGTTCCCTCCTTCCCTGTCTGGGAGGCTAAAGGGGAAGAATCAAGGCCTTAGCTTGACCTCCTGCCACTTTCCCCCTTGTAGATACTGCCTTAACACTCCCTCTACCCTCAGCTGTGGCTACCACCCAGCCAGGTTTCTCCGTGCTCACTAATTTATTTCCAGGAAGGTGTGTGGAAGACATGAGCCGTGTATAATATTTTTTTTAACATTTCCATCGCAGTATTGACATCATCCTTGGTTGTGTATCGTGTAACACAAATAATGATATTAAAAGCATTAAACAAGCCAGCCTCAACTCCCTGCCTGGGGTGTGGGCAAGGGGCATGTGGGCTGGGAAGGGGAGAGAACTGATCCTCTGAATGCGCATTACTTGTTACTCTACTTCCACTCATGAGTTCCCAGGGTGCTGCTCATCTATTGCATGACTGAATCACAACCCTCAGAACCTCTGTTTCTCTTCAACAAAATGAGGTATACCCTGGATCTCCAGAGGCCCTCTGAACTCTTTGAAATTGAGCTCTTTTGATAGGCTTAAGCCAGAAAGGACTCAGGAGTAGGGAGGAAATTAGACCTCCCCAGGGATGAGGCTGAGCCAAGTGATATCATAATGGGCAGTGCCCATCCTAGAGGGAGAAGCAGGGTGGGGTTGGAGCAGGAAGCTGTGGGAGAAGGAAGCTGAGGGATCCTCCACAGGAGGGGGTCACAACAGCTAGGGGCACCTTCCAGGCTGGAGGTGTGGGCCATCTAGGGGAAGGGGTAGCCACTGATGTCTAGCAGGAGCCCTTGGTAGGTAGAGTCCACCACGGCATCGCCGAGACCCCACCATGTTCCTCTTCTCCCGGAAGACCAAGACTCCCATCAGTACCTATAGTGACTCCTATAGGGCTCCTACCTCCATCAAGGAAGTCTATAAGGACCCACCTCTGTGGGCCTGGGAGGCCAACAAGTATGTGACACGGGTAAGTGGATGTTGGAAAGGGGCAGGCCGGGGTGTATGGCCATGTGTGTCTGAATGACTGGCAATGTGTGGTTATAATTAGCTTTGTGTATATATGTGTTTTATTCATTTGCCTAGGCATAAAATTTACAATGGTATATAAAATAGCATAAGATCCTGCCTCCATGGAATTACATCAGGTTAGGAGGTAGGGAGAGACAGATAATGAACAGGAATTAAATAAGAGTTTACAAAGTGTCAAAAATTCTGTAAAGGAAATAAAAAGGATAATGGAAATAGAAAGGGAGAACTATGTAGAGAGGTCAAGTAACACTGAATTGAGAGTGGAAAAAAGAGAGAAATTAGCCATGTGAAGAACTGAAGCATAGAAGAGCTGAAAGTTAATGGGTGGGGCCACATCTATGGTGCATCTTAGAATGTGTACAGGCGAAACTTACTAAACGCAGAATACAAATGCCTACATACAGTAAGAAAATGCCATGAAGGCTACGTTGAACAGTTTAATGAGAATATTTCAGATTATATATGAAACCCGCACATTGTACCCCTTGATTGCACTAATGTACACAGCTATGATTTAACAATAAAAATAAATAAATTAAAAAAAAAAAAAAGAAGAGCTGAAAGTTCCAGACAGAGTGATAAGAAAAGTGCAAAGGCCCTGAGGCTGTCCATGGCATAGGCCAAAAAATGTCCCATAGGCATGTCTGTAGCATTTATATCACAATTTCCTTGTGTCTGTGTACTTGTGTAGCTTTCACAAAAGGGAGAGATCTGTGTGAGTCTTTACTCTGCCTAAGAGAATTTATCTGTGAGTACCATCCAACAAAAACTTTTTTCATGTTGTATACCCAGGATTCGAAAGAGAAGGGCTAGACCAGTGTTTTTCAACCTTTTTTATGTCACAGCACACTTGAACCTATAGTTAAACTTTCAAGGCACACTTAAATTATGTTGATCAGAAAAAAGTAAAAAAAAAAAAAAAAAAGAATATACTTACTATGCTTTGAACTTCTTTCAAAAATAGTTTAATTATCTTTAAAATTTTTCGTGTTTGGGCAGTGCCCATGGCTCAGTGGGTAGGGCACCGGCCCCATATACCGAGGGTGGCAGGTTCGAACCAGGCCCCGGCCAAACTGCAACAAAAAATAGCCAGGCGTTGCACTGGGTGCCTGTAGTCCCAGCTACTCGGGAGGCTGAGGCAAGAGAATTGCCTAAGCTGGAGGTTGCTGCAAGCCGTGACACCACAACACTCTACCAAGGGTGATAAAGTGAGACTCTGTCTCTAAAAAAATTTGTGGTACACCAGTTGAAAATCACTGGGCTAGACCCCACCTTTAAGGAGCTCACAGCCAACAAGTGAACAAAGTAGGGACACCCAGTGTGGAACTGGCACCGGCAGAGTCAAGTGCTGATAAGAGAGCCCAAAAGGGGACAGCACTCCCTGTGGGACAGGAAGGGCAGGTCTACTGAGTGATCTAGGAGGCTTCCAGCAGAAGAGACTGGTGAGAAAAGAAAGGCAGCCTGCGCACAGGGACCCACCAGCACCTCCTGCGCACAGGGACCCACCAGCACCTAAAACTGCTAGAACAGAAGGAGGGGTTAGAAAGGAATCTACAAGACCAGGAGTGGTGGCTCATGCCAGCCCTTGGGAGGCCTAGGCAAGTGGATTGCCTGAGCTCACAGGTTCTAGACCAGCCTGAGCCAGAGCGAGACCTGTCTCAAAAAATAGCCGGGCATTGTGGCAGGCACCTGTAATCCCAGCTACTCAAGAGGCTGAGGCAAGAGAATTGCGTGAGCCCAGGAGTTTGAGGTTGCTATGAGCTAGAATGCCACAGCATTCTACCAAGGGTGACCAGGTAAGACTCTGTCTTAAAAAAAAAGAAAAAAAGAAAGAGAAAGAAAGGAAAGGAATCCACAGACCAAGAAGGGCCTCTCAGACTACATCAAGAAGCATTGACTTAAGACCCCAGGTATTTTAACCTGACAGTGCCTTAGTTGAATAGTGAATTAGGCCCATGGTGTCAGGGAATTGAAGACATTGGAGCTGGGGATAGGAAGTCCAGTCAGGGAAGAAAGATGGAGGAAGATGAAGGTGAGATTAGGAGACTGTGACAGCGAAAAAAGGCATTTGTTGACTAAGAATTTTTTAAATACTATATTTTGTCTAACTACACAATAAATACATGCTCAATACAGAAAATAAGGATAATTTAGAAAAGCACAAAGAAAAAAAGTCTATAATCACAATACCCAAATAATCACTATTATGTTATTATATACCCTTATAGGAAGCAAATATTTTTTGTAACAATTACATTACATTATACTAATATTTGAATCTTGCTTTTTTCACATATTTTTACACATAGTCATATATCAGGTATATATTTCTGAGTCCAAAATATTCTACAATATATGCACACCATGGAATACTATGCAGCCATAAAAAATATGGAGACTTCACATCTTTTATGTTTACCTGGATGGAGCTGGAACATATTCTTCTTAGTAAAGTATCTCAAGAATGGGGGGGAAAGTATCCAATGTACTCAATACTACTATGAAATCAATATATAATCACCTACACATTCATATGAATGGCAAAACATAACTATAGTCCAGAAAGTAGAAGGGAAGAGGAGGGGAGATATGGGAGGAGGGAGGGTATTTGGGGGAGACCTCACCTAAGGTGCATGATGCAATGGACATTTCAAATCTATCAAGAAATGAGTATAATTGTGATAGATGTGTTACCTAGTTCACATCTCACATGCTCACACCAATGTAAGCATTTCACATTGTATATCAAAGCAGTATATGAACCCCATAAATGCATCAATGTACAAAGTTATGATTTAATAAAAAAAAATTCTACAATGTAATTTTAATAACTTTACAGTATTCTATTTTTTTTTTTTTTTTTGCAGTTTTTGGCCGGGGCTGGGTTTGAACCCACCACCTCTTGTGTATAGGGCAGGCACCCTACTCCTTTGAGCCACAGGTGCCGCCCTTTATAGTATTCTATTTTATGAATGTATTTAAGGAATCTTATATTATTGGAAATTTAGGTTATTTATAAAATTTTGCTAGTGTATTCATTCTTGTGTACAGGGTGTCCCAAAAGTCACCCATAAAGTTACTATACATAGGGAAAATGGAAAACTATAGCTAAATGTACCTTTATTTACAACATATTCACTACAAAATTTTACAAAGAGGTGGCCAACATGTAGAGAATATTTTGTAAATATTTTATAAAATTTTGTATTTATTATATATATACACATATGTATTCTTTGTCCACCATATATATCTCCAATATTCCCCTAGATTAAATTCCTAGAATGTGACATTATTGAGAAAAGGGATATGCACATTTTTTTTTATTATTTTTTTTTTTTTGTAGAGACAGAGTCTCACTTTATGGCCCTCGGTAGAGTGCCGTGGCCTCACACAGCTCACAGCAACCGCCAACTCCTGGGCCCAGGCGATTCTCCTGCCTCAGCCTCCCAAGTAGCTGGGACTACAGGCGCCTGCCACAACGCCCGGCTATTTTTTGGTTGGAGGGGCCAAAGTTTGAACCTGCCACCCTCGGTATATGGGGCCAGCGCCTTACCGACTGAGCCACAGGCACCGCCCGGATATGCACATTTTTAAAACTTTTAATATACACCTCAAAATGTATATTTCAAAATGCTGTAATAACAGTTGTAATAATTTATATTCCCACAGCTAAATATGAGAGTACCTACCTGCTTTTTCACAGTCAATAGAAGGGAATTTTAAGAAGCAGATTAATAGATTTTGGTCACCATCTGGATTAGGATGACTCCTGGGTTTTTTGTCTCTGGCAACTGGAGGAGTGCTACCAATTGAGATTTTGAGTGGCCTATTAGAGATTTAGAGTTCATTTTAAACAAAAATATGTGAGGAGAAATGCAAGTGAGTAGTTGGATATATTTATCTGAAGCAAAGGAAAGAGGTCTAGGCTATAGACCTGGAGATTTGAAGTCATCATCATATAAGTAATAGCTTAAGTCATAGGAGTGGATGATATTGCCAAAGAAGAGCAAGAAAATGGCCATGGACAGAACTTTGTTGAATAGCAATATTTAGAGGTAGGTAAGAGAAGAAGAGTCATAAAAGGAGACAGAGACTTATGGCTAGAGAGATAGGAAGAAAATCAAAAAAGAAACCAATGAAGGCACCATTATCAGACGAAGGTCAAATTTTGGCAACTTAGAAGGACTCTCTTGCATATAGTAACCCTTGGTAACCTGGCCAGACAGCTTCAATGAAGGAAAAGAAGTGAAAATCAGATGGTAGTGGTATTAAGAATAAAGGAAAGGGCTGGGCAGGGTGACTCACACATGTAATCCTAGCACTATGGGCAGCTGAGGCAGGAGGATCACTTGAGGCCAGGAGTTCATGACCAGTTTGAGTAAGAGCAAGACCCCATCTCTACTAAAAATAGAAAAAATTGGCCAGATGTGACAGCTCATGCTTTTAGTCCCATCCATGTAGCTACTTGGGAAACTGAGGCAGGAGGCTCACTTGAGCACAGGAGTTTGAGGTTTCAGTGAGCTACTATGATACCACTGCACTCTTCTTGGGGTGACAGTGTAAGACTGTCTTGAAGAAGAAGAAGAATGAAGAAAAGACTTCTGCCAATATAGTGGTCTAGAAACTCTGAAGGGTACTCCTGCTTCAAAACAACTTTAAAAAAAATAAGTGAAATCATTAAAATAAGCAAGCAATAAGAGATAATTATTTTTTTAAAGAGATTTTTTTTGTTTTTTTTTTTGTAGAGACAGAGTCTCACTGTACCACCCTCGGGTAGAGTGCCGTGGCGTCACACGGCTCACAGCAACCTCTAACTCTTGGGCTTACGCGATTCTCCTGCCTCGGCCTCCTGAGCAGCTGGGACTACAGGCGCCCACCACAACGCCTGGCTATTTTCTTTGTTGCAGTTTGTCCAGGGCTGAGTTTGAACCCGCCACCCTCAGCATATAGGGCCGGCGCCCTACTCACTGAGCCACAGGTGCCGCCCAAGAGATTATTTTTTTAATGAGCACACAAATGTAAAAAATAACCAAGTAGAATTTTTTTTTCACTCTGTTGCCCTGGGTAGAGTACCATGGCATCATCATAGCTCATAGCAACCTCAAACTCTTGGGCTCAAGGGATCTTCCTGCATTAGCCTTCCAAGTAGCTGGAACTACAGGTGCCCAACACAATACCTGGCTAGTTTTTCTATTTTTAGTAGAGACGGGATCTTACTCTTGTTCAGGCTGGTTTTCAACTCCTGAGCTCAAGCAATCCACCCACCTTGGCCTCCCAATTATGAGCCACCACTCTTGGCTGAGTGTAAATTTTAGAAATGAAAAATATATTTGTTTAAAAAAATGAAAAACAAAAATATATTTGTTAAAACCAAAAATTCTGTGGATGGGCTAAAGACAATATTAGACACAGCTGAAGAGTTCCAATGAAATAAGAAACTAAAAGAAATTTCCCAGAATGCAGCACAGAGAGGCAAAAAGATGAAAAACATAAAAGAAACATTAAACAATATTAAAAACAGAATGAGAAGACCCCACACACACATCCAATCAGAGTCCCAGAAGAAAAGAATGTAAGGAAGAATAGGCATTATCTAAAGAGAAAAAGTTTCAGAATTTTTCAGAACTAACAAAGGAAATGAATCCACAGATAAAGAAAGAATATAAGAAATTCCACAGTTAGGTACCTCAGAGAGAAACTGCAATACACTAGCTTAAGAGATGACCTTAATAGCAGACAGAGAAAAAGTATTTTTGAAGTATCATCCTTTCAAGAACAAAAGAAAGATAAAGACATTTACCTGTAAACAAAAACTAAAATGTTTATTACCATCAGATCTTTATTAAAGGAACTTCTAAAGCAGTGGTTCTCAACCTTCCTAATGCTGCAGCCCTTTAATACAGTTCCTGTGGGTCGCGACCCACAGGTTGAGAACTGCTGTAAAGGATATTTTGGGGAGAGAAGAAAAATGATTATAGAAGGAAAGTCTGAGATGCAAGAAAGAATAGTGAGAAACTAATAAACATGAGGTAAATTTAAGCAAACAGTATCCATAGAAAAATTGTTTTTAATTATAATATTCAAAGAAAGAGATAAAATATTAGAAACAATATCACATAAGTGAGAACGGGACAGATTTGAGGTGTTCCAAGATTCTCATGTTGTTCTAAAGAGGGTATCAGATACTGCAGTTTTGTACTGTCAATCAGCTAGAACCATATTTCCCAAAATTCCTTTCCATAAGTGGTTCCCAATTGGCCGTGAGAGAAATCTGCTGAGACTTGAAAGGCACAAATGAGAGAATAGCCATTTTTACCCTCTGATGGTTAATGTAGGTTACCGGGCACTGTGGTGGCTTGTACACAATGTCTCTGATTTAGTAATTCACTTTATTAGCATAGGGCAGCCCGACTTCAACTCTGCTGGATCTCTTCCTTCAATTTATCTGGGTCCTGGGCCAGGTGTGCAAGCAGCTCTATGGCAAAGGGAACCAGCTTCTCCATAAGGCCATCTATATTACCAGCATTGTAAGCAAGGAGATAGAGATGCAGGTTCTCTTTTGTCCCCTCCATGGGTTCCAATTTGTCCTTGCTCTTCCCTACTTCCTGTCCATCTCTCCTTCCTGTCACTTATTGACTTCAAGCTCAACAATAGATGTAAAGACAATAACCTTGCAGTTTTTAACCACTTCCCACAATTGTGTAAAGTTTCTATAAGGTAAATCACTTATGCATATCACTCATAGTTGTTCTTCTTTGATCCAAGTTTGACTGATACAGATACAATAGCAAAAGCTGAGTAGCCTAATAACAGACGAAAGAGACTTTCAAATTAAATACACACACACACACACTTACTTTTTAGATGGATCACTACATAAATAACAAAAACAATGTGCTTAATTTAGTGAACATAAATAGAACCTTGAACCTAACAACTACAGATATAAGCACACAAGGAACACTATAAAAATTGACCAAATACTAGGTCATAAAACAAAATTTGATGATAGTATCATACAAAACAGCTGTCTCTAAGCTCAATTCAATTAAATTGCAGACCAACAGCAAATGATAAGCAAAATACTTGTAAGTCTTAAAACAAAATAGAACAAAACCACCATTCTGAATAATGGGCTAAATTTAAAAAAATCAAAACAAATGGAAAAATACTCAGAACTGAAAAAACTGCATATCAAAACTTGTGGGGTGCAACAAAATTGTAGAGAAAAGCTAATAGGCCTAAATGCTTGTTTAGGAAAAGAAAAAATGTGAAAAATTAATGAGCCAAGCATCAGACTTAACAGGAGGGAAAAAACAGAATAAATGGGAGAAAAAAATAGAAGAATGGATATAATGAAAATAAGAATAAACATTAAACTAGAAAGCAAAGATTCAACAAGTCAAAACTTGGTTCTTTGATAAGACTCATAAAGTAGACAGAGAGTGAAAAAAAAGACAAGGCAGGCAGCGCCTGTGGCTCAATGAGTAGGGTGCCGGCCCCATATACCAAGGGTGGTGGGATCAAATCTGGCCCCAGCCAAACTGCAACAAAAAATAGCTGGGCGTTGTGGCAGGCGCCTGTGGTCCCAGCTACTCGGGAGGCTGAGCAGTGTATAAAATACAATTCATGGGCGGCACCTGTGGCTCAGTGAGTAGGGCGCCGGCCCCATATACCGAGGGTGGCGGTTTCAAACCTAGCCCCGTCAAACTGCAACAAAAGAATAGCCGGGCGTTATGGTGGGCGCCTGTAGTCACGGCTGCTCGGGAGGCTGAGGCAAGAGAATCGCTTAAGCTCAAGAGCTGGAGGTTGCTGTGAGCCGTGTGACGCCACGGCACTCTACCGACGGCAGTAAAGTGAGACTCTGTCTCTACAGAAAAATAAAATAAAATACAATTCATGATGGTTAAGTTTTATTTATTCCATAAATGTAAAGATGGTTTAACATTAGAAAAAGAAATGTCACACATCACATTTAACAGATTCAAGGAGAAAACCACGAAAGAACATTTTAAAATATGCAGAAATAGGCTTGGCGCCTGTAGCTGAAGTGGCTAAGGCACCAGCCACATACATCTGAGCTGGCAGGTTCGAATCTAGCCCGGGTCTGACAACAATGAACAACTACAACTAAAAAATAGCCAGGCGTTGTGGCAGGTGCCTGCAGTCCCAGCTACTTGGGAGGCGGAGGCAAGAGAATCGCTTAAATCCAGGAGTTAGATGCCACAGCACTCTACCCATGGCGACAGCTTGAGGCTGTCTCAAAAAAAAAAAAAAAATATATATATATATATATATATATATGCAGAAATAAAATGAGCATGAGAGATTTTACTAAAATTTTTTTTTGTTGGCCAGGCATGGTGGCTCATGCCTATAATCCTAGCACTCTGAGAGGCTGAGGCAGGAGGATTGCTTGAGTTTAGGAGCTTGAGACCAGCCTGAGCAAGAGGGAAACCCTGTCTCTACTAAAAATAGAAAACCTTCCCAGCACTTGGGAGGCAGATGGATTGCCTGAGCTCAAGACCAGCCTGAGCAAGAACAAGACCCCATGTCTTAAAAAAAAAAAATAGCCAGGTGTTGTGGAGGGCGCCTGTAGTCCCAGCTACTTGGGAGGCTGAGGCAAGAGAATCGCTTAAGCCCAAGAGTTGGAGATTGCTGTGAGCTGTGACAACACAGCACTCTACCAAGTATGACAAAGTGAGACTCTGGCTCAAATAAAATAAAATAATAAAAATAGAAAACCTAGCCAGGCGTTGTGGCAGGCACCTATAATCCCAGCTACTTGGGAGGCTGAGGCAAGAAAATCATTTGAACCCAAGAGTTTGAGGTTGCTATGATGCCACAGCACTGTCTCAAAAAAAAATTTTTTTTGTTTTGTTTTTCATGACCTTTTGGAATCTGGATTAGTAAAACTCCTTATAAATTATACCTCCTTATAAATTATACCTCCTTATAAATTATACCTTTATTATGGTATAAATTATACCTCAACGAAGCCATTTGAAAAAAGATGCAGAAATAGCCAGTTGCTAAGGCTGGGTGCAGTGGCTCATTCCTGTAATACTAGCACTTTGGGAGGTCTTAGAGGGAGGACTGCTTGAAGCCAGGAGTTTGAGACCAGCCTAAGCAAGAGCAAGACCTCATCTCTACAAAAAATGGAAAAATTAGCTGGTCATGGTGATCCACGCCTGTAGTCCTAGCTACTTGTGAGGCTGAGGCAGGAGGATCCCTTGAGCCCAGGAGTTTGAGATTGCAGTGAGCTATGATGACACCACTGCACTCTAGCCTAGGCAACAAAGTAAGACCCTGTCTCAAAAATTTTTTTAATTTAATTTACTTTTCTTTAATTTAATTTAATTCCATTTAAAAAAGAAATAACACTAAAATTTATCACCTATTAGAGTTTTTTTTTTCTTTTTTTTTTTGTTTGTTTTGGGGTTTTTTGAGACAGAGCATCACTTTGTCACCCTTGGTAGAATGCCATGGCATCATAGATCACAGCAACCTCAAACTCTTGGGCTCAAGTGATTCTCTTACCTCAGCCACCTGAGTAGCTGGGCCTACAGGCTCTGGCCACAAAACCCACCTATTTTTAGAGATGGGCTCTCTTTGTAGCTCAGGCTGGTCTCAAACTCCTAAGGTCAGGCAATCCACCTGCTTCAGGCCTTCCAGTGTATTAGGATTATAAGTGTGAGCCAAGCTCACTTAAAAAGCTAAGCAAGTTTTTCCTTTTAAACAGCCCCACAGTTTAAAAGGAAAAACTTGGCAAATGTAAATAGAAGGAAACTTCCTTAACCTTAAATAAAGAATGTACATAGAACCAATGGCCTACTGTTAAAATCATTTTTTTTTTAATTGGGGTCAAGGCAAGGATGTTCACTGTCACTACTCCTATTCAACATTGTACTGGAGGGCTAGCCAGTACACCAAAAAAAGAAAAAGTAAAAAGATACAAGGTGGTTGGGGCAGTGCCTGTGGCTCAGTAGGTAGGGCACTGACCCCATAGAGGGTGGCAGGTTCGAACCTGGCCCCAGCCAGGTAAAACAGCAATGAGAATTGCAACAAAAAATAGCAGGACGTTGGGGTGGGCTCCTATAGTCCCAGCTACTCAGGAGGCTGAGGAAAGAGAATCACTTAAGCCCAAGAGTTGGAGGTTGCTGTGGGCAACCTCCTTTGTCTATAGAAGGTGACAAAGTGAGACTCTGTCTCATAAAAAAAACAAGGTACAGGTGGTTAAGGGTGGTGGTTCACACCTGTAATCCCAGCACTTTAGAAGGCTGAAGTGGGAAGATTGCTTGAAGCCAGGAGGAGTTCAAGACCAGCCCAAGTAAATAAATATAAGGAAAGGAGAAAACTGTCATTATTTCATTATTTACAGATAATACAATTGTATATACAGAATCTGCACATTACTAGGAAAAGAGAATTTAGAAAGTTGGATGAATAAAAGATTAAATGTTGATCACATTTCTCTATATAGTATAAACAACCAATATTTAGGAAGTATAATATTTAAAATATACATTGTTAATTCTAACAAAAAAATAAATAGAAATGTATGTAAAACTATATGAATAATATAAAACTGTACTGAATAATTTTTAAAAATACTTAAATGTAAATATATAACAAGCTACAGATAGAAAGAATTACTATCATAAAGATTCGATGCGGCTGGACGCAGTGGCTCATGCCTGTAATCCTAGCACTCTGGGAGGCCGAGATGGGAAAATGGCTTTTGCTCAGAAGTTCAAGACCATCCTGAGCAAGAGCAGGGCCCTGTCTCTATGAAAAACAGAAAAATTAGCCAGGCTTTGTAGTCCCAGTTACTCCAGAGGCTGAGGCAGGAGGAATGCTTGAGCCCAGTAGTTTAAGGTTGCTGTGAGCTAAACTGGGACCATGGCACTCTAGCTCAAGTGACACAGCAAGACTCTGTCTCAAAAAAAAAAAAATTTTTTTTCAATGCAATTCTGGCTAAAGTCCCTACAGGATTTCTTGAAGAATTTGACAAGATGTTTCTAAAATTCGTAGTAGAGCAAAGGCCCAAGAAATAGCTAAAACATATCTGAAGAAGAAAAGGACTTGCCCAGACTCCTAACTAACAGATTAAATATGAAAAGTAAAACTGTTAAACTTTTAGAAGAAAATACAGAACATTATGTCCATTATCTGAAAGTATGGATGTATTTCTTAAGCCAAAAAAAGGACTAACCATAAAAGAAGAGATTAATAAATTCAACTATGTTAAAATTAAAAGTTTCTATTCGTCAAAGGACATCATAAAGAAAAGTAAACACAGAGCCACAAACTGAGAAAAGGTATTTACAACACGTAACTGATAAAAGATTAATATATAAAATATCTAAAGAACTATAATTCTCTGCATTAAAATTGAACACATGTGAGTTTTGAATCCCTCCTGAAATTCATCTAAAATTACAGTAAATGAATATTTAAGACATAAACTCAAAAAGATTGTGAGAAAGAAGAGACAATGGCAATAAAATTTTGGAAGCTGGAAAGTATGATAGATGAAACTTAGCAGAGATGAGAAAACTGAATCCAAAGCCAGCAATAGGAAACCCAAGACATATTCAACTTAAAAATGCAGAATTTCCAAAAGGCTCAGGAATGGTAATCCTAGGCTTTTCTGGAACTGAAGATGGAGCAGGTCCAAGACTAAAATAAGGATTATTTGAAAGCTGTTTAAGAAGCAGTTATACCCATTAATCCTCTCTTCTGTTCCATGCCATAGCATGACTTCCCACTTCTGTCTCTGCAAGTCAGAAGGCTAATTATGTTGTTGAGGATTTCAGCGTCAGGGATACCAGTCAAGGGCAGGGTACTACTATATTGAAAACATGTGACCCTCCATATACTGCATGGTAAAACCCTCAGTAGCTCTACTCAGCACTAAGTTCTCAGAACACTGGCAGCTAAGTCATTACCCTCAGGCCAGAGCTTAAATGAATCTTTTCTAAAGAAGCTGATCAGCCCAAGAGGAAAGACCTACAGATACTAACATTAGAGTTGGCAAAAATAGTCCTGCAGTGAGATGCATGGTTGACAAAGCCCACCCACAGTTACATTTGAGGAAATCCTCTAACAAAAAAAAAGAAATTGATGATGTCTATGAGTTCTTCTCAATGTTTGTTCTTGTATTTTGAGTGTTTAGTGTGTACGTGGGTATATCTGAGTGTACATACCTGTAAGTATATCTGTGTATGCATGTGTGAGTATATCCGGGTGCATGGGGGTGGGGGGGTGTCTGTAAAGCTCAGGGAAGTGCTGAAGCATGGACCACTGCAAAACAAAGTCACTTGGGCACAGATGATCCCAGAAGCACCTGAACAAAGGGGTGTTCAGGATGATTGGAGCCATGGGAGCAGCAAGGTATCAGATCAGCCCTAGCCAAGGAAAGCCTCCAATTTTTTTTTTTTTTGAGACAGTTTCACTTTGTCACCCTCAGTAGCGTACGATGGCGTCATAGCTCACAGTAACCTCAAACTCTTGGGCTCAAATGATTTTCTTGCCTCAGCCTCCCCAGTAGCTGGGAATATAGGCACCCACCAGAAAGCCCAGCTATTTTTTTTTTTAGAGACAGGGTGTCGCTCTTGCTCAGGCTGGTCTTGAACTCCTGATCTCAAGCAATCCACCTGCCTCCACCTCCCAGAATTCTAGAATTGGCTGAGCTTTGTGGTGGGCTAATTCTGTGGCAGATGTGAGCCACAACACCAGGCCAAGGGTTTCCTCTCTTAAGGGTTAGTGAAATGCTGAGATGGTGACACTACCACCCTCATGATCTTTATGATCTTAAGAATGGAGGCTTTGGGGCTGGGTGTGGTGGCTCACGCCTGTAATCCTAGCACTCTGAGAGACCAAGCCCGGTGGATTTCTTGAGCTCAGTATTTCGAAACCAGCCTGAGCAAGAGTGAGACCCCCATCTCTACTAAAAATAGAAAAACTAGCCAGACGTGGTGTTGCATACCTGTAGTCTCTGCTACTCAATAGGCTGTGGCAAGAGGATTGCTCATGCCCAGGAGTTTGAGATTGCTGTGACCTATGATGCCATGGTACTCTAGCCTGGGGTATGTGAGACTCTGTACAATAAAATAAAAGGAAAACCTTTCATATGTCTGATTTTGCTGCCTTTTCAGCCAGGCTGCTTGCAGAGACCTGTGGGACTACAACTAACTTGGCAATCTGCCCTTAGTTAAAGACAAGGGGCCCCTAAGGGAGGCTTGATTTGGCCTTTACAGATCTAGCTGAGCAAGGAGAGATGGGTTGAGATTAGGTAACCCCCAAACCAGAACTCCTGTCCTTCCTATAACAGGAAAAAGTTCAAGGTAGGATGAGGAAAAGGCCAAAGTAAGAGTCAGGGTCAAAGGCAACATTGGTGTCAGGGTCAGAACTATAGCAGAATCAGAGTCAGGCTGGAGTTAGGGAATTAAATATTAAAGTAGTTGTTCCTCCAGCCCCATCCATTGACTCCTTCAAGGTGCCAGATTGCCAGAAAGCCTCCCCTATCTAAGAAACCTACATAAGGCAGCCAGTTCCCAGGGCAGCCAGTCTTTCCTGAAGCTCTAGTTTGTGCCACAGGCTTATTGCTCTATTGAAGGAAACCCAGGCCCTGCTCCTAAGAAGCACAAAGTCTATAAGGAAGGGGACAGGAACACATCTCTCTGGCTTTTATGAACTCCCAGTCAGGAAATGACAAATGAGAAAGCCAGAAAACTGCCATGACTGAGGGCAAGAACCTGGCTCCACAGCTAGCCTTGGATAGGAAAAAAAAAAAAAAAGGAGACAAGAGTAATTCAAACTCAAAAAGAGAACTGTTCAGAGGGGCCAAGGCTGACATGGGAATCCCTCTGGCAGTGGGAAGAAGATTGGGAGGCATACCTGGCTGACCTTCTCAAGAGAGGTTGGATCAAGACCCAGGAAGACTCCAGGGCTGTGGTCTCCATGCACCTAGACTCTTCTCTCTCTCTCCTTGCCCAGGGTCTGACTCAGACCATGGAGCGCCACGTGGATCCTGAAGCCTTACAGAAGATGGTCAAATGTGCCACACAGGACTACACCTATAAGGGTTCCATTCCAGGCCACCCCTACTTGCCTGAGAAGTACTGGCTCTCTCAAGAGGAAGGTAGGGCCTCACCCCTCACCAAACCCCCAAATGATCCCAACTGGAACCCAACCTGGATTATGACCTCCATCCTGATTCTATATCATCCTGATTCTATATCAACCCGTGATCTAGACTTCTTCCCTAACCAGCACTACTCTAACCTGATTCCCAACCACCTGACCTGACCCTAACCCTGAAAGAGATGACTTTGGCCCTGCCAACTGGGGTTCCCTGTCTGTGGAAAAAGAACTGGAAGAGCCCTGGGTCTCATCCTTAAAGAGATGGATAGTGAGAAAGAGTATTAACTACCCCCCAAAACAAATCCCTTCCAGATGTATTCCAGATACTATCTTCACCCATCTCCTCAGCCACCATCTTCCATCGGCTCTCTCCATCTCTCCTGCATCTCTCTGCCCCATCACACCTCTTTCCCTCAACTTGGAACTTTTTCTAGTTTCTTCCTGACTAAAAATTCTTTCTTGTTCCTCTCTTGCACAACCAAGACTGTCAGAAACATAGTCTATACTGACTGTCTCTACATCCTCACCCCTTCTTACACCTTTCTCATTTGGTTAGGTATTTATGATCTGTCTCCTCACATATTCCAAAGGAATAGAGAATCTGGTCTTATTCACAGCTGTGTCTTTTCTATCAAGCACAGCACCAGGCTACATAAGTCTTATTGAATGAACTGATAATTCCCAGTTGAAGTTGAAAGTCTGCATCTCCTACACTCAAATGCTCAAATTGCTTTTGTGTGGTTCTAATTACCAAATCCATGAGACTCTTTCATCTTTACCCTATGAGACCTACCCAGGTGCATTTAATTCTTCTGATCACTCTCCACTTCTTGAAATGGCTTCCTTCCTCATCGTCTCTGATGCCTCACTTTCCTGAGTCTCTTGTGTTTTTTTTTTTGTTTGTTTTTTGAGACAGAGTCTCCCTTTCACCCTCAGTCGAGTGCCATGGTGATCATAGCTTATAGCAACCTCAAACTCTTGGGCTCAAGCAATTCTCTTGCTTCAGCCTCCCAAGTAGCTGGGACTACAGGCACCCACCACAATGCCTGGCTATTTTTAGAGATAGGATCTCACTCAAGACCAAGAAAGGTTGGTCTTGAACCTGTGAGCTAAGGCAATCCACCCACCTTGGCCTCCCAGGCATGAGCCACCACTCCTGACTTCCCGAGTCTCTTTTGCACCCACTATGGACACGTGGGGCTACTCGCGAATGCTATCCTGAGCCCTCTTCTCCCTTTGTTCCTCCCCTGATGACATTTTATACAATGCTTGATTTTATTTTATTTCTTTTATGTTTACTATGTAGCTTTTCTTTATTGTTGTTTATTTTTAAAAAATTAAAGCCATTTAAATTATTTATTCTTTATATACAAAAGATTATATATAATGATACACAGTGTTGGGGTCAGGGGTCCTGGTTCCCATAACTGAGTTGACCTAGTTCTATTACTCGGCTGAGCTAGAAAGTTCAACTGAGGCATAACCAATGCCTGATTTTAATTACTGACAGCTTCAAATCATATTTCTAGACTTCTCTCAGAATTCCACTTTCTTTCATCTGATTAAGGTCATCTTTACCTGGATATCCCCAAACACCTCAATCTTAGTATATCCACCAACCTAGAATTCCAAATTCCAATACTGTGTCCCCTCCCCTCACACACCTGCTCTTCCTCTAGGGCCTCTTTCGTACCATCTGTCATGTGTGTTATTTCAGACTGTTGGGAGAGTAGATTGAGGAAGCCTTTGTAGGACAGGCTTAGGTGACTGGTTGGCACTTTGAAAGGTTTTAAGTAGAAAGGTGTCTCAGTCAAATTTTCACTTGTGAAAAAGTACCTCAGCTTCTATATCAATGTTGGATTAAAAGATTTCAAAGAAAAGCACAGAGACCAGTACACTAATCATAATAGCTTTTTATATGTCAGGGATTGTTCTAAAAGTTTTACATATATTAACTCATTTAAACCTCAAAACAATACTGTGAGGTAAATAGTACTATTACCCCCATTCTAAAGTTGGGGAAACTAAGACACAGCAAAATTAATTAACTTGGTCAAGGTTACATACAGCTAATAATTGACAGAATTGAAATAATTGACAGAATTTAAAATTTAAGTCTAACTGCAGAGATAGATATCTATTAACCACAGCATTATATTGTCTCCTGGCTAAGGTACTGCAGAGATAATGGGAGACAGGAAGAAGGGATAGATCCAAGTGATTCTGAGGAGCAAAACAGGCGAACTATGGAGCCTGGGGTGGAAGATGAAAGAGGGAGGAACTGGGAGGAGGCCCATTTCCAGGTTGGCTATTACAAAGGAGGTAGTACCAGGATAAAGAGTGATCAGCATAGTGGATCCAGACCCCACTCAGAAGGTTGCCTTAGGTGGGAAAAGGGCTGTACCTCAGTGCCTAAATCAAGTCTGGAGCCCAGGTGGGCTGGGGGACTGGCCTACAGAAGGTCAGTGAGAGTCAGCTTTATGATGGAGATCAAAGGACAAACCTATAGGGGGTCCCAGATCCTGGGGTAGAACAAGGAGTGATGCTATCTGATGTCTCCACCCCTATGATCAGACAAATGCAGTCCGAACTACCTGGGCAATGACCAGTACACATGGAAGACTGGACCTTACAACACCTGTTTTAACAAGTATACCACCTGCCTTCCCCAGCTGCCTAAGGTATCTATCATGCCCACCTCCCAAACCACACTGACTAAAATATTTCACCATTAGTTCCTCATCCCTTTCCCACCAATAATGTTCCAGGGAATCTTCCCATCTGTGAAACTAGGATATGTATTTCTCAGCTGAAAAGGGAGCCCAGGAGTGGAGCAGTACTGGGCCCCTGGCTTTCAGTCTCTGGGGACTAGGTCTTCTGGGTCCCAATCTCTGTGGGGACATGTCTCGTGTGCAATCCTTGGCATGCTGCCTTTCTGAAGCTTACCAACTGGTCCCCTCCCCATGTGGTCTGGCCCCTATGACACTGGGACCAGCCAAGGAGTCAGTGATAACTTGAGTGCCCCTGATCCACCTTTCCCACCTTTATGATGTGAGTCAGGGTGGGCAGGGGTAGCACAAGGCTACTCAACAGCAGTGCAGATACAGAAGATGCTTCTGAGGAGACAGGCAAGAGCTGCCGACTCCAGGCGAGAGGGAACCTGAAGACCCAAGGCTGGAACAGGGGTTCTTTTTTTTCTTGAGATGGAGTCTCAAGCTGCCACCCTGAGTAGAGTGCTGTGCCATCACAGCTCACAGCAACCTCCAACTCTTGGGCTTAAGCGATTCTCTTGCCTCAGCCTCCCAAGTAGCTGGGACTACAAGCGCTGGCCACAGCGCCCAGCTGTTGTTGTTGTTGCAGTTGCCATTGTTTAGCTGCCCTGGGCCTGGTTCCAACTCGCCAGCCTCAGTGTGTGTGGCCGGCGCCCTACACTGAACTCGGGCGCCGCCCAAGAACAGGGGTTCTTAACTGCAGGCTGATGGCTGACCTGGGTCAGTTTGACCAAACCCTTTTGAATTAGAACTTCCTCAAGAGTTAGAATTTTTCAAAATTTCACAAGTTCTTCACCTGACTCTGATGGGCAAGCAATACTGAAAACTCCCTATTAGAGAGACACCAAGACACAGCTAAATAGAGGCAACTAGACAAAGAGGGGTAAAATCAAAGGCAAACTCTGAAGCAGGCTTGTCAAGGACCCAGGATCCAAGCTCAGTCCAGTACAGCCCTCCCTACCCGACGACCTCCGCTCAGCTCCTTAGGCAGAGTAAATGTTGCCCAGCGACAACCCCAAACATTCAGAGCCCTGCCGAGGGGCGGGGCCTGGAGACAGGTGTGGGTGTTCTGCTAGAACCCCCCAAAGGGAGCATCTCTTCCGGGTCAGAGTTTGAGATCACTTGTGTGCCACTTCTAGGAGGCTGGGATGGAAACAGCAGTACGAGGAATGCCCTTGGAGTGCCCTCCTAAGCCGGAGCGGCTCAATGCTTATGGTAAAGGGCGGTGGGGAGGTGGGGAGGAACCGCCAGAGAAAGGGTAGGGGGAAGCAGCTGGACGGGGACCTGAGGGACAAGGAGGAGACCGAGGGTCCTAGAGAGGATATATCCCTGTCTCTATCGTCTCCGCCTCACCCTGTTACCGTGTCTCTTCCTATCCCTGTGATTCTTTGGGTCTCCTGGGCTCGGGACCCGCTGGCGCAGAGCGTGAGGTAGTGGCGAATATGCTGAACTCACTGTCACGGAACCAGCCGCTGCCGCAGATCACTCCCAGATGCGGGTGCGTGGACCCGCTGCCCGGCCGCCTGCCCTTCCATGGTTACGAAAGCTCCTGCTCCGGCCGCCACTACTGTCTGCGCGGGATGGACTACTGCGTCTCCGGAGCGCCCTGCACCGACCGCCGCCTGCGGCCTTTGTGCCGAGAACAGCCGACTGTAAGGTTCGAAGGGCTCTGCCCGCTTCCGACGGGCTCCGCCCCCAACCAAGCCCCAGCCCCAGAGTCCCTGCCCTACGTGGGTGCGGGCGCTCCAACAGGCCCCACTTCTAATCCAGCTCCGCCAGCCCCTGCCGGGATCTGCAGGCCTAAGGGGCCCCACTGTGTCCCTCCCTCTGGCCCCACGGCCTGAACCAACAACGGATGCGGGAGAACCAACAAGGTTACTCGAAGTTCCTAACCCTATCCCTTCAGAACCGAGCTCAAGGTCATTCTGACCCCCTGTATAAGCTTTAGAGGTCCTGCCGTAAGGTTTTGGAGGTAGAAAGCCCGCATCGGTCGCATCCTTTTCCGCTGACCTTGCCCCCTACCCAGAATCCGCAACTTGACTCTGGAGATGCAAGTTCTATCCTGCGGAGTGTCTTGTGCTCTCAGAAAAATGTCCTCTTTTCTGGGCCCCGGGTCACATTCAGTAGTGGTTGAGGTCATTGCCGGGAAATAAGTGGGCAAGAAAATGGTGACCGCTTTACCAGAACGGTGCTGGCTTGCTTCCTCTGGAGGTAGACACCCTCGCGTGTTACTGCTGAGGAAACTGAGGCTTGAGTGCACAGGTGGCGCTCAGACTGCAGAGCAGCATTCATTCGTCCTGCACCGAGCGCATACCAGGCACAGCGGGCCTGGGAGAACTCGTACGTCTCCGGCAATCTGGAGAGCTGTGCAGGGAGGGTCCGGGATCCTCCGCTCCTCCCCAGGCCAAGAGTCTGATTCATTGTTCAAGACTGAGTCTTATCCCTCGCAAGGACATGGGGGACAGGTAGTGTTTGAGCCTCTACAGAGCTCAAAAATATTGCCTTGTCCATAGTGACGCAGAAAAATGGCGGGCATCCGGGGGCACTAGATCCCCAATGACCAAACGGAGCCCGTTCCTCCCAAGAGTCCATCGTTCTTTCCTGGGCGGTAGAAACGAGACCTTTTGGAGAGGGAGACTTCCAGGGGGGCTTCCCCCAGGGTCTTGAAGGGCAAGGAAGGAGAGAATGTCCAAGCCCCACGCCGCCTGGAGGCTTGGTCTGGATGAGTGATAAGGATCAAAAGGCCCGACCCTTCCTTGTCCTCTCTTCCTCCTCCAGCGGTGTATCGCCCTACGAGCACCGGCCCGGAATACTATGTGCTGTTACAACTCACCCGCCATCATACTACCCATATCCGAACCTTAGGTAAGTCTGGCGCACGTACACTCTCTTGCACAAGCCCCTAGAATGTGTTCCCTTGGCACTGCAGGGCGGGCTGGACGCTGGGCACTAATTGGGGTGAGAACCGTCCGCTACTGTGCACAGACGGGGTGAAGCCACCAGGGGGAGCTAGTGCGATGGGGAGATCAAAACTGGCAAGGAAATGGAGAGAGACCCTAGAAGAGAGCAAGGAAGAGGGTATTGTAGGGTTATAGGTTGGCAATGGATTGAAAGTGGGCTTAGAGACAAGGCCATTAGGTTCAGAGCTTGAAGTACTGGATAAGAAGTCAATGTTAGAGTGCGGGTGTAGGATATTAGAAATTTAACACTAGATCAAATACAGTTGTTCTGGGGCTCTCTCCCCTGGTCCTTTAAGAACCAGTCCTTTACAACATACTTGACCTCTTGCCCTGAGGGGACCTTCCACCTGCTGCCACCTCTCAGAGGGTGGGTGGGGTTGCCAGAAATGTTTGGATCACTAAGCCGACCTGCACTGTTGCGTCAAGTCCTGTCTTTTCTCCCATGCTCCCAAATTCATGCATGAATGTGTGTCCTTTACCCTTTAAAGCTGGTGGAAAATTCAAAAAAAAAAAAGAAATTTAACACTAGAAACTGAGGCCAGGTCAGTGGTGGAGCCCAGGGCCAGTGTCAGTGGCAAAATGTTGGGATAAGGTTAGCATTGCTAATTGGAATCACATGTTCACTTTGATGTATGAGCGTCCAAAGAGCTGACCCATCTCTCCCTGTAGATGGGACACAAGTCACTTCAAGAAGTCCGGAGGTACCCAGAGAAACAACTATGTCATCCATCCTGAGTTTGTTTCTGAGTCCTATCCTGACTACCACTGCTATTAAAGCCTGGGCTGGTAGAGCCCAGGCTTTCTGGGCCAAGGGGGAGGGGCAATAAACAAACTCTTCACCCCCAAAGGCTGCCTCCTGTGTCCTCACTCAGCAAGACCTCAAAGGGGTCAGTCACTTGGGCCTCTGCCAAACCCCTTCAACTGATACGCAGTTTCTCAAAGTCACCCTCCCCATCCTCATCATCTCAGAACTTTCCTGAGTGCCCTCCTGACATATTACAGTAGCTCTATACCAGTTATCTTGATAGTGTTCTCTCCATCTCAGAGCCCAAACTAATGGATCCACCCAGCCATGAAGGGAAGACCTATGTAATTCCCACCCTACAAAGACCCGCCAGCTATCATTTTCCCAATATACCCCCCAAATATATTCCCTCCTACATATCAGAAGACCCAGAATCCCCCCTTCTACAGTCAAAGCCCTGTGTGTACACCCAAACCTCTTGATCTCTGCTCCCAGAAACTCCATCACAGCCCCCGACCCAAAAAGCCTCTTTGTGCTCAGATACCCTTGCTGCCCTTCCCCATCCAAGTCCAATGAGTCCAAAACATAATTTTGGAGGGTCTCCTAAACAAGAAACTACAAATTGCAAAACAAAGTTCTGTTCTTCTGCCCCTCAGGGAGCAAGGGGTGGGTTATTTTAGAATCTCTAGGGTCTTCAGTATTTTTTCCTCTCTCTGTCAAAGAAACGTCGGTATTGCAAACCACCCCTACCCTGGGGGAAAGGGTATGATGGGGCACTCCCACTTTCCAGTAGGCTGGCCATTTCTAAGGCTAGACCCTATAACGTGGGGAGTGGAGGGCATTGTGAAATGCCAAACAGAAACCGGTCTTCTCAACCCCTGACCTCGGCTATTGCTGGTTTGGTCCAGTGGGCTGCTTGGCTGATTGGAAGTACAAGCCCTCTCCGTGAGTCCCTTAATCGGAACCACCCTGTATTGGGCACTGATAGTCTCCTGCAATTCCAGTACCCCTTTTCCATGTGGGAAAACTGACAGATCGTGAGAGCATTATACCAGTACGGTCTCCACCTGCCCAACAATCCCAAACACCAGCTTTGCTCCTTTACGCTGCGGCTTTCGCCCTCTGATACACATCCCAAACCTATCCTGGAGACGCAAGAACCCCAACCTTCAGTAACGGTTTCTTCCTCCAGAACTACATTTCCCAGCAGGCCCGGGGCCGAGCCCCGCCCTCTTGTAAGCTACAGCCTAGCAGAGGCGGGTCCTCAGGCGGAAAGTGGAGCCAGAAGGCACCAGACTGAAGACTAGCCTGAGATGCCAGGGCAGTCGGGGCATAGAGCAGTCAGAGGACAAGGGGCGGAGCCTCAGGTATGCGCGATAATATGGGAGGAGGGGTCGGGCGAGGCCAGAAACAAGACTGGACGGCGGGGGCGTGGCCAACTAGTCTGAGGGCGGGGCCCAGCTAGGCAGCGACCCGCGCGGCGCAGTGTCAGGTCAACTCCGGCTCACGCCGAGGTCTGCCAGAGGCTCCTTTACCCGATTTCTGCCGGGTTGTCACTGCTGTGAGTGAGCCCAGCGAAAGGACGTGAGAGTGGGGCACTGCTGAAGGAGCAAGATTCCTGAACTTCGCTCCCACCGACGAGTGGGTGGAGCGAGTCTGTACACCTGGGCCCTTCCTCGAGCCGCGGTTCCCATCAGGAGACAGGTACTCTGACCTCAGTCTGCCCCTTCGGAATGGACCGTGTAGCTGTAAGGGAGAAGTGCTTGTGGTGGGTGTAGAGTATTCCCAGTTGTGTAGGCATAGTCACTCGATCCCCACAAATTCCGTTGCCAGGCAGGGGAAGGAGATGGGCCGGATCGAGTTACCTTTGACATTTCCATCCCCTGGGAATTTTGTCCGACTAAAGCCTCTGCTTGGAATGGCCTCCCCTCAGTTGAGTGGGCGGGGCGGGGCGGAAAGGGCGCCCTCCCCTTTCCCCCTCAAACCAGACTAGGGGTTAGCAGCCAAGACTGAGGTTGAGTGTCAGTGGAGAAAGGCTCTGCAGAGGCAGAGGCAGAGCCCAAGGAAGCACGCCCCGCAGATCCCACCTGCTAGCATTATCCTGTGGCTGGCCAGATGGCAGAGGCAGATTACAGGGGTCTCTAGCCCCACTGTTATCACTGGAACCACATAGTTCCTCCCCCACAACTCCAGGACCATATGCATTAAAATTACCCCCTTTCTTACTCCCTAAGAGGCCTTCCTGGTCTGCTTAGAGCAAGCAGCAGCAGCCCTCTCAAAGACAGGCCTGGCCACACCTACATCCATCTGATAGAAGCCTCTCCGCCCCACAGCTTCTTTAGAAAGATCCTCTGCTGCATTGAGCCAGCCAGATCAGACCCTTATCTCCCATCTCCCTAAACTTTTGCTGTGGAGGGTTAAGCTAGGATTTTAGAACCAGGCAATCTTGCTCTTGCTGCCTGGCTGACTTAAGGCAAGTCCGTTTTTCTATTGGGCCACTGTTTTCTCACCTGTTAAATGGGCACTGTGTTTGCTGCTCCATATTGTTGTTCAAGTTTCATGCTGTGGTGGCATTTGGGAGACCATAATAGTGCTTGAACAGAATTGGTCGCCAGGCCTGTGGGCCCCTGTCCTTCATCAAAGAACCTCAAAATCCTAGAAAATTAAGATTCTCAGAACCTAAGTGTTGGAAAGGGCTTTTTAATCCACTTTGGTGGTCTCTTCATGCTGCCTATCGTAAGATAGGCTGACATAATGAAAGTTTCAAGGACAAGAGGGTCCTATTGAGAGATGGACCTTATCCCCTTATTCCTTTGGTGCTTAGAATGGGGCCCTGAATGAATGAATATAAATGTACAGCAAGTTTGTTCTGAGCTACCAAAGGTCTTTGGGTTCTGCTCAGCTTGAGGCCATTAGATAAAAGCCACTGCATGCATTTTCCAGATAGTTTTTCTAATTTGTACCTACAGGAAGGCTGCGGAAAGCTAAGAGGAAGAGAATAAGAGGCTGCTGCACAACAGCTGGAACTGACAAGCTTAGGCAGTTGGGGGAGGGAGCTCTGAGAATGAGGCCCAGAGCTAACACCTTAGGGGAGTGACTATGGTTGGGAGTGCTATATATTGACATCTAGGATCAAACTTTATGATTTGATAGTCTGCATGGAGGATGTGGAGAACCTAAGTAGTTCCAGCATCTCCTCGGAAGTCACTGGGGACTTAAAGACAGACACTGGCATCTGGGAGGAGACTAATTACTGTTTGCCAGTCTCCCTCTCTTCTCCCCACCCCACCCCCCAGATGGAGTAGTTAGGCAGCTGGCTGGCTGGCTGGCAGTGTATATGCCTGTGTGTGCACCTGGCTCATGCTATTTCTTTGTTGGACTCTGCCCTGAGAGCTGGGACAGAAAGGGTCAGTGGCCTTGAGCAGCAGATTGGGACACAAATCTTCCCCTGAGCCTATGTTTTCCTGCAGTCATATCTGGATGTTTAGTGTACAGTGTGTGAGAGTTTATGTGTGTAGTGGTGGGTATCTCATCCCTAGAGAGCTGGTGTGGGGGGAGAGGGGTGCTGGCCCAAGTTGGGTAGGTAAAATCTCCTGAAGTAAGTAGCCTGAAGGATTTTGGCTGGGGAAATAATGAGCTTGATAGTCACAGGACAGGCCTGGCTGGAAATAGAATCAGAACGGTAGCTGAGACCACATCATGTTTTGAGCCTCGACTGCAAAGCTTACACTTCTGAATTTCATCATAGGAGTCATGAGCAACTCTTAAAAGTAGGTTTGATAAGTGTTTTAGAAAGATCACTATGGTTGCTGTGAATAGAAGGCATGGGGCAAGAAGGTCTACTGAAGGAAGTGTTGCAATAATACTGAGAGGCCATGACAGTGCCCAAACTAGGGCAAGGGCAGCAGGAAAGTGGGCGAGTACTAAGCGACAGAAGATAGAAGGTAGCTGGCCCAGATGTGGTGCTGGGAACAGAAAAAGAAGGTTAGCTGGACAATGAACTCAGTGATGGATGGCAGAGAGTAGGTTGGCAAGGAAAGGCAGATCTGAGACATGACCAGACCCCATGTTAGGCTCCTAACTCTAGCCCTAAAGTCTGAGCTCAACTTGCCTGAACTCTAGGACAGAGTCTGGTTTTTGGTGTCTTCTTTAATATCCATATTTCATCTGGCTTTGAGATAAAATTCCATATGTGAGCTATTCCCTCTTCCTCTTCCCTCTCTCTCTTTTTAACAGGGAAATTACCCTACTCCCCTTGTTAAAACTCTCAAGGGGCTGGCTGGACCCTCTCTCTGTGCCCATCCATAGCTCTAGGAGACCAGTCCCTCTCTAGATTCCTCCCCTTTTCTTCAGTTTGCACTGCCCCCACTTGTGATCCAGGGAGGCCTGACTTATTCTGTGATCCTGGACAGCTTCCTGACATTCTCTGTGTTTGCTTCTCCTCCAGGAAAAAAAGGATACCACACCATCTCCCATTCACGTGCCACTCTCCATTCATAGTCTTAATTTTGGCAAGCATTGGGGCCCAAGAGGAAGGGTGAATAAGACGCAGACTGTCCTTTTAAGAGTTTCACCTTTCTCTCATGAAGCCCTTAAGTTCCAGTATACACCTTCCCAAAGTATTATACACCTCTCTATCTTGCTGAAGCAAATGGAAATACTATGGATTGAGAAAGCTTAGTTTCATTTCTCTCTCCCTTTTTAGACTTGGGCAGACCGGGCTTAGATGAGATTGGTCAGGTGGGCCCACCACCTTCTCCTTTCTTAGCTGGGGACTAATGTCCCAGAACCCTCAGGAGAAAAGCCAAGCCAACCCCCGCCGCCGCTGCCGCCCTGGTTGGCACGCAGGTCACACAAGCCCCGAGAACATCGCTGTCGCAGCTATGTACACGTTCCTGCCGGATAACTTCTCGCCGGCTAAGCCCAAGCCGTCTAAAGAGTTGAAACCACTGCTGGGCTCCGCGGTGCTGGGGCTGCTGCTGGTGCTGGCAGCAGTCGTGGCCTGGTGCTACTACAGCGCCTCCCTACGCAAGGCGGAACGCCTTCGCGCAGAGTTGCTGGACCTCAACCGCGGCGGCTTCTCCATTCGCAACCAGAAGGGAGAGCAGGTCTTCCGCCTGGCCTTTCGTTCTGGCGCATTGGACCTCGACTCCTGCAGCCGAGATGGCGCCCTGCTTGAATGCTCGCGCACGGCCGACGGGCGCCCGCTGCACTTCTTCATCCAGACTGTGCGGCCCAAGGACACAGTGATGTGCTACCGTGTGCGCTGGGAGGAAGCGGTGCCGGGGCACTCGGTTGAGCATGCCATGTTCCTGGGCGACGCGGCAGCACACTGGTATGGCGGTGCCGAGATGAGGACGCAACACTGGCCCATCCACCTGGATGGCCAGCAGGAGCCACAGCCATTTGTCACCAGTGACATCTACTCCTCCAACGCCTCGTTCGGGGGCATCCTTGAGCGCTACTGGCTGTCTTCTCGTGCAGCTGCCATCAAAGTTAATGACTCAGTGCCCTTCCACCTGGGGTGGAACGGCACTGAGCGTTCGCTGCGGCTGCAGGCGCGCTACCACAACACGCCCTACAAACCGGCTGCTGACTGCACAGACGCACTGGAGCTGAGCTACCGTGTGTGCGTGGGCTCAGATGTCACCTCTATCCACAAGTACATGGTTCGGCGCTACTTCAACAAGCCGTCTAGAGTGCCAGCGCCAGAGGCTTTCCGAGACCCCATTTGGTCCACGTGGGCGCTATATGGGCGCACTGTGGACCAAGACAAGGTGCTACATTTTGCCCAACAGATCCGCCAGCACCGATTCAACAGCAGCCACCTGGAAATCGACGACATGTATACGCCCGCCTATGGCGACTTCGACTTCGATGAGGTCAAGTTCCCCAACGCCAGTGACATGTTCCGCCGCCTGCATGACTCTGGCTTCCGTGTCACACTCTGGGTGCACCCATTCGTCAACTACAACTCGTCACGCTTCGGGGAGGGCGTGGAGCGCGAGCTGTTTGTGCGTGAGCCCACTGGCCGCCTGCCGGCGCTGGTGCGCTGGTGGAACGGCATCGGCGCAGTGCTGGACTTCACGCGACCAGAAGCCCGTGACTGGTTCCAAGGACACTTGCGCCGGCTGCGCTCTCGCTATTCTGTAGCCTCCTTCAAGTTTGATGCAGGTGAGGTTAGCTACCTGCCGCGGGACTTCAGCACCTACAGGCCGCTGCCTGACCCCAGTGTATGGAGCCGGCGCTACACTGAGATGGCGCTGCCCTTCTTCTCACTGGCCGAGGTCCGTGTGGGCTATCAGTCACAGAACATCTCATGCTTCTTCCGCCTGGTGGATCGCGACTCTGTGTGGGGCTACGACCTCGGGCTGCAATCGCTAATCCCTGCAGTGCTCACCGTCAGTATGCTGGGCTACCCGTTCATCCTACCTGATATGGTGGGTGGAAACGCGGTGCCCGAACGCACAGCGGGCGGTAGCGAGGTGCCCGAGCGTGAGCTCTACATTCGCTGGCTGGAGGTGGCCGCCTTCATGCCAGCCATGCAGTTCTCTATCCCGCCCTGGAGATACGACGCAGAAGTGGTAGCCATTGCCCACAAGTTCGCCGCACTGCGGGCCTCGCTTGTAGCGCCGTTATTGCTTGAGCTGGCAGGTGAGGTCACCGACACCGGGGACCCCATTGTGCGCCCCCTTTGGTGGATCGCACCTGGCGACGAGACTGCTCACCGCATCGACTCGCAGTTCCTTATTGGGGACACACTGCTGGTGGCGCCGGTGCTGGAGCCGGGCAAGCAGGAGCGCGACGTCTACCTGCCTGCCGGCAAGTGGCGCAGCTACAAGGGTGAACTTTTTGACAAGACGCCTGTGCTGCTCACCGATTACCCTGTTGACCTGGACGAGGTCGCCTATTTTGTCTGGGCATCCTGACCCTGCCCAGTACCTGGCAACAGCATAGCCCTAACCCCAGCCTTTATGCAGACCTTTAGGACTCCATCATATCTGCACTGTGTACCCCAGGAAGTCTAAGCTTCTGTACCACCCATTTAGTGGGTGCTGACTTAAACGTGCTTAACCCAGCTACTGTGAGGGAGGATTGAGGAGGGAGTACTGGAGCAACCTCCAGCTCCAACACACAATCAATCCTAACTATGCCCTTTTCCCTCCTCACTCACTCTAGTCTGGACACACCTTTTCCCTGGAATGGAGGCCTAAGGAGAGCTCAGAGGGAAAAGGTCAACTCTGTTGTTACACATGATTGGGTTTGTAAAGCACAAAGTGAAACCTCTCCCTCCATCTTGGCCCTTGTGGCCATTTTTGTCCTTCAGAGGTGGGGACTTGATCTCCTTTAAGGTCCCAAAATAGCCCCTACCACACTTAAAAGTATACATACTTAGTGTTGGAAATCAGGCCTTGAGTTTCCAGCACTGGCTTGCACTGTGGCTGATTTGGTCCCCACTGCAGCTAAGGAGAAAGGATAGAGGTGTTTGGCCGACTGATTAGGCCATCAGCCCCTCGGAAGGAACAGGAAGGCATGCAGCACAGAGCCATCATCAGTGTTCCCCTGTTTGTGAAGACTCCTAACATTACACTAACCCATCTGTATACACACGTGGGCTCAGCTCCTGGCTGTTGTGCCTGTTACCAGACTTGGTGCCTTAGCTTAAGAACCCTTTGTGTGTGTGTGTGTGTGTGTCAGAGAGAGAGAGAGACATAGACATATACCATGGGTCCCTGGTCTATAGAATGAACACAGCATCCCTGAGGCAGAAAAACCTGGAGGGAGAGGCCAAGGAGCAAATTTGAGGCTCTGATTGTTGAGCTGGTCTCCTCCTATGTGGTTTCCCTAGGACTCTGCTAAGAAATAAACAGCTCTTTCCAGATTCCTCAATTGCCTTATTCCCTGCACATGTAGCAGGGTGTGGCCTAGAAGGGAGTGATGTTCCTATTCTGGTGGTGTGTGCTTCCAAACACAAGCTACACAACACCTGCCAATACACAGACAGGGTAAAGTCCTTTATCTCAGCCATTTTCACTTTCTAAGAAGAGCAACTTCAGCCAGAGTGACTGACTGAAGTTTCCTGACTTTGTAGTTTAGTCTGGAGAAGAGTGGCTTGTCAGAAGTGGGAGGTGGAAACAAGGTGGGAATCAGCTTCCTTCAACAGCTCTGCCAGCAGAACCAGTTCCCCACCCCCTAGGGAATGCATCCCTTTTCCTACTTCTCTACCCCTTTATTTTCTCAGTGTGGAAAATGCCTGATGAAAACTTTGGAACCCTCACAGATGTGCATCTCAGTGTGCTAGGAGTGCTAATTCTATCACTTGGTCTACCAGTTGTGTGACCTTGAACAAGCTGCTTAGCCTCAATAAGCCTCAGTTTCCTCATATGTAAGATGGTGTTAATAATGCCTACCTCCCAGGCTGTGAGAATTATAAGCACAGGTGTATGTAAAGTGCCTGGCACAAAGTAGGTGCTCAATAAAAGGTAGTTATTATAATATGATTTCTTGTTTTCTGGCTTAAAAACAAGTGTTCTTCCAGACTCCAGTTTCCAGTCCAAATGGCTTCCTCTGAGCCTGCCTGTGACACACCCTCCAACTTCTGCATACAGTAACCAGTTGAGCTCTGATTTTGTGACCCTAAGGACACTATAGTCCTAGAGAAACGCAAAAAGAGAGATACCTGAAGGTGGGATGTCAGGAGCCAGGATTTCTGGGTCTCTGGGAGATGGAGAGTGACTACAGTTAGTTTCTCTACTTTTTGTCAAGAATGTCTACTATCAATTGATCCTCACACATGAGTGTCCCCAGGCTCTTGTACCCAGCTATGTGCTATGGAGTAAGTGCAGAAGGAGAATGCCCAGGCTGGGCCCTGGAAGATTCCTTAAATAGCTAGAAAGTATGACTCCCAATTGAATGGCAGCTTTATATATAACCTGGAATCAGCTTAACCTAAGTTTCTTCTTATTTATTTATTTTGAGATAGGGTCTTGCTCTGTCATCTAGGCTGGAGTGCAGTGGCCTAATCAAATCTCACTATAACCTCAAACTTCTGGGTTCAATCAATTCTCCTGCCTCAGCCTTCAGAGTACCTGAGACTACAGGTGCATACCACTATGCCTGGCTAATTTTCAAATTTTTTGAAAAGATGGGGTTTTGCTCTTGCTCTATCTGGTTTCAAACTCCTGGCCTCAAGCAATCCTCCCACCTCAGTTTCCCAAAGCACTGGGATTATAGGCATGAGCCACCATGCCCAACCTCTTCATCGTTAAAATGGTGGCACATGCCTGTAGTTCCAGCTACTCGGGAGGCTGAAGTGAGAGAATTGCTATGAGCCCAGGAGTTTGAGACCAGCCTGGGCAACATAGCAAGATTCTGTCTCAAACAATTAAAAAAAATGAATTTGGGCTTGGCGCCTGTGGCTCAAGTGGCTAAGCCACCAGCCACATATACCTGAGCTGGTGGGTTCGAATTCAGCCCAGGCCCACCAAACAATTACATGGCTACAAATAAAAAATAGCTGGGCGTTGTGGTGGGCACCTGTAGTCCCAGCTACTTGGGAGGCGGAGGTAGGAGAATCACCTAAGCGCATGAGTTGGAGATTGCTGTGAGCTGTGATGCCACGGCACAGGGTGACAGCTTGAGGCTCTGTCTCAAAAAAAAAAAAAAAAAAAAATTCCTGGGCAGTGCCTGTGGCTCAAAGGAGTAGGGTGCCAGCCCCATATGCCAGAGGTGACGGGTTCAAGCCCGGCCCAGGCCAAACACTGCAAAAAAAAAAAAAAATAGCCAGGCGTTGTGGTGGACACCCATAATCCCAGCTACTCGGGAGGCAAGAGAATCACCTAAGCCCAGGAGTTGGAGGTTGCTGTGAACTGTGACGCCACGGCACTCTACCAAGGGCAACAAAGAAAAAAAAATAAAAATAAAAAAAGTCATTGAGATGTGACTGTAAAGTGCTTACACAAGTGGCTCAAGCGGCTAAGGCACCAGCCATATACACCTGAGCTGGCGGGTTCGAATCCAGCCCGGGCCTGCCAAACAACGACAGCTGCAACCAAAAAATAGCCGGGTGTTGTGGTGGGTGCCTGTAGTCCCAGCTACTTGGGAGGCAGAGGCAGGGACCGAAATGGCTTGGGCTCAGGAGTTGGAGTTTGCTGTGAGCTGTGATGTCACAGCACTCTACCCAGGGCGACAGCTTGAGGCTCTGTCTCAAGAAAAAAAAAAAAAGTGCTTACACAAAAGTTGGCAAAGAATAAGTGCTCAGTGAATGGTAGGTTACTCCTACTAACTCTTATTATAAACAGAAGGAACAAAGGGCAAAAAGCTCTGGCTAGAACTTTTGCTGTCCAATATGGTAGCCACTAGCCACATGTGGCTTCTTAAATTTACTTTTAAAATTAATTAACATTTACCTATAGTCCCAGCTACTCAGGAGGCTGAGGCAGAAGGATTGTTTGAGCCCAGGAATTAGAGACTGGCCTGGAACATAGGGAGACCCTGCTCCATTAAAAAAAGAAAGAAGACTGCCAGGTCAGTGGCTCACGCCTGTAATCCTAGCACTCTGGGAAGCTGAGGCGGTTGGATTGCTTGAGCTCAGGAGTTTGAGACCAGCATGAGGAAGAGCAAGAAGAAGGTATCTCTAAAAACTTGCTAGGCACATTGTGGCGGGTGCCTGTAGTTCCAGCTACTAGGGAGGCTGAGGCAAGAGCATTGCTTGAGACCAAGAGTTTGAGATTGCTGTGAGACATGATGCCATTAACACCCTACATAAGGTGACAAAGTGAGACTCTGACTCCAAAAATAAGGGAGGAAGGGAGAGGAAAGAAATCAAGAGAGAGAGAGACAGAAAGAAAGAAGAAAGAAAAGAGAGAGAGAGAAAGAATTAAAAACTAAAAATTCAGTTCTTTGGGCACACTAGCTGGCCGTATTTCAAATATTCAAAAGCCCTGTGTGACTAGTGGCTAACATATTGAACAGTACAGATTGTAGAACATTTCCATAGTTGCAGAAAGTTCTATTGGGCAGCCCTGGAACAAACAGTGTGTGCTGTCTGAGATGGCATAGGAGGAAGGAAATAATCTGTGAGAGTGCCCTGAAGGAGGACGAAGTATCCCTTTAGAAGGACACTGAAGGCAGGTGGGGATGTCTTACAGCCTGGATGGGGAAGAAACAGTACACATACCCTTTCTGGCCAAATTCCAACAAACTGGCCCTTGGCTTAGGATCTAGTTTCTAGTCTGGCCTCTGCCATTGACATCATCAATCACAAAAGCACAGATAAACCAACTGAAACTCTGAAAGAGGAGGGCCTGAGGTCACACAGAAAATTAGTAACCAAGGCTGGACTAGAAACTTGGTATCCTATTTCCAGAGGCCTAGAATCTTGGCATTCAGCCATCTTTTTTTTAGAGTCTCACTTTGTGCCTTGGGTAGAATGCTGTGGTGCATAGCTCACAGCAATCTCAAACTCTTGGGCTCAAGAGTTCCTCTTGCCTCAGCCTCCCAAGTAGCTCAGTCTACAGGTGCCTGCCACAGTGTCTGGCTAGTTTTTCTATTTTTAGTAGACATAGGGGTCTCACTTTTGCACAGGCTGGTCTCGAACTCCTGAGCTCCAGTGATCCACCTGCCTCAGCTTCCTAGAGTGCTTGGATTACAGGTATGAGCCACCATGCCCAGCCCATCTTTCAGTGGTATGGCCCAGGCCCAGCCTGCATACCTACAAGGATGGGAGCTAGCTGAAATGTGTGTCTCTGAGGCCTTCACCAATGGACCTGATTCTAGGCCAAGAAGTATCTTCCTTTCCTCATTGACACTAAAAAACAAAAATTCAAGAAATTGGAAGAGGGCACTGAAATGTGGGACCCATGAGAAAATGCTGGGTCTTGGAGACAGGAAAGCAAAGACTACCTCTCCTTATTCCCCCAGAGTGCCAGGAACCCTCCTCTTTCCCAACTTTATCTGGTCCCCTATCCCTACTAGCACTTCTTGTGCATTCCAAGTTTATCTCTTTCTCTCTGCACATCTGGTTGGGGGGGGGGTGCTGACCCTCTTCTATGAAGCTTCCAGTAGCTTTGTCATGACCAGAATTCATCATTGTTCTCTTCCTCCTCTTGGGCTGGTAGTATGATATGCAGGAATTGGAAACTAGCTTCTCCAGAGGTAATGAGGAAGGACTGAGTTGCTACTTCAGGAAGCCTAGGGGCCTAGGCTCCCATTCTGTGATGCTGTGTTCCTAATAGTCTGCTTCAGTTTCCCTTCTAATGAATAGGCTGAGCCCTATCCGAGTCTTCTCCCTGAGCCCAAGATGTGGGTTTTCTGGGAGAGCTTTTGCCCTTGTTCCCCCAGATCTGGGTTAGGCATTTCTGACTCTGGATTTGTTTTCAGAGGAAGCCTTGTTCTGCTGGTTTCCCTCACCAGGCACTCTGGTCCCTTTTTCTCTCCCTAGGCCTAAGACTAATCTTGACCTTTTTATCCCTTGGCCATTACTCCACATCAGACTTATCCATTCTAGCCTGGACCACCGTGGTGGCCTTGTAAGTCTTTCTGCTCTAGGACATTTCAATCCAATCCACAGCAGCTAAGGAACCTTTCTAAAATTCAAGCATGTCATTAAAAAACCCTAAGCTATAGTGTTCAAGGCCTCTAAGATCTGGATCTTTCTCACACCTCTGTGGTTCTGTGAGAGAGATTCATATACACATATTCACAAGCATATTATAAAAAGCATTTGACGAAATACTACCTTTGGGAACAGCTGCTCAACCATCCCTTCCAGGAAAGGTCTGCCCAGACTCAGACTTGAAGAAATACACAGGAGCAACTGGGTGGTTTCCTTTCCTGCCATTGTTCAACTGGGTGGGGATTCTGCTGATACCCTCCCCTTTCTAGGACATACCTCAGATCCCAACAGCCATTTACTTCATCAAGCCCAAGGATTTTCCAGCAGATTGAGCAAAGAGGAGAATACCAGGCCTTATTTGTCAAGCCCTAAGTTTGGCTCAGGATGGGGGTGTGGGAGGTATGGGAAAAGACAGAGAGGAGACCCCGTTCCTGGGAGCTTCCAGCATGGATAACAAGAAGAGATTGTGCTCTGAATACTTGCTGTTTTTCCCTCTTGGGCCCCCTTTCCCTTTCCCAGGGAGTCTAGTTGAGAACTTCCTATTAGGCAATCCCAAGCAGGATTGAGGGTGGGAGGGGTTGGGAAGCTGAGGGGGGAATATTCTGGGGGTATGGTGGGGGCGGGCAGAGAGCAGATGTCACTGGACACTTATGGCACAGCCACAAGGGGGCAGCAGTGGCAGGTCTAGAGCCACCCTCCAGGCATCTGCTAGAAAAGAAAGGACAAGTTGGGCCTAAGGGCTGGGTGGCTGTAGAGGTCAGCCTCTACTTCCTAAAATGGCTACTCACCTGGGGTCCCATATCTGCACAAGAATTTCAATTGAAATTCTATCATTGTAACTACCATTATAATTTCCTTTAGGTCTTCAATTTAGTAAGCAAGTGCCTTCTGCGGAGGTGGAAGTCATTGTTTTTGAAGGTCAAGGGGGCATTATGGCTTTCTAGCACCTCTCTTAAATGCCCCTAGAAGGGGAAACCTTAGGCCACCTTGGGGATGATAAGTTCATAAGTTCATTAGATGTTTCTTCACCCTGGTTGTTAGAGTGAGTAGTAGGGAAAACGGTTGGTGGAGTCTCTTTGATGGAAGTGGGGAAATAGGATGAGTATTATTAGGGAAAGCTCCTAACAGTGGTTCTCAACCTTCCTAATGCTGCAACCCTTTGATACAGTTCCTCATTTGTAGTGAACCCCAACCATAAAATTATTTTCATTTGCTACTTCATAACTGTAATTTTGCTACTGTTATGAATCGTAATGATATCTGATATGCAGGATGTATTTTCATTATTACGAAGGGGTCAAGACCCACAGGTTGAGAACTGCTGTCCTAGGAGAAAATTCTCTGGAGTCTGGAGGACCCTAGATTGAAGGGGAAATTATAGTTTCAGCCCCGTATCCCTGTCTCTTCATAGTTTAAAACATCTAAAAATAAGGAGGTAAAACAGACACCTTCACTGCCTCCCACAATGTTTACCCAGTTGCCTTCCCTATCACCCAGCCAGACCACTGCCCATCCCACCCCACCCCACTTCCCTGCAGAGGCCAGAAGAGGTATATACCTCCCTGCACATTCATCACTGTCCTGAGACATTATAAATTAGCTACTTTCTAAATCTTCCCTAGCCCTTGGTGGCCAGCACCTGATTGGGCCCACTTCTTTCAGGCACAGGGACAGAATCTATTTTACTTAGAACACTTGCTTCCTCTTCCCTCCCCAGTGTTCACAATTGCCCTCTCAAGCTATACTTGAGAGGTATACCATTCCCAGGTATAACGACCCTGGACTCCAAGGTGATCCCTGATCCTAACCAGTGATGATTCTGTATGGGCCCTACATCCTCTTGGCATAGCACAGAAGCCAAAGTAGGACTTTATGGCTCCACTTCAGGGGCAGGGAAACTTTGAATCGCTCAAATATGCCTACTAAATTGTAGACATATATGCCTATTAAATTGGCATAATAAAATTTCTTGAAAAAAATAAAAAATAAATAAAAATTACTTCTTTTTATTTTTCCCCGTGGAGACAGAATCTTGCTCTGTCACTTGGGCTAGAGAGCAGTGGTGTCATCAGAGCTCACTGCATTCTCAACGCCTGAGCTCAAGCAATTATCCTGCTTCAGCCTCCTAAGTAGCTCGGACTACAGATGTACCTCTATGCCCACCTTGTTTTTCTATTTTTTTTCTTTTGGTAGAGATGGGCGTCTTGCTCTTGTTCAAGCTGGAATCAAACTCCTGGCCTCAAGCAGTCCTCTGGCCTTGGCCTCCCAGAGTGCAGGCATGAGTCACAGCATCTGGCCTCAAATTACTTTCTATTAAAAAAGTGATGTACAGGGCGGCACCTGTGGCTCAGAGGGCAGGGCACCGGCCCAATATACTGAGGATGGCGGGTTTAAACCTGGCCCCGGCCAAACTGCAACAAAAGAATGGCTGGGCGTTGTGGCAGGTGCCTTTAGTCCCAGCTACTTGGGAGGCTGAGGCAAGGGAATCATCTAAGCCCAGAAGTTGGAGGTTGCTATTAGCTGTGTGACGCCACAGCAGTCTACCTGGATGATAAAGTGAAACTCTGTCTCTATAAAAAAAAAAGTGATGTACAATGATAAGCAAGATTAAAAAAAATAAAAAACATTTATTGTTCTTGTTAATTTTCAACATTACCAATACAAAGGGGGATATGATTCTGTAGTTCTCAGAAAACATTTTCAAGCTGATTTTCAGTATTATCAGCAATCACATCTGCTATCCTAGCTTGCAAGTCTTCTAAAGATGATTTGGTTGAACAAACATTAGCTTTTGCATGTCCCCATAAAAAGAAACCCAATGGAGTTAAATCTGGCAAATGTGGAGGCCAGGTAAATGGTCCACCTTTTCCAATCCATCTCTTAGAGAATTTCTCATGTAGAAACTGTCTAAGATGCAAAGCAATGCAACAAGAAGTATCTCGTTGGAACATTATATTCTCTATCAGTCCTAATTCTTCAAGCTAAGGAATAAATAATTTTGCAGCATTTCTAAATAGCTATCACCATTAACACCCCCTTCAAAATAGAAGGGCACTATGACTGATTTTTGCCCAAAGCACACTATACATTACCTTTGGGAGAATCTCTTCTTTTTTTTTTTTTTGTAGAGACGGAGTCTCACTGTACCGCCCTCGGGTAGAGTGCCATGGCGTCACATGGCTCACAGCAACCTCTAACTCTTGGGCTTACGCGATTCTCTTGCCTCAGCCTCCCGAGCAGCTGGGACTACAGGCGCCCGCCACAACGCCCGGCTATTTTTGTTGTTGTTGTTGTTGCAGTTTGGCCGAGGCTGGGTTTGAATCCGCCACCCTCGGCATATGGGGCTGGTGCCCCACTCACTGAGCCACAGGCGCCGCCCGGGAGAATCTCTTTCATGTTCAACAGACTCACGTGGATTTTCAGTTCCCCAAATACGACAGTTATGCCTGTTGACTTTGCCACTAATGTGGAATATTGCTTCCTTGGAGAACATCAAATTACTCAAAAATGCATCATTGCTAAGTTTTTCATTGAACTGGTGACAGAGGGTGGCGCCTGTGGCTCAAAGGGGAAGGGCCCTGGTCCCATATGCCGGAGGTGGTGAGTTCAAACCCAGCCCCGGCCAAAAACCACACACACAAAAAAATAAAATAAATAAAATAAAATCTATTAAAAAAAAGAAGAAGAAACATAAAGAACTGGTGACAGAAAGTTAGCTATGCATGATAATCCTCTTTCTAACATTTGATGCGCTTGAATTTTGTATGCTTTCATGTGAAGTCTTGTCCGCAGAATCTTCTGTACAGCCGACTTTGGAAGCCTCAGCTCTAGGGATTCCTGTCTTAATGACTTTCTTGGATTTGCCTGAACGGTTTCTTCTACAGATGCTACAGTTCCTTCACTAACACGTGGCCTACCAGACAGTGGCGTATCATTGACAGAGCCTGTTTCTTTAAATTGTTCCTTCCTGTGTGGTGCTTCTTTCTTGTAATGGGTTCTAAAACTTCTTTGGACAGCAGCGGCAGATTTTAGTTCAACCAAAGAACACAGTTTTCTTTCTCTTCTAGTGAAACCATAGGTCCATGATTCTCAGGAGTTAATGGAACCATTAGCAAATTCTCAGGAGTGAATGGAATCATTAGCAAATTCCCAGGAGTTATTGAAATCATTAGCTTATTCTCAGGAGTTAATGGAATCATTAGCAAATTCCCTGGAGTTATTGAAATCATTAGCTTATTCAGATCACAAACCCGACAATTGCGAATCACTTTCCAAAAAAGCGATAAGCAAGATTTTATTTATTTATTTATTTTAGAGAAAGAATCTCACTTTATTGCCCTCAGTAGAGTGCCATGGCATCACAGCTCACAGCAACATCCAACTCCTGGACTTAGGTGATTCTCTTGCTTCAGCCTCCCGAGCAGCTGGGATTACAGGCGCCTGCCACAATGCCTGGCTATTTTTTGTTGCAGTTTGGCCAGGGCTGGGTTCAAACCCACCACCCTCAGTATATGGGGCCGGTGCCCTGCCCACTGAGCCACAGGCACCGCCTGATAAGCAAGATTTTAAACAGTGAAAACACATACACAATTTGACCTACTTTTAATGAACTTCAATTATGATTTAGTATAATTCTAATTTTAACATAAAAGTTGGGTGAAATGAAAAAAAAAACAAAAGTACATGGAGCAAAAAATTTCAGAATTGAAGGGAGAAATAGACATTTCAACAATAGTTGTAGACTTCCATACCCCCTGCCCTTTTTTTTTTTTTTTTTTGAGACAGAGTGTAACTTTGTCACCTTTGGTTGTGTGCCATGGCATCATAGCTCACAGCAACCTCAAACTCTTGGGCTCAAGCAATTCTCTTGCATCAGTCTCCCAAGTAGCTGGGACTACAGGCAGCCACCACAATCCCAGCTATTTTTAGAGATGAGATCTTTCTCTGACTCAGGCTGGTCTCCATCCTGTGAGCTCAGGCAATCTACCCACCTCAACTTCCACAAATGCTAGGATTACAGGCGTGAGCCACCGCACCTGGCCTATATACTCCCACTTTCAATAATGCATAGAAGAAATAGAAGACCAAGAAGGAAATAGAAGACTTGAGCAAAACATATCAAATAGATCTTACAGACATCTATACTATATTCCATGAACAATGAACTATACATTCTTCTTAAGAGCACATGGAATAGTTTCCAGGATAAACAATCTATTATTCCATAAGACAAATTTCAATATATTTAAAAGGACTGAAATCATACAAAGTGTATTTCCTAGTCACAGTGGAATGAAATTAGAAATCCATAACAGAGGAACTTGGGGAAATTTACAAATGTGCGAAATTTACACAACTCCCTTCCTGAATAACTAATGGTCAAAGAATAAATCACAAGATAAATTAGAAAATACTTTGAAATATGGGTGGCGCCTGTGGCTCAGTGAGTAGGGCGCCGGCCCCATATACCAAGGGTGATGGGTTCAAGCCCAGCCCCAGCCAAACTGCAACAAAAAAATAGCCGGGCGTTGTGGCGGGCGCCTGTAGTCCCAGCTGCTCGGGAGGCTGAGGCGAGAGAATCGCTTAAGCCCAGGAGTTGGAGGTTGCTGTGAGCCGTGTGACGCCACGGCACTCTACCCTTGGGCGGTACAGTGAGACTCTGTCTCTACAAAAAAAAAAAAAAAAAAGAAAATACTTTGAAATAAATGAATAAAGAAAATATGGCATAAGTACATTATACAATGGAATACTATTCAGCCTTTTAAAAGAAGGGAATACTGTCACAACAAATGGATAAACCTGGAGGACATTATGCTAAGTGAGACAAGCGGCAAACAACATGTCATGTCATTTATTCATAGAGTCTAAAAATGTCAAACTGGCAGAAACAAAGTGCAAGGGTGGTTGCCAGGGGTTGGAGAGATGGGAAAATATTGGTCAAATAGTACAAAGTTTTGTTTAGGCAACATGAATAAGTTCTGGGGATCTGGAACTTATCTAGATTATAGCATGGTGGCTATAATTAATACTATGTATTGTATACTTGGAAAAAATAAGAATGTAAATTAAAAAGAGAAAAAAAGTATTTATTTATTTATTTTTTATTTATTTTTTTTGGTGGGGGGACAGAGTCTCACTCTGTTGCCCTGGGTAAAGTGCCATGGCATCATAGCTCACAGCAACCTCAAACTCTTGGGCTCAAGAGATCCTTTTGCCTCAGCCTCCCAAGCAGCTGGGACCACAGGCATCTGCTACATGCCAGCTAGTTTTTCTATTATTTATTTATTTATTTTGAGACAGTCTTACTTTGTTGCCCTTGGTATGCCATGGCATCAAAGCTCACAGCAGCCTCAAACTCATGGGCTTAAGCAATCCTCTTGCCTCAGCCTCTCAAGTAGCTGGGACTATAGGCAATTACTGTAACACCCGGCTATTTTTAGAGATGAGGTCTCATTCTTGCTCAGGCTGGTCTCAAACTCATGAGCTCAAGGATCCACCTGCCTCAGCCTCCCAGAGTGCCAGGCTTACAGGCGTGAGCCTAGAGACAGGGTCTCAATCTTATTCAGGCTCATCTCAAACTTATGGACTCAAGCAATCCACCTGCCTCAGCTTCCCAGAGTGCTAGGATTATAGGCGTGAGCCACTGCAGCCAACCAAGAAAAAAGATTTTAAATCGATAACCACCTTCCACCTTAAGAAACTAAAAAGGAAGAGCAAAATAAACCCAAAACAAGTAGAATGAAGAAAATAATAAAGTAGAAAGAAGAAAATTATAAAGAAATAAATAAACTAGAGGATAAAAATTAGGGAAAATAAAAAAAAGTGCTGGAACATATTCTTCTTAGCAAAGTATCTCAAGAATGGAAGAAAAAGTATCCAATTTACTCAGCCCTACTATGAAACTAATTTCATAGCTATGAAACTAATAGCTTTCATATGAAAGCTATAACCCAATTATAGCCTAAGAATATGGGGAAAGAGGGGGCAGGGGAGAAGGGAGGTTTGGTGGAGGGAGGGTAATTGGTGCATCTTACAAGGGTATATGTGAAACTTACTAAATGTAGAATATAAATGTTAGAGAATTCACACTTCCTGGTTTCAAAACTTACTATAAATCTACAGTAATCAAGATAGTCTGGTAATGGGACACATAGTGCAATGGAATAGAATTGAGAATAAACTCTCACATTTATAGTCAAATTCTGACAAGGATGCTGCGACAATTCAATGGGGGAAAGAACTGTCTTTTCGACAACTGATACTGAGATAATTGAACACTATTCATATGCAAAAGCATGAATCCTCTACCCCACACCATGTGTAAAAATTAATTCAAAATGGATCACAGACCTACATGTAAGAGCTAAAGCTATAAAGCTCTTAAAAGAAAATATTAATGTAAATCATCAGGACCTTACATTAGGACCTTACATGTGGCTCAAAGGAGTAGGGCACCAGCCCCATATACCAGAGGTGGCAGGTTCAAACCTGGCCCCGGCCAAAAACTGCAAAAAAAAAAAATCATTAGCCATCAGGACAATGCAAATCTAAAGCACAATGAAATACTAGTCTACATCAACCAAGGTGGTTATAATTAAAAAAACAGATAATTACAGATGTTGGTGAAACTATAAATGTCGCAGTTGGGAAAAGTTTTGGAAGAAACACAGAGTGAATGCTAATTAGTATGGTTCTCTTTTGAGGGGTGATGCAAACGTTCTAAAATCGATTGTGATGGTTACGCAACTCTGTGAATATATTAAAACCCTCGAATTCTACACTTCAAATAGGTGTTTTATTGTTGGGGATTCATTGAGGGTACAATAAGCCAGGTTACACTGATTGCAATTGTTAGGTAAAGTCCCTCTTGCAATCATGTCTTGCCCCCATAAAGTGTGACATACACCAAGGCCCCACCCACCTCCCTCCTTCCCTCTTTCTGTTTCCCCCCCCATAACCATAATTGTCATTAATTGTCCTCATATCAAAATTGAGTACATAGGATTCATGCTTCTCCATTCTTGTGATGCTTTACTAAGAATAATATCTTCCACGTCCATCCAGGTTAATACGAAGGATGTAAAGTCTCCATTTTTTTTAATGGCTGAATAGTATTCCATGGTATACATATACCACGGCTTGTTAATCCATTCCTGGGTTGGTGGGCATTTAGGCTGTTTCCACATTTTGGCGACTGTAAATTGAGCTGCAATAAACAGTCTAGTACAAGTGTCCTTATGATAAAAGGATTTTTTTCCTTCTGGGTAGATGCCCAGTAATGGGATTGCAGGATCAAATGGGAGGTCTAGCTTGAGTGCTTTGAGGGTTCTCCATACTTCCTTCCAGAAAGGTTGTACTAGTTTGCAGTCCCACCAGCAGTGTTAAAGTGTTTCCTTCTCTCCACATCCACGCCAGCAACTGCAGTTTTGAGATTTTGTGATGTAGGCCATTCTCACTGGGGTTAGATGGTATCTCAGGGTGGTTTTGATTTGCATTTCTCTAATAATTAGGGATGATGAGCATTTTATCATCTGTCTTCTTTAGAGAAGGTTCTATTCATGTCTCTTGCCCATTGATATATGGGATTGTTGGCTTTTTTCATGTGGATTAATTTGAGTTCTCTATAGATCCTAGTTATCAAGCTTTTGTCTGATTCAAAATATGCAAATATCCTTTCCCATTGTGTAGGTTGTCTATTGGCTTTGGTTGTTGTTTCCTTAACTGTACAGAAGCCTTTCAGTTTAATGAAGTCCCATTTGTTTATTTTTGTTGCTGTTGCAATTGCCATGGCAGTCTTCTTCTTAAAGTCTTTCCCCAGGCCAATATCTCCCAGTGTTTTTCCTATGCTTTCTTTGAGGATTTTTATTGTTTCATGCCTTAAATTTAAGTCCTTTATCCATCTTGAATCAATTTTTGTGAGTGGAGAAAGGTGTGGGTCCATTTTCAGTCTTTTACATGTGGATATCCAGTTCTCCTAGCACCATTTATTGAATAGGGAATCTTTCACCCAGTGTATGTTCTTGTTTGGTTTATCGAAGATTAGGTGGTTGTAAGATGTTAGTTTCATTTTCTGGTTTTCGATTCAATTCCAAATGTCTGTGTCTCTATTTTTGTGCCACTACCATGCTGTCTTGACCACTATGGCTACAGCCTAAAATCTGGTATGCTGATGCCACTGGCTTTGTTTTTATTACTAAGCACTGCCTTAGCTATACGGGGTTTTTTCTGGTTCCATACAAAACAAAGAATCGTTTTTTCCAAGGCTCGAAAGTACGATGTTGGCATTTTAATAGGGATGGCATTGAATCAGTAGATTGCTTTGGGAAGTATAGACATTTTAACAACGTTGATTATTCCCAGCCATGAGCATGGTATGTTCTTTCATTTGTTAATATCCTTTGCTATTTCCTTTCTTAGGGTTTCATAATTTTCTTTATAGAAGTCCTTCACCTCTTTTGTTAGGTATATTCTTAGATATTTCATTTTCATTGAAGCTATGGTGAAGGGAGTTGTGTCCTTAATTAGCCCCTCATCTTGGCTGTTATTGACGTATACAAAGGCTACTGACTTGCGGACATTGATTTTATATCCTGAGACATTACTGTATTTTTTGATGACTTCCAGGAGTCTTGGGGTTGAGTCTTTGGGGTTCTCTAAGGATAAGATCATATCATCAGTAAAGAAGGAGAGTTTGACCTCCTCTGCTCCCATTTGGATGCCCTTTGTTTCCTTGTCTTGCCTAACTGTATTGGCTAGAACTTCCAGCACTATGTTAAATAGTAATGGTGACAGAGGACAACTTTGTCTGGTTCCAGTTCTAAGAGGAAAAGCTTTCAGTTTTTCTCTATTCAGTAAAATATTAACTGTGGGTTTGTCATAGATAGCTTTGATCAGTTTAAGAAATGTGCCACCTATGCCTATACTCTCCAGTGTGCTAATTAGAAAGGGATGCTGGATTTTATCGAATGCTTTTTCTGCATCTATTGAGAGGATCATATGGTCTTTGTTTTTGCTTCTGTTAATATGGTGGATAATGTTTATGGACTTGCATATGTTAAATCAGCCTTGCATCCCTGGAATGAAACCTACTTGATCATGTTGTATGACTTTTTTGATGATAAGCTGTAATCTATTGGCTAAGATTATGTTGAGAATTTTTGCATCTATATTCATTAGTGAAATAGGTTGAAATTCTCCTTTTTAGTTGGGTCTTTTTCTGGTTTTGGTATCAAGGTGATGTTGGCTGCGTAGAATGAGTTGGGGGAAGATTCTTTCCTCCTCAATTTTTTGGAATAATTTCTGCAGTATGGGAATAAACTCTTCTTTGAAAGTTTGATAGAATTCTGGTGTGAAGCCAACTGGACCAGGGCATTTTTTTGTTGGAAGATTTTTTATTGTTTCTTTAATCTCATTGCTTGAAATTGGTTTGTTCAGGAGCTTTATTTCTTCCTGGCTAAGTCTAGGGAGGGGATGTGATTCCAAATATTGATCCATTTCCTTCACATTGTCAAATTTCTGGGCATAGAGTTTCTGTTAGTATTCAGAGATGATCTCTTGTATCTCTGTGACATCAGTTGTTATTTCCCCTTTTTCATTTCTGATTGAGATTACTAGAGGTTTTACTTTTATATTTCTAGTTAGTCTGGCCATAGGTTTATCTATCTATTTATTTTTTCAAAAAAAATGACTCCTTGTTTCATTAATTTTCTGAATGATTCTTTTGTTTTCAATTTCATTGATCTCTGATTTAATTTTGGGTATTTCTTTTCTTCTGCTGGATTTAGGCTTAGATTGTTCTTCTTTTTCCAATTCCATAAGATGGCTTGTGAATTTGTTGATGTGCTCTCTTTCTGTTTTTCAAATATAGGCCATCTGAAGTGACAAACTTTCCTCTTAGAACTGCTTTTGCAGTATCCCACAGGTTTTGGTAGCTTGTGTCTCCATTGTTGTTATGCTCAAGGAAGTTAATGATTTCCTCTTTTATTTCTTCCTGCACCCAACTGTTATTCAACAGAAGGTTGTTTAATTTCCATGCCTTTGTGTGGGGTTGAATGTTTTTGTTGGAGTTGAGTTCCACCTTTAGTGCCTTGTGGTCTGAGAAGATACAAGGTAAAATTTCAACTCTTTTGATTCTGTTGAGGTTTGTTTTGTGTTCTAGGATATGACCAATTTTGGAGAATGTTCCATGGGGTGATGAGAAGAATACATATTCTTTATCTTTGGGATGGAGTGTTCCATATGCATCTACCAAGCACAGTTGTTCTAGAGTCTCATTTAAGTCCCTTATATCTTTGTTTAATTTCTGTTTAGAGGATCTGTCCAGCTCTGTAAGAGGAGTGTTAAAGTCCCCTGTTATTATGGCGTTATAGGATATCACATTGCTCAGACTGAGTAAGGTCTATTTCAAGAATCTGAGAGCATTTTAGTTGGGTGCATAAATATTTAGAATTGAAACATCTTCTTGTTGTATTTTTCCCTTGACTAATATAAAGTGACCATCTTTGTCTTTTTTTTTTACTTTAGTTGCTTTACAACCACATGTAATTTGAAAATAATATTGCATTTATTTTATTTTCTTCTAAATTCCATTTGCCTGAAAAATTGTCTTCCAACCCTTAACTCAGAGTTTTAATTTGTCTTTTGAAGCTAGGTGTATTTCTTATAGACAGCAAATGGATGGCTTGTTTTTTGTTGTTGTTTGTTTGTTTGTTTTTGAGACAGAGCCTCAAGCTATCGCCCTGGGTAGGGTGCTGTGGCATCACAGGTCACAGCAACCTACAACTCCTGGGCTCAAGCAATTCTCCTGCTTCTGCCTCCCAAGTAGCTGGGACTACAGGCGCCTGCCACAGCGCCCGGTTATTTTTTTTTTTTTAATTACAGCCATCATTATTGTTTGGTGGGCCTGGACTGGATTCAAACCCATCAGCTCAGTTGTATGTGGCTGGTGACTTAGCCACTTGAGTCATAGGCGCTGAGCCTGGCTTGTGTTTTTTAATCCAATCAGCCAATCTATGCCTCTTCAGTGAGGAATTTAAGCCATTAACATTTATTGAGATAATTGATAAGTGTGGTAGTGTTCTGTTCATCTTATTTTGTGAGAGTCCATTGCCTAGTTTTATCTTTTGCATCATTGTAGAGGTTAGGTTCTGTCCTTTAATTCCTGAGTTCTTACTTTGCTGTTGATCCATTGTGATGGTCAGTGTGTAGAACAGGTTGAAGTATTTCCTATAGACCTGGTCTTGTGGCAAATTTCCTTAATGTTTGCATATCAGTAAATGATTTGACTTCTCTGTTGATTTTAAAGCTTAGCTTAGCAGGATATAGAATTCTTGACTGGAAATTGTTCTGTTTAAGTAGATTAAAGGTAGATGACCATTGTTTTCTTGCTTGAAAAGTTTCATTAGAGAAGTCTGCAGTCACCCTGATGGATTTGCCCCTGTAGGTCAACTGGCACTTACTCCTGGCAGCTTGAAGAATCTTTTCTTTTCTTTATTTTTCTTTTCTTTTTGCAGTTTTTGGTTTGAACCTGCCACCTCCGATATATGGAGGCAAGTGCCCTATTCCTTTGAGCCACAGGCACCTCCCGAAGAATCTCTTCTTTTATCTTGACTTTGGACAGGTTCATTACAATGTGTCTTGGAGAAGCTCAGTTAGAGTTGAGGCAACCTGGGGTTCGATATCCCTCTGAAAGGAGTGTGCAGAATCTTTGGTGATATTTGGGAAATTTTCATTTATAATATTCTCTAGTATGGCTTCCAATCCCCTGGGGCATTCTTCTTCCACTTCTGGGATACCTATAACTCATATGTTTGAACGCTTCATAAAGTCCCATAATTCTGTCAGTGAAAATTCTGCTTTCTCTCTCTTCTTTTCTGCCTCTTTAACTATCTGGGTTATCTCAAGAGCTTTGTCCTCTACCTCTGAGATTTTTTCTTCTGCATGGTCTAATCTGTTGTTGATACTTTCTATTGCATCTTTAAGTTCCCTAATTGACTACTCCAGTTCCTTCAGCTCTGCTATATCCTTTCTATATTCTTCATAGTGTTCATCTCTTATTTGATTCTGTTTTTGGATTTCTTTTTGGTTATTTTCTACTTTATCAGCAGTTTCCTTCGTTGTTTCCATCATTTCCTTCATTGTTTTCATCATCTGTATTCTAAATTCCCTTTATGTCATTTCTAACATTTCTTTATAGGTGGAATGCTCTGCAGTAGCTACCTCACGGTCCCTTGGGGGGGGGGGGGTTGCTCTGGACTGGCTTTTCATGTTGCCCAGATTTTTCTGCTGAGTGTTCCTCATGAGTGTTTGCTTTTACCTAGTTCCTTGCCCTAATTTTCCTTTCACTTCCTCTTGCTCTTTAAGTTACTGTGCCTCTGGCCTAGGGTTTTGATGAGTCCTTTTGGTACAGACCAGAAGGATGAGAAGATTGAAGAGCAAGAAAGGAAGAAAGATTAAAAAAAGAAAAATAGAAAAGAAAAGAAAAAAGAGAAAGGAGATGGGGCGAGTAAAAGGGAATGTTGACAAAAAAGAAGAGAGGCACAGAAAGAGGAAGATAGGAGCAATATAGTGTACAGTAGGGTACTTTAACCCAACCTTAAAACCCCCAATCTCTGGGGGTGCCAGGTTGGGTGGTTCCCTTGAGGTCAGCAGCTCTTTGCCAGCCTGTTCAGACACAGCACCCCACCTCCACCAAGTAGAGAGGAAAGACAAAAATGCTATAAATCAAATAAAAACAAGCAAACAGAAAACTTTATGGGATAAAATTGGGGGGGATCCAAATAATAGGGGTAGAAACACTAACAAAAATGAAGTTCTAATTGTTAAAGAAGGCAACAATGGAAAATTATAATGAAACTAGAAAAATGAAGAAGGAAAAGAAAGGAAAAAAAGAAAAATCTAGAGGGAAAATGTTGAAATTAAAAAAAATAAAGAAAAAAGAAAAAAAACAAAACTATATATATATATATATATATATATATATATATATATATATATATATATATATACACACTTTGCCGAATATTGTCTGGGCAACAGGTGATCTCTTCTGGGGTATAAGATGTTAATCACAATGCTGATATAGCTATATGAGATGGACCCTGGAGGCCTCTACTGATTTCTCAAACCCCACAGGGTGGAAAGCCTAAATCTCTCCTCAGCCCACTTAAAAGGCACTTTAAACCGACAACCTTGGCTAAGCAGAAGCTTTCCCAGGAAAGCACTTGTTGCTGGAATCATTCCTGAAGTAGCTGTCCGCTTACCCAGTGTACCAAAACCGGTCTTACTCTATGCCCCCGAGGGCCAAGGCTATAAGGTGTTTCAGTCCCCACCTTTAGACTGCTCAGGCACTAGATTACCCACTCCTGCCAGATCCTCTTTCTGTGACCCTGAGGGTGGAGCTTGCTGGGGCAGTTCTCCCACAATGGCTCTGCATGGCCCACAACCAAACACTATTAGCTCTGACTGGCTCAGTGGCACAGTTCGGGGCCCTAAACAATGCTTAAAGTCCTCCACACTCTCGCCCAAGTTCTCCCACAGTAGTTCAACTGAATGCCAAGTCCAAAAAAAAACAGCTGACAGGTAAGGCCTTTCCAGTTTGCAATCTCACTACTGCTGTACTTACAGCTGCCAGTGGTGTTAGACCAAAAGAACACACACAACCACTTGCCAGTTCTCCACTGCTTTTGTCCTCCTCATGGGTCCAGAAGTCTCTTGCTGACTCCCTGTGTCCCCAAAGAGATGTTTCTGGGCAGATCCCAATAGCCAGAGATGCCTGGAGTCTTCTCTCCCCAGTCTCACCGTGCCCAGTTGCAAGGAAGCTGTTACTTGGCTGCCATCTTGCTCCTACTCCTCATCTCTCAATTTATTTTTTTTTTTTTTTTGAGACAGAGTCTCACTTTGTCACCCTGGGTAGAGTGCTGTGGCATCATAACTCACAGCAACCTTCAGCTCTTGGGCTTAGGTGATTCTCTTGCCTCAGCCTCCCAAGTAGCTAGGATTACAAGTGCCCACCACAACACCTGGCTATTTTTTTTTTTTTTTTGGTATTGTTGCAGTTTGGCCAGGCCAGGTTTGAACCTGCCATCCTTGGTATATGGGGCTGGTGCCCTACTTACTGAGCCACAGGAGCTGCCCCATCTTTCAATTTTTTTAAACCTTCTTTTAGAGACAGGAATTATAGGCATGACCCACTGTACCCCGCCTCACTTTTTTTTTTTTTATGTCTTCCAGAATAAACAACAGAATTCTAGTTTTATTTTATTTTTAGCTGTGGTACTTACTGGTTTACTTCTGTCACCTTTGATTCTCTCACCCTTATAGTCAACATACTTTACCCATTATTCATTTCTGCCTAGGACTTGGTACAACTATGGGGGGAAGGAATACCTGTGACCCGAATATCCTTTTCCCACTGGGAATAGATTTGACCTTTATTTGTCTCTTCCTTTCTTATTATTCAGTTCTTTTGAAGCATAATTTCTGTTAAAAATTATATCTGTTCATAAGGAACTTTGCAAGCTTTTGAATATTTTCTTCTCATGCCAGCTTTTTTGCGGGCATGAGTTTGGGGTGCTTTTTTTTTTCCTTGTAGAGGGACTAAAGTCTCATTTCAAACTAACTTTTAACCACATTTAAGTAGAAGTAGAATGTTTTAAAAGTCATAGTTTGTACAAAGGCAACATACTGTCATTATAAAAAAATTGGAAAATTCATAAAATTAGAAAGGAGGAGATAATATCACCCTTTGTCTTCCCACCGAGTTCTTACCTTTTTTCTATTTGTAGTTTCATTGCCTACTTACGCACTGTTTCTCAAATTTTCTTTTTTCCTAGAGACAGGGTCTTGCTGTGTCTCCCAGGCTAGAGTGCAATGGTGCAAACATAGCTTACTGCACCCTCCAATTCCTAGGCTCAAGTGATCCTCCCCAGTCAGTGTTTCTTAATTTTCTTATACAAAATTTCAAACATACAGAAAAGTTAAAATTCTAGAAAGATTTTAGAAAATTGTAGAAAAATTAGAAGTCTAGTATGAGGAACACCTATTATCACCATCTTGAATCAATAGTTATTAAAATATAGTTTTGCTGGCTAGGCGCCTCTAGTTCAGTAGTTAGGGTGCTGGCCACATGCTCCAGGGCTGATGGGTTCGAACCCAGCCCAAGCCTGCTAAAGAAAACAAAATATATATATATATATATATTTAGTTTTACTAAATTTGCTTTATTTACACATGTGGGTGGCTGGGTACAGTGGCTTATACATGTAATCCCAGCACTTTGGGAGGCTGAAGCAGGAGAATCATTTGAGGCCAAGAGTTCAAGATCAGCCTCAGCAACATAGTAAGACATTAATATCTAAAAACAAAATCAAACAAACAAAAAATATATATATTTAAATTACACAGAAACTTTATGGACACCAGTGTGTGTGTGTGTATATGTGTGTGTGTATAGTTTTTCCTGAACCATTTCAAAGTAAGTTACGACATTGTGACACTTCATCCTAAATTCTTCAACATGTATCTCCTAAAAAAAGGCTATTTTCCTATACAACTATTTTTCATGCTTAAGAAAATTAATAATTCCCTAATATTATCTAGTATTCAATTCATATTAAAATCACCCTAATTCTCATACCTACCTCTTAAACAGAGCTGCACAATAGTTCTTCACACTGTAACTCTCTGACTCCCACCAGAGAAGGTAGGCCATTTGAAAAGGCATTCAAAAAAGTAAAGAGGAACGGGCTGGGTGCAGTGGCTCATGCCTGTAATTCTAGCACTCTGGGAGGCTGAGGTGGATGGATCACTTGAGCTTAGGAGTTCAAGACCAGCTTCAGCAAAGCAAAACCCATTTCTAATAAAAATGGAAAAACTAGCTGGGCATTGTGGTGGACACCTGTAGTCCCAGCTATTTGGGAGGCTGAGACAAGAGGATCACTTGAACCCAAGAGTTTGAGTTTGCTGTGAACTAGACTGTCTCAAAAAAAAAAAAAAAGGCAGCACCCATAGCTCAGTGGGTAGGACACCGGCCACCTGCATCCAGGCTGGTGGGTTTGAACATGGCCCAAGCCAGCTAAACAACAATGACAACTGCAACAAAAAAATAGCCGGGCATTGTGGGCACCTGTAATCCCAGCTACTTGGGAGGCTGAGGCAAGAGAATTGGTTAAGCTCAAGAGTTGGAGGTTGCTGTGAGCTGTGATTCCATGGCACTCTACCAAGGGCGACATAGTGAGACTCTGTCTCAAAAAAAAAAAAAGTAGAGAAGAACAATTCCCCTTCTGTCCTTAGGAATAAATAACATTGCTGACTCGGGGTAGGGATGATGGAAGAAGTCTGAATAGATCAGTTTTTAGGGGAGAATGTTTATGCCCCTCCCACTTTTCAACCAGGTGTACTAGCTCCACTGCAAGTGGGGATTAGGTCAAGAAGGAAGCACAGTTTCATTCTCTTCCTTTATTCGCAACAAATTTCAGGTAAACATGTTGGCCCCAGCCCTCTGGCCTGGAATTTCTTCTGGAAGTCATCACTGTCAAGTATGCAAATGTGCTATAAAGACCAATATGACTAACTGCTCCATCCTCTATTTCCCCCCAGCTGGTCACCCCAGGAGTCAGACCTCTAATTCCACTGGTGACCAGATATCTGTTTACATGGCATTTGCTTTTGTTCTTACTGAAATGAAAATTTCTTATGGCTGCATAATATTCCATATTATGCATGTACCACAGTTTATTAATCCCTGCTGATGGATATCCAGGTTATTTTAAATTATATGCTAGTATAAACAATAGTTAGTGAATAAATTCACACCTAGCATTTTGACTTTAGAATCAGAAAACTAGAGTATCTTAGAAAAATAGAATAATTATACAGAGAAAGGGTCTGTCAGGGCTTTAATCTTTACACAGTAATCTGAGGAGTCAATTCAAACCAAGCCTACCAATCTGGAAGGAATCATAGACATCATCTAGTCCAGCTCCCTTGTTCTCATGAGGAAAATGAGGCACAGAAAGATCAGAGCATGCCCAATATCACATATCAAGGTGGTAACGGAGCCAGACGTGTGCCTCAGGTACCATACTACCTCTCTCAGCCCTGTGCCTTTGACTCAGCATGCATGTCTAAGAATGGTGACCTCAGAGTGCATCTGGTATATAGTACATGTGAGAAAGGGAGGGAAGAAGAGGCCTGGGGCTAGAGGGCCAAGGAAACCGGTCACCTTGGGAGGGCACTGAGAGGGGTTCCCGAGCTAAAAGAGAAACAGCAATACAGGATATAGATTTTTTTAAAAATGAAGCAACTTCTTAAGGTGCCATATAAGTTTTGAGGTAGAGGAAGTAGCTATAAGGGGAATGGAAACCAGACATTTCTGAGTATCTTCAAAAAGTTTTGTGAAGGAGGCAGGACTGTAGGAGTCATAGAAGTGATGACAAAAATGTTTAAACAAAGATATCTCAAGCTAGCCAGAGGCTGCTCCTCTCCAAAATTGCGGTCCTATCTAGGCTCCTTCCCCAAGCCAACTTCTACTGAGAGATTAGGAAGGTCTTTCTTCTAAGCCCTACAGAAAGAAGCAAGAAGCTATACTCTCTGCCCTGTGAAGCCAACTCCAGGAGAGAATAGGACCCTTTGCCAGCCCTCCATTCCCTACGCTTGTGCCCTGGAAAGATCCTTGTGAAGTGGAAGGATGACCACATCAGCATTATTTTTGCTTGCCCTTGTCATTTAAACTACTGAAATTCTACACTCAGAACCTGGAAAGAATTGGGACCCTGAGACTCTGAGAGCCAAAGAGCTAGCAAACTGACTGGATTCCCAGGGGAGCTCTTCCTTAGATGAGCTGGGGCAGGGGTCTCCTCCAATTTCAGATCAGTCCTGACCAGCCCCTTTCAAAGAAAAGTTTCAACATGGACACATCATCTCCTAAGATGTTACAACTCTCCTAAGGTCTCTCTGAGGCCTGACCCAACCCAAAGGGCACCATCAGCATCAGCTGCTGTACCAGTTGTGGGGGATGGTGTTGTGGGGGGCAAGGTAGGTGTACTGTATAATAATCTGAGGTCTCTGAGTTCAGGCTGAATATGCCCACCTGGCCAAAAGCAAAGTGGTCATGCTGACAAAGCCTACTTGCCTGCCACATCCCATCTCAGTTCCTCTCTCTCACCTTCATCCACCTCCCATAACCTGCCTTGGTCTCACCCTGCTATCAATTATTCCTGCAGGGAATACAATTTATGTGGGGCCCCTTCACCAAAGAAGCTATGTTTTAATGGAACATTCTGAATGGCCTGGTGGAATTACTCCAAAGCTATTTAAGATATTCTAAAACAGTCTTCCTTCTGGCATTCCATCCTAAAAGCACCCAACATGTAGACTACTGCCAAGGCCATCTACCTTATTAAGCCTTAATATCCCAGCAATAAAAATGAGCAGCAAAATCAGGTTTTTTTCCAAGTCCTTTTTAACTTTGATGTATGAAGCTTTAGAGTCTTGAGATTCCACAGCCTTCCATTCTGAAATCACAGATCTGGCCAGCCCTTGTTAGAAGGCAGCTTGTCTGTGGTTTGGCACCACTGCCCAGCAGGCATTTATTAAATCAATGGGATGTGGTCCCTGCTGGCCTGGAAAGAGAACATTAAGCTCCAAAAACTTCCTGCAGCAGGCCTCCTTCAGAGAGTACTGCTCAGAGGGATGAGGAACAAAACCATTCAGGTCGCTGGCTGTGCTCCAAGATCCTGTTCACTCGTACTTTTGCCCTGTCTGCACAGAGAACCAGTGACTAAAAACATCTGGAAGCCTGCTTAAGACCTGGGCAATTTCTCTCGTCTTCTTTTGGGGGTGGCTGTCTTGACCTTGGTAATCCAGATTGACCTTTGACAATGCCCCTTTCCTTCCAATCTTCTACACTTCATTGGGCAACAACCCTCTAATAAAATCCACATGAATCCAGCTGCTAACAGCTCCTGGAAGGGCTGTGGGATCTAACACTTGCCCCTGCATTCCTTGAGCCCTAGTAGCAGGGGAAAACAGGGCTAAGACCCAACTTCTACACCTCTGGGTCTTACAGTGGAGTTGTGCAGAAAGGGAGTAGGTGGGAAGAGAGAAACATTAATAAGATTTTGCTGAAGGTGAGAAGGCAGCTGTAGGCAAGAAATGCACAGATTAGTGACGTGGCTGCTGAGTAGCCCAGCAGAGCCTTGTGGGAGTGGGATTGCCTCATTCCTAATGACCTCAGTTAGGGTGGTAAGGCTTATTATTCTGGGTGCCAGGTGTGAACTAAGAGGGCAGAGCATGTGTGTCACTGACCTGGTGATCCAGCATCACCTGTCCTTCCTTTCTGTTGTCATGTGGGGAGCCCAAAGTTCCTTGGGTCTCTAATTACTTGAGAAAATATTTACTGAGGCCAGGTGCTATAGCTCACATCTGTAATCCAGCATTCTGGTAGGCTGAAGTGGGTAGTTTAGGAGTTTGAGACCAGCCTGAGCAAGAGCAATACCCGTCTCTACTAAAAATGGAAAGAAAACCTCGGCAGAGAGTGAAACAGACCTTGTATCTGGCAAGCCAGATTTAGTATACTGCTCTTTGATGGTAAAGGCATTGTGGAGGGTGCCTTTAGTTCCAGCTACTCCAAAGGCTGAGGCAAGAGGATCACTTTAAGCCTAGGAGTTTGAGGTTGCTGTTGAACTATAATGCCACGACACTCTACCCAGGGCAACAAAGTGAGACTCTATCTCAAACATTAAAAAAAGAAAAAGAAAATATTTACTGAACACCTACAACATATGTGCCTGGTGCTGGGGAGCAATACCCAGTAAGTACAACAGACCCAATTTCTGCATTCCATTTCCATTTTCTTGGAAATTCTGACTATGGGTCACAAAGACACTGATAGGAGGGGATAAGAGTGCTCGGAGTTCCAGAGATAGGAGACCCACCCAGGCAGTGCTGGGTCTCTCCCATTTGGACTCTCTCTCCCTTAGCTTCTCTGAGGTATAGTGAGTATATTGACACAGGTTTCCCTGTGGTTAAAGTCAGAGCTCTGGTTCACTTTAGCTTCTTCTCCCCACCAAGGGCAACAGTCCAAGAAATAAGCACAACAGGTTAGAAGGAGAGACAAGCTGCTTGAAATTTATTTACAAAGTACGATACACTTACTGGGCCTGGCCTTTTAAAATTTTTACCCCTCCTCTGCCTTTCTTTCCAGTCAGCTGAGATTTTTGCTTGCTCTCATCTAAGAGTCATGAGCTGATTTCACTAACCTATCTGCTCTTGGCTGTGAATTAGCCAAAGACCAGAACAACCTTTCTTGGACCTGAGGGTGAATTCATCTCAGAACGCCCTCAAAGATCCTACCAAAGCAACTGACTCTACTGATTGCAGTCAACTCAGGCTTCCATGGAGCAGAGAAACTGGTGTCCTTCCTGGAGTGCTGCCTTCATGTCTTTGAACTGAGCCAACTGGCAGGCCTCATCCAGCCCCAGCCAGCGGTAGGCCTGGTGCTCGTGGGAGAGGCAGATCTCCACATTGTAGTCTTTCACCTCAGCCAGCCAGTAAATGACTGTTTTAGGCTTCTTCCTGGCCACATAATTGAGCTCGCTTCTGAACCCCTCAATGATGGTCAGCTGGCTTGCCTCTATGCCCGCTTCCTCGTGAGTCTCCCTGAGTGCTGTTTCCAAGTCATTCTCTCCTGGATCCACATGGCCTGGTTAAGAGAAAAGATGAAGAAAATGAGGAAATCTTTAACAGTTCCCAAAACTGGGTTTTCCAGGCCAGATGATTTAAAGATTGGATCTTCAGTGAACTTTCTAGGTGTGGGATTAGCAATATCCTAACATGCCTAGGAAGGGGATGCAGGGATGCAGGGCAGGTAGTATCTGGTTCTCGTGGTCTGAGCAATCCCTCCTTCCCACCTCAACTTCTCTGTGGAGAGTAAAACAGATTATGTATTTGGCAAGCCAGATTTAGTATACTACTCTTTGATGGTGAGAGAGATGGCCTCCCTCAGACTTCTGCTTTCTTATTCTATGGAGCTTTCATTATCTCATGTTCTCAGGGGCCACTTTTTCCTTGGAGACCTAAAAGTGATTTTTCCAAAGAGGGGCAATCCCCTCTTAGCAGGTGGGAGCTAGCTAAAAAAGGGAGTACTTCATCTACAATCCAGTGAGGACTTAACACTGTCTACAGTTGGACCCTGAAGTTCCAAAACCAAAAGAGAGGCTCAAAACCCTGCACTGCTGCCCAGCAGCTGTTTCCAAGTAGCTATCAAGACTTTTTCCAAATTGTTTTCATCTTTCTAACTGAGCAAGGCCAGATTTCAGTTTCACAGGGTAAATCCTGATGGGAACTTAAACTAAGGACAAGCTAAGAGCCAGTTCTAAGAAAATATGTTGGCAAGACCTGAACCCAAGACGACAGCTGCCAAGAAACTGTTATAGGAGAATCTGAAACTCTGCAGACTGGAGCAGCCCTCAGCTTTACCTCTAGACTCTTCCCACAATTTTTCAGCTTCCCCAGAGGGAAAAAGAAAGACTGGGGAGGGTCTGGCAGCCTCTGTCTACACATGGTTCCAGCAAGCTGCTGAGGGCAGCCTCCTGGTTCAGGAGCTTATGGGGAGTAGGAACTTTTAAGCTGTTCCTTCCTTGGTTTAGAGATGTGGCTATAACCTAGCCCTCCTTTGCCCCAGGATTCCACAGTGCCATAAGTCATTACTGCTACACAAAAAACAACCAGGAACTCAGCACTTAAAACCCATTCTAGTTCATGGTTTGAGAGGAATTTTTTTCCTATAGTGATGTACACAAAGACAGGTAATGCATTGTAGGAGGGCTCTAGGAAGGATGCTAGTGGTGAGAAGTGGCAATGATTGAGGATGCCTTACCTCCCCTTAGAGGTATGTGGGAGTCTCTGAACATACCCCTTCCAGAGGCATCTATTATTCTGCCCATCAATGTTAACCAAGTAACTTCTCCCCAAGTCCAAGCAGGAGGGGATTAGGACAGGTCCTTTGACATCTTGTAGTGAGAAGAACCATAAAGTATGACTTAAGTGATCAGGAGACAAGTGTGAATATTCCTATTCATAGTATTTGTGACACTTCCATCTCTTTTTTTCACCCTGTTTCTCCCCAGTATAATTCAATGTGAAAATTTTATTTCTTGTTCCTATGTCCTTGTTTTCCTTCTACCCTGGATCCTTGTCCACCTCTCCCTGCCCTACTCTCTTTTAAAGTCCCTGTTCCTGTCTGTCTGGGGGCTGTTCACTCTGGGCTCCTCATCCCAGCAGGTTCCAGAGAAACAATCTGTCCCTGCTCACTGGGACTGTCCCAATGGCCTCAGCCAAGGACAGCTCTTTTTTCCCTTTTCTCCCTACACAGCCTGGCTTCTCTTTCAGGACCATCTGACTGAAGCTTTCTTCCTCTTAGAGATAGGATCAGAAATGCCAGTGGATAAAAACCAGCCACCTTACAAACAGATCTTAGCCCTGTCTCAGGCCTCAGGTCACTAGTCTTCACTACTGTGACCTGAAGAGACTTGGCCAGCTCCACCCTAGGTGCTAAGTGATGGACCTAGGGCAGAAGTAGCTGGTCAAGCTGCAAGTCTCACATCTCTGTTATCGTCACAGCCCCCTCGTCTGAGAAGGGTCCTCCCATCTCATCACTCCTCCACTCCTACCAAGGTTGGAGAAGAATCTATGATCAGTGAACCCACCTTCTTCCATGCTCCAACTCAAAACACAACCATGTTCAGAAATACTCCAGAAGCACACTCTCTGTGTTTAGTTAAAAAAGAAAAACCTAGTGATGGGGACACTGAACTAAGAGTCAAAGGAACTTAATCAAATTAAATCAGAGACAGGGCTAGAAGAAAATAGGATTTTCTTGCTCTTGTTTGATAGATGGAAAACTCAAAGCCCAGAAAAATGGGCACACAGCTCAGACATGACTCAACACCAAAGGCCCCAATTCCCAGCCCAGTGGTTTTTCTCCTATCTAGCCATTTACCACAGAGGCTGGAGAGCTGGTGAATGATACAAAAACACCAGGTGCTATAGCTGCTCTGGAATTTAGTCACAGAATTCTATTTCCAGCTCTGCTATGGCCTGGTCTGGAGATCTTGTATGTAGGAAGGATCAAGGACACCTACCCACCCCACCCCCTCCTATTGCACAGTCATTTGAGAAACTAGCCTTGTGAAAGGCCTGGCAGGGTGGATTTCTGAGCAACACTTGGCAGTTTCCCAAGAGCCAGCCACTCTGGCCTCACACCTTTGGGAGGAGTCCAGTGATGAATGCCATCTGATGCCTGCAGCAGTAGAAACTCAATTGCATTGTTGTCCACTTTGGGAATGCGGCGTCTTCGGAAGATGATCAAGCCACATGCTCTTAGTGCCATGGTCTATCTAAGGACTTAACAAAGAAGATGTAGGACATTGGGAAGTTATACAGAATAGGAAGTTATACAGAATAGTTATACATACTGTAAGGTACCACTTTGGTGCTAGAGAGTAGCACAGATTAACTAACAGTGATCTAATAACCCACAGAAAAAGGCAGCATCCCAAGGACCAATAGAGGGACTCCAAGAATCAGAGACTGACATTTGTGTGTAATTGTAGGACCCTGGCAACTACCCTTAGTCAGTGTAGCCTCTACCACAACTCCTCCAGGTCTCCCTGTAAAACATAGGGCTGATGTGTGTTTGGTATGAGATTGGAGATCCTCAGAAGCAAACACATTGAACCAAGAGAGGTGCTGGGAGTGGGAGAGCTGTAGTAAAAGTACTATCATCAAACCTACAATCCCATTTCCCTCAGCTTACATTCTGATGATTCAAAAGGGTTACCTAAGGAGGGTAGCTTTGTGTACAAAAAAAAAATTTTGTTGGTTTTTGAGTCCTTATGTTATCCATATTTTTGAATATGTTATACATTCACAGGGTCCAAATTCGAAGCACAAAAGGGCACACATAGTAGAAAGTCTCTTTTGCACCTCATCAGAGACAAACTAGCATAGGGATTAAAAGCATGATTCTGGAGCCTGGGTTCAGGTTCTGGCTCTGACACTTATTGGCTGTGTGACCTCCAAAAAATGTGTGATGGGTAATCTGACCTTGTTCCTCAGTTACTCATCTGTTGAAATGGGATAATGACAGCTCCACCTCAAAGGGTTGCTGTGAGAAGTACATCATTTAATTTCTGCAAAAGCACTTTAGAATAGTGCCTGGGGCATAATTAGCACTCAATAGATTTCTATATGTGTATGAAAATATCTAGAAATAGTGGTTTCTGAAAAATGAGATTTTGGGGAGACTTTCATTTTCTGATCCATATATTTCTGTATAGCATGAAATTTTACAAAGAACATGTATTAATTTTATAATCAGCAATACAATAAAGATTTTCCCATTTTAGAACAAAAAGTCAACCACGACAAAAAGACAAGGAAAGGGCTTGGTGCCCATAGCACAGTGGTTACGGCGCCAGCCACATGCACCAAGACTGGCAGGTTCTAGCCTGGCCCGGGCCAGCTAAACAACAATGACAATTGCAACAAGAAAATAGCTGAGCATTGTGGCGGGCACCTGTAGTCCCAGCTACTTGGGAGGCTGAGGCAAGACAATCACTCAAGCCCAAGAGTTGGAGGTTGCTGTGAGCTGTAACGCCACAGCGCTCTACCGAGGGTGACATAGTAAGACTCTGTCTCAAAAAAAAAAAAAAAAAAAGACAAGGAAAGGAGAAAAGTGAAAGTATCTGCACGAGTGAAAAGAAAATTCATCTGAAGGGGATATATAATCAAGATAAGAAAAAAATTGGAGATCTTTTATATAATGTCCTGATAAAGAAAAATCTGTCTCAAAAAAAAAAAAAAAATACAATTCGGGCGGTGCCTGTGGCTCAAAGGGGTAGGACGCTTGTCCCATATGCCGGAGGTGGCTGGTTCGAACCCAGCCCTGGCCAAAAAAAAAAAAAAAAAAGAAAAATCTGTCTCATTCATTCATTCAACAAATATTAAACATCTACTACATACTAAGCAGTGCTCTAGGTCTTTGCCTTCATGCAGCTAATCCTCTAATGGGAGAGGCAGACTTTAATCAAATAGTTAAATATATCAAAAAATAATTGCTGCCTTTTTTAATATTCACCCACAAAGACCAAACACCCCTACTCCAATTTAGACCTGTGGGTGCCACGACCTCCACCAAAACCCATGTAGGGAGTTAAGTCCTTGAGGACTGAAGAAAAATTATCCTTTGGAAAAAAATAAAATAGAAATTATACTTAATATAAAATATTGAGTGTACCTGTGCCAAATAGGGTGAGGGGTTGTGTGTGTTATGCCACTGTTCAAATATGAAATGTCATATAGTGTTTCCACTGGAAAGAAAGCTTACATGTGTAAACTAAACTTTAACTCATGCAGTCTTAACAAAAAAAAGCAAATTGCCTATAAGGTATATGCTACAAAGGAAAAATGTGTGATGGGTAACCTGACCTTGTCTGAGGGATCAAGGAAGGGTTCCTGAAAGAAGGAATGTTTGAGCAGAGAAGCAATAGATGAGTCAAAGGTAGCTCAGTAAAGGGAAGGAGAAGACAGAGCACACTCCAGGTAGAAACAGCATGGGCAAAGGTCCTAAGGTAGGGGCGGAAGAGCTGAAAGAAAGCCAGGTGTCTCTAATGCAGTGAAGGCCTAGGAAAGTGGCCCAGGCAGAATAAGGCCTGAGCATTTCGGCAAGGCCACAGAAAGAGCTGGAGCTCAGAAAAAGAGCTCATGCAGAGAGGGCTCTTGGATTAGGACTTGCTATCTCCCACAGCCCCTTTGTTAGTATTCAATAAAGATGAGCTTGTGCCTGTCAAAGGCATAAAAATCAGGTTTAAGCAGAAACCTGTTCCAGGGCAATTTTTAGACTGCCAACAGATGATTATGTTACTCTAGGGAACAGTGGTTTCTCATTAAAAAAAAAAAAGAAAAAAATCCAACAACAGGATCTTTCTATACCCTACTAAACCTGTAACAAAAGTTTTTAAGGATTGGAAGTAATCTCAAAGGGTGTTTTGAAATAGTCTGTATTTTAACATACTGTTGGTGGAAGAGTAAGTTAGTAAATCCCCTTAGGAGGGCAGTTTGGTAATAATTATCAAAATATAAAATGTATATTCCCTTAGATCCAGTAATTGCATTTGTAGGCACTCTCACAGAAATAAATGTTTAATATGTACACATAAGTATGTTCACTACAACCTTGTTTACAATATCTAAGAGAAAAAAGTCAGAAACATCATTCCATCAGAATAGGAATGATGATGGAATATTATGAAGCCATTAAAAAACAAGGGAGAAACAAATGTACTGCTTATAAGAAAAGATTTTCAGAGATATTAAGTGAAAAAAGTATAGTCAGAATAGTGAGCATAATGCAATTTTTTTAGTTTTAAAAATTCATATATGAAGTGGTAGCAGGCTTTATTAAACATTGTGTTCTATTTTCCTGAACTCCCTATTTATGTCTAGAATCTTTCCCAATCCGGAAGCCAGAAGAAAGCAGCATCTTGTTACTATAGAAACAATGAACAAAAATTTCAAATTACTGGTTCATGGTTCAGGTAGAAACAGGTAACTGATCCCATGCCCTCACTATAAAGATGCTTAAAAAGTATGGAAAGTTACAGATGTAGAGTACCTTGTTCCTGCTTCAGGTACCATTGAATGAATGTTAGAACCCCTAGATGCTTAGGGATCCAGGACTAGAGAGCACAATACCCTGCTTAGGACAGGAAACCCCAAAGTGTTCCTCCATATCACTGCCACCACCAAAACAGCATGGCGAAGCAAAGATGCCTGCATGGGAAGGCAAGAAAGACAGGACTGGTATGGCCATGTTGATCCACTGGGGAGAGGAAAGTGGACCACTACTTTCCTATGTAGTGGTGGCAGAGGGGAGGAAATCTTAAGAGTAGTGACAAGGGCGCATCCTAGCAAGAATGTATTTTAATAGATGCTCATGTATAGGGGTGACCACACCTAAGAACCATATCAGCTAATGGTTCATCTCAATGAGACCAGAAGAGCTAGGATCAGATGCCCACTCTCCACCTATGTTCTGTACTCTTATTAGAGAGGACAGTTCTTCTAGAAAAGTAGAAGTCCTCACTGCCCTTTCAATTGATTGACTTGAGCCAGCTGTTCTCCAGAATTCCTCCCACCCACTCCATACATCCAACCTTCTCTTCAAACTTTCAAAAACAGCAGACATTTTACCTCCTCTGTGAAGCCTTCTGGCTTCTAATCACACCACCAAACAAACTTCTAACAAGGTTGATTAAAGAAGCAAAAGCTATGAGCTATGCTATGCAAAAGCTATGAAAACTAAGGATTTATCATAAGGATTTAACCTTCTGCAACTATGGAAATTTGTGGAGAAATCCATGCAGCTCTGTTGCCACTGCATTTGGAGTTAGGCCTGAAGTCTCTGTAGGTCAGTGAGGCCAACAGTTGGGAAGAAAACTGTGAGAAAAAAATTGGGACCTACAGAGACAAGTGAAACTCATGAGAACAAACTGAAATCTGACACATCTTTTCACCACGTCTAAGCTCCGTGACTCACGTGATCTGTCGGAGAAATTGGAGTGCTTTGTCACAGAGCTGAATGCACACCTGGCATAGGACTCAGAAGAGCTGAAGGAGGAGATTCAGCAGGAGCTGGGAGAGCTGCAGGCCTACGTGCAGCGTCAAAGTGTACGTATTGCTACCATGCCTAGTACCTTACTCTGTCCTTCACAATGTACTAGCTGCTACATCACTTCAGCTTTCAAAATCTCACACAAAATTTTCTTGTGGTCATTCTTGTATCAGTTTAGTTAAATTGATACAAGAGAAAGCCACCACACATATACCTACCAAGTATATCTCTGTCAGTACCCCTGGCTGAGAAGAGCCAGACTATAAGCTCTGTTTCCTTTGGACCCAGCACAGCAGCTCTCAACAGATGTTCATGGACTCAAAGGAACTCTTTCCCCACCTCCCACTCAAACAAATGTTTGAGTATGTTCTGGGGCCCTGGGAAATTGCCCAGTGTTTTCCCGAAGAGTTCCATTTACATAAAAGTGAATGGAGCTATTGTTGGGGATTTTCTGTTTTTCTGGAGCTGAAATTGTCCAGGGGTTTGAAAGTAGCCAGCTTTCACACACAGACTGCAAGTGGATTCAAACCTCAGGGGGTTAAAGAACACAGCATCCAATATGCAAATATGCCTGCAACCAGGATTGCGGAGGTGAGAACTCCAGGCTGACAGCAGGCAATTCACACTTCAGAAAAGTGGCAGAGTGCCTGAGGTGGTTAGAAAAAAACTGAACAAAAAACCCCCTCAATGTCATCAGAAGGTTCCAGAAGCGAAGGAAAAGTACTCTTGGCTTTCACTCTGTATACAATTCTCTCACAGCTTAGGAGACTTAGGATCTAGGTGCCAAAAAAGAATGTACAATTAAATGGCTATGCTGATATGTTCCAATGTTTTCATCAAATTAATCAGAGTGTTATAAAAAGCCCTCACAAATATTCCTTTAGATATAGAAAGAGCTGGGTGGCTCCTGTGGCTCAGTGAGTAGGGCGCCAGCCCCATATACCGAGGGTGGCAGGTTCAAACCCAGCCCCGGCCAAACTGCAACAAAAAAATAGCCAGGCGTTGTGGCGGGCGCCTGTAGTCCCAGCTGCTCGGGAGGCTGAGGCAAGAGAATCATGTAAGCCCAAGAGCTGGAGGTTGCTGTAGCCGTGTAATGCCACGGTACCAAGGGCAGTAAAGTGAGACTCTGTCTCTACGAAAAAAAAAAAAAAGATATAGAAAGAGCTCCCCAAATTCTCCCTCTAACCCTAAAACCCCATATCCTAAAATCCCTTCAGCCAAAACAGTGTTTCAGGATAACCACATTATCAATTAAGTGATGAGACTGTGCCAGCTACACTGTGAAAAGTTTTTGACAACTATCACTTCTAATGCTCAAGACAAACCTTAAGGAAAAGCATTATTATCTCATTTATGAGGTAACTGAGGTATTAAAAAGGGCATAGCTGGCCTGTAAATGGTATGACTTGAATCCAAGTACTGGTAAGTCTAACACCAAAATCCATATATTTTTCTTCCTTTCAACATGAAAGAACAGGGCTTTAGGCACAAAAGGCCCTGAGAAATGATACACAAGTGATTCATAAAATCACTTCCAGTTTCAAAATTTCCAGTCTTTAATGTATATTTACGTAGAGTGATAAAGGAAGTAAATCAATGCAATTAAGGTCGTTAGTTAAAGAAATAGTTTGGTTAGCAAAAGCAAGCCCAGCAAGAACCATGATATAGGGTACAGTAGCCTTCCCCCTCCACGTTTAATGTATGTAATAAAAAAGGGGCTAGCCCAGAGCACAGGACTTATCCTTGGTCCTCGCATTTAAAGATAGACAGTCCCCCGACCCAGCTCTTTAAAAAACTTTCTCTTCGTGTCTTGCCTATTCATTTTCCCCTCATCCTTCTGTCTCTACCAGCCACTGGGAAGGAACTCATGGTATGGTTTGGTGCTGGTCTCCAACATATTTATATGGCAGTTAAGATTTTTAGCTCAAATCCTTTCCACTGAACAGGTTTTAATCCTGGTGTCCAAAGAAGACACTGGAGGGGTAAAGTATAGTTAGACTCCTAAGAGTGACTATCTGATAAGGCTTTCTGCTCTTTTCTGGGAAGCAGAAAACCACATGTTCAAAGTCACACCCAGTGGCCTAGAAATTCCCATGCAACAAGTACTGGGTACATTCTTCCTGCTAGCCTTGACGAAGCACACAAGAACCTAAATTAGGGCTCTAGTGTCCAGAAAACTTGTCCACTCCACTGTGAGGAGGAAGGCCAACTCTTTGCCCACCAGCAACTCTACATGACTGCTCAGCTTCCCCTCACCTCCAGAATCATAATCATCTTTTCTCTAATTTACCAGTTTCTTTCTTTCCTTTTGGAGTAGACAGAAATGTAGCACCCATCAACAAGTAAAGCTCTCTCATAACAACAAAAAAAGGAAAAGAAAAAAGAAATAAAAAAGTAAAAAAAATACTCTAATTGCCATGAATAAATCCGAGACAAAGAGAATATTCCTTTAACTGCACTTTCCCTGGACATTTGCCACTCCATTCTTCTTGTAGAGACCAAGCCACTAAGTCATTTAGCTATGCTAAGTTTGCCACTCCATTCTTCTTGCAGAGACCAAGCTTAGCTAAGTCATTCTGCTATTTGGCTGAGGTAAGAAACAGGAGATTTCACCTGTAATGACATGAATATTGGCTTTTAGGATGAGGTCAAAGTCAGACAAAGTTGGTACAAAAACCATTTTAGGGAAGGGGGTTGTGTAAAGTGGCCTATTAGTGCCATCTGCTGTACAATTCTAGAAAGCAAACTTGGGGAATTCTAATATCATAGGCTGAAGGGATCTGTTTACCAATCTAATCTTTGTTATGTGTGTCCTATGCAACAGGCAGTGTGAAAGGACTGAAAAGTAGATACAAAGCTGTGTATTACAAAGCCACCACTTTCTAGAGATCACAGCCTAGTGGCAGACGTTCAAACAGACAAGTTACAGTATATTTTGTGCATCACAAGGGTATATGTAAGATAAAAAGGTAGCACAGAAGGATCTTTAGGTTAAAAGGATACCCCACAAGGATTTTGAAGGATGTCTAGTTTATCAGGTAGAATAAAGGTAGAGGCAAGAGGCAATCTAGGCAAAGGGAAAAGGGTGGGCAAAGATGCTCACACAGCAAACAGCTTTATATTCTGTAAGCAATGAGGCCTTTGATGGGTTTCAGGCAAGGCTTAATACCTCCTTCAGACTGACACTTTGCAAAGACGTTCTGGCAGCATACTAGGTCAATGAATTAGAAGGAAAGATTGGAGGCAAAGAGACCAACCAGTCACAAGCCTATTACAACAGTCTAGTTGTCAAATGATAGTTAGATTAAGGCAACAGCTGCAAGAAAGGAGAGGATGAATTTGACAGGTAGCTCAAAATAAGATTGATAATACTGATGTTTCATTGTCTAAGGGAGAGAGAGGTGTTTCAGTCTAAAGCAATGGTTCTTAACCTTCCTAATGCGCAGCCCTTTAATACAGTTCCTGTGGGTTGTGACCCACAGGTTGAGAACCGCTGGTCTAAAGGCGAGGTATTTGGTTTGGGTACTAGGTGAGGAGGGGGTAGAACGTAAGCTAATCATTTCTGTTTGGAACAAGTTAAATTTGAAGTGTTACAGACTACCCACAAGGTAAATGAAGAGATGAGTCTAAAGTTCAGTGATCATCTCCTCCCTTATCTTTATTTCCCAAGGTGGAAATTTTCTATTAGAGAAAGATTTTACTCCCACCAACGTATCTCTGTAGCCCACTTTCCTCCAATTTGGGTAAGTCTGCCTTTCCAACCTTTGTAGCATCTAGTACTCTTAGTAGAACAGAGGTTCTACTTAGAGAGTCTACTAAATTGACCACCCAACTATAACAAACTGGTCAACATATGAAGGTAGTCAACATAAGGAACTAGGTTTACTGTACTGATATGTACATGTGCATGTCTGGTCTATGAAAATTAGGTCAATGTGGCTCAGCGCCCGTAGCACAGTGGTATGGCACCAGCCACATACACTGAGGGTGGCGGGTTCGAACCCGGCCTGGGCCGGCTAAAACAACTGCAAGAAAAAAATAGCCGGGCATTGTGGCAGGCGCCTGTAGTCTCGGCTACTTGGAGGCTCAGGCAAGAGAATCGCTTAAGCCCACGAGTTTGAGGTTGCTGTGAGCTGTGATGCCACAGCACTCTACCAAGGGCAACATAGTGAGACTGTCTCAAAAAGAAAGAAAGAAAGAAAATTAGGTCAATGGAAGGAGGTGGTCAATGTAGGGAGGTGGTCAACTATGGAGGTTCTATTTCCATCCTCTTTCAGTCAGAAACAGTACAACAAAACAGAAAAGCATGGCTGGCTTTGCAGTCAGAAAGACCTAGCTACTGAATTTAATAGTTGTTGCTTAGAGCAAAATACTTAACTTCCTCATTTGTAAAATGAAGTTAACACCTACTTTTCATGATTGTAGTTTAAATAAATGATGTAGCTAGAGGGTCTACATATGAGAGGTTCTGAACATCTGTGAGTCACTTTTATCCCTGTATCATAAAAGGTCATCTAAAAGCTTCTTTACTTTAAAGAAATGGCTTTTCATATTGTCTGTCAAACAGCTGATGAATACTATTCACCACATCATGTATAGTCCTTATGCATAAGTCCCCACAAGATAAATCACCTTTAACATAGAAACTAGAAAAAAAATTCTCTTCTGAAGAACAGATTTGTCTCAAGAATTACCTTTTTCCCTTAACTGCCAATTTTTGAGCTAAGTTTGGCACTCAATTACAGTAAGTACACTAACCTACTGACTTTTGTATTTGCTTCCTTTTTTATTTTTCAGGACAGAGTCTCACTATCACCTAGGCTTCAGTGCAGTGGCATAATCATAGCTCACTGTAACCTCAAACTCCTAGGTTCCGGCGGTGACAGCCTCCATGCACCAATATGCCTCTTGCAAAGGATCTCCTCCATCCCTCTCCAGAAGAGGAAAAGAGGAAACACAAGAAGCGCCTGGTGCAGAGCCCCAACTCCTACTTCATGGACGTGACTGCCCAGGTTGCTACAAAATCACCATGGTGTTCAGCCATGCACAAACAGTAGTTTTGTGTGTTGGTTGCTCTACTGTCCTCTGCCAGCCTACAGGAGGAAAAGCAAGGCTTACAGAAGGATGTTCCTTCAGAAGGAAGCAGCACTGAAAGTACCCTGCTTGAATGAATGGGAAACCATCCCGATAAATGCATTTTGGATATTAAAAAAAAAAAAAAACTCAAACTCCTGGGCACTCCCAATCTTCCTGCCTCAGCCTCCTAGGGAGCTGGAATTACCAGCACACACCAGTATCCTGGCCAATTTTTAATTTTGTTTTGGTAGTGATAAGGTCTGGCTGTATTGCCCAGGCTGGTCTGGAACTCCTGGCCTTAAGCAATCCTCCCTCCTCTCTCCCAAAGCGCTAGGACCATGAGCCACTGTGTCTGGCCTGCTTGTTTATTATGAGGATAATAGCTACCATTTTTTGATAAGTTACTACTCACCAGGCATTGTGCCAAGTGCTTGACCTTCATTATTTCACTTAATCTTCACAAAAACCAGCTGAGGCACTACTGCCATTTTTCAGAAGAGGAAAAAGGAAACTATGGTTCAGATACGTCTAGGCAGTGACTCAATTGGTTTTCTGCGTCAGGTGGACCTGACTCCCGACATCATTGCTCTTAACCTCGACTCTATTATTAGCGTTTTACTTTTGACAATTTGATGGCATTCAGTTTAAGCTGTCACACCTTTGTTGTTCAGTGGAACTCCCGCGTGACACTCTACTTCTGCTGCAACATTACCCATTCAATAGTGAAGCAATTAGAAAACATAATGGTAGCTTATTGGTAAGCAGGTGAGGAATAATGGACAACAAAGTGAAATTTGAAAGTGAGGCCCAGGAAGAGGAAAACCTGGCGCCCGGGCCGCAGGGTCCTAAACCCAGACCTCGCCCACAAGCTCACAGGGTCACTGAACCCTCCCTTCTTTTGGTGCTGACAGGAAAACTGAGGTCCTACGAGCGAGAGAGGCCTGGCCTGCCCACACTTCATTACCATTTGGAAGGTACAAGATTTGACTCTGCAGCTAGTCAGGGATAGACCCCCGGACTCCAAACCTTACTTTTACCACTGAGAACTACAAGTGACCTCTTAAGTTACTCACCCACAGCGGAGGAAGGCAAGAGGCGGGCCTTGAACCGAGACTGGCAGTAATCTAGCCAATCAGAAGAGCTCGGTTGGGCTGTGGGCAACCAACAGAATTGGGCGGTAGGATTTTCGACTCGCATCAAAGGTGCCTTGCTCTCGCTGAGAACATCGCGAGATCTTAATTATAGTGGCACTATTGGTTGAAGGATAAAAAATTGAAAGTAACGCCCACTGATTCTTCCGACCTCTGATTGGTTTTCTGAGTGTACGTCAACCAGTTCCCTGTATGCCCATTGGTGGATGGTGCAGGACGACCGACCCGCGAACGACAGCGCGGGTGTTCGAACTGGTGCTTGGCGGCGTTGTCATGGAGATGTGGTCTCGACGTAGCTTCTGGCTCGCGGGTTGACAGAACGCTCAGGTTGCTCGCTTTGGGGCTCTCTGAAGACGGCGACGTCTTCTCCTTAGACAAGGCTGACCCAGGAGGAGTTTGGAAGCCCCTGAGGTGAGACCGAGCGGGGGCAACAGAGGCAGGGCAGGCCTGGTCGGTAGCTATGGCGTCTGCCCTTGTGAGAGGGTGCGCGCGACTGCTAGGAAACCGGCAGTTGGTCTCTCCCAATTCTTTCGAACGTTCACCTACTCCCCCCCACCCCCCACCTTTCACTCGCATATCTTTGCCTTTCTTCAGCGGTTATCTCATGAAGTTTTGTCAAAGTCCAAAAGTAGTCTTGCCTTGGAGCCCATAACCGTGACTGGATCCTCTCTTAGAGCGCGCTTCTGTTCGGTCTTGTGTTATTCGTGTACTTTTGGGAATCCCATTCTCCTCCCTTATCCCATATAATTCTGAAGTCCTTGAGGTAAGACAAACATCTTTCACAATGTCTTACACATAGTAAGTAAGTAAATATTTTTCAGGAAATATTTATCGAGTTGAATTTAATTCACCACAAATAGATCGGGTTCTCCTTTATGCCCCCTGCCCAGTTATCTCTCCCATTCAGAGATGATTTTTGTATTGAGGATGGAGGGACACCCTCATCTCGTATGTCAAAGGACTTGAAAGTCCATGGCCTTTCTATTCTTTGTGAAAGGTTAAGCTTTTGGGGGGTTAGTTGCTACAACTCTGCGTTGTGTTTTATGGCCTTGGTCTCCCAATACTTTTTTTAGATTCTGATTATTCTTTCTTTAAACCACGTGTTGCCATATGCCACAAGAGCTTATCTCCTTTTAGTCTCTTAGTAACCTACAACTATTATCACATTTTAAGTGTGCTTTGGAAAATGTTTTAAAGCATTTTCTCCTGTGTATTTGTACTCATCTGTAGGTAGGGAGGCATTGTAGTCTCTCTACTTCAATGCATGTTACAGCTACTCAGATAACCTCCCATCAGATGTCCATGATAGAATTACATTTTCAAAGCTGTTGTTTCGTTGTTAACTTGTGGACTGTATATTTACAGTCTCGCTGATGATTCTGCCTTATGTCAAATTCATAGCTCAATGGTGACTTTATTCATTTTTTTGAGAGAGAGTCTCACTATGTCGCCCTCGGTAGAGTGCCTTGGCATCACAGCTCACAGCAACCTCAAACTCTAGGGCTTAAGCGATTCTCCTTTTTTTTTTTTTTTTTGTAGAGACAGAGTCTCACTTTATGGCCCTCTGTAGAGTGCTGTGGCCTCACACAGCTCACAGCAACCTCCAACTCCTGGGCTTAAGCAATTCTCTTGCTTCAGCCTCCGGAGCAGCTGGGACTACAGGCGCCCGCCACAACGCCCAGCTATTTTTTGGTTGCAGTTTGGCCGGGGCCTGGTTTGAACCCACCACCCTCGGTATATGGGGCCGGCGCCTTACCAACTGAGCCACAGGCGCCGCCCATAAGCGATTCTCTTGCCTCAGCCTCCCAAGTAGCTGGGGCTACAGGCGCCTGCCATAACACCTGGCTATTTTGTTGTTGTTGTTGCAGTTGTCCTTTAGCTACCTGGCTGGGTTCAAACCCACAAGCCTAGGTGTATGTGGCTGGTGCCCTACCCACTGAGCTACAGGTGTTGCCTCAATGGGGATTTTAATAAAATAAGTGGAAAAAGTCAGGTACAGGCTGGGTAGGTGGCTCATGCCTTTGATCCTAGCACTTTGAGAGGCCAAGGTGGTAGGATCACTTGAGGCAAGGAGTTTGAGATCAACCTGAGCAAGACCCTGTCTCTACACAAAATACAAAAATTAGTCAGGTGTGATGGTACCTGCTACAGTCCTAGCTACTTGGGAAGCTAAGGGAGAAGGATTGCTTGAATCCAGGAGTTTGAGATTACAGTAAGCTATGAAACTGCCTCTGCACTCTAGCCTAGGTAACAGAGAGAAATCCTGTCTCAAAAAAAAAAAAAAAAAGAAAAGAAAAAGTCAGATACAGCAGCTATGTTCTTTTTTTTTTTTGGAGACAGACTCTCACTATGTCACACTTGGTAGAGAGCTCTGGCTCACAGCAACCTCAACTCTGGGCTTAAGTGATTCTCTTGCCTCAGTCTCCCAAGTAGCTGGGACTACAGGTACCCACCACTACGCCTAGCTATTTATTTTGTTGTTGTTTTTGTCATTGTCGTCTGGCAGGCATGGGCCAGGTTCGAACCCACTAGCCTTGGTGCATGTGGCCAGTGCCCTAACCACTGAGCTACAGACACGGAGCCAGCAACTACATTCTCATTACTCTTTTTTTTTGTTTTTTAATAAAAATTTGAAACACTACCTTGTAGTTAAACTGCAGATCTGTGACATGTGGGCTGGGGATTTAGGGTTTGACTTTAGTGCTCTCTCTCAACTCATTCACTGCTGATGGCTTTGCAAGTCATTTAGCCACTGTAGACCTCACTTTTTCCATCTGGAAAGTCAAAGCATTGAATTAGATTAGAATTCCTGTGGTTCTACTATCAATTTAGTCAGGTAGTTGGTATTAGGTAGATGTCATGCTCTCAGCCTCCCAAAGACCATACAGATTTTTTTTTTTTGGCTTTTTCCTTTTCCAATTTTATTTTTAAAGTTTTAAAATTACAAAGACAGCAAATTTTTCCTGGCACAAATAACACTTTTTTTAAAAGGGGGTGGGAAATGGGACATGATCTTCCTATTATTAAAATTAAGAGCCAACTGTACAGGTTTTTTCTCACAGCTCCCAGGCATGAAATGTTAAGTACTAGCCCTACATATGCACGTATATGTATGTGTGTGTATATACACACAGAGACCTAGCTCGGTAAAACTACTTTGCAAATTTAAAATCAACTGCAGTAGCTTGCTGTCCACTCCCTTCCTACTCCTTCTCCCCAGGTACAACTACTTATAAAAGACTCAGAAGTAAAAAGGGGTCAAGGAGGTTTTTAAGTGGCTACTGGTGGGATGGGAGCCTCACCAGACCAAGCAAAGTCACCCCTCGTAAGGAAGAAGCAAAAAATTAAAGGAAAAGTCTTCCTGGAACACAATCCATCAATTGTGTGGAAAAACCCAAGTTTCAACAGGGCACACTGAAGCACTTGGCTAACTGACTCCCCACCCTTCCCCCAAAGTTTCCATTCCCAGTTAACAAGACTTTGCCGAAGTCACAAAGAGCTCCAATGGCCAGTTCCTAATGATTGGGAGAAGCTGCTTCTCTCAGCCAGCTATCACTTGCCTCCCCTGCCCCAACCCCTTCCCCAGGACAACAGGCCACAAGGGCAAACCCAACAGAAATGAGAAGGCAAACCCCCAATGCTCACCAACTGGGAGATGGAAGTCAGCCCAGGAGACCTCCCCCCCAACCCCCTACCTCCCTCTTTTCAGGATAGCTGCTGCCAACTCTCTTCCTCTTGACAAAGGTTCTGAAACCCAAAGGGGTTTTTAAAGAAAGCTCACTGGCTTTAAAGATACTCCTACTACTTCACCATTCCTGGTCTCACTGTCATCTAGCCAGAACAAACTGCCTTGCCTGTTCTCTCCTCCTCCATGCACCTTCGTAAAAAACAAACAATTGGACAAAACAAAACACACGAGCCCACCAAAATCCCTAGCCCCATAAGTAGATTAATAAAACAAAGTATAAGTACATTCTAATCATTACAGAGATGAGAGGCTGTTGCTGTCCTTAAGGTTAAGGAAAAATGAATTATTCAGTAATTTTTGAGGAATCCAAATTCTGTCTCTTATAAAGTCAGAATGAAAGGAGACTGCAGATGAGAATCAAGAGGAGAAAAAAGTATTTACAGAAAATAGGACTGTCCACAAGAAAAGACTTCATTGTCACTTCTTGTTGGCCCTCTTGGCACTGGACTTCGCTTTGGGCTTCACTGATTTGACCTTCTTGGGCTTGGATACTTTGGCTTGGCTTTGACAGTCTTGGGTTTTTTGGTTTTCTTGGGTGTGGCAGGCGGCTGCTTCTTGGCCTTCTTGACTGGGGTGGCTTTGGGTTTCTTGCTTGGGGCCTTGGAGGCTGCAGCCTTCTTTGGCATGGCCACCTTCTTCACTTCCTTCTTGGTCTTCTTGAAGGCCACAGGCTTCTTGGGCTCATCACTGTTGGCCAGCCAGAAGGATCCTGAGGCACCCACTCCTTTCGTCTGGGTGACCAGATGCTTGATGGACAACTTATCTGCAAGTCGACGTTCTTACCCACCTTGTAGTGACTTTTTTTTTTGAAAAGTGACTCACATTTATTTTGCAAACTAGGGAAATAACAGTAAACAAAGATAAAATATTGTCTTAGTCCATTTTTTTATTGCTATAAGGCAGTGGTCCCCAACCTTCCTAATGCTGCAATCCTTTAATTTTTTTTTAATTTATTTTTATTAAACCATAGCTGTGTACATTAGTATGATTGTGGGGCACCATACACTTGGTTCATAGATCGTTTGACACATTTTCATCACATTAGTTAACATAGCTTTTGTAGCATTTTCTTAGTTATTTTGCTAAGACCTTTACATTCCACATTTACTAGGATTCACATATACCCTTGTAAGATGCACCGCAGGTGTAATCCCATTAATCCCCCTCCTTCTCCCTTCCTCCCCCCTCCCTCTCCTCCCTTTCCCCTTTCTCCCTATTCTTAGGTTATAACTGGGTTATAGCTTTCATGTGCTTGTAGTGACTCTTGATATACTTCTGGATAGACTGGGGTAAGGAGCCAGTGCTGTTCTTCTCAGCCTGGATGGCAGCCATGATCATGTCTGAATACTTAGGGTGGTCTGTGGACTTCTTGGAGGCCTTTGACTGCTAGGCTTGGCTGCAGAAGTAGATGTAGCCCCTGCTACTCAGGAGACTGAGACAGGAGGATTGCCTAAGTCCAGGAGCTGTGTGAGCTATCATGATGCTACTGTAGTCTAGCTTGGGCAACAAGAGTGAGACTATCTCAAAAAAAAAAAAGGAAGACTGTCTTAGGTATAAATTAGTAATAATAACATTCATATGTGTCAGACACTGAATTTAGTACTTTATTTGTATTATTTCTATTAATCTTATGAAAGGAACCATCTTTTCCAAGTCACTATCATTTTTTGTCAATTCAGTGTAGTAGCTTCCCAAATAATCTCCCTCCTCCCACTTTTCCCCCTACACCTATGAACTTTTTTTTCTTCTTTTTAAGACAGAGTCTCACTCTGTTGCCCTGGGTAGAGTGCCATGGCATCATAGCTTATAGCAACCTCAAACTCTTGGGCTCAAGTGATTCTCTAGCCTCAGCCTCCTGAACAATTGGGACTAGAGGTGCCTGCCTTGATGCCCAGCTAGTTTTTTCTATTTTTAGTAGACATGGGGTCTTGCTCTTGCTCAGGCTGGTCTCAAACTCTTGAGCTCAAACAATCCACCTGCCTTGGCATCCCACAGTGCTAGGATTATAGGCATGAGCCACCACACCCCGCCAGTGAACTTTAAAGACATGAACCAGATCATATCCTTTCCCTACTTAAAATCCTCCAGTAACTTCCTACTTCACTTACAAATAAAATTCAGACACTTTTATTATATGGCCAACCATTCTACATAATCTGGGCTCATTTCATACTGTTTTCCTTCTTATCTACTGTTCTAGTCAAACTTGCCTTCTGATGATTCCTTGATCATGCCATGTTCATTTCCACTTTAGGGCTGATGTGCTTACCTGGAATGTTCTTCCTCCTGATCGTTATATGAATAATGCCTTCATATTATTTTAGGTTTCACCTCGAATATTCTCTTCTGAATGAGACCTTCTCTGATCATTCAGTATAAAGTAGGCCCTTCCCCCCCTTTTTTTTTTCATAGCACTTATGACCATCTGAAATTACTCTGATTATTTGATTAAAACCCGACTAAAATAATAGTGCCATGAGGACATTGACCTTGTGTGGTTTGTCCACTGCCATATCTTCAATGAATAGAACAGGAGAGATTAGCTGATAAAAGGCTCTCAAATCTTGAATGACTGGACAGAACTTCTTATTGGAACTGTGGCCATAACTATGTTTATAACAATTCATTTCAGTAATATAACCTCGCTTCATTTTGCTGCCCATGTACAGTGAGTCAGGGTGCCAACAACTCTGCCAGAATTTTCCTGAGTAATCAAATTACCTTGATACAAAACTTTCTAGCACCCATGACTATGGAAATGCTTTTGTAGAATTTTAAATATAGTTTAGGGATATTTATTCATTAAACAATTTTTTTTTACACATTCCACATTTCATTTACATTTTAAGACCAACTTTAATTTCGAAATCATAAATCCATACATCTATTTCCTTTTTGTTGACTTCACTTAAACGCATGGTTTATTAAAGAAAGACTATAAACAAGTATTTACCATAACTGTCACATGTAACGGCTTTTAAGAGAAACTCAATCAAACCCTTCTCCAACATTTTATTATAAATATAGGTTCAAAACAATCCTGCACGTATTTTCTTTTAAATTTATTTTTTGAGACAGAGTCTCACTCGGTCACCCTGGGGTTGAGTGCCATATGGTGTCATAGCTCACAGCAACCTCAAACTCTTGGGCTCAAGAGATTCTCTTGCCTCAGCCTCCCAAGGAGCTGGGACTATAGGCGCCCACCACAACACTGGGCTATTTTTTTTAGAGACAGAGTCTCACTCTTGCTCAAGCTGGTCTCAAATTCCTGCCTCAGCCTCCCAGAGTGCTAGGTTTACAGGCGTGAGCCACGTGAGCCACTACAGCTGGCCTGAACCTATTTTTGACACCCATAGTAGTCAGCACCCATACCACTTCAAAATTAACACCATTTGTAACAATATTCATTGTACCTGCTACTTTAAACAATGTTCACTACAGCTCTTTCACTAAGCAAGATGTGTAAAGTATGCCATTTCTGGTTTTTCTTAGGATTTTTACTTTTCAGAAGTACACACACTTCTAAAGCCATACTACATCTCTTCATGCTTTCATCTTGTAAACCTGAATTCTGTCTTGGGTATTCCAGGTTTATGTTTAAATGACAGTGCAATAACTTAAGAAAAAAATCGTGCTGCATTTTTCCTCCTGTTACCTGAAAACATAATAGCTGTACATATATTAAATATATTCTTACAAATGTCCAGGTCATGTTTATCAGGTGGGTTTCTTTTACATAATGTGTGGGTATTTTGCATCATGATATTTCATCAAGACATTAACATGAGTAGAAGGCTGTTGATTTAAAACACGTTTGAGGGCGGCGCCTGTGGCTCAGTCGGTAGGGTGCTGGCCCCATATACCGAGGGTGGCGGGTTCAAACCCAGCCCCGGCCAAACTGCAACCAAAAAATAGCTGGGCTCCATCCATGTAAACATGAAAGAGGTAAAGTCTCCATCTTTCTTTAAGGCTGCATAGTATTCCATGGTATACATATACCACAATTTATTAATCCATTCGTGGATCGATGGGCCCTTGGGCTTTTTCCATGACTTAGCTATTATGGTAAATGTAGAATGTAAATGTTTTGGCACAGTAACTGAGATAACGCCGGAAAGGCTATGTTAACCACTGTGATAAAAATGTGTCAAATGGTTTATGAAGTGAGTGTATGATGCCCCATAATCATATCATTGTATACAGTTATGATTTAATAAAAAAAAAAATTTTTAAATTAAAAAAAAAAAAAAGATGATTTAATTTGTCCTCTAAACACATGGATGAGTTTAGCGTGTTTCTTTTTTTTTTTCCTCATGAATCACCCATGTTTGCAATTGAGATTAAAGGCTTACATCAGTAATCTATATAATAATAAATCTATCTTTTGAATTAAAAAAAAAAAATAGCTGGGCGTTGTGGCGGGCGCCTGTAGTCCCAGCTACTCAGGAGGCTGAGGCAAGAGAATCGCTTAAGCCCAGGAGTTGGAGGTTGCTGTGAGCTGTGTGATGCCATGGCACTCTACCCAGGGCCATAAAGTGAGACTCTGTCTCTACAAAAAAAAAACATAGTCATTCCCCCCCCCCAAAAAAAAATAAATAAATAAAATAAAACATGTTTGAGATCCACTAAAATTAATTGATGTATGCTTGTCCTGGTGGTTGTAGAAGCTGCATATTTTCTTTCTTTCTTTTTTTTTTTTTTTTAGAGACACTCACTTTGTCACCGTCAGTAGAGTGCTGTGACATCACAGCTCACAGCAACCTCCAGCTCACAGCAGCCTCCAGCTCTTGGGCTTAGGTAATTCTCTTGCCTCAGCCTCCTGAGTAGCTGGGACTACAGGTGCCCACCACAATGCCTGGCTATTTTTTGTTGCAGTTTGGCCGGGGCCAGGTTCAAACCCACCACCCTTGGTATATGGGGCCAGCACCCTACTCACTGAGCCATAGGTGCTGCCTGGAAGCTGCATATTTTCTTTAGACATCATTAGATGTCTTAGATCTTAAAGTACACCTTTTTTTTTTGAGACAGAGCCTCAAGCTGTCACCCTGGGTAGAGTGCTGTGGCATCACAGCTCACAGCAACCTCCAACTCCTGGGCTTAAGCAGTTCTCTTGCCTCAGCCTCCCAAGTAGCTGGGACTACAGGCGCCCGCCGCAACACCCAGCTATTTTTTGGTTGTAGTTGTCATTGTTGTTTGGCAGGCCCGGGCTGGATTCGAACCTGCCAGCTCTGGTGTATGTGGCTGGTACCTTAGCTGCTTGAGCTACAGGCACCGAGCCTAAAGTACAACATAAATGCTATATGAATTTCACCATTTTCCTAACATTGGTATGCTACATGCACGTACCATCCTACTCGAATTGTTTATTCCACTCATATTAATTTTTGTTACAAATCTAACTCATGGAGGAGCTTCTGGGTATTTAGGTCCACATTCTACTTTCAAGGTATATATTCTGTTTTCATAATTTGTCCTTGGTGGCTTAGTAATCATTCCTGTTCACCTTATAAGTGTCATATTTTCTTCATTTTCAAGGCCCATACCATCGCCTATTCCCTTTTGTCCTTCTTCAAGTTCTTCCCAACGAATGAAAATTGTGAGGAACTTTAACTCCTGTGGAGACTGCCATCTTCTTCTGCAGCCTGATGCAGATGCCTGTATACACAGGACATTGTACATCACTTCCCCATTAAACAATTATTGAACATTTATTGTGTCTACACACGGTTTTAGATACTGGAGATAAAAACACCTGTAAGAGGCTTTTCTGAAAGTAGTTATCTCAAATGATTATTCATGGTCATCACAGTCAATTACAGATTGAATTCCTTGTTCTACTTTTTCCCTCCCTCGTTTCTCACTATTGCACTTGACTAGTCCTAAACAAAACAATAAAACATATTTCTTGACTACAAGGAGATTATGTTCTTCTAGGGGAAATAAACTTATTCATTAATAATTATTACAGAATGTAACTGAAATGATAGAGATATGTAAAAGGTATGGTGTCAATACAGAGGGACATCTGATCATATCTGGGGGGATCAAATAAGACCTCATTTGTCGGCTCGGCGCCTGTAGCTCAAGCAGCTAGGGCACCAGCCACATACACTGGAGCTGGCGGGTTCAAATCCAGTCCCGGCCCACCAAACAACAATGGCAACTGCAACAAAATATAGCCAGACATTGTGGTAGGTGTCTGTAGTCCCAGCTACTAGGGAGGCTGAGGCAAGAGAATTGCTTAAGCCCAAGAGTTTGAGGTTGCTGTGAGCTGTTGAGCTGTGACACCACAGCAGTCTACTCAGGGTGACAAGGGTGACAGCTTGAGACTCTGTCTCAAAAAAAAAAATAAGGGGGCGGCACCTGTGGTTCAAGGGAGTAGGGCGCTGGGCCCCATATACCGGAGGTGGCGGTTCAAACCCGCCCCGGCCAAAAACTGCAAAAAAAAAAAACAAACCCACCTCATTTGCGTTTTAATCAGTAAAATGTAGACAAGTAAAGTGAAGTTTGATGAGAGGAGGCCACTTAAGGATACAACAGGAATAAATGCATGGAGAACTAAAACAGTATAAGAAGTTGCTAAACTGGAGAATGATGAAGGGGGCTAGAGTATAGAAGGCTTTGTGGGACATGCTAGGGAGCTTGGATATTGTCCTGTATGTAGGTGATAAAATGCCATTGAAGGATTTTAAAACAGCAGCATGGTTATAACTGTGCTTTCAAAAGAATTATCTGGCTCTGTAGTCGGGAAGATGGTTTGGAATGGGCAAAACTGAAGGCAAGAACAGTTAAGATAAATATCTGGGTGAGAGATATTGGGACTAAATCACCAAAGTAGTGGTAGTAGGAATGAGGGTAGTAGTGGAGAAATTTGGCAAATATTTAGAAAATTAAATTGGCTGAATCTTTTGGTTAAATTTGAGATTAAAGGAGAGGGAGGCCTCTAGGATGCTTCTCAGTATACTCTGAGTGACTGCATTGATGGTATTGTCACCTACGCACACGCACCTCCCAGAGAAGAGAAAGGGCAGATTTTGTCAGGAGATGATGAAATCTGTTACTGACAAGTAATTCAGATGCTCAACCCTGGATCCTTTTTTTTTTTTTTTTTGAGACAGGATCTTACTCTCACCCCAGGTTGGAGTGCAGTGGTAAGATCAGAGCAGAGGTTATTGTAGTCTTCAACTCCTAGGCTCAAGTGATCCTCCTGCCTCAGTCTCCTAAATAGCTGGGACTACAGATGCTTCCCACCACACTTGGCTAATTTTTTTTTTTTTTTTTTGGTAGAGACAGAATCTCACTATATTGCCAGGCTTTCTTGAACTAATTCTGGAGACATTTTGATAGTGATCTCTGCTTTTTTTTGTTGTGAGACATATCCATAAAATTTGCTATTTTATTATGAGGTGAAGTAGTTACATTGGGATTCTGGAAATAACCCACTTAATAGTTACTCAGATAGTACAATTAATTGCAAATTAATAATTTAGATCACAGTGAAATTATTGTTTTAATTGTTGTTTGCTTTCTCACTGTCACGCCTTTAGAAATAATTCCTGGTGCTATACTGACAACAGTTCCCAAAGAGATAAGAATCTATATCAGCCAGGTGCAGTGGCTCAGGCCTGTAATCATAGCACTCTGGGAGGCCGAGGCAGGTGGATTGCTTGAGCTCACAAGTTTGAGACCAGCCTGAGCAAAAGTGAGACTCCGTCTCTACTAAAAATAGAAAAACTGAGGCAAGAGGATCACTTGAGCCCAAGAGTTGGAGGTTGCTGTGAGCTATGACACCAGAGCACTCTACCCAGGCCCAGAGCTTGAGACTCTCACAATAAAAAGAATAAATAAATAAAATAAAATACATAATTCAACAGCTTTTTGTATGTTCACAGAGTGGTGCAACCATCACCATAATCACTTTTAGAATATTTTCTTCACCCCAAAAAAGAAACCCTCCTGTCCTCATTAGTGGTAACTCCCCACATTCCCCCAACCTATCCGGTTATAGACAACTACTACCAATGATCTTTTTTTGCAGATTTTGGCTGGGGCTGGGTTTGAACCCGCCACCTCTGGCATATGGGGCCTGCGCCCTACTCATTTGAGCCACAGGCACTGCCCTTTTTTTTTGAGACAAAGTCTCACTGTGTCACCCTGGGTAGAGTGCAGTGGCATCACAACTCACAGCAATCTCAAACTCTTGGGCTTAAGCGATTCTCTCGCCTCAGCATCCCAAATAGCTGGGAGTACAGGTGCCCGCCACAAATGCCCACCTATTTTTTGGTTGTAGTTGTCATTGTTGTTTGGCAGGCCCGGGCTGGGTTCGAACCCGCCAGTTCTGGTGTATGTGGCTGGTACCCTAGCTGCTGAGGTATAGGCGGCGAGCCCCAGTGATCATTTTTTAAGTAATTACTAACAAGTCACCAGGCTCATTGTAGTGTTAGAAAGTGATACAAATCCAGCATTTTCAATCAATTTTCATTAAAATGTTTCCATACCCCATGTTAGGCACAAGATCACTAGGAATACAAGGAATTCAGTATTATTAGTGAGATTAAAAAACGAACAATAGAAAAAAAGTGAACAGGGTGGCGCCTGTGGCTCAGTCAGTAAGGCGCCGACCCCATATACCGAGGGTGGCGGGTTCAAACCCGGCCCCGGCTGAATTGCAACAAAAAAATAGCCGGGCATTGTGGCAGGCGCCTGTAGTCCCAGCTACTCCGGAGGCTGAGGCAGGAGAATCGCTTAAGCCCAGGAGTTGGAGGTTGCTGTGAGCTGTGTGATGCCACGGCACTCTACCGAGGGCCATAAAGTAAGACTCTGTCTCTACAAAAAAAAAAAAAAGTGAACAATATAGTATACACTTTCTTCCCTACAAGAGAATTTGTTATTTCAACTTCTAGGAATGATTCTATCTATAGACTACTGATTTCAATAGAAGACACATGATAGTAGACAACTGCTTAAGACAACAGCTGCAAAGGAATTAGATACTTACTGGAATTCTTAAAGCAATATGTGGATTTGGAGATAACAGTCATGTGACTTACAACTGTACATATTTTTTAAAAAGTTAATTCTCAAGAGATTGTTTCTATTTGTAAGTGAAAAAAGTTTCAAGTTTTTTTTATGATAAGTATCTAATCTTTGCAATTATTGTAATTCCTTTCAAAAGCCCGAAATGAGTTTATTAAGTTTTTAATTTTGGTGAAAAAGAATGAGCAATCACCTAAAAATAACCAAATTTTTGAACCCAGTTATCTTAAAACAGTGTAAGTATTACTCTCTCAAAATATAGAGGTTTAGTTCTGACAGATTCCCCAGGAACAGGTGGTAACCAATGTTGAGTTTAAATTCAGTGCTTTATTTTTAAAATCTTGGTCTAATCCAACTACAGGAACTTGGCCTTTGCAGATTTTTGCCACATTGCAGTCATGATATCTTTCAACAAGATATATCTCCTGTGTTTAATCAGAAAAATAACTATTATCAGTTTTTATAAATTACCAAGATGATATAGATATTTTTTTCTGAGACAATTTCAAGAGATTTATTGGCCCTTTATTCCCTATTTCCTCTTTGATAATCGAAGTATTTGGTATGTTGCATGATTTTGAGAAAATAACTCGAATGCCTTAGAACTTGGGCCATTTTTCCTCAGTTTTTCTGATTGAAATGGAGTATTAAAAAGATGTAGGTTTAGGTGTTTATTTCCTTATAGTGGCTAAAAACTTTTCAAAGAAATACTGACTTATCTTGATACTTATACAAGCAGGCAATAGTAGATTCTAATATTTCAGTTTTTGAAATTATGGTACTTTCTTCTAGGTTCATGTTAGTAACTGAATTGTCTCCCCCTAATGGTAGAGACAAAACTCTTTTTAGCAAAAATATCATATCCATCATTTGGACTGCTTTGGACAATTTTTTATAAAGAATATATTTTCTGAGTCATTGATTCTATAAATATAGAGAGAATTTTATCACTCTTTTATCTCAGATTGACTTAAAAATTTTTGACTGATATAAATTTTAAGAAATTTCTTCCCTTTTACTAGCAGATGTCATTGAAATCCGTGAAAAAAGAGCTATGAGAATGGGAATAATCATTTTAACTTATTTCTGAAGTCCTAAAAAATAAAAGTCATATAGTGGATTTCCCACAAAATGGAAAATCATTCAGTCTCCATATGTTAAATATATATAAAATAATGACACTCTATGTTTTCATTTTATGTGAAATTCTGGAAAATACAAACTCATCTATAATGACAGAATGCATATCAGTGATTGCCTGTGACCAGGATAGAGAAGAGGATCAACTGCCTAGGGGCATTAGGAATTTTTCAGGATGATTGATGGACAGGACTGTCTTGATTGTATTTTGTTTTTGTATTTTATTACATAGGTATATAATTGTCAAAACTCATATAAATATACACTTAAATGGATATAATTTATTGTACATAATTAATGTACAATAAATTGTATCAGTAACGTTGATTAAAAGAAAATTAAGACAAACATTTGCATTGTGTTTAATTTTTGATATGTAGCAGCATCTAATATCTCCATATTATACATGGTCATAAGACACCTATCAATTATTTATGCCAATGAAGGAGAAAAAAAGTACTTACAAAATTGTCATCAATGAAATAGTTTCAAGTTTAAAAGTGGTATATTTTGCAAGTATATCTACTTAAGTATCTCTAATCCCTTACGTTTTAATTTGTACTATATAGTCAGCTTTTGCTTAATGGAATAACAGAGGTTATCTTTTAATAGTGTTAAAAGTCTTTGATAAGGTACATCTATTTGTTTCTAATAAGTCAGGCAACAAACACTTCGTACATGCCAGGGATGGTTATCTAAGGCTGAATAAGACCATATAGGTCCAGGCGGTGCCTGTGGCTCAGTGAGTAGGGCGCCGGCCCCATATGTCGAGGGCGGCGGGTTCAAACCCAGTCCCGGCCAAACTGCAACAAAAAAAATAGCCGGGCATTGTGGCAGGCGCCTGTAGTCCCAGCTGCTCGGGAGGCTGGAGGCAAGAAAATCTCGTAAGCCCAAGAGTTAGAGGTTGCTGTGAGCCGTGTGACGCCACGGCACTCTACCCGAGGGCGGTACAGTGAGACTCTGTCTCTACAAAAAAAAAAAAAAGACCATATAGGTCCATCCTTGTGAAATACTTTATAGTTTTTAAATTGGTTTTACGTAAGTATCTTATTTCATCTTCACAGAATCCTCTGAGAGGGAAATGAAACTCAGAGAAACTAAGTAACCCTGCCCAAAGTTACACAGCTGAAAGACATCTAGTTAGTTATTGGATTCCAAGTTCCATTTCAGCCAGTTAAGGTGAGTTAAGTTTCATAGTTTAGATAGATGAGCAGAGAGTTTGAGGGACCATGTTAAATAGTTGTATCTTATCCATATCCTGGAATGTGAATAAACTTCCATAATTGTGTTCAAGTTGCATGTATCTGGAAATCCCCTTCCAATTGATTTTTCTCTTCCACCAGGATAAGAAAGTTTGAATTTCTGCCAACTGAATTTCTTTCAAGACTATTTCTGATTGTTACTCAACAGCTGAGACCTAGCAGTCTCTGGGCTTGTCATAAAGGAGAATTCTGCATATTTGTGGCATTGGATGCCAGTGGGCCGTACATGTAAAAACCTGCCCATTACCCCCCACCCCCAATTGGATTCCGCTGACTAGCAGGGCATTTTCCTGGTGGTGGCAGCTGTGAAAGACTTCATGCAATAGCATGAAGCTCTATAGAGCAGAGTAGCTACTGGGTCTACTGGGGAGCTAACAATAGGGCTGCTTTTGCAGCTACTATTGAAGGAAGCAGAATGGAGTGGTAGAAAGAACAAGAGACCAGTCATAGGAAGACTTCAGTTCTAATTTTGGAACTGTTAACTTGAGAACTATGTCACCTTGGGCAACCCAGATCTTTCTCCTCCTCAATAAAATGAGGGGGTGATATGTGCATTGAAGATAAATCTCAAAATCATTATGCTAAATAAAGTAACCATTTACAAAAGAGAACATATATGATTCTATTTATATAAAATTTAGGAAATGCAAATAATTTTTAATGACAAAGAGAATATCAGTAGTTGCCTAGGGCCAGGGCAGAGGGAAGGATGGAATGCAAAGAGGCATGAGGAATTCTTTGAGAGTACTGGAAATGTTCTGTATCTTAATTATGGTGCTGGTTTCATAGGTAAATAAATACATCTTTAAAACTCATGCACTTATACACTTTCATAGACATTCCTGCCCACACCAAAGGGGTTATGAGGTTATTTGGGAGCTTAATAAGAAAGAACATTGAAATAGATACGAATTTTTTTTTTTACCATGGGTACAGGAAGGAAGAAGAGCAACACAAATATGTATTTGCCTTCTTTTTACTAGTATACCCATAGTTATAGTTGACATAGTGTGAATGCTCAAACACTAAACAAAATCACCAATCTTCAACCTTGACCTTTTAACTCTTCCTTTACTCATTTGTCATTTTATCTGAATCTTCATGAACTCTAATGGTGGTAGAAGACATCTGAGATCAGATAAATTTCCTAAACTATTTGAAACACGTAATTAAAATTTTTTTTTGTTTTTGAGACAGAGTCTCACTATGTCACTCTTGGTAGAGTGCTGTGGCATTATAGCTCACAGCAACCTCCAACTTCTGGGCTTAAGTGATTCTCTTGCCTCACTCAGCCTCTGAAGTAGCTGGAACTACAGGCGTCCGCGACAACGCCCGGCTATTTTTTGTTATAGTTGTCATTGTTGTTTTAGCTGGCCTGGGCCAGGTTCAAACCTGCTAACCTCGGTGTATGTAGCTGGCACCGTAACCACTGTACTACGGGCACTGAGCCAGTAAAAAAAATTATTTGTCCTATATTCCACTTTACCAGTTGTTCTGCTTATTAGTGAGTATTTTATCTTGTCATCCTTATGTTGAGGAACTCTTTTTATATCATTATAGTCACAAGTTAACAAAAATGTCAATGGTCAATTCTTAGCTCCAATGTGTAAGTAGGAACACTAGTAAAATAGAAATGACTGGGCCAACCCCCACGATTCTCATCTTGTATTCATTCATTCATTCTTTCATTCAATTTTTTTTTTTGATACAGAGTCTCACTTTGTCACCCTCAGTAGAGTGCTGTGGTATCATAGCTCTTGGGCTAGTCTCGAACCTGTGAGCTCAGGCAATCCAACTGCCTCAGCCTCCCAAGTGCTGGGATTACAGGATGAGCTACCACATCCAGCCCCTCTTACTTTCGTTTTATTTTTCTTTCTGTATTCTGTTAATGATTATAAATATCTCAAAATTCTTCTTAATAAATCCCTCCAGAAGCTACACCTAATTGACTTGGAGTTGACACTGTAATTGAAAATTGACCTAGAGAGAATATCCAGTAACTCACTAACTATTCTGTATTAGCTGCTGGTGATTGTATACAGCTATTCTTTATCTCCAGGGCTAGTGTGGTTGCACTTAAATTTTCTGGTGTTTTCCTAATGCCCAAGCTCTCTCTGCTTAAGACTTTCTGAGAAGATATAACCTTTATCTGATTTAGGATTATGGACTGTTATTTCCTAAACGGAGCAATGTATTCCTTGGAGGAAAGCTGATTTTAGGGGTTGTCCAGGAAATACACAAGATGAAGCTATCAAAGACAAAGGAAATTGAGACAATGCATCTATAAAAACCCGTGAGATAGGGGTGGCACCTGTGGCTCAGTTGGTAAGGCGCCAGCCCCATATACCGAGGGTGGCGGCTTGCCCAACTGCAACAAAAAAATAGCCGGGTGTTGTGGCGGGCGCCTGTAGTCCAGCTACTCAGGAGGCTGAGGCAAGAGAATCGCTTAAGCTCAGGAGTTGGAGGTTGCTGTGATCTTTGTGATGCCATGACGCTCTACCAAGGGCCATAAAGTGAAACTCTGTCTCTACAAAAAAAAAAAAAAAAAAAGGGAGATAATAATGAATCCAAAAAAAGGAAAAAGAAAAGCAAAAAATTTTTTAAAACCCTAAAATAATATATCAGACACCAACCAAAGTAACTAGAGCACTAGTACTTACTCTCAGAATTGGAAATTGAAAGGAAAGAATTAAGCATTTATATTTGTCTATATATGTACAAACTTTACTTTGGGTAATCAAATAAACCTTAGTTGCTGACAAAAAGTTTCACAAAGAATGATAGGATTAGGAAATTGCCATTTTGCAATCCCTAATGAAATAATTTGAGGCAAATGTCATCATCAGTAGATGAAACCATTGGATTAACTTTATTGATGAGAGAACTTTACAATGAAGGGATTAGGTTGCAATTTTAGCAGACATTTGTATTATATTCTGATGTGATACAGTATGAAGCACATGCTGACACCTATGAAGTATTTTTGCCAGAAATGTAGAATTAGATTATAATATAGGGTTATTAGATGTAGCCAAAACAAATGTTACAAATAGTTGAATTCAAATTTCAGATAAACACCGAGTGTCGGTTGTTTTTTTTTTTTTTTTTTTTTGTAATTATGTCCCATACTTGGAATGTACTTGATTTCTGTAATAAGTTAATGGAAAAGAAAAACAGATAAATAGATGTGGGACTGCTTTGTAAGAAAAAGACCAAAGAGGGTGGCGCCTGTGGCTCAGTGGGTAGGGAGGGCGCCGGGCCCCATATACCTACAGTGGCAGGTTCGAACCCGGCTCCAGCCAAACAGCAACAAAAAATAGCCGGGTGTTGTGGCAGGCGCCTGTAGTTCCAGCTTCTCGGGAGACTGAGGCAAGAGAATCACCTGAGCCCCAGGAGTTGGAGGTTTCTGTGAGCTGTGACTCCACAGCACTCTACTGAGGGCGATAAAGTAAGACTCTGTCTCTAAATAAAAAAAAGAAAAGAAAAGAGAAAGACCTAAGAAAGATAATCAAATGTGTGGAACTTGTTTGGATTGTGATTTGAACAAAAAGATATTTTTGTAAAAATATATTTTGAAATGCATATTTAATAATATATTAAAATATTTTTGAGACAGCTGGGGAAATATATAGGATTTACTTTTTAAAATATTTTAGCAAAGGAAAGAAATAATAGAAGCAAGTATGGTAGATCTTGATTATTAAAAAATCTGGGGGGCCAGGCGCGGTGGCTCATACCTGTAATCCTAGCACTCTGTAAGGCTGAGGCGAGTGGATTGCCTGAGCTCACGAGTTTGAGACCAGCCTGAGCAAGAGTGAGACCCTCTCTCTACTAAAAACAGAAAACTCACTGTACAGTGGTGGGCAGTTATAGTCCCAGCTACTCGGGAGGCTGAGGCAAGAGAATCACTTGAGCACAAGAGTTTGAGGTTGCTGTGAGCTATGATGCCACAGCACCCTACGGAAGGTGACAAAATAAGACTCTATCTCAAAAAAAAAAAAATCTAGGGGTAGATAACGTGGGGAGTTATGGTTCAATTTTATTTACTTTTGTAATGTTGAAATTTTTTATAATAAAAATATTTTTAACTGCTATAGGTAGATCACTGCCAGATTCAGACCAGGCACTTAGTAGATACTTTACAGAAATTGTCAACAACAAACATGTAATTAATACACCTGTAGAATACTTTAACATATCTAACTTTACTATCAATACCTGTAGAAATTATTATTCCAGGTTTAAACTTGAAGCCGTGATCCATAGATGTTAAATAATTTGGCCATGTATCACATCTAGTTCTTAGCAGAGCCTGACTGAATCCTGGATTTTTTTGCCTCCTAATCTAGTAATCTTCTGTTGTACTAGTTACCTCTAAACACACACTTTGGTGATATATTGATAGATACTTAAAATAAAAATCTTATTTAACATCTTAAAAAGGAAAAAAAGAAACCATGTGGATATTTTACTGTCTGGTCCATTCCATCTCCCTCCCTACATGTAAAAATATGTACAGTAGCAGTAGTAGATTTAAGGGTGTGTCTTTATTGGATATCTATGATGTATTACACCAGTGCTTTAGCATCAGTTCCATGGACATGGGTATTAATTACAGCTAACCTATTTCTAAGAAGGATAGAGGGGTACCTTACAATAAAATACATAGCTACAAAGAAACCAGCAAATAAAAATAAAAGCACACATTTGAACAATGCAAGATCTGAGTAGATGTGTGGGTCATTGTCCTGGTAAGCCTGTCATAAGAAATCTAGTACAAAAACCCTGGGATGCAAATAAAATAAAAGTTCATTTCAGTGGTAGTTTGGCGACTTGGATTTCAAACGTATTTAAATAAATTTGTGGAAAGCAAAAAATTATTTTAGTTTAGCTCTTCCCTCTTCCTCCTTCCCAAGGGAGATCTGTTGCTACAATTTATAGCATTACCTACATGATTCATTATTTATGTATTTACCTTGGGTTTTGTTGTTTTTTGTTTGTTTTTTTTTTGAGACAACAGAGTCTCACTATCTCATACTCATTAGAGCTCTGTGGCTTCACAGCTCACAGCAACCTCTAACTGTTGGGCTTAAGCGATTCTCTTGCCTCAGCCTCCTCAGTAGTCGGAACTACAGGTGCCCGCCACAACACCCAGCTATTTTTTGGTTGTAGTTGTCACTGTTATTTAGCATGCCTGGGCTAGGCTTGGACCCGCCAGTTTTAGTGTATATGGCCAGCACCCTAGTCACCTACTCACTGAGATACGGGTGCCAAGCCATATATTTACCTTGTTAACAAACTATCAGCCTTGGACTTCTTGTTGTTGTTCTCCCTAATTACCTAATCAGACTTCTAGATGTTGAGGAAGATACTTTTTTTTTTTTTTGAGATAGGTCTCACTTTGTCACCCTCTGTAGTGTGTACGGCGTCACAGCTCACAGCAACCTCAAAATCCTGGGCTCAAGCGATTTTCTTGCCTCAGCCTCCTAAGTAATGCCTGGCTGTTTTTTTGTTGTTGTTGCAATTGTCATTGTTGCTTAGCAGGCCTGGGCTGGGTTCGAACCTGCCAGCCTTGGTGTATATGGCCAGTGTCCTACCCACTGAGCTATGGGTGCCGCACCAAGGAGGAAAGTACTCTTAAAATGACCCTTGCTTCTATTCCCCTCTAACCACTAAAAAATAAACCCAGTAATGCAATTTGAATAAAACATTAAGATTTTAAGAAGAGTACAGCTTGTTCTCTGTTTATCCAAGGGGGATACATTCTTTTTTTTTTTTATTATTGTTGGGGATTCATTGAGGGTACAATAAGCCAGGTTACACTGATTGCATTTGTTAGGTAAAGTCCCTCTTGCCAAGCAGGATACATTCTAAGACCTCCAGTGCATCAGTGGATGTCTGAAACCTTATATAGTACCAAATCTTACATAGGCTACTTTTTTTTCTTATTGAGAACTTTCACCTTTTCACTTGAAGCACTTACTACTTCTCTTTGGCATATCCAAATTGCCAGCATCACTAGTCTTGTGTTTTGGGGCCATTATTTAAGTAAAATAAGGGTTACTTGAACACAAGCACTATGATACCCCACAGTCCATCTGATAAACAAAACAGATAGTAATTGGCTAACAGATGGGTAGTATATACAGGCTAGATAGGATGGACAACCAGATGATTCATATGCCTCCTGGAATGGAGCAGGACTGTATGAGATTTCATCACACTACTTAGAATACTACATAATTTAAACTTATAAAGTGCTTATTTCTGGAATTTTCCATTTAATACTTTGGACTGTGGTTGACTAGAAAAAACTAAAACCTCAGAAAGTATAACCATGGATAAGGTGGTACTACTGTAACTTACATTGATACTGTCAATCTAAAATGACAGGGAGGCTAACGCAGAAGGATTGCTTGAGAAACATAATGATACCCTATCTCTAAAAAAATAAAATAAAAAATAAGCCAGGTGCAATGGCATGCAGGCCCAGCTACTTGGGAGCCTGAGGTGGGAAGTTTGCTTGAGCCTAGGAGTTCAGGTTGCATTGAGCTATGATCATTCCACTGCACTCCATCCTGAGTGATAGAACAAGACCCCATCTTATAAAAGACAGCCAGGAAACAAACACTGACTTACTTTTGGAGTTTGCTCCAATGGAGTTTATTATTTTTTAGAGCAGGGTCTCACTATGTTGCCCAGGCTGGTCTCTTGGTCTCAAATTTCTGGCCTCAAGCCATCCTCTTGCCTTCACCTCCCAAAATGCTGGGATTATAAGTGTGAGCCACCAGGCCCAGCCTCCAAAAAAGTTTTTAAAAATGAAATTCTGGTTTAGCCATGTTAAATACTATTTTTTACACAAAGCATAAATTTTAGTTTAAACAAATCATCAGAGTAGTATGAATATGGACTATTCACTGAAATAATGGAATTAGCTTTGTTATGTTTAATATAAAATGTTTCTTTGAACCATATGAAGCATTCAAGGTGAAGTTGATAACAACATTGTGGGTAGTAGGCTTCTTAATTTTGTAAAGACCCTGAGGATATCTCTGTTACTTAGGGTGATGAGACTTGTAGAGAATTAGGAAACTCAGAGAAAATGGCTCCATGGCCATAAGCAGGTTTCATGGAATCTTTTAATACTTAGTTGCCTTAGGTAAGTAAAAATTTATAAATGATCGATAATTCTAAATATTTTCTAAATATCCAAGCAGATTCTGTTCATTTAAAATATTTGTTGCACAACCTATCTAGCACAGTGTTTGGTTGAGTGAGATACACTGCTTTTGTCTTTAAGAATGCATACTGCAGAACAAGACAGAACCACCTTACATTATATTCTGGAAGAAGACTGGCAATAAATTAAAAAATATGAGTCTCTATACAATACCCTATCAGTTTTACAAGCAAAACATAGGAGTTTGTAGAGAAGTCACATTTCCCTAAGTAATTAATCTATTCAACAAATATTTATGATGCCATATAGTATGGATTATTTTTATTACTGTAACAAATAGCACATGAAAATGTTAAATTAAAAAATAAATTGCAAGGTAATTGTGAGCATGGTGTTATATATAGTGTAAAAAATACATTTTTAAAAAAGGCTGGAGATGGGTGGTTCCTGTGACTCAGAGAGTAGGGCACCAGCCCCGTATACTGAGGGTGGCAGGTTCCAACCCGGCTCCGGCCAAACTGCAATTTAAAAAAAAAAAAAGGCTGGAGAGAAAACCATCACAGTAGTCAGAAGGAGTCAATTGAGAGAGATTGGGTGGGAGGAAGGTAGTTGTAATTAGAAACATTTTTTAAGTAAGTAATATTGTCACATAGTTTCAAAATTAAAAATAAAGTTTTAGGTCCTGCCCTGAATGATGGTGACAGCAATGAAATAGAAATGATAATAGGAAAAGTAATAATAACTACCAGCATTTATTGGTATTACAATAGTATCCTTCCCATAATTACCATCTACCACTCAGCCCACCCCCACCATTATTGTCACTCATATATCCTACCAGAGATATTTACTGCCTGGTAAACAAATATATAGATCCATTACAAATCAATTATTTCTCACTTTTTAACAAATGATACCTTTCAAACTGTTCTGTACTTTGCTTTATTCATTTAACAATATATTAGAGAGCGCGCTCTCTCGCTCTCTCTCTTTCTCTCTCCTCTCTCTTTTTCTCTCTCTCTCCTTTTCTTCTCCATGGGAGGGACCCACTTCCAAGTCTCTTTGGAAGTGCTCTAAAGTTTCTCTTTGTTCTTCCTAAGTAAAATCTCTCTTTGAAAAAAAAATATATATATATTAGAGAGTTTTTTTTTCTTCAGTAATATATTGGAGAATTTGCTTTTTTTTTAGAGACAGAGTCTCACTTTATCACCCTTAGTAGAGTGGCGTCACAGCTCACAGTAACCTCCAACTCCTGGGCTTAAGCGATTCTCTTGCCTCGGCCTCCCGAGTAGCTGGGACTACAGGCATCCACCAGAATGCCTGGCTATTTTTTTGTTGCAGTTTGGCCGGGGTCAGGCCCTTGGTATATGGGGCCAACAACCCTACCCATTGAGCCACAGGCGCTCCCCAGAATTTACTTTTTATAATTGCTTCATAGTTTTATTCCACTTAATGGACTGCTGTAATTTATTTAACCAGTCTCTTCCATTATTCCATTCCTTTGTTATTACAAAAAGTGCTGCAGTGAATAACTTTATACTTATATCATTTTATGCTTATACACAATATCTGTAGGATAAATTCCTAGAGGTGAAATTTCTGGTTCAGTGCATTTGCATTTGTACTTTTGATAGATGAAGATCAATGGAATATAATCACTTGAAGAGCTTTTTTAAAAGTTCTTGTATCTGTCCTCCCACAAAACCTGGGTGTTTTTTGTTGTTATTGTCTGTTTTTCTATGAATCTAGGATGAGGCTTAGGCATCTATATTTTTTAAGGTGTCTGGAATGATTCTGATATTTTTCCCAGAAGAGGAGGAACTGGACATTATAAAATGGAATGTGGTACAAAGAAGCATATTTAATTTTTTTTTTTCAGACAGAGTATCACTGTGTCACCCTCGGCAGAGTTCTGTGTTGTCACAGCTTAAGCAATCTCTTGCCTCAGCCTCCCAAGTAGCTGGAACTACAGGCGCCCACCACAATGCCTGGCTATTTTTGGTTGTAGTTGTTGTTTGGCAGGCCCCGGCTGGGTTCGAACCCACCAGCTCTGGTGTATGTGGCTGGCGCCCTAGCCGCTGAGTAACAGACACTGAGCCGAAGCATATTTAATTTTAAAACAAAAGAACATAGGCTAACTATAGGGGTCAGAAAGGCAGCATGGCTGCCAATTTATGTAAAATCGTGTTAGTGGCTGCTTTAATCTTAGTCTCCAAATTACTATCATCTCTGTCATCTTTCCCTCCCATTGCAAGATGAGTATCTTAGTTTTGTAGGTACTGATTAAGAGATGCAATAGAGACCATGATTATCAGAGCTGGATTGGGAAAGGTTTGGTATGTCATCAAGTTAATGGGTGTGTGAAATATAGGATCTTGTACAGCTTACAGAAATGGAGAAGACTGTAGAGTATTTATAACCTATTCTTGTGGGCTCAGCTGAACCAAGTAGGAATACAGCTGCTTAGAAATAGCTTAAAACAAACCAGATATTGAAGGCTTATTCTATTTTAGGTTCTGTGGTAGGTAGCAAAGATAGTAGAAGTACAGAAATAACAATAGCAGTAGTAATAACTGCTATTTGTTACTAAGTAGGTACAAATTTCAGAGATATTAAATAAGATAATCAGCAAAGGTGCTTATAACAGTACCTGGTATCTATTTATTTATTTATTTTGAGACAGAGTCTTATTGTGTTGCCCTCGGTAGAGTGCCATGGCATCACATCTCACAGTAACCTCAAACTCTTGGACTTAGGTGATTCTCTTGCCTCAGCCTCCCAAGTAGTTGGGACTACAAGCACCCACCACAATGCCTGAGGCTATTTTTGTTGTTCTTCTAGTTGTCGTTGTTTGGCAGGCCTGGGCTGGGTTCTAACCTGCAAGCTCCAGTGTATGTGGCTGGCGCCCTAGCTGCTGAGCTATAAGCACCAAGCCCAGTATCTGGTATCTAATAAATGCTCAATAAATAGTAGATACTATTATTATTACTGAGGCACAAAGGAAAATATCAGTTACCCTCTGCTAGAGCACACCTTGTAGAACAAAAATGTAACTAGTGTTTTTCTTGAAAAAGATAGATATTCCAGGTAGAAGTAATAGTGAAGAGATTGGTGGTCCAGTTTAATACCATATAGATATGCTTGGTGGTAAAATGGTAGAAGAGACTGAGATAAAAGAAGACTTCATGAAGGGATGGACATAATTCATTTTAGCAAGCAGGAGGAGTTGGGAACATTTTGAACAAAGATACCAGTATTTAAAAAGGCACAAGGTGGCTTTGTCTCAAAAACATAAATAAATAGGCACAAAAAGCAATGAGAAAACACCACATAACTATTGGAATACCTGAAATCTAGAACACTGACAGCATCAAGTGCTGGCACATGTATGGAGCAATAAGAATTCTCATTCATTGCTGGTGGGAATGCAAAATGGTACAGCCATTATAGAAGGTAGTTTGATGGTTTCCTATAAAACTAAGCATACTCTTACCATACAGTCCAGCAGTCATGCTCCGTGGTATTTACCCAAAGGAGTTGAAACTATGTCCACACAAAAACTTGCTCACAGATGTTTATAGTAGCTTTACGCATAATTGCCAAAACTTGGAAGCAACCAAGATGTCCTTCAGTGAGTGAAAATATAAATAAACTGTGGTACAGCCAAACAATAGAATGTTATTCAGCCCTGAAAAGAAATGAGCTATTGAATCATGAAAAGACATGGAGGAAACGTAAATGTATATTGCTGAGTAAAAAAAGACAATCTTAAAGATCACATATTGGGCCCAGCAGGATGGCTTTCTCCTGAAATCCTAGCACTTTGGGAGACAGAGGTGGGTGGATTGCCTGAGCTCAGGAATTTGGAACCAGCCTGAACAAGAGTGAGACCCTGCCTCTACTAAAATAGAAAAAATTAGCTGAGCATGGTGGTGCATGCCTGTAGGCCCAGCTACTTAGGAGTCTGAGGCAAGAGGATTGCTTGAACCCAGGAGTTTGATGTTACTGGGAGCTATGAAGACACCATGGCACTTTACTCAGGGCAACAGAGTAAGACTCAGTTTCAAAAATAAATAAATAGGGCTCAGTGCCCGTAGCACAGTGGTTATGGTGCCAGCCACATACACCGAGGCTGGTAGGTTCAAACCCAGCCAGGGGCAGCCAAATAACAATAACAACTGCAACAAAAAATAGCCGGGTGTTGTGGTGGGTGCCTATAGTCCCAGCTACTTGGGAGGCTTAGGCAAGAGAATCACTTAAGCCCAAGAGTTAGAGGTTGCTGTGAGCTGTGACATCACGGCATTCTACTGAGGGTGACATAATGAGACTGTCTCAAAAAATAAGATAAATAAATGAATAGGCTTGGGTGGCGCCTGTGGCTCAAGGAGTAGGGCGCTGGCCCCATATGCCTTGGGTTGTCAGTTCAAGCCCAGCCCCAGCCAAAAACCGCAAAAAAAAAAAAAAATAGGCTTGGCACCTGTAGCTCAGTGGTTAGGGCACCAGCCACATACACCAAGGCTGGCAGGTTCAAACCTGGCCGAGGCCTGCTAAACAATGACAACTGCAACAAAAAAATAGCCAGGCATGGGCGGCGCCTGTGGCTCAGTGGGTAGGGTGCCGGCCCCATATACCGAGGGTGGTGGGTTCAAACCCAGCCCTGGCCAAACTGCAACAAAAAAATAGCCAGGCGTTGTGGCTGACGCCTGTAGTCCCAGCTACTCAGGAGGCAGAGGCAAGAAAATCGCCTAAGCCCAGGAGTTGGAGGTCACTGTGAGCTGTGACGTCACGGCATTCTAGCAAGGGCGACAAAGTAAGACTGTCTCTAAAAAAAAAAAAAAGTAGCCAGGCATTGTGGTGAGTGCCTATAGTCCCAGCTACTTGGGATGCTGAGGCAAGAGAATCGCTTAAGCCCCAGAGTTTTTTGTTTTGTTTTGTTTTTTGAGACAGAGCCTCACTATGTTACCCTCAGTAGAGTATTGTGGTGTCACAACTCACAGCAACCTCAAACTCTTGGGCTTCAGAGATTCTCTTGTCTCAGTCTCCCAAATAGGTGGGACTACAGGCACCTGTCATAATGGCTGGCTATTTTTTTTTTTTATTGCAATTGTTGTTGTTTAGCAGGCCGGGGCCAGACTTGAACCTGCCAGCCTCAGTGTATATGGCCTGCACCCTGCTCAGTGAGCTATGGGCACTGAGCCTAAGCCCAAGAGTTTGGGGATGCTGTGAGCTGTGACACCATTGCACTCTAGCCAGGGTGACATAGTGAGACTCTGTCTCAGAAAAATAAATTAAGCTCAGTGCCTGTGGCTCAAGCAGCTAAGGCGCCAACCACATACACCTGAGCTGGCGGGTTCGGGCCTCCCAAACAACAATTACGGCTGCAACCAAAAAATAGCCGGGCATTGTGGCAGGCACTTATAGTCCCAGCTACTTGGGAGGCAGAGGCAGGAGAATCACTTGAGCCCAGAAGTTGGAGGTTGCTGTGAGCTGTGATGCCACGGTACTCTACCCAGGGCGACAGCTTGAGGCTCTGTCTTAAAAAACTAAATAAATAAATAAACAATAAAATGAAAGATTACATACTATATGATTTGAACATTTGGAAAATGTACTGCCTACTATGGAGGCAGTAAAAAGATCAGTGGTTAACAGGTGGAGGAAGGATTGAATAGGTGAACACAGGATTTTAAGGGAAGCAAAACTGCTCTGTATGATATTCTAATGGTATATACATGTCATTATACATTTGTCCATACCCCTAGAATGTACAGTGGTTAAGAGTGAATCCTAATGTAAACTATGAACTTTGGGTGATGTTTATAAAACGTCAGCGTAGGTTCATCAATTGTACCAGTCTGATGGGTGAGCTATACATGTTGGGTTATGGCATACATAGGAAATCTCTGTACCTTCCACTCAATTTTATTGTGAACCTAAAACTGCTCCAAAAAGTAAAGTCTAACAAAAAAATTTTTAAGCTAGGCCTGGTGCCACGTGCTTATAGTCTTGGGATTCTGAGGTGCTAGGATCACTTACGCCTAGGAGTTAAAGTCTAACATGGGCAACATAGTGTGAGACCCCATCTATAAAAATATTAATTTTTTAGATGAACTGCAACCAAAAAAAAATAGCCAGGTGTTGTGGCGGGTGCTTGTAGTCCCAGCTACTCGGGAGGCTGAGGCAAGAGAATCGCATAAGCCCAGGAGTTGGAGGTTGCTGTGAGCTGTATGATGCCACGGCACTCTACCGAGGGCGATAAGGTGAGACTGTCTCTACAAAAATAAAAAAAATAAAATAAAAAATAAGAATTTTTTTAAAAAGCACAGGCAGCGCCCATAGCTCAGTGGGTAGAGTGCCAGCCATATACACCCAGCCTGGGCAGGTTTGAACACGACCCGGGCCAGCTAAACAACAATGACAACTGCAACAACAACAACAACAGCAACAAAAATTGCCAGGCATTATGGTGGGCTCCTGTAGTCTCAGCTACTTGGGGAGGCTGAGGCAAGAAAATCACTCAAACCCAAGAGTTTGAGGTTGCTGTGAGCTGTGATACCACAGCATTCTACCCAGGGTGACATAATGAGACTATGTCTCAAAAAAAAAAAACTAAACTAAAAATTAAAAGCACAGCGGTCCTTCATTATTTTGGTATTATAGTTATCTACTGCAACAAACTACCCCAAAGCTTAGTGGCTTAAAACAATTACCATTTTCTTTCTCATTTCTGAGTTAGATATTTAGGCTGGGCTTAGCTAGGTAGTTCTGGTCCATGCTGGGGTCCCACATATGGCTGAAGTCTAGAGCTGGATAGTCTAAGATGGCTTCTCTCACATGTCTGGTTTTGATGATGGCTGTTGGCTAGATTTCTTCACATGGCAGAAAAATAATTCCAAAAAAGCAGTAGAAACTATCTTGAGGCATAGGCGTGGAAGTCACATAGCATCTCTTCTATTGACCAAAATACGTCAGATAGGCCAGCCTAGATGCAATGGGAAGACTCCACCTCTTAATGGAAGGACCAGAAGAATTTGTGGCCTGCCTTTCCCCCCGATCTACCATACCGAAAAGACCAGGATGAGTGTAGGATGTGTTACTCAGCCCCTTTAGCTTAAGTAGTATTTCTTCCAAAGTTAATTATTCAGTGTTCTTTGATTATCCTTTTTACTTTGCCTTCAACTCTTTATCTGTTTCTGCTAGGAAAAAAACAAAATATAAATTAAAATAAAAACAGGAAAGTTTTACCAATAATTAATGAATTTTTGAAAACTGAATTATGAAACCATTCTTTTTTTTTTTTTGAGACAGAGTCTCACTATGTAGAGTGATATGACATCATAGCTAACAGCAACCTCAAATTCTTGGGCTTACGCGATTCCCTTGCCTCAGCCTCCCAAGTACCTGGGACTACAGGTGCCCACCACAATGCCCGGCCATCTTTTTTTTTTTTTTGGTTGCAGTTGTCATTGTTTAGCAGCCCCGGGCTGGGCTTGAACACACCAGCCCTGGTGTATGTGGCTGGTGCCCTAACCACTAAGCTACAGGCGCCGAGCCTGAAACCATTCTTAAAAAGAAAATATAGTTTATTGACTTTTGTATATTCTTATGAACTTGAAATTGTTTAACAATGATTTAGAGAACTCAATGTCCTGACTTTAATAATAGACTAAAATTAGGTGTTATTACCTCATTTGATAATATTTAATTAGGTATCTTGTTACTAAATTTTTTACAGAATTTTAATATACAGCTATTTAAAATATTGACCATAGTATTAATTTCCTAGGTAATTCATTTGAGCCATTTTCTCTACAGATAGAGATCGATGACCACCTTTTGGAATAATCTGAAATTTTGAATTAGTTGATGCTGAATTAATAGTGTTTTGCCAGTACTCAGCAGATACAAGTGCTATCTCCTCTGAGTTATATTAGTTTATAAGCCTTTGTGGTCTGCTATTTAATTCTGCTTTCCATTCTGAAAGAGTTTTTAGCTCCTGTTCATTAATCATGAGGAACAGTTGTGTGACATGCCTTGATGTTAAGTTGAACATCTAAAATTAGTCCTGCTACAATCAGTGTTCGGGAACAAGGTTTCAGTAGCTTGTGACATGTGTTAAGTAGACATTGCAAGGTCCTTCTAGGGAAGGAACTCCCTAGAAAAAAGTAAGTGACATGCATGTGTTCTTTCATGTACCTATGTATGTATATAATTGAAGACCCCTTTATTAAGCGGATGAACAAATTATATCTGTTACCATAAATTCTTCATATGCAATGCAAAGCCTCTTTGCTTATGCATTATGCTGTTTAATCAATCATTTCAGAAGAAAAAAGTTTATTGAACACTTGATATGATAAAACATTTTTCTACCTTTGTTTTGTGGTTTTCATTTTTTGAAAGGAATAATTGTGTTACATATATTCTATTTCAAGTGAATAACTTTTTGTTTCTCTCTTCAGAGTTTATAGAAACCTATTCAAAAAAATGGCATCCTGGTTATATGAATGTCTTTGTGAAGCTGAACTTGCACAATATTATTCTCATTTTTCTGCCCTTGGCCTTCACAAAATAGATGAATTAGCCAAGGTTACAATGAAGGACTACTCCAAACTGGGAGTCCATGACATGAACGACCGTAAACGTCTCTTCCAACTTATCAAAATTATTAAGATTATGCAGGAAGAAGATAAAACAGTCAGCCCAGAGCATCGTATTCAGACAAGCATTCTGGACATCAAACCTCAGGAATTCAGATCTGGCCCTCGAAGACAGCTGCATTTTGATTCTCCTGTGGACAATAAAGACAAAACTACCAGCAACGATGGGTTTGAAATGTGTAATTTATCAGATTTCTCTGCAAATGAACAGAAATCCACTTACCTAAAAGGGATGGACCACATGCTACCAGATGATTCCCAGTACCATACCAAAACACAAATTTTGAGTGCTATAGCTGCTGATTTCTGTGGGCAAACAGAAACTAATACTTCACTCTTTTCATCAAATCATTTTTCTCCAATACTGGGAGATTATGATATTCCCATTATTCAAAGAGTCTCTGATGTTTCAGGGTATAACTATGGAATCCCTCACTCTTTTATCAGGTAATAATTTATTTTTATCTTTTATTCTTTTGAAGGGAAGATAGCCTCAGGCAAGGGCAGGCATCTCCATCATGACAAAAGGAGAGCAACTACTCCTTATTTACAGTAAATGAATAATATGTGATAGAAATGATAGTAAGTAGTTTTTGCAACAATAATAGAAATACTTGACAAACAAACAATGAACCTAATCATATGCACCCTCATATTAATCTGAAATTTTAAAAAATACCTAGATGGGGGAAATTAATGAGTAATTAGGCCTTTCCAAACAGGAGAAAGATGATAATTGTTCATTTATATCAAACAGCTGCTCCATGCCAGGATCTGCTGTTATTTCTACAGCAGACCTATTTTTATTATTTATTATAGTATAATGTGATACATCTTGTGCATCCATTAAAGTAAAATAGTTTTCTGTAATCCTAGCACTCTGAGAGGCTGAGACAGGAGGATTGCTTGAGCTCAGGAGTTTGAGAGCAGCCTGAGCAAATGAGACTCGTCTCTACTACTAGAAAAATTAGCCAGGTGTGGTAGGTCACTCCTGAAGTCCCAGCTAGTCAGGAGGCTCTCTTGAATCCAGGAATTTGAGTTTGCTGTGAGCTGACATAGTCTGACACTATGATACTCTAGCCTGGGGGGCAACGGAGTGAGACTGTGTCTCAAAAAAAAAAATTTTTTTTTTTCAGTGTTTATAGTGGCTTTATTCCTGATTACAAAAAACTTGAAACAACCCAAATGTCATTTAACAAATGAATGGATAAAACAAACTAAAGTAAAATAGTTAACTGGCCTTCTTTTATAATGAAAAAAATTTACACAATCCATAGAATTTTTTAAGGCTATCAAATTTACTTAAACTAACCAGGAGCCTTAAAGCTTAGTTAAGGGCATGTAGTTCAATTAAGTAGGTCTTTGGAGCAGTTAGTTCTCCTGCATACATTGAATTATGATCCTGATTTTGAGTACTTTGTACAATTCCACCCCTGGAAAAACAGATAATTCCATAATTACAAAGAGTAAGACACTTCTGAGATTAGAGTTTGATAGTCAGGGTGGCAGTAAGTTATTTTCACCTAGTGTCTCAAGTTAGAATTTGAAATAATGTCCCTAATTACTTGAAATATCAAATAATCCGTAATACTAACAGTGGTGTAATAAGAAATATGTTCTTATTAAAAAAAACTCTATACCACTTATTTTAAACGTTATATATGTGAATTATGGGAAAATAAAATTCATTCTCAAGGAATATTCTCTTTTTTTTAAATGCTGTTATTCATACTTTAGGATAAAGTATTTGCATCTGTTCTTATATTGACTGAGGTTTCAGAGGATCTCAAAAAAACAGAAGACTCTGTTTTAAAGATAAAAGTACCTTTAGTAATTTGAAACACATAAATGAATTTTATAATGTTTTTGAAAACATTGTTTTGATAGAATCCAGACCACATAGTACTGTTGTTTACTTTTTTTTTTTTTTCCAAGACAAGGTCTCAAGCTGTTGCCCTGAGTAGAGTGCTATGGTGTCACAGCTCACAGCAGCCTCAAACTCTTGGGCTTAAGCAATTCTCTTGCCTCAGCCTCCCAAGTAGCTGGATCTATAGGCACCCGCCACAACACCCAGCTATTCTTTTTTTTTGGTTGCAGTTGTTTTAGCAGGCTTGGGCCAGGTTCGAACCCGCCAGCCCCAGTGTATGTGGCTAGTGCCCTACCTATTGACCTATAAGCACTGCCCTGTTTTCTTTTTTCTTTAATATTTAAAAAAAATTTTCTTTCAGGGTAGTATGGCTGTAGAGTTTTTTTTGGTTCTTTTGTTTTTTTTTTTAAATTATGAGAAGACCAGATTGTTCTGTGGCTATGAAACTCAGGATCGCTGCTATTCTATTGGTTAGTTCAGTGGTGAAAGATCAAAAGTTTTCTTGAATTTATAGTCTTTTATTGAACAAGACATAAATTAGAATTATTTACAAATAAAAAAATACCACTTTGCATTACTTCATGCCATCAAGGATAGAATGGATATTTTAGTATAAATACTGACATTTCATTTATTTGACCATTTTTTAAAGAGACAGGTTCTTACCATATTGTCTAGGCTCACCTCAAACTCCTGGGTTCATATGATCCTCCTGCCTATGCTTCCTGAGTTGCTGGGGCTACAGGCACACACCATTGCACCTGGCTTATTTAGCAGATATCAAGTACCATCTCTTCTAAGCCCAATTTTAGATATAAAAATAATTAGGGTATCTGGAGGCTCTTAGACTCTTAGTGGGCAGGGTGAGTAGAATGACACAAACAGCCATATGGTGAGATTAAGTGCCTTTTTTTTTTTTTGAGACAGAGTCTCACTATGTCACCCTTAGGAGAGTGCTATGGTGTCACAGCTCACAGCAGCCTCCAACTCTTGGGCTTAAGCAATTCTCTTGCCTCAGCCTCCCAAGTAGCTGGGCTACAGGCGCCCACCACAACACCAGGCTATTTTTTTTTGTTGTAGTTGTCTTTGTTGTTTTATCAGGCCCAGGCCAGACTCGAATCTGCCAACCCCGGTACAGTGGCCAGCATCCTAACCACTGAGCTATGGGTGCCAAGCCAAATGCTCTTATAGACATTTATATGTGAGATACCCAGAATGAAGGCTATTCAATTGAGCTTTTTTACCTTTTATATTGTTATCTCACTCCTCCCTTTTTTTTTTTTTAAGAGACAGAGTCTCATCTTGTCACCCTCAGTAGAGTGCTGTGGCTCACAGCTCACAGCAACCTTCAACTCCTGGGCTTAGGCGATTCTCTTGCCTCAGCCTCCTGATTAGGTGAGAATATAAGTGCCCACAACAACACCCAGCTAGTTTCTGTTGCAGTTTGGCCAGGGCTGAGTTTGAACCCACCACCCTTGGCGTATGGGGACGGTGACCTACTTACTGAGCCACTGGTGCTGCCCATTCCTCCCATTTTTTATTATATTAGAAAAATGAAAGTAAGAAAGTACATGTACTCCATTAATCCTCAATATTGTCTTCTCACCCAAACCCAAAGTAGTAGTAAAGGTCTTTTGGGGGGGGAGGGGTGTTGTTGCCCCAGACTAGAGTGTCCTGGCATCAGCCTAGCTCACGGCAATCTCAAACTGTTGAGTTCAAGAGTTTCTGCCTCAGCCTCCCCAGTAGCTGAGACTGTAGGCACTCACTGTAACCCCTAGCTAATTTTTCTATTTTTTTTTTTTTTTTTTTTTTGGAGTTTCATTTTGTTGCCCTTGGTAGAGTGCTATGGTGTCACAGCTTATAGCAACCTCTAGCTCCTGAGCTTAGGCGATTCTCTTGCCTCAGCCTCCCAAGTAGCTGGGACTACAAGCACCCACCACAACACCGGCTATTTTTTATTGCAATTTGGCCGGGACCGGGTTCAAACCCGCCACCTTCGGTATAGGGAGTCGGCACCCTACTCATTGAGCCACAGGCCCCACCCCTAATTTTTCTATTTTTAGTAGAAATAGGGTCTCGCTGTTGCTCAGGCTGGGAAGACAAGGTTTTAGAATCTCAAGAAACCCCCTTACCATTTGGATATCACATACCAAATTTTGCTTTTCAGATATTCCAAAAGTTAAAAAAAATTGCTGGCCTCAGAATTTTAATAAAAGTCTTAGGCATTTAGTGAACTGGTTGCACTGACTTATTAAAGATCTTGAGGCCAGTTACAGTGGCTCACATCTGTAATACTAGTACTCTGGGAGCCCAAAACAGGAGGATTGCTTGATTTCAGGAGTTTAAACCTGAGCAAGAGTAAGACCCCATCTCTACTAAAAATAGAAAAATTAGCTGGGTGATGTGGTGGGCACCTGTAGTCCCAGCTACTTGGGAACCTGAAACAGGAGAATCTCTTGAACTCATGAGTTGGAGGAAGTTGCTATGAGCTACCTACACTGACACCATTGCACTCTATTCCAGGCAACACTAAGACTCTGTCTCAAAAAAAAAAAAATCTTAAATAGATCTAATTCTAACTTTTTTAACTTTTCCCATGTCAGACAGATTATAGCTTACTTCTTCTAGGGAAGATTGAACATAAAAACCAGAGCCTTTTAAGAAAGAACATTCATTCTTTCCTTTGCCCCTTGAACTTGAAAATTACAAGTCTTTTGTCCATATGAGTTATCCTATAGCCCTAAAAAAGACTAAACATTTTCTCTCCTCTTTGATTACCTTTATGTAATTAGGTTATTAGTATTCATGCCTGTAATCCCAGCACTTTGGGAAGCCTAGGCGGTAGGATTGCTTGAGGCCATGTGTTCCAGACCAGCCTGGGCAAGTTGGTGAGACCCCATGTATTAAAAAAGAATAAATTAATGCAGTGTAGTAGTGCACAACTGTAGTCATAACTACTCAGGAAGTTGAGCCAGAAGGATTGCTTGAGCCCAAGAGTTAGAGGTTGTAGTGAGCTATGATTTCATCACTATGCTCCAGTCTGGGCAGCAAAGCAAGACACTGTCCAAAAATAAATAAATAAACTTTCTCAGTGTTGACACTTTAATATATAATTTTTAAAAATACATTATATCTGGCTTGGCGCCTATAGCTCAGCAGCAAGAGCACTAGCCACATATACTGGGACTGCCAAACAACAATGACAACTACAACCAAAAAAGCCAGGCATTGTGGTGGGCGCCTGTAGTCCCAGCTACTTGGGAGGCTGAGGCAAGAAAATTGCTTAAGCCCAAGAGCTGGAGGTTGCTGTGAGCTGTGATGCCATGGCACTCCACTGAGGGCGACATAGTGAGACTATGTCTCAAAAAAAAAAAAAAACATGTCCATCATGCAAATGTACTGATACTTTGACAATAATAGTGTTGTCCTATTATTAAAAATTAAAGCCTATTTATATACATATATCAGACAGAATACCTCAGAGAAAGAAAATCCTTGGACTGAGATGGAAAAAATCAGAGTTTGTGTCCGAAAACGTCCTCTGGGCATGAGAGAATTACGTCGTGGAGAAGTTAATATTATTACTGTAGAAAATGAAGAAACTCTACTTGTGCATGAGAAGAAAGAAGCAGTTGACCTCACCCAATATATTCTTCAGGTATGATATTTTCCTTTTGTGTTATAGAGAACTATAACATAGTTCTCTATGTCCATTTTTTGCTTTTTGTTTGAGTGGTAGCATACACTCAAATCCAGTTTCTGATTTGGGTATTGACATTCATTCCTGATGATACCCTGAATCTTAACTTTTAAAAAACATGGTACAGTGCGGGATACAAAAACATAATTCTTCTGCTCTTTTTTTTTTTTCCTTTTCTGACAGAATCCCACTCTGTCACCTGGGTAGAGTGCCGTGGTATCATCATAGCTCACAGCAACCTCAAATTCCTGGGCTTAAGAGATCCTCCTTCCTCAGCCTCTCAAGTAGCTGGGACTATAGGTGTGTGCCACTATGCCCAGCTAGTTTTTCTATTTTTAGTAGAGGTAAGGTCTCACTCTTGCTAGGCTGGTCTGAACTCCTGAGCTCAGGCAATCTACTTGGCTCAGCCTTCCAGAGTCCTAGGATTACAGGCGTGAGCCACTGTGCCCAGCCAAATCTTCTACTTTTATGCAATGGAGCTGCACCATTTACTTAACATGATTTACGTGAATTTAATTATACATATTCAACCAAACGGGGAAGGAAGGGATAAAAAATTTAAATAATATGGGTCAGCACCTGTATCTCAGGGGTTATGGTGCCTGCCACATACACCAGGGCTGAAAAGTTAAGCACAGCCTGGGCCTGCTAAAACAACAATGACAACTATAATAATAATAAAAAAAAATAGTCAGGCATGGTGGGCACCTGTAGTCCAACTACTTGGGAGGCTGAGGCAAGAGAATTGTGTGAGCCCAAGAGTTTGAGGTTGCTGTGACACCACAGCACTCTACCATAATGAGACTCTGTCTCAAAAAAAAAAAATTTAAGTAATAAAGTGGTTGCTCGGCACCTGTAGCTCAGCAGCCAGGGCGCCAGCCACATACACTGGAACTGGTGGGTTCAAATCCAGTCCGGGCCTGCCAAACAACAGTGACAACTACAACCAAAAAATAGCCAGGTGTTGTGGTTTACTTGGAAGGCTGAGGCAGAGAATCACTTAATGGGCAGCACCTGTGACTCAGTGATTAGGGCACGGGCCCCATATACCATACCAAGGGTGGCGGGTTCAAACCCAGCCCTGGCCAAACTGCAACAAAAAATAGCGGGGCATTGTGGTGCACACCTGTAGTCCCAGCTACTAGAGAGGCTGAAGCAAGAGAATTGCCTAAGCCCAAGAGCTGGAGGTTGCAGTGAGCTGTGACACCACAGTACTCTATTGAGGGCGACAAAATAAGACTCTGTCTCTAAAAAAAAAAGAGAGAGAGAGAAAATCGCTTAAGCCCAAGAGTTTGAGGTTGCTGTGAGCTGTGATGCCACAGAACTCTACCCAGGGCGACAGTTTGAGTATCAAAAATAAATAAATAAATAAATATAATAATAAAGTGGTTGCCAATAGGACCAGTGACTGAACATATGCCCTGGAGTAACTATGAGATGGTCACACAGTTGTTCTCTATTCTTGCTTGCTTCTCACAGTGTGAACTTGTCACTCTGCTGAATTTAATGATGCACAGGGTCTGTTTGAGCAACAAGGCCCCAGATTGCCAGCCAACTGCTAATTTTGATTCTCAACAAACAAATTTTTGGGTTGGTTTATATTTAAATGGTGGAAATTAGACTCTGAGCAGGCCACTTTGCACAGGGTAGATTGCTGTGGGTAAATGTAATGCAGGGATATGATTTCTAACACATAAGGGTTTGTATAAACCCTAGTGGCTCAGACATGTGAAGAATGTTCACTCTCTGTAAGAATGATGATGAAGAGTTCAAGGAAACAATGTTTGCTGTTGAAAGGAACTTATTCCAAGCAGACAGGTACCCTTGCAATAACTCTTCTTTAGTCTTATAAGGAAGCAGCAAACTTCACAGATGGGAGAGAGTCACAATTTAGGTACTCCTAAAATTGTAAAACAATTGTGAATAATCTAAAACAGGATAATCTATCAGATGTTGAGACTTTTGAATTCAGAATTTCTCTATTCTGAATCTGCCTCCTGAAACATTCATACATGTATCATATTCTCTATTTCTTTCTCTGTCAAAATCCAGTGATTGGTATAGAGAAAAAAGTGGCATATATATGTATACTTGTATGGTAGCAATTCACTTTAGTCAACTGAGATCTTACTTTACTGGAATAAATCCTTCAAGCTGAAGTCAAATTGTTAACACCTTCCTCCTCTTTCAAACTTGCATTATTCTTTTTCTTTGGTTACCAAAATTGGGTTTCACCATAACATTCAAAGTCATCCATTGAATACTATCAGTACTAAATTACTAGGCCACTGTACAACCAACCCAATCACTTTAACAGCTTTATTGATTGGTGATCAATGCAGTCTATTAGATCTCAGTGGGAGGTATTTATTTTAAGGATGATCTAAATGACCAATTAGTTGTAATGCCATCCAGTTCCATGGCTACTTATAACCATAGTAATAGCCCTATCCAATCACCATCTACCTAAGACTTCCTTAATGATGCTTCTGTCACAGTAATTCCCTCAAGAAGACAACATCTTATCTTATGTATTTTTCCATTATCGCAAAACACAGTAACCTTACTTTTTTGTCATTACCGTTGGTCAATACTTATTGAATACCCATAGTTTCCCTGGCACTTTCTCTGCTATTTGAACTTTGGACCCTTGCTTTCATAGGTCAAAGTCCTTACGGTCAATACTACAATATAAAAATATTGGGAAGACTTCTCCCCCTCCTTTTTCTTTCCTAAAAGAGAAACAAGAAAAGGGAGGTTCATAGCAAATTGGGTGCTAAGTAAATATTGATCCTAGATTCTTTGGGTTTTATTCATAAATGTATTCAGGAATTAAAACAATAGATTCATATGTCTGCTTATTAATTATTCTCTTATCAAATCTTGTCTTTTTTTTTTTTTGAGACAGAATCTCACTCAGTTGCCCTAGATAGAGTGCCATGGCATCATAGCTCATAGCAACCTCAAACTCTTGGGCTCAAAGTGATTCTCTTGCCTCAGCCTCCCTGGTAGCTGGGACTACAGGTGCCCACCACAACACCTGGCTGGTTTTTCTTTTTTAATAGAGTCAGGGTCTTGCTCTTGCTTAGGCTGTTTTCTAATTCCTGAGCTCAGGCAATCCACCTACCTCACCTCCCAGAGTGCTAGGATTATAGGCGTGAGCCACTGCACATGTCCTCTTTTCAAACCTTATTACCTAAAAAAAGAGGAGGGCAATCTTGTCACCTGGTGAATATGATCATATACAATAGAACCTCCATAGTTGACCACCTCCTTAAATTGATCTAATTTTCATATACCGGATATTCACCACATTTTCCTATCAATGCAGTAGATCTAGCTCTTTATGCTGGCCACCTTCATATGTTGACCAGTTTGTTACCATCACTTGGGTGGTCAACTTCGGAGAGGTTCTACTGTATCTGTATTGTGCTGTTCTACTTAAGCATTAAATTTTATGATAACATAATGAGTAAAAAAACAATGAAACCAAACTGTTTTTATGGGCAGCACCTGTGGCTCAGTCGGTAAGGCGCCAGCCCCATATTCTGAGGGTGGTGGGTTCAAACCCGGCCCCGGCCAAACTCCAACCAAAAAATAGCCGGGCGTTGTGGCCACGACACTCTACTGAGGGCCATAAAGTGAGACTCTGTCTTTACAAAAAAAAAAAAAAAAACCGTTTTTATTTCATTACAATTTCTTAAAGATAAAATATACATATAGAAAGTGTACTGAAATACATCAAAAAGTTGATACTATCTCTGGGGAGCAAGATTTATAGATAATTTGATTTTCTTCTCTATTTTCTATTTCTCTATTCCTAATATTTTGTTCTCTGTTGTAATTTTTAAAAATATTTTATATTTTTAAAATTTTCTACAATCAGCTCTTTTATATAAAAAGGCAAAAACTTTTGTTTCTTTTTGGTTTGTTTTGTTTTAAAAAGGTAAAAACTTTTGAATAGGATAGATTCATCTATATCAAAATCAAAAGGTACAGAAGAGTATAGAGCAAAAAATATCCCTCTAATCCCATTTTCTCCTAGCAACTGGTGTTACCTAGTCTAAGCCTATCTTTCTAAAGATAATCTATAAATACATATTACTTTTATAATCTGAAAAAAATTTATTGAAAAAATAAGCTATGGAATTCTGATCATACCAAAACTAATAAGAGGTTCAAAGTAGGTATTATTCCAATCTCACTGATATGATAGAATGTGGTCAAATAAAAGTATGCAATGAAAGGACTTTATGCATTATATATGTTAACTATAATAATAACCTTTAATGTTTACACATCTTTCATAAAAGATATATATAAAAGAACTAGTTCTTTTAATCAATAAATGCTTTCTCAAGAGCTAAAGTTATTCATGAGCTTTTATGCAAGGAGAGGAAGAATTATTATATGCTCAGTGAAATAAAAGATAACTAAAAAAATTTATGAATGTGGGGCGGTGCGGTGGCTCACACCTATAATCCTAGCACTTGGGAAGCCAAAGTGAGTGGATTGCCTGAGCTCACAGGTTCAAGACAAGCCTGAGCCAGAGCGAGACCCCATCTCTAAAAAAAAAAAAAAAAAGAATAGCCGGGCATTGTGGCAGGTGCCTGTAGTCCCAGGTTCTTGGGAGGCTGAGGCAAGAGAATCGACTCAGCCCAAGAGTTTGAGATTGCTGTGAGCTGTAATGCAACGGCACTCTACCAAGGGTGACCAAGTGAGATTCTGTCTCAAAAAAAAAATATATATATGTAACATTTACTTCTGTTTTTTTCTTATTTTCTTGACAAATACTATATATATCCAAATTTGTAAGTATCTATAGATATGGGGAGGAGTTTGCTTTTAATATCAACTATAAAAACTTATGGTGATGGCTCAGCTCCTGTAGCTCAGTAAGTACGGCATTGGCCACATAACACCAAGGCTGGTTAACAACTGTAACCAAAAATAGCCAGGTGTTATGGTGGGCGCCTGTAGTCCCAGCTACTCGGGAGGCTGAGGCAAGAAAATCACTTAAGCCCAAGAGTTGGAGGTTGCTGTGAGCTGTGATGCTACAGCACTCTACTGAGGGTAACATAGTGAGACTGTCTCAAAAAAAAAAAAACAAAAAAAACTTATGGTGGTATTTGAGGAACAAATTAATTTGTCTTTTTGCTTAGAGACCAAGTATGAGTTAGATGTAAATAATATTCATTAAAACAAGATTTTACAAATACACTTAACTCTTTTTTGTTTTTTTTGAGACAGAGTCTCACTATGTCGCCCTTGGTAGAGTGTTGTAGCGTCACAGCTCACAGCAACCTCAAACTCTTGGGCTTAAGCAATTCTCTTGCCTTAGCCTCCCAAGTAGCTGGGATTATGGGTTGCCCACCACAATGCCTGGCTATTTTTCTGTTGCAGTTGTCATTGTTGCTTAGCTGGCCCGGGGTGGGTTCGAACCCGCCAGTCTCCATGTATGTGGCTGGTGCCATAACCACTGTGCTACAGTCGCTGAGCCTTACTCTTTATTATTATTATTATTATTTTTTTTTTTTTTAAATCAGCCGGAGGCCCCAGCGAGGATCCAATTCCCAACCCCTGGTTTACAAGACCAGTGCTCTAACCACTGAGATATGGAGCCTTAACTCTTTATTATTGACCTGTTTAGTTTACTCTAAATTGTAATGAACTCCCATGTATCTGTCACACAGCTTCAATAGTTATTAACATTTTAGAATTCTTATCACATCTTTCAAAATGCTAAAAGTTTAGAGATTTATTTATTACTCTTCACAAATTCATTATTTCTTACCTGCTAACTTTTGGAAACTTTATATAGCTTATAAATTTGGTTTTATGGTCCCAATTTATTTTTTTGTTTTTATTTTTTTTGCAGTTTTTGGCCGGGGCTGGGTTTGAACCTGCCACCTCTGGCATACGGGCCGGTGCCCTACTCCTTTGAGCCACAGCGCCACCCCCAATTTATTCTCAGGTGATCTAACAGATTTCCATTCTAATATAATACAGTGTACACAGAATGAACCTAGGGTAGAGTGGCCCACAATGAATTGGCCCAAGTTCAGTTTTCTGGATCTGCCCATAAAATTTTTCCTTCATTAGATATTTAGAGGAGGCCAAAAAGGTAGTAGGAAATGAGGCTTTATCTCTCATTCAATTTATATATGGACTGCAGTAATGCTATGGCCAGGCTTTCAATTATTAGGGTTTCTAACTCAGATATAGTTGAGTTGTCAACATGGTAAGCCTGTAAATTAGGCAAATAATTATGGGCTGAATTAATGCTTTCCAGACCCAATTTAGTGGGATTTCCTATCTCCTTTTTCAAATTACCGTGATTTTTTCATTTGGAAGTCACTGTAGACCCTTTTTCTTCCCCACCTCCCTACATCTAGTCAGTTGCGAAATTTCTTTTTCTTTCTTTCTTTCTTTTTTAGAGACTTTGTCTCTAAAAAAAATTCTCTTGCCTCAGCCTCCCGAGTAGCTGGGACCACAGGTGCCCGCCATAATGCCCAGCTATTTTTTCTTTTTTTGTAGAGACAGAGTCTCACTGTACCGCCCTCGGGTAGAGTGCCGTGGCGTCACACGGCTCACAGCAACCTCTAACTCTTGGGCTTACGCGATTCTCTTGCCTCAGCCTCCCGAGCAGCTGGGACTACAGGTGCCCGCCACAACGCCCGGCTATTTTTCTGTTGCAGTTTGGCCGGGGCTGGGTTTGAACCCGCCACCCCCTCGGCATATGGGGCCGGCACCCTACTCACTGAGCCACAGGCGCCACCCATGCCCAGCTATTTTTTTGTTGCAGTTTGGCTGGGGCCAGGTTGGAACCTGCCACCCTGGTATGTAGGATCGGCGCCTTACTGAGCCACAGGCGCCACCCAATTTCTTATACATACATATCTTTATTTCCATTGTCATCATTTAATTTAGACTTTCTTAATCTCATTATTGAATTATTAGTGTCTCTGTTCCCAATCCATTCACAGAGAAAAGCCAGATTAATCTTGCCATAAAATGGCTGAGATCATCCTTGCTCACAAAGTTCTTTACTATTTCCCCACTGTTTACTGGATTAAATATTAGTATTCTGCCCCCTCCCTTAAGACTGGTATCCTCATTATTTATTTATTTTATTTTATTTTATTTTATTTTATTTTGAGACAGAGTCTCATTATGTCATCCTCGGTAGAGTGCTGTGGTGTCACAGCTCACAGCAACCTCCAACTCTTGGGCTTAAGCTATTCTCTTGCCTCAGCCTCCTAAGTAGTTGGGATTACAGGTGCCCACCACAATGCCTGGCTATTTTTGTGTTGCAGTTGTCATTGTTGTTTTGCTGGCCCAGGCCGGTTCAAACCCGCCAGCCTCGGTGCATGTGGTCAGCACCATAACCACTGTGCTATTGCACTGAGCCCTAACATGTTATTTTAACATTCTGTCTCACATTTCTACTTACCAAGGTCCTATATTCTTAATTAAAGTTAATTCCTTATATACTTCCTTGCTTTTTAAATCTTTGTTTACGCTTCCTCTGTGCCTGGAATACCTTCCCTCTATCTTCATCTCAAATTCTTCTTCCCCCATGGCCTTTTTTTTTGAGACAGCCTCAAGCTGTTGCCCTGGGTAGAGTGCTGTGGCATCACAGCTCACAGCAACTTCCAACTCCTGGGCTCAAGGGATTCTCCTGCCTCTGCCTCCCAAGTAGCTTGGACTACTGGCACCCACCACAACGCCTGGCTATTTTTTGGTTGAGCTGTCATTGTTGTTTGGCGGGCCCGGGTTGGATTCGAACCTGCCAGCTCAGGTGTATGTGGCACCTTAGCTGCTTGAGTCACAGGTGCCAAGCCTCAGTATAGTCTTTTTCATAATTAGAATAGAATGTTTTTCCTTTGAAGTCCACATTACTTTATCTTTTTTTTTTTTTGTAGAGACAGAGTCTCACTGTACCGCCCTCGGGTAGAGTGCCGTGTGGCAGCACACGGCTCACAGCAACCTCTAACTCTTGGGCTTCCGCAATTCTCTTGCCTCAGCCTCCCGAGCAGCTGGGACTACAGGCGCCCGCCACAACGCCCGGCTATTTTTTTGTTGCCGTTTGGCCGGGGCTGGGTTTGAACCCGCCACCCTCGGCATATGGGGCCAGCGCCCTACTCACTGAGCTACTGGCGCCGCCCACACATTACTTTATCTTTTAAGGTTCTTCTACTTAGTCATTTTGTATACTTGTATAGATTAACATCTTTAGAGGGTAGGGTAATGTCTATCTTTGAGTCCCTTCAGGTGCTTACTACAATGTGCATGCTATCAGCTGAATAAATGTTTATGAAATGAAAAGTTAAGCCATACTATGTACAAGCTGGGCACAGAGGCACATGCCTATAGTCCTAACTACTCTGGAAGCTGAGGTAGAATATCACTACGGGTCTGAGGCTGCAGTGCTCTATGATCACACCTCTGAATAGGCACTGCACTCCTGCCTGAGCAATATAGAAAGACCCAATGTATTAAAAACTAAAAGTTTGGGGTGGCACCTATGGCTCAGTGGGTTGGGCACTGGCCCCATATACCATGGGTGGTGGGTTCAAACCTGGCCCCGGCCAAACTGCGACAAAATATAGCCAGGCATTGTGGCAGACACCTGTAGTCCCAGCTACTTGGGAGGCTGAGGCAAGAGAATCACCTAAGCCCAGGAGTTGGAGGTTGCTGTGAGCTGTGATGCCACAGCACTCTACCGAAGGTGATAAAGTGAGTCTCCGTCTCTAAAAAAAAAAAAAAAACTAAAGAAAAACTAAAAGTTTAGCTATGTAACCTATGAAATTGAGATCTTCCCCCTAGAACTCCTCTAAAATGTCAAAGATGCTGGCTATAGCTGCGATATGAGGATACCCACCCCCATATAATTCAGTTACTATACTAGACCTGAGGAGGACTGGTTTACTCTTATTACTCATTGATTTATTTCCCTTAAAGGAGAACAAAACTTGTGTGCCTTAATTTTTACATAGTAAGAACATGTCTACAGAGATCTCAAGTTAAAGAAAACCCTGTCATTTAATAAATTTTGATTGCTTATTTATTTCTAAGTTAGTCATGGTTAGTAACTATTATTTAAAAATATAGGCTCGGCACCCGTAGCACAGTGGTTATGGAGCCAGACACATACACTGAGGCTGGTGGGTTCAAACTCAGACTGGGCCAGCTAAACAACAATGACAACTGCCACAAAAGAAAAATAGCCAGGCGTTGTGGTGGGCGCCTGTAGTGCCAGCTACTCAGGAGCCTGAGGCAAGAAAATCGCTTAAGCCCAAGAGTTAGAGGTTGCTGTGAGCTATGACTCCATGGCACTCTACTGAGGGCAACATAGTAAGACTCTGTCTCAAAAAAAAAAAAATGTAGTTGACCTTTAGCTAAAATGTGTTAGCTAGGATAGTAGTGAAAAAAATCCAGAATGTGCCTCTTTATAAAAAAATCAAATTTATTTTTCAGCATGTTTTTTATTTTGATGAAGTCTTTGGTGAGGCATGTACCAATCAGGATGTATACATGAAGACTACTCACCCACTCATTCAGCATATTTTCAATGGGTAAGATAATAATTATTTGCTTCTCTTGTTTTTTATTTTCTGCTTTCTGTAAATCATATTTTTTTTATTTTTTTGAGACAGAGTCTCAAGCTGTCACCCTGGGTAGAGTGCCATGGCATCATAGCTCATAGCAACATCCAACTCAGGCTCAAGCAATCCTCTTGCCTCTGTTTTTCTATTTTTAGTAGAGACGGGATCTCGCTTTTGCTCAGGCTGGTCTTGAATTCGTGAGTTTAAGCAATGCACCCTCTGCGGCCTCCCAGAGTGCTAGGATTACAGTCATGAGCCATCACACCTGGCCTGTGAATCATATATTTATTTATTTATTTTCGAGACAGTCTCACTATGTCGCCCTCAGTAGAGTGCTGTCGCATCACAGCTCACAGCAACGTCCAACTCTTGGACTTAAGTGATTCTCTGCCTCAACCTCCCAAGTAGCTGGGACTACAGGTGCCCACCACAACACCTGGCTATTTTTTGTTGCATCTGTCATTGTTGTTTAGCTGGCCTGGGCCAGGTTCAAACCCGCCAGACTTGGTGTATGTGGCTGGCGCCATAACCATTATGCTACAGGCGCCCAGCCTGTAAATCATATTTTTTGATAAATATCACTTATTCTTTTCATTCTATTTTTTTTAATTAAATGAGTTTATACTTTGATCTAATGAATTGAGGTTAGACTTCTGAAAACATTCAGTGCCTCTGTATGATTTACGAAGCATTCATAAAAAATTTCTTTTTATCCTGATGATACTGTTTCTTGGTGTTTGATAGAAAAAAAATATAAGCTGTCAACAATTAGTTGATCAAATTCCTCAGAATAAAATAGTTTTAAGTGGTTGAAATTAGTCTGAACTTTGATAATAGGAATTATATATTCTAACTATAGTTCAGTTAATTTTTTGTTGGACTAGGATAGATAAATATCATTTATCAACTTTTCACAGATGTATTTTTATTTGAAATTATTAGTCACACTTAATAAATATTGAATGATACATCTGGTAAAGAACTAATAACCAGAATCTACAAAGAACTCAGGCAAATCAGCAAGAAACAACTAAATAATCACATTAAAAAGTGGGCAAAAGGGCTCAGCACCTGTAGCACAATGGTTACAGTGCCAGCTAAATACACTGAAGGTGGCTAGGATTATAGGCATGAGCCACTGCCTTCAAATAAGTTTTATAATTAAAAAAATTGAGTAATAATTTACATAAAGTAAGATGCACAGATTTTAAGTTTTCGGTTTTGATGAGTTATAGTTGTAAATATATAAGTAACCAATACCTGAAACAAAGATATAAAACATTTTCATCACCCTCGAAACTTCTCTTGTGTCCCTTTTTTGTTAATCCCCCAGATTTTATGTAACCACTGACCTGCTTTCTATTAATATAGATTAAAATTGTCTATTCTAGAATGTCACAGAAATAGAATTATTACAACATATATTCTGTTATGCTTTGTGTAATGTTCGGTTTCTTCTGTTTAGCCAAAATTTTTTTATATTAGTACATGTTGTTATGTGCCCTTAGTTTTTCTTGCTGAGTAATATTCCCTTCTATGAATATATCATAATTTGTTCACTTTCCTGTTGAAAGACATTTGGGTTGTTTCCAATTTGGGACCATTATAAGTAAAGCTGCATGAACATTCTTGTACAAGTCTTTTTCTGAGCATGTTTTCATTTACTTTGGGCAAAAACCTAGAAATGGAATTGCTGGGTCATAGGTCAGGTGTGTATATATATAGATATATGTATAGATAGATATATATATATTTTTTTTTTTTGCATTTTTTGGCCGGGCCTGGGCCTGAACCCACCACCCCCGGCATATGGGGCCGGCGCCTTACTCCGTTGAGCCACAGGCGCTGCCCTTTTTTTTTTTTTAAGAGACAGAGTCTCACTTTGTCGCCCTCAGTAGAGTGCTATGGCATCACAGCTCACAGCAACCTCCAGCTCTTGGGCTTAGGCGATTCTCTTGCCTCAGCCTCCCAGGGGGAGGCACCTGTAGTCCCAGCTACTTGGGAGGCTGAGGCAAGAGAATCGCTTAAGCCCAAGAGGTTGAGGTTGCTGTGAGCTGTGATGCAACAGCACTCTAGCAAGGGCAACAGAGTAAGACTCTGTCTCAAAAAAAACAAGTAAGAGAATGGTAAATTAAGTTCATCCATTCTTTAAACTGTAATAAAGTTTTTCATGCCCATATTTGCTGCTTATCCCTAATGTTCAGAAGGTAAGGTAGATATTATTCTTTATTCTCATGCTGCTGAATCTTTTTTTTTCTTTTTCTTTAAGACAGGCTCTTGCGGCTCAGCACCTGTAGCTCAAGTGGCTAGGGCACCAACCACATACACCAGAGCTGGTGGATTAGAATCTAGCCCAGGCCTGCCAAACAACAATGACAACTACAACCAAAAAATAGCCGAATGTTATGGCAGGCACCTGTAGTCCGAGCTACTTGGAAGGCTGAGGCAAGAGAATTACTTAAATCCAACAGTTTGAGGTTGCTGTGAGCTGTGACGCCACGGCACTCTACCCAGGGTGATAGTTTGAGACTCCTTCTCAAAAAAAAAAAGACAGGGTCTTGCCCTGTTACCCAGGATGGAATACAGTGGCACCATCATGCAATCATAGCTTACTACAGCCTCAAATTCCTGGGCTCAAGTGATCCTTCTGCCTCAGTTTCCTAAGTCACTAGGGTTACAGGAATGCAGTGCCATGTCCAGTACTTTTTCTTATTTGTTTTAGTTAGAGACAGGGTCTTATTATGTTACCCAGGCTGGTCTGTAACTCCTGGCTTCAAGTGATCTTGCGGCCTCTTTCCCAGTCACTGAGATTACAGGCAATGAGCCACTGTGCCCAGCTGAATCTTCTATTGTGTGTTCAAATTTTTCTCCTATAATTCTTTTTCTACTGGTGCCTCTGTCAGTGTATTTATAGTACCACAATGCTGGGAGCCAGGATTTAAAAGGCAAGGAGTAAGTGGTCTCTGCTCTAAATAGCTTAAGTCTGATTAGCTGCTATCTCTTGATTCTCACACTTCCATGGTTCATTTGCTTTTTCTTGGTTTACTATCTAGCTTCAAGTCCCTTTCTGTGTATTCATCTCTTTGCCTATCTCCTGCCTCTATTTTTTCTGAAAATAGAGTTGGGTTTGATGTTGACTACTCATAATCCTCAATTGTTATGCAATTGTTATGAATACTAAAAAATATTTCCTTTTATGTAAAATGGAGATACATAATACTGTGTAGGTAATAGTAAATTGACTGGATAATGTATAATTTATCTTTTCTATTGTAAACTGAGCTTAAGAAGGCAATAATGAAAGGAATGATAAAATATAAAACATTCAAAATAATTCATGTCCATGTATAGACTTTTTCTCTTGATAACTTTTATCATTAACCCACATGATTCCTGTTAAAGAGTCTGCATCAGTTACTTGCTACCTAACATTATTCCCTACTTAGCAGTACATAGTTGGGTCCCACAATACTCCAGGAATATCAGTCTTCCATTCCTACAACATACTATAATTGGCAGGCTGGCCTCCCAACTCCTTTATCCACCTCTTATTCTGTAGTTCTTCACATTCATATAGGGTGTGTGCATACATATGTACCCACATGCCAAAATAGTAATTCTCACTTAGAATTATAGGACATCAGGACTGGAAGAATCCAAGTAACATAAATTTACTGATGAAAGTGAAAACTGAAGCCCATAGAAAAGTTAAATAACTTGGCTAAGGATATGTAGTTAATTAATGTCATGGCAGAGACCAGAACCCAAGCTGTTTCCCTCAAGATCTGTTGTGCCTGCCATCACCTCTGCTGCTGTGGCCTCTGCTCACACTATTCCCACTCCACAGTGGAGGTTCTCTGCCTTTCAGCTTCTGCATTCAAGGCCTAGCCCAGTTCCCTACTCTTATGAGCCCTTCATCAAATATTTTGCTTACACTGATTTCACCCTGTCTGAACTTCCTCAGTTAACTATCACCCTGTTTATCATATAATCTTCTATTATTTATTGTATTTATTTTATTATTTCTTTCACCAAATTTACCACTTCAGATTAAGACTAAATCATCTCTGAGATCTTCTAAAGCACCTAACATGGAGTAGGTACTCAGTAAATGCTTATTGGCCAAGTAGTTTCTTTCTTTTTTTTTTTTTTTAATTAGAAGTTTAGTTTATTATACCTAAAACAAGAAGCAGTACAATTAATCAAAATATGTGTTTAAACTATAGACACAATTTTGCCATCTGTACAATAGCTTGTGTAGGCCAGCTGCAAAGAAGCCTGGAGAGCGAGTGATGATGAAATCATGAAAGGTGTTTTCCACAGCATGTTGAGAATGAATATGTTTGCTTGCAAAAAATGGTCCAAAGCCTGAAAGAAGTTTTAGACAGTTGGTGCAAAGTCTACACTTTGAGCAGTGTAGTGGTGAGCAGTGTAGAAGTGTTCCCTTTTCTCCACATCCACGCCAACATCTCTGGTTTGGGGATTTTGTGATATGGACTAATCTTACTGGAGTTAGATGATATCTCAAAGTAGTTTTGATTTGCATTTCTCTGATGATTAAGGATGATGAGCATTTTTTCATATGTCTGTAGGCCGAGCACCTGTCTTCAGAGAAGTTTCTCTTCAAGTCCCTTGCCCAGCCTGAGATGGGATCACTTGTTCTTTTCTTGCTAATATGTTTGAGTTCTCTGTGGATTCTGGTTATTAAACCTTTGTCAGAGTCATAACCTGCAAATATCTTCTCCCATTCTGAGGGCTGTCTGCTTGCTTTACTTACTGTGTTCTTGGCTGTGCAGAAGCTTTTTAGTTTGATAAGGTCCCAGTAGTGTATTTTTGAAGCTGCTTCAATTGCCCAGGGTGTCCTTCTCATAAAATATTCACCCAGGCTGATTTCTTCAAGAGTTTTCCCTGGACTTTCTTCTAGTATTTTTATAGTTTCATGTCTTAAGTTTAAGCCAAGTAGTTTCTTAAAAGTCCTTTCTTCCTTATCTTCCAGAGTTGTCTTACGTCATCTTAACAGTTCTGTAAAAAATTCCTGTAAGGCTGGAAAATATTCTTCTTAGCAAAGTATCTCAGGAATGGAAAAAAAAGTATCCAATGTACTCAGTACTACTATGAAACCAATTTATAATAACTCACACTTGCATATGAAAAATGAAACACAACTTTAGGCTATGATGAAGAAGGAAAGGGGAGGGCGAGGGATGGAGGAGGGGGTGGATAGTAGGGGGACCACAACCATGGAGCACATTGCAAGTACAAGTTGGTTCTATCATGTGTAGATCACAAATGTCCTAATGCTATAATTGGGTAAATGAGATAAAAGCTATGCTGATTAGTATGATGTAAGCACTCCAATTTGTACAAATAATCAACTCACTGAAATGGGCATAAATGTATTTATGATCTATGTACAAAAGACTTAATTAAAAAAAAAGATCATTAAAAAAATAGTTAACACACACACACAAAAAAATTCCTGTAAGAAAACTTGTACACTGGTTCAAGATTGTTAATTCATTTTCCTATGTTCTTATAGTGGAAAGCCCTCCACTCCTTAAAGGATTTTTATGTTTATAGCTGAATTTTATCAAGGATCTATATTTCTACCTGACTTTATCATTAAAAATTTATGTTTGGGGCGGCACCTGAGGCTCAAAGGGGTAGGGCACTGGTCCCATATGCTGGAGGTGGCAGGTTCAAACCCAGCCCTGGCCAAAACCACACACACACACACAAAAAAAAAAGAAATTAAAAGCATAGCATACCATTAAAAAAAAATTTATGTGTGGATTAGCACTTCTCTTAATATGCATAAGTAATACAAAGTATTCTTTCCCCAGAGGCAATGCCACTTGCTTTGCATATGGACAGACAGGTGCTGGAAAGACCTACACCATGATAGGAACTCATCAGAACCCGGGACTGTATGCTCTGGCTGCCAAAGATATCTTCAAGCAATTAGAGATATCACAGCCAAGAAAGCATCTCTTTGTCTGGATCAGCTTCTATGAAATCTACTGTGGACAGCTTTATGACCTCCTAAATAGAAGAAAAAGGTACTAAATATGAGTGGGAAGCATAAATCTGTTTATCACTGTTTCAAGCCAGAGTCTCAAAGAATCACTGAATCATGGGCTTTAATGAGAAGTGTACATTTGTATACTTTTGTGAAACAAGAGTCTGTTGCATCAGGTACCTATTTTTTAAACTCAGTTCAGCTACAAAAATGTAAATCAGCCTTCCATTAATGTTTTTTTAAGTATCCTAATGTCTATCAAAAGACTTTCTCTTTTATTTTGGTCTGTGAATAAAGTCATAATTTCACAATCAGGATATTAATATATACTTAAATCCTTTCCTATTCTTTTGACCTATTACACTGGAAGAACTATATTTCACACTTTATCTTATTTTTCCTCTCAATAATCTTAAGGTAAACTCAGTGATAATTTTTGAAATCAACAAAAAGAAAATAAAATCTTTTTTCTTCACATTAGAATTTTAGGTTTAATTATTAGGCTTAATAAGAGCTCTTATGGTAATTTAGAAAGGTGTTCAGTAACTCTGCTTTTAAACCTCTGATATTTTTCTGACATAAAGTTTTGTCTAGGTTAACAGATGATTTACAGTAAGTAGGAGGCAACAAAGTTATGGAGTACTGACTGGAAGAATAGGGAGGTGAGAGGGAGCAGGAGAGGTGGAAGGATTAAAGGTTGTCATAACAGCATTCAAACCATGGGAGGCTGAGGCAGGAGGATTGTTTGAGCCCAGGAGTCAGAGGTTACAGTGAACTATGATGAAACCATTGCACTCTAGCTTGGGCAACAGAGCAAGACCTTATCTCAAAAAAGAAAGGAATGCACAAACCTGAGACATGAAGAGAAAAAAGTGAGTTGAGGCTGAGCACGGTCAAAGGCTGGGGAAACCCAGTTAGCTTGAGATTATTCCCCCAGCAAAGGCATCCAAGCTTATTTCTACGGAGGTTCATTCCTGACACAACTGTCAAATAAAGGAGAGTACTACTCTGGGAATACTTGGGAGAAGAGTTAGCTTAATCACAGCTTCTTATTAGGAGCCATTTTCTCTCTCCATTGGGAGGTCTTTCTAGTGAGAATGCCCAAGGGGAGCCCAGGGCTAGGATCCCCTGGATGATATGCATAGCAGCAATTAGGCAGTAAGGAAGACAGTGAGGAGGGCACTGGTAGCAGTGAGGTAGGAAGGGGCAATGGGGGCACAGGTACAGAAGACATCTGGAGCCCAGACATGGAGCAGAACTTCCAGGAGGCCCTGGCCATCCACCTGCCCTGCAGCAACCGGACATCTTGTCTGATGAAGGCAAGATGTGTAGTTATAATGAATTGGTTTCCCACTTTATTAAGTTGAGAACAGGGAAGACCCAAACTTGAAAACAGGTTTCTAATTACATCTAGGTTTTGGCCTCCAGTCCAAGTTAAAGGACCAAGTTTCTTTTTTTTTTTTAAAGATAGAGTTTCATTTTGTCACCCTCGTTAGAGTGCAGTGGCGTCACAGCTCACAGCAACCTCCAGCTCTTTGGCTTAGGCGATTCTCTTGCCTCAGCCTCCCAAGTAGCTGGGACTACCGGCACCCCACAACGCCTGGCTATTTTTTTGTTGCAGTTTGGCTGGGACTGTGTTTGACCCTGCCACCCTCAGTTTATGGGGCCAGCACCCTATTCACTGAGCCACAGGCACTGCCCAAAGACCAAGTTTCTAAGGACAAAGCTTTCTAGACAATGGCTGATTCCTCTAGGCCTCAGTCCTCTGAACTTTTCTGGTTTTGGTCCCAGGGCTCTGGGCTCCCATGGAATGTTCCAGATGTGAAAACATTCTCACAGACACCATTATTCTGGTCACTGACCCTCTCATCTACTGACTTTCCAGGGTATGAGCACCTCCAAACCTTCTCAGTCCTGCCTCCACCTGCTCTATTTCCCCTAGCCTTGCAGGATTGACCTCTGAGCACTACCCTCTTTTCAGCTGGTGGAGTTCTCAGTCTTTGTGGAACTGCCGGAGGCACCTGTTTGTACACCAGTCAGCACTGCCCAAGCCCCAGAGTGCCTCCCTTGAGAGTGTGGCAGATCCTGCAGCAAATTCCTGAGAAAAAGGGGTGGTCTGCAAGAGCTGTGTAATTTTGGGGCCCTTACGATGCTGTCAAGTTCTGCTAGACCTAAACTGAGGCCCAAGTGGTGAGGAGGCAGGGGCAGCAACAGTAGCGGTGCCTTCTGTGGAGTAAGCAGCCAGTACAACAGCCTGGAGCACGTGACCCTCATTTCTTCCTCCACAGTTGCTTCTTTGGCAAGCAGGTGGTGGAAAAAGTAGATACAAAATGGGTTTAGCGGGCGGCGCCTGTGGCTCAAAGGAATAGGGTGCCAGCCCCATATGCCAGAGGTGGCGGGTTCAAACCCAGCCCTGGCCAAAAACTGCCAAAAAAAAAAAAAAAACGGATTTAGCTGGAGGATAAGAGATTTACTACCCTATGCGCGGCTACCTAATAAAATTCTTTTTTTTTTGGAGACAGAGTCTCACTTTGTCACCTTCCATTGAGTGCTGTAGTGTCATAGCTCACAGCAACCTCAAACTCTTAGGCTCAAGTGATTCTTTTGCTTCAGCCTCCCAAGTAGCTGGGGCTACAGGTGCCTGGTTATTTTTAGAGATAGGGTCTTGCTCTCACTCAGGCTGGTCTCAAACCTGTGAGGCAATCCACCCCCCTCAGCCTTCCAGAGTGCTAGGATATAGGCTTGAGCCACTGTGCCTAGCACCCTAATGAAATTCTTGCACAAGTTGTGGCAGCTGCCAAGAGATACATGATGATACATCCTGGAGAACATCACTATCCTCTAGGTTTTAACAGAGACATTCAAGAATTGCTCTTCTACACTGCCTATGTCTTCAAGATCTCCACCAGTGAGTGTGGAGCACAGCACCACATTTGCCACCTAGTCAGACACTATAGGGAGACCCCAAAACTGGCCTGTTCCTGGAATATCCTCCTCTCAGGAAGGACTTTTCAACTGTCCTCATGCTTTTTATTTATTTTATTTATTTTGAGACAAGAGTCTTGCTCTTTTGTTCCGGGTAGAATATAGTTGTGTCAGCATAGCTCACTGCAACCTCAAACTCCTGAACTCAAGCAATACACCGGCCTTAGCCTCCAAGTAGCTGCAACTACCAGCACATGCCACAATGCCCAGCTAACTTTTCTATTTTTGGTAGGATGATGTCTTGCTCAGACTGGTCTCAAACTTCTGAGCTCAAGTGAGTGCTAGGATTACAGGCATAAGCTACTCCCAGAGTGCTAGAATTACAGGGATGAGCTACTGTGTCCAACCTCCTCAAGCTTCTTATTTGGAGAAGGGTCCATGATGTAAAGGGGAGTCCTAAGCAACTGGAACTATCCCAGTTGAAGGGGATGCCAAAACTTTGTTGATGAGCTGAACAAGCTAAGACTGAAGAAAAGACAGACTTCAATATTGGGACATCACGGGGGTGTCTGAAAGGTTAGATTACTCTAGAGCATCAGGGATTGGGGACAGGAGTGAGACAACCCCCAGGTACAATACTTACTTCCCTGCCTCTGACAGAACCCTCACCCCTGCACTCTTCTGCATATTTTGGACAGTCCTAGTTATACATTGGGTTGTCCTCATTCCTGTTTTGCAGCCACTGCCCCCTGCCCAAAGATTTCTCATTCTCTGTACCACCTTCACCGTATGATCTGTGATATCACAGATAGATTATGTGTAGGAGCAGAGCTAGGTGGGCCCTGGAAATACATATTTTTTAGTATAAAGAGATGTAAAAAAAGAATGTCCACTTCTTCCACCTTTGTTTATTTTATTTTTTTAAAAACTGTTTATTTTTTAGAGATGGGGCTCTCTGTTGCCTAGGCTGAACTTGAACTCCTAGGTTCAAACTCCTCATGCTTCAGCTTCCTATGTAGCTGGGATTATAGGTATATACTACGACACCTTAGAATGCCAATTTTATTTAAATAACAGGCTGGATGCAGTGGCCCATACCTGTAATCCCAGATGCTCAGGAGGCTGAAGAGGGAGCTCACTAGAGCCCATGAGTTCAAGGTTGTAGTGAGCTATGATAGTGCCACTATACTCCAGCCTAGATGACAGAGCAAGACCCTATCTCTAATTGGCATAAGAACAAAAGCCACTGTTTATGCTGTATGTGTATGTTTTATTGTTTATTTGGATGACCGAAAGGTTAGGATATCCAGCTTTTTTTTTTTTTTTTTGAGACAGAGTCTTACTATGTCGCCTTTGGTAGAGTGCTGTGGCATCACAGCTCACAGCAACCTCAAACTCTTGGGCTTAAGCTATTTTCTTGCCTCAGCCACCCAAGTAGCTCTAGTGTATGTGGCCGGCTCCCTAACCATTGAGCTACGAGTGCTGAGCCTTTTTGTTTGTTTCTTTCTTTTTTGAGACAGAGTCTCAAAATGTCACCCTGGATAGAGTGCTATGGCATCAAAGCTCACAGCAACCTTCAATTCTTGCATTCAAGCAGTCCTCTTGCCTCAGATTTTCTATTTTTAGTAGAGACAGGGTCTTGCTCTTACTCAGGCTGGTCTCAAACTCATGAGCTCAAGCAATCCACCTGTCTCAGCCTCCCAGAGTGCTAGGATCACAGATGTGAGCCACTATGCCTGGCTCGGATATCCAACTCTTTTTGTTTGTTTGTTTGTTTTGAGGCAGAGTCTTTTTATGTCACCCTCAGTAGAAAACCATAGTGACACAACTCACAGCAACCTCAAAATCCTGCACTCAAGCGATTCTCTTGCCTCAGCCCCGCAAGTAGCTGGGACTACAGGCGCCCGCCACAATGCCCAGCTATTTTTTGTTGCAGTTGTCATTGTTTTGCTGGCCCAGGCCAGGTTCGAACCTGCCAGTCTCATGTTTGTGGCTGGTGCAGTAACCAGTGAGCTATGGATGCCAAGCCAGTATCCAGCTCTTTTTTAATGCAATTCTTTAATGAAATACCCAGATTACTGACCTGTATATTTGCATATTTAAATTATAGCCAAAGGGATGAGATATACTAACTGCTGGGTTTGACATGTCTCTAAGGCTCACTAGGGAAGACTCAAATTCTGCAAGTGTCTTGAGCTGTGGGTTGTGGGGTGTTTTTTTTTTTTTTTAACATCTCTGTTTAATTAGCCAACATCTGTTTTTTTCCTTCCTTTCTGGGACTTCTGAAATGTTCTGATCTACTGATGGCAGTCTTTCATTTTTATGCTATTATGCTTTATCCTGTTGTTTTATTATAAGATACATTTTCTGTAATAATGGGGCTTTGACAAGGGTAGACAGATGTTAATATGTTAGTCTACCTCTTAAACTGGAAAACAAAGCTTAAGGATCTTCAAATTAATTCCTAAAACAGAAGATAAGTTGTTTTTATATCCTTGGATGAAAAGTGATAAAAAAAATATAGTTCTTCTTTTTTTTGAGACTGAGTCTTACTCTGCCTAGAGTCCCATACAGCAACCTCAGACTCTTGGGCCTCTTGCCTCAACCTTCCCAACACCTGAAACTACAGTGCCCACCACAACCCCTGGCTAATTTTTCTATTTTTAGTAGAGATGGAGTCTCGTTCTTGTTCAGCCTGGTCTTAAACTCCTGAACTCAAGCAATCCACCCTCCTCAGCATCCCAAAGTGCTAAGATTACAATCATAAGCTACCACACCTGGCTAGCAATGTACTTCTTACTTGCTTGGTTTAAAAATGTAGCAGTATATTTTGGGCTATCCATAAGAAATAAGAGTGACACCCGAGCTGTGAAACTAGATCCTTAATTTTTATTTAATTTAATTTTATTTATTTATTTATTTTGAGAGACAGTGTTTCACTGTGTTGCCCAGGATTGAGTGCAGTGGCTGTTCAGTCCTGATCATGGTATACATTAGCCTCAAACTTCTGAGCTCAGGCAGTCCTTCTACTTTGGCTTCCCTAGTAGCTGAAAGTAGAGGCTCACACCAGCAGCTAGATCTATCTTTTTATTTTAGAAGCCTAACTATTCACGTAGAGTTGTTTTCTGAGAGATCATGGGACACAGGTAAGGCTGTTTCCCTCCAATTCTTCTGTAAAAATTTGGAAACTTAAGATGAAGCACAGTGTAAGAAAAAAACTTTTTTTGAAGAAATCTTTTCTTGTTTGGCTACAAAGTAGAATTCCATTCCTAACCTTCATCAGTATCTTATTAAGGAAGAAAAGTGATCTTAGAATATTTGATAGATTCAACACATGCCCCTCAGAAGATGTGGTTTAAAATGATGATGGTTGACCATAACCATTCATTACCTTACATGCATGTCTAAGGCATTCAGATGAAGTACTAGCTCTTCTTTGTTCCCTTAGAAGCTGTATTAGGATTTTATAAGAAAAAGCCCATTTATATTGGCTTAATCATTTAGACAAATCATCGATTCAAATCAAAAAGCCTAGAGGATAGTCAAGCTTCCGGGTTTGTGTACTCCATCAGCTCAGGGATATTATAAGAACCCAGTTTCTTTTATTATTATTATTATTATTAAATCATAGCTGTGTACATTAATGCAATCATGCACCATACACTGGTTTTATAGACCATTTGACATATTTTCATCACACTGGTTAACATAGCCTTCCTGGCATTTTCTTAGTTATTGTGTTAAGACATTTATATTCTACATTTACTAAGTTTCACATGTACCCTTGTAAGATGCACCTTAGGTGTGATCCCACCAATCACCCTCCCTCCACCCATCCTTCCTTCTCCCCTCCCCTCCCGCTCCCCCTTCCCCATATTCTTAGGTTATAACTGAGTTATAGCTTTCATATGAAAGCTATAAATTAGTTTCATAGGATGGCTGAGTACATGGGATACTTTTTCTTCCATTCTTGAGATACTTTGCTAAGAAGAATATGTTCCAGCTCCATCCATGTAAACATGAAAGAGGTAAAGTCTCCATCTTTCTTTAAGGCTGCATAATATTCCATGGTGTACATATACCACAATTTATTAATCTTCCATGACTTAGCAATTATGAATTGGGCTGCAATAAACATTCTGGTACAAATATCTTCGTTATAATGTGATTTTTGGTCTTATGGGTATATACCTAGTAGAGGAATTATAGGATTGAATGGCAGGTCTATTTTTAGATCTCTAAGTGTTCTCTAAACATCTTTCCAAAAGGAATTTATTAATTTGCATTCCCACCAGCAGTGTAGAAGTGTTCCCTATTCTCCACATCCACGCCAACATCTCTGGTCTTGGGATTTTGTGATATGGACTAATCTTACTGGAGTTAGATGATATCTCAAAGTAGTTTTGATTTGCATTTCTCTGATGATTAAGGATGATGAGCATTTTTTCATAGGTCTGTAAGCCGTGCACCTGTCTTCTTTAGAGAGGTTTCTCTTCAAGTCCCTTGCCCAGCCTGAGATGGGATCACTTGCTCTTTTCTTGCTAATACATTTGAGTTCTCTGTGGATTCTGGTTATTAAACCTTTGTCAGAGTCATAACCTGCAAATATCTTCTCCCATTCTGAGGGCTGTCTGCTTGCTTTACTTACTGTGTTCTTGGCTGTGCAGAAGCTTTTTAGTTTGATAAGGTCCCAGTAGTGTATTTTTGAAGCTGCTTCAATTGCCCAGGGGGTCCTCCTCATAAAATATTGACCCAGACTGATTTCTTCAAGAGTTTACCCTGCACTTTCTTCTAGTATTTTTATAGTTTCATGTCTTAAGTTTAAATCTTTAATCCAGTGAGAGTCTATCTTAGTTAATGGTGAAAGGTGTGGGTCCAGTTTCAGTCTTCTACAGGTCACCAGCCAGTTCACCCAGCACCATTTGTTAAATAGGGAATCTTTTTCCCCCACTGAATGTTTTAAATTGGCTTGTCAAAGATCAAATAACAGTAAGTAGCTGGATTCATCTCTTGGTTCTCTATTCTGTTCGATACATCTACCTCTCTGTTTTTGTGCCAGTACCATGCTGTTTTAATCACTATCGATTTATAGTATAGTCTGAAGTCTGGTAGCATGATTCTTCCTGCTTTGTTTTTATTTCTGAGTAATGTCTTAGCTACTCGAGGTTTTTTCTGATTCCATATAAAACAAAGTATTATTTTTTTCAAGATCTTTAAAGTATGACAGTGGAGCTTTAATAGGGATTGTATTAAAATTTTATATTGCTTTGGGTAGTATGGACATTTTAACAATGTTGATTCTTCCCAGCCATGAGCATGGTATGTTTTTTCCATTTGTTAACATTTTCAGCTATTTGTTTTCTTAGAGTTTCATAGTTCTCTTTATAGAGATCTTTCACGTCCTTTGTTAGATAAACTCCCAAATAGTTCATCTTCTTTGGCACTACTGGGAACAGAATAGAGTCCTTGACTGTTTTTTCAGCTGGATTACTGTTGGTATATATAAAGGCTACCGATTTATGGATGTTGATTTTGTAACCTGAGACACTGCTATATTCCTTGATCACTTCTAAGAGTTTTTTAGTAGAATCCCTGGTATTTTCCAGATATACAATCATATCATCTGTGAAGAGTGAAAGTTTGATCTCTTCTGACCCTATATGGATACTCTTGATCGCCTTTTCTTCCCTAATTGCGGTGGCTAAAACTTCCATTACAATGTTAAAAAGCAGTGGAGACAATGGGCAACCTTGCCTTGTTCCTGATCTGAGTGGAAATGATTTCAATTTAACGCCATTCAATAGGATATTGGCTGTGGGTTTGCTGTAGATGGCCTGTATCAGTTTAAGAAATGTCCCTTCTATACCAATTTTCTTAAGTGTTCTGATCATGAAGGGATGCTGGATGTTATCAAAAGCTTTTTCTGCATCAATTGAGAGAATCATATGGTCTTTGTTTTTTACTTTGTTTATGTGCTGAATTATATTTATAGATTTATGTATATTGAACCAGCCTTGAGACCCTGGGATAAAACCGACTTGGTCATGATGTATAATTTGTTTGATGTATTGCTGGATTCTGTTTGTTAGGATCAAGAACCCAGTTTCTTTGTATCTGTCTGTTTTACCTTCTGTGGTGTTGACTTAATCCTGAAACTAGCTCTCTTTTTAGATACAACATGCCTACCACTGCTCCCAGAGACACATGCTTTTACTTCCAGAAAGAAAGGGAGATCACCTTACCACCAAGCACCTAACAACCAGAGCCCAAGACTTTATTTTGATTGGACCATCTGAGACCCCATGTCCCCCTTGACCCAATCACTATAACAGGAACATGCCATTTACAGATAGCCATAGGTCTGGGTTAAGTTCTCATTCTTCTAAATGTAACCAAATCTGCTGATTTGTATATAACAATCAAGGACCACCCCTATATCCTGGGGCTGAAGTTAGGAAGCTGAGGTTGGGAGAGAGGATGAACATTCATCCCACTTAAACGCAAAACTGCTACTTAATGGTGGAGAGGTAAATGGTTTCTGGGAATGGAAGAACAAAGTCTGTTACAGCACCACCACCATACTGACCACATTCTTGCATCTGCAGGCTCTTCGCAAGAGAAGATAGCAAGCACATTGTACAGATAGTGGGACTGCGAGAACTTCAGGTGGATAGTGTGGAGCTCCTCTTAGAGGTAAATAATTCTTCCTTCTTTATTATCCTACTATAGCAGTTTTAAGTACAGGGAAAGAACTTATTTTACTCCCAGCAAGCATAATTGAATTAGATTTAGGTAAAGAGCAATGACAAGCATACCACTCCACATTTGTAAAATTTGAGGCCTCTTCTGAGAGGATAGCTTATTTCTCTATAGGATCAATGTCCCAATGCCATGATAGTAAGAGGTAGGACACTTAGGAGAACCTAATGCATGGAAAGATACTTTGGGGCCAGTTTCAAAGCCTGCTAATGTGTTTCTCTATGGCAGTGGGCTCTGTGAAAAGCAGCTGGAGACAAATATTCTTATTTTAAATAACATGTTTAATAAGTAGTGTTATCACATGGGTTCAAAATTCAAAAGGTTCTGTGAAACTACCACCTTCCATTTCTCTTTCCTGAGGCAACTAATTTTTATTAATTTTGTGTGTATCCTTCCAAAGAAATTTTAAATTTTTATTAAAAGTTATGCCTTTATCATAATAAAAGCAATACTTATTATCAAATGTAAACATTACAGAAATTATGTAAGAACATAGAAAATAAGTTCCCTTTTACATACAGGTTTTGCCCCCTACTTCCACTGAAATATTCACTATCAACAGTTTTTTAGAGTATTTAGGTTATTTTCCCTATTCTAGGCATTTATTAACATATACAAATATATTTCTAGTAAACTTTCCCAGTGGTCCTTGACTCTGGCTTTATATTAGATTGTTCAGAGCCTTTTCTTCTTTACTTAATAGTATAAAATACTTGAACCTTTTTTATTGTGAAAAAGTACTATACAAAAAATTGCAAAAGACTTAAATGTGTACAGCATCCTTGCAATCAACTACTCCGATCAAGAAGCAGAACACTGTAGCACTCCACAAACCCCTGTGTGACTTTCCAATAACACCCCCCTATTATCCTGACTTTTATGCTAATTACTTTCTGGTTCTTTATAGTTTTACCATCTATATATTCATTTCTAAATCATATAAGTTAGTTTTCAACTGTTTTTGAACTTTGAGCTTTTGTGTCTTGCTTCTTTTGCTCATTATTATGCTTTTTCTTTTCTTTTTTTGAGACAGGGTCTCACTTTGGTCGCCCAGGCTGAAGTACCTTGGCATAATCATAGCTCACTGCAGCCTTGAACTCCTGGGATTAATCATTCCTCCCCCTCAACCTCCTAAGTAGATAGGACTACAGGCATGCACCACCACACCCAGCTAATTTTATTTTATTTTATTGTAGAAATAGGGTCTCACTGTGTGCCCAGGCTGGTCTCGAACTCCTGGCCGCAAATGATCCTCTCACCTCAGTCTCCCAAAGCACTGGGGTTATAGGCATGAGCTACTGGGCTCAGACAATATTATACTTTTGAGTTCTTTTTTTGTTTTTGCATATGGTTGCAATTTTGTCCATTTTTATTGCCATGTAGTGTCTTCATCATAGGACTATACCACAGTTTATCCATTCTCCTATTAATGAGCAATTGGAGTTATTCTGAGCAATGCATCTGTGAGTGTCCTTATCTATACACAGGTTCTCTAGGATATATACCTAGTTATGAAACAATTGGATCAGAGGACATGGATATTTTCAACTTCACTAAATTATGCCAACTATTTTCCAAAGCAGTGTACATTCATTACTACAAGCAGTATATGGATAATCCCATTGCTGTTCATCCTTGCCAACAGTTTCTTTCTCTCTTTTTTTTTTTTCTTAGAGGCAAGGTTGTCTTGCTCTGTCATCCAGGCTGGAGTGCAGTGGTACAATCATAGTTCACTGCAGTCTTGTTTGAACTCCTCGGCTCAAATGATCTTCCCACCTCAACCTCCTGAGTAGGTGGGACTAAATGTGCATGCCACTGATATATATATATATATATATATTTTTTTTTTTTTTTTTTTTAGAAATGGGATGGGGTCTTTTGTTATGTTGCCCAGGCTGTTCTCAAATTTCTGGCCTCAAATAAACCACCTACCTCAGTCTCTCTGTCATGGGGATTATAGGCATGAACTACCTTGTCCAATTCTTATACAAAGGTTTTTGTGGCTTAGCGCCCAGAGCTCAGTGATTCAGGCACCAGCCACATACACTGTAGCTGGCAGGTTCAATCTCGGGCCTGCTAAACAACAATGACAACTGCCACCAAAAAATAGCTGGGCGTTGTGTCTGGGCACCTATAGTCTCAGCTACACGGGAGGCTGAGGCAAGAGAATTGCTTAAGCCCAACAGTTTGAGGTTGCAGTGAGATGTGATGCCACAGCACTCTACCAAGGGTGACATAATGAGACTCTGTCTCAAATTAAAAAAAAAAAATGATTTTTGTGTGGACAAATGTTTTCAGCTTTCTTGGGTATATACTAGGAGTGGAATTGCTGGGTCATACTTTTTGAGGAACTTCCATACTGTTTTCCAGAGTTTTGTTTTGTTTTATTTTGTTTTTGTTTTTGAGACAGAGTCTCACTTTGTCACCCTTGGTAGAGTACCCTGTCATCACAGCTCACAGCAACCTCAAACTCGTGGGCTCAAGAGATTCTCTCGCCTCAGTATCTCAAGTAGCTGGGAATATAGGTGCCCACCACAATGCCCGGCTGTTTTCCAAAGTTATTGTATCATTTTGTACTCCCACCAGCAACATATGAAGATAGGTTTTATATTAAAATCTCCACCAGGAGATTCTGAGGTGCAGCCATCATAATTATTCTTCTAATTCATTCAGCAAGCCTAGCTGGAGTAAATTAGGGGAGAAGAGTAGGAGGACAGGCCAGGTTCTTGAAAAGATTTACCTTTAGTACAGCTTCTTAGGACACCTCTCCAGGGAGAAATGTCTGAGCCCTCTACCAAGCTCAAGGTACTAGAAACAGTCAGGTTTGGCGTTGTAGAAATGCTTCCAATGAGTGCCAAAGTTAAAAGTCTCTCTATGATTTTGCCTGCCTTGATTTTGCCTGCCTTCTAACTATGTTCTAATAATAATTGCAAATATTTAGCAAGCACTTGCTATCTATCAAAAGTTTTTAATCTTTGTAAAATCATAATGTAAATGTTATAAAGTTCATCTTACAGCTGAGAGAACTGAGGCTAAAATTAACTGATAACCAAGGATCACATAACTAATGGCTGGCCGAACAGGAATCCAGCTCAGATTAATTTTACTCTGAGGTCCTTTTCACTACCTATCGTATACAGTTAGAAATCAGCTTTTCTTAAGAAAGTAAAAGACACTCACTTAATTAATATGTTTATGACTATATTCTATGATCGTTTTCTTAAAATTAGGTATTTAAAAAGCCATGACAGGGTTTGTGGGAAATTTTGTTGCATTTTCAAAATTAAGAGTTGGGACTAAATGGCATGGTGGCCCACCATTGGTATGTGTCTTTTTATAACAGTTTATTTTTCCTGGGACAAATATAGTAAGTAAATTTTCTTAAAGGCTAAAACATCATATTTCTGTGATTATCAGATTCCTGGGCCTTGGAATCCAAAACCTGATGAGAGCACCTGAATATGTCTATTTTAGGGGATTACCTAAGTAAGAGCTTTTTTCTAGTGATTGCAAAGACAGACACAGAATAGAAGTGTGTGGGATATGTTAAAGAGGCTTCCCCGAAGCTGTAATCATTTATATGCTGTATAGTACCCTCCACTATGGAGTCCTAAGGAAATTGTTTCTCACACTCCTGTTCCAGGTATTCCTCTTGCCCCCTCTTCCTCCAGCCATTTCTCTGTTTGGCCAGGAGTCTAGTCCTCAGGATTTCTTTGTTCTTGGAGATTAAACCAATTAAATGGAAAAGGAGCAAACATCAGGAGAAATCTTTTTTCTTTGCCTATGGACCATTAGTGTGCGAATGAGCAGTCTGGTGTCAAATCAACCCCTCTGTCCCAGAAGAGTTTGTGGCACTGTTCTAAAGTGTGGTTTCTAAGAAAAGCAGAAAATAGTTTCTTATTAGTCACCACTGACTCTCAGACTGCAGTACATGTGGTATTCTATAAGCAGGAAGCCAGCTGAGATCAAGGTGGAAAGTTGATATAAATTATGGAGATCTGACAAAGTTACCCTCATAAACATTTATTGACTCGAAACAATAGTACTTGCTAACTCAGGTGTTATACTTTCACTCTCTGTCAGGTATCAGTGTTCATACCACTCAGGTGTCACCCATGTATCTGCTCAAGTGTCACCTTCAGGCATTTACTCTCTCAGATCACTCTTGGGCTCACTTAGGCATGGCTACTTATCAGGCAATTAATGGGCATTTTTTCAGTTTCAGAGTTTCACAGGCTTTTAAGTCTTTCCAGTAGTCATTTTATGTAATCATAAGTATTCATTCCCAAGACTTCTGATAAACTTTTTTTTTTTTTTTTTTTTTTGAGACAAGATCTCACTCTATTGCCAGAGTGGAGTACAATAGTGTCATCACAGCTCACTGCAGCCTTGAATTCCCAGGTCCAAGCAATCCTCCCACAGCTCCTGAATAGCTGGGAACACAAGCACATGCCACCATGCCTGGCTAATTTTTCTAATTTTTGTAAAGATGGGGTCTTGCCATTGGCCAGGCTGGTCTTCTTTTTTTTTTTTTTTTTTTTTGTAGAGACAGAGTCTCACTTTATGGCCCTCGGTAGAGTGCCGTGGCCTCACACAGCTCACAGCAACCTCCAACTCCTGGGCTTAAGTGATTCTCTTGCCTCAGCCTCCCGAGTAGCTGGGACTACAGGCGCCCGCCACAACGCCTGGCTATTTTTTTTTTTTGGTTGCAGTTTGGCCGGGGCCGGGTCTGAACCCGCCACCCTCGGTATATGGGGCCGGCGCCTTACTGAGCCACAGGCGCCGCCCAAATTTTGTCATAATCTTTTTTTTTTTTGGCCAGGGATGGGTTTGAACCCGCCACCTCCGGCATATGGGACCGGCGCCCTACTCCTTGAGCCACAGGCGCCGCCCGGCCAGGCTGGTCTTAAACTACTGGGGTCAAGTGATCCTCCCACATCAGCTTCTCTGAGTGCTAGGATTATAAGTATGAGCTACTGCACCCAGCTTGATAAACTTTTTCATGTTTTATCCCTGCCTTCACTGAAATTGGTAACAGAAGCCAGCACTAGAACTTCCCCTAGATGAGCTTTAGTTGTACGTAGATAGTAGAGACTTTATCTATACACAGTGCTGTACCACTGAAGTGCTCATGGCCCTTTGGTATTTGTGCAGGAAAGGTTAATGATTAAGCCTTACAACCAGATGGAGCTAGGTGCCAGTGCCATGTATCCTTGATCATATCCTTTATCTTTCTGAGCCTAAAACATGTAGATGACAATGGATGATTGGACTAAATGGCAGAAAGAAGGAAATGAGATAACATACATAAAATTCTTATGATTGCTCACAATCACACGTCACTTACATTATAAGTCCCTGAATGTTCCTAGTTCCACAGAATTCAGCAGTTTACTTCCTATTGTAGCAGGTGCCTATTTCACTACTTACATAACATGTTCTCTTTAAAGAATCTAGATTTAGCTGGGTATGGTGGCTCACACCTGTAATCGCAGTGCTTTGGAAGGCAGAGGCCAAGAGTTTGAGACTAGCCTGTGCAAATATAGCAAGACCCTGTCTCTTCATAAAATAGAAAAATTAGCTGGCTGTTGTGACATGCATCTACAGTCCTTGCTACTAAGAAGGCTGAATTAGGAGGATCACTAGAGCCCAAGAATTTGAGATTGCAGTGAGCCATGACACCACTATACTGTAACTCAGCAACATAGTAAGACAAGAAAAGAAATGAAGGCCAGGTGTGGTGGCTCACACCTGTAATCCTAGCACTCTGGGAGACCGAGGCTGATGGGATAGCCTGAGCAAAAGAGAGACCCCGTCTCTAAAAATAGCCAGGCATTGTAGCAGGCAACTATAGTCCCAGCTACTCAGGAAGGCTGAGGCAAGAGAATCGCTTGAGCCAAAGAATTTGGGGTTGCTGTGAGCTATGATGATGCCACAGCACTGTATCCAGAGCAACAGAGTAAGATTCTGTTACTCCCGCCAGGGCCGGGATGGGTAGGGGGAGTATTTAGATTTAGATTTAGAAGCTATGATGATGCCACAGCACTGTATCCAGAGCAACAGAGTAAGATTCTGTTATTCCCGCCAGGGCTGGGATGGGTAGGGGGAGTATTTAGATTTAGAAACTTGCCTGGGCAGCGTCCATAGCTCAGTGGGTAGGGCACCGGCTACATACACCAAGGCTGTTGGGTTCAAACCCGGCCTGGGCCTGCTAAACAACAATGACAACTGCAACAATAACAACAAAAATAGCCTGGCATTGTGGCAGGCACCTGTAGTCCCAGCTACTTGGGAGGCTGAGGCAAGAGAATCGCTTGAGCCCAAGAGTTTGTACTTGCTGTGAGCGATAATGCTACTGCACTCCACTGAAGGTGACTTAGTGAGACTCTATCTCCAAAAAAAAAGAAAGAAAGAAAAGAAACTTGCCCAATAAAATTTAGTTAAGGAAGGAGTTAGAGGAAAAGGAAAATGTATAAACAAGAAAATCTACATTTCTCATAATCCCAGAGTTAATAAGATGCTGGTACATTTCTTTTTAGGGTTTTAAGTTTCTCATAGCTCTTCTGCCTTTTTTTTTTTTTTTTTTTTGTCTTTTTCAAACCGCATGAAAGATAGGGGTGGTCTAAACCTTTACATTTTTATAAGCAAAGCCTTCCTCTGCTTGTTACTTTATATCCAATTGTTGAAGTTTGGCTCTGTCAACTTTTAGATTTGTAATTTGAAAACTGTGGCTATGTACAATATGATATAAATAAATTAAAATTGTGAGAGACTGGGGAAAAATGAGATAGGACTTCCTTACCTTTAGTGGAAACCATGTGGACTTTGGTTGGATTCAAACATACTGGATATGGAATTTGGCTCTGCCCACAACAGCTATTTTACTATGAGCAAATCAACCTCTGACTTTATTCCTCAGCTATAAATTGGGGATAATAATCAGATTCACCTCACGTTAAGTTGTTCTGAGGATTCTATTAAATAATATTTTTAAAGTTGTTTGCCTTTTTGATTCTCAGTAAACACTCCTCCCCCATCCAAAATCAGGGCAGCATGTTCCTATATGGCTGTGTAGGCCAATCCTCAGGCTGCACTGCCTCTCCCTGATCCCCTGTAGCCAGAGGAGCCACAGGTAATCTTTTGGGAGTCAGGGAAAATTGGTCTCAAGGGGAATCATGGGCTCATGGTAATCACAATAACTCATCACTTCCATGTTCCTACACTTAGACCTGGCTGCCTTTATAACTGCATCCTGGTAGAACAGGTGGATGTGATTAGTCATTCCATGGTGCATATTTCTGTCCTTTGCCTCAGTTACTAAGACAGATGGGTAGTATGAGACCTTGCTTGGAGCCAAGTTATGCCTTGGGGAGTTTAGTTAGACTAAATCCATCAAAGATACTAAAAAAGAACATATGAGATCAAGAAGTAAATTAGCTCTTCAGCTATTGAATGTTCTCCCATGAGATTAATATTCCACATTATTGTCATTGGCATTGGGTACTTACTCTGTATGATTTAGTGTTTGGGCAGCTATTCCACCTGGACAAAAAAAGCCTATAGTACACTGACAAAATTATATGCCTGGTCTTTACTGCTCTTTGCCAAATCATAGGAGCTAGGGGGCTTTGTTTTCTCTTTGAAGAAGTCATCCTGTGGATTTTATTTTCAGGTAATCATAAAGGGCAGCAAGGAACGCAGCACTGGGGCCACTGGAGTTAATGCAGACTCCTCTCGCTCCCATGCTATCATCCAAATTCAGATCAAAGATTCAGTCAAGAGGACATTTGGCAGGTAAGCTGGAAATATACAGGGAATTGTATTATCTGATTTTTCTTATTTTGATTTTGAAATATGTGTTATCAACAACAGAACATCATGCCACCAAGGAGTTCTTCATTTCAGCAACACAGAGTACGATTGTTAGCTCTGAAATAAATCACTGTACTAAAGTGCCATCAGTTGATTAACCACGAAGTAATGACCTATTGTTGGTCAATCGTAAGTTATTAAAAGGGACATTGATTGCTTCTAACGTAAAATATAGTTTTAGCATAGAAACAGCAGGGAAGGTATCTCAGAGAGCTACAGACCAGAAAAAAAAGGCAAAGGGATTAATCCATTCTTGAAAGAAGCCATAAGACAATTGGATTCATTCATTGCTTCTCTGGTGCTATCTTAGCAAACTTTGCCACTGATGGATGAGCCTATCTCACCTCTGAGTAATGAGTCTTTTTTTCCCCCTTTCTTTTATCTTTCTTTTTGTCTTTATCTGTTTTCTTTTCTTTTCTTTTTTTTTTTCCTGGAAAGCCGCTTACAGAAGTTTCTATTTAATTATCTAAGTCGTCACCTAAGTGATTTGGATTTACAATCACTTAGGTGATTTAGCTTTTGGAAAGAATGTTTTATTAATTTCAGTCATACTTTCTCACAATCGATTAAAACCAATGGAAGTGTCTAAGTGAACAGTGCTAGCAGCAGCTAACAAATCAAAATCTAGTGATAGTTTTGGAAAGCCAACAGTAATTTCTTTCTGAGGATGGGCCAATGTTAGTTTCTTCCTGAGGTCACAAAGTGCTGACTGATGTAAAAATAAACAAAGCCTCAAAAAAGTCATTTCTGCTTTGTCTTTTGCTTAGGATCTCTTTTATTGACTTGGCTGGCAGTGAAAGAGCAGCAGATGCCAGGGACTCAGACAGACAGACAAAGATGGAAGGTGCAGAAATAAACCAGAGTCTTCTAGCTGTAAGTTGTTCAAAATCTTTAATCTAAAAATCCTTCTTGAGAGATTTTGCCCTTTACATGTAGCAGAGTGGGTGAGGATGAGGTGGAATCAGCAGAGCAGCAGGATTATCTAGCAATGGAATTCCAGGGTTGGACATAGAGGCTGCAGTGATTCTGGGCAACTTTTTTTTTTTTTTTTTTTTTTTGGTTTTTGGCCGGGGTAGGTTTGAACCTGCCACCTCTGGCATATGGGACCGGCACCCTACTCCTTGAGGCACAGGTGCCACCCTCTGGGCAACTCTTCTTTCCCTGCCTTCTCATCTTCTAGTCAATCCCTGCCAATTAGGAATAAGTGATTTCTACAGTTGCTGAAAGGTAAGCTTTCAAAAATTACAGTAAGCAGAAAATAAGCTTTTTCCCTCTCTCCCAGTTTTAAAATTATATTAATTTTTCAAACATACAAAAGTAGAACACAGTGTAATAACCTCCTGTATACCTGTCACCCAGATTCAGCAGTTATCCCCCTGGTTGGATTATTTTAAAGAAAATTTTGGTCATCATGTCATTTCTTCCATAAATATTTTCATTATATATCTCAAAGACTCTTATTGTTTGTTTGAGACAGAGTCTTACTCGGTCACCCTTGGTAGAGTGCTGTGGCGTCACAGCTCACAGCAACCTCAAACTCTTGGACTCAAGCGATTCTCTTACCTCAGCCTCCCAGGTAGCTGGGACCACAGGCACCTGCCACAATGCCTGGCTATTTTTTGTTGCAATTGTCATTGTTGTTTAGTTGGCCTGGGCCGGGTTCAAACCTTGATGGATGTGGCTGGCGCCGTAACCACTGTGCTATGGGTGCTGAGCCAAGACTCTTATTTTTTAATGTAACTATAATACTATTATCATACAGGAAGTATTACAATTTCTCCAGTTGTCTTATAAATGTCTTTTTACAGTTAACTTGTTCAAATCAAGATGCAAAAAAGATCCTATGTCAGTTCTTACTTTCTCTTTGAATTTTTTTCTATAACACTGTATTTGTTTCTTTGCATTTTTTTTTTTTTTTTTGGCTGGGGCTGGGTTTGAACCCGCCACCTCCAGCATATGGGGCCGGCGCCCTACTCCTTTGAGCCACAGGCACCGCCCTCACTGTATTTGTTGAAGAAAACTGGGTCACTTGTCCTATAAAATTTCCCACATTTTGGACTTGGCTGACTGCATCCCCATATTGATGTTTAACATATTACTCTATCCTAGAAAGTAGTTAAGATTTATAACTATGCTGTTCAGTATGGTAGCCACTAACCACATGTAGAAATTGAGTCCTTGAATATGGCTAGTCTGAATTGAGATATGCTCTAAGTATAAAATACACACTGGATTTTGAAGCATGTAAAATATCTCATTAATATTTTTTATATTTATACATACTAAAATAATATTTTGGATATATTGAGTTAAATGTATAATGTTAATTTTATCTGTTTTTATTTTTCTTTTAGCATAGCTAATAGAAATTTAAAATTATACATATGGTTTGCATATGTGGCTCACACATTTCTATTGGGACAGCACTGAACTGGAGATTTGATCAGACTTAGATTCTATTTTTTTGGCAAAAATAATTCATAAGTAGTTCTTAGACTTCCTATAGGAAAACATCAGGAGGAGGCCGGGCACCATGGCTCACACCTATAATGCCAGCACTCTGGGAAGCCAAGGCAGGCGCATTGCTTGAGCTTAGGAGTTCGAGACCAGCCTGAGCAAGAGCAAGACCCCATCTCTAAAAGATAGCCAGGTGTAGGCTTGGCGCCCGTAGCATAGGGGTTACAGTGCCAGTCACATACACCGAGGCTGGAGGGTTCAAACCCAGCTTGGGCCAGCTAAACAACAATGACAACTACAACCAAAAAATAGCCAAGCGTTGTGACGGGCACCTGTAGTCCCAGCTACTTGGGAGGCTGAGGCAAGAGAATCGCTTAAGCCCAAGAGTTTGAGGTTACTGTGAGCTGTGATGCCACAGCACTCTACCGAGGGTAACATAGTAAGATTCTCTCTCTCAAAAAAAAAAAAAAAAAAATAGCCAGGCATTGTGGCGAGTGCCTGTAGTTCCCTACTTGGGAGACTGAGGCAAGAGAATTGCTTGAGCCCAAAAAGTTTGAAGTTGCTATGAACTATGACGCCATGGCACTCAAGCCCAGGGTGATTGAGACTTAGATATCTCTTTTTATGATTTTAAGATTGAAAAAAGATTCAAGTGTTATCAGCCTAAATTCTCCATTATAAATTTTCCCATCGGCATTTTTAACCTTAATTAATCTCATCTATATATATTATTTCATTAGAAGTTCTAAAAATGTTAATAGTCTACTTATAATATTCCTTCTGTACTTATTAACTAGAGTTATCCTGAAATACAGTTTGTAAGATAAATGCTTGATTCTTTAACTTTATTCACCAGTTTTCAGAATGAGTTAGTGTCCTTGTTACCACGGCATAGCCCGTGAATTTGTTATTATTGTCTGTTCCTTTTTTTGTATTATTATAAATTTATTATAATCATTATTCCTTTTGCTGCTTAAATTGCACATCTTTGGCTAATAGGTACCTTTGCAAGAATATTCCTATGTCTTGGCCCAACCTTGATAGCTTCCTGCTTTCTGGTATAAGATATTCTAGGCTGTTTTTATACATTTCCTTCCCAGATTTTGAATGAACCATTTCTTCAATGACCCTGGGTTTCTTTTACAGGGAAATTGTATTTAGAGACCTCAGTCTGTAAGCTAGGGATGCTTACTATTACTGGGTTGGTCCTTGCTTCTAGGGCCTTTTCAATGGACAGAACCAGGAAATGAGGTTTTATTTTTTGTTTTGAAAGACAAAATATGAGCAGCTGGGTGCCCCGTAGCTTAGTGATTAGGGTGCCCCGTAGCTTAGTGATTAGGGGGCCAGCCACATGCTCTGAGGCTGGTGGGTTTGAACCTGGCCTGGAGCCAGCTAAAAAACAACGACAACTGCAACAAAAAAATAGCCAGGCGCCTATAGTCCCAGCTACTAGGGAGGCTGAGGCAAGAGAATCGCTTGAGCCCAAGAGTTTGAGGTTGCTGTGAGCTATGACACTACAGCACTCTACCAAGGGTGACAACATGAGACTCTGTCTCAATAAAAAAAAAAAATGAGGGATTCATGGTAATAAATTAATTTAAAATTAAGATTATAGGGTTTTTACTTAACTTTTTAAAATTTACATTTGTCTCCCTTTTCTCTTATGCTAGAAATCTTAGTTCCTAACAATATTAATATAATTTATTTGCTGTATATGTATTTTTTAAATAATGCTAATACTATTTATAATGTGATTAATTCAGTTTAAGTTCTTTTTGTTTTTTGTTTTTACTGTTTTCCTTTTACCATTAGGTTGTATCCCACTAAGGATGAATAGTCATAATATTGTGTTACAGAATAACTTGGAATAAATAATTCTTCTGTGTGTATTTAACCCTGTCAGTTTCACAGTTAAGTTCTCTTGTTCAACTGTGGTTTGGGTTTTAAGAATTGCTATCTGGACAGCACCTGTAGCTCAGTGGGTAGGGGTTTCGGCCACATACAATGAGACTCGTGGGTTCAACCCCAGCCTGGGCCTGCTAAACAACAATGACAGATGCAACAAAAAATAGCTGAGTATTGTGGGGGGTGCCTGTAGTCCCAGATACTTAGGAGGCTAAGGCAAGAGAATCACTTAAGCCCAAGAGTTGGAGTGCGAACTGCAATGCCATGGCACTCTACCCAGGGCAACATAATAAGACTGTCTCAAAAAAAAAAAGGAAGAAGAAGAATTGCTTTCTTTGTTTTCATTTAATTTTGTTTTATAATTATTTAGAACATTTACATGATTTTAAAGTAAAAATTGTAAAACTATCCAAATTTGGAGAAGTCTACTTTCTATCCCTATCCTCTCAACCCTGTTATCTCCCTCATCTTGTAAAACCATTTTTCTACCTTTATATATATTTATCTTCACCTTTTTTCTCAGAAAAAAGCTAGAATACTATAAACATTGTTCTGTACTTTGCTCTTTTTTTCTTAGATAGAATCTTGCTCTGTCACCTGGGCTAGAGTATAGTAGTGTCATCACAACTCACTGCAACCTCAAACTCCTACGCTCATGTGATCCTCCTGCCTCAATGTCCCAAGTAGCTGGGACCACAGACACAGGGAATGCACTACCATAGCAGAATAATTTTTTCTTTTTTTCTTTTTTTTTGCCAAAGGGAAGGGTTTATTTCAAAAAATAGTTGAATACACAAGGAAAAAAGAAAAAAAACATTGATCGGAAAAAATTCTCTTCATTTTACTTGAACATTTTCTGTCACAAAATGAGTCAAAATCAGGGCATAGGTGAAACTTACTAAAGGCAGAATACAAATGTCTACATACAATAACTAAGAAAATGCCACAAAGGCTATGTTGAACAGTTTGAGGAGAATATTTCAGATTGTATATGAAACCAGCACATTGTACCCCTTGATTGCACTAATGTACACAGCTATGATTTAACAATAAAATAAATAAATAAATAAATGAGTCAAAATCAGCTGGTCAAAGCCTACTCAATGAAATACAAAATCCAATTCATACCGCACCTTTTATCAAAGTTCGAAAAGAGAACTACATCAACTTGATCAGCATGTATGAGAAACCTACAGTGAACATCATGCTTAATGGAGAAACATTTAGAATAATCCCACCTCACCCAAGAGGAAGCCAAGGAAGCCACTACAATATTACTGATGCCCTACTTAGCATTTTGAATGTCTTGGACTTTCTCCTTGTTTCTGTCAACCCTCCATGTCTTTTGATTCATCAAATTTTCTGGATCCACTTTTTCCTCAATCTGTTTGAAATGTTATTTCTATCTCAATTCATTAAGTGGTTCCCAGTGGGCACCCACACTTCAATTTAAACATCTTGTCTAGGATTTCATCGTTCTCCCATATTCAGCATCTATAACCCTCAGGACTAAACAGTAACTTTAGTAACCTTTAGCTCCTTCTGGACGCCCCATACCCTGAAGGCCTACAGCAGTCTTCTGGAATTTTAATCCTGGGTCATCCATCTTTCTTCCAGAAACATATTTAGACTTTCTTTTTTTTTTGTGGTTTTTGGCCGGGGCTGGGTTTGAACCTGCCACCTCCGGCATATGGGACCCGTGCCCTACTCCTTGAGCCACAGGCGCCACCCAACATATTTAGACTTTCTAATACAGCTTCCTAATTTCCCTGCTTACTGCTTCTTCTTACAGACACTTTTTCCTCGCAGGTTTTGCTTATTTTGTTTTCTCGTGGCTCAAAAACATCTGTGCTTTCACTGCAGGCAATGGCTCCAGTCAAGCTGCCCTGTGCAGGAAGGGGTTTAGCAGCTTGCGTACTCTAAGTCCTGCGTAGGCCGGTGCTTCAGCTCCAGTGTGGCTGGATTCGGGCTCTTTTTCTCTAGGCCCTTCCTCCCTTCAGGTGGCCTTGTCCTCTCCTGGAACATTTCTTCGGCCACAGAATTCAGAGTAATTTCCCCTCCAGGGTGTGGGGGCATGTACCATTCTGTTCTCACATTCATTGATGCCAACATCTAATGTCAGCCTAATTGTGCTTTCCATTTAGGCCCTATCTCTCAGGCAGCTTCTGGAACTTTCTCTTCACCCTACTTCCTCCTTCCAAATATGTGTTATTGCTGTATCCTGCTCAGGAGTCTGGGAAATCATTAGCTGTTCTCTCTTTGGGTCTTGCTCTCTTCCAAATGTTTACTCCTCTTGGGAGGCTTCTGCAGGATGTGACCGATCTGTCCCACTGTCCATCTCTCTCTGGCCGTATTCTGGGGCTCACTCTGCCCACACGTCTACTTTACTGATTTGCTCCTCAGTCCTTTCCATTCTGTGAGTCAAACCATCAGCATCTTTTGTATACCAGCAGTCCTTATTTTCACCCCAGGGATATCTAACTGGCTTTTTATATCAGTACATGGTGTCTTTCAGGGATATAACAGCATCCCATGTCTCTCTTGAGGATATTAACTACACTCTTTAATACTCTTTTACTGAATTTTCTATTAGTTTTGTTTCCTTGGATATAACTTTTTCCTTTCCTTTCTTTTACTGTGTCTTCTTTTTTCTAAAATGTTTGGTGGTTGTGCAAACAACCTGAGTAAGCTTTATCTGGGGAGTGAGAAAAAGTTGGTGGGGGAGGTCCAGGGAGACTACTGGCTTATTTTAACAACCACTGAGCCATTAAACAAATGTGCGTCTTTGCTAAAAAGTAAAAAAGTATAAAATACTAGAGGGCAGGTGGGTGGTTCTGTAAGAGTCCTGAGTGCAGGGCTCGGGGGCTCAATCCTGAAAATACGGGTAGAGGTTCTGGTTGGGATGCATGGGAAGGGAAAAGGGAAGGGACAGAAATGGGACTTGATCTGGAGGAAAGCAATATTTAGTAAAAGCCTAGATGGGAGAAAAGGAAGCAGGCAGCAGGTGAAAGGTTAGTTTGCGATGTGGGTGAAGTACATGTAGGTGCCGAAGGAGGTCTGGATGAAGCTCAAAGCTGAGCTAGACATGGGTCTGAAACTCATTCAGGGACAGATGGCTGACCTGGGCTGCCTCAGGAAGGCTGTATGTCCAGAGGCAAAGGGCAGCTCCTGGTGGAGCACCTCAGGCAGAGCTAGGGAGCTGCTAAGAGGCAAAGATGAGGTCCTCCCGGCTTCTAGCTCCACACTGTGGCTCGTCTGCACAGGCAAATCTGGTTCCTCCCGGAGACTAGCATCCCTGATTGCCCTACTGCGGCATCCTCGCTGTGCCTGACGGCTCCTTTCCACTCAACCACCTCTTTCTGTAGCCTGAACCACCTCTGTATGAGCCAGGGTTTCATGTATTATGGGTCTCACATAAGCGATGGGTTTTGCGGGTTGGCCTGGCTCTGAGGGGACATCAGCTTCCATGGGGCCTTCATGTTTCTCAGCAGAGCAACCATGTTTCTTCAGGGTGCCCATCTGAAGCTTGATTAGCAGCCATGAGGCGCAGCCATTTGGAAGACCTTTGTCCCTCCATGAGGAATCTGATCCTGCTGTGGTAGAATTCCCTGCAGCTGGCTCTTGGATGTCTGAAAATCAGGAATCACTTCCAGGAACTCCTTCTAAGAGAAGCCCAAGGAGCCAGACCACAGATGCCATCCCTCACCAGCCTTGTAGGAGCGAGTAAACAGGCGCCCACTGGAAGGCAGACTCAATTTTTTCTATTTTTTGTGGAGATGAGGTCTTGCTTTTGCTCAGGATGGTCTGGAACTCCTGAACTCAAGAGATCTTCCCACCTCCGCCTCCCAGAGTGCTAAGATTAGGTGTGAGCTTCCATGCCTGGCCTACACTTTGCTTTTTTAACTTAACAGTATCCTGGAGATCACTTCATAGCTGTATGTAGAGATCTTCTTATTCCTTATAAGAAAGAATATGCCCCTCTTCATTGTTTAGGTCCTTTTGATCAGAACTGAAGTCTCCACCTAGGTGCATTCTTTCCCAGCCTCATGAGGGATAAATTGGGAGGATGAGAGGTGAGAAAGGGAATAAGCATCTTTTTATTTTTATTTTTTAAATTTTGGGATAATTTCAGATTTGCCAAAAAAAGTTTTAAAAATCAGCTCAGCGTCTGTAGCTCAAGCAGTTAGGGCACCAGCCACATACACTGGAGCTGGCAGCTTCGAATCCAGCCCAGGCCCGCCAAACAATGACAACTACAGCTAAAAAATAGCCGGGCATTCTGGCGGGTGCCTGTAGTCCCAGCTACTTGGGAGGCTGAGGCAGGAGAATTGTTTGAGCCCAAGAGTTTGAGGTTGTGAGCTGTGACGTCACTGCACCGTACCCAGGGCAACAGCTTGAGACTCTGTCTTAAAAAAAAAAAAATAATCGGGCAGCGCCTGTGGCTCAGTTGGTAAGGCGCCAGCCCCATATACCAAGGGTGGCAGGTTCAAACCCGGCCCCCGCTGAACTGCAACCAAAAAATAGCTGGGCGTTGTGGCAGGCACCTGTAGTCCCAGCTACTCGGGAGGCTGAGGCAAGAGAATCGCTTAAGCCCAGGAGTTGGAGGTTGCTGTGAGCTATGTGATGCCATGGTACTCTACCGAGGGCCATAAAGTGAGACTCTGTCTCTACAAAAAAAAAAAAAACATACACAACATTCCTATATGCCCTTCACTCAGCTTCCCCTAGTGTTAACAACTTACGTGACCGTGGTACAATGATTTAAATCAGTATATTGTTATAATACTATTAACTAATTTACAGACCTTATTTGACTTGCACAGATAGTCCCATTGTTGTCCTTTTTAGAGTCTAAGAGCCTGTGTCATGTCTCCATAGTCATCTCAGTTTTATCATTCATGAACTTGATACCTTTGAAGAATACTGACTACTTATTTTGGATACTGTCTCTGAATTTGTACTTGTCTGATGTTTTTAATGATTAGTTTGCATTTATAAATTTTTAGGAAGAATACCATAGTAGTTGTGCCCTTTATGAGTGTGTCGCGCATGTCTCAGTCTATAGGGTCTACTATAACAAAAATACGATAGACTCGGTAGCTTAAACAACAAATATTTATTTATTTATTTATTGAGACAGAGTCTCACTACGTCACCCTCAATAGAGCACCGTGGCCTCACAGCTCACAGCAACCTCAAACACTTGGGCTTAAGTGATTATCTTGTCTCAGCCTCCCAAGTAGCTGGGACTATAGGCACCCACCACAATGCCTGGCTATTTTTTGTTGCAGTTGTCATTGTTTAGCTGGCCCTGGGCCAGATTCGAACCCACCAGCCTCGGTGTATGTGGCTGACGCTGTAACCACTGAGCTATGGGCACTGAGCCAACAACAAACATTTATAGTTTATAATTCTGGAGACTAGGCAGTATAAGATCAAATCACCGGCAAACTCATTGCTGGGTGAGAACCCAATTCCTACTTCCTAGATGGCCATCTTCTCATTGTCCTCACATGGTGGAAAGAGGTGAGAGAGCTCTCTGGGGTCTCTCTTGTAAGGACACTAATTTCTTTCTTTTTTTTTTTTCTTGAGACAGAGTCTCAAGCTGTCACCCTGGGTAGAATGCAGTGGCGTCACAGGTCACAGCAACCTCAAACTCCTGGGCTTAAGAAATTCTCTTGCCTCAGCCTCCCAAGTAGCTGGGACTACTGGCACCTGCCATAACACCCAGCTATTTTTTTGTTGTTGTTGCAATTGTCATTGTTTTAACTGGCCCGGGCTGGGTTTGAACCCACCAGCCTTGGTGTATGTAGCCGGCACCCTACCCACTGAGCTACTGGCACTCCCCAGGACGCTAACTTCATTCAAAAGGATTCTGCTCTCAAGACCTAATCACTTCCCAAAGTTGAAACCCTAGTCCCCAACCCTAATACCATCCCTCTGGGGACTAGGGTTTCAACATATGAATTTGGGGCAACACAAACATTTGGTGTTGTGTTGTCAGTATGTCTAATTCCCGGTGACATTAACCATGGTCACTTAATTCAGGTGGTACGTGCCAGGTTTCTCAACTGTAAAGTTACTGTTTTCCCCTTTGTAATTGATAAATATCTTGTGGGGAGATACTCTGAAATTATGCTAATATTCTATTTTACATCATACTTTTGCTATATAATTTTAACATCCATTGATGATTCTTATCTGCAATAGTTATTACTGTTTATCTGATGGGATTTTTTTTCCCATCATTCTTTCTTTATTAATTAGGTGGAATTCTGCTGTGAGGAAGTGCTGCTTCCCCTCTTATTTATTCAATTATTAGATCAGTCAGTGACTATTTCTTTTATTAATTGGATTTTAAGTGTTGCTGAAATTGTACCAGATTTGATCATTGGGACTTCTTTCAAATTGGTTCCCATTTCCCTGTCATTTTTTTTTAGTACCTTTTAGCACTGTAAGATGTTCCATGCTCATCTTGTACTTTCCTTCCCATAAACTATTTCTCCAAAAGGCCCTTATAAGAAGCAATATATATATATATATATATATATTTTTTTTTTTTCCAGTCTTTGTTTTTTTTTGGCCGGGGCTGGGTTTGAACCCGCCACCTCCAGCATATGGGGCTGGCGCCCTACCCCTTTGAGCCACAGGCGCCGCCCAGAAGCAATATATTTTTAGCCTTTGCTGTAAGCCAGTCAGTTTTGTTTTCTCATCAGCTCCATGACAAGTTAAACAAATTCTCTTATACCCACTTTAGGAATCTTAGACACAAGTGGATTAAATGAATTGGCCATAGCTCTAACCAGAAATCTGTGATTTTGGTATTTTTACTATAGTCTGGGCATCAACTGTGAAACCTGAGAAGTACCTATAAAGTTATTCAACGCTTTGGGACTTGACTATGTCTGTCTCATATGGCATGTAAAGAGGCCTAGGAACAAGCCATCTAGACTAGGACCAAATGTTATCTTTTGTGAGATGTAAAAAGGTCCCCCTAAGTTTCTTTCCAGGGTATTTCCCTTGGCTCTTCCTTAGGGTTTAGCAAAGTATTTTGACTATTCTATTCTGATCCAGCAGGGCTAAAAGGATCTAAGGGCTCATAGGGATTGGTGGCACACTTGGATTTAAGTATGTGAGGAGCAGGTATAACTCAGGGATAGGGCTCTCCTTCTGGAGAATCGTCACAGTGTTGAAATTGGGGGATATTGGATTGATTTTAATAAAGAAAGTAATTTCCTTATACTTCTTTATAACCTGCAGCATCTTGAATGGGGATAGAGAAAGCAGTTGTAGATCTCTGTGGATGCCTCTAAGAACAGCCATAGCCAATTCTTAAGGCTAATTACCTGTTCTTGGTGGACTAGAAGCACTGGTACTTCTGAGGGATTGCTTCCATCTTCTTCCCTCTTTTTTTATTTACTGGTTTTAGCCTAGATGCATGACTCAGAAATAGAAGGTCTCTCCTCCTTCATCTTGCTCCCCTTCCCCCCACTCCTGTTTTTGATGGGTGTGTTGCCCCTAGAGGTCCACATATCCAGGTACTTGCAGTCCCTGATGATATCCAATGAGCACTTCTCACTGAGGAGCTATGCCCAGGAGCAAGTAATATATCTTTTCCTGTGGGCCACAAACCCTTGTTATTTTAATATGAAGGAATAGACCCAGGTGATTTATTAGTTCCATCCCAGCTCTGATTCAGAATTTTCCCTATTCTATTCGGATAACTTATATCTGAATCTACATTCGAATCTACACCTATAAGTGTGCATGTGTGAGCCAGAAGAAGAGGAAGAGGGCATAGATATTTTCTCTACTTAAGTGCATTAGTACTTGGGAAGAGTGTGAAGAGACAAAAGAAGCCAGCAAGCCAGAATTACCACCATATAAACTTGGATACTGGGACCTGAGATTAAGTCCCTAGATTTGTCTGTCCTCTATAAATCCTGGATCCCAGCCTCTAAGTTGGGAGGCCCTTAGCTAGGCAGCACAGCATGGTTTTTCCCATGTTATCCTGGTTTTTCTTGTTGAAGAGGAAAATACAAGGCATTTTTACTTCCTTTGGAGGATTACATGAGTGTGGTTTATGTAAGAAAATAAGTTTATGGCTCAGTGCCTGTGGCTCAAATGGCTAAGGCGCCAGCCACGTACACCTGAGCTAGCAGGTTCAAATCCAGCCCAGGCCTGACAAGCAACAATGACGGCTGCAGCCAAGAAAATTTAAAAAAATAGCCAGGTGTTGTGGTGGGCACCTGTATCCCAGCTACTTGGGAGGCAGAGGCAGGAGAATCGCTTGAGCCCAGGAATTGAAGGTTGCTGTGAGCTGTGATGCCACAGCACTCTACCCAGGGCAATAGCTTGAGGCTCTGTCTCAAAAAAAAAAAAAAGAAAAGAAAAGAAGTTTATTATGGATGTAACTTCTGATTTGTTATTCTCTCTTTGTATGTAATATTTGATGTTCTTATTCTCCCACTTTTCAGCTGAAGGAATGTATCCGAGCACTGGATCAGGAACACACCCATACTCCCTTCAGGCAAAGCAAATTAACTCAGGTAAAATTAAATGTGAGCCTTGAGTTTATTCTGGTTCATTCACTTGTTCCTTCCTTCACTCTTCCATTTAGTGGAGTATCCATTGTCAACAAGGTATGATGCTAGGCAGAAAAGTAGGGAAAAGAGAAGGGGAGGATTCATATCCCTTCTAGGAGCTCTCAGTCTACAAGTTGAGTATCCCTAATTTGAAAGTCCAAAATCTGAAATGCTCCAAAATCTATCAATTTTGGGATTTAAGCACCAATATGATGCTCAAGAGAAATGCTCACTGGAGCATTTTGGATTTTGGATTGTTGGATTAGGGAAGTGCAACTGGAAGTAAAACATAAATATTCCAGAATCCAAAATAATCTGAAATCTGAACTATTTTTTGTTCCCAAGCCCTTCAGGTAAGGGATATTTAACCTGTGCTAGACTTCAGAGAAGCAGAGACATAGATGGAAATATCTGTGGAACAGGGTCCCATAGGCTGTGTTCTTCTGGTCACCATTTTTCTGTTTGTTTCCAGTGTAAAGAAATTGTTAATTTAGCAGAGTCTCTGAGCCTTTGAAGAGGGTGATGTAGCTATACCTAGTGGTACTTTCTTAGTTCTAAGGCTTACACTATATTTCAGCACAAAAAAATAATGGCTATGAGTAGTTGAAAAGGAGCTAAAATTTCTACATGGACTGACGGGAAAGATGACTGAGCTCCACTGTGATGTGTTAGATTAAAATGTAATAACACAATTTTCTGTGTAGTTCTAAAGAATTTTTTCTATTATATATGTAACCACACAGAGGAAAATGTTTAAAAAGCTTAAAGAAGAAACAGTTAGCTTTGGTTCTATTTGCAGAGAAACAATGAATATAAAGGTGGAACTTGGCTCAGCGCCCATAGCACAGTGGTTACTGCTCCAGCCACATACACTGAGACTGGGAGGTTCCAATTCAGCCTGGGCCTGCTAGACAACAATGACAATTGCAACAAAAAATAGCCAGGCATTGGGGCAGTCACCTGTAGTCCCAGCTACTTAGGAGGCTGAGGCAGGAAAATTGCTTAAGCCCAGGAGTTTGAGGTTACTGTGAGCTGTGACGCCACAGCACTCTACCAATGGTGACATAGTGAAACTCTGTCTCAAAAAAATAAAAATAGGCTCGGTGCCCATAGCACAGTGGTTATGGCGCCAGCCACATATACCAAGAGTGGTGGGTTCGAACCTGGCCCGATCCAGCTAAACAACTGCAACAAAAAATAGCCAGGCATTGTGGCAGGTGCCTGTAGTCTCAGCTACTTGGGAGGCTGAGGCAAGAGAATCATTTAAGCCCAAGAGTTGGAGGTTTCTGTGAGCTCTGACACCATGGCACTCTACTAAGGGTGACATAGTGAGACTCTGTCTTTAAAAAATTAAAATTAAAAATAATAAAGAAAAAGAAATAAAGGTGGAACTGCAACTTTTTGTGGTTGTTTTATTTTGTTTTGTTTGAAACAAAGTCTCTCTTTGTCACCTCCAGTTGAGCACCCTGGCATCATAGCTCACAGCAACCTCAAACTCTTGGGCTCAAGTGATCCTCTTACCTCACCCTCCCAAGTGGCTGGGTTTGGAGGCACCCACCACAACACCAGGTTATTATTAGGATGGGGTCTTCCTCTTGCTCACGCTGGTCTTGAACTCCTGAGCTCCTGAGCAATCCACCTGCCTCAGCCTCCCAGAGTGCTGGGATTACAGGAGTGAGCCAGCATGCCTGGCCCTTTTCACGTTTTTATTTTTATTTTATTTTTTGAGAGATAGTCTCATTTTGTCGCCCTCGGTAGAGTGCTTTGGTGTCACAGCTCACAGCAACTTCAAACTCTTGGGCTTAAGCGATTCTCTTGCCTCAGCCTCCCGAGAAGCTGGGACTACAGGTGCCTGCCACAAGGCCAGCTATTTTTTTGTAAGACCTCCTTTCTAAAAGAATAGCTGAGGGGTCTACCTGTGAAGGTAGTTGCAGATGCCCTGGTTCCCCAGGGAGCCATGTCTTGTGCTCAGTAGAAGATAGATACGAAGGCTCAATACCCATAGCTCAGTGGTTAGGGCACCACCCACATACACTGAGGCTGGTGGGTTTGAACCCAGCCCATGCCTGCTAAACAACAATGCCAACTACAACAAAAAAATAGGCAGGGCTGTGGTGGGCGCCTGTAGTCCCAGTTACTCAGGAGGCTGAGGCAAGAGACGAATGGATGGATGAAGAGCGGGCAGGGTAGCTATTAATGAGAAGAACTGATGAAAACATTTCAAAAATTTGCCAAATTGTGTGTGAAAATCCTTGGCTGACTGTGAGAAGCATGGCAGATCAAGTAAACATCAATAGAGAAATAGTTAGGAAAATCTTCACATAGGAAAGGTATATGCAAAAATAGTCCCAAAGGGCTCACTGATGAACAAAAGCAAAGAAGTTGAAGTTTGCTGAGACCTTTTGGAGAGGCATGATGGTGTTTTGGGCTATGTTATTATTATTGGTGATGAAATATGAATGTACTGGTATGACTCTGAAACAAAGCATCAGAGTGCACAATGAAAGCCAGCCAATTCTCTATGACCAGAAAAGTTCCATCAGTCTAAATCAAGACTCAAAATAATGTTGCTAACCTTTTTGATATCAGAGGGATTGTTCTTTATGAATTTGTACCAACTGGACAGTTAAATAAGTTTACTATTTGGAAGTGCTGAAGAGGCTACATGAAAATGTTAGATGAAAATGACCTAAGGGCACCTGTTGCACAGTGGTTAGGGACCCAGCCACATGCTCCGGAGCTGATGGGTTCAAACCGGCCCAGGCCTGCTAAACAACAACAACAACAACAACAAAAATAGCTGGGCATTGTGGTGGGTGCCTGTAGTCTCAGCTATTAGGGAGAATTGCTTGAGCCCAAGAGATTGAGATTGCTGTGTGCTATGATGCTGTAGCACTCTACCAAGGGTGACAAACTGAGACTCTGTCTTAATTAAAAAAAAAAAAGGTGGCTCAGCACCTGTAGCTCAGCGGCTAGAGCATCAGCCACATACACCAGAGCTGATGGGTTCGAATCCAGCCCAGGCCTGCCAAAGAGCAATGACAACTACAACCAAAAAATAGCCAGGTGTTGTGGTGGGCGCCTGTCATCCCAGCTATTGGGAGGCTGAGGCAAGAAAATCATTTAAGCCCAAGAGTTTGAGGTCTCTGTGAGCTGTGATGCCACAGCACTCTACCCAGGGTGACAGCTTGAGACTCTGTCTCCAAAAAAAGAAAGAAAGAAAAGAAAATGACTTAAACTTTTCACTATTAACTCATGGCTCTTGCATCATAATGTACCAGTTCACCCAGCATTGTCTGTGAGGGAATTTTTAGCCAGTAAACAAAAAACTATAACATCCTCCCTACTCACCTGATTTGGCCCCCAGTGACTTTTTTTTTTTTCCTTTTGAGACAGAGTCTCACTATGTTGCCCTCGGTAGAGTGCTATGGCATCACAGCTCACAGCAACCTCCAACTCTTAGGCTTAAGCTATTCTCTTGCCTTAGCCTCCCAAGTAGCTGGGGCTACAGGTGCCTGCCACAATGCCTGGCTATTTTCTCATTGTACTTGTCATTGTTTATCAGGCCTAGGCCGGGCTCAAACCTGGCAGCTTCGGTGTATGTGGCTGGTGCCCTATTCACTGAGCTATGGCGCCGAGCCCCAGCTATTTTTTTTGTTATCGTTGTCATAGTTATTTAGCAGGCCTAGGCCAGGTTTGAACCCACCAGCCCCAGGGCATGTGGCTGGCGCCCCAACTGCTGATATACGGGTGCCGAGCCTAAAGGAAATTTTTAAAGGAAGACATTTTGATGACCTTCAGGGCATCAAGGATAATATGACAACAGCTCTGATCACCATTCTAGAAAGAGTTCCAAAATTCCTTTGAAAGGTAGACTTTTTCAAAATTGAATTGAATTGAATTGTCAGATCTCATATTTTTCACTCTTTTTTTTTTTTTTTTTTCTGATAACTAGGTCTCATGTGGCCAAAGCTAGTCTTGAATTCCTGGGTTCGTGTGATCCTCAGCCTCCCTAGTAGCTGAGACTACAGGCACATACCACTGTGTCCAGCTTTTTTTACATTTTAATACATATAGCCTAACTGTCCCCTGGAAAGTTTGTACCAATTCATGGTACGTGATACATGGCAGTATAGAAGAGTGCCTATTTCCCTGAACACTCACCAAGACAGGGTATCATCTATTTTTTTTTAATCTTATGAGTAAAAAAAAAAAAAAAATCAGTTTAATGGTTTGTTTTTTTCCTTTTGTTTAGTGATATGGGGGTGACCTTTTTCTGTGCTTATTGGTCATTTGTATTTCTTCTTTTGTGAATTGCCTTTTTGTGGATTGAGGAAGAACTATGGCCCAACATCCTGCACATAATAAGTAGCCAGTATGCCCTTTGTTAGTTGACTTCATTCATTGACCTGCTTTCTGTTTTGAGTAGGTCCTGAAGGACTCTTTCATTGGCAATGCCAAAACCTGCATGATTGCCAATATCTCACCAAGCCACATGGCCACTGAACACACTCTAAATACTTTGCGCTATGCTGACCGGTAAGTTGGTTCCCAGATGGTAGTCTGTGTGTGTGTGTGTGTATGCACGCGTGTGCACATGGTCACACCTCTCTCTTACACACATAGAGATCTGACCTTGAGCTCTACAATGCTGTTCTTAGAGTAGTTGGTCATTTGAACAATGTGACCTGATAGACTTTGTCATTTTGCAAGTATGACAAGAGGAAGATGAAACATTCCCTCACTCCATTAATGGCTTTTAAATGGCTAGTAGAAAATGACATCTTAATGTAGGGGGAAAAGTTCAGCGAAGTTTTTTTTCTGCTGGCCTCACCCCAAATTGTATGTAGGTCCAGAAGAGACCAACCCAAGACATGTTACAGGAAGATAAACTGAGGTCCAGAGCAGGACATGAACTTTCCAAAGGTTCATCAGGAATTGGTGGCAAAGTTAGCAATTCTGCCTGCCTGGTCAGGCCTCTTTCTAGGGTGACTTTGGTATCATACAGGTCTCACTCCTCTTACCTTGTGGTATCATGTCTCTTAGAAAAATTTTTGATTGTCATGACTAGGGAGAAGTACTACTGTCATCTGATGGATAGAGGCCAAAGATGCTGTTAAACATCCTACCATGCATAAGACAGGCCTTACAATAAAGAGTTATCTAGTGCAAAATGTCAGTGGTGCTAAGGTTGAGAAATCCTGGAAATAGACGTCATTTTTCCTTGATAGAATTAGCACGCAACTGCTTGTTTCTGGAGGTTTTGCTTCCTAAAGCGCCCAGCAGATTTGAGGGAACTCATTTTCCAAGAGAAGCCTGAAAGGGGGTGGTTTGCAAAAAAAGAGGGCTCTGATTGTAAAATTGCAGATGAGGGCACACATGAACTCCTGAATTGTCCCGTCTTCAGGAAGCATGGTATGATCCCTACAATACAATTTTGAGACTGGTTTCTCTGGCCTGTCCCTTACGTGTAGGTATTTCCAAAACTCTTCTGATTACAGAATGTAGGGTACATACTTATAACCTTAGAGCAGACACTGTTCTTTTTTATTCAGGTGCGAAGGGATATTTTATGCTAAAATAGAATGCACCCTTTTCCTCTTAATCTCTCCCAGATTAAAAAAAAAAAGCAAGAAAACTCCCAATCCTTGTAATAATTTTCTTTGGTCTTTGTTTCCCCAGAAAGCTATAGAAAAGGAATTACAGAACATACCAAAATATACTTTAACATAAAAATGGTTATTTACAGGGTCAAGGAACTTAAAAAAGGCATTAAGTGTTACACTTCAGCTACCAGTCGAAATCGGACATCTGGAAACTCCTCTCCAAAACGAATTCAGAGCTCCCCTGTGGCCCTGCCAGGGGACAAGTGTTCTCCCAAGAAAGTAAAGCTGGGGCTTAAACAGTCACTTACAGGGGTACCTGGCTCCACAAGAGGGAAGGTGTATCCTCTGGCCAGCCACCCACCCAACATCCCTTTTGTCTCTGTTCCTAAAGTCCCTTGTAAAAGGGGTAGCTCCAGAGGGAGTCTTCCTCAAGAGTGGGTCGTTCAGACTAGCCCCGTCAAAGGAACCATGAGGTCTGGCCATTTGGCAAAAAAAAAGCCAGGAGAGTCAATACCATTATGCTCTGAAAAAAATCAAATTGGCAACAAAACTACCCTTGGGTGGGGAAGCAGAGCTCCAGGCCCAGGAGAAGGGCTGGTGCATGGTAAGCTGCCCACAGAGTACAAGAAAGTTCAGACTGTGCAGCCAGTACAGAAGCAGCTTGTGTCACGAATTAACAACACCCACCATATTACAGAATATAATCAGGACAGTGAGGGAAGCATGCCTGCCAGGCCTGCCTCAGAAACCTGGACAAACATCCCTCCACATCAGAAGGACAGAGAGGAACATTTGCGCTTTTATCACCAGCAGTTCCAGCAGCCACCTCTCCTTCAACAAAAGTTAAATTACCAACCACTGGAAAGGTTTTTATGCCAGTACAGGCCCCCAGAGGGTCAGCTCCAGAATGAGACTCCACCTCTGTTCCACTCTTATTCTGAGAGCCATGATGGAGCCCAAGTTGAGGACCTTGATGACAGTGATTTCAGTGAAGATTCTTTTTCACATGTCTCCAATCAGAGGGCCAAAAAGCAGGGGAACAACCGGGAGAATGGTGAAGACTCATTCTTCCTTCATCAGAGGGGGAAGCAAGGTTCTGAGGAGCAGGCAGCGAAAAGGCAACAGAGCCTGTTTTCTAGCCATCAGACAGATGATGATGAGAAAGGTCTAACTGAAAGCTGGGTATACTCCAGGGACCCTATAAGCCACAGAAGAGCAGCACTCAATCATAGCTGCAGCCCAAGTAATATGCCGTTGGATTGGAGCAGACAAGAGGACTCTACCTCCTCGGGGCTTTCTCCCACAGACAACCTGGCAGAGAAGCCCTACTGCTCACAGGTAGATTTTATATACAACCAGAAAAGAGGTGGAGGCCTTGTCATTGATCTCAGACAGGATGCTTTCAGAAGTGAGGTTCCTGGACAGACTGAGAGCAGCTTGCCCTCCCCAAAGGAAGATCGTTTCACTTCCTCACTATCTCACATTGTAATTCCTGGATCCCCAAACCAAACAGACACAGTCACCACACCTTTGAAGGAAGTCTGTGAAGATAGTCCAACTCAAGTGATTAGAACAGTGAAAAACAGTGATCCTTTCCAAGAAGACTCTAGAGGACAATTAGGCATGTGCTCTGAATATGCTTCTGGACTGATGGCTCCCCTCACAGTGTCCCTCCTAGAGAACCGAGATGATGAGGGTTCTCCTCCCTTGGAGCAGCTGGCCCAGGATAGAGCTATGCATAGTCCAGTGACAGAAAGCTCAGGGAGGCCTGTTGTAGACTACACAATGTTATCCGGTGATCAAGAGGCATACTTGCCAGTGTCTTTAGCAACTGGACACCTGTGGCTGTCCTCATCTCCCCCTGACAATAAGCCTGGAAGTGATCTTCCAGCTCTGTCCCCATCACCCATCCGTCAGCACCCACCTGACAAGCTGCCCCACAGGGAGACTGACCTGGGAGAGGCCTGCCAGAGCAAAGAGACTGCACTCCTCTCCCAGGAAGATGTGGGTGGTGAGCAATATGACGCTGATGCTGAGGAGACAGAACAGGGCAGCTCCTGGGGTTTCCCAAGAAAGCTCTCCCCTACCATACATACTGGGATGCCCCATTCTGGACCTACACTTATCCCACAAACAGGAAGCAGTGACCAATCCTGGGTCCAGGGGAAGAAAAATCCTACAAGGCTAAGTTGGCAGGAGTTTGATTTGTCCTCCTACAGAGACATCACATGGCTCAAACACAGGCCAGTCTCAAGGTGCTTAGCAGGACTAGGCTCTCCCTTGATCCACAGCTGCTCTCCCAAGACTGCAGGGATACTCCATCAGCTCACCCTAAAGCAAGCACAGTAAGTTGGACCAAGACTTGAGCCCCTTTCACACCGTGACTCCTACCCCATGTTTTGTTAGGAACCAAAAGGCAGCCATGCAGGGATGCATAGGGGAGGAGCTTGCCTCTCCAGATGGATGATCTTGTTGCTCTATGGTCTCTACCTATTATTAGAGTCTGCCAAAAGGCTCTCCAGTTTCTAGTTCAGACCCTCTTCTTTGATTCCTGGACCCTCTGCAGCAGGGGTCCTCAAACTGCGGCCCGTGGGCCACATGAGGTTGTGTGATTGTATTTGTTCCTGTTGTTTTTTTTTTTTGTAGAGACAGTCTCACTTTATGGCCCTCGGTAGAGTGCCATGGCCTCACACAGCTCACAGCAACCTCCAACTCCTGGGCTTAAGCGATTCTCTTGCCTCAGCCTCCCGAGCAGCTGGGACTACAGGCACCCGCCACAACGCCTGGCTATTTTTTGGTTGCAGTTTGGCCGGGGCCGGGTTTGAGCCCGCCACCCTCAGTATATGGGGCCAGCGCCTTACCGACTGAGCCACAGGCGCCACCCCTGTTTTTTTTAACTTCAAAATAAGATATGTGGGCAGCTCCTGTGGCTCAGTGAGTAGGGCCCCGGCCCCATATACCGAGGGTGGCGGGTTCAAACCCAGCCCCTGCCAAACTGCAACAAAAAAAATAGCCAGGCGTTGTGGCCTGTAGTCCCAGCTGCTCGGGAGGCTGAGGCAAGAGAATCACGTAAGCCCAAGAGCTGGAGGTTGCTGTGAGCCATGTGACTGCCACAGCACTCTACCAAGGGCAGTAAAGTGAGACTCTGCCTCTACAAAAAAAAAAAAATAATAAGATATGTGCAGTGTGCATAGGAATTTGTTCATAGTTGTTTTTTTTTTAAACTATAGTCTGGCCCTCCAGCGGTCTGAAGGACAGTGAATTGGTCCCCTCAAAAAGTTTGAGGACGCCCACTGTACCGGAAGTAAAAATGATAGCAATCGAGGCAGTAGGTTCCACTTTGTGCTAAGGATACCAGTTACAGTGGCCACAGCTTCAGATTCTTTCCACAAGGAAGCTGTGGGAAATGGGCAAGCTCCTGCAGAAGGAAGCAGTACACAGCCCTGCCCCTCCATAAAGCTGAGGAGGCAGCAGACAGCTTAAGAAACCCTTGCCTGTTTTTCTGTATCTCATTGTTTCTCCCTAATCCCTGTACTAGTCCTGAGGAAGAACAAGAGAGTGGGTAGGTGAGTGGTCAAAGCCTTGACCACTTTGGGCAGAAGCAGCTTCCAGCCTAGAATTGAGGATGGGAGGCCATGATCAGTGTCTTCTCTGGTATTCCCAGGCAGGTGGTCATTCAAGCACACCAGGAACAGCTGGATGAAATGGCCGAGCTAGGCTTCAAGGAAGAGACCCTTATGAGCCAGATGGCTTCTAATGTAAGTAACCTTGACTAAACTGGGGGCTGTTGGGAATTAGCCTATAGCTAGTTTGATGGTAGTCTTTGTCGGCTGGGGTTAGTTGCAGACTAAGAGTCTGTTGTCACACCTCGTCAGGCCTCTATGACAGCCTCAGCAGGTGCAGGTCAGATGGGAGATGGTACCATCTCTACTCCCCATTCCCAGGCTAAAATATTTCCAGCTTCTATTCTTAGCTACTCTGCCTTCCTACTGGCTTTTAGGGGCTCCTGTCATGAACAATGACCAGCCTGCAGACCAGAGAGGTATTTCTATCAAAAAGTATTTTTCTGTCCTGAAAAATACCTCTACCTAGAAAGTGTCTCGAATGCAGAGAAGTGCCATAGCAAATATCCTGAAAAGTTCTGAAATTTTCCTGCAAAAGGAGAGACTAGAAAAGCTTATCTGGCAGAGGGCGCAGCAAGAGCAAAAATTCCCTTTGTCTTTTGTTTCCTTTCTCAGGATTTTGAAGATTTTGTGACCCAATTGGATGAGATCATGGTTCTGAAGTCCAAGTGCATCCAGAGTCTTAGAAGCCAGCTCCAGCTGTACCTCACCTTCCACAGGCCAGATGAAGTCCCTGAGAGGACAGTGGTGTCTTAGCACAAGATCCTGTGTGGGTGGTGTGGGCAGTGCAAGAGCCTGTGCTGGGCTTTCAGGGGCTGGAGCCTCTGCTAGGTCTTCTTGTATATTACCAAAACCCTCTCTCTGCTCCTGCCCATACTAGCCTGGTTCCAGCTTCTCCTTCAGGGCCAGGCTGAAGAACTTAATGCCCCTCCCTTTTCTTTGGGACTAGAGTTTTTGTTTTACTGACCTGTTGTCTGGAACACATTTGGGTCTAATAACCCTGAAGATGGGGTTATCAATAGTAACCTAAAGGTCAGAAGTCACAAACCAGGGAAGACAACCAGCTGAGCCCCAGGGGCTTTATCAACTGAATTCTGTACCTATCTTGAAAGACTAAAACCTTGGCTACACCTAAAACATTGGTACTAGTGGGGCAGTGGTGGGGTGAACTCTGCCCCCATTAACCCTTGGAAACTGATTTAGGGATTTAGATAGTTTTTGAAAATGATAGACCTTGACTTGCTGTGTCTTTCATAGCAGCTGATATGGGACAGGCTTAGGGAGTTCTCCTCCCTTAGTGCAATCCAATTTTCAGACAAAAGGTGCTCATGTCATTGCATTATTTTCCCATCCCTGATTTTTGCTGGGGTGATAAGCCTATGTACATGTACAATGTTCAACAGCCCTCATGCTTCTACAGCAGTTCCTGAGACTCCATATCCCTCACAGACTAGCTGACAAGCTAGAATATTTCAGACAAGTCTTCTAGTCTTGCCATCATCCAGGACACCCTGGCCAGCCACTCTCAAGGGCCTGTATTGTATCTTGCACAGACACTCAACAGTCTGAGTCCTCTGAAACAGAATTTACACACACACACACAGCCTTTATCTGAGTTTTGTTTGCTGTGTATCTAAAAAGATACAGGAAGCATCCTCCAGATCCACCTTGGGCTAAATTAGATTCTTGTGTCACAGTGTTGACCCTAATGCAAATTACCCTGTAAACTTTGGTTTCCTTCAGGTGAAAGATGACTTTTTAAGGTTTAAAAAGAGGGAGTTTAAATGGTTCTCATGTGACTATAGCAACCTGGCCAGGTCACCCTTTGTCAGCCTCTGGCAGTACCTCATCTGACCACCAGAGGTCGTCCTTGTTCCAGATTGGGGCTTCCTCACATGAAAGAGACCCACACCAGCCATCAAGCCAAGTGGGACAGGGGAGTAATATTCAAGTCTAAGGACAATAAATGTTAGGAATGAATCCAGTTTTATCAGATATAACAGTACCTCTGAGAGCTGGCGAAACAGTTTGAATTCAGCTCTGTGGTACAGAGCACATAAACGTCTGCTACCCTGAAGAAAAGGGACTTATTCATTTCCTGGGTGATTCCCCTGAAGGTCCAGCCTATCCTACCCACCTCCAGAGTCAGTTTTGCTTGGCACAGAGACAGCTAAGGTTCAAACAGACAAAAATCAGGGCCGACTAAAATCCTACAGGGCTAGAATGGGAAGAAAGTTCTAAAACAGAAAATGGTTAAGTCCTGTTTCATCTCCAACAAATCTAAGCAGGAAATTCCTTCATACCCACCTACCCAAACCCCTCAGTAAAACAGCACTTGGCAATAAAGCACAGCAGGACATCTTTTAGATTTTTATTAGTAGTTCTCTCTGAAGAATCAAAATAGTTAGCAAATTATTTTAGATTCATCAAGACTGTATATCCTTTGTGTTTAGATCTTTAATGATGTACAACATAATACAAAACAAAACAAAAAGACTGATTTCTATGACTAGGTGTTACTCATTGTATCATCCTAAAGCAGTGGGCTGGAGGGAGAGGCTGTTCAAGGAGAACAGAGGTGGAGTTAGTGCTCGCCAATGAAATCACGACCTGTTTTCTGATCCATTCAACGTGCTGAGAAGGGACCAATAATTTCTTAAACTGACAACTGTTTCCTAGAGCAGGGACTCTAAAACCCTGGGTAGCAAAGGACTGTGGTCCAAACTAAGCCAAGAGAAACAGGCTGGAGCAGGAAGCATGGTCAATGCCTTGCAGAAGAGGCAAACTCTAGGTCCCGTAGGGAAAAGTGCATTCTTTGCACCTCAGAGACTTTGCAGAACCAGTGTCAACACTAAGAGACTTTGTTAAAAGGAGGGAAAAATAAACAAAGCCCTAAAAAAAAATTTTTCACTTACACTCAACTTAAAATTGGAGTTCAGTCCACTGTGTAGAGTGGAGGGAAAGCAGCACTGAGTCTCGTCCTCCCACCCATGCTCCCTGACAACTCTTGGCCAGGTTTCAGCTGAGTACACAAAGACCCCAGAGAGACCAGGACAGTCTCTCTGGAGGGCTGAGGTGGTTAGGACGCTTCTCAAATTGCAAATACATTTCATATGGAAGGAGCCAGGACTGTTCTGGGGCCATTCACATGCCCAGATCTTCCCCATTTTCTCCCAGGCTAATGGCCTAGGCTCAGAGACTAGCAAGCACAGTCTCCACATCTGACCTTCTAAACCCCAAAAGAAAATCCAGAAGTGCGCCCCTTCTCTTTTCCCACAGGTGGGCTGTGCAGGGCCTCCTGGGGGTGGTGTCTCCACAACAGGACCTAGGCAGGGCCTGGTCTCAGCTGGCTCCTGCCCGAGCCATGAGGTCTTCCAAAGCATTGTCCTGGTCATTGTTGTGTAATAGCAAAACCTCCTTAATGTCTTTCAGTTCAAAGCCCATTTCCTTAAATTTGCTCATTAACTGAAGAAACTCCATCATCTAAAGGATAGAAAAAAATTCAGATTAAAGAAAAGGGTCCAACCATATATCAAGCTGAGCAAAGTAGTACAGAGAGGGGTTTTGGAGGAGGGGGGTGCTGTCTGCATACTTTAACCAAAGCACCCTAGCAAGGAGAGGTGAGCTATGGAGGAAGCTAAGGCAGACAGGTTTAATGCCACAACACATCATCCTTCAGGCATCACACCCATCCCCTCCAATTAACCTTTGCTGACCTCTGGGTTCCACCACCCACATCCCACACTTCCACCAAGGCAGGATACTGAACCCAGAAATGGCAGATGTCCAGAAGTAGGTTAGGCAGAGACCAGCAATCTCCTCAGTCATCTAAAAGGTCAATTTCACCTTCCCTTCACTAGGATTCTAAATAGTCTTCGCTCAACCTAAACATAGGCTTCAGCCTGTCTGGACATGGGAGATTCTGCCCACTGGCTGCTTCTGTCTGTGGTCACTGGCATGGAAAGGGGGTTTGGGGCCAGGGGAGAAAACCAGACTATTTTGTCCCTCCTTCCACAGGGTTTTCATGAAGCATGAAGGTTCCTACCTTCTCTTCTGAACACTGGTGCATTTCCAGAGCCTCTTCCACTAAAAGAGGGTCAAAACCCTTCTCACAAAGCTGTCCATGTACAAAGAGATAGTCGAGAATCTATGAAAAGAAACAACAGGTTTAGCACCTACTGCCATTCTCTGTGCTTCCCAATAGTCTTACATAAACTGGCTAGTGTGAAGCCTGCTTCCTGCCCCACTGCACTGTCGAATCCTGGATAGGACTTGATTTTGTGCCTTGTACTGTATCCAACACAATAAGATCTCAATGACTATTTGCAAGTAGTCATTTTTCAAAACGAGGTGCTGCCACAGCTGATTTCACATCTACCAGAATATCAACTTCAGAGCCTAGACAAGAAATTCCTCTAAGAAATAGCCCAAATAAGAAAATACCCCTAAAATGTAGGACTCAATTACTACTTCGAATAGTAATTGGGGTAGGGCAGCTATGGAAGATAAAAATTCTTAGAAGGATGTTATTTAACCATACCCAGAGTCTAGTTTTGCCCTCTGGAAGGGCAGAGAAAAAAGGTAACTGGTAAGAGTACTAATACTCCTGAGGCTTTGCCTCAGCCTAGGTCCTAAAGTAGCCCCCAAAGAAGTACTACTGCTGAGCCTACTGGCTGCCTGACAAAATGACCTGAGTCCCCACAAACCCAAAAAGGAAGTTGGTGCGATGAGTCTAAGGAACTCCAGAATAAAGGCAGGACACTACTCCAGCTCCAAAGGTCTGAGACTTCTGACTGACCCCCCCACTTCCCATTGCCGACCAACTGCTCACCTGTTCAATGTTCTCTCCTTTTTTCTTCATGGCTCTCAGGACACACTCATATGAGTAGCCCATATTGACCACTGTCTCCACACACTGCCGCTCGCTGGGAGACAGTGTCTGTAGTTCAGAATAGGCCTGGGGACAGCTGGGCATGTTGGGCACTTGTGACATTGAGAAATTAGGAGGGGTAACCTGGTGATGGAGAAACAAGAAGATCAAGGGAAGAAGAAAGAAGACCTAAGTCCCAGAAGACACATCACTAAAGTAGTCTGGTCTAGGGGCTTGCCATTTCGGACTCTAATCAGTTAAGAAGAATGCTTGGAATAAAGGGCCAGGCTGCTGGTCAAATATCCTAAAAAGCAATGAAGAGGGTAGGAGAATACTAACCACAGGAGAAGAAAGCTGAGAGGGTACCTGCAATTGTGACTGTCCTGCTCTCTGCCCTTATCCCACTTGCAGAGTAAGAAAGAAAGCAGCACAATAGCCACACACCCTTTCCTGCCCACATCCCCTGGGCTTGAAATACAGAAAGAAGTTCTGAGACTGCCCACAGGACTGATACCCAAGGTCACTGAGATGATTTCTCTCCAGGGCTCCATTATCCCTTTCCAATTCTGCTGTATCTCAAAGTCCCTGAGGGACTGTTCACTTCATACACACCTAGCTTTGAAGCTAAATCCAGAGACTCTGAAGTCTTATCATTGGGTAGACGCTGCAAGTGCTGTTCCCATGCATGGGCAGCTCAGGCTCCTAGAGTTTTCAGTACCTTTACACCACACTATGTACTATGTTTCACTTCCTGATAAACCTGCCATCCTATAAAGCCTGGAATGAAGGGATATTAGCCGCACTAGGCTGAGTTCCAAGGACTAGAATGTGGATTCTAGGACCCTATTCTGGCTATAGGCAGCCTACTACTACCTGCCTCTGGACTTACTAACCCTAATCTGACTGGTGTACATATTCTGATTTTTAACTCCTCCAACCACTACTGATGAATCAGGCCCAAGGCACGAAAACAGCTCACTCCCAGACCAAGAGGACTCATATACCATGGGAACAAGGTCACAAGCCCTTCTACAGCTTGGCCCAGCTCCCGGGAATCAGGGAAAATGTTTCAGAGGGCATTCCCGTTTTTTATGGGAAGTGAGAGGGTATCAGGCAGTAGGGAGACCTCTGTCCTAAAAGTCCAAAATTACGTATGTATAACCAGATGCTGTCCTCAGAGTCAGCTCAGGAAAGCCAGGAAAACCCCTGGCCTTAAAGCCCACCCTGCATAACCATCTCACCACAACACACTCTCAGCAGCCCAGTCACAGGGCTATCATTAGGTTACAGGCGTCATTACAGGGCATGGGGACTGGATCATACCAATCAAACTACTTTATAGGACTAAGATTGTGTCTTATTCTTCAAGGACAGGCTTGACCTGAACTCAGGAATAACAACAGTGAAAGCAATGCCAGGTCTCACAGAACATGCCTCAGCAAGGGAGGAGTCAGGCCTATTCTTCATGTGCCTGCCTTTCTCATAAAGCCTCCTAAATGAATACAAGGTGGGGTAGGGGCATAAACTTCTACTAAAATATCATACGTTTTAAAAAGTCAATAAAATTGGCTGAGCACAGTGGCTCACATCTATACTAATGACACTCTGAGAGGCCGAGGCAGGTAGACTGCCTGAACTCAGGTATTCAAGACCAGCATGAACAAGAACAAGACCCTGCCTGGGCGGCGCCTGTGGCTCAAGGAGTAGGGCGCCAGTCCCATATGTCGTAGGTGGCGGGTTCAAACCCAGCCCCGGCCAAAAAACCACAAAAAAAAAAAAAAAAAAAAAAAAAAAAGAGTCTATTAAAAAAAAAAAAAAAAAGAACAAGACCCTGTCAGGAGCTGTGGCAGACACCTGTAGTCCCAGCTACTTGGAAGCCTGAGGCAAGAGGACCACTTGTACAGGGAGTTTGAGGTTGCTGTGAGCCATGATGCCCTGGCACTCTACTGAGGGTGACAAAATAAGATTCTGTCTCAAAAAAAATAAAAATAAAAATTCAATAAAATTGGCTGGGTGTGGTGGCTCATGCCTATAATCCTAGCATTCTAGGAGCCCAACTGGGAAGACTGCTTGAAGCCAGGAGTTCAGACTAGTCTGAGCAAGAGTCAGACCCCATCTCCACAAAGGCAGGCACCTGCAAGTCCCAGCTCCTCAGGAGGCTGAGGTAGGAATATTGCTTGAGCCCAGGACTTTGAGGTGGTAGTGAGCTATGATGATGCCACTGCACTCTAACCCAGCAACAGTATGAGACTCTGAATAATAGTCTCTTTTGAGACTCAAAATAATAATAAAAATAAAATGTATTTTAAAAATATATGCAATACTCTCATATGCCCTGCTTTGTGGGAATGTTATTTGGTCTTCTTTCGGTACTTCTAAATCCTTAAAAAAAATGTTCAGACTCTTTGATCCAATTGCCTACTTTCAGAGAATTAGTCCAAAGAAATAACAAAAAATGCAAATAACATTTATGTATAAGAATATTCATCTCAACATCATTAATGATAAATGTCAGAGACAGTCTAGTAAATATCCAACACAGGGTTTTAGCTTAGTAAATAATAGCCATCTGACTGTTGGGTAATCATTTAAAATTACATTTAGAAGCATTTATATTAAGTGAAAAATATAGGATATATATATATATTAGTTGTATAAAGTCTATAATTCTCTAAAAGATGCATGGGATTTTAAATGTCAGGATGGATGATACTTTCCTTGAACGGGGATAAAATGGTACCTCAAATAAATGATTTTGAATCAACAGGTATTGAACTAATTCAGCAGATCCCCAAATGGACAATATTAAAAAGGATTCCTGGGTGGCGCCTGTGGCTCAGTCGGTAAGGCGCCGGTCCCATATACCGAGGGTGGCGGGTTCAAACCCGGCCCCGGCTGAACTGCAACCAAAAAATAGCTGGGTGTTGTGGCGGGCGCCTGTAGTCCCAGCTACTCGGGAGGCTGAGGCAAGAGAATCACTCAAGCCCAGGAGTTGGAGGTTGCTGTGAGCTGTGTGATGCCACGGCACTCTACCGAGGGCCATAAAGTGAGACTCTGTCTCTACCAAAAAAAAAGGATTCCTTATCAAAATTGTAACACAGTAACATTTCATTTCTTGAGTCACTCACCAAAGCTATTTAATCCAAAGTATAATCTCAAATATATATAATGCTTGTGATAAACACAGATATTACTTTTTAAACACTATTACTACATTCATGGTAGCCCTTTGTCATTAAGAATTTTTAAATAGGGTGGTGCCTGTGGCTCAAAGAAGTAGGGCACCGCCCCATATACCAGAGGTGGTAGGTTCAAACCCAGCCCCAGCCAAAAACTGCAAAACATTAAAAAAAAAAAAAAAGAATTTTTAAATAAAAGAATGATAAAATTTAGTTCTTGGAGGTGGCAAGGGTTAACTCTTGGCATAATAGGATTTCCATATTCAATGAATAAAATGCTCTATATACTTGTAACAAACCCCCAAAAAGTAGAAACTAGAAAAAAATGAGAATTAAGACATCTTTCCAAATTAAATATTAATTCGTGAGAAGACACAAATATTAGTGTTCAAGCCATCTAAAGCATCTAAGTACATTCCTAAGCTTCAGAAAGTACTTTCTGTATCTATGCAGCATTCAAGTCCTACCTCAATCAAAAAGAGCTCATCTGCCAAGTCTTCCCATATACCTTCCTTTCACCCCACTGCTAATGCACACACACGATACCCACACTCTCACCCATGGCCCCAGAGTTCTGGTCACACTGCTGGCACACTGCATATTACAGTAGGTTAATGTGAGCTCCTAGAGCAGTGATTTTCAACTGGTGTGCTGTTAAGAGGATCTTAGGCGCACCGTAAAAAAATTTTAAAGATTAATCAAATTATTTTCAAAAGAATTTCAAAGCATAGTAAGTATATTCTTTTTTCACTCTTTTATTTTTTTGATCAACATAATTCAAGTGTGCTGAGGAAGTTTAACTATAGTTCAAGTGTGCTGTGAGATTAAAAAAAAAAAAAAAAAGTTGAAAAATACTGTCCTAGGCCAGTGCAGTGGCTCATGCCTATAACCCTACCACTCTGGGAGGCTGAGGAGAGTGTATGGCCTGAGCTCACAAGTTCGGGGCCAGCCTGAGTCAAAGTGAGACCTTGTCTCTAAAAATAGCCAAGCATTGTGGTGGGCACCTACAGTCCCGGCTACTCCGGAGACTGAGGCAAGAGGATCACTTGAGCCCAAGAGTTTGAGGTTGCTGTGAGCTATGACACCATGGCACTCTACTGAGGACAAGAGTGAGATTCAGTCTCAAAAAAACAAAGAAACAAAAAAAAGAAACACTATGTAAGAGGTTAATTACCATTTCACAATGCATTTCTGGATCCCCAAGTTTGGGCCTGAGTTTGGGCCTGACACTTAACTACTGGTCCTCAACAACAGTTGTGCAATAAATGAAAGTCCATTATAATGAATTTCAAAGAGGGACTTTCATTTAATACAGTAAATTGACCAAATGTCTTTACTGTCTTTCCCTCTCAAAAGCACATAAAATGATAAAAGAATTAAGGGCTAGTGTACAATAGCTCCTGCCTGTAATCCTAACACTTTGGGAGGCTGAGATGGGAGTATCACTTGAGGCCAGAAGTTCAAGACCAGCCTCAGCTACATAGTGAGACTCCCTGAATCTATAAAAACAATGATTAGCCCAGCATGGTAGCATGCACCTATAGTCCCAACTACTTATGAGGCTGAGGCAGAAGGATCACTTGAGACCAGAAGTTTGAGGCTGCAGTAAGCTATAATGATACCACAGCACCCCAGCCTGAGCAACACAGTAAGATCTTATCTTTTAAAAATAAAGAATTGAAACTGTATTTACAACTCAAAGAAAGAACAGGGGCAGCAATGGACAATATAAAATTTTAGAATGTGGAAAGCTAATGAAGGGATGGTAATTGGCAGCAATGAAGTTATAAACTTAAGTGGGAAAGAAGAAAGAGAGTCAGTCTATTTTTTTTTTTGTAGAGACAAGAGTCTCACTTTATGGCCCTTGGCAGAGTGCCGTGGCATCACACAGCTCACAGCAACCTCCAACTCCTGGGCTTAAGCGATTCTCTTGCCTCAGCCTCCCGAGTAGCTGGGACTACAGGCACCCGCCACAACGCCCAGCTATTTTTTGGTTGCAGTTCAGCCAGGGCCGGGTTTGAACCCGCCACCCTCGGTATATGGGGCTGGTGCCTCACCGACTGAGCCACAGGCGCTGCCCCTAGAGAGTCAGTCTATTTTAAGTCTCTCAGGAGCCTTAAAGGGGCTCAGACTTTGGAAGCACCAAGTACTGCTGTGACAAGGCAAAAATACACAGTAACTAGAGCAGTAAAACCCTTAGGCAAAACTTTCCTCACCCACTCCCACCCTCTGTAGGAGGCAGAAGGTTTAGTTGCTAGAAAATATGAACCAGAGATCAAAAAGTGCTAAAGACACCAAGCACAGTATAGGGCAGACTGATGTGAAAGTACTTAAACAATGATTAAGTAAAGATACACTAACCAGCATTCCTCAACTTTCTTAGTCCTCAAGTCCTTCAATTATCTAGGGAAACTAACTTATCAGACCTTCACACTTTGACATTTTGTAGAGTTCTCCTGAAAGCCAACTAACCCATAATGAAGCTTAATGATCAGCAAGCACACCCCCAACACACAATCACTCTTAAGTGTGAATAAAAAGCTGAAGCCACCAACATGAAAGATACCAAATCAAGAGAGGGAACAGAAAACACACTTGACAGTTTAAAATAAGGTAAAGTAAAAATTTTATTTAAAAGGTTGTGAATTGGATATATCCCAGAAAGTAAAACATAAACACAAAGAGCTTGAAAACAGGAAAGGATAGAAAATTAAGAGCATCAAAGAGATCAATAAAACAATCAGTTCATAAGAATTCCAAAAAAAGGCTCAGCGACCACAGGTCAGTGATTAGGGTGCTGGCCATATACCCTGGGCTGGTGGGTTCCAGCCAGGGCCTGCTAAACAACAATGAAAACAACAACAAAAAAAATAGCCAGGGTTGTGGTGGGCACCTGTAGTCCCAGCTGCTTGCTAGGCTAAGCCAAGAGAATTGCTTAAGCCCAAGAGTTTAAGGTTGCTGTGAGCTATGATGTCATAGCACTCTACCGAGGGTGACATACTGAAACTATCTCAAAAAAAAAAAAGAAAAATCTCAAAAAAATTTTGTTTCATTTCCTAGGATTTTAAAACTGAGTTGAACCTCAATTTCAAAGGATCCAGAAGGGTCTAGTACAATGAACGAACAAGACACATCACTGATAAATTTCAAGTCTCCAAAGATGAAGAAAAGATCCCAAAAGCTTCCAGAAGGGGAGGTAGAGGGAACAAAACTAGAACACAGAATGCTATCGGAATGCCAGAAATCAGTGGAGCTTATACTTCAATAAAAAAAGTTAAATAAAGGGGAAAAAAGGAATAATGTCTTGAAAATTATAAAGGAAAATGAACTTTCAATTAAGAAAACTAAAACCGGGCGGCACCTGTGGCTCAGTGGGTAGGGTGCAGGCCCCATATACCGAGGGTGGCCAGTTCAAACCCAGCCCCAGCCAAACTGCAACAAAAAAGTAACTCGGCGTTGTGGCAGGCGCCTGTAGTCCCAGCTACTCAGGAGGCTGAGGCAAGAGAATCGCCTAAGCCCCGGAGTTGGAGGTTGCTGTGAGCTGTGACGTCACAGCACTCTACCAAGGGTGACAAAGTGAGACTCTATCTCTAAAAAAAAAATAAATAAATAATAAAGAAAACTAAAACCAGCCAAACTGTTACTCAATTATCAGAGTAAAATTAAAATATTTTTAGATATGCAAGGACTTAAAACTGATAGGCTAATTAATATGTAAATTATCATTAGGTGTTCAATAGCTCTCTTGGAGCATTTAGATAAAATTAGCAATAGGTTACAAAGAAACTATACAAATTTCAAAAACAGGATAGTTTAACTAAAAGAAACAAAATGCCACAAAAAAAAAGAAAAGGAAGGGCCGCACCCAAAGCTCAGTGAGTAGGGCGCCGGCCACGTATACCGAGGCTGGCCAGTTTGAACCCGGCCTGAGCCAGCTAAACCAACAATTACAACTGCAATAGGAGGGAAAAAAAAAAAAAATAGCTGGGCATGTGGTGGGCACCTGTAGTCCCAGCTACTTGGGAAGCTGAGGCAAGAGGATCACTTAAGCCCAAGAGTTTGAGGTTGCTGTGAGCTGTGACGCCACAGCACTCTACCCAGGCTGACAGCTTGAGACTCTGTCTCAAAAAAAAAAAAAGCAATCACACTGTACTCTCTGAACTTGGCAATAAATATTTACCCAATCATAACAATGTGAACAATAACATTAATACAAAATTTGTGATAATATGATGGAGGATAAGTGAAGGGGGTGGAGAAGGGGCTGCTACAATAGCTACATCCACAATTACTATAACAGGAAGTATAAAACTGTCAAAAATGGATATATTTAGGAAAAGCAATAGAATTAGAAATACAGAGAGACAGGCTGGGTGCAGTAGCTCACACCTCTGGGAAACCAAGGCAAGAGCATTCAGACCCCATCTCTACAAAAAACACAAAGTAGCCAGGTGTGGTGGTGTGCACCTGGGAAGCTGAAGCAGAAAGAGGATTGCTTAAGCCCAGAGTTTGAGGTTGCTGTGAGCTATGATGATGTCACTGCACTCCACCCTGGGCCTCAGAGCAAAACCCTGTCTGAAAAGAAAAGGAGAAGAGGAAGGTAGAAAGAAGAGAAGAGAAGAGAGAAATACAAAGACAAATCCCTGCAGAAACAGCTTAATGAGCTCAAAGTGCCTGACTATGGAAAGCAAAATTGAAAAACAGGGAGAGGTGAAGCAAAGAAAACTACTATTTTCCAATAAAAGCCTTTAAAAAGATACTTGATATCATAAAAATGTGTTTATATTACTTTGACAAAATATTTTTAAAAGATAGAAGAAAGAAAACTTTTGTATTACAATGTAAGAAATGAACGATGGATTTGACTACTTAAAATCTAAAGGATTCTGTATGTCAAAAATTATTTAAAGATGGGGGTCACGGTGTACGGCACACTTTTTAGGGGCGGGACACAAGTATAAGAGGGACTTTATCTAACAAATGCAATCAGTATAACCTAATTCTTTGTATTCTCAATGAATCCCAAACAATAAAAAAAAAATTTTAAATACAATTTAAAAGCAAATAGGCACTATTCTTCGTTTATTGGCCACAGAAAATTCAGAGCTCAGAAGTGTAAGGGAAAAAAGCAAAAAGATTTTCCTGAATTAACTGTGAAAGACAAAGGAATTTTCCACACCTGAAGAAACAGAACACAATGACAAAATTAGCCTAACTCCTGAGCAAAGCTAGGCAGTGGAAATCCACGTTGGCTAGGCCAGGCAATAGAGGCTGGACTTGAGTAAGGACACATTACAAGACTGTTCCAACTAGTCTGAGTATCACAGCGAGACCCCATCCCACATTATGATCCCATGGATTCTCAACTTCTAAGATTAAACTTAAAGAAAAAGTAAAACATGTAATCAAAATCCAAAAAATGAGACTCAAATACTGGGCCTAAACAATCAACAAAAACCAAATCCCAGGAACACTACCCTGGGAGTTCCCCTATGAAGGGTGTATATAGCCCAGGTGACCACTACACCACCCCCACCTCATCACTAGCTATCCTGGAGAGAATGCTTCCCTTTATGGGCCTCAAAAACTAACAGGAAGATAGAGGACCAGGATGGAAACCAGGCTTTACTCCCTTAGAAGAAAAACAGAACTCCAGTTCTGTTTATACCTGCCCACTGAAAGCAGCAAATCCTCAAGCCAGCAAAAAGCAGGCCCCTTCTATTTCGAAATGAACAGGCCAAGGGCGGTGCCTGTGGCTCAAAGGGTAGGGCGCCAGCCCCATATTCCGGAGGTTGCGGGTTCAAACCCAACCCTGGCCAAAAAAAAAAGAAATGAACAGGCCAGAAAGAATCTCCCCAATCAATTGGTCAAAGAACTACAAGTGTTCTGATTTGAGAGAAATCTCTACTGTTTATTGGCTTTGGCCTCTAAATATTCGACCAAAATTTAATTAAACTTTAAATAAGGGGTAAGGAGAGTTAGCTCAGGATCCCTGATCTTTTCCAGGGTGCTTTTAATTTTTCTAAAGCATACAAGGAATCATGAGTATAATGCTGAACTGAGCCCAAAAAATGACCAACAAGAATTAAGATGAAGCCCACTCCAAGGAGAAAATACTGGTGTGCTGCACTCTATCACATTTATCTGGCCCAATGTCCATGGAAGCTTACAAGAAGTTGTGAGCTCTCCAACAATGGAAATACACAATCATTTACCAAGAATGCTACTACTGGCTTGGTGCCTGTAGCACAGTGGTTATGGAGCCAGCCACATACACCCAGGCTGGCAGGTTCGAACCCCACCCGGGCCAGCTAACCAACAATGAAAAGTGCAACAAAAAATAGCCGGGCATTTTGTTGGGCATCTGTAGTCACAGCTACTTGGGAGGCTGAGGCAAGAGAATCACTTATAAGCCCAAGAGTTTGAGGCTGCTGTGAGCTGTGATGCCATAGCAATCTACTACCGAGGGTGACATAGTGAGACTCTGTCTCAAAAAATAAAAAAAAAGAATGCTACTACTAGGACCTTGCACTTTTTGTAAAGCAGGCCAAGATTTAATCATTTTACCAGCTAACAGCAGACTTGTAGTCTCTAATACATACCCCACCAATACAATTAGGCTCCTTTCTGGCTCCAAAAAGTCTCTTGATGTGCTTTGTTATTTAAAAATATGAAAGTTCTTGCATTTCTCTGTGATTCCTATTCTAGAATGAAATAATGTGTTGTTCTGTGCTGCTGAAACAGCCACACCAAGAGCTAAGCCTGGGCAGCGCCTGTGGCTCAAAGGAGTAGGTCACCAGCCCCATATACCAGAAGTGGTGGGTTTAAACCTGACCCCAGCCAAAAAAAAAAAGAGCTAAGCCTATTTTTGGGACAAATGAAGGACTCTGACTGCATTAGCAATGTTTTTATATGACAAATCAAATTTTTAAGGATATAAATTGCGCTTCCTTTTTTTTTTTTTTTTTGAGACAGTCTGACTCTGTTGTGAATACCATGGCATTAGCCTAGGTTACAGCAACCTCAAATTCCTAGGCTCAAGCAATCCTGCCTCAGCCTCCACAGTAGCTACTAATCTAGGCACCCGCCACTACACCTGGTTAATTTTTCCATTTTTAATAGAAACAGGGTGTCCCTTTGCTCCAGATGGTCTCAAACTCCTTAGCTTAAGCAATCCTTGCCTCGGCCTCTCAGAGTGCACAAATTGCAATTTTTGTTAACACTCCATCTTCTGCATTAAACCTGAGTTCCCAAGTACTACTCTCTCTTCTCCGTTCCTTTGAACAAAGCAGCACAATCTTAATAGTGAAAAAAATAAGAACCACATGATTAAAATTTGCGATTTAAAAACAACTAATTTCCACCTTTAAGCTTCAAGTTCCAAAACGAATGATCTCCCAGGTACTAAGGTACTACCCAGTGTGAGAAATGTAACCCTAACTAAGCCAAACTATAATAAAAAGAAACCATAATCAGGGCAGAATAAGATGGGGGCAAGGAAGCTGGGAGAAGAATATAATGAGCAGCACCAAGCAAGCTAAAAAGAAAAGAAAGGTAATAGAAAAAAAATTAAAAGGTACAATGAAAGCCCTTAATAAAACAAACCCAAGACATGGCAGCACAGAAAAAAACTGAGAAAAGCAGAAAATGCCATCATTTTCTTATCTTATGCCGTCATATCTTATCTTTGCAAAAGAAAAGACCCAAAAGATGCAGGAATAAACAAGCATTAACCAGGCTAGGTTCAAAGCTCACAATCCTTGTCCTCAGGAAAACAAGCAGAATTACATATACTTACATGACCAGGTCAATCTGCCATGCCTCATCTTGCCTTAAACCTCACAAAAAGAAGAATGTGAGGGAGTCAACTGCTAGGTAACTGAATTTAGAACTTTTTGGAACTCTAATTTAGGGGGGTGATTTAAAAGACTTACTGTGGGACCTGTATTTGGAGGTGATGATTCTTCCATGTACACAGACAATAAAGAGTGAGAAGGCATCTGGGAGGACATCAGGGTTGGCATCTCTGTGCCACTGTCCAAGTTCAAAGCTGAAAGCCCAAGAGTATGATGCCCATTGAGCTCACTGGCACTGCTTTGGGTGGAAGGCTTTTGGGAATTCTGGAACGTACCACTGCGGAGGCAGGATGTGCTATGGAAAGTGCTTGCCAGTTTGGCTGTCTTCTGATTGTTGTCATCAGAGTCAAGTTTAGGGAAGGACAGGGATTTGATATTGCTTACTGCAGGGATGGGGGGGAGGGACACTTTGGAAGACAGCGACATCTTTTCACAGTTGCCCAACTGTGGTAAGGTTATAAAGCCATTGGGTTTATGAAGAGGTTTGAAGTCTAGGGTCACCCGCTCCAACGATGCCAGAACCTCCTCATCCTCTAACATAGACCCAGAACCTCCTCTGGGTAAGTTATTGTCCAAAAACTGAGCCATAATGGGTCCAGTGGTTCCTACCAAAATGTTTCTCAGTTCTTCCTTCTCATCAATAGTTTTTAACTCCAGATTATCAAATGGGTCTTCTTCACACTCAAAGTCAGCAGGATTGAAATCTGCCTTTGTGTGGGGTGGGCTGAGAACTTTCTGTTTCGTGGCACTACTGCTGACCCGAGTAGGGGTGAGGATGCTATTGTGCTGTAAGCTGGCAAGGATGGGGTTAATAGGAGGTGGCATCGTGGCTCTACTGTGAGTCTTGGAAAAGCTCATTTTGCTATCACCCTCTGGGCTACTCTGTGAATTCACTTTAGCTTCTGCTTCCTCAATCTTGCACTCGGCTTCCCGCTCAGCTTCTTGGATTTTCTTAATATCTTCAGCCCACTCGATGGTCTTCTTTTCCAAGGAGAAGTCATACTGTAAAAATATAGCAAAGAAAGGAGGTATGAACCCAGGTGGCCACCCTTCCCTCACCCATTCACTCCTTCCTCACTCTTGTAAAGAGGAGAACTGGGTGAAACATATGGAATGATCCCTACTCAGGAAGAGTGAGGTTTCCAATATCCTTGTGAGATTTAACCAAAATATGTTTCCAGATTACTTCTAAAAATTAACTAGAAAGAGTTCCCACTACCTCTAATCCTACATACCAGGCAAAATTTACCTACCCCTTCCCTTGCTTGTCTCCTCGCAGGCCATCTTCCTTACTAAAATTCTTCACTGGAGGCTCAGGTAGAGTTCAGCCACCTCCTCTATGAAGCTTTCCTAATGGCCCATTCCTTCTTCTAAACTCCTATAGCATTTGTCTCTATCAGTCATTTGATACTGAGCACATGTCATCACATGTAGCTCTGATTTTTAATCTCATGTAGGCAGCTAACCCTCTTTGGGTCTCTACTATCTAGTACCCAGCACACTGTCCTAAACAGATCCCATGCTCAGTAACGATAGGCCTTGACATTTAGGAAATATAAGGTGCATGATTCTGAACATTTTTTTTGTATTAACTCCCTAGATTTTCTCAACAACCATTTAAAGTAAATATTGTTGTCCTTACTTTACAGACGCTAACCCAAGGTCAGAAAGCTAGCAAGAGGGAAAGCATGGATTTGAAACCAGTCAGTCTGACATTACACCCTTTTTTTTTTTTTTTAGTTCTAAGCTACTGCCCTGGATAAGAGGGCCGTGGCGTCATAGCTCACAGCAACCTCCAACTCTTGGGCTTTTGCCTCTGTTTTTCTATTTTTAGTGGAGATGGGGGGTGTGTGTGTCTCACTCTTGCTCAGACTGGTTTCGAACCTGTGAGCTCAAGCAATCTACCCGCCTCGGCCTCCCAGAGTGCTAGGATTATAGGTGTGATACATTACTCTTGTAAATCGCTTTCCATTAGATTATAATAAGTTATACTCAAAACTCCAGGAAAACTTATTAAGAAATCTAGACATTCAGATTGAAATTTTTTTTTTTTTTTTTTTTTTGTAGAGACAGAGTCTCACTTTATGGCCCTCGGTAGAGTGCCGTGGCCTCACACAGCTCACAGCAACCTCCAACTCCTGGGCTTAGGCGATTCTCCTGCCTCAGCCTCCCGAGCAGCCGGGACTACAGGCGCCCGCCACAAGGCCCGGCTATTTTTTTGTTGCAGTTTGGCCGGGGCCGGGCTTGAACCCGCCACCCTCGGTATATGGGGCCGGCGCCCTACCGACTGAGCCACAGGCGCCGCCCTCAGATTGAAATTTTACAGAGCAAATTACACCAAGATTACTTCATGGCTGCTTAAAATACCTTAAACTACATTTCAATTTACAAAAATTGTATTTGTATACTTAAAAGAAATATATTTATTATATAAAGCAAAATCCTCATAGACAGGAAAAAATAAAATCCTTAGCTTTCATTCTAAACCACCAGCGCTAAACAATGTGTGCATGTCCAAGGTTGGAGACACATTACGGTGGAAAAAGGACAGGGGAAAGAGAGAAAAGAAGTCTAACATTCTGAGACAAGCATTTTAGATAGACAAAACATAAGCACTTTGGATAGAAAAAACATACTAAAGAGCCCCCTGGTCATCCCTAAGCCTTTCAGCTTCAAGTAACACAAGAGAAGCCTAACAATGCATATATCAAGAAGTTAACTTAAATCCTTCAGCCAGTTGCTGTGCCCCAGAAAGACACATGATGGATCACTGTGCGTCCTTTCTACCACTAATGGAACACTGAGAAAGACTGCTGCTTTTAACGGAGAAGGATATCCAGTTTTGCAACTGGTTTGCTCAAAAAAAAAAAAAAAAACTGAGGGAGTAACCAACTTCCTATAGCCTATAAACATAGCTGTCTGAAGTTTTACTAAAAGAACAATTGGAAATTTCTGTCCCTGTCTAGAAAAAAATTTTTGAGCTTCTGTTTTTTAATTACCAAAGTAATGGAGAATAATTGGAACATAGAGAAAAATAAACCAGGTAGGAGAAAAGCAGAAATATTAAAGTAAAATTTAAAAATAGTTGATATCTCTTTTATAGTAAAACTTAAAAAAAGAATGTGGTTTGAGAGTACAGTAATAAATAATAACATCATGTAGCATTGATGGAGTACCAGGAACCGGAGTTAGCATTATAAATACATCATTTTATCTAATCCTTTTAATAACCTTAAAAGCTAATTAGCCCCATTTTACAGATAAGGAAACAGAGTTTGGAGAATTTGAGAAATTTACATAACTATTACATGGCAGTTCTAGCACATTGTGAGTGATACCAGTGGGTTGTTTTAAACCATGACACTAGGCTGGCACAGTGACTCACGCCTATAATCATACCACTCTGGAAGGCCAAAGTGGGTGGATTGCCTGAGCTCACAGGTTTGAGACCAGCCTGAACAAAAGCGAGACCCTCGTCTCTAAAGCCGGGCGTTGTAGTGGGTGTCTGTAGTCCCAGCTACTTGGGATTCAAGAGTCACTTGAGCCCAAGAGTTTGAGGTTGCTGTGAGCTACGACACCATGGCACTGTACTGAGGGCAACAAAGTGAGACTCTGTCTCACAAAAACAAACAAAAAATGACACTAGGACTAGCCCACATCATTATGGCCACCACCACCACATTCAATAGAAGTTTTCTGGATCCTGCAGGCAAGGGCTATGCATGTTTTACTGGCTCACTGTGAAGAAACGTTAGCTGGAAAATTGAGTTTGTTGGGCAGGTACAAAGGCTTATAACTGTAATCCTAGCATTCTGGGAGGTTGGATTATTCGTACTCAGGAGTTTGAGACCAGCCTAAGCAAGAGCAAGACCCCATCTCTACTAAAAATAGAAAAAAAAAAAAAACTAGCCAGGCATAGTGCTGCATACCTGTAGTCCTAGCTACTTGGGAGGCTAAGGCAAGAGAAATTTTCAAGCCCAGGAGTTTGAGGTTGCTGTGAGCTGTAACACTCTACCCAGGGCAACAGAATGAGACTCTGTCTCAAAAAAATAAATAAAAATAAAAACATTGAGTTTGTATTGTCATGTGAGGGGCTCACATGACACTATGCCTGGCTAGTTTTTTTTTCTATTTTTAGTAGAGATGGGGTCTTGCTCTTGCTTAGGCTGGTTTCAAACTCCTGAGCACAAGCAATCCATTTACCCTAACCTCCCACAGTACTAGAAAGCTTCAAGCCATCTGTCTAAAGCTCTAGGTCTGCCTGTTCTCTATTTAGGGAGGGGACCAGCACCAACATCACTGCTTGATACCCCAATGGAGACCCCAGATAGTCAAAGTTTAAGGGTGTTTTGTGTAATTAGAGAACAAAAATATTTCAAATGGCCCATACAGAAATGAAACTCATAGTCTGATCTTCTCTTTCGTCATGTGTGGGTGCTATAAGCACAGTGAGCACAATACCATGAATTTATCAGTTCTTCAGACTGGTCAAATGGGAAATTTCCTGCAAAGTGTGAATCAGCAACATTTGGGATTCAAAACAAATTTTCTGAATGCATCAATAAAGTAGTAGATAATATGAGAAACAAGACAGAATGTTTCTGAATCATACTGCTAATAGCATCATGCACACAGGTTTTTATTTTTTTATTTGTTTTTTTTTTTAAACAGAGCCTCAAGCTGTCGCCCTGCGTACAGTGCCTCGGCATACAGCTCACAGCAACCTCCAACTCCTGAACTTAAGCAATTTTCTTGCCTCAGCCTCCCAAAGTAGCTGGGACTACAGGCACCCGCCACAAAGCCTGGCTATTTTTTTGGTTGTAGTTGTCATTGTTGTTTTGGCAGGTCCGGGCTGGATTCGAACCCACCAGCTCTGGTGTATTTGTCTTAGCCACCTGAGCTACAGGCACCGAGCCCACATAGAAGGGTTTTAATGACTATTCATTATTGCCAATAAAAAATTTCTCAGGCATAGCCGGGCATTATGGCGGGCGCCTGTAGTCCCAGCTACTCGGGAGGCTGAGGCAGGAGAATCGCCTAAGCCCAGGAGTTGGAGGTTGCTGTGAGCTGTGTGACGCCTCGGCACTCTACCAAGGGCAATAAAGTGAAATTCTGTCTTTACAAAAAAAAAAAAAAAAATTTCTCAGGCAAACAGGAACAAGAACTTTACAAAGTAAATCTGTCTCTCTTCTGGCCCAATGAAGTCTCCATATACAAAAAGAATATCAACTCAGTATTCAAAAACACATAAGATGCTAGACATCATCAGTCCTCAAATCAAATCAAAACCACAATAAGAGACTTCATATCCACAAGCTTGTATATAATCACTTCTTGGAGGCGGGACACAATTATAAGAGGGACTTTATCTAACAAATGCAATCAGCACAACCTAATTCTCTATAACCTCAATACATCCCAAAAATAAAAAAAAATTTTTTGAAATAAAAAAAAGAGTTAATAACAAGAGTTGGCAAAGATGTGGAGAAACTGGAACACTTGTGCAGTGCTGTTGGGACTGTATAATGGTGTTGCCATTTACAACAGAAAAGTGTTTGGAGGAACCTCAAAATATTAAACATGGAGTTACCATATGCATATGCACTCCTATGCATATACCCCAAGAAAACTGAAAACATACATCCACACAAAACTCTGTATATAAATGTTCACAGCAGCATTATTCATAATAGCCGAAAAGTGGTGACTACCAAAATGTTCATCAACTGATGAATAAACAAAATGTGGTATATCCATTCAACACAATATTATTTGGGCCCACAAAAATGAATGAAGTACTCACCTCATTCATACAACATGGATAAACTTTGAAAACATTATGCTAAGTGAAATAAACCAGTCACAAAAGCTATATAAACACTGTAGGATTCCAATTATAGGATATGGCCAGAATAGGCAAACCCATAGAAACAGACAGTTGACTACTAGTTGGCACAGGCTGTCAGGGATGGGAGCAAAGGAAGTGACTTTTAATAGGTGCTAGATTTCTTTTGGGGGTAATGAAAATGTTCAGGAATGAGACGGTAATTATGGTTTACAACACTATGAATACACTCTATAAATATACTGAAGTATAGTATACAGAAGTACTAAGGTATACTACTATATACCTTAAAAAGGTAAATTTCATGGCATGTGAACTATACCTCAGTAGAGCTGTTATTAAAAAAGGTAACTAAACTTCTCTGATTACTCACTGCACACTATGAAAGATAAAACAAAGAATACTTTATATACAGTAACCTGGAGATGCCTTAATGCAGTGGTTCTCAACCTTCCTAATGCTACGACCCTTTAATACAGTTCATGTTGTGGTAACCCCCAACCATAAAATTATTTTCGTTGCTACTTCATAACTGTAATTTTGTTACTGTTATGACTCATAATGTAAATATCTAATATGCAGGATGTTTTTAGGGGTTGTGACCGACAGGTTGAGAACTGCTGCCTTAGTGAATCCCACAGAAACAACAACTGCAACAACAACAACAAAAACAAAAAAATACCCAGGCATTGTGGCAGGCACCTGTAGTCCCAGCTATTTGGGAGGCTGAGGCAAGAGAATCACTTAAACCCAAGAGTTTGAGGTTGCTGTGAGCTGTGACACCACGGCACTCTACCAACGGCGACATAATAAGACTGTCTCACAAAAAAAAAAAAAAAAACTCCTTTTCCTGATCTAAAGTCACACAAAGAAGAGTCAGTATTTTACTTTTCTGTTTTTCTGTGTGACTCCACTAAAAAGGTAAGCACTCTTAAGGGTAGTAAGGGTAGTGATTAAAGCATTATCTCTATCCTCAGTACCCAGTAGAACATCTCGCAAAAGCAGGCATTCAGCGAATGTGTACTGCAGAAAGAAAGTAACACAGGACTCTTTGCTACTTTCAAGAAGCAATTCAGTACATTATATATAAATGGGCTTTAAAGATGAGATACTTAAGAAAGAAGACCTCACAGGCAAAACATCTGAACACAATCTAAAAGAATAAATAGATCTTAACAGATAGTTTTTAGTATGGTAGGAAAGAGAATAGTAGGGATAACAGCTCTTGATAAAAACCAGGGTACAGGAAAGTAATGTACAAGGTATGCCAACAGATTGCTAGTCAGCTGGTCTGGAGGTGTACATGAAAGAAGGGATGAGCTAAGGTATTCTGCCGTAACGTTACATCTAGACTTGACTCAATAAGGACTGGTGAATCTCTAAACACCTTCAAAAGTTTTGTACAGAGATTTGACAATTTAAAACTTTAAGAGTATTATTCTAGAAACAATGTGAAAAACAGAAAGAAAATGCTATAAGCAGAAGGGCCAAACAAAGAAGCGACTGCAATATCCAGGTGAAAAATGAGGTAGGATGGAAATACAGTGTAAAACACATCAAAACAAAAACATTACCTAACTTGGATGACTAAGAAGAAAAGGAGGACATTAACAGAAAAAAGGAAAGAGGTGAATATGCAAGTTACATGGACAATAGGGATTTGTTTTATGCAAGGCACAGAGCCCCAGGTACATACAATCTAACAGATTATACAAAATTTGTGTGTAAAATATATGTGCACGTGTGTGTGTGCACGTGTGTATAACAATGTGAGCCAGGCAGTAACAAGAGCTATAAGAAATACAAATGAAAAGATATAGGAATACATTCATGCATCACTTGATGATGGGGGTACAATCTAAGAAATGCGTAGCTAGACAATTTCATCGTTGTGTGAAACTTTTTTTTTTTTTTTTGAGACAGAGTCCCACTCTGTCGCCCTGGGTAGAGTGCTGTGCATCATCATAGCTCACAGCACCCTCAAACTCTCGGGCTTGAGCAATCCTCATGCCTCAGCCTCCACAGCAGCTGGGACTACAGGCACCTGCAACGATGTCCAGCTGGTTCTATTTTCTTTGTATTTTTAGTAGAGACAGGAGTCTCACTCTTGCTCAGGCTGGTCTCAAACTCCTGAGCTCGGACAATCTTCCCACTTTGGCTTCCCAGAGTGCTAGCTAGGATTACAGGCGTGAGCCACAATGCCCGACATATGAACATCTTAACAGTGTACTTACACAAACCTTGATGGTATAGCCGACTACACAGCTAGGTTATATAGTATAGCCTATTGCTTCCTGGCTACAAACCTACCTTGCATATTACCGTACTGAACTTTGCAGGCGAATCTAACATAATGGTAAGTATTCATGTACATAAACGTATCTAAATACAGAAAAGGTACAGTATAAATATGGCATAAAAGATCAAAAATGGTATACCTGCATAGGACACTTACCACAAATGGAGCATGGAAGACTGGAAGTTGCTCTGGGTGAGTCAGTGAGGAATGAGTGAATGTGAACGCCTAGGACATTACTGTGCACTACTGAAGACTTCATAAACATTGCACATCTAGGCTACACTAAACTTATAAAAAATAATTTTTATTGCATAATAAATTAACTTTAACTTACTATAACATTTTACTTGATAAACTTTTAAAGCTTTTAACTTTTTTGACTCTTTTGTAAAAACATTTAGCTTAAAACATGAACACACTGTATAGCTATTCAAAAATATTTTTCTTCATACCTTTATAAGCTTCTTCTATTTTTAAAATATTTAATTCTTTACTTTAAGAACTTTTTTATTAAAAACGAAGACACACACACACATTAGCCTAGGCCTACACAGGGTCAGAATCATGACTATCACTGTCTTCCGCCTCCACATCTTGGCCCACTGGAAGGTCTCTAGGGGCACTAACATACATGGAGTTGTCATCTCCTATAGTAACAACGTCTCCTTCTGGAATACCCCTGAAGGACCTACTTGTGGTTGTTTTACAGTTAACTTTTTAAAAATAATCAAATAGTAAGTAAAAAGTGCAGTATAGTAATATATAAACCAGTAACGTCATTTATTATCATTATCAAGTATTTTGTACTAGACATGATTATATGTGCTCTACCTTCATACAATTGGCAGTGTGGGTTTATTTAGACCAACATCCCTACAGACACATGTGATATGCTACACAACAATATTATGATGGTTACTACACCACTAATGCAACAGGAAGTTTTGGGTTCCACTGTAATCTTACAAGACCACTGGGATATATATTCTGTCGCAGACTGAAACGTTATATAGCTCATGACCAGTTTTTTTCTATTTCACTATACATCAAATTCTTATTCTTTTAAGTATTTAAATGCACTAAACTTTAACTAAAAATTACCACTTACCTGTACTTCTCTGACAACCTGCAAACAATCAGGCAAGGAGAAGCCAATAGGTAGACCAACTTTAGCTGGTGTTTTGAATTTGTCTCCTATCTTAAATGGGATATCATCAAGGTAACTGAAAGTCCCTATAATCAAAAATAAAGTAGAAAATATCAGCAAAGAACTTTATTATTTGTTGTGCTATAATCTTATGTCTAGTGGATATGCACTGATTTTTGTTATCCTAAGACTAGAATTTACAAAGAGTTCCTTCCCTTTACTGCTTACCTTCTCCTGACCCTAGAACTCCAAGAAAGAAATGCTACTGAGTAAGTCTACTGAATCTTTTTAGGGTGTATTTTCAATTGACTTACTGTGAAAGCCATAGTACTCAGTGGCCTAAAAGGCCCTTTCATCATCCGGGACCTCGCTGCCCTCATCTCCTAGCACTTGCCTTCTGGCTCACTGCACTAACTCCTGGCAACCTATGTTCTCAACAATGACAAGCTCAATCCACCTCAAAAATTCTGCACTGGCTATTTCCTCTGACTGGAATGTTCTTCCTTCAGAAATTCACATTACTCACTCCCTTCACCTCCTTCAAGTCTTTGCTCAAATGTTACCCTAACCATCCAATTTAAATTTACTACCCCATCTTCACTGTAGTACTCTTGATTATGTTCCCCATAGTAACTGTTGCCTTCTAACATATAATTGGCTTTTCACTTACATTTATTATCTGACTTACCCAATGGAATGTACGCTCCTTGCAACCAGTATTTAAATTTACCTCATGCAATGATGTATCTCAAAGCCTACAGCATTGCCTGGCACAAAAGACAATTACTACTGCTGTATTGATGATAGACTTTGCACAGAAGAATTTCCTTGGTTAGGATCTCTACTTAAGAATTATTTTTAATACAAAGAATTTCTCTAAATTAAAAAAAACTACATTCGAGAATAATGTAGAAATATTTAAGCAGCATAGCACATACAAAAAAAGAAAAAGAAAAGAAAACCAGGCAAGATCATGGGAATCTGAATAGGATAACACAGCCATACACACTGAACTGCTTTCATCCCCTACAGGCTCTTTGCCTATCATAAATGCACAATCCAGAAAGACCAAAAATCATTAACTTAGTTATTAAAAGAAAAATGTCTCTTGTATATGACTCTCACTAGCTATATACTCCAAATTGGACCATGATTTCTTTTCTGGATCAGTTCTGAGTGACTAACTTACTAGCAGAACCATCATGGACAATGAAACATACTTAATAAAATAAAATCTGCTCCTTCAATATTAGTAGCTAGTAAAATAAGGCATTTTTTCTTTCTGAGCTTCACACTAGTGTATATTCCTCAGTGTTCACAGACCCAGAAAGGGCAATTATATCTCATCCATGTAGAAATCATCTTCATGGAAGATCTCAAGACTTATCATTGTTAGACTATATTTATAACATTAACATCATTTCCACTTCCTGAGGTAGGTATTCTTCTGATATACCTGAAACTCTTCATCAGGAAGAAGGTTCCTACTCTTACCCTTGGAAGAAGGGATCTCTGTTTCCCATCTAACTTCTAGCCAGAATTAAAATATCTCTCACTCAGCTATCAAATTAATTCACAACTGTGCTCAATTTAATAATCTAACACTTTTGGAACTAACTCTAATTATTAATACTCTAGGAATATCACATCCCTACCCTTAATTACTTATGTGATTATTTGTAGTTCTTTCCTTTTATCATAAGGACACTTGTTTATTGCAGCTCAATTTACAATCGCCCAAATGTGGAAACAGCCTAAATGCCCACCAACCCAGGAATGGATTAACAAGCTGTGGTATATGTATACCATGGAATACTAGTCAGCCATTAAAAAAAATGGAGACTTTACATCCTTCGTATTAACCTGGACGGAAGTGGAAGACATTATTCTTAGTAAAGCATCACAAGAATGGAGAAGCATGAATCCTATGTACTCAATTTTGATATGAGGATAATTAATGACAATTAAGGTTATGGGGTGGGAGGAAAAGCAGAAAGAGGGACGGAGGGAGGGGGGTGGGGCCTTGGTGTGTGCCACACTTTCTGGGGGCAAGACATGATTGCAAGAGGGACTTTACCTAACAATTGCAATCAGTGTAACCTGGCTTGTTGTACCCTCAATGAATCTCCAACAATTAAAAAAAAAAAAAACAAGAAACAGAATCTCACTTTATCACCCTCAGTAGAGCGCCATGGCGTCACAGCTCACAGCAACCTCCAACTCCTGGGCTTAGTTGATTCTCTTGCCTCAGCCTCCCGAGTAGCTGGGACTATAGGCGCTGCCACAACGCCTGGCTATTTTTGGTTGCAGTTTTCATTGTTGTTTACCTGGCCCAGGCCAGGCTCAAACCCAGAATCCACCAGCCTCGGTGTATGTGGCCAGCACCCTACTCACTGAGCAACGGGCACCGAGCCTCCTTTTATTTTTTGAAAGAGTCTCACTCAGTCACCCTGGGGTTGAGTGCCATGGCATAATAGTTCACAGCAACCTCAAACTCTTGGGCTCAAGCAATCCTCTTATCTCAGCTTCCTGAGTAGCTGGGACTGCAAGCACTCACCACAACACCCAGCTAACTTTTCTATTTTTAGTAGAGACGGGGTCTCGCTTTGCAGGCTGGTTTCAAACCAGCTCAGAGCTCAGGCTCCCATAGTGGTAGGATTACAGGCTTGAGCTACTGTACCAGAATGGTTACCACTATCTTAAAGCCAAAAGCCAGGTAACACTTGCAAAGCTATAAATATACAAAATTGTAAGTATGTAGATATTTGTTGTAAGATGTGAAGTCACACTCTAACAACAAAACAAGCCAGATATGGGTCGGTGCCTGTGGCTCAAGTGGCTAAGGCGCCAGCCACATACACCTGAGCTGGCAGGTTCGAATCCAGCCCAGGCCCACCAAACAACAATGACAGCTGCAACCAAAAAATAGCCAGGCATTATGGCGGGCTCCTGTAGTCCCAGCTACTCAGGAGGCTGAGGCAGAGAATCACTTAAGCCCAGGAGTTTGAGATTGCTGTGAGCTATGACGGCACCGCACTCTACCAAGGGTGAAAAAGTGAGACTCTTGTCTCAAAAAAAAAAAAAAAAAAAAAAAAATTTTTTTTTTCACAATCTCTTTTTTTTTTGGTTGCAGTTTGGCCAGGGCCGGGTTTGAACCCGTCACCCTCGACATATGGGGCCGGCGCCCCACCGACTGAGCCACAGGCAAGGCCCTTTTCACAATCTCTTAATAGAAATGAAACCAAGGGCAAAATGAACCTCTCTGGAAATTAGCTAACTGATACAAGTGGCACAGCTTATCCTTAAAAGACAGGAGGGGTTGTTTTTTTTTTTTGGGGGGGGGGGTTATTTGTTAATTTCAGGTTAATGTGAGGTACAAACAACCAGGTTACAATATTTGAATCTGTTAGGAAAAGGAAGGAGTTTTGAAGAAGTAATGGTTAAAGAATATAAAACTTTAGTTATGTAAGATAAGTATGTTGTGGGAATCTACGATACAGCATAGTGCCTACAGTTAACAACACTATATTGTACACTTAAAACTGCTAAGAAGGTAGATCTCACAGAAGTGATTCTTAGCCCTCAAGAAAACAAAACACCCACACACACAAAAATAATAAAAGCAGCAGGAGGAAACTGTGGGAGATAACAGAAATGCTTATGCTTTCATGGTTGTGATAGTTTCATGAGTATACACTTATCCTCAAACTCGTCATGATGTATACATTAAATATATATTAAATTATATGTCAATCATACCACCAATAACCTCAATAAGTAGTTTAAAAAGAGAAAGCTTACTTTTATTAAACATTATTACAGGAGTTTTTTTTTCTAAATGAGAATCTTCAAAGGCATTTTTTCAGATATTAAAAGAGTAATTTGTGTGTTAGAACATTTTTTTAAATCCTTTAAAAGTCAATTTTGAACAATAACTTTTTTCCTAAATAAAGCAAATGAAAAATCACTTAAAAATAATGAAGATTGACATTTTAAAACTCCAGGCTCTAAGAAAGTCCTGACCTAAATTGAGCCAAACGTGTGCAATTTATATAATATACAGATAGTATTTCTAAAAGTCTCTGAGAAATAACTATTAGTATCCCTTATTCTGTTAGTTAGGGACATATGGTTATTAATAACAATGAAAGAGGCTCTACTTTAGTTGAAAAGAAAGAACTTGAAGACAATCTAATGCCAGTCATAAGACCTCATAGCACAAGACCTAGTCAGCCCCAAATGTTCAAATAGAAGAAAAAAGGCCTATTAATATCCAGTGATGACAGAAAGCAGTTCAATCTTTCTCCACACCCAAGTGACTTAGAAAAATTATACCTATATCCATTAACCTCTCAGTGGATCAGTCAGATAATACCTAACTTTGGGGGAACCAATCCACACATTCATCAACTAAACTAGGCTATACCATCAGATTCCCTTGACCAAAGATACAACTCTAGTTCTATGATGCCAGCCACTGAAAGATCAAATAGCAAGCAGTACTGTAACTGGGGTAGCCATCTGGCCCTGTAGTCTACACTATACCACACTCTACACTAGTAGGCCAAGAAAGCAAGTCTATAAACAGAAGAATAAAAATGGAGCACAGTCATAGTGAAATGCAGTGAGGAAAGGCTAAGTAGCTTCATGAGAAATAAAAGAAGCAAGAGCCTTAGTTTCCTAGATTTCTAATTTTAGTCTTGTAAGACCAGACTAAACTTAATTTTTTTGTACTCACATGCCTACAAGATCAACTATTAAACTATTTGATATCTAAAAATTGAGGGTTTTTTACTCCAAAATATGAACTAAACCCAGTGAAAATCAACCAGGAGCTCAGTAAATAGGGCCCTGTTAAAGAAGAAGCCTAAGAGACAAAGATAAAAATCTTTATCCTAAACTTAGGTAGAAAGAATTTAAGAAGATGAGACACCTCTAAAAAATACAAGTCTTTATTGATCAGACACTTACAGAATTATAATCTTCTCCCTGGACTCTAGCTGAAACATATAACCTGGGGTCCAACTTATTTTCATGCTGATCAAAAGGTGTTTCCAAAGATTTAAGATAATAAACTTATTGGGCAGCACCTGTGGCTCAGTGACTAGTGCACCGGCCCCATATACCAAGGGTAGTGGGTTCAAACCAGGTCCCAGCCAAACTGCAACAACAACAAAAAAATAGCTGGGCATCTAGCCAGGCATTGTGGTGGGTGCCTATAGTCCCAGCTACTTGAGAGGCTGAGGCAAGAGAATCACCTAAGCTCAAGAACTGGAGGTTGCTGTGAGCTGTGACCCCACAGCATTCTACCAAGCATGACAAAGTAAGACACTGTCACAAAAAAAAAGAAAAGAAAAAATAGCCGGGCGTTGTGGTGAGTACCTGTGGTCCCAGCTACTCGGGAGGCTGAGGCAAGAGAATAGCCTAAGCCCAAGAGCTGGAGGTTGCTGTGAGCTGTAATGCCACAGCACTCTACCAAGGCAACAAAGTGAGACTCTATCTCTTTAAAAAAAAAAAAAAAAGGCTCAGCGCCTGTGGTTCCAGCGGCTAAGGCACCACCCATACACCTGAGCTGGTGGGTTAGCATCCAGCCTGGACCTGCCAAACAACAATGACAACTACAACCAAAAAATAGCTGGGCGTTGTGGCAGGCACCCTGTAGTCCCAGCTACTTGGGAGGTGAGGCAGGAGAATCACTTGAGGCCAAGAGTCAGAGGTTGCTGTGAGCTGTGATACCCCGGCACTCTACCCAGGGTGACAGCTTCAAGCTCTGTCTCAAAAAAAAGATAATAAGCTTATGGCCTTGTGCGGTGGCTCACACCTATAATACTAGCACTCTGGGAGGCCAAGGTGGGTAGACTGCTTGAGCTCACAAGTTCGAAACCAGTCGGAGCAAAAGTGAGACCCCCCGTCTCCACTAAAAATAGAAAAATTGAGGCAAGAGGAGCACTTGAGCCCAAGTTGGAGGTTGCTGTGAGCTATGCCCATTCTACCCAGGGCAACAGCTTGAGACACTGTATCAAACAACAACAAAAAAAAGATAATAAGCTTACTTTCTGAAATAAGATTATAAGTTTAAAATGTTCATTTTTTACTATTTTCTCTCCCTAAGCTTTTCTTTCTTTCTTTTTTTTTTTTGAGACAGAGCCTCAAGCTGTTGCCCTGGGTAGAGTGCCGTAGCATCACAGCTCACAGCAACCTCAAACTCCTGGGCTCAAGCGAGTCTCCTGTCTCCACCTCCCAAGTAGCTGGGACTACAGGTGACCGCCACAACGCCCAGCTATTTTTTGGTTGCAGCCGTCATTGATGTTTGGTAGGCCCAGGCTGCATTCGAACCCGCCAGCTCAGGTGTATGTGGCTGGCGCCTTAGCCGCTTGAGCCACAGGCGCCGAGCCTGTCCCTAAGCTTTTCCTCTGCCCCTTGCTATGTCCTTTCCTTTCCCTTGAATAGGTGATCCAGAGACAACTTCAGATCTACCTAGTATCATTTAAATATTTTCAAAGAGCCCCGAAATAATCCTTAAATAATAAGAGATTGCATAGAAGATATGATGTCTGACCTCCTATAGAATGCTAATTCCAGAGTCTGAATGAATGAGCTCCAAAAAGATTTAACAAAATACAAGATACACCTGTATATGTTACAATATGCACAATGGCAATTCAAAATTTAAAAGCTGTCGTATAAAACATGTAAGTTAAAACCACAGTGACAGCCAGACCTCCCTGAATCAGCTGAGTGATATCATTTGTGGCTCAGAAAAACATACCAACACGTGTTGTCAGGCAATCTAGTAAATCACTTTTACAATGATGTAATGGGAGAGAAGCTTTAAAATCTCTTTTAAAATAATAAAAAACAATTTAAAAATAAATAAATAAATAATACACATGTTAAAAAAATTGTGTTTGGCTATTTCTCATATTTAATTCTCTTTTTTTTTTTTTTGAGACAGAGTCTCACTATGTCACCCTCAGTAAAGTGCCATGACGTCACAGCTCACAGCAACCTCAAACTCTTGGGCTTAAGCAATTCTGTTGCCTCAGCCTCCCAAGTAGCTGGGACTACAGATGCCCACCACACACCTGGCTATTTTGTTGTTGTTGTTGTTGTTGTTGTCACTGTTGTTTGGCAGGCCCGGGCGGGGCTTGAATCCACCAGTCCCAGTGTATGTGGCCAGCTCCTTAGCCTCTCATATTTAATTCTTATCTTCCATTGTATGAAAAAAGAGAGACTAATTTTAACTTCTTTTTTATTTTTTTCCTTTTTTTTTTTGAGACAGAGTCTCACTTTATTGCCTTTGGTAGAATGCCGCAGCGTCACAGCTCAGAGCAACCTCCAACTCCTGGGCTTAGGCAATTCTCTTGACTCAGCCTCCTGAGTAGCTGGGACTACAGGTGCCCGCCACAACACCCAGCTATTTTGTTGTTGTTGTTGTTGTTGTTGCAGTTTGGCCAGGGCCAGGTTTGAACCCGCCACCCTCAGTATATGGGGCCGGCGCCCTACCCACTGAGCCACAGGCACCGCCCTAATTTTAACTTCTTAGGTACCTCCATTCTCCTCAAATGCAGACCAAGTATATTGCTATATTTCATTTTGAAAGGTTGAATCTTAGGAGAAGATAATGGAGAAGCAATTAGTTTCAAATACAAAATCACATTAATGTACACAGCTATGATTTAATAATAAAAAAATCAAATACAAAATTGTAATTACTGTTACTGATGCCTCTGTACTATCATGTGATTGATTAGTACTGAATAATTTTTAGGAGTGGAGGTGGGAGGAGAGGAACTAAATGAAAACATTATAAAGCACTAACTAAAGGGTTAAAATTGTAAACAGACAGATGGAAAAGAGCTACCATAAAGAAACAGGAAAGGGAATGGTAACTAGTTCAAAATAATGCTGAAGATCAACCAAAATAGGAAGGCTCTTATCCATCTCTAGTAGTTTCAAGTACAATAATTAGAGATTATCCATTTGTAGAAATACCTCAAGATTAAAATTATATGAAGCCCCTTAGGATGTATATGTACATTGTTGTTTAACTTTATTTTTCTCGAGCTATTCATTTAAAGAGACAAAGAGGGACACCTCAAGTATGCTAAGTGATTTTAAAGTCTCTGATCAAATCAGAGGTTAAGCCATGATATCCAATAGCCCACTTACCATGAAAATCTGCACCCAACTTCTTAGAAGCCATTTAGAACCTGAAAAAGAACAAAACATTTCTTAGGTGCATGATACCTTCCAGGAATATAAAGGAATAACTACACATAAGAAAACTGAGACTAAAAAAAAGAAACCAGAAGAGCAGGGGTTCTAGTACTAATATAGTCTTCCCTTCTCACTCCCCAAATCACAAAAAAGAAGGAAGAATAAAGGGAAAATGAGGGGTTTTCTGTTTTGTTTTGTTTTGTTAGAGGCAGGGTCTCACTACTTTACATAGGCTGGCCTTGAATTCCTGGGCTCAAGTGATCCTCCCACCTCAGCATCCCTAGTAGTTGGGACTATAGGAACGCGCCCTACCCAGTTTTGCAAAAAGTACATATACCCTCCCCCAAAAAAGTATACATATCCATCACACTGAAATTAGATAAAACAGAATTGTCTGAGGATATTTTAACCTACCCTAGTAGAATGAAATTTTGAAAATGCAAAAATTCCAAATAACTTAACAAATTATATAGTTGTACCAAAGTCTATTAACATGCTTTCTGCCTGATAAGAGATCTTTACAATGATGTATGATCACCAACAATGAATTTCTTCTCAATATAAAAGAAAAAAATAAGTCAAGGTAAATTGGTTTATATACCATAGGTTACCTTTGAAAGAAAAAAAAAGAATGAAACATCAGTTGAAAATGCAAATTCAAACTTTTTTTAATATTATATATATATATATATTTTTTTTTTTTTTTTTTTTTGGAGACAGAGTTTTTTTTGTTTTTTTTTTTGGCCAGGGCTGGGTTTGAACCCACCACCTCCAGCATATGGGACCGGCGCCCCACTCCTTGAGCCACAGGCGCCACCCGGAGACAGAGTTTTACTTTGTCACCCTCGGTAAAGTGCTGTAGCATCACAGCTCACAGCAACCTCTAACTCTTGGGCTTAGGTGATTCTCTTGCCTCAGCCTCCAGAGTAGCTGGGACTACAGGCACCCACCACAATGCCCGGCTATTTTTGTTGCAGTTGTCACTGCTGTTTAAGCTGACCCAGAACGGGTTCAAACAGGCCACCCTTTGTATGTGGGGCCGGCACCTACCCACTGAGCCACAGATGCTGCCCTAATATTATATTTAAATGGTAAAATATTTTCTAAACATAGCAGAAACAGAGCAAGCCTAAAACTGTTTGTTTGTTTGTTTGTTTGTTTTTAAGCCAGAATCTCAAGACGTTGCCCTGGGTAGAGTGCTGTACCATCACAGCTCACAGCAACCTCAAACTCTTAGGCTTAAGTGATTCTCTTGCCTCATCCTCCCAAGTAGCTGGGACTACAGGAGCCCATAACAATGCCCGGCTATTTTTTGTTGCAGTTGTCATTGCTGTTTAGCCGGCCCAGGCCAGGTTCAAACCCGCCACCCTCAGTGTATGTGGCTGGCGGTATAACCACTGTGCTACAGGCACCAAGCCAAAGACATTTCCTAGGGATATTGCCCTATCTCATTTTATGACCCAATATATCTATCTGTCCTACAACAGCCAGAAAGTCATACCATAATATTAGCAAAAGGCATACATTTATACTGATGTTCAGTGACCCCAGGAATGTATATGCATACTTTTCGTGATATCCAACACCACACTTAAGCAAAAAAAGTCCTCATAAAATCAGCATTCAGTCCACAGCTTGGACACTCCTAGTTTAAAGTGTCAACAGCAAATAATTATCATAGCATTTCCATTACTCACAGAAAGTTACTGGTTAACGGCTGTAAACCTGACCACAACATTAAGTAGAAAACAAGGGCTGTGCTCACCCCTTTAAGATTAGATAGTATTACATAAAAGGTACTTTCAAACTTCAAAAGAAATAAACTGTATGGGCGGCGCCTGTGGCTCAGTGAGCAGGGCGCCGGCCCCATATACAGAGGGTGGCAGGTTCAAACCCGGCCCCGGCCAAACTGCAACAAAAAAATAGCCGGGCATTGTGGCGGGTGCCTGTAGTCCCAGCTACTCGGGAGGCTGAGGCAGGAGAATCGCCTAGGCCCAGGAGTTGGAGGTTGCTGTGAGCTGTGTGACGCCACGGCACTCTACCGAGGGCGATAAAGTGAAACTCTGTCTCTACAAAAAAATAAAAAAAAAAAGAAATAAACTGTATTTTCAAATTTGTGAAAAGAAAAAACTGGGAAGGAAATATAGGTTGATTATCTCTAATCTGAAACTATGAAATCTGAAATGCTAAAAAATCTGAAACCTGGGTGGCACCTGTGGCTCAAAGGAGGAGTAGGGCACCGGCCCCCTATGCCAGAGGTGGCGGATTCAAACCCAGCCCAGGGCCAAAAACTGCAAGAAAAAAAAAAAATCTGAAACCTTTTTGAGCATGGACCTGACACTCAAAGGAAATTCTCATTGGGGCATTAAAGATGTCAGAGTTTCAGCTCAGCACCTGTAGCACGATGGTTATGGTGCGAGGCACATAAACAGAGGGTGGCAGGTTCGAACCTGGCCAAAGCCAGCTAAACAACAATGACAACTGCAACAGCAACAACAAAAAAAATACCTGGTATTGTGGCAGGCCCCTGTAGTCCCAGCTATTTAGGAGGCTGAGGCAAGAGAATCGCTTAAGCCCAAGAGTTGGAGGTTGCTGTGAGCTGTGACGCCACAGCACTCTACCAAGTGCAACATAGTGAGACTCTCAGAAAAAAGAAAAAGATTTCAGAGTTTCATTGAAAATGGGAAAAAAACTTAAAAATATTTTGTATCACATGAAAGTTATATGGAATTCAAATTTCAGTATTCATAAATAAACTTTATGGGTGCACACCCATTCTTACCTATTGAAAGAAAAGGAAGGAAGGAAGTCAGGGAGAGAAGGAGGGAAGATTGATTTCAGAGTTTCATATCAGGTATCCGGAATAGTAAGTATAACGCAAATATTCTAAAATCCAAAATACTTCTAGTTCCAAGAATGTCAGATAAGGGATACTACACAAAAAACATTAATAATGGTAGGACTAGGCTCGGTGCCTGTAGCTCAAGTGGCTAAGGTGCCAGCTACATACACCAGAGCTGGCGGGTTCGAACCCAGCCCGGATCTGCCAAACAACAATGACAACTACAACCAAAAAATAGGCAGGTCTTGTGGTGGGCACCTGTAGTCCCAGGTACTTGGGAGACTGAGGCAAGAGAATCACTTAAGCCAGGAGTTGGAGGTTGCTGTGAGCTGTGATGCCACAGCACCCTACCCAGGGTGACAGCTCGAGGCTCTATCTCAAAAAAAAAAAAAAAAAAAATGGTAGGACTAGAAATAATTCATAAGATTTTTCTGTTTCTGAACATTCTATGGCAAAATGCGTTAATTTTATTATTTCTTTTAAAGCTTGACTTTTAAAGATTCAATTTTCCTGCATAATGTAGACATGGACTATTCTGGTTGATAATGCTAGTTAATGGAGAATTAAAATAATACAGTGTTTGGATCATCAGTGTTGGTCAAATTTCCAAAGGACCAACAAACCATAATGGAAAATGCTTTAAACTTTTTATACGTGCAAAAGACATTTTATAGATTCATACAGGGATGCAGGGTCACAGGCAGGTGAACAGCCAGTATAAAACTTGTGTTATCTATGGGGCCATTCATAGGATGGGTAAGCCATAATGACTCCATTCTCCAACTGGCCAAGGGTGACAGCATCATCAAAGAACTCTTGACTGGAGAGAATCATGGACATGGAATATCTGTCATAAGTAAACCTCCCCACCTCCAAAAAAATTAGAGAATAGAATAGTAGTCATCAGAAGCAAGGGAGAAGTTAGTCAACAGGTATAAAATTACAGTTATAAAGAAGGAGTAAATTCTAGCATTCTCTTGTACAAACAGGTAACTATAATTAACAACAATATATTATATACTTCAAAACAGCCAGGCATGATGGCTCATGCCTGTAATCCTGGCACGTGGGGAGGCAGGATTGCTTGAGGCCAGGAATTTCAAGAACAGCCTATACAACACAGCTGAGATCCCATCTCTACAAAAAATAATTTTTTTTTAAATTAGCTGAGCATGGAGGTATATGCTTCTAAGTTCCAGCTTCTTGGGAGGCTGAGGTGGGAGGACTACTTGAGCCTAGGAATTTGAAATTACAGGGAGGGATAATAACAGTGAGACTGCACACCATAGTCTGGCTGACAGAAGGAGACCCTGTCTTTAAAAATAAATAAATTAGTTAGAAGAGAAGACTCTGAATATTGTCACAAGAAGGAAATGATAAATGTTTTGAGGTGATGGATTCACTCATTACCCTGATTTCATCACTACACAATGTACACTTGTATTGAAACATTACATTACATGTACAATTATTTAGAGTTAATTAAAAATAAACCAAAATGGTTTTTTTGTTTCACTTTTTTTTTTAGAGACAGGATCTTGCTTTTGCTCAGGCTGGTCTCGAACTCCTGAGCTAAAGCAATCCACCCGCTTCAGCCTCCCAGAGTGCTAGGATTACAGGCATGAGCCACTGTGCCAAAAGCTCAACCAGAAGTGGTCCACAGAATGGGAGAAAATATTTGCAAATTAAATATCTGACTAAGGGATTTATATCTAGAATATATAAAGAACTTCACAACTCATTAATAAAAAGACAAATAAGGCTGGGGAGCGGGAAAGGGGGTTGTTGTACTCTCAACTAATAGGCACAATGTAAGGGTACATGGCACACCTCCTGAGAGAAGGGCACAAATACAGCTTGGCCTCTACATAACAAATGCAAACAATGTAACCTAATCATTTGTATCCTCATATTAATCTGAAATTTAAAAAAAAGACAAATAACTCAATTACAAATACCAAAGGGTTTGAATAGTCATTTCTCCAAAGATATACAAACAGTCAAAAAGTACAAGAAAAGATTCTCCTTATCTTTAGTCATCAGGGAAATAGAAATCAAAACCACAAGAGTTCTACATATAGACAGAGACAGCACATTTTCAATGTGCTAAATGCCATTGGATGGTTAATTTTAAGGCATATTACCCTGACCTTAAATTAAAAAAAAAAAGCATAATGATATGGCATTCACAATCAACAAGAATGCCTACTAGCTTAGTCCGTAGGGTGCCAGCCACATACACGGAGGCTACCAAAAAAAAAAAAAATAGCCGGGTGTTGTGGTGGGTGCCTGTAGTCCCAGCTACATGGGAGGCTGAGGCAAGAGAATCACTTAAGGCCGAGAGTCTGAGATTGCTGTGAGCTATGACCCCACAGCATTCTACCAAGCGCAACAAAGTGAGACTCCATCTCAAGGGAAAAGAAAAAAAAAGAAGAATGGCTATCATCAAAAGGAGAAAATTACAAGTGTGAGAAGCACGTGGAGAAATTAAAACCTTATATACTGCTAGTGGGAAAGTAAAATAGAGTAACCACTTTAGAAAACAGTCCAGCAGTTCCCCTTCTAGAACTATAGAATTTGTTAAATATAGTTATCATATGACTCAGCAATTCCTCTTCTAGATATATACCCAAGAGAAAAAGGATGTCCACACAAAAAATTATATAAGAATATTCACAGGAACATCATTCATAATAGTTAAAATGTGGAAACTACCCAAATGTCATCAACAGATGAATGAAATAAGTAAAATGTGATATATCTACTCAATGCACCATCAGTCAACCATAGTTATCTATCAGTCAGATATATCCATAAAAAGGAATGAAGGCTCAACACATGCTACATACATAATGAACTTCCAAAATATAGTTCTAGGAAGCCAGGCACAGTGGCTCACGCCCATAATCCTAGCACTCCAAGAGGGGATTGCCTGAGCTCAGGAAGGAGTTCCAGACCAGCCTGAGCAAGAGTGAGACCCTGCCTCTAAAAATTAGCCAGGTATTGTGGCAGGCACCTGTAGTCCCAGCTGCCAGGGAGGCTAGGCAAGAGCAATGCTTAAGCCCAAGAGTTTGATGTTGCTGTGAGCTATGACCACACAGCACTCTACCAAGGGCAACAAAAGTGAGACTCAGTCTCAAAAAATATATATATGTATTATTCTAAGTAAAAAGACAGACACAAAAGGTCACATATATTATGTGATTCCAATTACATGAGGTATCCAGAAAGACTAAATCTATAGAAACAAAAAACATATTGGAAGTTGTCAGGGGCAGTGTGCAGGGGGATGCTTACTCAATAAATTGTTTTTAAAAACGAAATAGCAAGGAAAAAAAGGAACAAAATAAAAAAGAGGCAGCAGCGAGGAGTTCTGGTGGAAAGACCCCGGAGATGGGCGTCAACAACCTCTGAGTCTAAAAATCAAAACAGCAACAAACAAATAGACAGAAGACCAATAGGGGAGTGTGAGTATGAGGGAGGTAGTACTTTAAAGTATGCCTATAATCTTCAACAAAGGAAATTTTCTGTTACATAAGGAACAATAAATGAAAATTAAACTATAGGCGGTGCCTGTGGCTCAGTGAGTGGGGCACCAGCCCCATATTGCTGATGGTGATGGGTTCAAATCCAGCCTGGGCCCGCCAAACAACGACGGCTGCAACCAAAAAAAATAGCCAGGTGTTGTGGCGGGCGCCTGTGGTCCCAGCAACTTGGGAGGCAGAGGCAGGAGAATGGCCTGAGCCCAGGAGTTGGAGGTTGCTGTAAGCTGTGATGCCATGACACTCTACCCAGGGCAACAGCTTGAGGCTCTGTCTCCAAAAAAAAAAAAAAATTCAATTACTGACCAAAGACATCTAACAACAAAAACAGATGGTACACCAGCGGTGCATCTTACAAGGGTATATGTGAAACTTGGTAAACGGTCTGTGAAGCTAGTAAATGATGCCCCATGATCATATCAATGTACACAGCTATGATTTAATAAAAAAAAAACAGATGGTGAAAGAAGTAACAAAAAGAGAACTTCAAGGAGAGATGGAGGAGCCAGAGAGAAAAAGGAAGAGGAGATGGTCTAAAGAAAGGAAAAAGGGATTTATAAAGGAGGTAGAGGAAGGAAGGCAGGAATATCAGACCAAAAGAATAAAAATAGGGCCAGGCCCTTTCATACGTGGAAGACAAAGCCCAAGGGCAATTTCATTTTCAATTTCTTCCCTTTCACATATCAATTACTATTACATGAAATGAAATCACACTCTACAGTTTCCCAATACAAAACAGCAATTTGATACTTCAATGAGCGATCGCAGAGTCACATTTCTACAATAATATCGATAATCATGAATTTCCCAAGATACAAATTAATCTAGGAAATTCTGATTTACTGGGGAGAAAAAATGGCTGTGGAAATGATCACATTTCAAGTCTGAAGACAAAATTAACAGCCACACAGCTCACACCAACATATACATGTGTAACTGTTATCAATATGTCAATACATATTGACAACAAAGAGAAAAATACTCAAAGAGAAAAATAACCTTTTTCTTTCTTCTCCTAGGTCTCAGAGACATTTTGGAGCCTTAGTTCATTCATCAGGAAATAAAGGTAGTAGGCTGAGGGGCGGCGCCTGTGGCTCAGTGAGTAGGGCGCCGGCCCCATATACCGAGGGTGGTGGGTTCAAACCCAGCCCCGGCCGAACTGCAACAGAAAAATAGCCAGGCGTTGTGGCGGGCATCTGTAGTCCCAGCTGCTCGGGAGGCTGAAGCAAGAGAATCACATAAGCCCAAGAGCTAGAGGTTGCTGTGAGCCGTGTGACGCCACGGCACTCTACCGAGGGCAGTAAAGTGAGACTCTGCCTCTACAAAAAAAAAAAAAAAAAAGTAGTAGGCTGAAAAAAATAAGACGACTCTAAACAGACTATAAATCCATAATGGGAGAATAAAATGAAGGAAAAATACTCATGTTCCCAAACTAAATATTCAGTATTCAAGATAAGTGATACCATCATTTATTACATACACATCAACTTTTTTTTTTTTTTTTTTTACACATCAACTTTTTAAAAATGTCTTTATTGATAACATACAAAGCTGGCAGGGCGGCGCCTGTGGCTCAAAGGGGTAGGGCGCCAGCCCCATATGCCGGAGGTGGCGGGTTCAAACCCAGCCCCAGCCAAAAACTGCAAAAAAAAAAAAATTGGCAATCATATGTTAATCCTCTCTCCTTGTTTACCTTACTACTGATCCATGAAATCCACAGGTCTAGAAACCATCTTCCTATACCACATATAAAATAACCTCAAATGATTCTCATTACAAAAAAAAATTTTTTAAATACTTTCATATACTGCCTGACAAGCAGCAAGAAGTCAACAAAGGTTGGTAAATTAAATGTAACTTTCAGGATTGGTGCCCATAGCACAGTGGTTACAGCACCAGCCACATACACTGAGGCTGGTGGGTTCAAACCCAACCCAGGCCAGCTGAACAACAATGACCACTACAATAAAAAAATAGCACCTGTAGTCCCAGCTACTTGGGAGGCTGGGGCAAGTGAATCACGTAAGCCAAAGAGTTAGAGGTTGCTGTGAACTGTGACACCATGGCACTTTACCAAGGGTAACATAGTAAGACAACTAAATAAATACAAAGGGTGGCAGGTTCGAACCCAGCCCTGGCCAAACTGCAAAAAAAAAATAGCCAGGCATTATGGCGGGCGCCTGTAGTCCCAGCTACTCGGGAGACTGAGGCAAGAGAATCGCCTAAGCCCAGGAGTTGGAGGTTGCTGTGAGTTGTGATGCTATGGCACTCTACAAAGGGCAACAAAGTGAAACTCTGTCTCAAGAAAAAAAGACAACCTGCAAACACCCAGATAGATCTCGGTTACAGATTTCATAAAGGTATAATAGGTCTTTTGCTTTATTAACAACAAAGGAAGTAATGCATGATGAAGAGCTAACAGTTATTAAGTGCCCAAATAACACAAAATTGCCACTGATAAAGCAAAGTCTATAGAAAATAAAAGAATCAGGCAGTGGCCGGGTGCGGTGGCTCACACCTGTAATCCCATCCCTTGGCAGGCCAAGGCGAGTAGATTGCCTGAGCTTGCAGGTTATAGACCAGCCTGAGCCAGAGCAAGATCTCATCTCTAAAAATAGCCGGGCATTGTGGTGGGTGCCTGTAGTTCCAGCTATGTGGCAAGAGGATCACTTGAACTCAAGAGTTTGAGGTTGCTATGAACTAAGACACCATGGCACTCTACCAAGGGTGACCAAGTGAGACTCTGTCTTTAAAAAAAAAAAAAAAAGGATCAGGGAGGACTACATAATTAACCTAATTTAGATCTAATGTTGACCTAATTTATATTATATCTAAATCACCCTGAAAACAGGATATATCTTTTAAAATACCCATAGAACACTTTACAAACCCTGAGTAAATATTAGGCCACAAAGAAAACCATAATAAGTATCCAAAGTCAGAAATAGTGCAATCAATGGTCAAAAGACTGAAAAAATTGAAATCAACTATATCAAAAAACAAAAAGTCCTTCTGCCTGAATTTTTAAACTGTCTCTTAAAGAACTCATGGATCAAAAACAGAACCAAAAATAAAACTGCAAATGATAACAAAAATGAAAATACTGCACTTGACAATTTACAACATACAGTGAAAGCAGTACACAGAGGAAAATTCACAGCAGAAGGCACAGGGTCTTAAGATTAAAACCAACTAGGCTCAGGACCGGTAGCTCGGTGGATAGGGCACTGGCCACATACACAGGGGCTGTTGGATTCAAATCCAGCCCACGCCTGCTAAACAACAATGACAACTACAACAACAACAAAATAATCAGGCATTGTGACAGGCACCTATAGTCCCAGCTACTTGGGAGGCTGAGGCAAGAGAATCGCTTGAGCCCAAGAGTTTGAGATTGCTGTGAGCTGTGATGCCACAGCACTCTAGCAAGGGCAACACAGTGAGACTCTGTCTCAAAAACAATAATAAAATAGGACGGCACCTGTGGCTTAGTGGGTAGGGCGCCAGCCCCATATACCAAGGGTAGTGGGTTCAAACCCAGCCCTGGCCAAATTGCAATAAAAAAATAGCCAGGTGTTGTGGTGGGCACCTGTAGTCCCAGCCACTCGGGAGGCTGAGGGAAGAGAATCACCTGAGCCCAGCAGTTGGAGGTTGTTGTGAGCTGTGTGACATCACGGCACTCTACCGAGGGCAATAAAGTGAGACTCTGTCTCTACAAACGAAAATTAAAATAATAATCATAATCAAATAAACTAGACACAGTGGGTCACACCTGAAATCCCGGTGCTACTGGAGGCCAAGGCAGGGGGAACACTTGGGCCCAGTAGCTCAAAACACGTGGGCAACACAGTGAAACTCTGTCTCTATTAAAAAAGTAATAATAAGCCAGGCATGGTGGTAGACACCTACAGCCCTAGCTCACTGGAGGCTAAGACAATAGCCTGCTTGAATCCAGGAGTTTGAAGTTACAGTGAGCTATGTCATGCCAGTGCACTCCAGCCAAGGTGACAGAACAAGACCCTGTGCCCAAAAGGGAAAAAAAAAGCACCTATGGGAAACACAGGTAAAAATAGCAATAAAAACATAAGCAGGAAATAACTAAAAATGAGAAAAACGAATCAAGATCTAGTTTGTTGTACAATAAACTAATTAATAAAAAAGGGAAAAAATTAAACATGCAAAATAGAGAAAATTAAAGTAGCTCTAAGGATATTGCTTGTTAACCACTTGCAAATACATCCAAGAACTGGGCAAGGCTCAGCGCCTGTAGCTAAATCAGCTAAGGCACCAGCCACATACACCTGAGCTGGCAGGTTCGAATCCAGCCTTCCCCAGCAAAACGACGACAGCTGCAACCAAAAAAAAAATAGTCGGGCCTTGTGGCAGGCACCTGCAGTCCCAGCTACTGGGGAGGCGGAGGCAAGAGAATTGCTCAAGCCTAGGAGTTAGAGGTTGCTTTGAGCTGTGATGCCACAGCGCTCTACCCAGGGCGACGGCTTGAGGCTCTGTCTCAAGAAAAAAGAACTGGGCAAAAAGAATGATCTTCTAGGAAAACATTAATTATCAAAACTGAACCCAGAAGAGGCAGAAATCATAAAAAGATCTGTCACCACAAAGAAAACAGAAAGAAATGCCAAAGAATTCTTGTCACCCAAAAGAAATGTTATCTCCAGTGAGATTTTAATGGTTCCAAAACACAGAAAAGGATGGAAATGTCTTATTTTTAAAAATGTTTTTGGCTCAGCACCCCTAGCACAGTGGTTACAGTGCCAAGAGTGGCGGGTTCAAACCCAGCCTGGGCCAGCTAAATAAAAATGATAACTGCAACGAAATAATAGCTGAGCATTGTGGCGGGCGCCTGTAGTCCCAGCTACTTGGGAGGCTGAGGCAAGAGAATTGCTTAAGCCCAAGAGTTTGAGGTTTCTGTGAGCTGTGACGCCATAGCACTCTACCCAGGGCAACAGCTTGAGACTTTGTCTCAAAAAAAAGAAAAATCTGAGGCCAAAGAAGAGAACTCTTCTGAAAAATCTCACATATGAATATAGTCATGAAAATCCTCAAAATAAAAAGTGCCAACCAAATTTAGCAGAATATAGAACCACGTGTAATTTTTCCACATAGATGAAATAGTTCAACAGTAGGAAATCTATTGATATAATTCACCATATATTAATAAATTGAAGAAGAAAGCTCATATGGCAATCTCCTTGACACAAGTTTAAAAAGAAAAAAAAAAAAAAAAAAGAATCCTTTCTCAATACTACCAGAACATGGTGACTAGTGGGGAAACTATATAATGATTCCTACTAGGGAGAAAACCAAGACAAAGATGTCCATCATCATCACAATTGCATAACACTGTTATTTAAGTTATTTAATATTAGACAAGAGAAATAAAAAGTATAAAAAAATCAGAAAATAAACTTTCTCAGAAAAACCCTGTTATAAATAAAAGAAATACAACAAAGTATTTCTAGACACATAATTAATCTTCTGAAATAAATAGCTTTCATGTATGTAATCACCAGATATACAGTATGTAATGGAAATATAGGATATACTATGGGGGTAAGAACTAAGAATAACCTTAAAACATAAATGGAGAAAAAATAAAGCTCTACTGAAAGACACAAAAGAGGGCAGTACCTATGGCTCAAGGAGTAGGGCATGGGCCCCATATACAAGAGGTGGCGGGTTCAAACCTGACCCGGCCAACAAAAAAAAAGGAAGGGAAGGGAAGGGAGGGAAAGGAAGAGAGGGAAAGGAAGAGAGGGAGGGAGGAAGAAAGAAAGAAAGACACAAAAGACAACTGCTACAATTAGAAAAACAGATGATGCCGGGCGTGGTGGCTCACGCCTGTAATCCTAGCACTCTGGGAGGCTGAGGCAGGTGGATTGCTTGAGCTCACGAGTTCGAGACCAGCCTGAGCAAAAGCGAGACCTATCTCTACTAAACTTAGAAAAAGAGAGGCAAAGGCGGCGCCTGTGGCTCAAAGGAATAGGACCCCAGCCCCATATGCTGGAGGTGGCGGGTTCAAACCCAGCCCCGGCCAAAAAACCCAAAAAAAAAGAAAGAAAGAAAGAAAAACAGAGGCAAGAGGTTCGCTTGAGCCCAAGAATTGGAGGTTGCTGTGAGCTGTGACACCACAGCACTTTACCCAGGGCAAAGAGCTTGAGACTCTGTCTCAAAAAAAAAAAGATAATCAGATTAGACATTCAACATCATTAAGATCAACTCTAAGTTGTGCTATAAATTTAGTGTGACCCAAATAAAAACTGGAGTCTTATTTTTTTAACTAGAAGAGCTGACTCTAAAGCCAACCCCACCAAAAAAATTCTAACGAAAATAATGAAAGGAGACTAGCCCATCAGATATTAAAATATTTATTAAAACACACAACACTGGCCAGGCGCAATGGCTCATGCCTGTAATCCAAACACTCTGGGAGGCCAAGAAGGGAAGATCGCTAGAGCTCAGGAGTTCAAGACCAACCTGAGCAAGAGTGAGACCACCATCTCTACCAAAAATAGAAAATTAGCCAGGCATGATGTCAGGCACATGTAGTCCTAGCTACTGTGGAAGCTAAGGCAGGAAGAACTCCTGTTTGAGATTACTGTGAGCTAGGCTGATGCCATGGCATTCTAGCCTGGGCAACAGAGTATAAGACTCTGTCTCAAAAATTAAATTAATTAAAAATAAAAGAGCCGGGTGCCATGGCTCATGCCTGTTAATCCCAGCGCTTACGAGGCCAAGGCAGGTACATTGCCTGAGCTCCCCCACCCCCAACTTGGTTAGTTCCAGACCAGCCTGAGCCAGAGCAAGACCTCCTCTCTAAAAACAGCTGGGAGTTGTGGCGGGTGCCTGTTGTCCCAGTTACTTGGGACGCTGAGACAAGAGAATCACTTAAGCCCAAGTGTCTGGGGTTGCTGTGAGCTGTGACACCACAGCACTCTACCGAGAGTGACAAGGTGAGACTCTAGTTAATTCTATTCAAAGGTTCCAAGGAAAGAAAGGTAAAGCAATGTAAAGAAAGAAAGAAAAGAAGGAAATGGAGGGAAAGAAGGCAAGAAGTCAGGAAGGAGGAAGGGGAGGAAAGGGAAGGGAAGGGAAGAAAGAAGGAAAGGGAAAAGAGGAAGCAAGGAAGGAAAAGAAGGGGAAAGCAAGAAAGGGAAGAAAGAAAAGAAAGGAATGGAAGGAAGGAGGGAGGAAGAAAGAAAGGAACGGAAAGGAAGGAAGGAAAGAATGGAAGGAAAAAAGAAACAAAAAAAAAAAATTCTAGCTAATTCAGAAAGAGGTCAAGAAAAATCCAGATGGCTCGGCACCTGTAGCACAGTGGTCACCGTGCCAGCGCATCCAAACCCAGCCCTGGCCAGCTAAAACAACAATGACAACTGCAACAAAAAATAGTTATGTGTTGTGGTGGGTACCTGTAGTCCCAGCTACTTGGGAGGCTGGGGCAAGAGAATCACTGAAGCCCAAGAGTTTGAGGCTGCTGTGAGCTGTGACACCATGACAGTCTACTGAAGGCGACATAGTGGGACTCCATCTCAAAAAAAAACAAGAAAAGAAGGAAAAATCCAGACTAAGATTTTCCTTAACTCAAGGCTCCTCTTAATCCTCTAAGCATCTATCACAGTGACTAATGTTAGGAGGGGTGGATTTTCTTTTTTTTTGAGACAAAGTCTCACTATGTCGCCCTCAGTAGACTGTCATGGTGTCACAGTTCACAGCAGCCTCCCTGGTGTCACAATTCACAGCAGCTTCAAACTCTTGAGCTTCAGTGATTCTCTTGCCCCAGCCTCCCAAGTAGCTGGGACTACAGGCACTTGCCACAATGCCCGGCTATTTTTTGGTTGCAGTTGTCATTGTTTAGTAGGCCCAGGCGAGGCTCAAACCTATCAGCCCTGGTGTATGTGGCTAGCACCGTAAACATTGAGCTACGGGCATCAAGCCAGGAGGGGTGGCTTTTCATATCCTCTTGCTCTCTCCCCTCAAACTTTCTAAAAATACATAAAAGTTGGGGGTGGGGGAAGGGGAGAGAGAGAAAGAAGGAAGGAGGGCTGGAGAAAGAAAGGAAGTGCAGAGAGAGGGAAGAAGGAAGGGAGGTGGAGCTTTGGTGTGTGCCACACCTTTTGGAGGCAAGACATGATTATAAGAGGGACTTTACCTAACAAATGCAATCAGTGTAACCTGGTTTCTTGTACCCTCAATGAATCCCCAACAATAAAAATACATAATAGAGGGCGTGTGGCTCAGTGAGTAGGGCGCTGGCCCCACATGCCGAAGGTGGCGGGTTCGGACCCGGCCCGGCCAAACTGCAACAGAAAAATAGCCAGGCGTTGTGGCGGGCGCCTGTAGTCCCAGCTGCTCAGGAGGCTGAGGCAGGAGAATTGCGTAAGCCCAAGAGTTAGAGGTTGCTGTGAGCCGTGTGACGCCACGGCACTCTACCCGAGGGCGGTACAGTGAGACTCTGTCTCTACAAAAAAAAAAAAATACATAATAGATATACAAATACTATATAACTAATAATTCTGTAACTAATAATTCTAATATGTAATTTTCAAATACTAATAGACAGAACAATGCCCTTAAAATAAAAAGAAATAAAACAATAATCCTTGTAGTTATTGATATACAAGCCCTATTCATAACGTTAAGAACAGGAAACAATTGAATAGTTGTGAATAAGTCAGAATGACACAAAAGCATTAGTCAATTAGGAATTTCAAGCCAGCATTTTAGCCATTCATTCATTTACAATTCATTTAAAATATTTTCTTCAATGTGAGTTAGAGTTTAGTAAGAGTACAAAGTTCTCAAGAAGAAATCTAACCATGAGCCTATCAATTTAATTTTTCTGTGAATAAACACTGAATGGGAAAAATAACTTCAAGAAGGTGTTGAACCAAAAAGTTATCTTCAAAAAAAATCACATCACAACTCACAGCAGAAGGCAAGAGAGACAAGAGTATCCTAGTTAAACACTTGTGTTCTAGTTCTAGTTCTCCCCTAAATTCAGGATGATTTAACGCCAATCAAAAACTCTGAAAGAAAAAACTTCCAGGACTTCTTTCATAAAACGAGAGCATGGATGTAAATGATTTCTAGAATTCTTTTCAGAATTAAAATAGATTATTTTCTAACTACACAGAGTTAATTGGTTTTTATATTCACATATATACTCATATTCTTAGTTACAAGGGCACTTAAACACATCCAATCACTGAGTCAATGACTCAGTGTGTATACACAGTCCATACCCACTTTTATAATGAAGAAAATGCTTATTACTATTTGACACTAATAATAACATTTCATTCTTCAAGTAACTAATACAATACTACCTGGTTAATTTTTTTTTTTCTTTTGAGACAAAGTCTTACTATGTCACCCTCGGTAGAGTAATGTGGCATCACAGCTCACAGCAACCTCAAACTCTTGGGCTTAAGCGATTCTCTTTGCCTCAGCCTCCCAAGTAGCTGGGACTATAGGCACCCGCCATAACCCCCAGCTATTTTTTTGTTGCAACTGTCATTGTTGGTTAGCTGATCCGGGCTGGATTAGAACCTGCCAGCCTCGGTGCTTGTGGCTGGCACCGTAACCATTTTGCTAGGGCACCAAGCCTAACTGGTTAATTTTAAAACACAAAGAAGTTAACTATCATACCAGAGGCTATTAATCTGATCTGAAAGAAATAATCACAAACATAATTTTTCTGATCTTGCAGCAGTCTTCAACCTCAGTGGGTTACATCTTTCTGTTTCTATCATATGAAATTTGACTAATTTTTCCCATGGAAACAATTATGTACCAGAGTCTATTCACCAAATTTAAGTGCTCAAAACGCCAGGAATACTGAAGAAGACCAAGAGACAAACTGTATAAAGATGGTTTCACAAAGTGTTAAAAATCTGTGGGTCAAGGGAAAGGGTTCTTAAGTAATTTCATAGGCAAAAAAAAAAATTTATGAATAGATGTTTTTATTTAAAGTTATATCAAATCTTAAGAAACCGATTATTACTATTTTATTTAACCTATGTCAACACACAAAAAGGAAACAAATATATCCTTGTAGTTTGTAATTTTACAAAAGATATGTTTATTGTCTGTCTTCCTCACTAGCACTTAAGCCGGCAGTTCTCAACCTGTGGGTCACGACTCACAGGAACTGTATTAAAGGGCCATAGCCTTAGGAAGGTTGAGAACCACTGATTAAGAATTACAAGGACTGGGCGGTGCCTGTGGCTCAAAGAAGTAGGGCGCTGGCCCCATATACCAGAGGTGGCGAGTTCAAACCTAGCCCCGGCCAAAAAAACTGCAAAAAAAAAGAACATAAGGACAATAATCACTTCTGATTTTATTCACTACTTCACCAAGCAAAGTGCCTTGGCCACAGCAATGCTCAGTAAATACCCACTGAATGAATGCTGGTACATTCCAAGTTATTCATAGGAGATCAACATAATACTGATACCAAAATTTACAAGGACGGGAGAAAAAAGGAAAACCAAAATAATAGAAGTTGATATATTTGTTTATTATTTATATTTTATATATTCCCAAATTCTAATTAAAATAGTGGCAAATTACATTAAACAGCAAAATCCTGAGTAAGAAACTTTCAAGAAAATTTACTCAGTTTCCTTCAACACAAAATTTAAGAAAAAAAGTAAGATGAAAAGGGTAGTTCAAGAGGCTAAGGCGCCAGCCACATACACCAAGCTGGCAGGTTCGAATCCAGCCGGGGCCACCAAACAACAATGACAACTACAACCAAAAAATAGCCGGGTGTTTTGGCAGGTGCCTGCAGTCCCAGCTACTCAGGAGGCTGAGGCAAGAGAATCGCTTAAGCCCAGGAGGTGGAGGTTGCTGTGAGCTATGATACCACAGCAGCCCTACCCGGGGCAACAACTTGAGGCTCTGTCTCCAAAAAAAATAAAGAAAAGGCAATCTATAAAAATTTAAAATTAGTGTAAGAGATAATCTCAAGTAATAACAACACATAGACCTTATTTGAATAACAAGCCAAATCAACTGGAGAAAAAGAAGAGATAAAATTATTGAGAAAATATGAACAGTAACTGGATGTTTTGATAACATTAAAGAATAAATGCTGATTTTGTTTCATAATGGTATTGTACTTGTTACCTTTCAGAAATGCACAAAAATTAATTTACAGATGAAACTATATACCTGGGAGAGAATATATAAAATAATTATGGAGCAGGTATGTATATTAAATAAAATATGTAATTCTTGGGGTTAATCTACTTTTATAAGTTTGGAAATTTCTAAAATAAAGAACTAAAACAAAAAGATGTTAATGTTATAGTGCAAAATGAAAGAGGTTACAAAATAATCAATTCAAAGTTTTAAAACTGCATACAAAGTTAACTCATTATTGCGACCATCATAACAATAATTTGAAGAATCAGCATTAATAGAGCCAGGCGCAGTGGGTGGCTCACGCCTGTAATTCTAGCACTGTGGGAGGCCAAGGTGGGTGGACTGCTTGAACTCAAGAGCTCCAGACCAGCCTGAGCCAGAGCAAGACCTCATCTCTAAAAAAAAAAAAATCCAGGCATTGTGGCGGGTGCCGGTAGCCCCAGCTACCTGAAAGGCAGAGGTAATCACTTCAGCCCAGGAGTTTAAAGTTGCTGTGAGCTGTGATGCCACAGCACTCTACCGAGGGTGAGACTGTCTCAAAAAGAAAAAAAAAAAAAAAAGAACCAACATTAGTAGATGGTAAAACTAAAAACCAGTGGGTGAAAGTTCCATAAGAGTAAAAGGATACTTATGGGCTCCGTGCCTGTAGCTCAAGTGGCTAGGGCGCCAGCCACACACACCAGAACTGGCAGGTTCAAATCCAGCCCGGGTATGCCAAACAACAATGACAACTACAACCAAAAAATAGCCAGGTGTTGTGGTGGGCACCTGTAGTCCCAGCTACTTGGGAGGCTCAGGCAAGAGAATCATTTAAGCCCAGGAGTTTGAAGTTGCTGTGAGCAATGATGCCACAGCATTCCACCAGGGCAACAGCTTGAGATTCTGGCTCAAAAAAAAAAAAAAAAAGGATACTTACGTAATTTCAAAGAATCTCTTCACAATATATTTATTAGTTTGTGATAGAAAAAAATAGTAACTTTATCTTGGCAGGCACCACCTTAACCAAATAATCAAATTCAGCACCACCAGTAACAAAACAAAATGACATCACGTGCCTCCAGACATGATGTACTGAGAATACAACATCTCTGGTATTCAACCAATACAACCAACTTATATGGTATTCCCAATAAAAATGCATAAAGTGAATCTAATCATGAGGAATTATCACACAAACCCATCTTGAGGGGCAGTCTATGAAGTAAATGGCCTGTACTCTACAAATATGTCAAAGTCATGAGGCAAAGACTAAGAAACTTTCAGATTATAGGAGATAAAAGAGGCAAAGTAAGTAAAAGTAATGCATGATCCACAATGTCCTTTTGCTATAAAGACATTATTGGACAACTTGTGATTAAGTAATAATTTCCTAATTTTAATCATTAATATTATGGTATGTAAGAGAATGTCCTTGTTTTTAGGCAGCACACACTGTAAAGAGTATTTAATAGGCCATCATATTGATAACACGCATTCAAGCAGTTCAGGAAAAAAATGCATATATAATGATAGATGGATGACGTAGTGGGGGAGAGAAATATGAATGTAAAATACAGGCTCAGTGCCCGTAGCTCAGTGGTTAAGGCATCAGCCACATGCACCAGGGTTGGTGGGTTTGAACCCAGCCCAGGCCTGCTAAACAACAATGACGACAACAACAAAAAAATAGCCAGGCAGACTTGTAATCCCAGCTACTTGGGAGGCTGAGGCAAGACAACTGCTTAAGCCCAAGAGTTTGAGGTTACTGTGAGCTGTGATGCCAATTCTACTGATACTGAGGGCAACATAGTGAGACTCTGTCTAAAAAAGAAAAAAAAATTTTAAACACAATCCTTTGTACTATTATTGCTACTTTTCTGATAAATGTGAAATTATATCAAGCTAAAAAGAAGTGAACCATGTATTTATATGATTGTACATTCACGACCAACAGAAAAAATCCATACCAATCTATTAAGATGATTAGCTTTAAAAATGAGGGTAAAAAGGCTTTAGCTTGATACTTTCCACGTTTTTATAGTTTTGATTTGTTACAGTGTAAATATTTATTCATGGATTTTAAAAAATTAACTCTTAGCTCAGCACCTATAGCTGAGCAGTTGGGGCACCAGCCACATACACAGAGGCTGGCGAGTTCAAGCCCCGCCCAGGCCTGCTAAATAACAACTGCACAGCAACACCACCACCAACAACAAAAAAAAACATAGCTGGGCATTATGGTGGGTACTTGTAGTCCCAGCTACTCGAGAGGCTGAGGCAAGAGAATCACTTAAGACCAAGTGTTTGAGGTTACTGTGAGCTGTGATGCCACATTCTACTGACGGCAACACAGTGAGACTCTGTCTCACCAAAAAAAAAAAAAAAAAATTAACTCTTGAGCTCAAGTGGTCCTCTTGCCAAAGGCTCCGGAGCAGCTGGGACTATTGGCACCCACCACAATGCCCAGCTAATTTTTCTATTTTTAGTAGAGACAGGGTCTCTCTCTTGCTCAGGCTAGTCTCCAACTTCTGAGCTCAAGCAATCCAACAACCTTGGCCTCCCAGAGCGCTAAGATTATAGGCATTAGCCATCACACCCGGCCTCTAACTTTTGTTTTTTTTTTTCATTTATTTGTAGAAGCAAAGTATCAATGAGCATCCCCAGCAAAGAAAGAAATTCATAAGGTGAACAAAGGTCATCTACTATATATAAAAGCAAGAAATCTTTCAAAGATTTATGGATCATATTAAACAGATACCAGCTTGAAATAGCTCCCACTAATCAAAGATGAAACAATAGTGTGTATCAAAAAGAATTACTACCAAGAGAAAAAAAAGACTGATTAAATTGTTTCAAACACAGTATAAAAACACAAGTCTTTTGTGATAAAGATCCTTAGAAAATAATTCAAAAAGAAACTACACCAATAACCTGCAAACCATTAGAGATGACTAATTTAAAGAAAAGATTTCAGCAGCCAGTGGACAGTGGATCATGCCTGTAAGCCTAGCATTTGAGAGGCCAAGGCAGGATGACTGCTTGAGGCCAGAAGTTCAAGACCAACCTGAGCAATACAGACAGATCTCATCTCTACAAAATATTTTTAAAAATCAGCTGGGCAGAATGGTCAAAAACATGCAAAGGATGTACACCCTCAGGTGAGAGAAAATAGTTAATCCCATGGATTCTAAGAGATACTTAAGCAGCATCAATAGGCAACAATAATTTGATACTTTTAGCTATATTGATAAATTTCTGCCAGTGGCAGGTTCATCAGCTGTGGCAAAGTGATAGAACAAAATTTAGAGTTGAACTTGAACAACTCTGACATTGTTGAAGAGAATCTCCATTTTAAATAAGTAACCCGTTTAAAGGAAACAAACTTTCAGTTATAAGATGAATAAGTTTGGGTGATCTAATGTCCAACATTATGAATACAGTTAATAATACTGTATTATTTACTTGACACTTGCCAAGAAAGTAGACCTCCCTGTTGTCCCCACAAAACAAAAAGGTAACTTTGAAACATGGAGTTTTAACTTGATCACGCAACTCATTTTACAATGTATGAGTATATCACATCATCACATTGCACCACTTAAAGATGTGTAACTGATTTGTCAAGTGTACCTCAATAAGTCTGAAAAATAAATAAATAAGCAGCCTTCAAAAAAAAATAAATAAAAATCAGCTGGGCACGGTGGCACATGCTTATAGTCTCAGCTATTCAGAAGGCTGATGCAGGAGCATCCTAAAGACATGAGTTTCAGGTTGCAATGAGCGTTGATGACACCACTGCACTCTAGCCCAGGGAAAAGGACAAGAGACCCTGCCTCCAAAACAAAACAGAGACAAAAATTAAGCATTCATTCTGTCTTTCCAGTAGGAATGACATTTCAGGGAAAGCTCTTCTTTACAGAAGAAAAACACTTCACAAACATAAACATGACAGAAATAGAAGGATATCATTTCACAACCTCAATTTAAATAACTGATTCAAGTAAAGATCATCAATGGATGCCAAACCACTAGGTAAAAGGCTAATGGAGAACTTTATAATGATAACATCAGGATGACAACCACCTTAACACAATAATTTTAGAATCATTAAAAGTAAAAATAATGTTGTTAGCTGTGAGCTTGTGAAAAAAATAAGTGGGACAACCATTCATTATGTACCTCCTGATGTGATGCAAAAGAAATACAGAGCACCATCTATATAGTGCGTCTCCCCTCCTTCTCTACCCCAATCATTAGCAACCATCAGTTTACAAGAAATAGAAGGACAAAAAAGACACCACAAAAAAGTATAGACAAATCATGAATGCTGGACATCAAAAGGACAAATGGCCTGGTATCTCCAATGAATCGGTAACACGAAAAGGGAATGATTATTACAGAATAAAAAAGACTTAAAAGACATGAAAACCAAATAAGTGATATGTGTGGACCTTGCGAAATCCTGAATGGAAAGAATGAATTATAAAGTAACTGGAAGACACTAAGAGAAAATTATAATATGGATGGCATTAGATAAAATTAAGGAATTACTAATAATTTTGTTAGGTGTCATTAATAATAGCAAGGTGGTTTTGGTTTCTTTAGATCATATCAATTAGAGATGCACAATAATGTATTTCAGGAATAATGTTTAAGATTTGCTTTAGAGGCTGGATGTGGTGGCTCATGCCTACAATCCTAGCACTTGGGAGGCCAAGGCAGGTGGATTGCCTGAGCTCATGGTTCAAAACCAGGGTTCAAGACCAGCCTAAGCCAGAGCAAGACCTCATCTCTAAAACTAGCCAGGCATTGTGGTGGGTGCCTATAGTCCCAGCTACTCTGGAGGCAAGAGAATCACTTGAGCCCAATAGTTTAAGGTTGCTGTGAGCTATGACACAACAGTACTTTACAGAGGGCAACAAAGTAAGACTTTGTCTCAAAAAAAAAAAAAAAAGTTGCTTTAGAAAACTCTAGGCACCTCACCACGCTCCCCCCCAAAAGAGGAAAAGAATTAAAAAAGAGATCAACCAAGTACAGTAAAACCTTTGACCACCTCCTAAATTGATCTAATTTTCATAGACCAGATGTGTACCACACGTACATATCAGTACAAAAGGGCTAGTTCCTTATGTTGACCACTTCCATATTTCAACCAATTTGTTACAGTCCTTTGGGTGGTCAACTCACAGAGGTTCTACTGTACTTTTTTTTGAGACAGAGTCTCACTTTGTCGCCCCCGGTAGAGTGCTGTAGTACCATAGCTCACAGCAACCTCATCTCCTGGGCTCAAGCAATTCTCTTGCCTCAGCCTCCCAGTAGCTGGGATTACAGGGCTCGCCACAACACCCAGCTATTTTTAGAGGCACGGTGTCGCTGTAGCTTGGGCTGATCTGAAACTCTTGCGTTCAGGTGATCCGACCGCCTCAGCCTCCCAGAGAGCTGGGACTAAGGTGTGAGCCACCATGTTCGGCCAGGCTCTACTGTATTGACCTTTGTGAAAGCTAGGCAGAGGAGTAGACGGGGAGTTCATTACACAGGTCTATCCACTTTTTCACATGTTTTTAAATTCTCATAATTTTATGGTGCCTCATGGCTGTAATCCCAGTACTTTGGGAGGCCAAGGTAGAGAGGATTATGTGAGGCCAGACGGTCAAGACCAACCTGGGCAACATAGCAAAACCCCAATCTCTACAAAAAAATTTAAAAATTAGCTAGACATGGCTCGGCGCCTGTAGCTCAGCGGCTTGGACGCCAGCCACATACACTGGAGCTAGCGGGTTCACATCCAGCCCTGGCCTGCCAAACAACACTGACAACTACAACAAAAAAGTAACCGGGCATTGTGGCGGGAGCCTGTAGTCCCAGTTACTTGGGAGGCTGAGGCAAGAGAACTGCTTAAGCCCAAGAGCTGGAGGTTGCTGTGACCTATGACACCATGATACTCTATCAAGGATGACATAGTGAGATTCTGTCTCAAAAAAAGAAAAAGAAAAAAAAAATTAGCCAGACATAATGGTGTGTGCTAGCTACTGAAGAGGCTAAGCCAGGAGGATCATTTCAGCCTGGAAGTTAGAGGTTGCAGTGAGCTGTGATCACACCACTGCATTCCAATCTAGGCAATACAGCAAAATCTTGTCCCTAAAAAGTAAGATAAATTCTCTAAAAAACAAAAGTCTAAAATATAAATCAACCAAAACCAGTAAGTGGGTTTGGGGGGGCTATTTTCTTTCTTTTTTTGAGACAGTCTCGCTTGTCACCCCCAGTAGTGTGCCGTGGCATCACAGCTCACAGCAACCTCAAACTCTTGGGATTAAGCGATTCTCTTGCCTCAGCCTCCCAAGTAGCTGGGACTACAGGCACCTACCACAACACCCGGCTATTTTTTTGTTGTTGTTATTGTTGCAGTTGTCATTGTTGTTCACCTGGCCCTGGCCAGGTTCAAACCCGCCAGCCTCAGTGTATGTGGTCTGCACCATAACCACTGTGTTATGGGTGCTGAGCCCAGTAAGTAGTCTTAATTAGATCCTGGACTGAACAAACCATCTTGCGTAAAAAAGAATTTGAGTTGTGTATGGTGGCTCATGCCTGTAATCTTAGCACTTTGGGAGGCTAAGGTAGGTAGGTAGATTGCTTGAACCCAGGAGTTTAAGACCAGCCTGAGCAAGATTAAGTAACACCCAGTTCTCTACTAAAAATACAGAAATTAGTCAGGTACTGTGGTGGGCACCTATAGTCCCAGCTACTTGGGAAGATAAGCCCAAGATTTTGACATTGTTGTGAGCTACGACACCACAGCACTCTACCCAGGGCAACAAATCCAGACTGTGTCTCAAAAAAAAACAAAAAAAGAATTTGGCTGGTCTTGTCTCTGGTAGATAGCCTCTAAATTTCCCCAATGAAAATAGTGATTGTGGAGGCAGCACCTATGGCTCAAGGAGTAGAGCGCCAGCCCCATATACCAGGGGTGGAGGATTCAAGCCCCACCCCAGCAAAAACTGCAAAAAAAAGAAAAAAGAAAATAGTGATTGTGGCTGGGCACGGTATTTCATGCCAGTAATCCTAGCACTCTGGGATTGCCTGAGCGCACGGGTTCAAGACCTTGAGCGAGACCTCATATCTAAAAATAACCATGCGTTGTGGTGGGCGCCCATAATCCCGGCTACTGGGGAGGCTGAGGCAAGAGAATCACTTAAGCCCAGGAGTTTGCAGTTGCTGTGCGCTGTGACTCCATGGCACTCTACCAAGAGTAACAAAGTGAGACTTTATCTCAAATTAAAAAAAAAAAAAAAAGAACAAAGTGTTTGCAACCTTTTATTCAATCAATCATATTTGTGTAATGGAAGTCCAAGAAAAACAAAACTCTCAACACCAAACTTCAGGTACACTTCCTTAATTAACAATATTCTGTGAGCTGGGTGCAGTGGCTCACTTCTGTAATCCCAGCACTCTGAGAGGCCAACGCAGGTAGACTGCCTGAGCTCACAGGTTTAAAAGCAGCCTGAACAAGGGCAAAACCCCCATCTTTAAAAATAAACAAGTGTTGGGGTGGGCACCTATCGTACCAACTACTCAGGAGGCTGAGACAAGAGAATCACTTGAGCCCAAGAATCTGAGGGGTTTTTTTGTCATTGTTGTTTTAGCTGGGCCAGGTTCAAACGTGCCTGCCTTGGTGTAAGTGACTGGTGCCCTACCCAATGAGCTCCAAGCTTCAAGCCTCAAGAATCTGAGGTTGCTAGGCGGCACCTGTGGCTCAGTCGGTAAGGCGCCGGCCCCATATACCGAGGGTGGCGGGTTCAAACCCAGCCCCGGCCAAATTGCAACCAAAAAATAGCCGGGCATTGTGGCGGGCGCCTGTAGTCCCAGCTACTCGGGAGGCTGAGGCAAGAGAATCGCTTAAGCCCAGGAGTTGGAGGTTGCTGTGAGCTGTGTGAGGCCACAGCACTCTACCGAGGGCCATAAAGTGAGACTCTGTCTCTACAAAAAAAAAAAAAGAATCTGAGGTTGCCATGAGCTATGACACCATGCTGGTCTGCTGAAGGCAACAAAGTGAGACAATGTCTCAAAAAAAAAAAAAAAAATACTCTATGCACACTGTCACACATTGACATGCTGAGGATAACTATGTCCTGACTCCACAGGAAGAAGACACAGAAGCTTTGTATTTCGGACACTCTCAAAATTTGCTCTATACATCTCTTGGTTGGTCCTAACTTATAGTCCTTTGCTATTAAAATAGAAATCCAATCCTAATTACAGCACTTTCCTGAGTTCTGTGAGCTATTTTAGCAACTTGAGGAAGCAATGGGAACCCACGAATTTTCAGCCAGTTGTTTCAGACATGTAGGTAGCCTGGGACCCCTCAAGCTGGTGGCTAATGTCTGAAGAGAAGGCAATCTTCTGAATGACTCTGTCCTTAACCTGTATAGTTTGGCCTAATTCTGGGTTGTTATGGAACTACATTGTGAATCTATAAAAGACATTTAGGGGACAAGTGAGGAAATTTGAATAAGTACTAGTATAATATGATATTAGGGAAGTGCTGCTGATGGTTGGGAATAACAGAATTGCGTTTATGAAGTAAAATGGCCTCAAGAGTCTCTCAAGCAGTAGCCCTAGGTAAAGTGCCATAGCGTCACAGCTCACAGCAACCTCCAATTCTTGGACTTAAGCAATTCTCTTGCCTCTGCCTCCCAAGCAGCTGGGACTACAAGCGCCCGCACAATGCCTGGCTATTTTTTGGTTGTAGTTGTCATTATCTGGCAGGCCCAGGCTGGATTCGAACCTGCTAGCTCCAGAGTATGTGGCTGGTGCCCTAGCCGCTGAACTACAGGCACTGAGCCTATAATATACTTTAAAATAGGGGCGGCACCTGTGGCTCTAAGGAGTAGGGCACTGGCCCCATATGCTGGAGGTAGCGGGTTCAACCCAGCCCTGGCCAAAAACTGCAAAAAAAAAAAAAAAAAAAAATATATATATATATATACACATACACACACACACACATATACACTTTAAAATATTTCAGGAAGGCCAGGCGCGGTGGCTCATGCCTGTGATCCTAGCACTATGGCAGGCCAAGGCGATGGGTTGCTTGAGCTCACAAGCTCAAGACCAGCCTGAGCAAAAGTGAGACCCCGCCTCTACTAAAAATAGAAAAAATGAGGCAAGAGGGTCGCTTGAGCCCAAGAGTTGGAGGTTGCTAAGAGCTATGACACCACGGCACTCTTACCCAGGGTGAAAGTTTGAGACTCTGTCTCAAAAAATAAAAAATAAATAAATAAATAAAATATTTCAGGAAGAAATCAGTAAATGTCCAAAGATACCCAAGACAATGTACACAATTACTAAAAAAGTACACAATTACTAAAACTACTGTCAAAAAGAGTACAGTAAGGCGGCACCCATAGCTGTGGGTAGGGCAACAGCCACATACACCAACACTGGCAGGTTCGAAGCCAGCCCAGGACAGCTAAAACAATGACAACTGCAACAAAAAAAAAAATAGCTGGGCGTTGTGGTAGGCGCCTGGTGTCCCAGCTACTAACGAGGCTGAAGAATCACTTAAGCCCAAGAGTTTGAGGTTGCTGTGAGCTGTGACGTCAGAGCACTCTATCCAGGGCCACAGCTTGAGACTCTGCCTCAAAAAAAAAAAAAAAAAAAAATTACAGTAAGGCGTGCACAATTACGACATGTCAATTAAAATAACAATAGTAATAAATCTCTAGTGAACTAGTAAATGTGAAAGCACACATAGTCACCTTGTTCCTGATCTTTGGAGAAAGCTTTCAGTTTTTCATCATTAGATACCATGTAGCTATAGTTTTTTTATTACATACTTTTTGTTAAATTAATAATGTTTCTTTTAACTTTCAGCTTACTGACAGCTATTTTAGTGTATGGGCACTGAATTCTGTCAAATTATTTTCTGCATCTATTGTGATTACCATATAGTTTAACTTTGTAAATATGTTAATGTGGTTAATTACATGAATAAATTTTTTGCTTTTCCCAAAGAAGCTTCAGGAAGTATTTTTTTTAATGTTTAAATAAAAAAGACAGAAATATATAGATAGCATTGTACAGTGAAAGATTCCAATGGAACTGGATAAATAATTGCATCTTTGTTTCCTCCTTAGAGCAGTTTTTCAATCAAATTTTGCTATTCATATGAAAAATGATCTCTGCTCGATCACAGCAAAGACAACTTCTCACAGGCTTCATACCTCACTCATTCAATCTGCAGTAACTATTACCCTGCAGTAAATGATCTAAAGTGCTAGGAATACAACAGATAATGGGGGGAAAATTCCCTCATTAAAATTAATTTTAATGGAAAGATGCAGGCACAAAGTGTAGAAGAAAAAATAAAAATTATTGAGAATTCCTGAATAAAGTGTAGCATAATAGCTTTCAAATGTGTGTGTATATATATATATATTTGTTTGTTTGTTTGTTTGTTTTTTTTTGGGGGGGGGGGAGATGAATGTCTTCCTCTTATTGCCCAGGCTACATACAGTGCAGTGGTATCGTCATAGCTCCCTGCAGCCTCCAACTCCTAGACTCAAGCAATCCTCTTGCCTCAGCCTCCTTAGTACCTGGGACTACCGGCATGCCCTACCACACCAGCTAATTTGGGGGGGGGGGGGGGATTGTAGCGATAGGCTCTTATTATTACCCAGCCTGGTCTCAAACTCCTGGGCCCAAGCCATATTCCCACCTTAGCCTCTCAAAGTGCTCAGATTACAGCTGTGAGCCACTAGGTCAGGCCCCAGAATAATTCTATTGTCAGCCTTCAACAGAAAAGAAGGACAGACGTCTAATGAAGTATATACTAAAAATTTCACAAACTTCTAAGCTACTATGCTGACAACTTTATTTAGTTTTGCAAATCCTTTCATGTACAACATCTTACTGAGCCTGCCATGCCATGAAATAAAATCAGGTATTACTAACTTCATTTTATTAATTAAAAAATTCAATGCTGACAAAGGATTTTTTTTAAATTTTTTTTGAGTCTCACTTTGTTTTTGTTGTTTTTTGCTGTTTTTGTGCCCTTGGGAGAGTGCCATGGCGTCCAAACTCACAGTCAACCTCCAACTCTTGAGCTCAAGAGTTGGGTATTGTGGGGGGCACCTGTAGTCCTAGCTACTCACCTATCTTGAACTCAAGTGACCCTCTCTTGCCTCAGCCTCCCAAATAGCTGGGACTATCGATAGGTGAGTAGCTAGGACTACAGGTGCCCCCCACAATACCCAACTATTTTTAGAGACAGGGTCTCGATCTTGCTCAGGCTAGTCTGAACTCCTGAGCTCAAGCAATCCACTTGGCCTCCCAGAGTACTAGGATTACAGGTGTGAGCCACCGTGCCTGGCCAGAGGATGTTTTTTAAATGGGAAAGCTGAAACAGAATTTCAGATCTTTCAACTCACTGTCTAGGCACAGGGGTCCTCAAACTACAGCCCGCAGGCCACATGAGGCGGTGTGATTGTATTTGTTCCCATTTTGTTTTTTTACTTCAAAATAAGATATGTGCAGTGTATATAGGAATTTGTTCGTAGTTTTTTTCTTTTAACTATAGTACGCCCCTCCAACAGTCTGAGGGACAGTGAACTGGCCCCCTGTTTAAAAAGTTTGAGGACCCCTGACTAGGGTGTCTGTCCATCTCAATACATTCTATGATGGCAAAAGTTATTGTTTAAAACAGTGGTTCTCAACCTTCCTAATGCCGCGGCCCTTTAATACAGTTCCTGTTGGTCATGACCCACAGGTTCAGAACTGCTGGTTTAAAAAGTTTCTAATAGGCTAGGTGCAGTGGTTCACACCTGGAATCCTAGCACTCTGCGACGGAGGTGGATTGCTTGAGCTCAGGAGTTCCAGACCTGCCTGAGCCAGAGCAAGACCCCATCTCTAAAAATAACTGGGCACTATAGCGGGTGCCTGTAATCCCAGCTACTTTGGAGGCTGAAGCAAGAGGATTACTTGTACCCAAGAGTTTGAGGTTGCTGGGCAGCGACTGTGGCTCAAGGAGTAGGGCACCGGCCCATATACCAGGGGTGGTGTGTTCAAACCCAGCCCTGGCCAAAACTGCAAAAAAAAAAAAAGAGTTTGAGGTTGCTATGAACTATGACACCATGGCACTCCACCAAGCGTTACAAGTGAGACTGAAGTTTATAATATATTAGGCAGCATCTCATAAAGAATCTTACAAACTAACCATCCTATTACAGTAAACCCAGACCAAAGTATTTCTCCCTAGAACCTCATTACTCAAAGTATGTTCCTTGAACCACAGGCATAATCTAAGAGTTTGCTAGAAATGCAAAATCTCAAACCTACTCCAGAACTACCAAATCAGAATTTTTTTTTTTTTTTTGAGACAGACTCACTCTGTTAGAGCTGAGGCTAGAGTGCCTGGCATCAGCCTGGCTCACAGCAACCTCAAACTTCTGATTCAAGCAATCTTCCTCCCTCAGCCTCCTGAGTATCTGGGATTACAGGTTCCTGCCACAAAAATCCAGCTAATTTTTGAATTTTCAGTAGAGACAGGGTCTTACTCTTGCTCAGGCTGGTCTCAAACTCCTGAGGTCAGGGACTCAGCCACCCACAGTGCTAGGATTACAAGTGCGAACCATGGCACCTGGCCCTTCCTTGCTTTTTCAAAGCATTTTCGGGAAAAAAAAATTCTTTTGTGGGCGGTGCCCGTGGCTCAAGGAGTAGGGCGCGGGTCCCATATGCCGGAGATGGCAGGTTCAAACCTAGCCCCGGCCAAAAAAAAAAAAAAAGAAAAAAAATTCTTTTGTGTAGGGTAGGTTTGTTTACCATTGTTAGAATGAATTGGAAAAAAAGAAAAAGAATCACTTGGAAATATAACAAACATCTAAAAAAAGAATTAAACATCTCCAATTTTGAGAATTCACAACCCTTAAAGTTCACTCTATTAGTTATTTTTAATTTGGCTGACATATGACTTTGAATTCCACCCATGGAAGCAAAACACTTCTCTCATAAGGAGTGGTATAAGATATAATGATCTACCAGAAGGAGGAAATAGGGAAGTTACTGCCCATCTCTTTCCCCACCAAACTGTAGAAGGAAATGTTAACACTCTCAGAAGATTTTAGGATTAAAAAGATTCCATTCTTGCCAACGAGGAAAGAAATGCAAACCCTGCCTGGGACAAAGACCATGATGAGGAGATACAGAACAAGACAGGAAAGGCCAGCCTGAATTTGAGTCCCCTCAAACTGAGTCCCCTCCTTTACTCCTTGAGTAAAGGAGACTGCAGATAGGCCACCCAGTCGTAACAAACAGAAAAAGGCAGGGAGTTAAAAGTGAAAATTGAGTTTGGCATTCTAATCTCTATGTTTGCTGCCTTTTGTTTTAAGCCAGTATTTTACTCTGCCACTTAGGCTAAAGTACAGTGGCATCATCACAACTCACTACAATCTCAAACTCCTAGGCTCAAGGATTACTCCTCCCATCTCAGCCTCCCTAGGAGCAGGGACTACAGGTGCATGCCACCATGCCTGGCTAATTTTCATATTTCTTGTAGAGACAGAGGTCTCACTGTATTGCTCAGGCTGGTCTCTAACTCCTGGCCTCAAGCAATCCTTCCATCTAGGCTTCCCAAAAGTGAGAGGATTACAGGTATGAGCCAATCCTGTTGTTCTCTTCTATTTATGCATCAAATCTGATAGTAACTAAAAATTTCCAATTATATTTTTCTGAATTTTATGAGGGACATTTTAAATTATGGCAGCTATATAAGGATTCACAAAAATCTAAGGACATGTCTTTCACAAATGTCAAAGGTGTACTGTATATAACTATACAGTATTTTCAGTATATTTAAAGTCTGGTGGATGTATGTGATCCCTGCCAGGATCAAACATTCAACACCTTAGAACAATTCTAAAGACAAAGTAATCAATAGACTTCTAATGAAAAATAAAAAGGTGAGCTTTGCGCCTGTGGCTCAAGCAGCTAAGGCGCCAGCCACATACACTTGAGCTGGCGGGTTCAAATCCAGCCCGGGCCTGCCAAACAACAATGACAGCTGCAACCATAAAATAGCCAGGCACTGTGGCTGGCGCCTATTGTCCCAGCTACTTGGGAGGCGGAAGCAGGAGAATGGCTTGAGCCCAGGAGCTGGAGGTTGCTATGAGCTGTGATGCTATGGTACTCTACACCCAGGGCGACAGCTTGAGGCTCTGTCTCAAAAAAAAGGTGTTTTTAAGCAGCTTTAATACGCATACATAACAAAGAAAAATAAAATGCTGCCAAAATTTACTTACACACATATACCAGGTGTCTGAAAAGTATCCAGCCATGTATGTCTCTACTTTTCATATGTACATGGCTAGATACTTTCAGGACAGCCTACATATATCTTAAGAAATAAGGATTTATGGCCAGTTAGGGTAGCTCACACTCTGGAAGGCCAAGATAGGAAGATCACTTGAGCTCAGGAGTTCAAGACCAGCCTAAGCAAGAGACCCTTTCTCTACAAAAAATTAGTTGGGTATGGTGGCACAGGACTATAGGCTCAGCTACTTGGGAGGCTGAGAAAGGAGGGTCACTTTAGCCCGGGAATTGGAGGTTACAGTGAGCTATGATGATAGCACTGTACTCTAGTCTAAGTAACATAGCAAGACTCTGTCTAAAAAAAAAAAAAAAAAAGAGTTTAATGATGGATAAGCACCACACATGTCAAAAAAAAATTAGGCAGGAAGTTAAAAAAAAAAAGCACCATTCCAAGATGTTTCTACAACAGCTCTTCCACAATACACAATTAGACTTGATTAAAGCCCACACTGTAAAAACTAGACATCAAAAAAAAATTTTTTTTTTTTTTTTTTTTGTAGAGACAGAGTTTCACTTTATTGCCCTCGGTAGAGTGCCATGGCGTCACACAGCTCACAGCAACCTCCAACTCCTGGGCCTAGGCGATTCTCCTGCCTCAGCCTCCCGAGTAGCTGGGACTACAGGTGCCCGTCACAACGCTGGCTATTTTTTTGTTGCAGTTTGGCCGGGGCTGGGTTCGAACCCGCCACCCTCGGTATATGGGGCCGGCGCCCTGCTCACTGAGCCACAGGCGCTGCCCCCCAAAAATATTTTTAACATATTTGAGAAGTGGGCAGCGCCAGTGGCCTGGTGAGTAGGGGGCCAGCCCCAGCCAAACTGCAACAAAAAATAGCTGGGCCTTGTGGCAGGCGCCTGTAGTCCCAGCTACTCGGGAGGCTGAGGCAAGAGAATCACCTAAGCCCAGGAGTTGGAGGTTACTGTGAGCTGTGACACAACGGCACTCTACCAAGAGCAATAAAGTGAGACTCTGTCTCTAAAAAAAAAAAGAAAAATATATATTTTTTATTTTTTATTATTTTTAAAATATATTTATTTATTTATTTATTTGAGAAGTACTAACAGCTTAGACTAAGTGACTCATTGTCAACTGTATCTAATACTTTCCACCCAGGAAAATCTCATTGTCGAACTACATTAACATTTAGTAAGGTGTACACCTCATTCATAAATCTGACAGTGTCCCAATTTTGGAAAATGTAGGTAACCTATGTATAGGGCACAATTCAAACTGCCTTTAAAACCTTGTGAGAAGGACAGTGGCCATGAAAGTTGAAATCTATTAAGGTATTTATTAACAACTCACTTGCTGGAGGGAAAAAAAAGCCCTCCCACCCCATAACTCCAAAGATAACAAGAAAGCCATCACTGAGAAGTCTGCTTTTCTAATCAAGCAGGTATTAGAACTAATTGTCAGATTAGATACCACATTATAGGTATACTACCATATTTATTAAAATAGCATGCCTGGGGTGGCGCCTGTGGCTCAAAGGGGTAGGGCACCGGCCCCATATGCTGGAGGTGGCGGTTGAGTCAAACCCAGCCACGGCCAAAAACGGCAAAAAAAAAAAAATTACTTAAAAAAAGAAAATAGCATGCCTGGCAACAAAGATTGATTTCCTAAATATGATACAAAAAATACAAACCATCTACCCAGAAGAAAAAAAAAATCACTTTATCATAAGGACATTTGCACCAGATTGTTTACTGAAGCTCTATTTACAATGGCCAAAATGTGAAATCAACCCAAGTTCCATGAATGGATTAATAAACTGTGGTATATGTGTACCATGGAATACTATTCAGCCATAACAAAGATGGAGATTTTTACACCTTTTGTATTAACCTGGACGAAGCTGGAGAACATTCTCTTTAGTAAAATATCATAAATAAATACAGGCCCATACAAGAGAAAAACTCAATTTAAGTTGAGGGGCAGGAAGGGAGGGGGAGGAGAGAGGAGGACTAGGAGCGCATTAGGTGCGCTCTCACCTAATGAGCACAATGTAAGGGCATATGGCACACCTCCTGGGTAAGGCACTCAACTACAACATGGACCTTACCTAACAAACACAAACATTGTGATCTAATCATTTGTACCCTCATAATAATCTGAAATTTAAAAAAAAAAAATACAACCCATTGAAGAAAAAAATTGAAAAATTCAGTTCCTTAAAATTATAAACTTTTAAGAGGGATTTTATCCAACAAATCAGTGTAACCTGGTTTCTTGTACCCTCAATGAATCCCGAACCAAATATATATATATGTGTATATATATATAATAAACTTTTTTCACCAGAAGACTATTAAGAGATCAAAAGACGGGGCGGCGTCTGTGGCTCAGTGAGTAGGGCGCCGGCCCCATATGCCGAGGGTGGTGGGTTCAAGCCCAGCCCCGGCCAAACTGCAACAACAAAAAAATAGCCGGGCGTTGTGGCGGGCGCCTATAGTCCCAGCTACTCGGGAGGCTGAGGCAAGAGAATCGCGTAAGCCCAAGAGTTGGAGGTTGCTGTGAGCCGTGTGACGCCACGGCACTCTACCCAAGGGCAGTACAGTGAGACTCTGTCTCTACCAAAAAAAAAAAAAAGAGATCAAAAGACATATCATGAATTTGGAGAGGATATTTGCAACCTTTAAATTAACAAATAATTAGTATCCAGAATATATAAAGAGCTCTTTTAAAAAATCAATCAGAGAAAGAAATGAAAATAAAAATAAGCAAAGAACTTGAATACACACTTCAAAGAAGCACAAATGGCCAATGAACACACAAAAAGATGCCTAACTTCAGGATATGCTAATAAAAACACAACAAACACCATTTCAAACCCATCAGATTAGAAAAAACAATTTAAAAGTCTGACAATATCTAGCGCTGGAGAGGAAGTGAAGCAACCAAAACACACACTGCTGGTTCTTTTTTTTTTTTGCAGTTTTTGGCCAGGGCTGGGTTTGAACCTGTCACCTCCAGCATATGGGGCCAGCGCCTTACTCTGTTGAGCCACAGGCGCCACCCACACTGCTGGCTCTTGACTCAGTAACCACAAGATTTACAATTACCATGAGCCAATTCGGTGACTCAAACACTCAAGCATTTGGTAAGCATTAAGCAACTGATGATGACCAATCAAGCATTCTGAGAACACATGCAGATTACTGCCAAATATAAATTTTGGCCCTTAATGAACTGAGTCCAAACTGACTCAGCAATATGAAAAAGAAAACTTTAGTCCCTTATCCAGTTTATCCAGTTTTTTTTGTGAAGTACAAAAAATTCAGATATTCATTTCCTCCTAGAATACTGATAACTTCCTCAGTGACTAAAATTTTAGGCCAGGCTCAGTGGCTCATGCCTATAATTCTAGCAATCTGGAGGGCCAAGGCAAGTAGACTGCTTGAGCTCAGGAGTTCAAGACCAGCCTGACCAAGAGTGAGACCCTGTCTTTACTAAAAATAGAAAAATTAGCTGGGCATTATGGTAGGCGCCTGAGTCCCAGCTACTCAGGAAGCTGAGGCAGGAGCAGGTGTTTGAGGTTGCTGTGAGCTAGGTTGAGGCCATGGCACTCTAGCCTGGGTGACAGATTGAGACTTTGTCTCAAAAAAAAAAAACAAAAAGAGGGTGGCGCCTGTAGCTCAGTGAGTAGGGCGCCAGCCCCATATACTGAGGGTGGTGGGTTCAAACCCGGCCCCAGGTCAAAGGAGTAGGGCGCCAGCCCCATATACGGGAGATGGCAGGTTCAAACTTGGCCCAGGCCAAAAATTGCAAAAAAAAAAATATATAGCCGGGCATTGTGGCGTGCACCTGTAGTCCTAGCTACTTGGGAGGCTAAGGCAAGAGAATCGCCTAAGTCCAAGAGCTGGAGGTTGCTGTGAGCTGTGACGCCACAGCACTCTACCATGGGTGATAAAGTTAAGACTCTGTCTCTAAAAAAAAAAAAAAAAAATCCCGTAATAGCTCGTCAGCCTAAAAAAAAACCAAAACAAAAAGAAATTTAATGATATAGTCACTGTTCCAGTTATACTATTATATCAATGAGAACAAGTATTTTAAATGCTATTAACTGAAAACTAATGCTTACACTTTACAGGAGCTGGAGATGGTCCTATGACTACCTAAGAGGGAGGAAATGGTGTAACAGAACATAGACATTAGGGTTGAACAGAAATGGACATGGTGTAACAGAACAAGGACATTGAAGTTGGACAGTCAAATTCAGACTCTACCTTTTATGGCTATAACCTTAGTTAAGTTATTCAACCTCTCTAATCTTCAGTTTTCTCATGTATATCACAACTTATCTACCTAATCGAACTGTAAGAATTAATGAGATTATATAAAATGCTTTACAGTCCTGGCTGTTAGAACTTGCCCCTTTGTAAATCCTGCTGCCTCAAATAAAATTTTTAAAGCCTGAAATTATAACTCCATTCACAGGAAAGTATTACTCTTACATTCAAATTATTTTCCAATATTACAAACAACTGTATGCAACAGGTTGGAAAAACAATATTCTGCTCTCTTCTTTTTCTAACTGAAAAGACTTTCCCTCTAAAAAATTCTGAAAAATTTTGTTTTTTCCTATAAGAAATATGGAAAAGATGCATTTTCATTTGCCCTTGTGGTATAGAAGCAAGGATTCCCGTACTGTGTGAGAAACTAAGCTTCTTTTCTAAGCTTAGTTTCAACTTTTTCACCTTTTCAGCTCAAGGGTTGATGTTTTCTTTTTTTAAGAAAAAATGTAGGGCGGCGCTTGTGGCTCAGTTGGTAAGGTGCCGACCCATATACCGAGGGTGGCGGGTTCAAACCCAGCCCCGGCTGAACTGCAAGCAAAAAAATAGCTGGGCGTTGTGGCAGGCGCTGTAGTCCCAGCTACTTGGAAGGCTGAGGCAGGAGAATCGCTTAAGCCCAGGAGTTGGGAGGTTGCTGTGAGCTGTGTGATGCCATGGCACTCTACCGAGGGCCATAAAGTAAGACTCTGTCTCTACAAAAAAAAAAAAAAGGTATTTACATAAAAAAAAAACTGTATTTATTTATTTTTTTTTTTTTGAGACAGAGTCTCACTATGTAGCCCTGAGTAGAGTAGTCGTGGAGTCACAGCTTACAGCAACCTCAAGCTCTTGGGCTTAAACAATTCTCTTGCCTCAGCTTCCCAAGTAGCTAGGACTACAGGCACCCACCACAACACCCAGCTATTTTTTGGTTTTAGTTGTCATTGTTGTTTGGCAGGCCCCAGCTGGATTCGAACCCATCAACTCTGGTGTATGAGGCTGGTGCCTTAGCCGCTGAGCTACAGGCACCAAGTCTATTTAATGTTTTAAGGTACTCCGCACTACCTTTTGCATTTCTTTTTTTTTTAAACAAAGTCTTACTTTGTTACCTTCAGTAGAGTGCCCGGGCATCATAGCTCACAGCAACCTCAAACTCTTGGGCTCAAGAGATCCTCTTGCCTCAGCCTCCCAAGTAGCTGGAATTACGGGCATCTGCCAAGACACCCAGCTATTTTTTTTTCTTTTGAAGACAGAGTTTCAGTTGCCCTGGTAGAGTGTTGACATGTCATAGCTCAGAGCAACCTGTAACTCTTCAGCTTAAGCAATCCTCTTGCCAGTGTTTTCATTTTTACTAGAGACAAGGGTCTCACTCTCGCTCCAGCTGGTCTCCAACTTGCAAACTCAAGTGATCCACCTACCTCAGGCTCCCAAGATGCTAGGATTACAGGCATGAGCCACCCCACATGGCCTTTTGTATTTCTTGAGAAAGACTGTGTTAAAAAAAAAAAAACTGCCGGTGGCACCTGTGGCTCAAAGGAGTAGGGTGCCAGCCCAATATGCCAGAGGTGGCGGGTTCAAACCCAGCCCTGGCCAAAAACTGCAAAAAAAAAAAAAAAAAAAACTTCCTGTGGTAGCACCTGTGGCTCAGTGGGTAGGGTGCTGGCCCATACACCAAGGGTGGCGGTTCAAGCCCAGCCTGGGCCAAACTGTAACAACAACAACAAAAACAGCCGGGCATTGTGGCAGGCACCTGTAGTCCCAGCTGCTCCGGAAGCTGAGGCAATAGACTCGCCTAAGCCCAGGAGTTGGAGATTGCTGTGAGCTGGGTGATGCTACAGCACTCTTCTGAGGGAGACAAAGTGAGACTCTTTCTCTACAAAAATAAAAATATAAATAAATAGGGCGGCGCCTGTGGCTCAGTGAGTAGGGCGCCGGCCCCATATGCCGAGGGTGGCGGGTTCAAACCCAGCCCCGACCAAACTGCAACAAAAAAAAAAAATAGCCGGGCGTTGTGGCGGGCGCCTGTAGTCCCAGCTGCTTGGGAGGCTGAGGCAAGAGAATCGCGTAAGCCCAAGAGTTAAAGGTTGCTGTGAGCCGTGTGAGCCACGGCACTTTACCCGAGGGCAGTATAGTGAGACTCTGTCTCTACAAAAAAAAATATATATATATAAATAAATAAAACTTCCAGCTGCTCGGGAGGCTGAGGCAAGAGAATCGCGTAAGCCCAAGAGCTAGAGGTTGCTGTGAGCCGTGTGACGCCACGGCACTCTACCAAGGGAGGTACAGTAAGACTCTGTCTCTACAAAAAATAAAAATAAAAAAAATAAATAAAACTTCCTGGGCGGTGCCTGTGGCTCAGCGGGTAGGGCGCCAGCCCCATATACCAAGGGTGGCAGGTTCAAACCTGGCACCAGCCAAACTGCAACAAAAAAAATAGCCAGGCCTTGTGGCTGGCGCCTGTAGTCCCAGCTACTTGGGAGGCTGAGGCAATCGCCTAAGCCCCGGAGCTGGAGATTGCTGGGAGCTGTGTGATGATGCCACGGCACTCTACCGAGGGCGATAAAATGAGACTCTGTCTCTACAAAAAAAACAAAAAAACTTCCTGGTTAATGATGAGTGATTTTTTTTTTTTCTGGATGGTCTGTGAGAAATGATCTACATTTCAGAAAACCTCAACAACAGGAAAAAAAGTAAAATGCTAGCATCTATACTCAGGCTAATGATAATACAACAATAATGTTGAAAATATTCAGGACAAATTTTAGTTACCAAATTAAACTTCAAGGGTCCTTTATGTCAAGGGCATAAAAGACACACAAGATAAAGTGACATTTGCCAGCCAAAACAGATATACTAACAACCATTGATGAGAATTGTCTACAAATGTTCAGTGAAGTGTTACTGTCTTCTTCAAAATCAAAATGAAAAATAAAACATTTTAGATATACATAAAATGTGTCATAAGGTAAGGAGTGTTAAATACTAAAGAAAAGAGAAATTGAAAAAGTTTTTAAATTTATCATCTTCTTCTTCCTTTACCTTCATTTTTAAAATAACTTTTTTTTCTAATGAGGCCAAAGCAGGTTAATTACCTGCTGTGGGGCGGCACCTGTAGCTCAGTGGGTAAGGCACCAACTCCACATACCAAGGGTGGAGGGTTCAAACCCAGCCCCAGCCAAACTGCAACAATAAAATAGCAGGGTGTTGTGGCAGGCACCTGTAGTCCCAGCTACTCGGGAGGCTAAGGCAAGAGAATCACCTAAACCCAGGAGTTGGAGGTTGCTGGAGCTGTGACGCCACCACACTCAACCGAGAGTGATAAAGTGAGACTCTGTCTCAAAAAATAAATAAATAAATAAATAAATAAATTATCTGCTGTGCCATGGTAGGCTCACTAAAGATTAATTTTCCCATTTCCATAACTATAATTATTCTTATTAAGGCAATACACACTAAGTATTCAATAAGTAAGCAAATGAACAGAACTAGAAACAAAAATTTCATTTATAAAATTCCACTTAAAATAAGTGAATGCTGACAATGCTAATTCTTTTAGACTTTGAACATTTCATATTCTTTGTTATAATATAGAAACTTTCACTTTAACTAGGTTATGACATTAATTAGAGGAGCCATCTATCACTAAAGACTAAGTACCTTGTTTTTCCCAGTATCACATCCGAAAAAATTCAAAAGGAAATTATCTACTGTATCTATCCAAATTCTCAAATAATAACTTAGAAAAGAGACATAGCACTAGTAAGTGGAGTTAGAACAGAATATTTAATAGTTCACTAAATTACCAAATCTGGTTTTGCGACACTACGTGGTGCCTAAAAAGCCTAGCTTGTCAATATTTTATTCCAGTTTAACAAAAAATATATTTTCATGCCCAGCCATACTTTTAAGAGTCTATCTGGAAACAATTACTTGTGGCAACAACACAAAAGGTCATAGATCACTGATATAGTTCAAATAAATGAACTATAAACTTGACGTTCCACAAGAGCTGTCTCTGAGGCCCAGGTGGACTGTTTAGGTTAAGATTCCTCCCAAGAAATTAACAAAAAAGGCAAGACAAACACACCAGGAGAAGACCAGACAAGATATCCCCAAAGAGCTCTTACTTACCCCTGGTCTGGTTTTCTCCCTAAGCTCATCGCTTCATGATAACTAAATCTACACCTCACGTCCCCATTTCACCCTCAACTCCCCATCGTTCACCTTCTTTACTATAACCTGGGTTCCCCCCAACCCCCCACGACATTCTCTAGTTCCCACAGAACTCTCAATCCAGCCCAATAGGTGGATACTATGCCTATCTTCCAGTAGGATTATTAGTCCTCTTAATCAGAACTCATTTTCCCCTCATCCCATCTGCCCTCCGCCACCACTTCAACTCTGGTCCCCTCACTTTGACCCTTCTCCCAGAATCCTCCCCAAGTTACCGATCTCAGGCCCCTTCTTCTCACCCCCTAAGCTCCCGCTCCTTTCATCCTGCTGGGCCCCCAGTCTCTCTCCCCCGTGCACTCCTCAGTCTCCCAGTACTGACACCCTCCCCCAACTCCGCCCCTCTTCCCCTCTACTTCAGAGTGAGGCCCCCTTACCTGAACGCCGCTGCTGCCACCGTCCCAAAAGCCGCAAGGTGCTGGCCAGCCTCCTAGGCTCGGTCCTCGCTGAGCTCCTGACGGCCCCTAGGGAAAGGGAACGCCACCACCTCCAACTCTACCCGCGCCGGTCCAGGCCGTCACCGTAGCCACCGCCACTACCTCAGCCGCCATGTTGTAGTCCTACTTCCCTCCTCCTTCCCTTTACCGCTCCGCCCCACTGGGCGTCTTACGTCAAGGCGCTGCGCTCCACCCGCACGGACCAATGGGAGGAGCCGACGGTGATGTAACTAGTCTCTCTTCCCAGCGTTGAACCTCTCCTGCAACCTGGAGCGTTGCAATTGGAACGCATGAACTCTGCTGACCTAAGGGGAAGGCAAAAAGGAAGGGGTCACTAAGAAGGTGAGGCTCCGGGTTGGAGAGACTGCCAAGGCGGGCAACCCAAGAGCCCTGAATCGCGATTTAGTAGCAAGTCCTGCCTGGGAATTAGGACGTCTAGCTACTCTTCAGGATCAGCGAACTGGGACGAGTCATACCTTCTCTGGGCCGCCCTTTCCCCAAGTATAAATAAATAGATTGAAAGGGGACCTCTAGAGCTACTTCCAATTCTGAAAGACATCCACCGGGTTTAAACCAGGTAATCCAATCGCAAACTTTCACTGCCTTTGTTTTTATTGGTTATCTGCTGGAATTAGGTGTATGGAAGATTCATAACTGTATATGATTAATCTTGTTCTCAAAGTTCCTAATCGATGAGAGAAAAGAAAGCATAAACGGTTGACTCTAGTAAAAGATCGGAGAAGGATAATGGTGCACCTATTGCTTTGGGAAATTTTATTTCAGGCTAAGGAACTGGGTAAGATTTACATCTCTACACTGGGTACATAAATTGTGTGTACTCTCCTATGTCATCTTCTCTAACCCTGTTTTCTTTGCAGAACATAAGCAGCAGAGAAGATAATATTCATACTTTGAAGGATGCAGCAGTTTTAATTCACAATGAGAAAGTAGATATTAGAGAAAAAGGAGTCAAAGGGAGCAGAAAATAACAAGTTTACCAATTCTGGATTATTTGCCTATCTAGTTCAGTAGGTAATTGGCAGTCTCAGGTTTGTTGAGAGAGCGGTAAGCTTAGCAAAGCTCATCATCATGAGAATTAAAATGGTAACAGTGAATGAGTTGGAGACTACGTGGTAGATTTTTACATTGAGTAAAAGTCTCATACCTGAGCTAAAACAGAAGTAGTGGGTGATGAAGACTAGGGGAGCAAGATTTAGGAGATAGCCTCAACTAGATTTAGAGACCTATATAGAAGTAGAAAATGGTAAAGAAGAGAAAACCAACTTTGGGGAGTCTTTCATTAACAGAAACAAGAAAGAACTAAGGGTTAGGAAGTACTAAGAGAAATAATAATGAATTCAGCTAGCCAAATAGATTAAAATGATGGCAAAATATTCTGGAGAGACAACGAAGAGAAAACGTACACTTGGAAATCAGAAAAGAAGTAAAGAATACACATGTGTAATGAATTGGTACTTCTTGAACAAATAGACTTTTAGTTCATTTATTAAACAAATATTTATTGAGCATACAGGCATAGTTGGTTCTAAGCACTAGGGATAGAGCAGTATGTAAAACAGTCAAAAAAAAAAAACCCTGTTCTCATGGAGCTTACAGAAAAAGGGAACTAATACATAATGGTGATACAGGCTAAGAAGAATAAAGCAAGCAAAAGGAAATAGAAATTATTTAAGGTTAAAAATGAGATACAATGACCAGACTGTTCAGTGAGAAAGGTCTTACTAAAAAAGTGACATCTGATTAAAGACATGAAGGCAATAAAGAAATGAGCAGTGTGGGGCGGCGCCTGTGGCTCAGTCAGTAAGGCGCCGGCCCCATATACCGAGGGTGGCGGGTTCGAGCCTGGCCCCGGCTGAACTGCAACCAAAAAATAGCCGGGCGTTGTGGCGGGCGCCTGTAGTCCCGGCTGCTCGGGAGGCTGAGGCAAGAGAATCGCTTGAGCCCAGGAGTTGGAGGTTGCTGTGAGCTGTGTGATGCCATGGCACTCTAACAAGGGCCATAAAGTGAAACTCTGTCTCTACAAAAAAAAAAAAAAAAAAGAAATGAGCAGTGCTATCTGGAAGAAAATTTCAGGCCAAGGAAATAGCAAATACAAGGGCTCTGAGGTAGATACCTCTTGTAGATAATTATAAGATTTTGGCTTTTACTCGGAATAAGCTAAAAACCAGGGGAGAATTTTGAGCAGAAAAGGATCATGATCTAACTTTTTAACCAGATCATTCTAGGTACCACATTGAGCACAAGCTAAAGAGGGACAAGGGTGGAAAAAAGCCACTTAGAAATTATTGCAATCCAGGCAAGGGATGATAGTACAAAAGACATGAATAGAAACTTTCCAAAGATAGACTGATAGCCAAAAACACATGAAAAAGTGCTCAATGTTCCTAATCATCAAAGATGTACAAATCAAAACCACGATGAGAAATCACCTAACTCCAGTGAGAATAGCTTTTATAAAAACCTCCCCACACAACAAATGCTGGTGTAGAAGCAGAGAGAAAGGAACACTTCTACACTATTGGTAGGACTGCAAACTAGTACTTCTATGGAAAGTAGTATGGAGATACTCTAAAGAATTGCAGTAAAAATAGACCTACCATTTGATCCACCAATCCTACTACTAGGTATTTACTCAAAGAAAAAAAAGACATTTTTATAAAAGACACCTGTAAATATTTATAGCCGCACAATTCACAATTGCAAAGATGTGGAAACAACCCAAGTGCCCATCAATACATGAGTGGATTAATAAAATGTGGCATATGTATGCCATGGAGTACTAATCAGCAATTTTTTTTTTTTTTTTTTAGAGACAGAGTCTCATCTTATTGTCCTTGGTAGAGTGCCATAGCATCACAGCTCACAGCAACCTCCAACTCCTGGGCTTAGGCGATTCTCTTGCCTCAGCCTCCCAAGTAGCTGGGACTACAGATGCCTGCCATAACACCCAGCTATTTTTTGTTGCACTTTGGCTGGGGCTGGGTTCGAACCCACCACCCTCGGTACATGGGGCCAGCACCCTACCCACTGAGCCACAGGTGCTACCCTATTTTTTTTTTAAACAATCTCAAGCTGCTGCCCTGGGTAGAGTGCCATGGCATCATAGCTCACAGCAACCTCCAATTCCTGGGCTCAAGTCATCCTCTTAATTTTCTATTTTGAGTAGAAATGGGGGTCTTGCTTTTACTCAGGCTGGTCTCGAACTTGTGACCTCAAGCAATCCACCCGCCTTGGCCTCCCAGAATGCTAGGATTATAGGTGTGAGCCACCATACCCAGCCTACTCAGCTATTTTTTTAAAAATGGTGAAGTAATGGGGCGGCGCCTGTGGCTCAGCGGGTAGGGCGCCGGTCCCATATGCCAGAGGTGGCGGGTTCAAACCCAGCCCCGGCCAAATTAAAAAAAATAAATAAATAAATAAATAAATTAAAAAAAAAAAAAATGGTGAAGTAATGGTGTATTAACCTGGATGAAACTGGGGATCATTCTTCCAAGTGAAGTATCACAAGAATGGAAAAACAAATACCACATGTACTCACTATTAAATTGGAACTAATTGATCAACACTTAAGTGCATATATAGAAATAACTCTGATCAGAAATTAAGCAGGTGGCTGGCTTGGCGCCCGTAGCTCAGTGAGTAGGGCGCCAGCCACATACACTGAAGCTGGCAGGTTCAAGCCTGGCCTGGGCCTGCTAAACAACAATGTCAACTGCAACCAAAAAAAAAAATAGCCAGGCGTTGTGGCAGGCACCTGTAGTCCCAGCTGCTTGGAAGGCTGAAGCAAGAGAATTGCTTAAGCCCAAGAGTTGGAGGTTGCTGTGAGCTGTGACAGCACAGCACTCTACCGAGGGTGATGTAGTGAGAGTCTGTCTCAAAAAAAAAAAAAAAAAAAAAAATTAAGCAGGTGGGAGCAGGGAGGAAGAAATGGATAAATTCACACTTAACAAGTACAATCCATGTAATCTGGCTAATGGGCACACTTATAACTTTGACTCAAACTGTACAAAAACAATTTATGTAACCAAAACATGTGTAACCCTGTAATATTCTGAAAAAAATTAATAACAATAAAAGAAATCATTGTGTCTATAATCCTAACACTCTGAGAGGCCAAGGGAGGTGGGTCTCTTGAGCTCAGGAATTCAAAACTAGCCTGAACAAAATCGAGACCTTGTCTCTAAAAATAGAAAAACTAGTCACAGTGAGATAGTTCAATTATTGTTCAGTCATTAGAACACCTTGTTACTATTTCCTTCCTCACTCACTAGTTTTTTTTTGCAGTTTTTGACTGGGCTGGATTTGAACCCACCACCTCCAGCACATGGGGCCAGCGCCCTACTCCTTTGAGCCACAGGAGCCACCACTAGTCTTAAAAAAATGACAAGTAAGGGTGGCGCCTGTGGCTCAGTCGGTAAGGCACCGGCCCCATATACCTAGGGTGGTGGGTTCAAACTTGGCCCCGGCCAAACTGCAACACAAAAATAGCTGGGTGTTGTGGCGGGCGCCTATAGTCCCAGTTACTCGGGAGGCTGAGGCAAGAGAATCGCTTAAGCCCAGGAGTTGGAAGTCGCTGTGAGCTGTGTGATGCCACGGCACTACCGAGGCCATAAAGTGACCCTGTCTCTACAAAAAAAAAAAATGACAATTAATAGTAACCATCAGAGCTTATATAGGAGAAAACTTTCTATACCACCTGGGAGATGAAACTTGTCAATGCAGGGGAAAGCTGTAGAAAAGCCCAGGATGATAGGCCGACTCACCCCTGAGGTGGCTCACGCCTATAATCCTAGCATTCTGGGAGGCCCAGGAAGGTGGATTACTTGAGCTCAGTAGAGGAGACCAACCTGAGCAAAAGTGAGACCCTGTCTCTACTAAAAAGGGAAAAACTAAGGCCGAGCGCAATGGCTCACACCTGTAATCCAAGCACTTGGGAGGCCTAGGTGGGTTGATCGTCTGAGCTCAGGAGTATGAGACCAGCCTGAGCAAGAGCGAAACCCCATCTTAAAAAATAGCCAGGCATGGTGGTGGGTGCCTTGTAGTCCCAGCTACTTGGGAGGCTGTGGCAAGAGAATCTGCTTAAGCCCAAGAGTAGGAGGTTGCTATAAGCTGTGATGCCACAGCACTCTACCGAGGGTGACAACAAAATGAAACTCTTATCTCAAAAATATAGAAAAACTGAAGCAAGAGGATCACTTGAGTCCAAGATTAGAGATTGCTCTGAGCTATGATGCTATGGCACTCTACCCAGGGCAACATCTTGAGACTCTGACTCAAAAAAGAAAGGAAGAAAGAAAAGCACAGGATGAGGTGGTGGGATAAGTCAAAAAAGATAGAAAAGCAGAACTCATCAAAAGGATATTTCATAAATTTTATTGTTTATCGTGATGTGAATCTTTAAGTTTTCTGTTTTTTGTTTTTCAGACAGAGTCTCACTATGTCACCCTCGGTAGAATGCTATGGCATCACAGCTCACAGCAACCTCAAACTCTTGGGCTCAAGCGATTCTCCTGCCTCAGCCTCCCTTGAAGCTGGGACTACAGGCACCCGCCACAATTCCTGGCTATTTTTTGTTGTTGTTTGTTTGTTTATCAGGCTTGGACCAGATCTGAACCCACCAGCCCCGGTGCATGTGGCTGGCGCCCTAACTGCTGGACTACGGGCACCAAGCCTGAATATTGAAGTTTCATATTAAATCTTTTTCCTTTGGAAAAAAAGAAAAAAAAAAAAACTAACGGAGCATTATGGTGGGCACCTGTAGTACCAGCTACTCTCAGTAGGCTGAGGCAAGAGGATTGCCTGTGCCCAAGAGATTGAGGTTGCTGTGAGCTATAACAATGCGATGGCACTCTACCTAAGGTGACAGAATAAGATTCTATCTCAAAAAAAATTAAAAATAATAAAATAAAATTTCTCAGGGTGGGATTTCTTGGAACATTGATGAATAGAGCATGGAACAAGGGAGAAAAGAAAAAGGTGGAAAAGTAGTTGCCAGAGAACTAGAAAAGCAATTGGAAGACTATAGTGCCCGAGAGTATCAGGAAGAAAAAAACCTTTGGAGGGCTCATCCTGTGCCTCTCTTCTCAGAGTAAGGCTCCCTCATCAGATAGGGACTTCTTGAGATCCCCTATCAAACCTAGATCTTATGATCCAATAACTTTTCCTTCTCTGGCTTCTTTATTTTTTATTTATTTATTTATTTATTTTAGTGGTTATTTGCCTTTTTATTAATCATAGGCTTGTTTTGCTATTTATTGAATTGATGACCTGAGGTATTTTCTGTTGATTTTCTGCCTGTCCTCCCACCCCCCATCCCCTGGAATATAGCTGAATCGCGATTTTCTAACTCTTCTGCTGGTTACCTTGTTCAATGAACAGCAAAGTTGAATGCTATGATCGGATTTTCTCATCGGTGACCCCAGAGTCTTGATGTTTGTGACAATGTTCAAACAGATTCCCTTTCTCAAATTGCTGGCAACTCTTTAAAACCATACCACATCTGAGGTTGCTTCATATTTCTCTGAATCATGAGTTTTCTGTAGTTTGGAATGTCTGCTTTGCCCCCATAGTTTCCTTTTGTCATTGTTTCTTCTCTTGGGATGAAGAAACGTGTGTCTTCCAGATCATGTTACTAATTTCTTCCAGCTTTGTATTCAGTCCATCTGTTGCTTAGATTTCATTCCATTCAGGTGAAAGTCAATTTGCTTCTATTCAAATGTGAAAGATGTGCCTGCTATCTGGACGATCCTTGTAGCTTCTTTCCTTAGTTTTCTAGTTACCTTTACCTTTTTATTAATGTATACTGTGCCCACTGTCCTTTCCTAAAGTCCACACTGTTTTTTGTTTTATGAACGCAAGAACTTCTCATACATTTCTGAGGGCTTCTTGCTTTAAACAAAGACCAGGTTGCTGAGCACCCACCCCTAAACCAGCCTGCCATGTTCCCCTATCCCTATGGAGTTACCCAGCTTTAAGAAATGTATCTCTTTATCTTCCTAGAAATGATTCATACGTGACAGATTAGGTGTGAATCTCTGTGGTGACTCACCTGGGGCCACGTGAGGCTGAATAAGATACCAGTCCTCTGCTTCCCCTGCCCTGTGTCTTTCCCCCCAGTATACACAGATAGTCTGAACAAGGACATAGATGCAGAACGTTCAGAAATCAGTAAGTAGAGCAAAGGGTATATGTGTGGGAAAGCAGAGGGAGATAGTTGGTAGAAACCCAGAGAGGAAGAGGTGTGGCTTGGGCCTAACAGTTCAAAGGCTATGAATAAAATCACTGGCATCTTTGGCAAAAGCGTCTTTTCTCCTGGGGAAACCAAAAGAAGAGTAAGTATATATCCTTAGAACCTTGAAGTTCAGGTTGAAACGTTTTGCCCTTCCCTAGAAACTTAACAGTTACAATGAAGGACTCAGCTGTCTGGTGAACTCTGATGTTTTTTCTATTCCAAGAACTATGCGATGACCATCATATGAAGATGTAATTATCTTCATAATGCATCATAATAAAGATTCATGATGACCATGAGTGGATAAAGATGATTTTACATTCTAAAACAATGAATATATAAACACAAAAAAGTCATACTCTAAAATATTAAGAGAATATAGAAGTTTTGTTTTTTTTTTATTTAATTTTTTTTGAGACAGAGTCTTCCTCTATCAACTCTGGATAGAGTGCTGTAGCATCATAGCTCACAACAAACTTTTTTTTTTTTTGTAGAGACAGAGTCTCACTTCATGGCCCTCCGTAGAGTGCTGTGGCCTCACACAGCTCACAGCAACCTCCAACTCCTGGGCTTAAGCGATTCTCTTGCCTCAGCCTCCCGAGCAGCTGGGACTACAGGCGCCCGCCACAACGCCCGGCCATTTCTTGGTTGCAGTTTGGCCGGGGTCGGGCCTGAACCCGCCACCCTCGGCATATGGGGCCGGCGCCCTACCGACTGAGCCACAGGCGCCGCCCTAGAAGTTTTTTTTTAATCATAGGATGGAAAGAACTTCTCTAACCCCAGATTCAGAAGTCATGAAGAGGATGGCGCCTGTAGCTCAGTGGGTACGGCACCGGCCACATACACTGAGGCCGTCAGGTTCAGACCTGGCCTGAGCCAGCTAAAACAACAATGACAACTGCAACAACAACAAAAAATAGCCAGGCATGTGGCAGGCGCCTATAGTACCAGCTGGGAGCTGTGATGCCACAGGACTCTACCCAGGGTGACAGCTTGAGACTCTGTCTCAAAGAAAAAAAAAAGCCATGAAGAGAATAGTTGACAAATTTGATTATTACAAAAGACTTCATAGACAAAGTGGAAAGATAAACTGGAAAAAATATATTTAACCTATGTAATAGAAAAAGGATTAATCTTCCAAACATATAAAGAGCCCTAAAAATCAATAATAAACATAGAATAATTCACAAATGCAATCAGTGTAACCTGGTTTCTTGTACCCTCAATGAATCCTCAACAATAAATAAATAATAGAATAATTCATTTTTTTATTTTTTAAGACAGAGTCTTACTATGTTGCCCTCGGTAGAGTGCTCACAGCAACCTCCAACTCCTGGGCTCAAGGGATCCTGTTGCCTAAGCCTCCCGAGTAGCTGGGACTACAGGTGTCCTCCAGAACACATGGCTATTTTTAGAGAAGGGATCTCGCTCTTGCTCAGGCTATTTTCAAACTTGTGAGCTCAAGTAATTTACCCATCTCAGCCTCCCAGAGTGCTAGGATTATAGGCATGAGACACCGTGGCTGGCTCGTTGATCACTTTTAAGAATAGAACAAGGCCCTAGTTTTCACCTAACAAATTGACAAAAGCTACAAGGATCAGATACATATAATTCTCCACAGATGGAAAAATAAGCATTCACATACACTGTTGACTGCAGTTTATTTTTTTTATTTTTTTTTTGTTATGTTGACTGCAGTTTAAATTGACTATCATAATATATTGGGAGGTAAGTTTAATTTTTGCAAAATAAAGCAATATGTGTATAGATATCATACATAGACATATGTTTAAGCATAAATAAAAAACTGACTCTGGAGAGGATAAGATTTGTCTGGACAAGAATGGAGGAAAAAGTATCCAATGTACTCAGTCCTACTATGAAACTAATTTATGGCTTTCATATGAAAGCTATAACCCAGTTATAACCTAAGAATATGAGGAAGAGGGAGGGGAGGGAGGGTGATTGTTGGGATTATACCTGCGGTGCATCTTACAAGGGTACATGTGAAACTTAGTAAAGGTAGAATATAAATGTCTTAACACAATAACTAAGAAAATGCCAGGAAGGCTATGTTAACCAGTGTGACGAAAATATGTCAAATGGTCTATGAAACCAGTGTATGGTGCCCCATGATCGCATCAATGTACACAGCTATGATTTAATAATAAAATAAAATAAAAGATTTGGCTGGAGCAGGATGGGCAGCAGAATTTGGGACTAAGGAAGGTGGGGAAGTGAAAACCACATACAATAGATGCATCCACTGCAGAAAAATTCTCCATAGCCAAAAGAGGGGAAATACTACCCTGGCTTCTTCCTTTCTATCACCACCAGTCTCCTGCTAATGCCTCTCATTGGCAAAATCTAGCTAGTATACAGTTGGCAAAGGAGCTGGGCAATGTAATTTTCAGAAGGAGAATAGAAAATTGGTCTGAAAACAAAGATGCAATGATCAACCTCTAAAAAGTTATTGGGACTGGGCGTAGTGGCTTACACCTGTAATCCTAGCCTTGAGGAGGCCGAGGCAGGTGGATTGCCTGAGCTCATGGGTTTGAGACCAGCCTGAGCCAGAGCAAGACCTTGTCTCTAAAAATAGCCAGGCATTGTGGCAGGTGCCTGTAGTCCCAGCTACTTGGGAGGCTGAGGCAAGAGGATCTCTTGAGCTCAAGAGTTTGAGGTTGCTGTGAGCTATGATGCCCTAGCACTCTACTAAGGGTAACAAAGTGAGACTTTGTCTTAAAAAAAAGGAAAGAAGAGCGGTGCCTGTGGCTCAAGGAGTAGGGCGCCAGTCCCATATGTCGGAGGTGGTGGGTTCAAACCCAGCCCCAGCCAAAAAAAAAAAAGGAAAGAAAAAAAAACAAATGCAAAAGGTAGTGTGGAGTACCTTAAAACATTAAATAGGGTTGGTGCCTGTAGCTCAGCGGTTAAGGCACCAGCCACATACACCAGAGCTGATGGGTTCAAATCCAGCTGGGGCCTGCCAAACAACAATGACAACTACAACCAAAAAATAGCTGGGTGTTGTGGTGAATGCCAATAGTCCCAGCTACTTGGGAAGCTGAGGCAAGAGAATTGTTTAAGCCCAAGAGCTTGAGGTTGCTGTGCGCTGTGACTCCACGGCTATTCTACCCAGGGCTAAATAGGAGACTCAGTCTCAAAAAAAAAAAAAAAAAATTAAATTTTTTCATAAAAAAAGAAAACACCAACCCTTGAGCTGAAAAGGTGAGAGAGTTGAAACTAAGCTTAGAAAAGAAGCTTAGTTTCGGGCGGCACCTGTGGCTCAGTCGGTGAGGCGCTGGCCCCATATACCGAGGGTGGCGGGTTCAAGCCCAGCCCCGGCCAAACTGCAACCAAAAAATAGCCGGGCGTTGTGGCGGGCGCCTGTAGTCCCAGCTACTCGGAAGGCTGAGGCAAGAGAATTGCTTAAGCCCAGGAGTTGGAGTTTGCTGTGAGCTGTGTGAGGCCACGGCACTCTACCGAGGGCCATAAAGTAAGACTCTGTCTCTACAAAAAAAAAAAAAAAAAAAGCAGCTTAGTTTCTCACACAGTATGGGAATCCTTGCTTCTATACCACAAGGGCAAATGAAAATGCATCTGTTCCAGATTTCTTACAAGGAAAAAACAAAATTTTTCAGAATTTCTTGGAAGGAAAGTCCTTTCAGTTAGAAAAAGAAGCAAGCACTATGATTTAACAATAAAAAAAGAAAAAGAAGGGGTGGCACCTGTGGCTCAAGGAGTAGGGCGCCGGTCCCATATGCCGGAGGTGGCGGGTTCAAACCCAGCCCCGGCCAAAAATCACAAAAAAATAAATAAATAAAGTAAAAGGAGCAAGCAGAATATTGCTTTTCCAACCTGTTGCGTACAGTTGTTTGTAATATTGGAAAATAATTTGAAATTAAGAGAAATACCTTTCTGTGAATGGAGTTATAATTTCAGGCTTTAAAATTTTTATTTGAGGAGGCAGGATTACAAAGGGGCAGGTTCTAATAGCCAGGACTGTAAAGCATTTTATATAATCTGATTAATTCTCACAGTTCAATTAGGTAGATAAGTTGTGATATACATGCTTTTTATATATTGAGAAAACTGAGGATTAGAGAGGTTGAATAACTTAACTAAGGTTACAGCCATAAATGGTAGAGTCTGAATTTGTCCAACCTCAATGTCCATGTTCTGTTACACCATGTCTGTTTCTGTTCAACCTCAATGTCTACGTTCTGTTACACCATTTTCCCCCGTCTTCAGTGGTCACAGGACCATTCCAGCTCCTGTAAAGTGTAAGCACTAGTTTTCAGTTAATAGCATTTAAAATACTTGTTCTCATTGATATAATAGTATAACTGGAACAGTAACTATATCATTAAATTTCTTTTTGTTTTGGGTTTTTTTTAGGCTGACAAGGGCTATTATGGGATTTTTCTTTTTTTTTTAGAGACAGAGTCTTAACTTTATCACCCACGGTAGAGTGCTCACAGCAACCTCCAGCTCTTGGACTTAGGATTCTCTTGCCTTAGTCTCCCGAGTAGCTAGGATTACAGGCGCCCGCCACAATGCCCAGCTATTTTTTTGTTGCAGTTTGGCCAGGGTCGGGTTTGAACCCGCCACCCTCAGTATATGGGGCTGGCGCCCTACTCACTGAGCCACGGGCACCGCCCTCTTTTTGTTCTTTTTTTGAGACAAAGTCTCAATCTGTCCCCCAGGCTAGAGTGGCACTCTACGGAGGGTGACAAAGTGAGACTCTGTCTCAAAAACAAAAAAAAAAGTTATTGGGTATTTCATAGAATCATGGAGAGAGTTAGAGAACCAGATATGAAAAAAAGGAGAAGACTCAGTGCCTGTAGCTCAAGCAGCTAAGGCGCCAGCCACATACACTAGAGCTGGGGGGTTCAAATCCAGCCTGGGCCTGCCAAACAACAATGACAACTACAACAAAAAAATAGCCGGGGCTCGGTGCCTGCGGCTCAAGAGGCTAAGGTGCCAGCCGCATACACTGAGCTAGCAGGTTTGAATCCAGCCCAGGCCTGCCAAACAACAATGATGGCTGCAACCAAAAAATAGCCGGGCGTTGTGGCAAGCACCTGTAGTCCCAGCTACTTGGGAGGCTGAGGCAGGAGAATCGCTTGAGTCCAGGAGTTTGAGTTTGCTGTGAGCTGTGATGCCACGGCACTCTACCCAGGGTGACAGCTTGAGGCGCTGTCTCAAAGAAAAAGAAAGAAAAAAAGGAGAAAACTTAAAAACACAGCAGGAAGCAAGGCAAAGTCATCCTGTAAGGTAGCAAAAAATAATTGTTAATTTTACTAAATGTTTAAAAATGGGGTGAGGGCTTGGTGCCAGTAGCACAGTGGTTACGGCACCAGCCACATACACCAAAGCTGGTGGGTTTGAACCTGGCCTGGGCCTGCTAAAACAACAATAACAACTGCAACAAAAAATAGCCGGGCATTGTGGCAGGCACCTGTAGTCCCAGCTACTTGGGAGGCTGAAGCAAGAGAATCACTTAAGCCCAAGAGTTGGAGGTTGCTGTGATCAGTGATCCCACGGCACTCTACCATGAGGGTGACATAGCGAGACTCTGTCTCCCAAAAAAAAAAAAATGGGGTAAGTAGATTGTCCTGGAAGCAGGCCAAAAGACCCCTGTCCATAGTAATTCATTTAATTAACATACTGAGGACTACTGTATACCAAGCTCTATGCTGCAGTGGGAACAGAGATTAAACAAGAAGACCAAGCTTCAGCCATCAAGAATCTCAGGAGGAGGGTGGCACCTGTGGCTCAAAGGAGTAGGGTGCTGGCCCCACATACCGGAGGTGCTGGGTTCAAACCCAGCCCCAGCCAAAAAAAAAAAAGAATCTCAGGAGGAAGACAAATGTGTAAACACACAATTATGGTAGAGTTAAATAATCAGTGACCTCAGGGACAAGGTCTGACATCGGCTAAACTGTGCCTTTGTGCATGACAGAAAAAAGCACTTTCTCTGAAAAGATGCAGTGCCACAGTATCCTTGGCATCCTGTGTGCAGCAATTTCAGGCCTCTCAGGAACCCTCAAGCCAAGCACTTTGGGGCAGAGCACAAAGTGCACATCCATACATGGCTTTCTTTACTGAGGAGAAGGAGGCTACCACCACCTGTGGAAGGGTAGCAGTGGCTTATGAGGGTAGGCACCTGTGCTGCAGGAAGCCCTGGGAGCCCGCTTCGTAGCCCAGAACATCACAGATGCCTGAAAGTTTTCACTTGTTTTTGGGCTCCATGACAAAGAGTTGGCAAAGAAAACTCTCAAAAATTTGGAAAGGCTCAAGAATGGAGAAGCATGAATCCTATGTACTCAATTTTGATATGAGGACAATTAGTGACAATTAAGGTTATGGGGGGGAAGCAGAAAGAGGGACGGAGGGAGGGGGGTGGGGCCTTGGTGTGTGTCACACTTTATGGGGGCAAGACATGATTGCAAGAGGGACTTTACCTAACAATTGCAATCAGTGTAACCTAGCTTATTGTACCCTCAATGAATCCCCAACAATAAAAAAAAGAAAAAAAAAATTTGGAAAGGCTCCTTTGGAAGTAAAAATTGACAGATGGTGTTTATAGCTTTGCTTTGGTTCTCATATCAGAGTGAATACTGGATGTTTTCTTCTGGATTCAAGATAGTGTTTTAGATCTAAAAGCCTCCTTTGCCCAAAACTAATGAAATGTCGATATACACAGTTAAGTATAGACACATGAAAAAGTAAATTCTTTGCCAGATCAGCAAAGTTTGATTAGCAGCTGTGTGAAATCCAGGCTTTGGAATTCCCATTCTAGGCTTCTCTTTAAGTCCTATAACTTTGTGTGCAACAGTATTCAATAAGAAAGGATTAACTGGATAATTCACATAAGACAGTGTTATGCAGCCATTAAAAAAAGTGTTACAAGGGCGGCGCCTGTGGCTCAGTCGGTAATGCACTGGCCCCATATACCGAGGGTGACGGGTTCAAACCCGGCCCCGGCCAAACTGCAACCAAAAAATAGCCGGGCGTTGTGGCGGGCGCCTGTAGTCCCAGCTACTTGGGAGGCTGAGGCAAGAGAATCGCTTAAGCCCAGGAGTTGGAGGTTGCTGTGAGCTGTGTGAGGCCACGGCACTCTATGGAGGGCCATAAAGTAAGACTCTGTCTCTACAAAAAAAAAAATAAATAAAGCGTTACAAAAGGCAAAATTAAAGCTGGACCTTGCCTATAGTCCCACTAGTGCAAAGGCTGAGGTGGAAAGACCAGCCTGGGCGACATAGCAATACCCTATCTCTTAAAAGAAAAAAGGGCTTTATGTGGTAGCTCATGCCTGTAATCCTAACATTCTGGGAGGCTGAGGCAGGTGGATTGCCTGTACTTATCCTGAGCAAGAGTGAAACTCTATCTCTACTAAAAATAGAAAAACTAGCTGGGTGTTGTGGCAGGTGCCTCTAGTCCCAGCTACTCCAGAGGCTGAGGCAAGAAGATCGCTTGAGGCTCAGCACCCCTAGCTCAGTGGTTAGGGCTCCGGCCATATGCACCAAGGCTGGTGGGTTTGAGCCCAGCCCCAGCTAAACAATGACAACTGCAACAATAAAAATAGCTGGGTGTTGTGGCGGGCACCTGTTGTTCCAGCTACTTAGGAGGCAGAGGCAAGAGAATCGCTTGAACCCAGGAGTTTGAGGTTGCCAGGAGCTGTGATGCCACGGCACTCTACCAAGGGCGACATAGTGAGACTCTGTCTCTAAAAAAAAAAAAAGAAAGAAAAGAAAATAAGATCGCTTGAGCCCAAGAGTTTGAGGTTGCTGTGAGCAATGATGTCATGGCACTGTACTCAGGGCAACAGTGTGAGATGGCTCAAAGAAAAAAATAATACAGGCGGTGCCTGTATCTCAGTGGGTAGGGTGCTGGCCACACACACTGAGGCTGATGGGGTCAAACCTGGCCCGGGCCAGCTAAAACAACAACAACAATGACAGCTGCAACAAAAACAAATAGCTGGGCATTGTGGCGGGCGCTTGTAGTCCAGCTAGTGGGGAGGCTGAGACAAGAGAATCTCTTAAGCCCAAGAGTTTGAAGTTGCTTGTGAGCTTAACACCACGACACTCTACCCAGGCGATCGCTTGAGACTCTGTCTCAAAAAAAAAAAAAAAAAACAATAATAATTTAGTTTAATTTTTAAAAGGCAAAATGGTAGATATATTAAGAAGATAAGGAGTTGAGGAAGGGGGTGAGTAGGATAAGTATAGGGCACTTTTGGGACACTAAACTACATTGCATGATACTGTAATGGTATAAAACAAACAGTGAACCTTAATGTAAACTGTGGACTTTAGCTAATAATCATGGATCAATACTGGTTCATTAAGTGTAACTAATGTACCACACTAATGAAAAATGTTTTTACTAGAGGAAACTGGGGAAAGAAGGGTAATATGGGAAGTCTGTATTATCTGCTCCATTTTTACTGTAACTCTAAAACTTTAAAAAGACTAAAAAGATGTTGTAGAAGTAAATATGGAAAGATACTTAAAAAACATTGCTAACTGTTAGGAGCTACTAAAAATATACACAATGTGGTCTCATTTTTCTAAAATTATATATGTGTGTATATATAATTGTGTGTATATCTATAAAATTCTGAATTTAAAATTCTGAAAAGATTTCAAAATATTAGCAGTAGTTAACCCTTAGTGGAAAGATTATAAAGATTATAGGTGATTTCTATTTTCTTCATTTTGCTTATATTTTCTTAAGAACTTTTTCTTATCACACAAAAACCATGAATTCTTTCCCGTTGTAAATGATTTGCACAATAGAAAGCGTATTTTAGAAATGCTACATCGTGGGTGGCGCCTATGGTTCAGTGAGTAGGGCACCGGCCCCATATACCGAGGGTGGCGGGTTCAAACCCAGCCCCAGCTGAACTGCAACCAAAAAATAGCTGGGCGTTGTGGCGGGCGCCTGTAGTACCAGCTGCTCGAGAGGCTGAGGCAGGAGAATCGCGGAAGCCCAAGCGCTGGAGGTTGCTGTGAGTCCTGTGACATCATGGCACTCTACCAAGGGCGGTAAAATGAGACTCTGTCTAGGGTGGCGCCTGTGGCTCAGTCGGTAAGGCGCCGGCCCCATATACCGAGGGTGACAGGTTCAAACCCGGCCCCGGCCAAACTGCAACCAAAAAATAGCCGGGTGTTGTGGCGGGCGCCTGTAGTCCCAGCTACTCGGGAGGCTGAGGCAAGAGAATCCCTTAAGCCCAGGAGTTGGAGGTTGCTGTGAGCTGTGTGAGGCCACGGCACTCTACTGAGGGCCATAAAGTGAGACTCTGTCTCTACAAAAAAAAATTAAGAAAGAAATGCTACATCGTGCTCCCCAGACCTCTATCCTTCTGAACCGAATCCCCTCATTCTCCCAGCTGCTGAGTGTTAAGGGCTATCAGCTGTCATTAAGCATCTTAGGGATGCCTCATTTAAAATCATGCCCCCTTGTGGTAACACGTGCCTCAGATACTAGTGAAGCTGAGGTCTCAGATACTAGTGAAGCTGAGGCAGACAGACAGATTGCTTGAGCCCAGGAGTTTGGGGTCATAGTGAGCTATGATCATATCACTGTGCTCCAGTCTAGGTGACAAAGCAAGATCTTGTGCTAAAAAAAGAAAAATTAAAAATAAATAAAATCATACCCTCTTTCCCAGGGTAGCCTATATCCAAAGACTGACTAGTGCAGAACTATAAAGGCCTGGTTACCCTACCTCCAGTTTGGGACAGGTTTGCTTCAGTGCTCTGCATCGAATGAACTGAGACTTGTGAATGAATTGCAACCAAACTTTTCCCACTACCCAATCCTGCTTCTTTCACACTCTTTCTTCCTGGATTCAAATCTCAACTTCCTGAGAGGACCAATGTATAACAATTAGTGCGAGGAGTGTTCTCCAAAATGGGATTTGGGAGTCAGATCACTCAGCAGCCTGTTGGTGTTGAGGACACCATCAGTAGTGGCAGGCAGAGCACAGTTAGCCCCCAGCATGTGATAATAACACAATTAGCAAAATTTTCACCAGTGATAAATTGGGATGTTCTCCCCAGGGAAAGGAATGCATGGGAGTAAGGGTGTGTGATGTATCAGGAATTTGGGAAGTAATCAGATGGTTTTTGTTGTAGATAATAAATCCTCCAGAGAAAGACAATAAAGACTAACGGTGAAAGTCAAAGGGGTGCCTTGGCAGTAGATAGAGCAGGCATCATCAAACTTTTTTTTGTTTTTGTTTGTTTGTTTTTTTTTCTGTTTTTTTTTTTTTTTTTTTTTTTGGTTTTTGGCCGGGGCTAGGTTTGAACCCTCCACCTCTGACATATGGGACCAGTGCCCTACTCCTTGAGCCACAGGCGCCGCCCCATCCTCAAACTTTTTAAACGGGGCCAATTCACTGACCCTCAGACCATTGGAGGGCCAGACTATAGTTTAAAAGATATATATATATATGAACAAATTCCTATGCACACTGCACATATCTTATTTTGAAGTAAAAAACAAAACAGGAACAAATACAATTCACTCCGCTTCATGTGGCCCGCGGGCCGCAGTTTGAGGACGCCTGATATAGAGACTATCAACTCCTACAGGCAGAGAATGCAAAAACCTGAAGATCAGACATAGGATAGGAGATTTTCAGGGCTTCAGAGAAGGTTGCATTCTCACCCCTGGAAGGTTGGCTACAACCGCAGGTAAGAGTCCTGATTGAGGAGTGAAAATGGGAGACATAGGATAGCAATATCTGGGTCAGTGTACTTGAGAATCTCCACCCTCTACTTTCCTCTGTTCTTCGGGGCCTTTTTCAGTTGCCCATTCCTCCTTGTTAAACTCTCGCCTTTGCTTGAAGGTGATGCAGATGTGTCCCTCCCCACCTGGATCTACCCCAAAGTCCCAACCTGGCCATTAGACCAATAACTAGCATTAAATAACTACATGAATGACCAGAACCTGACAAGGGAGGAAAGGGATGATAGCTAAAGATGCTATAGAATATAACCAACATTTACTGACAAAAACCAGGAGAATACTAATGGAGCTGAATTCTGAGGATTCTGATTATCAAATTAGGCAGAGAAGTTAATTGGTTGAGGGAGAGGTTATCAACCTAGAACACAGGATTTAACACTCTGACAGGATCCTGAGAGATGGTGCTAACATATAGCCAGGATGATCCTTAAGAGCTTAGAGAAAGTGATAGGCTTTCCTGAGTGAAGTGACATGTCAGAACTACTGTAGGATATGATGAAAGTTGGGATCAAAAGGCTCAGAGAAGGCCAGGCCGGATGGCTCACACCTGGAATCCCAGCACCACCATAGGAGGCTGAGACAGGAGGATTGAGGGCAGGAGTTCAAAACCAGGCTGTACAAAGCAAGACCCCTGTCTCTATTAAAAATAGGAAAATTGGGGCAGCGCCTGTGGCTCAGTCGGTAAGGCGCCAGCCCCATATACCGAGGGTGGTGGGTTCGAACCCGGCCCCGGCCAAACTGCAACCAAAAAATAGCCGGGCGTTGTGGCGGGTGCCTGTGGTCCCAGCTACTCGGGAGGCTGAGGCAAGAGAATCGCTTAAGCCCAGGAGTTGGAGGTTGCTGTGAGCTGTGTGAGGCCACGGCGCTCTACCGAGGGCCATAAAGTGAGACTCTGTCTCTACAAAAAAAAAAAAATAGGAAAATTGGGCCAAGTAACAACTTCCCTGCAACTGGGAACAGCGAGTCTGGGGAGACAAGACTCCAGGCATCTCTGGCCGGTGAGATCTGCCTATAATCATCCCTTTGAGGATACAGGGAGCCAGCAAGGGACTTCTGGACCCCAAGAGGAGGACACAAACAGTGGAAAACTGCCAAGTGGTTGCATGTGTTCGATCGACCTAATCACGCCAGCAACCATAAGTACAAGAAGCAGTGAGTCTGCAAACTGGAAAGGCCTTACCTGTGAACTGTTTCGGTGTTCTTGGACTTGGCACTCAGTTGAACTGCCTTGGGGAGAGCTTGAGCAGGAGTGTGGAGAACTTTGGGGATTGTCTGGGGCCCCAGACTGAGCCACTGAGCTGGGCGCGGGAAGCCATTGTGAAAGAACTGCCCCGGCAAGCTCTGCCATCAGGGTCTCAGAGCAAGGATTGGGCGGGTCAAAGTAACCTACTGACTGAGCAGTCTAAAGGCGGGGCCTGAGCTGCCTTATAACCTTAGTCCTTAGGGGCAAAGTGAGACGGTTTTGGCACACTGGAGCCTTGGGCTGCTGCCCTGGGTAGAGTGCTGTGACGTCACAGCTCATAGCAACCTCAAACTCCTGGGCTTGGCACAGCCCAGACCTCCATAAGAGCTGTGCAGCGACCCCCAACCGGCGATCCACACCACCAGGCCTCCGCATTCCCTGACCAGGAACTGCAGGAGCCACGCAACCCTGCGTCCTGCCTCCTGTGTTCTCCCAGCTTCCACACTAGCCCGTTCATCTGGACAGGGACTCTGGTAGCTGCGTGCCCTTTGGAGCCCTCCCTGCCTCTGCGCAGAGCTCTTCTCCTGGCCAGAGACTGCTGGAGCCTTGGGCTCTCTGTGCCAAAGTCACTGGGCGCCTGGCACTCCCAGAACGGTGCGCACCACCCCCAGCCCTGTTGCTGGATCCAGGTGTGTCACAAACTGGAGCTGCTTCCACAACCAGAACTCCCTAGCTAGAGCAGCCACAGAGGAACTACACAGGGTCACTCCCTACAAAGATCCAGCAACAATAGAGTGAACTCGCTGGGGTCTAATCTTGGAGAGACACCTCCCCAACTCTGAGGACAGCCAAGGCAATGGTGAAAAACAATCACGAGGTGAAATCAACAGAAAAACTCTGGCAATATGAATAATCAGAGTAGATCAACTCCCCCAAGGATCAATGGGGCAGAAACAGCACAAGACCCCATGCACGAACAAATAGCTGAGATGTCAGAAATTGAATTCAGGATCTGGATAGCAAATAAGATCGAATTAGAATTCCAAAAGTTATCTCAAGAATTCAATGGATTTCTATGAAAAGAAATTTTTTTTTTTTTTTTGTAGAGACAGAGTCTCACTTTATGGCCCTCGGTAGAGTGCCGTGGCCTCACACAGCTCACAGCAACCTCCAACTCCTGGGCTTAAGGGATTCTCTTGCCTCAGCCTCCCGAGTAGCTGGGACTACAGGCGCCCGCCACAACGCCCGGCTATTTTTTGGCTGCAGTTTGGCCGGGGCTGGGTTTGAACCCGCCACCCTCGGTATATGGGGCCGGCGCCTTACCGACTGAGCCACAGGCGCCGCCCTGAAAAGAAATTTTTAAAAATATTGTATAATAAAAATATACGCTACTCTTTTATGTAAAATAAAAAAATAAAAAGAATTCAACGGATTCAAAGACCAAATGACCAAAGATTTCGACACATTGAGACAAGACGTTGCATCCCTCAAAGATCTGAGAAACACAGTAGAATCCCTCAGTAACAGAATGGAGCAAGCAGAAGAAAGGATTTCTGACATTGAAGACAAACCTTTCGAATGCTCCCAAACCCTCAAAGAAGAAGAGAAATGGAGAGCAAAAACAGACCACTCTCTCAGAGAGCTCTTGGATAATTTGAAGAAAACCAATATTGTCTTATAGGGATCCCCGAAAGCGATGAAGTGGCTTCACAAGGCACAGAGTCTCTTCTCCATGAGATTATGAAGGAGAACTTTCCAGACATGCCAAGAGATTCCGAAATTCAGATAGCAGACAGTTTCAGAACTCCAGCATGACTCAACCAAAATAAGACATCCCCCAGACACATCATAATCAATTTCACTAAAGTTAATATGAAGGAGAAAATTCTGAAAGCTGCCAGACGAAAGAAAACCATTACCTACAAGGGGAAGAATATCAGAATAACTGCAGATCTCTCTGCTGAAACCTTTCAAGCTAGAAGAGGATGGTCATCGACTTTTAATCTCCTAAAACAAAATAACTTTCAACCCAGGATCCTGTACCCAGCTAAACTGAGCTTCATTTATGATGGAGAAATTAAATACTTCAACGACATTCACACGTTGAAGAAATTTGCCACAACTAAACCAGCTCTCCAGGACATTCTTAGACCTATCTTCCATAAAGACCAGCGTAATTCTCCACCACAAAAGTAAACCCACCCAAAAAATTTTTGATCAAATTCCAACTTCCACAGTCGCAAAAGGATTAAAAATGTCCACTGGTCTCTCGAAAGGCTTATCAATACTCTCAATTAATGTGAGTGGTTTAAATTGTCCTATAAAGAGGCATAGGTTGGCGGACTGGATACAAAAACTCGAGCCAGATATCTGCTGCATCCAAGAATCGCATCTTACATTAAAAGACAGATATAGACTCAAGGTGAAGGGATGGTCATCTATAATCCAGGCAAATGGAAAGCAGAAAAAAGCAGGCGTTGCAATCCTGTTTGCAGATGCAATAGGCTTTAAACCAACCAAAATAATGAAGGATAAGGATGGACACTTCATATTTTTTAAAGGTAATACTCAATATGATGAGATCTCAATTATTAATATTTATGCACCCAACCACAACGCACCTCAATTTATAAGAGAAACTCTAACAGACATGAGCAACTCGATTTCCTCCACTTCCATACTAGTTGGAGATTTTAACACCCCTTTAGCAGTCCTGGATATCCTCCAAAAAGAAGTTAAGCAAGGAAATTTTAGATTTAAACTCAACCATTCAACATCTGGACTTAACAGACATCTACAAAACATTTCATCCCAAAAAAACTGAATACGCATTCTTCTCATCAGCCCACGGAACATACTCCAAAATCGACCACATCCTAGGCCACAAATCTAACCTCAGCAAATTTAAAAAAATACAAATTATTCCTTGCATCTTCTCAGACCATCATGGAATAAAAGTTGAACTAAATAACAACAGGAACCTGCATACCCATACAAAAACATGGAAGCTAAACAACCTTATGCTGAAGGATAGATGGGTTATAGACGAGATTAAGAAGGAAATCACCATATTTTTGGAACAAAACAACAATCAAGACACGAATTACCAGAACCTCTGGGATACTGCAAAGGCAGTCCTAAGAGGGAAATTTATAGCACTGCAAGCCTTCCTCAAGAAAATGGAAAGAGAGGAAGTCAATAACTTAATGGAACATCTCAAGCAACTGGAGAAAGAAGAACACTTCAACCCCAAATGCAGCAGAAGAAAAGAAATAACCAAAATCAGAGCAGAACTAAATGAAATTGAAAACAAAAGAATTATACAACAGATCAATAAATCCAAAAGCTGGTTTTTTGAAAACATCAATAAAATAGATAAACCTTTGGCCAACCTAACCAGGAAAAAAAGAGTAAAATCTCTAATTTCATCAATCAGAAATGGTAATGATGAAATAACAACAGACCCCTCAGAAATTCAAAAAATCCTTAATGAATACTACGAGAAACTCTACTCTCACAAATATGAAAATCTGAAAGAAATCGACCAATACCTGGAAGCACGCCACCTACCAAGACTTAGCCAGAATGAAGCGGAAATGTTGAACAGGCCTATATCAAGTCCTGAAATAGCATCAACTATACAAAATCTCCCTAAAAAGAAAAGCCCAGGACCAGATGGCTTTACGTCAGAATTCTACCAAACCTTTAAAGAAGAACTAGTACCTATACTACTAAACCTCTTCCAAAATATAGAAAAAGAAGGAATATTACCCAGCACATTCTATGAAGCAAACATCACCTTGATCCCCAAACCAGGGAAAGACCCAACAAGAAAAGAGAATTATAGACCAATATCACTAATGAATATAGATGCTAAAATACTCAATAAGATCCTAACAAACAGAATCGAACAACACATCAAAAAAATTATACACCATGACCAAGTTGGATTTATCCCAGGGTCTCAAGGCTGGTTCAATATTCGTAAATCCATAAATGTAATTCAACACATAAACAGACTTAAAAATAAAGACCATATGATTCTTTCAATTGATGCAGAAAAAGCTTTTGATAATATCCAGAATCCCTTCATGATCAGAGCACTGAAGAAAATTGGTATAGAAGGGACATTTCTTTTTTTTTTTTTTTTGTAGAGACAGAGTTTCACTTTATCACCCTCGGTAGAGTGCTATGGCCTCACATAGCTCACAGCAACCTCCAACTCCTGGGTTTAAGCAATTCTCTTGCCTCAGCCTCCAGAGTAGCTGGGACTACAGGCGCCCGCCACAACGCCCGGCTATTTTTTTTTTTTGGTTGCAGTTTGGCCGGGGCCGGGTTTGAACCCACCACCCTCGGTATATGGGGCTGGCGCCTTACTGACTGAGCCACAGGCGCCGCCCATAGAAGGGACATTTCTTAAACAAATAGAGGCCATCTACAGCAAACCTACAGTCAATATCGTATAGAATGTAGTTAAATTGAAATCATTTCCACTTAGATCAGGAACCAGGCAAGGTTGCCCATTGTCTCCATTGCTCTTTAACATTGTAATGGAAGTTTTAGCCATTGCAATTAGGGAAGAAAAGGTGATCAAGGGTATCCACATGGGGTCAGAAGAGATCAAACTTTCACTCTTCGTAGATGATACGATCGTATATCTGGAAAACACTAGGGATTCTACTACAAAACTTTTAGAAGTGATCAAGGAATACAGCAATGTCTCAGGCTACAAAATCAACACCCATAAATCTGTAGCCTTTATATATACCAACAATAACCAAGCAGAACAAACAGTCAAGGACTCTATTCCTTTCACAGTAATGCCAAAGAATATGAAATATTTGGGAGTATACCCAACAAAGGACGTGAAAGATCTCTGCAAAGAGAACTATGAAACTTTAAGAAAAGAAATAGCCGAAGATGTTAACAGATGGAAAAACATACCATGCTCATGGCTGGGAAGAATCAACATTGTTAAAATGTCCATACTGCCCAAAGCAATATATAACTTTTTTTTTTTTTTTTTTGGTAGAGACAGAGTTTCACTTTATTGCCCTCGGTAGAGTGCCGTGGCGTCACACAGCTCACAGCAACCTCCAACTCCTGGGCTTAGGCGATTCTCGTGCCTCAGCCTCCCGAGTAGCTGGGACTATAGGCGCCTGCCACAACGCCCGGCTATTTTTTTGTTAAGCAATATATAACTTTAATGCAATTCCTATTAAAGCTCCATTGTCATACTTTAAAGATCTTGAAAAAATAATACTTCGTTTTATATGGAATCAGAAAAAACCTCGAATAGCCAAAACATTACTGAGCAATAAAAACAAAGCAGGAGGAATCACGCTACCAGACCTGAGACTGTACTATAAATCCATAGTGATCAAAACAGCATGGTACTGGCACAAAAACAAGAAGTAGATGTCTGGAACAGAATAGAGAACCAAGAGATGGATCCAGCTACTCACCGTTACTTGATCTTTGACAAGCCAATTAAAAACATTCAGTGGGGGGTGGCGCCTGTGGCTCAAGGAGTAGGGCGCCGGTCCCATATGCTAGAGGTAGTGGGTTCAAACCCCGCCCTGGCCCAAAAACACACACACAAAAAAAAAAACATTCAGTGGGGAAAAGATTCCCTATTCAACAAATGGTGCTGGGTAAACTGGCTGGCAACCTGTAGAAGATTGAAACTGGACCCACACCTTTCACCATTAACTAAGATAGACTCTCACTGGATAAAAGATTTAAACTTAAGACATGAAACTGTAAAAATACTTGAAGAAAGTGCAGGGAAAACTCTTGAAGGAATCGGCCTGGGTGAATATTTTATGAGGAGGACTCCCCAGGCAATTGAAGCAGTATCAGAAATACACTACTGGGACCTGATCAAACTAAAAGTCTTCTGCACAGCCAAGAACAGTGAGTAAAGCAAGCAGACAGCCCTCAGAATGGGAGAAAATATTTGCAGGTTATACCTCTGATAAAGGTCTAATAACCAGAATCCACAGAGAACTCAAACGTATTAACAAGAAAAGAACATGTGACCCCATCTCAGGGTGGGCAAGGGACTTGAAGAGAAACTTCTCTAAAGAAGACCGACGCAAGATCTACAAACACATGAAAAAAAGCTCATCATCCTTAATCATCAGAGAAATGCAAATCAAAACTACTCTGAGATATCACCTAACCCCAGTAAGAGTAGCCCACATAACAAAATCCCAAAACCAGACATGTTGGCATGGATGTGGAGGAAAGGGCACACTTCTACACTGCTGGTGGGAATGCCCACTAATACGTTCCTTCTGGAAGGATGTTTGGAGAATACTTAGAGACCTAAAAATAGACCTGCCATTCGATCCTATAATTCCTTTACTAGGTTTATACCCAGAAGACCAAAAGTCACAATATAACAAAGACTTCCGTACCAGAATATTTATTGCAGCCCAATTCATAATTGCTAAGTCATGGAAGAAGCCCAAGTGCCCATCGACCCACGAATGGACTAGCAAATTGTGGTACATGTATACCATGGAATACTATGCAGCCTTAAAGAAAGATGGAGACTTTACCTCTTTCATGTTTACATGGATGGAGCTGGAACATATTCTTCTTAGCAAAGTATCTCAGGAATGGAAGAAAAAGTATCCAATGTACTCAGCCCTACTATGAAGCTAAATTTTAGCTTTCACATGAAGACTATAACCCAACTATAGCACAAGACTATGGGGAAAGGGCCAAGGGAGGGGAAGGGAGGGGGGAGGTTTTGGTGGAGGGAGGGTAATGGGTGGGGCCACATCTATGGTGCATCTTAGAATGGGTACAGGCGATTGCACTAATGTACACAGCTATGATTTAACAATAAATAAATAAATAAATAAATAAATAAAAGAGGAAAATTGGCCAGGCACTGTGGTGAGCACTTGTATGTATTCCCAGCTACTTGAGAGGGTGAGGTAGAAGGATCACTTAAACACAGGAGTTTGAGGTTGCTGTGAGCTAGGCTGATGCCACTGCACTCTATCCTCAACAACAGAGTGAGACTGTCTCAAAAAAAAAGAAAGAAAAAACAGCTTCACATAGCATGTGGCCCTGCTTGTCCTTCACCTTTGCCATTTGAGAATGCAGCAAGAGACACCATCTTGGAAGCAGACACCATACCTGTCAGCACCATGATCTCAGATTTCCCAAGCTGCAGAACTATGAGAAATTTCTGTTATCAATCACCCACTCTCAGGTATTTTGTTATTGCGGAACAAATAGACTAAGACTGGCAAAATATATCATGTGGAGTTTCTCCAAAAAGAGAATCACAATCTAGACCTCTAGGGTTCCAGAATAAGACTATGATATCTACAGCAGAGAATTACAGATTTTTTTTAAAAAACAGCACCTGGCTGTAATAGAGATGGAGAATGCTTGATTATAGGACATCAACCACAAGGATAGCACAATCCATCATCAGTTTGGTTTGTCAGACCCACCAAGTCATAGGTGGTCCAGCAGCAATCTCCCACAGGACAGAAGTGGTATCTACAGGATCAGACACAAATATAGCCTAAGATCCTAAGCCACAGGTGGCACAGATTCTCAAATCATCTATAGCTATTACTTTGGCACCTGTCACTCAGCTTATTTCTGTTGCCACATATGCCCTTATGACCACCTAACAGAGAAGGTTGACTTGGTAGGTGACAAAATACAACCAAAAAATAGTGATGATGGGCCGGCCAAGGTAGTTCACACCTGTAATCCTAACACTCTGGGAGGCCAAGGCAGGTGGATTGCCTGAGCTCACAGGTTTGAGACCAGCCTGAGCAAGCTCGAGACCTCGCCTCTAAAAATAGCTGGGTGTTGTGGCTACCAGGGAGGCTGAGACAAGAGAATCGCTTGAGCCCAAGAGTCTGAGGTTGCTGTGAGCTGTGATGCCAGGGAACTCCACTGAAAGCAACAAGTGAGACTTTGTCTCAAAAAAAAAAAAAAAGAAAGAAAAGAAAAAGAAAATAGTGATGACCCTGAAAGAGAATGATGAGGAGAAATCTTCCCAACTGAGGAGCTTTGACAAGTATACCATCCAATTTTAATAAAAAGAGAAGTAGCCTGAGGATAGATATATTCAGAATCGTGGATGGCAGTTGGTTGGTTAGAGGGCTTGAAAGAGAAAGACTGAAAAATCAGGAATAAGGACTTCTAAGGATGAAGAATTTGTGTGAACATATAGGAAGGGGCATAAGTATGAAGATCTTTTAATCATGTGCATATTACTCTGCTAAGACTGCCAAAACAAAATACTACAGATTGGATAGATTAACAACAAAATTTATTTTCTCACAGTTCTGATAGCCATAGTCCAAGGTCAATGTGTTGGGAGATTTGGCTTTTTCTTAGGCCTTTATCCTTGGCCTCTACTTTCTTACTGTCTCCTCCACCATATGCCTTTCCTCCATACACTCTCATCCCTGGTGATGCTTTGTGTGTCCAAATTTCTTCTTCTGGAAAAATATCAGACAGATTGTATTAGGGTCTATCTTAAAAGCCTCGCTTTAACTTAATCACCCCTTTAAAGGCCCTATATCCAAATATAGTCACATTCAGAGGTACTGGGGTTAATTTGGGAGGGACACAATTTATTTATTTATTTTAATTTTCTGTCTTTTTTTTTTTTTTTTTTTTGAGACAGAGGCTCACTGTATCGCCCTGGGTAGAGTGCCGTGGTATCACAGCTCACATCAACCTCAAACTCCTGGGTTCAAGCAACTCTCTTGCATCAGCCTTGCAAGTAGCTGGGACTACAGGCACCTGCCACAACACCCAGCTATTTTGTTGTCCTTGTTGTCGTTGTTTAGCAGGCTTAGGCCGGGTTTGAACCCACCAGCACCCTAACCACTGAGCTATGAGTGCCAAGCCAGGAGGTACACAATTTAGTTCATAGCAACATGTTAAAGCATACCAGAGAGATTCCACCAGAGAAGAGGCACTAAACAGCCAAGCAAACAAAATAACTCAGCCAGCTGATCGTAGCCTCTGTCATTAACCACTCCAATGCAGGCACAATGGGCACATAACCAAGTAGCCACAGTGGCAGAAATCCAACACCATGGATTCCCACTCACCATGGCTTTTCTATTTCCCCAAATTGTCTAGCAAAGAGATTTCATCAATTTACACTAGAACCAAAGTGTATAAAGTTGCCTGTTTTGCTAAATTCTTATCAACACTTTACATTTTGCCCAAGGAGTGATAAGATTTTTTAAGTGTATTTTAATTTGTATATCCTTGCAATACATTTCTTTTCTTTCTTTCTTTCTTTTTTTTTTTTTTTTGAGACGGACTTTCAGTATGTTGCCCTTGGTGGAGTGCCATGGCATCACAGCTCACAGCAACCTCAAATTCTTGGGCTTAAGTGATTCTCTTGCCTCCGCCTCCCAAATAGCTGGGACAACAGGCACCTGCCACAATGCCCGGCTATTTTGTTGTTGTTGCAGTTGTCATTGTTGTTTAGCGTGCCTGGGCAGGTGGCTGGCGCCCTAACTGCTGAACTATGGGCATTTCAGCCACCTTTTCCCTTTTTTTTTTTTTTTTTTTTGAGACAGAGCCTCAAGCTGTCACCCTGGGTAGAGTGTTGTGGCATCACAGCTCACAGCAACCTCCAACTCTTGGGCTTAAGCCATTCTCTTGCCTCAGCCTCCCAAGTAGCTGGGACTACAGACGCCCACCACAAAGCCCAGCTATTTTTTGGTTGTAGTTGTCATTGTTATTTGGCAGGCCCGGGCTGGATTTGAACCTGCCAGCTCTGGTGTATGTGGTTGGTGCCTTAGCCGCTTGAGCTACAGGCAGCGAGCCAACATCTTTTCCTTTTTTTTTTTTTCTTAATGGTTTGTAGGAGCTGTTGTGTATTCTTTAGATTAATCTTCTGTTAAATGTATTTAAAATGTTATCTCTTGTCATTTGCCTTTTAGGTTTTATGATGTCTACCTTCATTTTCTAACCTTTATTTACTCCAACCCAATTATTAATATATTAAATGTATTCTAATTTGATAAATTAGAATTTATCAAAAAGGAAATTCTTACTTCCTCTAGAAGGCATAATTAGTATTAGACTTGTCTTCTGGTGATAACCAGAAAAGTGAATGAAACTTATGAAACAACTATTCTCAGACACTAGGCTAAAGAAACGCAGGACTGTGATCCCTGAGAGAAGGAAAACAAATAAGATGAGCCCAACAACACCTTGGCTTTCTGCCTGGAGAAACTTTGCAAACTTCAGCTCAGGAAGGGGGAACACAAGCAGAATACAGGTGAGGAAGCAGAGATCAAGTTTGAGGAGACTGAGGAAGGTAGAATGTGTGAGGTAATTTTTCCAGAGAAGAGCTATATGGAAAGAAAGGAACCAAAATGCATAATGATCCTGTTCAGTCTGGTGCTTAATACTAAGCCACAGTATTAATCCATACGCTGATCAAAACACTTCCCACGGATAAACAAAGCAGATGCTAATTAAAATGGTAACGACACGTATTAATCAATAATATATAAATTATATATATACACATGCACAGTGGCTCATGCCTGTAATCCTGCCACTCTGGGAGCTGAGGTGAGCAGATTGTTTGAGCTCATGAGTTCGAGACCAGCCTAAGCAAAAGCAAGACCCTGTCTCTAGTAAAAATAGAAAATAGGCAAGAGGATCACTTGAGCCCAAGTCAGAGGTTGCTGTGAGCTATGACTCCGCAGCATTGTTCCCAAGGCAAAAAAACCCTCTTAGGCTGGGCGAGGTGGCTCACACCTGTAAACTGTAATCCTAGCACTCTGGGAGGCGGAGGAAGGTGGATCCCGTGAGCTCAAGAGCTCCAGACCATCCTGAGCAAGAGTTAGACCTGGTCTGTACTAAACATGAAAAACTGAGGGAAGATCAGTTCAGCCCAAAAGTTTGAAGTTGTTGTTACCTATGATGCCACACCACTCTTCCAAGGGTGATAAAGTGAGACTCAAAAAAAAAAAAAAAAAAAAGGGCAGTGCCTGTGGCTCAGTTGGTAGGGCGCGGGCCCCATATATCAAGGGTGGCGGGTTCAAACCCAGCCCCGGCCAAACTGCAATTAAAAAAAAAAAAAAAATAGCCGGGGGCGGCGCCTGTGGCTCAGTCGGTAGGGCACCTGCCCCATATACCGAGGGTGGCGGGTTCAAACCCGGCCCCTGCCAAACTGCAACCAAAAAATAGCTGGGCGTTGTGGTGGGCGCCTGTAGTCCCAGCTACTCGGGAGGCTGAGGCAAGAGAATCCCTTAAGCCCAGGAGTTGAAGATTGCTGTGAGCTGTGTGAGGCCACGGCACTCTACCGAGGGCCATAAAGTGAGACTCTGTCTCTACAAAAAAAAAAAAAAAATAGCCAGGCTTGGTGCCTGTGGCTCAAGTGGCTAAGGCGCCAGCCACATACACCTGAGCTGGCAGGTTCGAATCCATCCCGGGCCCGCCAAACAACAATGACGGCTGCAACCAAAAAATAGCCGGGCATTGTCCCAGATACTTGGGAGGCAGAGGCAGGAGAATCGCTTGAGCCCAGGAGTTGAAGGTTGCTGTGAGGCTGTGAGCTGTGATGTCACAGCACTCTACCCAGGGCGACAGCTTGAGGCTCTGTCTCAAAAAAAAAAAAATAGCCAGACACTGTGGCAGGCACCTATAGTCCCTGCTACTCGGGACACTGAGGCAAGAGAATTGCCTAAGCCCAGGAGTTGGAGGTTGCTGTGAGCTGTGATGCCAAGGCACTCTACCGAGGATGATAAAGTAAGACTGTCTGGACAAAAAAAAAAAAGAAAGAAAGAAAGAAAAAGCTCTTGTATATTAAAAAAGGCTTAAGAAATATAGCAACCAGATTGTAACATCTGAAGTGTGATCTGTGATTGGATTCTAGTTTGGACAGAATACACGTATAAGTAATTTTTGGTACAACTGGAGAAATCTGAATAGAAATCATGAATTAGATCATTTTGGCTATGTAAGCAAAGAGATTTAAAAATGTCTAAAATTGGACAGCGCTGTGGCTCAGTGAATAGGGTGCTGGCCCCAAATACCGAGGGTGGTGGGTTCAAACCTGGCCCCAGCCAAACTGCAACAAAAAATAGGTGGGCTTTGTGGCAGGTGCCTGTAGTCCCAGCTACTTGGGAGGCTGAGGCAAGAGAATCACCTATGCCCAACAGCTGGAGGTTGCTGTGAGCTGTGACACTACAGCACTCTACAGAGAGTAACACAGTAAGACTCTGTCTCAAAAAAAAAAATCATTACAACATTAAATTTAATTTTTAATTTTTTTTTTTTGAGACAGAGCCTCAAGCTGTCACCCTGGGTAGAGTGCCCTAGCATCACAGCTCACAGCAACCTCCAACTCCTGGGCTCAAGCCATTCTCCTGTCTCCACCTCCCAAGTAGCTGGGACTACAGGCACCTGCACAACGTCTGGCTATTTTTTGGTTGCAGCCGTCATTGTTGTTTGGCAGGCCTGGGCTGGATTCGAACCCACCAACTCAGGTATATGTGGCTAGTGCCTTAGCCACTTGAGCCACAGGCACCAAGCATAAATTTAATTTTTTTAATTATTAGTTTAATATGAATATGGTAGCATACCTCTAGTCCCAGCTACTTGGGAGGTTGAGGCAGGAGAATTGCTTGAACCTAAGAGTTTGAGGTTGCCGTAAGCTATGATGATGCCACTGCACTCTATCTAGAGTGACAAAATTAGATTCTGTCTCAAAAAAAAAAATTAATTAAGCCTGTAGTCCCAGCTACTCGGGAGGCTGAGGCAGGAGACTTGCCTAAGCCCAGGAGTTGGAGGTTGCTGTGAGCTGTGTGACGCCACGGCACTCTACCGAGGGCAATAAAGTGAAACTCTGTCTCTACAAAAAAAAAAAAAAAATTAATTAAAAAGCAGGGTGGGCGGCGCCTGTGGCTCAGTGAGTAGGACGCCGGCCCCATATGCCGAGGGTGGCAGGTTCAAACCCAGCCCCGGCCAAACTGCATCCAAAAAATAGCCGTTGTGGTGGGCGCCTGTAGTCCCAGCTGCTTGGGAGGCTGAGACAAGAGAATCACGTAAGCCCAAGAGTTAGAGGTCGCCGTGAGCCGTGTGACATCAGGGCACTCTACCGGAGGGCGGTACAGTGAGACTCTGTCTCTACAAAAAAAAAAAAAAAGCAGGGTGGCACTTGTGGCTCAAAGGAGTAGGGCGCTGGCCCCATATACCAGAGGTGGTGAGTTCAAACATGGCCCTGGCCAAAAACTGAAAAAAAAAAAAAGAACCAGGTGGCTTTGGGGATCCAGATGGCAAGAACTATTGGATATTTTCTTCAGGGTGACACTAATTGAGATGAATTGGCCTCAACCATTTGCCATCTCTATTTCACTCTGAAAAGGATTCAAATTACAGAAAACAGGGTCTGGTTAGCCTAATTTGAGTAACATGCACACTTAGCTAGGGCAGTACTGCATCTTGACTGACAGTTCCACCAATACAATATGCATAGGGGGAAGGGTGGTTCTTCAAAGAAAAACATCAAAGTGTGCAACCAGAAAAAGAGAAATTAGATTCTCAAACAGACAAAAAACAATATTTTCCACTGCAACTTCACATGTTTGTAATACACATAAGTCATTTTATTGACTTCTCACAAAAACCCTATGTGGTAGGTATTAACATTCCTGAGAAAGGCTCAGAGTGGTAATATAGCTTGCCTGAGATCACAAAGCAACTAGACAGATAACCAGCATTTGAACTGAGATCAAATCCCTACAAATCCCTATTTTCAAAATCCACACCCTGTTATACCATGTGTTTACTAAGAAAAACAAACTGTTTTTCTCCTACTATATACTCACACAATATAGAATACTTCTGTGACTAGATATTACAGTCTCTCCCCTCCAACAACAACAACCAGATCTGCAGTGGACACCAGTTAGGTATCTTATAATCCACTTCAATTTTGCATGGTCTTAGAATCTGACCCCATAGGTTAAGGGCTCAGACGCCACTCACAGGTTCAGAACATCTGATCCATCAGCTATGAATTGGGAGTCCCCATGATGCCCTACTTGGGTTTGGTCAATTTGCTAGAGTGACTCATAGAACTGAGGGAAACAGTTTAATTACTTTTATCAGTTTGTTATAAAAAATAATTCCATCATGCCTTTTTTATATGTAGCTATGAAAAAAATGTATATATATATATATATATATATATATATATATATGATACTACAAAGGATACAGATGACAGACAGATGAAGAAATGTCTAGGACCTGTAATCCTAGCCCTCTGGGAGGCCTGGGCAGGTGGATTGCTTGAGCTCTTAAGTTCGAGGCCAGGCTAAGCAAGAGTGAGACCCTATCTAAAAGTGAAAAACAAAGCCAAGATGATCGCTTCAGCCCAAAAGTTGGAGGTTGGTGTAAGCTATGACATCATGGCAGACTACCAAGGGCAACAAACTGAGTCTCTGCCTCAAAAAAATAAATAAATAGGCCGGTGTGGTGACTCATGCTTGTAATCCCAACACTTGGAAGGCCGAGGCAGGTGGATTGCCTGAGCTCCAGATTAGAGACCAGCCTGAGCCAGGGCAAAACTTTGTCTCTAAAAATAGCCAGGCATTGTGGGGGGGGGTATCTGTAGTTCCAGCTACTTGGGAGACTAAGGCAAGAGAATCACTTAAGCCCAAGAGTTTGAGGTTGCAGTGAGCTATGACACCACAACACTCTACTGAGGGCAACAAAGTGAGACTCTGCCCCCCCAAATAATAATAAAATAAATTAAATAAAAGTAGCTAAAATTAAAAAAGATATATGTTTAGTGGTGCCTGTGTCTCAAGGAGTAGGGCGCCGGTCCCATATGCCGGAGGTGGCGGATTCAAACCCAGCCCCGGCCAAAAATCACAAAAAAAAAAAAAAAAAAAGATATATGTTGGGAGACACCTGTGGCTCAGTCCATAGGGCACCAGCCCCATATACAGAGGGTGGCGAGTTCAAACCTGGCCCTGGCCAAACTGCAACAAAAAAATAGCCTGGTGTTGTAGCGGGTGCCTGTAGTCCCAGCTACTGGGAGGCTAAAGGAAGAGAATTGCCTAAGCCCAGGAGTTGGAGGTTGCTGTGAGCTGTGACGCCATGGCACTCTACCGAGGGGGACAAAGTGAGACTCTGTTTCCTCAAAAAAAAATAGAGAGAGAGAGAGAACAAGGTCATGCACAGGCAGGAGCTTCTGTCCCTGTGGAGTTGGGTTGTGCCACCCTCCTAGGACATGGATGTGTTTTCCAACCAATAATTCTCCCAACTCTGTACTTATGGGAATTTTATGACTGTTTCATTATATAGGCATGACCGATTAACTCTACTTCCAGCTCCTCTCTCCTCTCTGGAAAATGAGAAGTAAGGCTGAAAGTTTCAAGATTCTAATCATGGCTTGATCTTTCTGGTGGCCAGCCTCCTTTCTGAAGTTCACCCCTAGAACAAAGGCACTCCTATCTCCCAAAATTCCAAAGGGTTTAGGAACTCTATGTCAGAAACCTCTATCATACAGGAAATTACAAAAGTCTTAGGAGTTCTTTGTCAGGAACCAGAGTCGAAGACCAATATGCATAATTTCTTATTATTTCATATCATGCTATTATGCAGGGCAGAAGATTAAATTTCTACTATTCTGTAGTTTCCCCATGAGTAGAAAGAAGTAATGACTTGCTCTAGGTCTCCCGAGTAGCTTGGATATCACAGCTAAGTACCTTCTGTTAGCAAAACACCCAGGGGTTCCTTGGGAATGAGTAGTAACTTCCTGTTTCCTCTATTTCTTCTGTCATTGATTAGAAGGGGGAAAGAAGGATGGTACAATGAAACACATAATAATAATTAATTTTCTTTTTTCTTTTTTTTTGTACTTTATGGCCCTTGGTAGAGTGCCGTGGCCTCACACAGCTCACAGCAACCTCCAACTCCTGGGCTTAAGCGATTCTCTTGCCTCAGCCTCCCGAGTAGCTGGGACTACAGGCGCCCGCCACAACGCCCAGCTATTTTTTGGTTGCAGTTTGGCCAGGGCCGGGTTTGAACCCGTCACCCTCGGTATATGGGGCCGGCGCCCTACCAACTGAGCCACAGGCGCCGCCCAATAATTAATTTTCAAATACTTCTAAGCATAGTGTTTTATGTACATCTTTGATTCAATTCTCCAAACAGGCACAAAAGTAGACAATATTACTATCCTAAATTTGCACTAAAGGAAACAGGTTTAGAGAGTGGAAGTGGCTTTCTTTTTTTTTTTTTTTTTGTAGAGACAAAGACAAAAGTTTCACTTTATCGCCCTCGGTAGAGTGCCATGGCGTCACGCTGCTTACAGCAACCTCCAACTCCTGGGCTTAGGCGATTCTCTTGCCTCAGCCTCCTGAGTAGCTGGGACTACAGGCTCCAGCCACAATGCCCGGCTAGTTTTTGTTGCAGTTTGGCCAGGGCCGGGTTCAATCTGGCCACCCTAGGTATATGGGGCGGGTGCCCTACCCAGTGAGCCACAGACACCACCCAGAAGTGGCTTTCAAACTCACCAAAACCAGTGCTCCAAACATTACACTTGACTGCACACTCTCCTACCCTTTTTTGCCAGTGAAGCCCAAGGATGGTCATCTTGCCCTTCCCTTTTGTGAGAGGAGTGGTCTCAGTCTCCTCATTTATATAATGAGGGAGTTAGATTTGCTTATCTTGGAAGACCCTTCTACCTCTGATTTTTGCTTCTACTGCTAAGGGAAAGAGAGGAGTTCTGTGCTAATCAAAGACAAGGGCAAGGCCTCACTTAATGGAATTTGTAGGTCAACCATCTAGGAGCGCTGAATTGAGATGTACGACTTACTCCAACAAAGAATGGGCACTCAGGATGATGTCTGCAGGTGGGAAGGTAGGTTGCAGATCAGTCAGAGAAGTAGCTGGGTAGAATTAACAGTGATGTACATGAAAAGGAAGTTGATAAGAAAAGTGGGCCATCCTTTCAGACAAACTTCTCCTCTTAGCTCAATTTCCTTTCTTCCTGAGATTCTTGGGAGAGTAAGCAGTAGATGAAATGGAAGGGAAATTGCTGCTCAATGGCAAAAATAATAAAAAGATGCAATAAAATAAATTAGCTTTTTCCTCTCTCCAAGCAGCCTACAAGAAGTCTGTCTCATTCTATATAGCAAATAGAAATCTGAAAAATCTATTTTTGCTCGTGATTCTTTTTTTTTTTTTTGAGACAGAGTCTCACTATGTCACCCTCGGTAAAGTGCGATGGCATCACAACTCATAGCAACCTCAAACTCTTGGGCTTAAGCAATTGTCTTGCCTCAGCCTCCCAAGTAGCTGAACTACAGGTGCCCGACACAACGCCCGGCTGTTTTTGTTGTTGTTGTTGTTGTTATTGTTGTCATTGTTTAGCAGGTCCTGGCTGGGTTCGAACCCACCAGCCTGGGTGCATGTGGCCGGCGCCCTAACCACTGGGCTACAGGCGCCAAGCTTGCTCATGATTTTTTATTATGGAGAGTTTTTTTTTTGTTTTTTTTTTTTTGTAGAGACAGAGTTTCACTTTATTGCCCTCAGTAGAGTGCCGTGACATCAAACAGCTCACAGCAACCTCCAACTCCTGGGCTTAGGCGATTCTCCTGCCTCAGCTGGGACTACAGGTGCCTGCCACAACGCCCGGCTATTTTTTTTTGTTGCAGTTTTGCCGGGGCTGGGTTTGAAGCCGCCACCCTCGGCATATGGGGCCGGCGCCCTGCTCACTGAGCCACAGGCGCCGTCCTATTATGGAGAGTTTTAACTGTATCAACATACTATCTTTACTAGAATTCTGCTATAATGTCATCAACATTCATTTAAGCATAATAAAAATATTTCCATGCTCACCCTGATGACTCAGGCTTGAACTTACATCAGGTCTGCTAAAGGAAGATAAAACTGCAAAAGTCTCCATGGTGAGGGTGGGGGAACACATCACTCAGCCGCGGCAGGTTTACACCCTCTTGGATGTTTGTTGGTGACCCGGGGTGGCTGATGTCAAATGGTCCTCTGATGATTGCCAGTCCCCAGGGTATCAGGAACACAGCTGAGTGGGGAAGATTTCAGTTTAGAGCTCCATCTCCTAGTCCTACTTTCTGACAAAAATGATCCCATAGCCAGATGGTAGGGGATGGGGAATAAGAAAGGATGGAGAAAGTAAGCCCTGGCAGATCAGCACTGTGGTTCCTGGCCAGAGCAGGGGCTCATGCGTCAAAGCAAGACACAGATGGTCTTCCAAGTAATTAGAGAAACTGAAACCCCAGCATATTTCAATCCCTGTATAGACAGACTTCTAAAAAAGAAAGAAAGGAGGAAGGAAGGGAGGGAGGAAGGGAGGATGGGAGGTAAGGAGGAAGACAGGGAAAGAGAGAGAGAAAGAAAAAAGAAAAATAAATACATGGAGCATACGAAAGACTCTTAAATTCAAGGTCTGGCTGGCTTTGGAAGGAAGGAAAAAAGCAGGCTGAAGATGTGGCTCACACCTATAATCCTAGCACTCTGGGAGGCCGAGGAGAGTGGATTGCTTGAGCTTAGGGGTTCAAGACCAGCCTGAGCAAAGAGTGTGATACTGTCTCTGCTAAAAATAGAAAAACTATCTGGGTGTTGTGGTAGGCACCTGTAGTCCCTGCAACTTGGGAGGCTGAGGCAAGAGGACTGCTTGAGCCCAAGAGTTTGGGGTTGTTAAGAGCTATGACACCATGTTACTCTACCCAGGGTGACGGAACCGAGGGAGGGAATGAGAGAAAGAAAAAAAGAAAGAAAAATAAACTCATGGAAGTTTAATCTTTTTTTTTTTTTTTTTTTTTTTTGTAGAGACCGAGTCTCACTTTATGGCCCTCGGTAGAGTGCCGTGGCCTCACACAGCTCACAGCAACCTCCAACTCCTGGGCTTAAGCGATTCTCCTGCCTCAGCCTCCAGAGCAGCTGGGACTACAGGCGCCCGCCACAACGCCCGGCTATTTTTTGGTTGCAGTTTGGCCGGGGCCGGGTTTGAACCCGCCACCCTCGGTATATGGGGCCGGCGCCTTACCGACTGAGCCACAGGCGCCACCCGGAAGTTTAATCTTAAGGTCTGGATTGCTTGGGCAAAGTACTGCAGCTTAACATTTCTTTTTTTTTTTTTTTTTTGTAGAGACAGTCTCACTTTATGGCCCTCGGTAGAGTGCCATGGCCTCACACAGCTCACAGCAACCTCCAACTCCTGGGCTCAAGCGATTCTCTTGCCTCAGCCTCCCGAGTAGAGCTTAACATTTCTTTTTTTTTTCTTTTCAAGACAGAATCTCAAGCTGTCGCCCTGGGTGGAATGCTGTGCTGTCATAGCTCACAGCAACCTCCAACTCAGGTTCAAGCAATCCTCTTGCCTCAGTTTTTCTATTTTTAGTAGAGATGAGAATCTCCTTTTTGCTGAGGCTGGTCTCAAACTTGTGAGCTCAAGCAATCCACCGGCCTCAGCCTCCCAAAGTGCTAGGATTACAGGCATGAGCCATTGCACCCAGCCTGCAGCATAATATTTCATCCCAGTGCCTCAGCACCCGTAGCTCAGTGGTTAGGGCAAAGGCCACATACATAAGAGCTGGCAGATTTGAACCCACTGGGGCCTGCTTAACAACGACAATTACAACAAAAAAATAGCTGGGTGTTGCGGCAGGTGCCCAGCTATTTGGGAGGCTGAGGCAAGAGAATTTCTTATGCCCAAGAGTTTGAGGTTGCTGTGAGCTGTGATGCCACAGCACTCTACCGAGGGTGACATAGTAAGACTCTGTCTCAAATAAAAAGTTTCTTCCCAGAAGTCCTAGGGTTTCCCATCTCCTTCTTTTATAATTTCCTGAATCATGTTTCATCTTTTGCTTCTTCTTGTGACCCCTACCTTCTCCGTGCTGACTCATATATTAAGGAAAATTAGCTAAATTAAGATATCTTGGCTGGGGCGAGAAATTTCTCTCTTATAGACTCTTGCTGATTACTTCAACTGAATTAACATTAATAGTAGAAAAACTTCACTGTCAGCATATTCAGTAATGTTAAGACTTGACTTGGGTTGGTGCCAGCTACTCAGAAGGCTGCACTTTGGTTTCTAGAGTCCAGTCTTGGGCAACATAGTAAGGCCTTGTCATCAAAAACAAAAAAAAATCCCCATGGTAGTCCCCATGGAGTAGTGATTACTGCTTGATTCTGACCCAAGCCTAGACTAGGTTTGAAGGGGGATGATGCCCCTTTAGTGACTAACTCTAATTACACACTCATAGTAACAGGTGTGGAGGATCTAATGTCAGAGATAACCCTGGATCCTGACCAAGGATGTGGGGGTGGGGGGTGTTAAAAGGGAACACAGAGTGCCAAGCATGGCAGGTCACTCTGGGAGGCCAAGGTGAGAGGATACCGTGAAGCTCAGGAGTTCAAGAGACCTGTGGCTCAAAGGGGTAGGGCGCCGGCCCCATATGCCAGAGGTGACAGGTTCAAAACCCAGCCCTAGCAAAAAAAATAGAAAAAATTAGCCAGGCATTGTGGCAGACATCTGTAGTCTCAGCTATTGGGGTGGCTGAGGCAGGAGGATCCCTTGAACTCAGGAGTTTGAAGTTGCTGTGAGCTAGGCTGATACCATAGCCCAGGCGACAGAGTAAGATTCTTTCTCAAAAAAAAAAAAAAAAAAGAAAGAAAGAAAAGAAAAGAAACGAAAGAAAAAAGGATAGCCAAGTGTGGTGGCTCATACCTGTATTCCAAGCACTCTGGGAGGCTGAGGTGGGTAGATTGCCTGAGCGTAGGAGCTCAAGACCAAACTGAGCAAGAGCAAGACCCTGTCTTGAAAAATAGCTGAGCATTGTGGTGGGCACCTCTAGTCCTAACTACTAGCAAGGCTGAGGCAAGGGAGTCGCTTGATCCCAAGAATCAGAGGGATGCAACAGCACTCCACTGAAGGGGACAGAGTGAGACAATGTCTCAAAAAAAAAAAGAAAAGAAAGAAAGAAAAGGACCAGAGGAATAAATGGCCTTGATTATGCTTAGGATGAACTTCCTACTACAACATATGGTGAATTGTGTTCCTAATGATGTGATATAGGGGAAAGACCATTGGATTGGGTAATAATTTGGTTTTAGTCCTGCATCTGCCACTAGTTAGCTGTGTGGCTTTTGCAAGTTGCCTTACCTCTATGAGCCTCAAATTTTTCCTCTGTAGAATGGAAATGATGCTACTTATTTTTCAGGGTTTTTTTTTGAGACAGAGCCTCAAGCTGTTACCCTGGGTAGAGTGCTGTGGCATCACAGCTCACAGCAACCTTCAACTCCTGGGCTCAAGCGATTCTCCTGCCTCTGCCTCACAGGTAGCTAGGACTACAGGCGCCCGCCACAATGCCCTGCTATTTTTTGGTTGCAACCGTCATTGTTGTTTGGTGGGCCTGGGCTGGATTCGAACCCGCCAGCTCAGGTGTATGTGGCTGGCGCCTTAGCCACTTGAGCCACAGGCACTGAGCCGTTCTCAGGGTTTTTAAAAGGCTCAAACAGAGCAATGTCATGATTATGTTTTGAAAAGCATTAACAGGGGCATCAGTCCTGTGGCTCAGTGAGTAGGGCACTGGCCCCATATACCAAGGGTGGTGGGTTCGAACCCAGCCCCAGCCAAACTGCAACAAAAAAAATAGCTAGGCGTTGTGGAAGGTGCCTGTAAGCCCCAGTTACTCAGGAAGCTGAGGCAAGAGAATCGCCTAAGCCTAGGAGTTGGAGGTTGCTCTGAGCTGTGACACCACAGCACTCTACTGAGGGTGATAAAGTGAGACTCTGTCTCAAAAAAAAGAAAAGAAAAGAAAAGCATTAAAGGTTATAAAATAGAACAGAATATAATTTTATCCATCTTCTCCTCTAACTATCCTTTCATAATTTAAATGTATGGATAGGTCCCTCACCCTAAATTTTTACTTTCAGGAGAAGAATATTGAACAGAATCATGTAATGAGTTCAGAAAACACCAAAGGAATGTGGACTGAAATGGATTTGAAGAGATATAGATCACTGGACAAGGATTTCACAGGTTCATTGTGGGCATGTGTTCCTTCATAAAGCAAATTAGGCAGAAGGGAAGTGTTCTTTTTTTTTTTTTTTTTTTTGTAGTTTTTGGCCGGGGCTAAGTTTGAACCTGCCACCTCTGGCATATGGGACCCGTGCCCTACTCCTTGAGCCACAGGCACCGCCCAGAAGTGTTCTTTTCTGCTTCCACACCTGCTTTTATAGGCTTCTGGCCAACTGCCTTATCTAACCAAGATGCTGAGTAATCAGCTGGTGCTGAGGTCAGAATGAAGTAGCTGTTCAAGAAGTAGCTCTCTTTTTGTACAGGTTTTGGCATGCCAGTTTGGAAAACCTTAAAAACATCTCCAGCTGGTACTTGGGAGGCTGAGGCAAGAGAATCGCTTAAGCCCAGGAGTTAGAGGTTGCTGTGAGCTGTGTGAGGCCACGGCACTCTACCGAGGGCCATAAAGTAAGACTCTGTCTCTACAAAAAAAAAAACATCTCCAGCTGGAAGATGAAAGCCACCCAAGAAACACCATTCACAAAGTGAAGCTGCTTTTTTGCAGACTAGCAAATTAAAAAAAAAAATTATTTTTGAGACAGGGTCTTGGTTTGTCACCCAGGCTAGAATGCAGTGGCTCACTGCAGCCTCAAACTTATGGGTTCAAGAGACTCTCCTGCCTCAGCCTCTCAAGTAGCTAGGATTACAGGCACACTCATCCATTCTTGTCTAATTTTTAAATTTTTTTTGTAGAGACGGGATCTCACTATGTCGCCCAGGCTGGCCTTGGAGAAAGATCAATTTATAATAATTCTTCAATGTTTAAAGCATTTTATAATTCATACATATTTTTCCATTTGATCTTTAGTACAATTCAATATGTTGTAGTATGTTTAAACCTATATCCATTTCTCAGATAAGGAAACTGAAGGTCAGATTTATTCCCCTGATTTATTTAGACTCTCACTGCTAATAAGTGGTAGAGGCTGGATTAAGAACTCTAAATTCCAAGTGATACCTTCTTTCCTTCATAGCAAACTAGAACACAAAAGAGGGATTCCTTCTTTCTATAAGGGACTATAGATACTTTCTGAAATAAGATAAATCATAAGTAATTTTATTTTTTTTAGAGACAGAGTCTCACTTTATTGCTTAGGGTAGAGTGCCAATGGCATCACAGCTCACAGCAACTTCAAACTCTTGGGCTCAAGTAATCCTCTTGCCTCAGCCTCCCAAGTAGCTAGGACTGCAGATGCCTGCCATACCCCAGCTATTTTTAGAGATGGGGTCTTGCTCTTGCTTAGGCTGGTCTCAAAATCATGATCTCAAGCAATTCACCTGTGTCAACCTACCAGCGTGCTAGGATTACAGGCATGAGCCACCATGCCTGGCCTCATAAGCAAATTCTTTTTCTTTTTCTTTTCTTTTTACTTTTTTTTTTTTTTTTGAGACAGTCTTACTATGTCACCCTCGGTATGGTGCCGTGGCAACACAGCTCACAGTAACCTCAAATTCTTGGGTGTAAGCTATTCTCTTGCCCCATTCTCTTAAGTAGCTGGGACTACAGGTACCCAACTCAATGCCCAGCTATTTTTTTTTTTTGTTGCAGTTGTCATTGTTGATTTTAGCTGGCCTGGGCTGGGTTTGAACCCACCAGCTTCAGTGTATGTGGCTGGCTCCCTACATACTGAGCTACGGGCGCTGCTCAGCTATTAGTTTTCATTTATTTATTTTTGTTGTAGTTGAAGTTGTCATTGTTGCTTGGCAGACCCAGATGGGTTCGAACCCGCCAGCCCCGGTGTATGTGGCTGGCGCCCTAGCTGCTGAGCTACAGGTGTTGAACCCTTCATAATTAAATTTAAAGAAAAGAAACATCTGCCAAAAGGTCACTAAAGAGCTGACAAATGGTTTTGATAGCCCCTGTGGATTAGTCAAAATCCGTTTGCTTGCAAGTGATGGAAACTCTGCTCAAACAGAAGGAGGTTCCACAGCAATGTCACCAGGATTGGCTCATCTATCCATTGGTCCTGTTTTCCTCAGTGTTCACTTTATTTTTAGACAACCTCCCCCAATGGGATGGCAACCTCCTTCCAGCAGCTCCAGCCTTACATTCTTCTAGTGCAACAACCCCAGCATTAAGAGAACCTTTTTTCCAATAGCTCTAGCTTTGGCCAGAAGCAGATTACATATCCAATCCTAGAGTAATGGTCAGGTCAGCTCTAGTTAAATCACATGGACTGAAATTAAAAGTATAATCAGGATTCTGTTACTACTGGTCTTGGCACCACAGCACTCTAGCCTGGGCAACAGAGTGAAACTCCATCTCAAAAAAAAAAAAAAAAGGAAAGAGTGGGCCAGACACCGTGGCTCATGCCTGTAATCCTAGCACTCTCAGAGGCTGAGGCAGGTGGATTGCTTGAGCTCATAAGTTCGAGACCAGCCAGAGTAAGAGTGAGACCCTGTCTCTACTAAAAGTAGAAAATCTGAGGCAAGAGGACTGCTTGAGCCCAAGAGTTGGAAGTTGCTTTGAGTTTTGATGCCACAGCACTTTATCCAGGATGACAGCTTGAGACTTTGTCTCAAAAAAAAGAGAGAGTGTTTCTTTCCTTTCTCTTATTTGGAGTGAATTACTCTCCTAATTATGGAGGGGTTTTTTGATTTTGTTTGTTTTGAGAGAGGATCTCTTTGTCACCCAAGCTAGAGTTCTATGGCCTCATAATAGCTCATAGCAGCCTTGAACTCTTGTGCTCAAGTAGTCCTCCTACCTCAGCCTCTCAAGTAGCTGGAACTATAGGCACATGCTGTCACAGCTGGTTACCTTTTTTTCCAATTTTTTTGTAGAAATAGAGTCTTGTTCTTGCTCAGGCTGATCTCTAACCCCTGGTCTCAAGCCATTTCCCCCTCCTTGGCTTCCCAGGGTGCTGAGTAACTATGCCCAGCCTCAAACTTTTTCTATCAATATACAATACCTAAAAAAAACTAGCACATATTGGCTGCAAGATATTTTATTTATTTCCTTAGCAGAAAGTCTTTCTTTCTTTTCTTTTTTTTTAAGAGACAGAGTTTCACTTTGTCACCCTCAGTAGATGGCCATGGCATCACAGCTCATAGCAACCTCCAGCTCTTGGGCTTAGGTGATTCTCTTGCCTCAGCCTCCTGAGTAGCTGGGACGACAGGCACTCACCACAACGCCCAGCTATTTTTTTGTTGTTGTTGCAGTTTGGCCGGGGCCAGGTTCAAACCTGCCACCCTCGTTATATGGGGCCGGCATCCTACTCACTGAGCCACAGGCACTACTCAGCAGAAAGCCTTTCTAAGAAAAGTCTATTCTAAAGTAGCTGACAGCGGCAGCACCTGTGGTTCAAAGGAGTAGGGCGCCAGCCCCATATGCTGGAGATGGCGGGTTCAAACCCAGCCCCAGCCAAAAACTGCCAAAAAAAAGTAGCTGACAGGTTTGACACCTGCAGCTCAGTACTTATGATGCCAGCCACATACCCGGGAACTGGCAGGTTTGAGCCCAGCCAGGGCCTGCTAAATAACGACAATGACAACAACAAAAAAGTAGCCAGCACCCCCCCACCAAAAAAAAATAGCCAGGTGTTGTGATGGGTACCTGTAGTCCCAGCCACTTGGGAGGCTGAGGCAAGACAATCACTTGTGCCCAAGAGTTTGAGGTTGCTGTGAGCTGTGAGGCCACAGCACTGTACCCAGGGGACAGCTTGAGACTTTGTCTAAAAAAAAAAAAAATGCTTATAACTATTGACTTCCATGGAAATAGGAGATATACACAAAGATTTCTCCAGTAAGCTTTATGTTCTAAATTTATTTATGCTCTAAATCATTCTCCAACATATGATGCTGTTTCTCCAATAGGCAAGAGTCACAGGTCCAGGAATCAAGGGGTAGAAATAAGAGTGACATCACTTAGCTATTACGCCTAGTGATCCACTGCAAAATTTTTGCTTTCTGTTCCCATGACCTTATGTTCTGCCTCTCTAGAAGTCTTAGTTCCAAAGGGAGGAATGCTTTCATCAAAGACACAACAATGATTCCATTGAACCGGAAGTTAAAAGTACCACTTAGTACTTTGGGTTCCTTAGGCCTCTGAGTCAACAGGAAAAGAAGGCAGTCACTGTACTGTCTGAGGTGATTGATCCTGACTATCAAGCCGAAATTGGGTTGCTACTACACAATGAAGATAAGAAAGAGTATTTCTTTCTTTTTTTTTTTGCAGTTTTTGGCCAGGGCCGGGTTTGAACGCACCACCTCCGGTATATGGAGCCAGCACCCTACTCCTTGAGCCACAGTGCCACCCAAGAAAGAGTATTATAGAATATAGGAGATCACTTAGGGCTTCTCTGACAATCCATACTTTACAACAACCCAGTCCAGGCAGGACTACGTATGGCCCAGACTCTTTAGGAAGAAAGGTTTAGCTCACTCTACCAGGCAAAGAACCACAACCCAAAAAGGGGAATGTGGAATGGGTAGTGAAAGAAGCCACAGTTAAGATTGACCCCGGGACCAGCTGCAGAAACAAAGATAGTTATTACTACATTTCTTCTTTATGTTGTTATGAATATGTGAGAAATCATATTTCTCTGTTTAATTTCTACTTTTAACCCCATATAATATAAATGTATTAATAATATTTAACTTTGGCTCGGCGCCTGTGGCTCAAGTGGCTAAGGTGCCAGCCACATACACCTGAGCTGGGAGGTTCAAGTCCAGCCCGGGCCCACCAAACAACAATGATGGCTGCAACCAAAAAATAGCCAGGCATTGTGGCGGGCACCTATAGTCCCAGTTACTTGGGAGGCTGAGGCAAGAGAATCGCTTAAGCCCAAGAGTTGGAGGTTGCTGTGAGTTGTGATGCTACAGTACTCTACCCAGGGTGATAGCTTGAGGCTCTGTCTCAAAAAAAAAAAAAATGATAATATTTAACTTTATATCACAGTATTTAAGTTACATAATATTGAAGAGGAGAGTGAACATCACGCAAGGATTTTGTGTCCTTTTCTGGGGGAATGAGTTAGTGCATTTTTGGCTGTACATAGGATACTTACATCATGTTGGGTGGAATTATGACTTTGTCATTGTTCTTATTTGTTCTTAAGTATAGTTTTTGTTTGTTTGTTTTTTTTCTGGTTGCAGTTTTTGGCCGGGGCTGGGTTTAAACCCAGCACCTCCGGCATATGGGGCCAGCGCCCTACTCGTTGAGCCACAGGCACCACTCTCTTAAGTATAGTTTATAGAGATGCGCATAGGTATACAAGTTGATAAGGAGTGGACTGGGATGATTAGTTTCATGTACCATTTTTGGCTTGACTATGATGCCAGTTATTCAATCAAATACTAATCCAAGTGTTGTTTTCTTTTTTTTTTTGTAGAGACAGAGTTTCACTTTATCACCCTGGGTAGAGTGCGGTGGCGTCACAGCTCACAGCAACCTCCAATGCCTGGGCTTAGGCGATTCTCTTGCCTCAGCCTCCCAAGTAGCTGGGACTACAGGCGCCCACTACAAGGCCCAGCCATTTTTTTGTTGCAATTTAACTGGGGCCAGGTTTGAACCTGCCATCCTCGGTATATGAGGCCAGCACCCTACCCACTGAGCCACAGGTGCTGTCCCCAAGTGTTGTTTTCAAGGTATTTTTTAGATATAGTTATTATTCTATAATCAGTTGACTTTACTTTTTTTTCTTTATTTATTTTTTGTTTTTTTGGTCAGGGCCAGGTTTGAACCTACCACCTCTAGTCTATGGGGACGGTGCCCTACTCCTTAAGCCAGGTGCCGCCCATCAGTTGACTTTAAGTGAAAGAAATTACCCTTGATCCTGTGGATGGGCCTCATTCAGTCAGTTGAAAGGCCTTAAGAATAGAAGTGAAAGGCTTGGTGCAGCGGCTCATGCCTGTAATCCCACCACTCTGGGAGGCCAAGGTGGGTGGATTGCTTGCGCTCAGGAGTTCCAGGCCAGCCTGAACAAAAGCGAGATCCCATCTCTACCAAAATAGAAAAATTAGCCAAGTGTTGTGGCAGGCACCTGTGATCCCAGTTACTCAGGAGGCTGAGGCAGAGGATCCGGTTGAGTCCTAGAGTTTGAGGTTGCTATAAGCTATGACTTCACGGCACTCTACTGAGGGTGACAAAAGATAGACTATCTCAAAAGGAAAAAAAAAGAGCAGAACTGAGGTTTCCCTGAGAACAAGAAAATTCTGCCTCAAGACTGCAATATCAACTTTTGCCAGAGAATTTCTAGTCTGCCCTACACACAGATCTTAGACTTGCTAACCTCCACATTCACATAAACCAATTCCTTGAAATAAATCTCAGTTTACATATGTATGTGTGTGTGTATTTTACTGTTCTGTTTCTCTACAGTACCTGCACTGATACACAGCTTAAAAGTACAACAATAATTAGTTAAATTATGATACTCTTGTTATTGAATTATTTTTCAGCATTAAAATTTATGTTTTTAGGCCTGGTGTGATGGCTCATGCCTGTAATCCTAGCACTCCATGAGGCCAAGTTGGATGGACTGCTTGAGCTCAGGAGTTCAAAACAGGCCTGAGCAAGAGTGAAACCATCTCTACCAAAAACAGAAAAACTAGCCAGGGATTGTGGTGGGCACTGTAGTTCCAGCTACACTGGAGGCTGAGGCAAAAGGATCACTTGAGCCTAGGAGTCTGAGGTTGCTGTGAGCTATGAGCCAGGGCACTCAACCCCAGGGACAGAGTGAGACTCTGTCTCAAAATAATAAATAAATAAATGAAATTTATCTTTTTAAGAGACATATAGAAATCAGTAACTTTTGTTGTTGTTGTTATTGTTATTGAGACAGTCTCCTTCAGTTGCCTTGGGGTTGGGTACCATGGCATTATTGCTCACAGCAACCTCAAACTCTTGGGCTCAAGAAATTCTCTTGCCTCACCCTCCCAAGAAGCTGAGACTACAGGCACCCACAATACCTGGCTATTTTTAGAGATGGGGATCTCAGTCTTACTCAGGCTGGTCTCGAACCTGAGAGCTTAGGCAATATACCTGCCTCAACCTCCCAGAATGCTAGGATTACAGGTGAGAGCATGTAAAATACATGCCCAGCCAGTATTTTATATTTCTTATTGTTTCTATTATACTTCCTGGCAAGATTAATGGCAAAGAGAAGGTAATTAATAAGTGCAGATCCTGGTCTCCAGCCTGCACTGTGATAAAATGGTCACAGGACTAAATGCAGGGGGTGGGAGTAGAGAACATTAGAAACTTTGGGGCTTTTATAGAAAGCTACAAAATAGTATAGTTTGAAATCATCTTTAAAAAGAACTAGATATGGTCCTTCTGTAGTTCACAAGTGTGATGACCGAGTTCTCACACCTATGTGTGAAATGTCCTCCCTCAAACCTTATTACTACCTTGGCACACTGGCTGTCTGGTGTGAAAAAAAAAGGAAAGGGCTCGGTGCCCATAGCACAGCGGTTGCGGCACCAGCCATATACATTGAACATGGCAGGTTGGAGCCTGGCCCGGGCCAGCTGAACAGCAATGACAACTGCAATAAGAAAATAGCTGGGCATTGCGGCGGGCACCTGTAGTCCCAGTTACTTGGGAGGCTGAGGCAGGAGGATTGGTTGAACCCATAAGTTTGAGGTGTTTGTGAGCTGGGCTGACACCATTGCATGCTAGCTTGGGCAACAGAATAAAACTCTGTCTCCAAAAAAAAAAAAAAAAAAGAAAGAAAGAAAGAAAAATTAGATGAGGTTTGGGTCCACGAAATTATTTATTTATTATTTTTTATTTTCTTTTCAGACAGAACCTCAAGGTGTTACCCTGGGTAGTGTGCTGTAGCATCACAGCTCACAGCAACCTCCAAATCCTGGGCTCAAGCGATTCTTCTGCCTCTGCTTCTCAAGCAGCTGAGGTGCCCGCCACAACGCCCAGCTATTTTTTGGTTGCAGCCGTCATTGTTGTTTGGCGGGCCCAGGCTGGATTCGAACCTGCCAGCTCAGGTGTATGTGGCTGGCGCCTTAGCTGCTTGAGCCACAGGCACCGAGCCCCAAGAAACTATTTATTAATAATAAATTATTCTGGGCAGTGCCTATGGCTCAGTGAGTAGGGCACCAGCCCATATACCAAGGGTGGAGGGTTCGAACCCGACCCCGGCCAAACTGCAACAACAACAAAAAAAAGCCAGGTGTTGTGGCGGGTGCCTCAAGTCCCAGCTACTTGGGAGGCTGAGGCAAGAGAATCACTTAAGCCCAAGAGCTGGAGGTTGGTGTGAGTGGTGACGCCAGAGCACTCTACCGAGGGCGACGAAGTGAGATTCTGTCTCAAAAAAAAGAAAAATACTAAATTATTCTTATTAGATGCTAGAGTGAGTGGACAAATAAGAAATATTTCTCGGGCGGCGCCTGTGGCTCAAGGAGTAGGGCGCCGGTCCCATATGCTGGAGGTGGTGGGTTCAAACCTAGCCCCAGCCAAAAACCACAAAAAAAAAAAAAAAAGAAATATTTCTCAATCTTGGAAAGAAATTTCAAAATTCATTCCTTCATTCATTTATCCATTAATTTAACAAATTTTTGTTAAGTGCAAACATGCAGTAGGCACCAGAGATACAACGGTAGCAAAAATACCCATAGTCCTTGCTCTCAAGGAGCTTACATTCTGTTGGGGGAAACAGGTATTCATCAAATAATCACACAAATAAATGTAAAATTCTATTTGTGATTAGGTGAAGTGAAGGAGAAACATATAGTTCTATGCAACCTAACAACAGAGAGGAATTATAATTAGTCAAGGGTGCCTAAGGAAATAATGTTTTAACTGCGTTCTGAGGGATAGCTAGATATTACAACAGCAGAGAGGAGCCGAAGGAGTACATCAAGCGGAGGTAAAGCCGTGCCTAGGTCCTACAGTAGGCAGGGGCATTTTGGTTAGGAAGGACTGAAAGAAGGCCAGTACTACTGGAGGTGAGAGTATGGTGTGAGATGTGGCTGGTATCAAGTTAGTAGCTTGGTAACACCAACTCATATAGGCCAGATTAAGGATTTTGTCTCTACCCAAAGAGGATGAGGAAGACCTTGGAGAATGTTAACCTGGAAGTGAGATTGATGAAATTTGCATTCAAAAAGGTAACTATCTGTAGAGTACAGAACAGAATAACAAAAGAGGACAGAGTGGTTCCTCTACAGAGGTGGATGCAGTGGTCCGAGAGATCTTCACAAATGGTCCAAGCAGTAGATGACAGTAAATTGGAGTGGGGGATTTAGAGTTGTGAATAGATTAAGATATTTAGAAGATAAAATCAAAAGAACTTGACAAGAAGGGCTCTACCTAACAAATGCAAATATTGTAATCTAGTTGTTTGTACCCTTACATTAACCTGAAATAAAAAAAAAAAATTAACAAAAAAATAGCTGAGCATTGTGGCTGGGTGCCTATAGTCCCAGCTACTCTGGAGGCTGAGGCAGGAGAATCGCTGCCTAAGCCCAGGAGGTGGAGGTTGCTGTGAGCTGTGTGACGCCACAGCACTCTACTGAGGGCAATAAAGTGAGACTCTGTCTCTACTAAAAAAAAAAAAAAAAAGAAAGAAAAAGAAAATGGTCAGCACTTGTGGCTCAAGGAATAGGGTGCCAGCCCCATATGCCAGAGGTGGTGGGTTCAAACCAGGCCCCGGCCAAAAACTGAAAAAAAGAAAGTTGGAAATCACAGAACTTGGTAATAGAATATATGTGTGAGCGTATGTGAAGAGGGACTCTGAGAATAAAGAGAGACAATGATCATTCTTAGACTTTTATATGTCTAGAAAGTAATATGTTTGTTTTGTTTGTAGTGCTAAGTGCAAAATGGTGAAATCAATGTCCTCTCCAGTTTCATTTCAGTCTAGGGCTAAGGTTTTTAAATTTTCTTCCTTCCTAGCCTTATTATCTCTTTAAAAGTACAGGGGAAATAGTACCATGGTGATGCATGCCCATAATCCCAATAATTGGAGACCCTGAGGTGGGAGGATAGCTTGAACCCAGGAGTTCAAGACAGGTCTGGGCAACATAAGGAGCTTCCATCTCTCTCTTTTTTTTCTTTTTTTGTAGAGACAGAGTCTCACCTTATTGCCCTTGGTAGAGTGCTATGCTGTCACAGCTCACAGCAACCTCCAGCTCCTGGGCTTAAGGCGATTCTCTTGCCTCAGCCTCCCCAGTAGCTGGGACCACGGGTGCCCGCCACAACGCCCGGCTATTTTTTTTTTGTTGTTGTTGTTGCAGTTTGGCCAGGGCCGGGTTTGAACCCGCCACCCTCAGTATATGGGGTCGGCACCCTACTCACTGAGACACAGGCGCCGCCCAGGAGCTTTCATCTCTTAAAACAAACAAACAAGGGCGGCTCCTGTGGCTCAGTGAGTAGGGCGCCGGCCCCATATGCCGAGGTGGCTGGTTCAAACCCAGCCCCGGCCAAACTGCAACCAAAAAATAGCCGGGCGTTGTGGCGGGCGCCTGTAGTCCCAGCTGCTCGGGAGGCTGAGGCAAGAGAATCGCGTAAGCCCAAGAGTTAAGAGGTTGCTGTGAGCCGTGTGACGCCACGGCACTCTACCCGAGGGCGGTACAGTGAGACTCTGTCTCTACAAAAAACAAACAAACAAACAAACAAGAACAAGAAAAGAAAAAGAAAGCACACAGAAAAAATAAAAGAGCTCATATGAAAGAACGTTGAAGGCCAGGCCAGTGGCTCACACCTATAATCCTAGCATTCTACTCTGGGAAACCAAGGCCAGTGGATTGCTTAAGCTCAGGAGTTCCAGACCAACCTGAGCAACCTCCACCCCTGCCACCATATCTCCCACTCTAAAACTAGCCAGGTGTTGTGGTGGGCACCTATAGTCCCAGCTACTTGGGAGGCTAAGGTAAGAGACTCACTTGACCCCAAGAGTGTGAGGTTGCTGTGAGCTGTGATGCTACCGCACTCTACCAAGGGTGACAAAGTGAGACTCTGTCTCAAAGAAAGAAAAAAAGGCTCAGCGCCTGTGGCTCAAGCAGCTAAGGCACCAGCCACATACACCTGAGCTGGCGGGTTCGAATCCAGCCCGGGGCCTGCCAAACAATGACGGCTGTAACCAAAAAAAATAGCCGGGCATTGTGGCCGGCGCCTGTAGTCCCAGCTACTTGGGAGGCTGAGGCAAGAGAATCCCTTAAGCCCAGGAGTTGGAGGTTTCTGTGAGCTAAGATGCCATGGCACTCTACCCAGGGTGATAGCTTTAGGCTCTGTCTCAAAAAAAATAAAAATAAAAAAAGACCCAGAGCAATATACAGAAAATTTCAGAACACCCCACTCTGACTTTTGTAACCACTGATCAGTTGTGCCAGTTTTTGCAGATCCTAAAAAACAAAATTGGGCATTTTACTAATAATTTAGGAATCACAGCTTTGTATTTGATTTCTTTTACTCAACATTGTAAAATTTATCCATATAGTTGTTTTTTTTTTTTGAGACAGAGTCTCACTCTGTCGCCCTTGGTAGAGAGCTATGGAGTCACAGCTCACAGCAACCTCCAACTCTTGGGCTTAAGTGATTCTCTTGCCTCAGCCTTTCAAGTAGCTGGGACTACAGGTGCCCACCACAATGCCCAGCTATTTTTTTGCTGTTGTTGCAGTTGTCATTGTTGTTTTAGCTGGCTTGGGCCGGGTTCAAACCCACCAGCCTCGGTGTATGTGGCTGGTACCATAACCATAGTGCTATGGGTACCAAACCTCTTTTTTTTTTGAGACAGAGTCTCACTTGGTCACCCTCAGTAGAGTGCTGTGGTTTCTTAGCTCACAGCAACCTCAAACTCTTGGGTTCAAGCAATCCTCTTGCCTCAGCCTCCCAAGTAGCTGGGACTATAGGTACCCATCACAACGTCCAGCTATTTTTTAGAGACAGGGTCTTGGGCGCCTGTAGACCCAGCTACTCGGGAGGCTGAGGCAAGAGAATCGCTTAAGCCCAGGAGTTGGAGGTTGCTGTGAGTTGTGTGATGCCACGGCATTCTACTGAGGGCCATAAAGTGAGACTCTGTCTCTACAAAAAAAAAAAAAAAAAGAGACAGGGTCTTGCTCTTGCTCAGCTGGTCTTGAACTCATGAACACAGGCAATCCACCTGCCTTGGCCTCCCAAGTGCTGGGATTACAGGCGTGAGCCACCACGCCCTGGCATCAACATAGTTTTGTCAACATCAAATGAAATATAAGGGCAAATCTCTGAAATTATAAGTTTTAGGCTGGATGCGATGGCTCATAGCCATAATCCCAGCACTTTCAGAGGCTGAGGGGGAAAGAGGGTTTGAGCCCAGTAATTTGAGGCTGCAGTGGGCTATGCTGAGGGCTATGATCATACTACTGCATACTCCAGCCTAGGTTTTTTTTTCTCTACAAAAAGAAAAAAAAAGGAGTTTTATTTGTGAAGAAAGAATTGCAATTGCAATTTGGGACATACATGCAGACTGGGTAGTCTTCCATATGTCCAAAGAACAAAAAGAAGGTTGGTAGTTTTATGAAAAGGAGAAATGTTACATGTTGTTCTTTAAGAAAGTTTATTGGCAATCATAAGGTTTTAAGGAGCTAGCAAGCTCTGATTAGTAAGTGATGGCAATGGGTAAAATTATTCTTAGAATTACAGCAGGTTGTTTTACTGGCTATTAGATAAAGCTGACTTCAGGTTACAGCTGGCAGATTCAAGCAGCCGGGCTCACAGAGAATTACATTCTTAGAGCAATGTTTGTGCTCTGAGTGATCCCCACCCCCACACCGGGCTTCTGAACTGTTTTAGTTGGGATAACTCATTCCCAAGAATGATCCAATTCATGTGACTAACTCTCACAGTATCCATGTATAACACTGCTATGTAAGTATTCTATTGTGTGAATATTCCACAATTTATCTTTTCTACTGTTATTTATTTTTGAGGCAGTCTTAGTCACCCTTGGTAGAGTGCTATGGCATCATAGCTCACAGCAACCTCAAACTCTTGGGCTCAAACAATTCAATTCTCTTGTCTCAGTCTTCCCAGTAGCTGGGACTACAGCTGCCCACCACAACACCCAGCTGTTTTTTTAGAAACAGGGTCTCGCTCTTGCTCAGGTTGGTCTTAAACTCCTGAGCTCAAGCAATCCACCCACCTCGGCCTCCCAGAGTGTTAGGATTACAGGCAAGAGCCACGGCACTAGCTAGGCTTTTATTTATTTTCATAGAAACAGTAAGCTGTGCTGAGAAGTGATATTGAAATGGTTCCTGGGATGTTAAGATGAAAACACCAACTTCAATGAGCCCACAGCAGTGCCCAGGGTGCCCCTCTGACACTGGCAGAGAAGACCAGGATCCAAATCCAGTCCAGCCTGAGCCTAGCAGGGGTCCTCAAACTACATCCCGCAGGTCACATGAGGTGGTGTGATCGTATTTGTTCCCGTTTTTTTTTACTTCAAAATAAGATGTGTGCAGTGTGCATAGGAATTTGTTCATAGTTTTTTTTTTTTTTTAACTATAGTCCTGCCCGCCAAGGGTCTGAGGGACAGTGAATTGGCCCCCTGGCTAGAGATTCTCAAAGGATTCCAGACTCTTGCCCAATGAGCTCCTGGGTCATCCAGACCATTGTGAGGCAAGACAGAACTAGAATAACAGACTTAAAAAAGGAAGCTGACCCATTCACTATGTGCATGTCTCTTCAGGGACAGGCTTGACCAAGTAAGATGGAGCTGCCTTTCCCAAGGTGGCATTAAGGGATACCGGCAGTGCTGACTTGGGATGGCAGAGGACTCTGTCACAATCTGGCCTTGGTTTGGCTTGGAAAACAAATCCAAATCTCCATGTAGGCAGAATTTCAGATGGGCCAACAGAGCTCCCTGGAGGTATGAGGCCTGAAGCCTGAAGGGACCAACAGGTAACTGGCCTCACAGGCCAGTCAGCCCCAACCAAGAGCATCCTGCTTCCTTGGAGGGTTTCTTTGCCTGAGGAAAAGTGGAGGCTGGCACTCGTATTCCTTCAGGATCTTCTGAAAATGGAGGCAAGGGTGATCCTGAAGAAGCCCCTTTGTTAGGTGGCCAATACCATCCCTAATCGAACTGATAAACAAAAAATATAGCCACTCTTTCTTGTGGTTCAAAATTCCTAACCTGCCTAATGGAGACTCAAACTGAGTTCCAAGAGTGAGGCAAGGACAGCGTGAGGCCTATTTCATAAAGCACAAAAGTCGGTGTGCTTTAATGGCATGGGAATCTAGGCGGGATGGTGGGGGGAGGGGTCCTAGAGTAAGGGGAAGGTGATTGAGGGGTTGCTGCGGTCCGACAAAACAAAGGTCAGGAGGACAGCAACGGAGGGAAGGGGAGCGTATAATGGAGTCTGCGGACTCCCCAAGGGTGGAAAGAGGGCAGCCAGAGGCTAGCGGGGCGGCCTGGGATAGAAGCGCTGGGCAGATTCTCTGCGGTGGGAAAGACTGGCCATGTCGCCCTAACTCCCAAGCCAGACTTCACCTATGAGGGGTTGGAGTAGGTAGTTTCTACCTACCCCCTCACCACCCCTTGTCCATCTCTGAGCCTCAGGGCACGCTTTATGATAGGTTTAGTGCTAGGAGAGAGGAAACCAGCTGCAGCTGTAGGGAAACGGCGTGTGCCGAGAGGGATTCCGTCCCCCAGCACTACGGGGAGTCTTCACTTCCGGGTGCAAGCGGATGGGCGGGCTGGGGTCCGAGGTCGGCGGCCAGAAACCAGATTCTTGGACCCAGTTCGTCCACCCCCAGCGGTCGCCAAGCGACCGTTGGAAAAAGTCAGGCTCCAACTAGGCAACATCCGCGAACTCTCCCCCAACTCCTAAATTCCGTCCGACTCATTCTGGTGGAGTCTCCGTGGCGACGTGCAGCGAAGTGCGGCTGCGCGAGAGTGACGAGCGCGGGCGAAGGGGAGGGGGTGTTTTGGTTCTAGCCGCTCGCCGTCCTTTCCAGACTCGGTCGTCGGAAAGCTTCTGGTTTCTGCTTCCTCCCTCCCCCCAACCTTTCCCTACCCTTTCCCAGCCCCAATCCTCCCTCCTTTTTTCCTACCTGCCGCCCCGGGTCCGGGCCGTTTTCCGGGCCGGGCGCACTAAGGTGCGCGGCCCCAGGGCCCAGTATATGACCCGCTGCCCTGCTGTCCCTCGCTTCCCCTGCCCCATGTGGCTGCGGGGCCGCGGCGGTGTTGCCCACTATGGCCCGGAAAGCAGTTAGCAGGAAGCGGAAAGCGCCGGCCTCGCCGGGAGCCGGGAGCGACGCTCAGGACCTGCAGGTGAGGGCTGAGGCTGGAGTCTGGGTGATGAGGCCCAGATACTAAGAAGGGATTTGGGTCCGCAGATGCGAGTGTAGGAATTGAGGTTCAAGATCTGTATTCGCATAGGCGGGCCAAGAATGGGCCTTTAGAGTCAGGGCTGGGCTCTCAAGAGTTCACTGGAGCAAGAGCGGTGGGAAGTCAAAGAGAAGCTCTGAAATGGAGCATGTTCCTCGGGAGGCTTGCAGCCAGGAATAGGGCTCGACGAGAAACCAGAATCTTGGCTTTAGAGAAAGGGGAAACCGAACTTAAGGGAAATCGGTAACAGAGCCAACCTCTCAAGAGATACTAGGAGGGAAAGTGAAGTCAGCCTTCCACCGATCATGGGAAGCTGGGAAGCTTGGATGATAGCGTCCCTCGTCGAGGAAGGCGTCTGCATATGGATACCAAGCTGTGACCTGGGCCTTTTAGCACTTGAGTCCCTGAAAAAAACAGCAGTTCCCAAGTATCATCTCTGTACAGGCCCTTTTTGGAGTTTGATTCAGACTCTGGTTTCCCTTGCCCACCACCCCGTTGGTGTTTGATTTTTCGAATTCTGCAACTGCCTAGGGCGCGGGCGTGATGACTGAAGCGGCCATTGGTAGTGCATCCTTTGGAAGACCTAGGACCCCAGTCTACCTCCTTGGGCTGCACTCTCCATGCTCCGCAGGGAGTATAGGCTGAAAGGGAGAAGGGGACTGGGTAGAGATGCAGCCCAGGTCGGTATGGAAATAATTTGGGCCTTCCCTTCCCTATCAAGAATAGCTATAGGAGATCTGAATTCTTTTTTTTTTTTTTTGTAGAGACAGAGTTTCATTTGCCCTTGTTAGAGTGCCGTGGCATCACACAGCTCACAGCAACCTCCAACTCCTGGGCCTAGGCGATTCTCCTGCCTCAGCCTCCCAAGTAGCTGGGACTACAGCACCCGCCACAATGCCCAGCTATTTTTTTGTTGCAGTTTGGCCGGGGCTGGGTTTGAACCCGCCACCCTCGGTATATGGGGCCAGCGCCCTGCTCACTGAGCCACAGGCACCGCCCAGATCTGAATTCTTTTAAAATATCTAGTATAAATCTTTTGGGCCTTTCTTTTCTGTTCCACTCTACTGTTTTTCAGCCCTAGTAATTCGCCTAGGTAAGTGTGGCTACGACCAACATCTTTTCATTGTTGGAAGAGTTAAACTGGACTTTCTGGATCAGAAAATTCTTGAGACTCATTCTGTTGTGTTTGTATTTCTGTTGTATGTAAACCTACAATATGAAATCTTTGTGATTTCTCTAATACAGTGGATCTCTTACTCTGAATAAAGGTAGCTGAAGCCCTGATTTCTAATGTTGCTTTCCACAGTTTGGCTGGGATCACTCCCTTCACAAAAGAAAAAGACTCCCTCCAGTGAAGCGATCTTTAGTTTACTACCTGAAGAACCGGGAAGTCAGGCTACAGAATGAAACCAACTACTCTCGAGTGTTGCATGGTTATGCAGCACAGCAGCTTCCAAATCTCCTGAAGGAGAGAGAATTTCACCTTGGAACCCTTAATAAAGTGTTTGCATCTCAGTGGTTGAATCATAGGCAAGTGGTGTGTGGCACAAAATGCAACACGGTAAGTGTCTGGGAGGATGTGAACTTTGCACTGGGTCTTGAATATATGATTCCACATGCATTTCTCACTGTTGATTTTTCCCATCCGTTTCTTTTAGGAGGGAATTGCATTACTCTGTATTCTCTCCTGTTGAAGACTTTTTCCTCCATTTTTCTGCTCGTTTTCTCTTTTTACATTTCTTTTCTGGTAAATCTTCAAAGAAGTATATATATCCTAAGGCTTCTTGGCCTCTGGATATGCTGCTTCTAAATTTTTTTCCTCATTTTTTTTTTATGTTGCTTTTTAAGTCAGGAGGCTTCAAAGGAAATACTTAGAAAATAATCATGTTCAGAGCATCATTCAGCATACAAAATAATGAAAACCTAGGTGTTATGTACCTGCCTAAGGACATATGTAGAAAAATAGCACTTGGCTGAAGATAAGAATAAGGCAAACATTAATTGTAAGGAATAGAATCCAAAAATGTGTAAACTGAAATATGAGAAAGGCATAAAAGTGAGACTCTGTCTCTACCAAAAAAAAAAAAAAAAAGTAGCCATTTATTTATTTATGTATCAGTCTATCTACCTGTCTATCTTTTTTTTTTTTTGTAGAGACAGTGTCTCACTTTATGGCCCTCAATAGAGTGCCGTGGCTTCACACGGCTCACAGCAACCTCCAACTCCTGGGCTTAAGCGATTCTCTTGCCTCAGCCTCCCGAGCAGCTGGGACTACAGGCGCCCGCCACAATGCCCAGCTATTTTTTGGTTGCAGTTTGGCCAGGGCCGGGCCTGAACCTGCCACCCTCAGTATATGGGGCCAGCGCCCTACCCACTGAGCCACAGGCGCCTCCCCTACCTATCTTTAGCTCTGTGATGAACCCAGAGTAGGAAAGAGAGTGACTTAAAAGACAGTTATAAAGGAATGAAGGGAAAAATGTATCAGTAAGCTATGTAACCAACACAATTACAGGCAATGATAAAACAAGTCAAATAGATACGACTGGGTACAGTGGCTCAATGTCTGTAATCCCAGCGCTTTGAGAGGTCATGGCGGGACGATCACTTGAGGCTAGGAGTTTGAGACCAGCCTATGCAATGTAGTAAGATCTCTGTCTCTAAAAAAACTAAAAATGGGGCAGTGCCTACGGCTCAGTGGGTAAGGCGCCAGCCCCATATACTGAGGGTGGTGGGTTCAAACCCAGCCCCATCCAAACTGCAACAAAAAAATAACCGGGTGTTGTGGCGGGTGCCTGTAGTCCCAGCCTCAGGAGGCTGAGGTGAGACATTCGCCTAAGCCCAAGGATTTGGAGGTTGCTGTGAGCTGTGATGCTACGGCACTCTGCCGAGGGTTAATAAGTGAAACTCTTTATTATTAACCCTCAAAAAAAAAAAAAAAAAAACCCAACTAAAAATGTTAGCCAGGAATGGTGGCAGGCAGTTTTAGACCTACTTGTTTGAGAGGCTGAGTCAAGAAGTGGGAAATGATTAGGCCTAGCTACTGCCTTCATTTTCATCTCACTCTGTGGGACTAGATAGGTAATGGCATCATGGTTGATTAAATTGACCTTGGACAGAAACCCATCTAAGTAGTAGTAACAAGCTTCCATAAAACTTTGTTTTGCAAAAAAATAAAAAACAAAAAAACTTTATTTTGCTAGTCTCTCAAACTGTCCACTCATGGTTTGAGAACTCATAAATTTCACTAGAGTAGGAAAAGAGTCTTTTCCTTGGCTCAGCACCCGTAGCACGGTAGTTATGGCGCCGATCGAGGTTGGCAGGTGCAAACCCAGCCCAGACCAGCTAAACAACAATGACAACTGCAACAAAACATAGCCAGGTGTTGTGGTGGGCACTTGTAGTCCCAGCTACTTGGGAAGCTGAGGCAAGAGAATCACTTAAGCCCAAGAGTTTGAGGTTGCTGTGAGCTGTGACGCCATGGCACTATACTGAGGGTGACATAGTGAGACTCTGTCTCAAAAAAAAAGTCTTTTCCTTGGAAGAGTTTATTCTACTCTGCACACGTGTCATAATGTTTAGCTCAGCAAATATTGTTGAATTGTAAACTGAATTATTCATCATAGTCTGTCTCTTCCTTCTTGAATTTGTTGATACTATTTTGAAGATGAGTATGTTAGGCTCGGTCCCCGTAGCACAGTGGTTATGGAGCCAGCCACATACACTGAGGCTGGCAGGTTTGAACATGGCCTGGGCCAGTTAAACAACAATGACCACTGCAATAAAAAATATCTGAGCATTGTGGCAGGCACCTGTAGTCCCAGCTACTTGGGAGGCTGAGGCAAGAGAATCGCTTGAACCCAAGAGTTGGAGGTTGCTGTGAGCTGTGATGCCACTGCACTCTACTTAGGGCGACATAGTGAGACTGTCTCAAAAAAAATGAAAGATGGGGGCGGTGCCTGTGGCTCAGTGAGTAGGGCGCCGGCCCCATATGCCGAGGGTGACGGGTTCAAACCCAGCCCCGGCCAAACAGCAACAAACAAAAAAAAAATAGCTGGGCGTTGTGGCAGGTGCCTGTAGTCCCAGCTACTCGGGAGGCTGAGGCAGGAGAATCGCCTAAGCCTAGGAGTTGGAGGTTGCTGTGAGCCGTGTGATGCCACGGCACTCTACCGAGGGCAATAAAGTGAAACTCTGTCTCTACAAAAAAAAAAAAAAAAAAAATGAAAGATGAACATGTTAAGATCTACCTCTTTTTGGGGAGAGGGGGGACAGAGTCTCATTTTGTCACTTTCAATAGAGTGCTGTAGTGTCGTAGCTCACAGCAACCTCAAACTCTCAAGTAATTGTCTTGCCTCAGCCTCCAAAGTACTTGGGACTACAGCGCCTGCCATAACGGCTGGCTGGTTTTTTGTTAGAGATGCGGGTCTCACTTTTGCTCAGGCTGGTCTTCTACTTCTGAGCTCAAGCTGTCTACCCACCTTGGCCTCCCAGAGTGCTAGGATTACAGGTGTGAACCACTGGGCCTGGCCTTTTTTTTTTTTTGAGTCAGAGTCTCACTTTGTCACCTTTGGTAGAGTGCCTTGGTGTCACAGCTCACAGCAACCTCCAGCTCTTGGGCTTAGGCGATTCTCTTGCTTCAGCCTTCCGATTAGCTGGGACTACAGGCTACTGTGCCTGGCTATTTTTTTGTTGCCGTTTTGGCTGGGGCTGGGTTCAAACCCGCCATCCTCAGTATATGGAGCCAGTGCCCTACTCACTGAACCACAGGCACCGTCTGCCTTTTTTTGTTTTTTCTTGAGACAGTCTCACTCTGTTGCCCTGGGTAATGTGCCATAGTGTTACCCTAGATCACAGCTCCCGGCCTTCATGATCTAAAGTGTTTGGGCTAGGGCAGGGATTTCATTATATAGTTAGTATTTGGGCTTTTTTACTTAGCTTCCAGAACCATAGCAAAAAACCAGAAACACTGCTCTTCCCTAAACTTTCTGACATTTGGCAAATGATTCCCTTAATTTTTTTTTTTTTTTTTTTTTTGAGACAGAGCCTCAAGCTGTTGCCCTGGGTAGAGGGCTGTGGCATCACAGCTCACACCAACCTCCAACTCCTAGGCTCAAGCGAGTCTCCTGCCTCCACGTCCGAAGTAGCTGAGACTATAGGCACCTGCCACAACACCGGCTATTTTTTGGTTGCAGCCATCATTGTTGTTTGGCAGGTCCGGGCTGAATTCGAACCCGCCAGCTCAGGTGTATGTGGCTGGCACCTTAGCTGCTTGAGCCACAGGCGCTCAGCCAGTTTTTTTTGTTGTTGTTGTTTTGTTTGTTTTAAGACAGAGTCTCACTCTGGTGCCCTGGGTAGGGTGCTGTGGCGTCATAGCTCACAGCAACCTCAAACTCTTGGGTGCAAGTGATTCTCTTGCCTCCGCCTCCCAAGTAGCTGGGACCACAGGTGCCCACCACTACACCTGACTATTTTTTGTTGCAGTTGTCATTGTTGTTTTAGCAGGCTTGGGCCAGGTTCAAACCTGCCAACCTCTGTGCATGTGTCCAGCGCCTTATCCACTGAGCTATGGGCACCGCCCAATGATTCCCTTTTTCATAACTTTGTTTTCGAGTCTATAAAATGGATTATGTAAGTACTAGCAATATCTAGTACTTAAAAGGTGGCTGTGTGCATCTGAGAAATACTCAAGTTAATGATAATCTGTTTTTATTCAGAAATACTAGTAGTGTTAAAAATGAATCCAAAACCTTCCAGCGCTCTTTGCTCTTTCCTCAGTTTGAAGAAAGGAGGGTTATTTAAACAGAACTGTCCTTGGATAATATGTGAAAATTTCAGAGGAAGGAGGATTATGTTGTAGTCTCGATAGTAAATTAAGTTTTGATGTATTGAAATCTTACCATCAATGAAATGATTTATTATATATTCAATAGGAAAAGTATACCCACAACAGTTCATATTCTAAAATAACCTGTTAGTATGTATCTGCAGTTTAGAAACTGTTTCTCTCTTTCTTGGCTGGCCATGGCCATCAGCATTTGACTGAATGCACACAAATGCTAAAAAGCCAGATAGGTCATTTCCAAGATAACTGGCTTTGGGCTATAGTATTAAAACTTCTGATGAAACAATGGGTTGTCCTCTGTAAATAAAAGCAGAGGATATTTTGGAGACTTTACTATAGCTTGATTCAGGGGGTAGAAACTTCCCTGCCTTAATAGGCCAATGTTCAAACTTTGGGTAGTCTTTCAGTCCTCATATTCCTTGGCCCCAGTGAGCACAGTGATAATAGTAAGGATGGCCAACTTAACGTTTATTATTTGTTAATAACAAATAATATGGGCATATAAACTACTTGAATAAGTAGAAGTAGTATACCTTAAACATTGGCCAGGATGTTGTCGATGGAAAAGAAGCCATAATCTGTAAAATAGAGGTTTATTCTGGGTCAGATTTGAGTACCATGACCTGAAGCCATATCCAGGAAATCATGAGCAAGTAGACTTGCTGTGGTGGGGTTACAGTTTGGTTTTACACATTTCAGGGAGATAGGAGTTACAGGTAAAGTTATAAATCTATATGGGATTTAAAACCAAAACTTCCACAATGAAAGGACTGGATTTAAGTTAGCAAATATTTTCAACCTTTTGTTTAAAAAAACTTTTATTATCCTTAATCAAAATATTTTTCTAACAATTTTTATTTCAGCTTTAAAGATGAGTCATAGTCAGATGGGCAATGTAATCCAACAATGTCAAGATGTCCTAGCAAGACATTCTAGGGGGAAATGGCACATTGGTCCTGCAGACTGCCACGGGGATGTCTCTTTTGGCATTCCTATATCATCTTATATCCCATAAACGCACCTCCTGTCAAGATCACGCCTGTAAGGTGGTGTCTGGGTGACAGTGCACGCTCAGTCTGTTTTCCAACTCTGCTGACTTACTCCTTTTTACGGGAAGTCAAATAGGTTTATAGTGGTTTATTTTTAATGCCTAAGTTTTAGCAATAGGAAGAAAACCTTTTAAAAATTCTCATTAATATATACATAAAAGAATAATATTTCACAAAATGTGTTTAGAATATCAGTTTTCTATTTGATGCATGTTATTTTCCTAGATAAAATTGCCAAGGGGGAGGTCCAGAAAACCAAATAATTTAATGCTAGTGATCTTAAATTATAGTATTTTGTTAAATGGTGATCTTTTCCTTCTTCAGAGACCTGGTCAATTTTGTACAATTAGATATCAGACTTTGCAAGTTTATTACCCTTTCTTTACTGAACTGAAAGCACAAAATATAAAGAAAATCTGAAAACAATTGTTAATATTGGAAATTAAGTCTGTTGTTTAATTTTTGTACATATTTTCTCTGAATTTACCTGACTCTGCTGGCAAGGACTTTGTTGATGATCAAATCGTATTAGTGTCTGTGGGGTTTGTCAGTACTAGTCAAAACCAAGTCCATTAAAAATATCTTTATGTCTTTGCCTTCAAAAAAAAAAAAAACATCTATATGTGAAAGGCATACGTTAATTTGGTCCTAAAAGGTGAGACATCTCAAAAGGGGTGGGGCTTAGAAATTATAGATGTGGGGTGGTGCCTGTGGCTCAAGGAGTAGGGCTTCGGCCCCATATACTGGAGGTGGCGGGTTCAAACCCGGCCCCAGCTAAAAACTACAAAAAAAAAAAAAAGAAAGAAATTATAGATGTGTTTAAAGATTTTTTAGCTGGGTGCGGTGACTAAAGCCTGTAATCCTAACACTGTGGGAGGCTGAGGCAGGTGGATTGCCTGAGCTCATGAGTTCAAGACCAGCGTGAGCCAGAGCAAGACCTCGTCTCTAAAAATAGCTGGGAGTTGTGGCAGGTGCCTGTAGTCCCAGCTACTTCGGAGGCTGAGCCAAGAGAATTGCTTGAGCCCAAGAGTTTGAGGTTGCTGTGAGCTATGATGCCACGGCACTCTACCAAGGGTGACAAAATGAGACTCTGTCTCAAAAAAAATTTTTTAGCTGACAGTTGGCTGAAACAGTTAGGCTTTGTCTAAAAGACCAGGAGTTAGTGAAAAGCAATGCTAATGTAAGGGTCTGTTAATCAGAGATAAACTGCTAGACACATGCCAGACCTAAGTGGTTTGTTACATATATTGAGGACCTGTAGGTGTGTCTCACATAGCCTTAGACCTGTTAATGTGTCACAAAGGACATCTCTAAGAAGGGGAGGGGGACATGATGAGGCATGTCTGGTTTCCTTTCTCATGGATAGCAACTCAGTTTTAGGGATCCCCTTGGCCAGTGGGGGGTACAATTGGTAATTTACTGAGGGGGAGCCTTCAGATTTTATTTTAGTTCACAAAGGGTAGGTATATTTTCCTGCTTTATAGCTAAAAACTCAGATTCCCTACAGAGCCAAACAGAAAAGCTAAGTGAAGTTAGGCACAAGACAGTAAGGAGTAGCAAGGACTGCAGAGAACCAGAGAAGACATTCTTGCCTTCAAGTCAGTTATTGCCATTTAAGAATTGGGGTCTAGTGATAACAGATTTTCTTTCCTCTCCCCTGCCCTTCCCTCTCATCCTTCCCTCCCCTTCCCCTCCTCTTCGTTCTCTTTCTATTTTTTTTTTTTTTGAGACAGAGTCTCATTAGTCACCCTTGGTAGAGTGCCATGGCATCACCGCTCACAGCAACCTCAAGCTCTTGGGCTTAAGTGATTCTCTTGCCTCAGCCTCCCAAGTAGCTGGGATTACAGGCACCCGCCACAACGCCCAGCTATTTTTTGGTTGCAGTTGTCATTGTTTAGCAGGCCAGGGCCAGGTTTGAACCCACTAGCCTCAGTGTATGTGGCCAGTGCCCTAACCAGTGAGCTACGAGCACTGAGCCCCTCTTCTCTTTTTTTGAGACAGAGTCTCCAGCTGTTACCCTGGGTAGAGTGCCGTGGCTGGATGCAGTGACTCATGCTTGTAATTTCAGCACTTTGGAAGGCTGTGGAAGGAGGATCACTTAAAGCCAAGAGTTTAATGTTAACAGTGAGCTATAATCATGCCACACTGTAGCCTGGGCAACAAATTGAGACCTTGCAACTAAAAAAGCAAAAATCTTACTTTCATGCTTTGTGCAAGCCCTTGAAAAACGGTTATTTTCCTCGTTAACCTATTTCTAGTCCCATTTAACAGTCATGAAACTTAAGGGAAAAGATTTGCTGATTCTGGTTTGTTTTGTTTTTTGAGATGAGTCTCAAGCTGTCGCTCTGGGTAGAGTGCTGTGGCATCATAGCTCACAGCAGCCTTTAATTGTTGGGCTCAAGAGATCCTCTTGCCTCAGTTTTTGTATTTTTAGTAGAAATGGTGTCTCGCTTTTGCTCAGGCTAGTCTTGAACTCATGAGCTCAAGCAATCCACCTGCTTCAGCCTCCCAGAGTGCTAGGATTATAGGTGTGAGCCACCACACCGTTTTTTATTGGGCGGGGTGGAAGACTGTCTTACATTGTCACCTTTACATTGTCACCCTTGGTAGAGTCGCCTGGCATCATAGTTCACAGTAACCTCAAGCTCTTGGGCTCAAGCAATTCACTTGCTTCCGCCTCCCAAGTAACAGACCACAGGCACCCGCCACAATGCCTGGCTATTTCTTAGAGACGAGGTCTCACTCTCTCTCAGGTTGGTCTCTAATCTGTGAGCTCACATGATCCACCTGCCTTGGCCTCCCAGAGTGTTAGGATTCCAGGCGTGAGCCACCTCGCTGGACCTGCCAATTCTGTTAGGTCAGATCTTAGCTTAGGCCTTTAGTTTTTAAATATTAGGTCTCTTTTTTTTAGGAGAACAATATGTAAAAACATAAGTCAAAGATATCTACATTTGGCTTGGCACCTGTGGCACAGTGGTTACAGCGCCAGCCACATACACCAAGGGTGGTGGGTTCATACCCCCCCAGGCCAGCTAAACAACGACAGCTGCAATAAGGAATAGCCGGGCATTGTGGCAGGTGCTTGTGGTCCCAGCTACTTGGGAGGCTAAGGCAAGAAAATCACTTGAGCCTAAGAGTTTGAGGTTGCTGTGAGCTGTGATGCCATGGCACTCTACCCAGGGCAACATAGTGAGATTCTGTCTTGAAAAAAGAAAAAAAAAATCTACATTTATACCAAAATGTTTGATTGAGTCATTTTGAATAATATACTTAGAAATTTTATGTGGTTGGGTTTCAGCTCTGTTTCTCATTAGCTTTGTGCCCTTCAGCAAGTCAGATACCTTCTCAGCAATCTGTCTTCTCTTATTTTTAAAATGGAGAGAGTAGTACCTGCCCAGCAGAGTCATGAGGAGGATTGGCATAGCGCCTGCAAATGTATAAGGGCTTAGTAAATTGTTGATGTAATTAATGGTAGTGGTTGCTGATGGAGGAGCTGGTGGCAGTGGTGTAATGGTTCTAGGCTTTAGGTAAGTTGCTGACCAAATTCAGGTGCACTAAAGAAGTGTGTATTTCTCGGGTGGCGCCTGTGGGTCAGTGAGCAGGGTGCTGAGGGTGGTGGGTTCAAAGCCGGCCGCGGCCAAACTGCAACAAAACAGCTGAGCGTTGTGGAGGGCACCTGTAGTCCCAGTTACTAGGAGGCTGAGGCAAGAGAATCGCCTAAGCCCAAGAGCTGGAGGTTGCTGTCAGCTGTGATGCCCCGGCACTCCACGAAGGGCAACAGAGTAAAACTGTGTCTCTAAAAAAAATAAATAAATAAAAAAGGTGTGTATTTCTCTGTCCTGTAAATGGCTGCTACAAATATGCTATTCATAACCCAAGTGGCTTAAACATTTAAAAATAATTCATGGGTTGGTGCCTGTGGCTCAAATGGCTAAGGGGCCAGCCACATACACCTGAGCTGGTGGGTCTGAATCCAGCCTGGGCCCACCAAACAACAATGACGGCTGCAACCAAAAAATAGCTGGGCGTTGTGGCGGGCGCCTGTAGTCCCAGCTACTTGGGAGGCAGAGGCAGGAGACTCGCTTGAGCCCAGGAGTTTGAGGTTGCTGTGAGCTGTGATGCCACAGCACTCTACCCTGGGTGACAGCTTGAGGCTCTGTCTCAAAAAAAAAAAAAAAAATTCATTTAGGGCAGTGCCTATGGCTCAGTGAGTAGGGCACCAGCCCCATATACCAAGGGTGGCGGGTTCAAACCCGGCCCCGGCTGAACTGCAACAACAAAAAAAAATAGCCGGGCTTTGTGGCGGGCGCCTGTAGTCCCAGCCTCCCAGCCTCTCAGGAGGCTGAGGCAAGAGAATCATCTAAGACCAGGAGTTGGAGATTGCTGTGAGCTGTGACTCCACAGCACTCTACCAAGGGCAATAAAGTGAGATTCTGTCTCTACACAAAATAATAATAATAATTCATTTAGGTTCAGTCCAGTTAGTCACACCTATAATCCTAGGTTATACTAGGATTGCACTCTGGGAGGCCAAGGTGAGAGGACTTCTTGAGGTCAAGAGTTTAAGACCAGCCTGAGCAAGAGCAAGACTCTATCTCTGATAAAAAATAGAAAAATTAGGGCGGTGCCTGTGGCTCAAGGAGTATGGCACCCGTCCCATATGCCAAAGGTGGCGGGTTCAAACCTAGCCCCGGCCAAAATAAAAAAGAAAATAGAAAAATTAGCTGATGTCATTGCACTCCTGTAGACTGAGCTACTCATGAGGCTGAGGCAGGAAGATCACTTGAGCCCAGGACTTTGATGTTGCAGTGAGTCACGACGACAGTGGTGCCACTGTACTCTAGCCAGGGCAACACAGTGAGACTCTGTCTCAAAAACAAAAAATCATTTAGATATAATTTGTATGAGAGAATATAATTAGTAAATTATATGTCATTTAACTTCATAATAGAAGGAGTATACATACAAGCAAAATAATTTGGCATCATATTTGAAAAGTACATATTTGTTGAATGAAGAAACTAAAAATGTTTAACCCTTGACCTAATATTTTCATACCTGGGAATTTAATCAAAGGAAGAGAAAAGGCCTTTTTAACAAGATAATCATTAGAAGGTGTTTCTTTTTTTTTTTTTTTTTTTTTGCAGTTTTTGGCCAGGGCCTGGGTTTGAACCCACCACCTCTGGCATATGGGGCCGGCGCCCTACTCCTTGAGCTACAGGTGCCGCCCCTAGAAGGTGTTTCTTTTCTTTTCTTTTTTTTTTTTTTTGATATGTCACCCTCAGTAGAGTGCCATGGTGTCACAGTTCACAGCAGCCTCAGACGCTTGGGCTTAAGTGATTCTCTTGCCTCAGCCTCTCAAGCTGAGACTGTAGGCACCTCGCCACAATGCCTGGCTAGTTTTTCATTGCAGTTGTTGTTTTTTTTTTTTTTTTTTTTGTAGAGACAGAGTCTCACTTTATGGCCCTGGGTAGAGTGCCGTGGCCTCACACAGCTCACAGCAACCTCCAACTCCTGGGCTTAAGCGATTCTCTTGCCTCAGCCTCCCGAGTAGCTGGGACTACAGGCGCCCACCACAACGCCCAGCTATTTTTTGGTTGCATTTCAGCCAGGGCCGGGTATGAACCGGCCACCCTCGGTATATGGGGCCGGCGCCTTACCGACTGAGCCACAGGCGCCGCCCGCAGTTGTTGTTTAATAGGCCCAGCTCAAGTTTGAACCCACCAGCCCAAGTATATGTGGCTGGTGCCCTACCCACTGAACTACAGGCACCGAGCTTAGAAGCTGTTTTGTATCTAAATTTTCTTTTTTCCTCGAGATAGAGTCTCACTCTGGTTAGAATGCCATGGTATCATCATAGCTCATAGTAACCTCAAACTCCTGTGTTTAAGCAGTCCTCCTGCTTTAGCCTCCCTGGTACTTGGAACTATAGGTGTTTGCTGCAATGCCCGGCTAGTTTTTCTATTTTAATTTAATTTTTTTTTTTTAGAGAGTTTCAGTTTGTCGCCCTCGGTAGAGTGCCATGGCGTCACAGCTCACAGCAACCTCCAGCTCTTGGGCTTACGTGATTCTCTTGCCTCAACCTCTCAAGTAGCTGGGACTACAGGCACCTGCCACAACACCCGGCTATTTTTAGAGACAGCATCTCGCTCTTGCTCAGGCTGGTCTCAAACCTGTGAGCTCAAGGGGTACACCAGCCTTGGCCTCCCAGAGTGCTAGGATTACAGGCGTGAGCTACTGCACCTGGCCTAATTTCTACTTTTCTATGTTTTATACATTTCCTAGATTATTTTATTTTAAAGAATCATGTGTTGGCGGCACCTGTAGCTCAGTTGGCAGGGCACCGGCCACATACACCAAGGGTGGCGGGTTCGAACCCAACCTGAGCCTGCTAAACAACCACAACTGCAACCAAAAAAAAGAAAAAATAGCTGGGTGTTGTAGCAGGCGCCTGTAGTGGCTGAGGCAAGAGGATTCCTTAAGCCCAAGAGTTTGAGGTTGCTGTGAGCTATGACACCACGGCACTCTACCCAGGGCAACGGCTTGAGACTCTGTCTCAAAAAAAAAGGATCACATGGGCTTGCCTTTAGTAAACTTGTAATAGACCCTTACTTTAGGCCTTTTGGGTGTGACAACTGTTCTAGCTCCTGAACAGTCTAAAATATTTGTAACTAGAGTCTTGATTGCTTAGGCAACTTATTGAGCTCAGCATACCCTGCACAGCAGGATGCAGAGGGCCTGGCAGCTAGCCTTTAGAGATGGGCTAAACAGATTCTCATGGCCATTGTTGGAGTCCCAAATGAGTGTAGCTCCTTACTACATCAGGGCCTCTGGTCATTTTATTTTCTTTTCTTAATTTTGTTTTTTGAAATTAAGCAAGACAGAAAAAAATTTTATTACAGAAAAAATTAACATGCCTGGAATTTTGGTTTTTAAAGCTTATTATTCATCGTCTGACACAGTAATACATGCCTACTCAAGAAGCTGAGGTGGAAGAATTGCTTGAGCATAGAAGTTTGAGGCCAGCCTAGGCAACATAGTAAAACTCTGTTTCTTAAAAAAAAAAAAAAAAAAAAAAAAAAGATATATCCTTGTAACACCATCCTATGAACAGCTTTTCATGTTAGTAAATATCTTCCTACTCCATCATTTTAAAAAGCTGTAGATACTCTTTGTGGACTATACCCAGTCCTCTGTGATATTTCCCTAGTTATTATTTTCTCAGCTTAAATTCCTAAAATTGGAGTTGTAAGCTATACTTTTTTTTTTTTTTTGGCCAGGGCTGGGTTTGAACCCGCCACCTCCGGCATATGGGACCAGTGCCCTACTCCTTGAGCCACAGGCGCCGCCAAGCTATACATATTTTTAATTTTTGACTGACCGACCATTACTGTCTGACCATTTTCTGTTGTGTTTCTTCGGCTTGGGTCTCCCCTTTGCTTCTCCCCACTTTCTCAGATAGGGCATGGATTCCTCTGCTTTGATTTCACTTATCTTTCCTTTCCCCAACTTTCAACAGACTTGGGCTATCTACATTGTTTTTCCTGACTTACTGCCGTATACTTTATCAGGAAGTCTATGTGACCTACATGGATTTGCTTTCCTTTCTCCATTGTACTCCAGTCTAAAGTACCATCAAGGTTTAAAAACTTTGTGGGGCTCCCTCCTTTTTTAAAAAGCCACCTTGATCTCTGTATATACTCATTTACATGTGTCTATATATACATACATATGTGTGTGTCTTACATCTTCCTGATCAACAGCATTTGCTTGCTTTTTTTCCTTCTGTCCTAGACTGTAAGCTGCAGGGAGCCCAAGTCTCAAGTTCACCTTGTCATGCTGCTAGTTTCTGGTAGGGATCCCAGTAGGTTAATGTGGAGGAAGCCCTGTTCTGGGAAATTGTTAATAGGAGCTGTGTAGAGCCTTGACCCCTTATCAGAGAGCTTGGGAAAAGATTCCATGGCAGTTCATCCACATCCCTATCACTCCCCCTGAAGAAGCAAGAAGGCTCTCTTTCATGTTGTACTTTCCCATTCTTCTACAAGGATGAGGTGAGGTTAGGGGGTAAACTCTGTTACTGAGCCCCTATAGACCCAACTGTTCCGTTTTTCTTTTTCCCTTGTATCAAATGTTTTTCATTCTTTTTTTTTTTTAGACAGAGTCTTTTTTTTTTGTAGAGACAGAGTCTCACTTTACTGCCTTCGGTAGAGTGCCGTGGCGTCACACGGCTCACAGCAACCTCCAGCTCTTGGGCTTACATGATTCTCTTGCCTCAGCCTCCCGAGCAGCTGGGACTACAGGCGCCCGCCACAACGCCCGGCTATTTTTTGGTTGCAGTTTGGCCGGGGCTGGGTTTGAACCCACCACCCTCGGTATATGGGGCCGGCGCCCTACTCACTGAGCCACAGGTGCCGCCCTAGACAGAATCTTACTGTGTCACTCTCAGTAGAGTGTTGAGGCATCACAGCTCACAGCAACCTCAAACTCTTGGGCTTAAGCGATTCTCTTGCCTCAGCCTCCCGAGTAGCTGGCACTACAGGTGCCCACCACAACGCCCACCTATTTTTTGGTTCTAATTGTCATTGTTGTTTGGCAGGCCAGGGGTGGATTCAAACCCGCCAGCTCCTGTGTATTTGGCTGGTACCCTAGCCGCTGAGCTACAGGCGCTGAGCCAAATTATTTCTTGAAAGACCTATTCCAAGGTGGCGCCTGTGGCTCAGTGGGTAGGGTGCCGGCCCCATATATGAGGGTGGTGGGTTCAAACCCTGCCCCGGCCAAACTGCAACAAAAAAATAGCCAGGTTTTATGGTGGCACTTGTCTCAGCTACTCAGGAGGCTGAGGCAAGGGAATCGCCTAAACCCAAGAGTTGGAGGTTGCTGTGAGCTTTGTGACTCCGCGGCGCTCTACCAAGAACAATAAAGTGAGTCTCTGTCTCCACAAAAAAAAAAAAAGAACTATTTTATGCACTACTGATGAGAATGCAAACTAATACAACCTTTTTGGAAGGAAAAATGGAGAATCCTCAAAGTAGACCTCCCATTTGATCCTCCAATCCCATTACTGAGCATCTACCCAGAAGAAAAAAAAAATCATTTTATCATGAGGACATTTGCACTAGACTATTTATTGCAGCTTAATTTATAGTTGCCAAATTGTGAAGACAACCTAAATGCCCACCAATCCAGGAATGGTTTAAAAAGCTGTGGAATATATATACCATGGGATACTATTTAGCCACTAGAAAAGATGGTGACTTTACATCTTTTATATTAACTTGGATGGAGTTGAAACATTTTTCTTTTTTGAAACAGAGCTTCGAGCTGACAACTGGAGGTTGCTGTTAGTGATGCCATGGCACTCTACCAAAGGCAACAAAGTTAGACTCTATCTCTAAAATAAAAAAGCAACAAGTTTCAGAAAGGTTAAATGACTCGCTAAAGCTCACAGCTAATAGGTAACCAGTCTGGAATTCAAGCCTAGATCTTTCCCAATTGCAAAACTAGAGTGGTCCAACTTAGGACTTTCTTGGACATGAATAGATGAAACTTTTTCTCCTCGCCTATTGTGGATGGCAGAAATGGATCCCAGTCTTAAAATAAAGGAATGGGGCTTGGTGCCCATGGCAGTGTGGTTATGGCGCCAGCCACATACACCAAGGATGGTGGGTTCGAACCTGGCCAAAGCCAGCTAAACAACAGTGACAACTGCAACAAAAAATAGCTGGGCATTGTGGCAGGTGCCTGTAGTCCCAGCTATTTGGGAGGTTGAGGCAAGAGAATTGATTAAGCACAAGAGTTTGAGGTTGCTGTGAGTTGTTATGCCACAGCACTCTACCGAAGGCGACATAATAAGACTGTCTCAAACAAAAAGACAAAGGAATAGACTAAAATAATACTGTTTTTTTTTTTTTTTTGAGACAGGCTTTCACTTTATCACCCTTGTTAGAGTGCCTTGGCATCATAGCTCACAGCAACTGCACACTCTTGGACTCAAATGATCCCCTTGCCGGAGCTTATTGAGTAGCTGGGACTATAGAATCCTACTATAAAATCTGGCTAATTTTTCTATTTTTAGTAGAGGTCGGGTCTCAATCTTGCTCAGGCTGGTCTGGACCTCCTGACCTTAAGCTGTCTACCTGCCTCGGCCTCCCAGAGTGGTAAAATTATGGGCATGAACCACTGCACCCAGCCTCTCTGGCTGGTCTTGAACTCCAAGCCTAAAAAATCCTCCTACATTAGCCTCCCAGAGGGCTAGGATTACAGTTTTGTGAGCCGCCATGCTTGGTTTTAATTTGGTATTTAATTGACATAATAGTTACGTTTATTTGTGGGGTAATATGATGTTTTAGTACACACAGTAGTAGAGCCTCTGTAAGTTGACAACCCAAGCCATTGTAGCAAACTTGTTAACATATAAAGGTGGTCAACATAGGGAAATAGGCTTACTGTACTGATAAGAACATGTGGTTCATATCTGGTTTATAAGAATTAGGTCAGGGCGGTGTCTGTGGCTCAACGAGTAGGGTGCCAGTCCCATATGCCAGAGGTGGCAGGTTCAAACCCAGCCCCGGCCAAAAAACCACAAAAAAAAAAAAAAAAGAATTAGGTCAAGCTGGGCGTTGTGGCGGGTGCCTGTAGTCCCAGCTACTCGGGAGGCTGAGGCAAGAGAATCGCTTAAGCCCAGGAGTTAGAGGTTGCTGTGAGCTGTGTGATGCCATGGTACTCTACCCAGGGTCATAAGGTGAGACTCTGTCTCTACAAAAAAAAAAAAGAATTAGGTCAACTGGGTGGCACCTGTGGCTCAAACGAGTAGGGTGCTGGCCCCATATGCCAGAGGTGGTGGGTTCAAACCCAGCCCCGGCCAAAAACTGCAAAAAAATAAATAAATAAATAAATGAATAAATAAAAATAATAATTAAAAAAAAAAGAATTCGGTCAACTTAAGGAGGTGGTCAACTATGGAGGTTCGTATATGCTGTGTAATGATCAAATTAGGTAATTAGCATGTCGACTGTTACTTCCTTGTGGCGAGAACATAGAAAACCCTTTCTTCTACCTATTTTAAAGTAAATAATACTTTATTGTTGACTATACTGTGCCATAGAATATCAAAATTTACTACTCCTATCTAACTGTAACTTTGTACCCCTTGACCAACCTTTCCCCACTCTGGCTTCTATTAACTACTATTGTACTCTGCTTCTATGAGATCAACTTTTTTAGATTCCATGTATGAGTAAAATAGTGTGATATTTGTCCTTTTTTTTTTTTTTAGAAACAGAGTCTCAGTTTGTCGCCCTCGGTAGAGTACCATGGCATCACAGCTCACAACAACCTCCAGCTCTTGGGCTTAAGTGTTTCTCTGACCTTATCCTCCCAATATTTGTTCTTCTGTACTTAGCTTATATCATTTAAACTTAATGACCTCATGGCCGAGCAAGGTGACTCATGCCTGTAATTTCAACACTCTAGGAGGTCGAGGCAGGTAGAATGCCTGAGCTCAGGAGTTTGAGACCAACGTGAGCAACAGCAAGACCCCCGTCTCTAAAAATAGCCAGCTGTTGTGATGGATGCCTGTAGTCCCAGCTATTTGGGAGGCTCACTTGAGCCCAAGAGTTGGAGGTTGCTATGAGCGATGATGCTAGGGCATTCTATCCAGAGTGACAAAGTGAGACTCTGTTTCAAAAAAATAAATATATATTTTTATATGAAATAAAATATATATTTTTATATGAAATAATATATATATATTTTATATGAAATAATATATATATATTTTTTCGAAACAGAGTCTCACTTTGTTGCCCTTGGTAGAGTGCTATGGCGTCACAGCTCACAGCTACCTCCAACTCTTGGGCTTAAGCGATTCTCTTGCTTCAGCCTCCCGAGTAGCTGGGACTACAGGTGCCCACCACAATGCCCGGATTTTTTTTTTTTTGTAGAGACAGAGTCTCACTGTACCACCCTCGGTAGAGTGCCGTGGCGTCACACGGCTCACAGCAACCTCTAACTCTTGGGCTTACGCGATTCTCTTGCCTCAGCTTCCCGAGCAGCTGGGACTACAGGCGCCCGCCACAACGCCCGGCTATTTTTTGTTGCAGTTTTGGCCGGGGCTGGGTTTGAACCCACCACCCTCGGCATATGGGGCCGGCGCCCTACTCACTGAGCCACAGGCACCGCCCAATGCCCGGATTTTTTTTGTTGCAGTTGTCATTGCTCTTTTAGCTGGCCAGAGCTAGGTTCAAACCCACCACCGTTGGTATATAGGGCTGGTGCCCTACTCACTGAGCCACAGGTGCTACCCATAAAAAAATAAATTTAATGACCTCTAGGTTCATGCATTTTGTACTATGACAAGATTTCATTCTTCTTTGTGGCTGAATAGTATTCCATTCTGTATCTATGTATTTTGCTTATCTATTCATCCATTGATGAACACTTAGGTTGATTCCATATCTTGGCTATTGTGAATAGTGCTGTAATGAATGTGTAAACTCAGAAATTTCTTTTTCTTTCTTTACTTTTTTTTTTTTTTTTTTAGAGACAGTCTCACTTTGTCACCCTCAGTAGAGTGCTGTAATGTCACAGCTCACAGCAACCTCCAGCTCTTGGGTTTAGGTGATTCTCTTGCCTCAGCCTCCTGAGTAGCTGGGACTACAGGCGCCTGCCATAACACCCAGCTATTTTTTCGTTGCAGTTTGGCCAGGGCTGGGTTCAAACCTGCTACCCTCGGTATGTGAGGCCAGCGCCCTACTCACTGAGCCACAGGAGCTTCCCAACTCAGAAATTTCTGTTTTTTTGAGACAGAGCCTTAAGCTGTCACCCTGGGTAGAGTACAGTGGCATCACAGCTCATAGCAACCTCCAACTCCTGGGCTCAAGTGATTCTCCTGCCTCTGTCTCCCAAGTAGCTGGGACTACAGGTGCCCAACCACAATGTCCGGCTATTTTTTGGTTGCAGCTGTCATTGTTGTTTGGTGGGCTGGGGCTGGATTCGAACCTGACAGCTCAGGCGTATGTGGCTGGCGCCTTAACTGCTTGAGCCACGGGCGCCGAGCCTCAACTCAGAATTGCTTTTTTTTTTTTTGGCCAGTGCTGGGTTTGAACCCGCCACCTTCGTTAGATGAGGCCAGCACCCTACTCCTTTGAGCCACAGGCACTGCCCAACTCAGAAATTTGTAATGGAGGAATTCCTGGGGAAGGCCTGGAAATTTTATTTGTTTGTTTATTTTTTGAGACAGTCTCACAGTTGCCCTGGGTAGAGTGCTGTGGAGTCATAGCTCATAGCAACCTCTTAATTTTTGGGCTGAAGAAATTCTCTTGCCTCAGCCTCTCACCCACCACAACACCCAGTTACTTTTCCTTTTTTTTTTTTTTTTGTAGAGACAGAGTCTCACTTCATGGCCCTCGGTAGAGTGCCGTGGCCTCACACAGCTCACAGCAACCTCCAACTCTTGGGCTTAAGCGATTCTCTTGCCTCAGCCTCCCGAGTAGCTGGGACTACAGGCGCCCGCCACAATGCCTGGCTATTTTTGGTTGCAGTTTGGCCGGGGCCGGCGCCTTACCGACTGAACCACAGGGGCCTTACAGACTGAACCACAGGCGCCGCCCTACTTTTTCTATTTTTAGTAGAGACAGGGTCTTGAACTCCTGGGCTCAGGCAATCTATCCCCATTGGCCTCCCAGAGTGCTAGGATTATAGGTGTGAGCCACTGCTCCTAGCCTGTAGGGATTTTTTTTTTTTTTTTAAGAGACAAAGTCTCACTTTGTCACCCTTGTCAGAGTGCTGTGGCATCACAGCAACCTCTAGCTCTTGGTCTTAGGTGATTCTCTTGCCTCAGCCTTCCGCGTAGGTTGACTCCAGATGCCCACCACAATACCCAGCTATTTTTTGTTGCAGTTTGGCTGGGGTTGGGTTTGAACCTGCCACCCTCAGTATATAGGGCCAGTACCCTACTCACTGAGCCACAGGCACCTCCCAAGATTTTTTTTTTTTTTTTGTAGAGACAGAGTCTCACTGTACTGCCCTCGGGTAGAGTGCCATGGCGTAACATAGTGAGACTCTGTCTCAAAAAAAAAAAAAAAAAGGTATGTTACAGATACCTTTCTCTAGAAAATTACACAAAAATGCTCAATTTCAGGGGAGGTCCACAGGCCTCCTTAAGGCTCTCCATAGACCCCCTAAGGACTATAATCTCTTTATTATTAAGAAGGACTAGTCTACAAAAATGAATGCTTCGAAAGAGTCATTTTCTTTTCTTTTTTTTTTTGGTAGAGACAGAGTCTCACTGTACCGCCCTCAGGTAGAGTGCCATGGCGTCACATGGCTCACAGCAACCTCTAACTCTTGGGCTTACGTGATTCTCTTGCCTCAGCCTCCCGAGCAGCTGGGACTACAGGTGCCCGCCACAACGCCCGGCTATTTTTTTGTTGCAGTTTGGCCGGGGCTGGGTTTGAACCCACCACCCTCAGTATATGGGGCTGGCACCCTACTCACGGAGCCACAGGTGCCGCCCTCTAAGATTTTTTTTTTTTTTTTTTGTAGAGACAGAGTTTCACTTTATTGCCCTCGGTAGAGTGCCGTGGCATCAAACAGCTCACAGCAACCTCCAACTCCTAGGCTGAGGCGATTCTCTTGCCTCAGCCTCCCGAGTAGCTGGGACTACAGGCGCCCACCACAACGCCCGGCTATTTTTTTTTTGTTGCAGTTTGGCCGGGGCTGCAGCATATGGGGCCGGCGCCCTGCTCACTGAGCCACAGGCGCCGCCCTAAGATTTTTTTTTAAAGATAATTTTTCTGATTATTTTGATAATCAGTTTGGGAGTCAATCGTCTATAAGCTAAGATTTTAAAGATGCATTGTCCTGCACAACACAAAACATAAACAAGCGGTTAATTTTGTTTCAGTAAATGTTTTGAGGGCAATCTGGTTAAGGATCTTTTTTTTTTTTTTTTGCAGTTTTTGGCTGGGCCTGGGTATGAACCTGCCACCTCTGGTATATGGGGCTGGCCCCCTACTCCTTTGAGCCATTAGTGCCACCCAAAGATCATTTTTTTAAAGGGTAATATACTTAAATTTATCGGAAGGACTAGTTCACAAATCCAAAGAGCAGGAGATATTCCTTGATTTCAGAAGGAAACAGAACCAAGAATTGGAAAGCTGCTAGGAACCAAGAATGTCCATGCTTCCTCTCTTATGTTTTCTCTGGATTTGGTAGAAAAGAATGGCTTTGGTAGAAAATGCCACCCAGGCGTTTGATGTAGTACCACCTGCCAGTTCCACATTCTTAAGCGAATTGGAACAGCTTTGTCAGTGGTTCTCAACTTTCCTAATGCCATGATTTATTTTCATTGTTACAAAGGGGTCGCGACCCACAGGTTGAGAACCGCTGGCTTAGTCTAATCTAGCATTTGGACAAATTCTCCCTGAGCCAGGAACTCCCCATAGACTGTGTGTGATTTGGGGGTGTGGATTTATATCAAATAAACAGCTACAGGTCCTCATCCTCACAGGAGCACGGACACATCCTAAAGTAGTTTGGTAGGCCTTCCTTGAAAAACAGCTATTATTGGGTGGCACCTGTGGCTCAAGGAGTGGGGTGCCGGCCCCATATACCAGAGGTGGTGGGTTCAAACCCAGCCCCAGCCAAAAACTGCAAAAAAAAAAAAAAAAAAGAAAAACAGCTATTACAAGTACTAACTAGGTTGGCTTTTCTGGAGCAAGATGATAAAAACTAATTAAAATACATTCATTGTGGCTCAAGCGGCGGCTAAGGCACCAGCCATATACACCTGAGCTGGTGGGTTCAAATCCAGCCCAGGCCCACCAAACAACAATGATGGCTACAACCAAAAAATAGCCTGGCATTTTGGCAGGCGCCTGTGGTCCCAGCTACTTGGGAGGCAGAGGCAGGAGACTCACTTGAGCCCAGGAGTTGGAGGTTGCTGTGACCTGTGATGCATGATGCCACGGCACTCTACCTAGGGTGACAGCTTGAGGCTCCGTCTTAAAAAAAAAAAAAAAAGATACATGCATTGTGGTCAAAGGAGTAGGGCACCAGCCCCATATACCAGAGATGATGGGATCAAACCCGGCCCGGGCCAAAAAAAAAATACATGCATTGCTCTTGGAATTGGGAAGGAATTCTTAGCTTAATGGAAAAGTCAGAAAAGTAAATATTGTAAATCAGTGTGATATAGTGTTGTGGGTAGAGGGGTATCTTGGGAACCTATAAGAGGAGTAATTAATCAGCCTGCTATTTAGAGAATATTCCAGAAGAATCATGTCTGACCTGAATCATAAGACATAAACTCAGGTTGACCACATAAAGGAAAGAATAGGTGAAAGCATTTCTGGCATTGTGAACAGCACAAACATGAAACAAAATAATTATATTTCATTGAAGAATCTTGCATAAGTATAATAATTAAAGCAGTTATGTTTGTAGTTTTGTGTCCCTGGCAGGATACGATGATAGGCCGGGGCTGGATTGAGGTTGGATTGAAGAGAGTCTTTTTTTTTTTTTCCCAAGTGAGACTAGGTCTTTAACTTTGTTGCCCAGACTGCAGTGCAGTGGCATAATCACAGCTCATTGCAGTCTCAGACTCTCGGGCTCAACTTGATCCTCCTGCTTCAGCCTCCCAAGGAGCTAAGACTACAATGTGATCCACCCGCCTCAGCCTCCCAAGGAGCTAGGACTACAAGTACTAGTAGCTAGGACTACTACTAGTATTTAAAAATCTTATGTCGTAGGTGGTGCCCATAGCTCAGTGTGTAGGGCATCAGCCACATACACTGAGGCTGGCGGGTTCGAACCCAGGCTGGGCAAGCTGAAACAAGGACAACTGCAACCAAAAAAATAGCCAAGCGTTGTGGTGGACACCTGTAGTCCCAGCTACTTGGGAGGTGGAGGCAAGAGAATTGCTTAAGCCCGGCTCAGCGCCTGTTGCACAGTGGTTATGGCGCCAGCCACATGCACCAAGGCTGGCGGGTTCAAGCCTAGCCTGGGCCAACTAAACAATGATGACATCTGCAACAAGAAAATAGCTGGGCATTGTGGCGGTTGCCTATAGTCCCACCTGCTTGGGAGGCTGAGGCAAGAGAATCACTTAAGCCCAACAGTTGGAGGTTGCTGTGAGCTGTGATGCCACAACACTCTGCCCAGGGCAACAGCTTGAGACTTTGTCTCAAAAAAAAAAAAATCTTATATTGTAGAAACAGGGGTCTTACTGTGTTGCCAGTTTGATCCCAAACTCCTGTGCTCAACCAGTCCTCTCACCTTAGTCTTCTAAAGTACTAGAATTACAGGAATGAGTCACTGCCTACCCCTGAGCAGAATTTTTTTTCTTTTTTTTTTGTAGAGACAGTCTCACTTTATCACCCTCGGTAGAGGGCTGTGGCATCACACAGCTCACAGCAACCTCCAAAACCTGAGCTTAGGTGATTCTCTTGCCTCAGCCTCCCGAGTACCTGGGACTACAGGTGCCCACCACAAGACCTGGCTATTTTTTTTGTTGCAGTTTGGCCGGGGCTGGGTTTGAACCCGCCACCCTCGGTATATGGGGCCGACGCCCTACCCACTGAGCCATAGGTGCTGCCCGCCATTGGATATTTTTAAATTAGAAACTGGAATGGGAGAATTTTCATTTCCATTTTTATATTTTTTATTTTTTTTGAGGAAGAGTCTCACTATGTCACCCTCAGTAGAGTGCTATGGCGTCCTAGCTCACAACAACCTCCAACTCTTGGGCTTAAGTGATTCTCTTGCCTCAGCCTCCCAAGTAGCTGGGACTACAAGCACCTGCCACAAAGTTTGGCTATTTTTTGGTTGTAGTTGCCATTGTCGTTTGGCAGGCCCGGGCTGAATTTGAACCCGCCAGCTTCAGTGTCTGTGGCTGGTGCCCTAGCCGCTGAGCTACAGGTGCTGAGCCATTTATTTATTTTGAGACAGAGTCTCACTTGGTCACCCTTGGTAGAGTGCCGTGTCGTCTTAGCTCACAGCAGCCTGAAAGTGTTGGGTTCAAATGATCCTCTTCCTTCAGCCTCCTAAGTAGTGGGGATTACAGGCACCTACCACGGCGCTCAGCTATTTTTTAGAGACAGTTCTCACTCTGGCTCAGGCTAGTCTTGAACCTGTGAGCTCAGGCGATCCACTTGCCTCTGCCTCCCAAGAGCTGGGATTACAGGTGTGAGCCACCATGCCTGGCCAGGATTTCCATTTTTAGACCCTGCTAATTATAAAGAATAATTTGGGGGGCGGCGCCTATGGCTCAGTAAGTAGGGCACCAGCCCCATATACCTAGTGTGGCGAGTTCATACCCCGCTCCTGCCGAACTGCAACAAAAAAATAGCCGGGCATTGTGGCAGGCGCCTGTAGTCCCAGCTACTCGGGAGGCTGAGACAAGAATCACCTAAGCCCAGGAGTTGGAGGTTGCTGTGAGCTGTGTGACACCACAGCACTCTACCGAGGGTGATAAACTAAAACTCTGTCTCTATAAAAAATAAATAAAAAGATTGCGAGATAGTCCCTTTCCACCATGTCTGGCACTTTATTCCAGCTACTCCTTTTTATATTTTAAACTTAAGACCCATCTAGTTTCTCCTTTCATAAATCTCCTATGCAAACAGTAGGTTTATTTATATAAAAGTTTACCATGATTTGCCTTTACCATGAGAATTGCTGATAGGATTTTAATTCAGTTTCCTAGGCTACAAGGTTTATGAAGACAGAGATTATTTTTCTCTTGTTCATAATTGTGTTCCTAGCACTTAGTACTGGCAAATGAATAAGTGAATGAAAGGATGAATTATTGAATCACATGAAGAGTTTAATAACAGACTCTATTGAGAATGCTCAGAGAATCTGAGACTGAGTCTTTCCATGGAGCATTTCTGAGTTGAATTTCAAGGATAAAGAGGTAGAGGAGAGCACTTCAGCCAGAGGAAGCAGTAAGAGCAGAGGCAGGGAGGTGTAAGACAGAATGAGGGGATTAGTAACAGTGGCAGTGAGACACAACATTTAATACTGTTGTATATCTTCAGTCATTCAAGAAACTTAATAACATTAATAGGTCTGTGATTTGTTCTGGGAATTGGGTTTTATTTATAAGTTTCTGTGCATGGGTAGGTGAGGATTAGATCTATAAAATATGTCCAATCTGAGAAAAAATTGTTTTAATCTGGCTTTTTGTGTCCATTGTCTAATACAGGCCTCTTTGAAGCCTTTTGTGAATCCCAGGAAAATTTACTTCCTAATCTATGTTCATGTGGCGTATCATACCTATCTAAACATGTATTTGTTTATTTTTATGTTTTATTTGTCTAATAACCCTAGCCATATCTTTAATAATTCCCAGGGTCAAGCATGTAGTAGACATTAAATGTTTGGTACATAATTGAGCAAACAGACATTTCTACCCATTGTCACTCACATTAAATAGGAGCTATGTTCTACTTCTGTATCCTTGTTCTCTTGTAGCTGTTTGTAGTGGATGTCCAGACAAGCCAGATCACCAAGATCCCCATTCTGAAAGACCGGGAGCCTGGAGGTGTGACCCAGCAGGGCTGTGGTATCCATGCCATTGAGCTGAATCCTTCTAGGACACTGTTAGCCACTGGAGGAGACAACCCCAACAGCCTTGCCATCTACCGGCTGCCTACACTAGATCCTGTGTGTGTGGGAGATGTAAGTTTTCCCAGTAGTTTGTAGTTAGAGATAGCTTTGTTGTTTAATAGGGCCTGACTCCTACCAGCTCACCAGGGAAGGGGTAGTTTTCTTCTAAATTTCTGTTGACTACAGAGACATGGGGGTGAAGTTTGAAGTGGAGCCCTCAGAGTGGGGGCTGGACTCCTCATAAGGTCTAGTGTATGTTTTTTAAAGGGGCAGGCAGTACACTTTAGGGGTCAACAGTAGTGGGTTTCTATGCAAATCCACAGTGTTCACATATCTCCCACGATCAGGAGTCAGGGAGCAAAATGTACTAAATCATTCAGCAATCATTTATTAAATCTTCTATAGCTAAGCATTGTATCAGACACTGAGCACTCAGCAGTGAATAAAACAGATAAAGCTCCTGTTCAATTGAAGACTGCATTCTAATGAAAGGTGACGTATAAACCAATAAATATTTACCAGTAGTATGTCAAAGTTTGATAAGAGTAAAGGAGGGCTGAAGGGATAGCGAGTGAGGCAGAAGATACTATTTCAGAGGCCAGAGAAAGATCAGTGATACGATATTTGAGCAGAGAGACTTTTTTTTAATTATTATTAAATCATAGCTATATACATTAATGCAATCATGAGACACCATACACTGGTTTTATATACCATTTGACATATTTTCATCACACTGGTTAACATAGCCTTCCTGGCATTTTCTTAGTTTTTGTTTTTTTTTTTTTAGGGACCATACTTTCTCTTTATTTATTGGACACTTTGTAGATGCCACGCAGGTCTAAAAGTTACACGTTAATAATTAAATTAAATAATTAATAAAATAAAAATAATTAAAAATTAATTATTAACGTGTAACTTTTACACGTCTGAGGCCCTGGTCCAGAGCTCCAAACCAGAAGCAAAAGGAATAGGGGCAGTAGCCCTCTAACATCACCAAAAGCCAGAAAACGAGGATCCTGAGCTCCTTCAAGGGCCAAATCCAGGGCATGGGTCCTTGGGCTAACCCTTAGGTGCCTCTGGCTGCATCACACTCAGGGTCAGGTAACCAGCAAGGGGCTGGAGGGAACAGCCAGCCGAGTCCAGACACGGACAAATGTAACTGGAAGGAGGATAGGAAACGGACAGGTACTGTCCAGCTGTAGATATGATAACAGAGTGCAGCCAAGGCAGGTTGAGGGGTCGGGGAGAGGCTGGGGGAGTAGTACTGCAGCGGTGCTGGAGTGTAGCCCCAGGGTTCTGTCCTGAGCAGCTGGTCAGGGTGACAGCTGTTCGTCCCAGATGAAGCTCCTGACCTGAGCTGGGGCAGAGGACTCACACATTGTGGGTCCTCTTGGTGAGCTGGGGCTCCTCATCCACCAGCATGGACTTGAGGTGCTCCTTGTAGGCCAGGATGTCTCCAGGCCACTTGGTGATTGTCTGCTTCTCACAGACCCAAATTTCCTGTGCAACCTGCTGAATGAGTCTGAAGTCATGGCTGACCAGCATCATACCACCCTCAAACTCATTGATAGCATCTGCCAGTGCGTCAATGGTCTCAATATCCGGGTGATTGGTCGGCTCATCCAGGAAAAGCCAGATCCTGGTTCTGCCAGACCAGCCAGGCCAGACACACTTGGCACTTCTGCCCATCTGACAGGTTCCGAATTGGGCTCACCTACTGTTTTCCATTGAGACCATATCGTCCAATGATCTTTCTCATTTATTCCTTCTCCTTGATCTCTGGGTAGCACTTCATTATGTACTCCAAAGGGGAGAGGTCTGAGTCCAGCTGCTCTTGTAAATGTTGATGGTAACACCATATTTTGACATGAGAGTGTTTCGGATCATTCCATCTGTGGTTAGTAGCTCTCCAGTTAGCAGCTTCAGAAGAGTTGACTTTCCTGCTCCATTGGGCCCTACCAGAGCCACTCATGTGTCAAGGTCAATACCAAATTCCAGATTATTGTAGATACAAGGCCCATCCTTTGTATACTTGAAAATCACATTTTGCACCCTAATGACAGTGGAGGGATCTTACCACATGGTGGGAAATAAAATGACAGTGTCTTGTCGCTCACGACCCTCTCTGTCAGGCCTGATGCCATCGTTTTCTATAATGTCTTCTTGCTCTGGGCCTGCCGGGCCAGCGTGGCACTGCCATGACCAAACCTAGCAATGTAGTTCTTCATGTGTGCAATCTGATCTTGCTCTCAGTGATTCTCCTCCAGCTCCAGCCGTGTCTTCACATGCTGATCGTAATTACCCATATAATACTTCAGTTTCTTGTTGTGCCTGTGAATGATGTTGGTACAGACACCATTCAGAAAATCCTGGGAATGGGAGACGAGGACCAGGATGCGCTTAAAAGTTTTTAGTTCTTCTTCCAACCACACACAAGCATCTAGGTCCAGGTGATTCGTGGGCTCATCCAGGAGCAGCATGAAGGGCCGAATAAAGAAGGCTCTGGCAAGGGCAACTCTCATCCTCCAGCCCCCACTGAAGTCTTTTAATTTCTTGCGCTGCATGGCAGGTGTGAAACCCAGTCCATATAAGATCCGTGAAGCCCTCATCTCTGCCGTGGCATCCAGTTCCTCCAGGCGCTCATAGAGCTCCATGAGCTTCTCGCACTCAGCATCCTCATGAGCCAGCCACTCAGCCTCCCTCTCCAGCATAGCCTGCTCTGTGTCAACTTCCATCACACACTGCAAGGGAGTCTTGTCACTAGGGGGCATCTCTCGAGTCAGATGGTAGATGTCAATGTGCTCAGGGGTGGGTACTTCACATTTCCCAATAGCAGACAGCAGCATGGACTTGTCAATTCCATTTAAGCCAATGAGGCCTTATGTGTGCAATATAAGGCCTGATATGTGAGGCCTGAGTTTAATTCCAGTTTGGTGTCACTAAGCAGGTCTTGACCATGAAAGGTAAGTGAGAGGTTGATAATGTAGACATCAGTACTGTTGGGGTGAGAGGCAAGGACATCAGTGACAGCTCGAGCAGCAGCTTTCTTCATCTCAAAGTCCTCTAGCTCCTTGGTCAGCAGATCCACTTCTGTGGTCTCTCTGCCATTGGCCTCATTTTTCTCCTCTGCCACCTGTGGTTCTGTTACCATATCCCCGTTTTCTTCATGTCCCTTTCTGGGCCGCTGTCGAGCTTTGGCAGCTTCCTTCTTTTTGGTTGCCTTCTTCTTGGTCAGGTCAGAGGGCATGGTGATGAACCACAGGGGTAGGTTACTCTTCTTTCAGGGAGCTGGGCCTCGCCTCATTTTCTTAGTTATTATGTTGAGACATTTACATTCTACATTTAGTAAGTTTCACATGTACCCTTGTAAGATGCACTGTAGGTTTGGTCTCCCACCAATACACCCTCCCTCCACCCATCCTTCCCCCTGAGCAGAGAGACTTAAAGGAAATAAAGGTACAAGCCATGCAGATAACTGGGGGAAGAGAGTTCCAGGCAGAAAATAGGACCAAAGGTAGAAGGCCAGAGCTGTGTTCATTGGACATTTTTTATCACTCATAGTAATGCCAGTTTTACTTTAGCTTTGAGCTCCTCAACATAGAAGTTAAAGGGCGGCGCCTGTGGCTCAGTGAGTAGGGCGCTGGCCCCATATGCCGAGGGTGGTGAGTTCAAACCTAGCCCCGCCCAAACTGGAACAAAAAAATAGCCGGGCGTTGTGGCGGACGCCTGTAGTCCCAGCTGCTTGGAAGGCTGAGGCAAGAGAATCGCATAAGCCCAAGAGTTAGAGGTTGCTGTGAGCCGTGTGACGTCATGGCACTCTACCCGAGGGCGGTACAGTGAGACTCTGTCTCTACAAAAAAAAAAAAAATAGAAGTTAAAGATTGTGGGATCATGCCCTGTGGGTTGAGGTCACCAGAGATCAGAGTTGTTAATTTTTATAATAGTACTTTTAGTCACACCTATATATTTATCAGGGAAGTTCATTACAATCCTTATTTCATTGATTTCTTTTTTGTTTTCTTCCTTATACTTGTTACTGTCTTCTCTCCAAGGATGGACACAAGGACTGGATCTTTTCCATTGCATGGATCAGCGACACTATGGCAGTGTCTGGTAAAGTTGCCCTTTTATAGGGAGCTTTTGGTATGGTGGGGAGGGAGGGCTAAAGGCTGAAAATGAATAGTAATGTATATAGCCCAGTAAACAAAAAGATCATTGGCCAAGGGCCAGGAAATCTTGTTTCCATTAATGGCTTTCTCTGACTTACCATGTGTCTTTGGATAAGCCATTGTCCCTGTAGCTCAAACTCCTGGTATCAAGCAACCCTCCTGCCTCAGCTGCCTAAAATGCTGGGGTTACAGGCGTAGGCCATTGAATCCAGCCAGCCCCTGTATCCCTTTTTTTTTTTTTTTTTTTTTGTAGAGACAGAGTTTCACTTTATCACCCTGGCATCACAAAGGTCACAGCAACCTCCAACTCCTGGGCGTAGGCAATTCTCTTGCCTCAGCCTCCTTGAGTAGCTGGGACTACAGGCGCCCGCTACAACACCCCGCTATTTTTTTGTTGCAGTTTGGCCGGGGCCGAGTTTGAACCCACCACCCCTGGTATATAGGGCCGGTGCCCTACCCATTGAGCCACAGGCGCTGCCCCAGCCCCTGTATCTTTTTTTTTTTTTTTTTTGTAGAGACAGAGTCTCACTTTATGGCCCTCGGTAGAGTGCCCTGGCATCACACAGCTCACTGCAACCTCCAACTCCTGGGCGTAGGCAATTCTCTTGCCTCAGCCTCCCGAGTAGCTGGGACTACAGGCGCCTGCCACAACGCCCGGCTGTTCAGCCCCTGTATCTTAACTTCATGATCTATTAAGTGAAAATACTAGTTTCTTCATCCACTGTTCTACTTTGCCTTACTCCAAAATTATGTGTATTAACTGTAATCTAGGATTTAAAAAAAAAAAAAAAAGCATGTGTGGTAGCGTGTTAGCCATAACAATTTTGTGGGGTTTCATTGGGATAATGGTTGTGAAAGTGTTTGGGAAAAGTTGGTATGCTCTCCAAAGTATCAGAAACTGTTATTAATTATTGTACAACTGTTTGGCATTAAATTCCTTTTTGATAAATGGGAAGATTTCTTTTCCAGCGGTTAAAACAGCCAAAAGAAAAAAATGTGAATATATGAGTATAGAGAAATTAATCTAGTGATATACAAAGGCTTTCTGAGTACCCAGAGCAGCCTAGAAAGTTGGCTCAGAGTGCTAGCCAGCTTTGCTATATTTACCCACAGATAAAAATACAATCTTCCTCCTTCCAGATTGCCAAGATAAATGGTACAATGATCATTAAACTAAGAACTTCACATATATAATCCTCCACACAATATTAGGTTTGCATTATTAGCTTCATTTCACAGATGAGAACATTTAGATTCAAAGAGATTATCATAATTTGCCAGTGGCTATGCAAATAGTGCCAGACGAAGAAGTATCTGATTCCAAGTCTGTCTGATTTCAAAGCCCACCCATTGAACTCTTGCTTACAACACTAAGGAAATGTGAACATTTCTTTTTTTTTTTTTTTTTTTTTTTTTTTGAGAGAAACAGGGTCTCACCACATTGCTCTGATAGATCTTGAACTCTTGGCCTCAAGTGATCCTCCCACCTTAGCCTCCCAAAGTACTGGGATTACAGGTGTGAGCCACCATGCCTGGCCTCTCTTTTGGATTCTTAACAAAGCAATATTCTTCCTGAATTGATTATTAAAAATAGAAAAAATAGGCTGGGCATGGTGTCTCATGCCTATAATCCTAGCACTCTGGGAAGCAGAGGCCAGTGGATTGCTTGAACTCTCGGGTTCGAGACCAGCCTGAGCAAAAGCAAGACCCCATCTCTACTAAAAATAGAAAAACTGAGGCAAGAGGATTGCTTGAGCCCAACAGTTGGAGATTGTTGTAATCTATGATGCCACGGCACTCTATTCAGGGTGACAGCTTGAGACTGTCTCAAAAAAAAAAAAAAAAAAATTTTTTTTTTAATACAAAAATAAAAATCCAATAGAAAGCAGCCATAAGTGAAATCAATGTAATAAAGAAGTATATTAAAAAATCATAATTCAGGCCAGACTCACACCTGTTATCCTAGCACTCTGAGAGGCCGAGGCCAGTGCATTGCCTGTGCTCACAGTTTCGAAACCAGCCTAAGCCAGAGCAAGACCTTGTCTCTAAAAATAGCAGTGCATTGTGGTTGGCACCTATAGTCCCAGCTACCTGGGAGGCTGAGGCAAGAGAATCGCTTGAGCCCAGGAGTTTTGAGGTTGCTGTGAGTTATCACATCATGGCCCTCTACCAAGGGAGACAAAGTGAGACTCTGTCTCAAAAAAAAAAAAAAAAAGTCAAAATTCAGCCATACCTGTAATCACAGTGCTTTGGAAGGCCAAAATGAGAGGATCACTTGAGGCTAGGAATTTAAGACCAACCTGGGCAGCATAGCAAGACCCCATCTCTAAAAATGTATTTTTTTAATTAGCCAAAGGTGGTGGTGTGTACCTATAGTCCCAGATGCTCAGAAGTCTGAGGCAGGAGGATTGCTTGAGCCCAGGAGTTAGAGGCTACAGTGAGCGATGATAGGCCCACTATATTCCAGCCTCAGCAACAGAGCAAAATCTTGTTTCAAAAATAAGGTCAAAATTAGTTGGCATATCTCATGTCTCTATTCTCAGCTACTTAAGAAGCTGAGGCATGAGGATCACTTGAGGCCAGGTTTTCAAGACCAACCTGGGAAATACAGCAAGACTCCATCTCTTAAAAAGTTAAAAAATTGGGTGGTGCCTGTGCCTTAGTGGGTAGGGCGCCAGCCCCATATACTGAGGGTGGCAGGTTCAAGCCCAGCCAAACTGCAACAAAGGGGCATTTTGGTGGGCGCCTATAGTCCTAACTACTTGGGAGGCTGAGGCAAGAGAATCCCCTAAGCCAGGAATTGGAGGTTGCTGTGAGCTGTGTGATGCCTTGGCACTCTACTGAGGGCGATAAAGTGAGACTCTGTCTCTGCAAAAAAAAAAAAAAGTAGGCTTGGCGCCTGTGGCTCAAGCGGCTAAGGTATACCTGAGCTGGCAGGTTCGAATCCAGCGTGGGCCCGCCAAACAACAATGACGGCTGCAACCAAAAAATGGCTGGGCATTGTGGCAGGTGCCTGTAAGAGACAGGAGAATCACTTGAGCCCAGGAGATGGAGGTTGCTGTGAGCTGTGATGCCATGGCACTCTACCCAGGGCAACAGCTTGAGGCTCTGTCTCAAAAAAAAGTAAAAAATTAGGGTGGCGCCTGTGGCTCAGTAAGTAGGGCGCTGGCCCCATATACCAACGGTAGTGGGTTCAAACCCCACCTCGGTCAAACTGCAACCAAAAAATAGCCAGGCATTGTGGCGGGCCCCTGTAGTCCCAGCTGCTCAGGAGGCTGAGACAAGAGAATCGCATAAGCCCAAAAGCTGGAGGTTGCTGTGATCCGTGTGACATCATGGCACTCTACCGAGGGCGGTAAAGTAAGACTCTGTCTCTACCAAAAAAAAAAAAAAAAGTAAAAAATTAGCTGTGTACACCTGTACTCCCAGCTATATGGGAGACTGAGGCAGGTCAGAAGCTTCTGGATTTGCTGTTATTTGGTCTCCTCAAGGGATGAGAGCTCCTTAAGGCAGAGGCTGAGTCATGTCATCTCTATGAGGACTGTCTTGTACCCTGTTTCCCCAAAAATAAGACATCCTCCGAAAATAAGACCTACTTATAGGAAAGATAAGATGTTCCCTGAAAATAAGACCTAGTGCATCTTTGGGAGCACACCTTAAAATAAGACACTGTCTGGGCGGTGCCTGTGGCTCAAGGAGTAGGGCGCCGGTCCCATATGCCGGAGGTGGCGGGTTCAAACCTAGCCCCAGCACAAAAAAAAAAAAAAAAAAATGAATAAGGCACTGTCTTCTTTTCGGGGAAACAGGGTAATAGTAACCTTCACTAAATTTGGTTGTTGGGAGCTAGGACCTGGCATTGTTTTGGGAGCCTCCCTTCTTTTTTCAAATACCCTGCCAGTGTCATGTGTTTTCAGCCTGATAACTCCCAGGTCTGCATTTTGTGTATACAGCAGTATTTTAAACATAGGCTCTGATATTAGAGACCTGAATTTAAATCCTAGCCCTGCTGCTTGTTAACACTATGACCTTGGACAAGTTACTTAAGCTTTTCGACTATTAGCTTTCTCATCTATTTCCCTTCTGATGATAGGGAAATTAGAGTCATTGGGAAGGTAAAATAAGATAGTACATAGTGGCTGCCATCTTGAAAGTGCTCAATAATTATTAACCAGTGTTGATATTCAGACTTGAGATGAGCACCAGTCCCTAAATGTTCCACCTTTGTTTTGTTTTGTTTTTTGGAGACAGTCTCATTTTGTGGCCCTTGGTAGAGTGCCATGGTGTCTTAGCTCACAACAACCTCAAACTGTGGGGCTCAAATGATCCTCTTACATCAGCCTCCAGAGTAGCTGGGACTACAGGCACCCATCACAACACCCAGCTAGTTTTTAGCGACTGGGTCTCATTCTTGCTCAGACTGGTCTTGAACTCCTGAGCTCAGGCAGTCTACCCATTTCGGCCTCCCAGAATGCTGTGATTACAGGTGTGAGCCACCATGCCCAGACCTAAATGTTCCACCTTTAAATCAGAATATTCAGATTCTTCGTCTGCCTTCCGAGGCTTGCTTCCCCTCCTTGCCATTGTCCTATATTGGTAAATGCTTCCATGTTCCAACCAACTGCACAGCCTGTGAACTAAGACTTATTTTAAGCTTCTCAGTTTCCTTAGATTATGAAGCCATGTGGATATTGTTTTTTAGATGAGATCCGGCATGTTCACGGTGTTATGGCTGCAGACTGAATACTATTTTTTTTTTTTTTTTTTCAGTTTTTGGCCAGGGCTGGGTTTGAACCCACACCTCCGGCATATGGGGCTGGCGCCCTACCCCTTTGAACCACAGGCGCCACCCTGAATACTATTTTTTAAATCTCTTGAATCTGTAGATTTCCCTCCTACCTTCTCTTCTAGAATACTCATTATCTATCTCTTAAATTACCCCCAATATTTTCTTGTCTCTGTGTCTACTCTTATCTCCTCTAGTCTAACCTTCATGTTCTTTTTTTTGTTTGTTTGAGACAGAGTGTCTCACTCTGTTTCTCAGGTTACTAGAGTGCCATAGTGTCAGCCTGGCTCACAGCAACCTCAAACTCTTGGGTTCAAGTGATCTCCTGGCCTCAGCCTCTGGAATAGCTGGGACTACAGGAATCTCCCCCAACACCTGGCTATTTTTTTCTATTTTTAGCAGAGACAGATCTCATTCTTGTATAGGTCTGGAACCCCTCTAAGCTTAAGGAATCCACTCTCTTCGGTCTCCTAGAGTGCTAGGATCACAGGTGTGAGCTACTGTGCGTACGTAGCCTTCACGTTCTTTAGTCACATTAGTTCTTTAACTTTTTCTCTAGTGTAAAAGTAATACATATGTATTGTAAGATATTGCTATAATCCTAGCATTCTGGGAAGCCAAGGAGGGTGGATTGCTTGAGATCAGAAATTCGAGATCAGCCTGAGCAAGAGCAAGACCCCATCTCTAAAAAATACTAGCTGGGCGTTGTTGCAGGTGCCTAAAGTCCCAGCAACTGGGGAGGCTGAGGCAAGGGGATTGCCTGAGCCCAGGAGTTCAAGGTTGCTGTGACCTATGATGCCAGGGCACTCTACTGAGGGCGTCAAAGTGAGACTCTGGGGCGGCAATTGTAGCCCAGTGCGTAGGGCACTGGCCACATACATCCAGCACCCTGGGTGGGTTCGAACCTGCCCTGGGCCAGCTAAACAGCAATGACAACTGCAACAAAAAATAGCTGGGCATTGTGGTGGGCACTTGTAGTCCCAGCTACTTGGGAGGCTGAGACAAGAGAATTGCTTAAGCCCAAGAGTTTGAAGTTGCTGTGAGCTGTGACATGACGGCACTCTACCAAAGGTAACATACTGAGACTCTGTCTCAAAAAATATATATAATATTGTTTTTAAATATACATGAACATTGAAGGAAATAAGGATTACCCACAATGTCTCTAACAAGAAATAACTACTATTGACATTTTAAAATATATCCTGTCATTGCACTCTACCCAGGCAACAGTAGGCGTGGTGGTTCAGATTTGGAATGCTAGCACTTTAAAGAGGCCAAGCTGGAAGGATGGCGGGAGGTCAGAAGTTCATATATCCTCACGCCTGTAATCCCAGCACTTGGGAGGCTGAGGTGGGTGGATTGCCTGAGCTCACAGGTTTGAGACCAGCATAAGCCAGAGTCGGACCTCATCTCTAAAAATAGTTGGGCATTGTGGCAGGTGTAGTCCCAGCTACTTGGGAGGCTGAAGCAGGACAATTGCTTAAGCCCAGGAGTTTGAGGTTGCTGTGAGGTATGATATCACAGCACTCTACCAGCGGGGACAAAGTGAGACTATCTTTAAAAAATAAACAAACAAACTGCCTTGGCGCCTGTGGCTCATGTGGCTAAGGTACCAGCCACATATACCTGAGCTGCGGGGGCCCGCCAAACAACAATGATCACTGCAGCCAAGAAAAAAAAAAATAGCTGGGCATTGTGTCAGGCACCTGTAGTCCCAGCTACTTGGGAGGCGGAGGCAGGAGAATCGCTTGAGCCCAGGAATTGGAGGTTGCTGTGAGCTGTGATGCGACAGTACTCTATCCAGGGTGATAGCTTGAGGCTCTGTCTCAAAACAAACAAACAAAAGCATTGCTTGGGGTGGCGCCTGTGGCTCAGTGAGTGGGGCGCCAGCCCCATATACCGAGGGTGGCGGGTTCAGACCCAGCCCCGGCCAAACTGCAACCAAAAATAGCTGGGTGTTGTGGCGGGCGCCTGTAGTCCCAGCTGCTCGGGAGGCTGAGGCAGGAGAATCGCGGAAGCCCAAGAGCTGGAGGTTGCTGTGAGTCCTGTGACATCATGGCACTCTACCGAGGGCAGTAAAGTGAGACTCTGTTCCTACAAAAAAAAAAAAAAATTAAGGGCAGCGCCTGTGGCTCAGTCGGTGGGGTGCCGGCCCCATATACCCAGAGTGGCGGGTTCGGACCCGGCCCCGGCCAAACTGCAACCAAAAAATAGCCAGGCGTTGTGGCGGGCGCCTGTAGTCCCAGCTACTCGAGAGGCTGAGGCAGGAGAATCGCTTGAGCCCAGGAGTTGGAGGTTGCTGTGAGCTGTGTGAGGCCACGGCACTCTACCGAGGGCCATAAAGTGAGACTCTGTCTCTACAAAAAAAAATAAATAAATAAAAGAAAAAGAAAAACAAAAGCATTGCTTGTATCTAGGAGTTTGAGGTTGCAGTGAGCTATGATGATAATACTGCACTCTATCCAGGGTATCAGAGCAAGACTGTCACAAAAGAGAAAAAGAAAAACACAAGTTTTTACTGTGAAGCATTTAGATTTGCGGTGTTTAAGAGGGTACCTACTGGTTCCAAAGGGGAATTGGCAAATACTTTACTGGAAAAGGAATTAAAAATTTTTTTCTTTAGTGGTTCTTTTTTTTGAGACAGAGTCATCTCACCGTGTTGCCCTTGATAGAGTGCTGTAGTGTCACAGCTCACAGCAACCTCTAATTCTTGGGGTTAAGCAATTCTCTTGCCTCAGCCACCCAAGTAGCTGGGACTACAGGCATCCGCCATAATGTCTGGCTATTATTTTTTTCTTTTTTTGTTGCAGTTGTCATTGTTGTTTAGCTGGCCCAGGTCAGGTTCGAACCTGCCACCCTCATATGTAGCTGGTGCCGTTAACCACTGTGCTACAGGCACCAAGCCACTTTAGTGGTTGTTAATATTCTGTCATGTTGAACATAATAGAATCTAAACATCTTTGTATATGGATCTCATGATGGTGGATTATTCTTAGATGGGAATATATAGACTTTCAGAGTTTTGTTAAAGATTTCTCAGTTGTACACCACAAAGACAATCTATTATTAGCTTGCTACCAACAGTGTATTCAGAGCTCAATCCAAAGAAGTGTTCTTTGTTTTTTTAAGTACTTTATTATTGTTTGCTAAAGAAAATGACTCTTTCTGGGCGGCGCCTATGGCTCAGTGAGTAGGGCACCGGCCCCATATGCCGAGTGTGGCGGGTTCAAACCCAGCCCCTGCCAAACTGCAACAAAAAAATGGCCGGGCGTTGTGGCGGGCACCTGTGGTCCCAGCTGCTTGGGAGGCTGAGGCAGGAGAATCGCGTAGGCCCAAGAGTTGGAGGTTGCTGTGAGCCGTGTGACGCCTCGGCACTCTACCAGAGGGCGGTACAGTGAGACTCTGTCTCTACCAAAAAAAAAAAGAAAAGAAAATGACTCTTTCGAAGCATTCATTTTTGTAGACTAGTCCTTCTTAATAATAAAGAGATTATAGTCCTTAGGGGGTCTATGGAGAGCCTTAAGGAGGCCTGTGGACCTCCCCTGAAATTGAGCATTTTTGTGTAATTTTCTAGAGAAAGGTATCTGTAACATACCTTTTTTTTTTTTTTTTTTTTTTTGAGACAGAGTCTCACTATGTTACCCTCAGTAGAGGGCTGTGGTGTCACAGTTCACAGCAACCTCAAACTTGGGCTTAAGCAATTCTCTTGCCTCAGCCTCCCAAGTAGCTAGGATAGCTGGGACTACAGGTGCCCGCCACAACACCTGGATATTTTTTTGTTGCGGTTGTCCTCATGTTTAGCTGGCCCGCACCGGGTTCGAACCCATCACCCTCGGTGCATGTGCCCAGCACCGTAACCATTGTGCTACGGGTGCTGAGCCATCTGTAACATTTCTAAGTCTCTAGAAGGAGTCCAAGGCTTAAAAAAGGTTAAGTACCAGGGCGGCGCCTGTGGCTCAGTCGGTAAGGCGCCGGCCCCATATACCGAGGGTGGCGGGTTCAAACCCGGCCCCGGCTGAACTGCAACCAAAAAAAAAAAAAAAATAGCCGGGCGTTGTGGCGGGCGCCTGTAGTCCCAGCTACTCGGGAGGCTGAGGCAAGAGAATCGCTTAGGCCCAGGAGTTGGAGGTTGCTGTGAGCTGTATGATGCCACGGCACTCTACCCGAGGGCCATAAAGTGAGACTATGTCTCTACAAAAAAAAAAAAAAAAAAAAAAAAAAAAAAAAAAAGGTTAAGTACCACTGGGCTATGCATGGTGGCACACGCCTGTAATCCCAGCATTGGGGAGACTGAGGCAGGTGGATTGCCTGAGCTCACAGGCAAGACCAGCCTGAGCCAGAGTGAGACCTTGTCTCTAAAAATAGGTGGGCGTTGCGACGGGCCTGCAGTCCTAGCTGCTTGGAATGCTAGGGCAAGAGATTCACTTAAGCCCAGGAGTTTGAGGTTGCTGTGAGCTATGATGCCAGGCACTCTACCAAGGGTGACAAAATGAGACTCTGTCCAAAAAAAAAAAGTTAAGCACCACTAATCTAGAGTAGAACTTCCCCAAACACTACTGCCCACTAGAGATCAGCCTTGGATGTATGCAAAGTGATGTAAGCATTTAGCTTGGAAGATCACTGAACTGTATCAAACTGTATAAAGTTCTCTTTTAAAAAATTCTAATGGGCTTGGTGCCTGTGGCTCCAGCCACATACACCTGACCTTGCAGGTTCAAAGCCCGCTCGGGCCCACCAAACAACAATGATGACTGCAACCAAAAAATAGCCAGGCGTTGTGGCGGACGCCTATAGTCCCAGCTACTTGGGAGGCAGAGGCAGGAGAATCCCTTCAACTTAGGAGTTGGAGGTTGCTGTGAGCTGTGTTGCTGTGGCACTCTCCCAGGGCGAGAGCTTGAGGCTCTGTCTTAAAAAATAAAAAAATAGGGCAGTGCCTCTGGCTCAGTGAGTAAGGGTGCTGGCCCCATATACCAAGGGCGCGGGTTCAAACACGGCCCCGGCCAAACTGCAACAAAAAAATGGCCAGGTGTTGTAGTAGGCACCTGTAGTCCCAGCTACTCAGGAGGCTGAGGCAAGAGAATCACCTAAGCGCAAGAGCTGGAGGTTGTTGTGAGCTGTAATGCCACGGCATTCTACTGAGGACGACAAAGTGAGATTCTGTCTCTAAAAAATGGCTCAGTGAGTAGGGTGCCAGCCCCATATGCCGAGGGTGGCGGGTTCAAACCCAGCCCCGGCCAAACTGCAACAACAAAAAAAAAAAAATAGCCGGGCGTTGTGGCGGGCGCCTGTAGTCCCAGCTGCTCTGGAGGCTGAGGCAAGAGAATCGCGTAAGCCCAAGAGTTAGAGGTTGCTGTGAGCCGTGTGACGCCACGGCACTCTACCTGGGGGCGGTACGGTGAGACTCTTGTCTCTACAAAAAAAAAAAAAAAAAAAATTTTTTTTAATTAAAAAAATAAAAACATTTTAATGGCTCACAGCCTGTAGCTCAGCGGCTAGGGTGCCAGTCACATACACTGCAGCTGGCAGGCTTGAACCCAGCCCGGACCTGCCAAACAATAATGATAGTTACAACAAAATAGCCAGGCGTTGTGGCAGGCACTTGTAGTCCCAGCTACTTGGGAGGCTGAGGCAAGAGAATCACTTAAGCATTTGAGGTTGCTGTGAGCTGTGATACCACAGTATTCTACCCAGGGCAACATAGCGAGACTTTCAAAAAAAAAATAGATTTTTTTTTTTTTTAATTAAAAAATAAAAAATTCTAACAATCGGCCAGGTGTGGTGACTCACACATGTGATCTTAGCACTCTGGGAGGCCAAGGTGGGTCGATTGCCTGAGTTCACAGGTTCAAGACCAGGGGGATCTCATCTCCAAAACAAAAATAACTGGATGTTGTGGTGGGTGCCTGTAGTCCCAGCTAGTCAGGAGACTGCGGCAAGAGAATCACTTGAGCCCAAGAGTTTGAGATTGTGAGACTATCTCCAAAAAAGAAAAAAAAATTCTAACAATCATGTTAAGCTTAAAAGTTATTTTTATCTTAGAGGCCTTAGTTGAGTAATTCTCCTAGTATAGCTATTAAAATGCCTACTGTTCTCTGTTTAGGGTGGGCCACTTGACCAAGCTTCACAAATGAGGATGATGCACAGACGGCTAGACAATGAAAGCCCACCTTGGCCTCTCTGGGATTGTCCCATGGAGGGTTAAGAATGTCTGACATCTGTGGTCTCCCTGCCTTACAGGCTCACGTGATGGTTCTATGGGTCTCTGGGAGGTGACAGATGATGTGTTGACCAAAAGTGATGCAAGACACAATGTGTCACGGGTCCCTGTGTATGCTCACATCACTCATAAAGCCTTAAAGGACATCCCCAAGGAGGACACAAATCCTGACAACTGCAAGGTCCGTGCTCTGGCTTTCAACAATAAAAACAAGGTATGAACTTGTCAAGGGATCCCCAAAGTTAACTCCTCTTGCTTATGTCTTGGGAGGTGGATTTCCCTTTCCACTCCCCAAGTTACTGCTTGCCACATACTTTGGTTCAGAGCCCACAGAGAGCCTGTTAAAGGTTGAGGGAGGCTAGTGAGAAATTATAAGAGGTTGTGAAACCTGTTCCTTAGATTCATCTCTGCAGTATTTTCCTGAGTTGTCTGTATTTGTGGGTCAGCCTCACAGTTTCCCCAGGGCCACTCTGATTTGACTGTCTCATTTGCACATGCTCTTGCAGGTGCTCTATTTTGGGCTTGATTTTCATACTTGCCTCTGAAAGCAATCACTTTTTTTCCTCTTTGGTATTCAGTTTCTTTTTAGTCTTCACTGCTTTCTTTTCCCTTCACACCACCCCTAAGACTTGCCTTACCATTACGTCAAATCTGACACTTGCATTTTTAATAATAGTAGAATGTGGGCGGCACCTGTGGCTCAGTGAGTAGGGCGCCGCCCCCATATGCCAAGGGTGGCGGGTTCAAACCCAGCCCCGGCCAAACTGCAACAAAAAAATAGCCAGGCGTTGTGGTGGGCGCCTGTAGTCCCAGCTACTTGGGAGGCTGAGTCAAGAGAATCGCCTAAACCCAAGGATTTGGAGGTTGCTGTGAGCTGTGTGACGCCACAGCACTCTACCGAGGGCCATAAGGTGAGACTCTGTCTCTACAAAAAAAAATAATAATAATAATAGTAGAATGTGATGATACAGAGCCAGAGCCAGGGAAAGACTTCTCAAAAAATCTGAGTTAGATCACAGTTTGAAAGGTAGTTCCCTTATCTTCTATCTGCCATCCATATTTATCTCTCCTAGATTAGAACTTACATAGCGGCTCTCATGCTGAGACTTATGAAACTGTCTTTCTAGTGTGTGCTCTAAGTCTCCAACAAGATGTCATGAGTATGGTTCTTAAACATGGGAGGGAACCTAGTATAGCATAAGTGAAAGTAATGATGTATTTAACAGGTTCTGCAGCAGGTTGCAGAACCTGTTAAATAAATAGTTGATGTGAGAGATAGGTCAGAAGAAACTATGGAATGAAGCACAAAAAGATTGAAGTAGGAAACACAAAAGAGACAAGATGTACAGGCATACCGTTTTATTACACTTTCCTTTATTTTACTTCACAGATACAAGTTGGGTTTTTTTGTTTTGTTTTGTTTTGTTTTGTTTTTAAACAAATCGAAGGTTTGTGGCAACATTGGGTCCAGCAACTCTGCCAGCACCATTTTTCCAACAAAATATACTTTGTCTCTGTTACATTCTGGTAATTTGCACAATACTTCATACTTTTTTATTATTACATTTGTTGTGTTGATCTGGGATCTATGGTCTTTGATGTTATTATTGTAATTGTTTTAGGGCACCATGGGAAAGACCAGCTTACTATTGTGTATGTTCTGAGTGCTCTACTGACTGGCTGTTTGCTCATCTCTCTCCTCCTTGGGTGTCCCTATTTTCTGAGACACAACAATATTGAAATTAGGTTAGTTAATAATCCTACATACAATGGTCCTATGAGTGTTAGAGTGAAAAGACGAGTCACATGTCTCTCACTTTAAATTAAAAGCTAGAAATGATTAGTGAGGAAGGTATGTAACAAGCTCAAATAGGAAAAGCCAGGCCTCTTATACCAGTTAGCTAGGTTGTGACTCCAAAGGGCAAGTTCTTAAAGGAAATCAAAAGTGCTACACCAGTGAATACATGAATGACAAGAAAGCAAGACAGCTAATGCAGAGAAAGTTTGTCATCTGTATAGATTACAACATTCCCTTAAACCAAAGTCTAATCCAGAGCAAGATCCTCTCTTCAACTCTATGAAGACTCAGAGAGGTGAGGAAACTGCAGAAGAAAAATAAGAAGGTAGGAGTTGGTTCATGAGGCTAGAAAATAATAGTGAGATATATCTAAACTAGGGTAGCTCAGGTGCCTCGTAGTGAATGAAATAGATTCATCGCCTGACTTCAAGTGATTTCCTGTTTAGAACACTGCACCATTTTTACCACTGTGACAATCTGAAAAATTCTGTGTATATATAATAGCTGGAAGTCTGTTTTTGTTAATTTAGTAAAAGGGTCTAGTGATTTGATTAATCATGGAATAGAGTTTAATGGTAAACTATATATGATATTCTTGTATATGTTAAATGAGTTTTAACCAAATGATCAGCTTAGTAAGTAGTCGGGGTGTCCAGTTGCAGCCGGTGGGCCACTTGCTGATTATCTGAGGACTGTTTTGCTTATCTGTGGTGTCACATACCTCAGAAAGTATATGTGGACCTTTTTGGTTTTCTGCTGATCAGTTTTGGTTAGTGTTTGTGTATTTAATATGCAGCCCAAGGCAACTCTTAATCTTTCAATTTGCAGCCGAGAAGAAAAACGATTGGACACCCCTATTAGAGTATACTGATAATTAATCATGTACTTCCAAATTTTGGATTTAGCTTAACATATCAGCCTATTTATTATTGATTTCTTCCTTTTCTTGACCCTACAGAATTTCCTTGGAAAGCATGAGCTCACTGCTTCAGAGAATGTTCTACAGCACTTAGAAAAAAGTGGTACTAGCAAGATGATGTAATTAAATGGGCTCTATAAATATTCTAGTGTATAGTGCTCCTATAAAATCTAGCAACGGTTGCTTCTACAATATTAAGGTCTTCTCTATATAAAATGAAAATATAATTTTATAAGTTCCAAACCTTTTATTTCGAACTTGCTAAAGACATCAAGCTGCATATTTTAGATTAGAAAAAATAGTTTTGTCTGCTTAAAATATCTTTATTAAGTCAATTCTTTAAAATATTGCCTGAGAGGAGGTTTGTTGTTGTTTCAGTTTGTGAAATAATTTCAATACATTAAAAAAATGTAAGTTACCTGAAGGTCATGTCTTAGTTGAGACAGTTTTCCATTGTCTTAAGACTCTTAAATTAGACCATAAGATAAGAGACAAATAAACTGCATCTGTAGACGCACAACATTTTGGAACATGTGTATTTATAAACTTCCAAGATAATTAAAGTACTGCTATAATAGATTTGATGCATTTTTATGACATCATGATAAAACATTCAGGTATATTACCCTGGTTTTTACTGGTAAAGATGAACCCATGAGTGCTTTGGTAAAGTACTTAAGTTTAAATGGTCACCATATTGCTTGCATTCATTTTGTGATAAGCTCTACTGTATTAGGTTAAAGGCTAATTTCGTGCTTTAATAGCAATGTGGAATATAAGCTGCTTTAATTGCTTTTTAAAAGTAACATACTGCTTAAAGTTGCATTTTTACTAATAAGATTAACATGTTTGCTTTTTCTTCAAACATTTAAATTGTTTAGAGCATTGAGTATGTAGTTGCTATCACTTGATTAAAAGAAATTACCCATTTAAAAAATAAAAAAAAAAAAAAGATGTCATGAGTATGATTGCATAGTAAGGACTTTTTGAACCATGGGTGTTGGTGTGAATGCCAGGGCTACAGAAAGACAGCCTTGTAGCCTTCAGGAATAAGCTCGCTCCTATAATGTTAAGAAAAGGGGGCAAGAAACAGACTACACAGCATGGGATGGCGAGTAGCAAAGTTCTTTATTCCGGGGTCTGATTTTATACACTTTCTAGTCACATACAGTACACACTTAATCTGTCTTCTGTTAGTTTCACCATTACCTCATTTTACCTATCTGAAATTAACATTTAAGGAAATATCCTGTTACCACATCAACACGATGACTTCTGCAATAAACATTCTTTTCTAGACACTGACTAATCTCCTGGGCAGGTATGTAAATAAAGATCACAAAGAAGAAAACAGCCACAGGGAAACAAGAGTTAATGGAAGAGTACCTTCAAGTGTTCACTCAGTTTACCCAGCATGAAGTAATGACTGTGTTTCTCAGGGTGCACAATTTCAGAGAATCGGCTTGTGGAATTTTAACTCCAGGCAAGCCAGCTCTGTGCGTGCCTCAGGGGGGCCCAGGTCCCTTAAGCCTCTGTAAGAATAGCAAGCCGTTTTAAACTCGCACTGAGTTCACTTTGTGTGCTTGCTGTAGGATATGTTTATTTCTAAATATTATCTTACACATGGGTGCCTTGGTTCTTGTGTTCTTGCTAGGAGCCTCAATTTATAGTTGCATACCAGTAGGGAGGGAGTCAGGGACTAACCCACATAGGTGAATTGGGTTTTTTTGTTTGTTTGTTCTTGTTTTTTTCATGTTTGGTTGTGTAGCTGAACCAGATGTTTTGTTTTGTTTTGTTTTTGTTTTAATTTTTTTTAAGTTTATTATTTATTTATTTATGACAGAGCTCACTATGTCGCTCTGGGTAGAGTGCCTTAGCATCACAACTCATAGCAACCTCAAACTCTTGGGCTTAAGTGATTCTCTTGCCTCAGCCTCCCAAGTAGGTGGGACTACAAGTGCCTGCCACAATGCCCAGCTATTTTTTGGTTCTAGTTGTCGTTGTTTGGCAGGCCCTGGCTGGGTTCGAACCTGCCATCTCCGGTGTATGTGGCTGGTGCCCTGGCCACTGAGCTACAGGCACCGAGCCTGAACCACATGTTTGAAAACTGCTTTAGTGGGGTCAATTTCTGATCCCTCCCCCCTTTGGTATTGAGCTGCTGTCTAGCTGCGTCCCACTGGGTGGGGCATTGGGCTAGGATTACTAGCATCCCTCCTGGAATCATCATCGGATAGGATTAAAAGACCCTACCCTTCAGGGTCTTCACCTGCTTACTCTTGTACATTAGTTGCTACGGATTGGAACATAACTTGTCTTTCATTACTCTTGTAGGAATTGGGAGCAGTGTCCCTGGATGGCTACTTTCATCTCTGGAAAGCTGAAAATACACTCTCTAAGGTGTGATGAACATGACTTGGTGGTTTTACATAATAATTTACCATATGGTTAGCATACTCTTGATTCTTTGTGTCTGTAATCCCATTTACTCGGGAGGCTGGGGTTGGAAGGATGCTTGTGCCTAGAAGTTTGTGAGCAGCTTGGGCGTTTTAGTGTAATCCTGTCTATTCCCCAAAAAAAATACTCTTAATTTTTCCTGAACTTTTTCATTCTTGTCCAAAACACCAATTCTCCAGTGGTGCAGACATGTTGTATGATACATGAAATTCTGAATCTAGCACTGTTCTCTTGAAAGTCTTTTTAAAAGGATCAGAGCGGGTGATTCTGAGAGGCTCCTTTAACTAACAGTTCTCCAGACCACATTGCTTTAGTATTTGTAATAATTACAGATTGTAACATTTATAATAATTAACTATTTGGCATATTGTAAGGATGGAAAAACCTAAATGTTTTCCACTGGGAACCGAAAGTCAATCAGATTACGATAAACCATCTCATGTAAACTAATGAGAAGATGAGTTTAATCTACAGTATATTCCAAAATCATTTAGCTCCAAAATCCAAAACTTACAAGTACTGACTTGATGCTACAAGTGAGAATATTCTACATCTAACACCTTTGTGGTTTTTTTTGTTTGTTTGTTTTTCTGAGACAGAGTCTCACTTTCTTGCTCTTGGAAGAGTGCTGTGACCTCATAGCTCACAACAACCTTAAACTCTTGGGCTCAAGTGATTCTCTTGCCTTAGCCTCCCAAGTAACTGGAACTACAGGTACCCGTCACAATGACCGGATATTTTTAGAAATGTGGTCTGGCTGGTCTCAAACCTGTGAACTCAGGCAATCCACCTGCCTCAGCCTCCCAGAGTGCTAGGATTACAGGCGTGAGCCACCATGCCTGGCCTAACACCTTTTCTTTTCTTTTTTTTTTGTTTTTTTCTTTTTTTTTGAGACAGAGTCTCACCATGCTGCCCTCATAGAGTGCTATGGTGTCACAGCTCACAGCAACCTCAAACTCTTTTGGGGCTTAAGCCATTCTCCTGCCTCAGCCTCCCAAGCAGCTGGGACCACAGGCACTCGTCACAACGCCCGGCTCTTTTTTTGTTGCAGTTGTCATTGATGTTCAGCTGTCCCAGGCCGGGTTAAACCTGCCACTCTTGGTGCATGTGGTGGGTGCCATAACCACTGTGCTATGGGCACCACCCCACCTTTGCTTTTCTTTCTTTTTTTAAATTAAAATTTGTATTCTGAAGTATTCACATACAATTGTAAGAAATAATATAGAGATCCCATAGACACTTTACCCAGTTTCCCTCAGTTATAACATCTTAAAAAAACATACTACAATATCACAACCAGGATATTGATATTGATATTGATACAGTCAAGATACAAAACATTTTCACCACTGTAAGCATCCCTGAGGTTGCCCTTCTCCACCTTTGCTTTTCGATGGTTCATTGTACAAAAACTTTGTTTCATACACTATTTCTTTTTTTTTTTTTTGCTTTTTTTTTTTTTTTGCAGTTTTTGGCTGGAGCTGGGTTTGAACCTGCCACCTCCAGCATATGGGGCCAGCACTCTACTCCATTGAGCCACAGGCGCCACCCCATACACTAAAGTATTAAAAATAAAGTATAAAGTTGCCTTCAGGCCCTGTGTATTAAGGTTTCTATGAAACATAAATGAATTTCACGTTTAGACTTGAGTTTTATCCCCAAGATACCTCATTTATATATGTGTATATAAACATGCAGATATTCAATGCTTATAATATTCAGTGCAAGCATTTTTAATGCTTGTAAATATAAGCATTAAACCTCCATGTAGATCCATGTCCTCCCTTTTTCTCCCAGCGGCCTTAGCTGCTTGCTAGTTCTGTGATAGGCTTTTTCTCAAGAGGAAGCAGGGCTCTAGGAATTACTGATTCCTTCATGTCACAGCAGCCTTTATGCTCCTCTGATTTTGCATGTATCTTACATGCAGTATGCACAGGTGAGGATTTGCTAAGTGAAAGGATCCAGGGTTCCACTTGATTTAGGTTATATGGGATTAAGCCAGTCCTATGAGTGTGCTTTCTATAGTATACATTCCCATTCAGTTGAGATGTCGGGCTGAGGGTAGCCAGAAATCAGCCCTTGTTTCTAAAGAGCATTGAGGAGAATGGTGGCTCTTCTGGGCAGACAGAGCACTGTGGGACCTCAGCTTTAGTGTCCTGGGGTTATTCTTGGAATAACCTTAGCATTTCCTGGTACTTATGATTATTTATTCCAGATGTACCTTTTTCCCTATCTTCTTTAGTACCTAGATCTTATTGTGTATTACAGTACTGCTCTTATTCCTGCATATAAAAGGGTGGAATAAGGAGTTATTGCCTTAATTAAGGCTTGTCTTTGTCTCTAACTTTACATGGCTTGTGCATGAGGGAAGACCACAGAGGTGGGAGTCCGAGAACACTTCCTTGCCTCATTCTCTTAACGATGACATGAGTTCACCTCTCCACTCTCTTGTTTTCAGCTTCTCTCCACCAAACTGCCATATTGCCGTGAGAATGTGTGTCTAGCCTATGGCAGTGAATGGTCAGTGTACGCAGTGGGCTCCCAGGCTCATGTCTCCTTCCTGGATCCACGGCAGCCGTCCTACAACATCAAGTCTGTGTGTTCCCGGGAGCGAGGTAGCGGTAAGAGTTTCAGTGTGCTACAGCTGTATTGTATGTGGATTTTAACATTCAGTTTCCAAGTAAGTACAGTGATCTATATGGAACATGTGGAAGTGTTTGAGAACACAAGAGAGAAACTTAAATACCTGCCTATGGCAGCAGAGTTTCAAGCACCACAGAAAAATATGTGGCCACAGAAGCCTTTAGTAGAAACCACCAGTCAGGATATTAGTGGTTTCCATGTTCTTTCAGGTAACTCTACTTTGTGTCCTGTGGTAACTTTCTGCTGGGGCCCTACCTGAATTAAAATTCAGTTCATGGTAAGGGTTGGCATGGTATGCTAAAGAGGAGTTTACAGGGAGGCATGAGGAAATGTTTGAGGTGAGGAATATGTTCATTAGTTCGATTGTGGTGATAGTGTCTTAGATATATACACGTGTCAAAACTTCACATTGTGGGTGGGCACCTGTGGTCCCAGCTACTCTGGAGGCTGAGGCAAGAGAATCGCCTAAGCCTTGGGTGGCACCTGTGGCTCAAAGGAGTAGGGCGCCAGCCCCATGTGCCAGAGGTGGTGGGATCAAACCCAGGCCCGGCCAAAAACTGCAAAAAAAAACCAAAACACACACACACACACACACACACACTAAAAAACTTCACATTGTGGCCAGTGCCCATAGTTCAGTGGTTAGGGCACCAGCCACATGCTCCAGGGCTAGGGGTTCGAACTCAGCCCAGGCCTGCCAAAGAAACAAAAAAAATAGCCAGGCCTAGTGGCAGGCACCTGTAGTCCCAGTACTAGGGAGGCTGAGGCAAGAGAATCACTTGAGCCCAAGAGTTTGAGATTGCTGTGAGCTATGACACCACAGCACTCTATCGAGGGTGACAAAGACTCTGTCTCGATTAAAAAAAATACTTTCAAATTGTATATTTTAAATATGTGCACTGTATGACAGCTATACCCTCAGTAAAGCTGAAAAAATATTATTGAGTTTAGTTCTGGGTAAATTAGGCTTCAGCTACCAGTCTTTTATACCATATTCTCTGTAAGGGCACCCTCATTCTTTATTCCGGGGAGGGGGGAAGATACTTAAAAGTTATAGTATACTGGCTCGGCGCCAGCCACATACATCTGAGCTGGCAGGTTCAAATCCAGACTGGGCCTGCCAAACAACAATGACGGCTACAACCAAAAAATAGCTGGGTGTTGTGGCAGGCGCCTGTAGTCCCAGCTACTTGGGAGGTGGAGGCAGGAGACTCGCTTGTGCCCAGGAGTTGGAGGTTGCTGTGAGCTGTGACGCTACGGCACTCTACCCAGGGTGACAGCTTGAGGCTCTGTCTCAAAAAAAAAAAAAAAAGTTATAATATACTTTTAAGGTTTTAGAATATCCTTTTTCTTTTTTTTTTTTTTTCTGTTCTGAAGAAAAAACTTTTTATGACTTCAATGACAGGTTATTTTTAAGCAGTGGAAGTCTTAAATGCCTTTGTATGCTTCAAAATACTGTTGACAATTTGTTTTTCAATGCTGTTATTAGTGCCATTGAAGAGACCCTTATTCTTTGAATCACCTTCCTTGTTATCGTAGCAAGCGCTGTAAGGCAGGAGCCTTGGAACCGCGCAGGCAGGTTACTGAAGTACGTGATGCTGAAATAGTGTTGGCTTCTGGAAGAACCTTCTGATGTGTGTAATTGTAATTATACATCTGAAGAGTCACTCCAATCAGTCACAGTGACTAGGCTACTTTTTAATGTGCTTACTTCATTATGTTGAAGTCCTTCTCCCTTTGGCACCTTCGAGACAAATGCACCTAGAATACCCTTTTTCTTTCCTTTTTTTTTTTTTTTTCTGTGAGACAGTCTTACTTTGTCACCCTCAGTGGAGTGCTGTAGCATCACAGCTCACAGCAACCTCAAACTCTTGGGCTTAAGTGGTTCTCTTGCCTCAGCCCCTAGTTTTTGGTTGTAGTTGTCATTGTTTGTCAGGCCCGAGCTGGATTTGAACCCACCAGCTCCAGTGTATGTGGCTGGTGTCCTAGCCACTGAGCTATAAGTGCCCAGCCAAGGGCGGTGCCTGTGGCTCAGTCGGTAGGACGCCTGCCCCATATACCGAGGGTGGTGGGTTCAAACCCGGCCCCGGCCAAACTGCATCCAAAAAATAGCCCGGCGTTGTGGCGGGCGCCTGTAGTCCCAGCTACTTGGGAGGCTGAGACAGGAGAATCGCTTAAGCCCAGGAGTTGGAGGTTGCTGTGAGCTGTGTGAGACCACGGCACTCTACCGAGGGCCATAAAGTGAGACTCTGTCTCTACAATAAAAAAAAAAAGTGCCCAGCCAAGAATACCCTTTTTCTAATGGCCTCATTTTATCCTGCCAAGAATGCTATAGGAGGCAGGTAGGAAAAGATAGTGTTAACCCCATTTTACAGCTGAGACTGAGACTCAGAGCGGTTGAATAATTTTTTGGCTATTATATATCTTGATGAGGGAACAACCAGGAACCAGAATCTGGATTGTCCAACTTAAGTGTATTTTCTTCTTTTTTTCTTTCTAGAAATAGAGTCTCATTCTGTCACCCTCGGTAGAGTCCTGTGGCATCACAGCTCACAGCAACCTCCAACTCTTGGGGCTTAGGCGATTCTCTTGCCTCAGCCTCTGGAATAGCTGGGACAACAGGTGCCCGCCACAACGCCTGGCTATTTTTTTGTTGCAGTGTGGCCGGGGCCAGGTTGGAACCCACCACCCTCTGTATATGGGACCGGCACCCTACTCACTGAGCCACAGGTGCTGCCCTGTATTTTCTTCTTTTATCTCACTTTGTCTCCTTTCTTGGGCAAAAATGTAACTGTGTTATCCTATGAATCCTAAAAGATACACTATGTCTGAAAGGCCGAGGCAGGTGGATTGCCTGAGCTCACAGGTTCCAGACCAGCCTGAGCTAGAGTGAGACCACATCCCTAAAAAAATAGCCAGGTGTTTGTGGTGGGTGCCTGTCGTCCCAGCTGAGGGAGGAGAATTGCTTGAGCCCAAGGGAGGCTGAGGTAAGAGAATTGCTTGAGCCCAAGAATCTGAGGTTGCTGTGAGCTATGCCACCATGGCACTTTACCAGAAGCGACAATGTTAGAGTCTGTCTGAAAAAAAGAAAAAAAAAAGATACACTATGGATTACAATTTGGCCTCTTTATTATTTGCTTTTTTTTTTTTGAGACAGACTCTTCAGCTGTTGCCCTGATTAGAGTGTGGTGGTGTCATAGCTCACAGCAGCCTCCAACTCAGGATCAAGCGATCCTCTTGCCTCAGTTTTCCTGTTTTTAGCAGAAACAGGGTCTTGCTTTTGCTCAGGCTGATCTGGAACTCATGAGCTCAAGCAGTCTACCCGCCTTGGCCTCCCTGAGTGCTAGGATTACAGATGTAAGCCACTGTACCCAGCCACAATTTAGCCTTTTTCAAGTAGAATTTATTCCCATGCAGATATTGCAAAAATGGCTTTTGGTTTGGGCTTTTTCTTTTTTAATTATAGTTAAGATGCTCAGATTTTAGAATAGAATAATGCATATGAGAGTAATAGAGAAAGAAGTAAGTAGGTTTGGCTGAAATGATATGTACAATGGAAAGTTTGGGGATTTTGGTTACTTTTTTTTTTTTAACTTTATGCTGGGTAGAGTGCCTGGCTTCATAGCTCACAGCAACCTTAAACTTTTAGGCTTAAGCCATTCTCTTGCCTCAGCCCCCCAAGCAACTGGGACTATAGGCATCCACCACAACATCCAGTTAGGGTTTTTTTGTTTTTTTTTAATAGAGACAGAGTCTCACTGTACCGCCCTTGGGTAGAGTGCCATGGCGTCACACAGCTCACAGCAACCTCCAACTCCTGGGCTTAGGCGATTCTCCTGCCTCAGCCTCCCGAGTAGCTGGGACTACAGGCGCCCGGCTATTTTTTATTTTGTTGCAGTTTGACCGGGGCTGGGTTTGAACCCGCCACCTTCGGCATATGGGGCCGGCGCCCTACTCACTGAGCCACAGGCGCTGCCCTTTCCATTCCTTTTTTAGTAGAGATGAGAGCTCTTTTTTTGCTCAGGGTAATCTGAAAATCCTGAGAGCAAGCAATCCACCCACCTCTGCCTCCCAGAGTGCTAGGATTACAGAAGTGAGCCACCACACCTGGCCAGGATTTTGGTTACTATTTTTTTTTTTTTGTGGTTTTTGGCCGGGGCTGGGTTTGAACCCGCCACCTCCGGCATATGGGACCTGCGCCCTACTCCTTGAGCCACAGGCGCCACCCGATTTTGGTTACTATTAATGGAGGTAGCTTTCATATCTGATAAAGATATGGTTATGCAAAAAAAATTTTTTTTTAGACAGAGTCTTACTATATTGTCCTTAGTAAAGTGCGTGGTGTCATAGCTCACAGCAACCTCAGACTCTTGGGCTTAAGCAGTTCTCTTGCCTCAGCTTCTGAGTAGCTGAGACTACAGGTGCCTGCCACAACACCAGGCTATTTTTTGTTGCAGTTGCCGTTGCTGTTTAGCTGGCCCTGTCTGGGCTTGAACCCACCAGCCTGTGTGTATGTGGCTGGCGCCGTAACCACCATGCTATGGGCACTGAGCAAAGTTCCTTTTTATTTTTTTTTATTTCTTCTTGAGACAGTGTCATTCTTGCCCTAGCTAGAGTGCCATGACCTTAGCATAGCTCACAGCAATCTCACATTCATGGCTTAAGCCATCCTTCTGCCTCAACCTCCAAAGTAACTAGGACTATAGGCATGTGTCACCATGCCCCACTAATTTTCCTGTTTTTAGTAGAGATTGTTCTTGCTGAGACTGGTCTTGAACTCCTGACCTTGAACAGTCCTCTTGCCTCAGCCTCCCAGAGTGCTAGGATTACAGGCATGAGCCACCATGCCCAGCCATCAAGTTCTTATGTGCCAAAAGACAACTTCATATCTCACACACTTATTTATTCGCAAGTTCAGCAAGTGTATTTTGATTAGGTGATTTGTCTTAAATTCAGTGTGAGTGAAAGATAGTACTTCTTTGGGTATTTGCTCTGGGCTTTTGTTTGCCACCCATATGACACACTTAATGCCAGATAAAGACTAATTGAAATGCCATGGTGCCATGGTAGTGGTTTTTAGAAAATACAAGAGATCTTTAATGATTTAATGACTTATAAATGTGTAGATGGGCCCTGAATTGCAGTATAGGTTAGAAACTTGTAATGGGGAAGAGCTTAGAATTATGAAAGATGGCCAGGTGCGGTGGCTCACACGTATAATCCTAGCACTCTGGGAGGCCAAGTCTGATGGATTGCTTGAGCTCACAGGTTCAAGACCAGCCTAAGCCAGAGGGAGACCCCGTCTCTAAAAAATAGCCAGGCACAGCAGCGCCTACAGCCTAGTGGGTAGGATGCTGGCCACATACACTAAAGCTGGTGAGTTCAAACTCAGCCCGGGCCTGCTAAACAACAATAAGTGCAACCAAAAAATAGCTGGGTGTTGTAGCAGTCAACCTGAAGTCCCAGCTTCTTGGGAGGCTGAAGCAAGAGAATCGATTAAGCCCAAGAGTTGGAGGTTGCTGTGAGCTGTGACACCATGGCACTCTACCAAGAGAGACATAGTGAGACTCTTGTTTCAAAAAAAAAAAAAAAAATAGCCGGGTGTTGTGGCGGGTGCCTGTAGTCCCAGCTACTTGGGAGGCTGAGACAAGAGAATCGCCTAAGCCTAAGAGTGTGAGGTTACTATGAGCTATTACACCACAGCACTCTACCAACTGTGACATAGTGAGACTCTGTCTCAAAGAAAAAAAAGAATTATGAAAGACAATTCAGAATGAGTTGAGAGGAGGCAAGGAAGTTCCAGGCATATTCCTGATCTTCAACCAAAAGCATCTTAGACACCTTCGTAAATCTGGCACTTCTCCGTGACTTATTAGAGGCTTCCTATTAGTATACGGATGGTCAGTGTGGCATCAGGGTTCTCTTTGTTTTTGCATGAGTTATGCTTTCTATTGGAAAGCACTGTAATATTTAGGGTGTAATGCAAACTCAATGCTGGCAAAATTCAGGCTATCAGACAGTCAAGCACGTAATCTCCCTTCTCATTGCACTTTACTTTCTCTCTTGCAGGGATCCGGTCAGTGAGTTTCTATGAGCACATCATCACTGTGGGCACAGGGCAGGGCTCCCTGCTGTTCTATGATATCCGAGCTCAAAGGTTTCTGGAAGAGAGGCTCTCAGCTTGTTATGGGTCCAAGCCCAGACTAGCAGGGGAGAATCTAAAACTAACCACTGGCAAAGGCTGGCTGGTGAGTAAGCCTTTGCCTGAGGTTTTTGCTGAACAGTGACAGAAAAATTGTCTTCCTGCTTCCCACCTACCGCATTGCCCAATTACACACAACTTTCCCCTAATTTTTTTTTTTCTTTTTTTTTTTTAAAGACAAAGTCTCACTTTATTGCCCTTGGTAGAGTGCTGTGGCATCACAGCTCACAGCAACCTTCAGCTCTTGAGCTTAGGCCATTCTCTTGCCTCAGCCTCCCAAGTAGCTGGGACTACAGGTGTCCGCCACAATGCCCAGCAATTTTTTGTTGTTGTTGTTGCAGTTTGTCCGGGGCCAGGTTTGAACCCACCACCCTCTGCATATGGGCCCTGCGCCCTACTCACTGAGCCACAGGCACCGCCCCCCCCCTAATTTTTTTATGTGTCTGCTTACTCTCCATGGAAAAACTGAGGCCAATAAAACACACTAGTTGACCTAGGACTCCACCCAAGTGGTAATAGCACAGGCAAGATAAGGCTTGGCTGATCCACCATGGCTGCCAGTGAATTATTAAAGAGTTTGGCTCCAGTGGTCCTGAGAAGACCTGAGCTTTGTGTAGCAGTTCTTCAGCCTGCTCAGTTCCACTCTAATGTTTAGTTTGAAAAGTGAGGTACACTTTCCATAAGACCCAGTCTCCTGACATCAGGTTTTAAGTATAAGACCCTGTCCTTTTCAGAAGACCAGAAAGCATTCCTGTCCTTTCTTCCTGTTTCCTGCCCCATGGCCTACAGATGCTAACATAATCTCTTTCTCTTCTCATAGAATCATGATGAAACCTGGAGGAATTACTTTTCAGACATTGATTTCTTCCCCAATGCTGTTTACACCCACTGCTACGACTCGTCCGGAACGAAACTGTTTGTGGCAGGAGGTCCCCTCCCTTCAGGCCTCCATGGAAACTATGCTGGGCTCTGGAGTTAATGGCAACTAGTTCTCTCCCAGAATGCAGAGATTTACACTAACTTCCATCCTCAGTTTCCTTGTTTCTTTTGATTTTTTTTTTTTTTTCCGAATTGTGTGAGGCTCTCATATTATAGTGGGAACACCAGAGTTTGCCTATGGTTTAGGCACTTAATAGGAAGAAGTTCTGTACAGAAATCTGAAGGTTGTTATTTTGTTTTTGCTTTTTTTCTATTTTTTCTTTTGGTAGTCAGAATTTTACTATCTTTTTTCTTTCTGGCTTTTCAACCAAATATTGTTGCTAATCCCTATTTGTATTTTTTCTTTAAGTGACACATACTGTCCCCTCTCTGGGTTCTTTAGGCTGACATGACATAGTCATTCTCACCCTTACTTCACTGGTGAGAGGTAGGGCTCCTTTATAATTATGTGGTTGCTGTCAGACTTTCTGTGAAAGTTTGGGAGCAGCTGTGTGTTTGTGTGCGTGTGTGTGAACCTGTGTGCCTGTAGGTACTGTGTGTCACTGAAATGACCTCGAGTGGGGATTACTTGTAATTAAAATATTTATGAAAGTAACAACCTTATTCACAGAGTCCATTGTTGGGACTAATGTGTATCTTGTTTTTTAAAGTCTGACAACACTGATAATAGGAAATAAAAACAGAAAGGAAAACAAATCACTACAGGGAAAACATTTTGAGTTAGATTGCAGGCTTCCTGGGGCCACTCATGCCGGGACTCTGAAGTTATCCAGTCCTACCTCTTCCCACCTGTGTGTCCTCCCAGATGCGAAGTATGTGTCATTTCTACTTCCCAACCTCCCATCTGCTTAGCCAGTGGCCACTTTGCTAAAACATCGGTGTCCATCCAGAGGCAGCTCTGGTGGTTGCAAAGGAGTTCATAGGACTTAGTAAAGAGCATCCCTATCCCAACCTCCATCTCCCTCCCCTCATACGAGACCTGATCTGGTATCTTAGGTGTCTGGAGCTGGAGGCCTTAAGTCTGCTAAGATTCACATACATAGTCCCCTTGGTTTTGAGGAGAACCTTCTTCTATTTTGCCATTCTTCCAATCTCCCCAGTGATTTTGCTGTTATTTTCTAAATTGGGTTCAGTCCAAGAGGGTGGGGTGAGCAGGGGGTTTATCTGTGTGTAGTGAGGGCTTCATGTGTGGAATGTTGGTTTTCTCAGTGCAGTGGGACTTAGGGTTGAAGCCATCCCTCGTTTTCTTTTGGCTTAGCCCTGTGATGGTGATGGGGTGGCCTGCAGCCAGCATCGTTATGCATGTAACAGCATCGATGTGATTAGTAATTTGTTCCTCCCTTGAACTATCTGTTTAGTCTGAGGGTTTTAAACCCGCAGGCTTAACTGTGGTGTCTACTCGTTCCCTGCCTTTTACACATCATGTCGAAAATAACAGCTATTCCCACCCACAAATTCCTCCTCTAAGCACATACTCTGCTTCTCTATAAACATCCCATTCTGGGGAAAGGAAAAGTCATGTTTATTCCTGTATCCCAGTTTCTTTTGTATTTATTTATTTATTTTATTTATTTTTTTTTTTATTGTTAAATCATAGTTGTGTACATTAGTGCAATCTGTATCCCAGTTTCTTAATTGCTCTCCCAGTTATTCCTCTTTTCTCTGGGTGTCAGTGGGGAAATTGGGAAAAAGAATGTCCTCTTCATGGGGGGGAGGGGGCCTGCTGTTGAAGGGAGACCACAAGTCCACCCCAAGTTGGTGGTACACAGCATACACCACAGGTTCTGGAATTCACATCTTTGAACCTAGAGAAATAGGTGCTATAAACAGGGAATTAAGCAAAATGCTGGATGCTACAGATCTTTTAATTGTCTTAATTTTTTTCTATTATTAAACTACAAGCTGTAGATTTCTTAGTTCTCACAGAACTTCTATCATTTTAAACAGACTTGTATATTTAAAAAAAAAAATCTTAAGTAGAATGTTTCGTACTGTTGCCAGATCCTCTTCTGTGATGGGTAATGCGTTTGATTGTTTGAGATTTTCTGTTTTTAAAAATGTAGCACTTGACTTTTTGCTAAGGAAAAAAAAATAAATATTATTCCAGTGCAAAATGGTTTTGAGTATTATATAGCCAAGAACCTCCAGGAAAAAGGTTCCAAATGACTGGTTGGAGGGTTGGTTGAGGGGTTGGGATTGCTTGGGGCAGTAAGAGAACACAAGAGTTCCCTCAAGGTTAGAGGCAGATCAAGAGCAGAGACACAAATACTAAGGTCTACTTGCTCCTGCTTCGCAGCTCTGGCCCAAGATCAGCTGCTCTGGGGTCTACTTGAGGGTGGAAATGGCCAGAATAAGTAGTGTGGTACTTGGAAAAGATAACAAAAAAACACTGGATGAAGAGGAGGGAGAATGATAGTCCTTCAACTGACAACATGGATTTGAGTACAGTGACCAGCTCTTCTTACATGAAATCACAGTTGGTGATGGTGCCCAGTGAAAATGAATGCACAGTGCTCTGTGAATAGGTATCTTTTTTGTAGTTGGAACCATAAATCTTTTTAAGGAGAGGACATGGTGACCATAGTGAATGTTGCTCTTCCCAGAGCCTGTTTGGGACTGTAGCTGAGAGAACGGAAGACTGCTGACTCGTACCACCCTCCTCACACAGGGCTAAGCCACTAAGCCTGTTCCTCTGCCTCGTGGTATTTGTTCTTTCCAGGCCAAGCTTGTATCTAGCTACACTTTGTACCTACCTGCCTTAGAGACTAACTGGTTCAGAATGTGACTCACATGGGGCCCTATATGATCAAAGGCCGCAAAACAGGAAGGGGGAAGTGATTAAGTTGAAGCAATTTGAGAAGGTTTCCTAGAGAAGAATTAACATTTGGAAAGAGATTGGAACTAGCCTTTCCCAAAATGAGTTTAGAATACCAGATCCTGGAGGAAGAAAATTGGAAAAAAAAAAAAAAACTTAAAAAAAAATGAGATCCTTAACAGTATTGGCATTTGCAAACTGTGCAATTATCAAATAAATTTAATTTTTTTTTTTTTTTTTTTTTTTTAGGACACATTAAAATTTGCTTTAATACTTCTTTGGGGGGGAAAAAAAAAAACACTTGTAGTGAATGAACAAGAAACATTTTTATGCTATTATTTGTATCTACCATGCCATGAATTCATAGGGGAAGGGGTTCCAGCAGCTCAGGGAGGCACCTTGCCATTTAATGTGACAAAGTGTTGATTGACTTTTGAATTCGTGGGAAATAGGTCCCAGCACCTTGTATCACTGTTACATGGGGACTATTGGTTATCCTGTGTGCTATGCTGTACACATATTATGCCATGAGCTAATGGGGAATAAATAGGTTCTTGCTCCTAAAAACATGGGTTCACTAGTACTCCTTTGTGCTATGTTATATGCTTATTATGCCATGAATTCATAGGGAATGGGTTCCAGGAGCTCAGGCTCCTTTCCGTTAGTTCTCACAAAGTGGGCTTCTCTGGGTGGCGCAGGCTGGCGCTTCAGTTGAACCCAGGTACCTTTCTCTTTGGCTTCCTTCTTTTTCTGATCATTTTCCTTCACACGTTTCAGGAAGCTATCTCGGCTCTTAGAGTGCTTAATATGCTCAATACGAACATTAATCCTCTTCGCGAGGATCTTGCCCTTAACTTGTTTGTTTACAACAATGCCAACAGCATGCTGGGTAACACTGTAAACTCTTCCAGTTTTGCCATGATAACATTTGTGTGGCATGCCTTTTTGAACAGTACCCATTCCCTTGATGTCTACAATATCACCTTTCTTGTAGATTCGCATATATGTGGCCAAAGGAACAACTCCATGTTTTCTAAAAGGCCTAGAGAACATGTATTGGGTGCCTCTCCTCTTTCCCTTTGTGTTTGTCATTTTGGTGAATTACTGGAAGATGGCATCTCCGGCCGAAAGGCTAAATTTAATTTTTTTTTCTTTTTTGAGGCAGAGTCTCAAGCTGTCGCTGTGGCATCATCGCTCACAGCAACCTCCAACTCCTGGCCTCAAGTAATCCTCTTGCCTCAGTTTTTCTATTTTTAGTTGAGACAGTGTCTTGCTTGTGCTCAGGCTGGTCTTAAACTCCTGAGCTCAAGCTATCCACCTACCTTGACCTCCCAGAGTGCTAGGATTACAGGCTCAAGCCACCACACTTGGCCATCAAATGAATATTAAAAGAAAGGTATTTTGGCTCAGCACCTGTGGCTCAAGCAGCTAAGGTGCCAGCCACGTACACCTGAGTAGGCAGGTTCGAATCCAGCCCGGGCCTGCCAAACAACGACTGACGGCTTCAACCAAAAAATAGCTGGGTGTCGTGGCAGGTGCCTGTAGTCCCAGCTACTTGGGAGGCAGAGGCAGGAGAATTGCTTAAGCCCAAGAGTTGAAGGTTGCTGTGAGCTGTGATGCCACTGCACTCTACCCAGGGCAATAGCTTGAGGCTCTGTCTCAAAAAAAAAAGGGGGGGGGTATTTTGCCAGGCGCTATGGCTCATGCCTGTAATCGTAGCACTTGGGAGGCCAAGGCCAGCGGATTGCCTGAGCTCACAGGTTTGAGACCAGCCTGAGCCATAGTGAGACTTCATTTCTAAAAATAGCTGAGCAGGCGGCGCCTGTGGCTCAGTCGGTAAGGTGCCGGCCCCATATACCGAGGGTGGCGGGTTCAAACCCGGCCCCAGCCAAACTGCAACCAAAAAATAGCCGGGCGTTGTGGCGGGTGCCTGTAGTCCCAGCTACTCGGGAGGCTGAGACAAGAGAATCGCTTAAGCCCAGGAGTTGGAGGTTGCTGTGCGCTGTGTGAGGCCACAGCACTCTACCAAGGGCCATAAAGTGAGACTCTGTCTCTACAAAAATAAAAATAAAAATAAAAATAGCTGAGCATTGTGGTGAGCGCCTATAGTCCCAGCTACTTGGGAGTAAGCAAGAGAATTGCTTGAGCCCAAGAATTTGAGGTTGCTGTGAGCTATGACACCCCAGCATTCCACCAATAGTGACAAAGTGAGACTATCTCAATCAATAAATAAAAATAAAGGCATTTCAATCCTTTAATCTCAGTTTTTTGTTATGTTCTATAGGAGTCATTACATGAAACATGCTCAAGAATAGGGGATGTGGGGTGTACCTGACCTGGGCCTTTAGACTCCATGGAATCTTGGCCCTGTTCCATTTTCCAGCCAGACTTTCCAATAAAGTGTGTATCACAAAAAGGCTTTGTGGACTTTATGGGTTCCCTTTCCTGCCAGCAGTTTCTTCTACCTTCCATGAAAGAACTTCTTGTTCTCTCGAACCACATGCCGCATGCTTCTTTCTAAATGGTCTTGTGGCTCCTCCCCTTATCCTTTGGGTCTTTTTGTAGATGGCTTTGGAACTGAACTTAATTCCTAACCCTTCAAGCCTAATTTATGCTTGACATCCCTGGTCCCCTGCCACTTCGGGAGTTGGTTATGTTCTTAGTGTTCCTAATAAAGCTAGAAGACTACTCCTAGTCCGAGCCTCTCTGATTCAACTACCGCTGAGACAATTCCTAGCATAGGTACCCAGAGGTAGCAAGTCAGGATGTCACGACTGTTGGCTTAGCATCAGGGGTCAATCTCATAGGAATCAGCCTGATCAAGGGGGATTTTTTCCTCCTTTTCAATTGGCTGGTGTCTAGTAAACAACAATAGTGGAAGTGGGTAAAGAAAAGAAGAAATCACTGAATGTTATTTGCTTCATGCTGGTTCATTCCTATCTCTCTTCATGATAGATATGTTGAAATGACACAGCTTTGGGAGGGTAGAAATGTGTTTTTGTGTAATTCTGGAACCACTGATGAACACAGTAGAAGGCTCAGTTTTGTTTTGTTTTTTTGAGACAGAGTCTCACTATGTTGCCCTTGGTAGAGTGCTGTAGCATCACAGCTCACAGCAACCTCAAACTCTTGGGCTTAAGTGATTCTCTTGCCTCAGTCTCCCAAGTAGCTGGGACTACAGGGGCCCTCCACAATGCCCCGCAATTTTTTTTTTTTTTTTTGTGGTTGTCATTGTTGTTTAGCACTAGTTTCGAACCCACCAGCCTCAGTGTATGTGGCTGGCGCCCTAACCACTGAACAATGGGTACTGAGCCAAGTCTCAGGTTTCGTTTTTTTTGTTTTTTTTTTTTTTGTAGAGACAAGAGTCTCACTTTATGGCCCTCAGTAGAGTGCCTGGCATCACACAGCTCACAGCAACCTCCAACTCCTGGGCTTAAGCGATTCTCTGGTCTTAGCCTCCCGAGTAGCTGAGACTACAGGGGCCTGCCACAACACCCAGCTATTTTTTTATTGCGGTTAGGCTTATTTTATTGCAGTTCGGCGGGGCGGAGTTTGAACCTGCCACCCTCCGTATATGGGGCCGGCGCCTTACTGATCGAGCCACAGGCGCCGCCCAAGTCTCAGGTTTCTTATCTTGGTTCTTCTGCCTTTACCTCAGCTCCTCCAAGAATAATCCAGCAAAAAAAAAACACTTCCATTAGACAGGAAGGTGTGGACTGAACTCAAGATAGGATGGTGACCTCTTAGGATTCAGCTTTCCCAGACAGAGGTGTGAGCTATCTTCCCAGAATCCCCGTGGGTTGGGCCAAACATACCCCTTGATTAGCATGCAATTACTGAATTCAGAATGTTTAAAAGGCAATAATATGGGCGGCGCCTGTGGCTCAGTCGGTGGGGCGCCGGCCCCATATACCAAGGGTAGCGGGTTCAAACCCGGCCCTGGCCAAACTGCAACCAAAAAATAGCCGGGCGTTGTGGTGGGCGCCTGTGGTCCCAGCTACTCGGGAGGCTGAGGCAGGAGAGTCACTTAAGCCCAGGAGTTGGAGGTTGCTGTGAGCTGTGTGAGGCCACAGCACTCTACCGAGGGCCAGAAAGTGAAACTCTGTCTCTACAAAAAAAAAAAAAAGGCAATAATACTTGGGCGGCGCCTGTGACTCAAAGATTAGGGCGCCAGTCCCATATGCCGGAGGTGGCGAGTTCAAACCCAGCCCTGGCCAAAAACCACTAAAAAATAAAAAATAAACAAATAAATAAAAGGCAATAATAGTCAAATGAACTCAGAGTCACGTGTTTGCCGTGCTTCTTGTTAAGCTTTATTCAGAGCTGTAATTAATATCTCTAGTGCCAGGTGGCGCCTGTGCTCAGTGAGTAGGGCGCCAGCCCCATATGCTGAGGGTGGCGAGTTCAAGGCTGGCCCCAGCCAAACTGCAAAAAAAAATAGCTGGGCCTTGTGGCAGCACCTGTGGTCCCAGCTACTTGGGAGGCTGAGGCAAGAGAATCGCCTAAACCCAACAGCTGGAGGTTGCTGTGATCTGTGACAGTACAGCAATCTACAGAGGGCAACGGAATGAAACTCTGTCTCTAAAAATATATATATCCCTAGTGCCAGCTGGGCACAGTGGCTCACACCTGTAAACCAAGCACTATGGGAGGCTGAGATGGGAGAATTGCTTGAGCTCAGAAGGTCAAGACTTGTCTGAGAGTAAGACCCTGACTCATTAAAAAAAAATGGGGGTGGCGCCTGTGGCTCAAGGAGTAGGGCACCGGTCCCATATGCCGGAGGTGGCGAGTTCGAAACCAGCCCTGGCCAAAAACAAAAAAAAAAATAAAAAAATGAAAAACCCAGCTGGGCACCTTAATGAGCACCTGTAATCCCAGCGGCTTCTAGAGGCTGAAGCAGCAGGATGCCCACAGCTCAAGTCTGAAGTTGCAGTGAGCTATGATGCCATTGCACCCTCCTCAGGGCATGGGGTGGGACTCTGTCTTAACAACAACAACAAAAAAATCCCTATTGACTCGATGCCTGTGACTCAAGTGGCTAAGGCACCAGCCACATACGCCTGAGCTGGTGGGTTTGAATCAAGCCCAGGCCCACCAAACAACAACGACAGCAGCAACCAAAAAATTAGCCGGGCGTTGTGGTGGGCTCCTGTAGTCCCACCTACTTGGGAGGCAGAGGCAGGAAAATCACTTGAGCCCAGGAGTTGGAGGTTGCTGTGAGCTGTGATGCCACAGCACTCTGCCCAGGGTGACAGCTTGAGGCTCTGTCTCAAAAAAGAAAAAGGGCAGTGCCTGTGGCTCAAAGGAGTAAGGCACCAGCCCCATATGCCGAAGGTGGCAGGTTCAAGCCCAACCCCGGCCATAAACTGCAAAAAAAAAAAAAAAAAAAAAAAGAAAAAATCTCTAGTGCTGTGGACAGGAAGAAAATAAATGATCAACTCGAGTCTTCTGTTTTGTTTTGTTTTGTTTTGTTTTGTAGAGACAGAGTCTCACTTTATGGCCCTTGGTAGAGTGCCGTGGCCTCACACAGCTCACAGCAACCTCAACTCCTGGGCTTAAGCGATTCTCTTGCCTCAGCCTCCCAAGTAGCTGGGACTACAGGCGCCCACCACAACGCCCGGCTATTTTTTGGTTGCAGTTTGGCCGGGGCCGGGTTTGAACCCCCCACCCTTGGTATATGGGGCCGGCACCTTACCGACTAAGCCATAGGCGCCGCCCTTGTTTTGTTTTTTTATAGACAGAGTCTCATTTGTCGCCCTCGGTAGAGTACTATGGTGTCACAGCTCACAGCAACCTCCAGCTCTTGAGCTTAGGTGATTCTCCTGCCTCAGCCTCCCAAGTAGCTGGGACTACAGGCACCCGCCACAATGCCCAGCTATTGGGCAGCACCTGTGGCTCAAGGAGTAGGGCGCTGGTCCCATATACCAGAGGTGGTGGGTTCAAACCTAGCCCCGGCCAAAAACCACCAAAAAAAAAAAGGAGCAATCACAATGCCCGGCTATCTTTTAGTTGCAGTTTGGCCAGGGCCAGGTTTGAACCCACCACCCTCAGTATATGGGGCCAGCGCCGTACCCACTGAGCCACAGGCACCACCCTGTTTTTTGGGGTTTTTTGAGAGAGTCTCACTATGTTGCCCTCAGTAGAGTGCCATGGCATCACAGCTTACAGCAACCTCAAACTCTTAGGCTTAAGTGATTCTCTTGGCTCAGCCTCCCGAGTAGCTGGGACTACGGGCCCCCGCTATAAAGTCCGGCTATTTTTTTGTTGTAGTTGTCACTGTTGTTTGGCAGGCCTGGGGTGGGCTTGAACCTGCCAGCCTTGGAGTATATGACTGGCACCCTAACCACTGAGCTACAAGCGCCAAGCCCTTTTTTTTAGACAGTGTGTAATTTTTTCACCCTCAGTAGAGTGCCCTGGTGTCATAACTCACAGCAACCTCAAACTCTTGGGTTCAAGTGATTCTCTTGGAGCAGCACCTGTGGCTCAGTAAGTAGGGCACCAGCCCCATATACTGAGGGTGGCAGGTTTGAACCCAGCCCTGTCCAAACTACAACAAAAAAAATAGCCAAATGTTGTGGTGGGCACCTGTAGTCCCAGCTACTCGGGAGGCTGAGGCAAGAGAATCGCCTAAGCCCAGGAGCTGGAGGTTGCTATGAGCTGTGTGACGCCACAGCAATCTACCAAGGGTGGTAAGGTGAGACTCTGTCGCTAAGAAAATAATAACTCAGTAAATAAAAGTGATTCTCTTGCCTTAGCTTCCGTAGAAGCTGGGACTACAGGTGCCCACCACAACACCCAGCTATTTATTTATTTATCTATTTTTGAGACAGAGTCTCAAGCTATTGCCCTAGGTAGAGTGCTGTGGCATCATAGCTCATAGCAACCTCATATCTTGCTCTCAAGCTATTCTTTTGCCTCAGTTTTTCTATTTTTTAGTATTTTCTTTTCTCTGGATATCTCATATTTTAATAGAGATGGGGGTCTCGGGGTCTCATTTCTGCTCAGCCTGGTCTTGAACTCCTGAGCTCAGGCAATCCACCTACCTTGGCCTCCCAGAGTGCTAGGATTACAGGTGTGAGCCGCTGAGCCTGGCCCTCATGTCTTGAACAAAATAAACATCCCTCATGTGTGGCTATTTTTTTCTTAGCTGATGGCAACCTGGACAGAGGACTGGAAATAATGAAGAGGTGTCTTTGTTTTCCAGAGTCAAGGCCACTTGCCAAAAGCAGGGAAGACCACTGAGTTGGATACCATGGTGTGAGGTGTGGAGACCTGGGGCCTACAAAGTGTTGCCCATCTGAGAAACATCCCTCGGCTTTACTCCCACCACCAATCCACCCTATATGCCCTTATGCTACAAAATTATTGCCCAACTACCATATTTAAGTTTCCACCATTAGATCTTTTTTTTTGTTTTCAGGTAGAGGGGTGGTGTTTAAAGATACTGAAGCTAGGTGGCAACTGTGGCTCAGCAGCTAGAGTGCCGGCCATATGCACCAAGGCTGGTGAGTGCGAGCCTGGCCTTGGCCAGCTAAGACAACAATGACAACTGCAACAAAAAAAATGGCTGGGCTTTGTGGTAGGCGCCTGTGGTCCAGCTACTTGGGTGGCTGAGGCAAAAGAATCACTTAAGCCCAGAGTTTGAGGTTGCTGTGAGCTGTGACACCACAACACTCTACCCAAGGCAACAGGTTAAGACTCTGTTTCCAAAAAAAAAAAGAAGAAGAAGATACTGAAGCTATACCCTGAAGGGGATATGTCACTCCCAAGTACAACCGTTCAGGGGAAGTATGGACTAAAAGTGGAAGAAACAGGTCCAGCTCTACTTCTTCTACTTCTTTTCTTTTTTGCAGTTTTTGGCTGGGGTCAGGTTTGAACCCATCACCTCCAGTATATGGGGCCGGCACCCTACTCCTTGAGCCACAGGTGCTGCTCTCCAGCTCTACTTCTGCTGTTCATGCCATATGGCCTTAAACAACTTTTTCTTTGCTCTGGATATCTCATTATATCGTTTCCAGGATCCTTAACATTCACAACTATTTTTTTTTTTTTTTTTGTAGAGACAGAGTTTCACTTTATGGCCCTCGGTAGAGTGCCATGGCATCATACAGTTCACAGCAACCTCCAACTCCTGGGCTTAAGCGATTCTCTTGCCTCAGCCTCCCGAGTAGTTGGGACTACAGGCACCCGCCACAACGCCCGGCTATTTTTTGGTTGCAGTTCAGCCGGGGCCGGGTTTGAACCCGCCACCCTCGGTATATGGGGCCGGCGCATTACCGACTGAGCCACAGGCGCCGCCCAACATTCACAACTATTAATATTTTTCTGGTTCAGGAAAATCTGAGAAGAGGAAGTAATACCTATCCTCCAAGCAGTTAAAACATTACAGAAGGGTTTGTTAAACTTCTGTTTTGTAGGCCGGGTGTGGTGGCTCACGCCTGTAATCTTTTTTTTGTGTGTGTGTGTGTGGTTTTGGCCGGGGCTGGGTTTGAACCCGCCACCTCCGGCATATGGGACCAGCGCCCTACTCCTTGAGCCACAGGTGCCACCCTCACGCCTGTAATCTTAGCACTCTGGGAGCCTAAGGTGGATGGATTGCTTGAGCTCACAAGTTTGAGACCAGCCTGAGCAAAATTGAGACCCCCACCTTTATTAAAATAGAAAAGCTGAGGCAAGAGGATCACTTGAGCCCAAGAGTTGGAGGTTGCTGTGAGTGATGACTCCATAGCACTCTACCAAGGGTGACAGCTTGAGACTCTGTCTCAAAAAAAAAAAAAGGTTGTGCCTGTGGCTCAGTGGGTAGGGGTGCCGGCCCCATATACTGACGGTGGTGGGTTCAAACCCGGCTCTGGCCAAACTGCAACAAAAAGTAGCTAGGTGTTGAGGTGGGTACCTGTAGTCCCAGCTACTCGGGAGGCTGAGGCAAGAAAATTGCCTAAGCCCAGGAGTTGGAGGTTGCTGTGAGCTGTGACGCTACAGCACTCTACCAAGGGCAAAAAAATGAGAATCTGTCTCAAAAAAAAAAAAAAAAGCCTGCTTGGTGCCTGTAGCACAATGGTTACACCGGTTACGGTGCCAGCCACATACACCAAAGGTGGCAGGTTTGAACCCAGCCTGGGCCAGCTAAACAAGTGCAACAAAAAAATAGCCAGGTGTTGTGGTGGGCACCTGTAGTCCCAGCTACTTGGGAGGCTGAGGCAAGAGAATTGCTTGAGCCCAAGAGTTTGAAGTCGGTGTGAGCTGTAACGTCACGGCACTCTACCGAGGGCAACATAATGAGACTCTGTCTCAAAAAAAATTAAAAAATGCCAGGCACAGTGGCTCATGCCTGTAACCCTAGCATTCTGCGAGGCCAAGGTGGGTGGGCTGCCCTGTGCTCACAGGTTTGAGACCAGTCGGAACAAGTGGGAGACTCCGGTTCTAAAAATAGCTAGGCTATTTTGGTGTGCCATGGCATCACATCTTACAGCAACCTCAAACTCTTGGGCTTATGCGATTCTCTTGCCTCAGCCTCTCAAGTAGCTGGGACTACAGGCACCCACCACAATGCCCGGCTATTTTTTTGTTGTTATTGTAGTTGTCATTGTTGTTTAGCAGACCCAGGCTGGGTTCGTACCTGCCAGCCCTGATGTATGTGGCCGGTGCCCTAACCACTAAGCTACAGGTGCTGAGCCCTGATAAATTTTGAGATACCAATTTTTATAAATTCATACTTGAGATTTAAGGGAAATATTTTTCTCTTATGATAATACAAAGGTGAACTGTAATCATATAGTTGTGCTAAGACTCAAAAAAGTGGGCGGGGCCTGTGGCTCAGTGGGTAGGGCACTGGTCCCATGTCCCACCGGTGTCAGGTTCTAACCTGGTCCTGGCCAAACTGCAACAAAAAATAGCTGGGTGTTGTGGCAGGTGCCTGTAGTCCCAGCTACTTGGGAGGCTGAGGCAAGAGAATTGTCTAAGCCCAAGAGTTGGAAGTTGCTGTGAGCTGTGACATCACAGCACTCTACCGAGGGTGATTAAGTGAGACTCTGTCTCGAAAAAAAAAAAAAGACGCACAAAAGCAAAAAGTATCTCAGAACTTTACTTGAATTAATTCTGCCTGGGAAAACCTGTCCCTCCAGGATGGAAGCAATAATCCCCAAAGCTGCCCACCAGTGGTTGCTTTTTCCTACCTATCTCAAACCATCTCAACATTTTAAACCTTTATTCAAGTTATCTTTTCATGGTGCAGATTGTAGGGTTGGATACTTTCCCATCCTGAATTTATTAGCTAATAATATATACAGTTATCTGGAGTTTCTTTTGATAGCAGAAGATAATAGGAGATCTAACTAAGGTCTTAGATGCTTAAACTTGCCTTACTATGGACTCTGCCTTGTGCCTCCCTGGACAGACCTGGAGCTGCTAGTCAGGATATAGTAAGCATCCCCAAGGGGAGTGGAGGATACATGATCATTCGGATTATTATCAGCATTGACATTATTGTTCCTAAGGTACTAGTTTATTTAACTGGTGGTACTTGTAGTTTTATTATTAGAAACTTTTAACCTATAAAATGGTACTTATTGTGTTGAAAAATTAATTTTTTTTTTTTTAGACAGAGTCTCATTTATTAACCCTTGTAAGAGTGCTGTGGCGTAACAGCTCACAGCAACCTCCAATCCTTGGGCTTAGGCGATTCTCCTGAGTAGCTGGGACTACAGGCGCTCACCACAATGCCCAGCTATTTTTTTGTTGCAGTTTGGCTGGGGCTGGGTTTGAACCCGCCACCCTCGGTATATGGGGATGGCGCCTTACCCACTGAGCCACAGGCACCGCCCGAAAAATTATTAATTATATCCATTAACCCACAGCTCCACTTCTGGGAATTTAAAGAAATGTTCTAGGCTAGCATGCAAAGACAGATGTCTAAGGATGGCTGTTGTAGCATTAATAAGCAAAACAACAATAGACAAAAACACCATAAGGAAGGTTGTGGGATGATGGCTCACTCCTGTAATCCTAGCACTCTGGGAGGCTGAGGCGGGTGGATTGCTTGAGTTCATGAGTTCAAGACCAGCCTGAGCAAAAGCGAGACCCCATCTCTACTAAAAACTGAGGCAAGAGGATCAGGCTTGAGCCTGAGTTGGAGGTTGCTGTGAGCTATGACTGCACAGCACTCTACTCAGGGTGACACCTTAAGAATATCTCAAAAAAACGGGCAGCGCCTGTGGCTCAGTCGGTAAGGCGCCGGCCCCATATACCAAGGGTGGTGGGTTCAAACCCGGCCCCGGCCAAACTGCAACCAAAAAATAGCCGGGCGTTGTGGCGGGCGCCTGTAGTCCCAGCTACTCGGGAGGCTGAGGCAAGAGAATCGCTTAAACCCAGGAGTTGGAGGTTGCTGTGAGCTGTGTGAGGCCACGGCACTCTATCAAGGGCCATAAAGTGAGACTTTGTCTCTACAAAAAAAAAAAAAAGAATATCTCAAAAAAAAAAGCTCAGCGCCTGTAGTTCAAGCAGCTAGGGCGCCAGCCACATACACCAGAGCTGATGGGTTCGAATCCAGCCCGGGTCCCCCAACAACAATGATGACAACTACAACCAAAAAAAAAAAAAAAAAGGTTGAGCATTGTGGTGGGGGCCTGTAGTCCCAGCTACTTGGGAGGCTGAGGCAAGAGAATCGCTTAAGCCCAAGAGTGGGAGGTTGCTGTGAGCTGTGACACCACGACACTCTACCCAGGGCAACAGGTGGAGACTCTGTCTCAAAAAAAAAAAAAAAAAAAAAACTGTAAGGAAGTGGTTAAATAAAAATTAAATTAAAAATGCTAACAGGTCAATCTTATTACAAAAAGACAGAATATCAGACATTATATGCCTCTTACTGGGTTGCAATAGGAAGTTAACAGCATCACTTAAAAAATATTCTTCGCCGGCCAGGTGAAGGTAATCCTAGCATTCTGGGAGGCCGTAGATTGAGGATCTCTTGAGCTCAGGAGTTCAAGACTAGCCTGAGTGAGAATGAGACCCCCATTCCTACTAAAACCAGAAAGATTAGCTAGGCATTGTGGCAGGCACCTGTAGTCCCAGCTACTTGGGAGGTTGAAGCAGGAGATCACTTGTGGCCAGGAGTTTGAAGTTGCTGTGAGGCTGATGCATGCCATTCTAGCCTGGCAACAGAGTGAGACTCAGTCTAAAATCAAAACAAATCAAGGTGTAGCTCAGGATCCAACTCTTCTAGAAAGTTATCCATGACCACACTTTTTCTCAAGGAGCATTGCCTTTCAGGCTCTTTCCAAGCACAGGGAGATTAGGGGATTGGAGAGTCCCAGAGTTACCCAGAGACTGAGTAAATTCCTTGAGCCAATGAATCCTTTGTACACCCAGTAGGGGGAGTCAGAGCTTAGTTCCCATCTACTGCTCCTGTATAAACAAACTTCATATGGTGTGTGAGAAAACAAAGACATGTATATAACATCTTTTTTTATTTTACTTCTTAGAAACAGTGTCTCACTCTGTTGCCCTGGCTCGTCTCAAACTCCTGATCTCAAGGGTCTTCCTGCCTTAGCCTCCTGAGTAGCTGGAACTACAGGGACATGCCACCAAGTCAGCCTCATTTTGCTTTAATGAAATTCTCAGAGTAGCAATCCTTGAACTAAGCTACACTGTGTAGTTATACATGGATTTGACTTACAAAGATATATGCACACAACTTCTCAAAAGTGTGTGTTGCAGCCGGGGATGGAGGCTCACGCCTGTAATCCTAGCACTCCCGGAGGCTGAGGTGGGTAGATTACTCTGAGCTCAGGAGTTCACGACCAGTCTGAGCCAGAATGAGACCCAGTCTCTACAAAAAAAAAAAGCCATGGGGCGGCGCCTGTGGCTCAGTGAGTAGGGCACCGGCCCCATATGCCGAGGGTGGCGGGTTCGGACCCAGCCCAGGCCAAACTGCAACAGAAAAATAGCCAGGCGTTGTGGCGGGTGCCTATAGTCCCAGCTGCTCGGGAGGCTGAGGCAAGAGAATCGCGTAAGCCCAAGAGTTAGCGGTTGCTGTGAGCCGTGTGACACCAGAGCACTCTAATGAGGGCGGTACAGTGAGACTCTGTCTCTACAAAAAAAAAAAAAAAGCCAGGCGTTGTGGCTGGTGCTTGTAGTTCCAGCTAATTGGGAGGCTGATGGGAGGCTGAGGCAAGGGAATCGCTTGAGCCCAAGAGTTGAAGGTTGCTGTGAGCTATGATGTCACAGCACTCTACCAAGGGTGACAAAGTGAGAGTCTGTCTCAATTAAAAAAAAAAAAAAGTGGGCGGTGCCCCTAGCTCAAAGGAGTAGAGCGCCGGCCCCATATGCCAGAGGTGGAGGGTTCAAACCCAGCCCCGGCCAAAAACTGAAAAAAAAAAAAAAGTGTGTGTTGTGTGTGTGTATGTGTTGTTTAAAGCCAAATAGATCTTACTATGCCAAGAATGAGCTATTGTCATTGGATCTCCAAATTCATTCACTTGAACATTGGCTGGCAGAGGTAGGTAGGAGACAGCCTAGAGAAAGAGCAATGAATCTGAGGTTGATGCTCTCAGTTAAATCCTGTCTTTAATCATTAACCTGTTTGACTGTAGGCAGATCACTACATGTCTCTGGGCTGATTATTAACTTCTGCCATAGGGATGTGAAGGGGTTTTGTAAATAGAGCACAACTGTAAGGCATTCTTAGGGCTCCCAACAGCCTGAGTCATACATTGAGAAGATTTCACAGTTCCAGAGAGATGGCAGATCTCCCTCACTTATACTCAGGCCAAATAATTATGACTGAAACAGCCAGGACCAGGACTGGCTAAAGATAAGCTTTACACAAACCTCCAAGCCCTCAAATCTCCTGCCTTCAGCCAAGCCCAAACTAGGAACCCCTTTACTCTTCCAGGTTGTAGCTTACCCTTTATAACCATAATGAGGCAAGAGGCCTAGCCAGCTTGCCCACCCTGGAGGAAGAAGCCACATGGCCTTTCCCCAGGACTCAGGGGACCTGAGCAAGCTGGAAGGAGAAGCTAAGAGCTGGATCCCTGAGACTTTGCTGGGAGGCGGATTCTCAGAGAACACTGGAAACTCTGACCTGAGCTGGCACTAGTGGATCAAAGCCCAAAGAAACAGGTATTGGTGCTTGGCAGAAGCAGACATTTTACAGACCAGAGAAGGGGATGACTTGAGTAGTAATTTTGCCTTGCAGGGATGGTCCCAGTTTCTGAAGGTCCAGTTTGGTTCCATGTGTTTAGACTTCAGAGGTAGGTGCTGATTTGTCTTTTCTCTGAGACTCACCTCTTTCTAAGTCTCTCTCTTTTTTTTTCTGGATCTTTTTCTTACCATTTGTAGCTGGCTATGGCTACAGGTGAGGATAGGAGTTCTCAGCAAGGACTATTCCTCAGCAGAGCACGTCCAGGCCTGCAGTAACTGGTTTTACTTGTTTTAGGAGTCTTGACTCCACCCCAGACTCAACTGGGAGAGGAGTAGATTGGATTCAGTAGAAGGGATCTGTCAAGTCCAGAGATCCCTGGACTTAAATCTGAGGAGGGAAGAGACAGTCCCCCAGGTTTCCATGAGCTCCCACCAACTATAATATCCCTTCACAGGTCCCAAGACAGATCTCTCTCCAGCTTATCCCTGTCCTTTTATAGTTAATATCAACTTTGATTTTCCAGGAAGTTACCCTCTTGGAGAATCCTTCTCTATCTCCTCTATTTGTAACCATCATCAAGGTCTCTAGGAATAAAGCTTAGGAACAGAGTGGCGCCTCTGGCTCAGTGAGTAGGGCACTGGCCCCATATACTGAGGGAGGTGAGTTCAAACCTGGCCCCTGCCAAACTGCAACAAAAAAATAGCCCGGCGTTTTGGTGGGCACCTTGCTTCGGGAGGCTGAAGCAAGAGAATCACCTAAGCCCAAGAGCTGGAGGTTGCTGTGAGACTCTGTCTCTAAAAATAATAATAATAATAAGCTCAGGAACAGTCATAAAGGGTCAGGCCTCATCCCCTGAAGATTCATGTTCCTTGAGGGTAGGGCCTGACTTGTTGCCTAAATCTCTGTCAGCTCTGAGTACAGTTGGTGTCAGGCTGAGGAGTCCGCCTCTGTAAACCTCTGTCTATCCAGTTCTCTGCTTTGGTATCTGACGGCTTAGTGTCCTAATGTGCAGCTTTATTATTTTTTTATTTTTGCAGTTTTTTGGCCAGGGCTGGGTTTGAACCCGCCACCTCCAGCACATGGGACCGGGGCCCTACTCCTTGAGCCACAGGTGCTGACCCCTTTTTTTTTTTTTAAATAGAATGCCATGGTGTCATCATACTCACAGCAACCTCAAGCTCTTGGTCTCAAGCAATCCCCTTGCCTCAGCCTCCTGAATAGTTGGAACCACAGGATGCCTGGCTAGTTTTTCTAGAGGTGGGGTCTGGTTCTTGTTCAGGCTGCTCTCCAACTCTTGAGCTCAGGTGATTCACCCACCTTGACCTCTCAGAGTGCTAGGATTACAGACATGAGCCAGTCACTGAACCTAGCCATTTGCAGCTTTTTTTTTTTTTTTTTTTTGAGACAGAGTCTCACTTTATGGCCCTCAGTAGAGTGCCATGGCATCACACAGCTCACAGCAACCTCCAACTCCTGGGCTTAAGCAATTCTCTTGCCTCAGCCTCCCGAGTAGCTGGGACTACAGGCGCCCGCCACAACGCCCAGCTTTTTTCTTTTTTTTTGGTTGCAGTTCAGCTGGGGCCGGGTTTGAACCCGCCACCCTTGGTATATGGGGCCGGCGCCTAACCAACTGAGCCACAGGCGCCGCCCAGCAGCTTTCTTTTTTTCTTTTCTTTCTTTTTAGAAACAGAGTCTCATTTTGTTGTCCTCAGTAGAGTCCTATGGTGTCACAGCTCACAGCAACCTCCAGCTCTTGGGCTTAGGTGATTCTCTTGCCTCAGCCTCCCAAGTAGCTGGGACTACAGGCGCCCACCACAACTCCCAGCTATTTTTTTTGTTGTTGCAGTTTGGCTGGGGTTAGGTTCGAACCAGCCACCGCCACCCTTGGTATATGGAGCTGGCGTCCTACTCACTGAGCCACAAGTGCCGCCCCATTTGCAGCTTTCTTTATTCCTTTTTTTTTTTTGTAGAGACAGAGTCTCACTGTACCGCCCTCAGGTAGAGTGCCGTGGCGTCACACGGCTCACAGCAACCTCTAACTCTTGGGCTTACGCGATTCTCTTGCCTCAGCCTCCCGAGCAACTGGGACTACAGGCGCCCGCCACAACGCCCGGCTATTTTTTGGTTGCAGTTTGGCCGGGGCTGGGTTTGAACTCGCCACCCTCGGCATATGGGGCTGGCGCCCTACTCACTGAGCCACAGGCGCCGCCCATGGTGAATGCTAGCCCCTAATTACTTTTCTTTTTTTGTGTGTGTGTGGTTTTTTTTTGGCCGAGGCTGGGTTTGAACCCACCACCTCCAGCATATGGGACTGGCGCCCTATCCCTTTTTTTTGCAGTTTTGGCTGGGGCTGAGCTTGAACCTGCCACCCCTGGTATATGGGGCCGGTGCCCTACTCCTTGAGCCCCAGGCGCTGCCCATAATCTTTTTTTTTTTTCTTTATTCCTATTGTATCTTATGCTCCTGGAGTCTTACTGTGTTATACACTTCAAAGCCAAATCATAGGATGTAAATAGCATTGTTTGAAATTCCTCAAAGTGATGACAGGTGTGCTCCCATGTACCTTTCCAAGTCTACTCTCTATGCTGCTCAGTACCTGTGTTTGATCTCCATCAACAGCCTTTCTTATCTTCCACCTTCTGGTTGGTTTCACCCAGTGGAGATTATGGTAAAGGAGAGGGATGTGAGGTTTTTTTATTTCCCATTGCACACCCTACCTCCCTAAAAGCAAGGTCCCTACAGACTCTGGTCAGTGGTTCATTCTGTTTGCTCTCTGCTCCTTCCCAGTTGTCCCCTCGAGCCCAAAGTGATCAGTAGCCCCACCGTCACTCACTCTGGTGCACTGCACCATCTCTGGTTGCCTTTCCTTTATTTTTTATTTTATTTTATTTTATTATTATTATTATTTTGAGACAGAGTCTCATTATGTTGTCCTTGGTACAGTGCTACGACATCATAGCTCACAGCATGTTCAAACTCCTGGGCTCAAGTGATTCTCTGGTCTCAGCCATCCAAGTAGCTGGGACTATAGGTTGCCACAACACCTGGCTATTTTTTTAGAGATGAAGTCTTGCTCTTACTTAGGCTGGTCTCAAACTCCTGAGCTCAAGTAATCTGCCTGTCTTGGCTTCCATAAATGCCTTTCCTTTATGAAACTCTCAATAATCTGTTTCTTGCTGTGGAGCTGGTAAGTAGGACATGTACCATATCACTGAGATGTGTGGATTGCCACCTAATCTAGCTCTGTCACTTGTCTGTGAGACCTGGGCAAGTCACCCAATCTCTCTGAGCCTTGGTTCCTAATATGTAAAATATTGCAAAGAAAGGAGGGGCGTGCTAGGGTCATTTTTAGCTCTTAGAATCTTTAGTCTAAGGTGATAATTCTAGCTTCTTCAGAATTCAACGATGAGAATATGAGCCTGAATGGAAAAATACATAAGATTATTCCATTTGGCATTTGGGTTGGGTGAAGTTGCATGTTCAAAATACCCTAGAGTTAGAAGCTGAGGAAAAGGCAAGGAATACCTCCCATCTGTACTGCATGTGTATTTATTTTAAGCAAGATCCATTCCAAGATATTCTCCAAAGCTGTGGTAATCAGCTTTTATTTTATCTTCATCTGTTTGTATTTGTCTTCTCTTATTAGAAAAACAGTCAAAAAATCTTTCTCCTGGTGTTTTTTCTGTCTCTCTCTTCCTATTAATCATGCCTGTAGATCTCTCTCTGTATTTCTCTTTCTTTCTATTTCTGTTTCTCTCCATTAAGACAGAGAAAAGAGGGCGGTGCCTGTGGCTCAGTGAGTAGAGCGCCGGCCCCATATGCCGAGGGTGGCAGGTTCAAGCCCAGCCCCAGCCAAACTGCAACAACAACAAAAAAATAGCCGGGTTTTGTGGCGGGTGCCTGTAGTCCTAGCTACTCGGGAGGCTGAGGCAAGAGAATCGCTTAAGCCCAGGAGCTGGAGGTTGCTGTGAGCTGTGTGATGCCACGGCACTCTACCAAGGGCCATAAAGTGAGACTCTGTCTCTACCAAAAAAAAAAAAAGACAAAGAAAAGATACAGAGGGTGGTGGGTTCGAACCTGGCCCCGGCCAAACTGCAACAACAAAATAGTCGGGTGTCTGTAGTCCCAGCTACTCGGGAGGCTGAGGCAAGAGAATCGCCTAAGCCCAAGAGCTGGAAGTTGCTGTGAGCTGTGACTCCACAGCACTCTATGGAGGGCAACAAAGTGATACTCTGTCTCTAAAAAAAAAAAAAAAAAAACAGAAAAGACAAGAAAAAGGCATTCCTCCTATAGTACCACTCAGCAGGGGAAAATTAGTATGTTCCTAAACAAAGGCTTCTGGCACACAAACCAATGAAGCAGCCAGAATTGACCAGCACCTGGATCTGCCAGTTACAGGAAAAGAGTCCCAGATGCTGGAAAGTTTTGGCCCCACAGTTTTCCTAGAATAAGTGAGGTCAAGGCCGATGATTAATTTTCACTTTATGTTTTGGACTGAATCCACCTGGCTGTCATTTGCACCATGTAGGTGCCTTGTACCCGTGATTTCAGGAAAAGTGCCTATAAACTAGAGAGGCAGGGGCTGCAATTTCTCTTTAACTAGTCATAGCTAGGATTATCCTAGTATTTTTAGAGCTGGAAAGACATTAACAGTTATTTATAATAAAACCTCTATGGTTTTTTTTTTTTTTTTTGTAGAGACAGAGTTTCACTTTATGGCCCTGGGTAGAGTGCCATGGCATCACACAGCTCACAGCAACCTCCAATTCCTGGGCTTAAGCGAGTCTCTTGCTGCAGCCTGTTTTTTGTTTTTTGTTTTTTTTAAAGAGACAGAGTTTTACTTTGTCACCCTCGGAGGAGTGCTGTGGCATCACAGCTCACAGCAACCTCCAGCTCTTGGGCTTAGGTGATTCTTTTGCCTTAGCCTCTCAAGTAGCTGGGACTATAGGTGCCCGCCACAACAGCCAGCTACTTTTTTGTTGTTGCAGTTTTGCCAGGGCTGGGTTTGAACCTGCCACCTTTGGTATATGGGGCTGGGGCCCTACTCACTGAGCCACAGGCACCGCCCAGAAAACCTCTATGTTTTATAAAATGAAGGAGCTAAGATCCAGAGAAAGGAAAGGACTTGCCAGTCACACAATAAATTAATAGAGTTAATAATAGCTGAAAAAGTACATAATTCTGGGCTCTGCTCTAAGTGTTTTTAATCCACATAGCAACATCATAGAAGAAGCATTAGTATTACCTTATTTTACAGGTGAAGAAACTGAGGCCCTGAGAAATACGTAATTTATCTGCACCAGAGTCTGTGTTCTCCACTACTTCACTCTCGCACTGCCAGGATTATACTGTGGTTTGATGTAGCTTGTATAGCCTGTAGCTTGAAACAGGCTATGATGGAGATGTTTATACCACAGAAATCAGCAAGTGCTACAAGTCAGGGCTTGTTGTTGTTTTTTATTGTTGAAATTTAACAATGTGGTGGAGATGCAGATGCACAGGAGACCCCAGGAAAGAGATGGAGGAGTTGCTTCCCAGACAGTCTTGGATCTCAACTTCCAGATGGATCCCATTCCCACTCTTGTGTATCTTTTAAGGTAAACTTCTTTTCTTTTGGGTATTTCCCATATTAATAAATGGTAGTTTCCTCTGTGTGTATGTGCACATATGAGTTTAGGGATAATTTATATAAAATAAAACACAGAGATATTGAGATGAATGTGCTTTTTTTGACAGGTGGTCAGGGGAGCTTTCTCTGATAGGATGACAACTGAACAGAGAACTTAACGAACTGAGGAATGTGCCACGTGAAGTGTCTACCAAGGATCAAGGCACTCAGGTGGGAACATGCCTTGAACAGATGCTTGAGTAGATGACAGGATTATGTCTCCAGGATATATTACCTGGACTTGAATAGAGGTATCGTAACTACCAGATCACCCACATCAGCTTTATTATTTTTTTTTTATTTTTATTTTTGTAGAGACAGAGTCTCACTTTATGGCCCTGGGTTGAGTACCGTGGCCTCACCCAGCTCACAGCAACCTCCAACTCCTGGGCCCAAGTGATTCCCTTGCCTCAGCGTCCCAAGTAGCTGGGACTACAGGCGCCCGCCACAATGCCCGGCTATTTTTTGGTTGCAGTTTTGGCCGGGGCCGGGTTTGAACCCACCACCCTTGGTATATGGGGCCGGCACCCTACCGACTGAGCCACAGGCGCTGCCCAAAAGAAAGTCCTTCTTTTTTTTTTGTGGGTTTTGGCCAGGCTGGGTTTGAACCCGCCACCTCCGGCATATGGGACTGGCGCCCTACCAAGCTTTATTATTTATTTATTTATTTGTTTGTTTGTTTGTTTTGAGACAGAGTCTCACTTTGTCACCCTGGGTAGAGTGCTATGGTGTCACAGCTCACAGTAACCTCAAACTCTTGGGGTTAACCGATTCTCTTGCCTCAGCCTCCCGAGTAGCTGGGACTACAGGCGCCCGTCACAATGCCCACCTATTTTTTTGAGATGGGGTCTTTTTCTAGCTTAGGCTGGCCTGTAAGCTCAGGCAATCCACCCACCTCTCCCTTTCAAGTGCTGGGATTATAGGCGTGAGCCATGCCTGGCTCATATCAGCTTTAGAAATTATTTTTAAAATTCTAATTTGTAATAAGGGTAAAGAAGGAGAGCCAGGGCTGGTGGTGCATGCCTATAATCCTAGCACTTTGAGAAGCTAGGATAGGAGGATCCCTTGAGCTCAAGAGTTTGAGACCAGCCTGAGCAAGAGCCAGACCACATCTCTATTAAAATGAGAAAAACTAGCCACGTTGTGGCAGGCACATGTAGTCCCAACTACTTAGGAAGCTGAAATAGGAGGATCACTTGAACCCAGGAGTTGGAGGTTGCTGTGAGCTAGCTGATACTATGGCACTCCAGCCTGGGCAACAGAGCGAGACTCTGTCTCAAAACAAAAAAACAAAACAGGAGGATAGAGGAGGTAGTATATTGCTGACAGGGCCCTAGAAGAAAACTTGGGAGCAGAACAAGGGTCTAAGACAGTGGTTCTCAAACTTCCTAATGTTAATGGCCCTTTAATACAGTTCCTGTGGGTCATGACCTATGGGTTGAGAACCACTGGTCTAAGAAAACAACCCTTTGGAGATTCTGTCTTGGAGTCTTTTTTCCATCTCTTCATTCCCTGTCCCTCACCTCTTACCCCAGGTTTTGCCTCTCCAAGTAATCCCCAAAGAAATGAGGATAGTTATACTACCCTGTTTCCCCGAAAATAAGACAGTGTCTTATTTTAAGGTGTGCTCCCAAAGATGCGCTAGGTCTTATTTTCAGGGGACATCTTATCTTTCCTGTAAGTAGGTCTTATTTTCGGAGGATGTCTTATTTTCGGGAAAACAGGGTATTATGATCTTCCTTGAATTTGAAGGCCATAAAGCCCTAAAAACAGTTCAGTGATGATATTATAAATAGAATCATACTTACTCATCTGAGCTGCTCTTTATAAGGCCCCAGCACCTGTTGGAGGTGCAGTCCCTTAAAAACTGGACCTTGGGGGTGGTGCCTGTGGCTCAGTGGGTGGGGCACCAGACCCATATACTGAGGGTGGCAGGTTCAAACCCAGCCCCAGCCGAACTGCAACAAAAAAATAGCCGGGTATTGTGGCGGGTGCCTTTAGTCCCAGATACTTGGGAGGCTGAGGCAAGAGAATCACCTAAGCGTTGGGCGTCGCCTGTGGCTCAAGGAGTAGGGCGCCGGTCAGAGGTGGCGGGTTCAAACCTAGCCCGGGCCAAAAACCAAAAAAAAAAAGAGAATCGCCTAAGCGCAGGAGTTGGAGGTTGGAGGTTGGTGTGAGCTGTGACGCCACAGCACTCTACCAAGAGTGATAAAGTGGAACTCTGTCTCTACAAAACAAAACAAAAAACAAAAAAAACCTGGACCTTGGGCTGTAATCCTAGCACTCTGGGAGGCCAAGTGGGTGGATCAATTGAACTCACAAGTTCGAGACCAGCCTGAATTAGAGCAAGACCCCCATCTCTAAAAATAGGCGGGCATTGTGGCAGGTGCTTGTAGTCCCAGCTACTTGGGAGGCTGAGGCAAAAGAATCGCTTGAGCCTCTTTCCCTGCCGCTGCAGAATTGCGCAGAGGCTGAGCCCCATGGTCTTTGTTTTCAGTGAGGTCAAGATTCAACTTCACCCGTAACTCACCGCCATGGCCGAGGAAGGCATTGCTGCTGGAGGTGTAATGGACTTTAACACCGCTTTACAAGAGGTGCTGAAGACCGCCCTCATCCACGATGGCCTTGCACGTGGAATCCGCGAAGCTGCCAAAGCCTTAGACAAGCGCCAAGCCCATCTTTGTGTGCTTGCATCCAACTGTGATGAGCCGATGTATGTCAAGTTGGTGGAGGCCCTTTGTGCTGAACACCAAATCAACCTAATTAAGGTTGATGACAACAAGAAACTAGGGGAATGGGTAGGCCTTTGTAAAATTGACAGAGAGGGGAAACCCCGTAAAGTGGTTGGCTGCAGTTGTGTAGTTGTCAAGGATTATGGCAAAGAATCTCAGGCCAAGGATGTCATCGAAGAGTACTTCAAATGCAAGAAATGAACAAATAAAACTTTAGCTCCTGAAAAAAAAAAAAGAATCGCTTGAGCCAAGAGTTTGAGGTTGCTGTGAGCTATGATGCCAAGGCACTCTACCAAGGGCGACAAAGTGAGACTCTGTCTCAAAAAAAAAAAAAAAAAACACAAAAGTATCTGGACCTTGGCTGAATTTGTCTCTATACTGTTTATGAACTCACTCATGATATCTTCATATTCATATTTCAGAAACCAAGAAAATCTCCTAATACTTGCCATGGCCACTGATGGTCCTTACTAAAGTGGCAGTCCTGGGAAGGTCACATGACCTACTACCCTGTTTCCCCGAAAATAAGACAGTGTCTTATTTTAAGGTGTGCTCCCAAAGATGCACTAGGTCTTATTTTCAGGGGACGTCTTATCTTTCCTGTAAGTAGATCTTATATTCGGAGGATGTCTTATTTTCGGGGAAACAGGGTAATACACATGGCATCAGTTGATTGGACCAGGCATGAACATCTCCTTATAATGACCAGCAATCTATAGAATTGGCGTCAGCTGACTGGACCAGGCATAACATCTCTCTTATAATGTCCAGCAATCTATAGAATTATCTGGCTTGCTCTATAAAACCTCTTTTAGGAATTTATACCTTGATAAGAGGCAACCTGACCTAACCTAACCAGAGACATCTCAATCTTCTCCTTCTTAACCTAGAGAAATTCCAGTTTTTTCATATCCTGCATACTTAGTTTCTCCTCCCTGAGGTCTTAGCTGGTGCCCTGTCTTCTGGCACAATTAATTCTCTATTTATATACACTTAAAAAAATTGTGTATCTGTTTACCTGGTAGATTGCCAAAGCCTTGAAGATAAAATAAATTTATTGTTTCCGTATTGCCTAAAACAGCCTCAGGCACTTATTTAGTAGACTACAATAATTTTTTGTCAAAGGGGCAGCATAGGGAAAGGAAAAAAATAACATCTAATCTCTTTGGGCCTTATATCTTCCTCTTTAAAATAAGAATAATGTTTCCTTGCTTGTCAGGAAGCTGAAGAAAATGAGCTTAGGATCATTTTCCAGATCTATGACCTATTACAAAATTTTCCCTAGAGCAGAGCTCAGCATCAAAAATGTTCAAGTATTGTGGTTCACCCTCCAACTAGAAGGCATTTGGTCTTATTTAAGAAGGCAACAGGTGTAGCCATTCTATTCCTGCAAAAGGCCATACTGAACTATCTTTGGCCTGATACAAGGTGTAAGCTTCTAGGAGATTATCATTTGTTGGAGGGAGGGGAGGATAGGAATTTCAGGGAAGGTCTGGGCTGGACAGGTTGTCATGCCCCCTCCTTCCCTCTCCAGGGTGCAGTGGGAGGTGTTTTTTTTTCCTGGCTAGGCTGAGAATTATACTTATCCTCATCAGAGCAGATTTCTCTAGGACATTACCCTCTGTACATGCGGGGAAGTTTTGCTTAAGTTTACCGATTTAAAGTTGACTGCAAGTGAGTGCTCATTGAAAATATTTCTACTTGGGCAGCGCCGTGGCTCAGTGTGTAGGGCACCAGCTCCATATACCGAGGGTGGTTCAAACCCGGCCCTGGCCAAACTGCAACAACAACAACAAAAAATAGCTGGGCGTTGTGGTGGGTGCCCTATAGTCTCAGCTACTAAGGAGGCTGATGCAAGAGACTCGCCTAAGCCCAAGAGCTGGAGGTTGTTGTGAGCTGTGATGCCACAGTACTCTACCGAGGGCAACGAAGTGTGACTCTGTCTCCAAAAAAAAGAAAATATTTCTTCTTTAGTGACCACAGCTGGCCCACTCTCAGTTTGGCAGAACTAGTCCCATATTAGCAGAGGATCTGAGGGGTTGGCCTCATCTAAAATATCAGCCCTACCACCTGTCATTCCACTATTAAAACTTAATTCCTCAGTGTCTCAGGTTTTTCTGCTTCTAGAAACCCCTATTGACTTTCAAAAAAATGTTTTTTTTGTGGTTTTTGGCCGGGGCTGGATTTGAACCTGCCACCTCCGACATATGTGGCTGGCGCCCTACCCCTTTGAGTCACAGATGCCACCCAACTTTCAAATTTTTTTTTTTTTTTTGTAGAGACAGAGTCTCACTTTACCACCCTTGGTAGAGTGCCATGATGTCACAGGACTCACAGCAACCTCCAGCTCTTGGGCTTCTGCAATTCTCCTGCCTCAGCCTCCTAAGCAGCTGGGACTACAGGTGCCCGCCACAACGCCCGGCTATCAACTTTCAATTTTTTTTTTTTTTTGTAGAGACAGAGTCTCACTCTATGGCCCTCGGTAGAGTGCCGCGGCCTCACACAGCTCACAGCAACCTCCAACTCCTGGGCTCAGGCGATTCTCCTGCCTCAGCCTCCCAAGCAGCTGGGACCATAGGCGCCCGCCACAATGCCCGGCTATCTTTTGGCTGCAGTTTGGCCGGGGCTGGGCTTGAACCTGCCACCCTCGGCATATGGGGCCAGCGCCTCACTAAGGCACAGGCGCTGCCCACAACTTTCAAATTTTTATAAAAAAGTTCTAGCAGAGATTAGACACAGGAGAAAATAAATTACTCAGCCTGGCATGTAAGAAACTATCCAATCAAACATTACTGCCTTTATACCTTTTTCTAAAGGGATCTTCCAATAAAAACTGGAAAACCTAAATAAAAAAAAAAAAAAAAAAACTGGAAAACCTTAGCCACGCGTTGTGGCAGGCGCCTGTAGTCCCAGCTACTCAGGAGGCTGAGGCAAGAGAATCACCTAAGCCCAAGAGCTGGAGGTTGCTGTGGGCTGTGATGCCACGGCACTCTACTTGGGGTGACAAAGTGAGACTCTGTCTCTAAAAAAAAAAAAAAGAAAAGAAAAGAAAACCCTGGAAAACTTGCTAGACAAATTCTAAGAGTCTTTTTTTGTTTGTTTGTTTTGAGACAGAGTCTTGCTATGTTGCCCTCGGTAGAGTGCTATAGCATCACAGCTCACAGCAACCTCAAACTCTTGGGCGTAAGCCATTGTCTTGCCTCAGCCTTCTAAGTAGCTGGGACTATAGGCACCCACCACAGCACCTGGCTATTTTTTGTTGCAGTTGTCATTGTTGTTTAGCAGGCCTGGGCCCGGGTCGAACCCACCTGCCTAGGTGTATGTGGCTGGCACCCTAACCCCTGAGCTATGGGCACCAAGCCAAATTCTAAGAGTTGTAACATTTGATCTCTACAATTTCATCTTCCATTACATCTTTGGGTTCTGCCAAAGAAACTAACCTTCAGCCAAAGTGGTTTTTGAATCTACCTTTTGTTTTTTGTTTTTTTTGGAGACAGAGCTTCACTCTGTCCCCTGGGTAGAGAGCCAAGGTATTACAGCTCATAGGAACTTCAAACTCTTGGGCTCAAGTGATCCCCTTGCTTCAGCCTCCAGTGTAGCTGGGACTATAGGTGCCCACCACAATGCCCGGCTATTTTTAGAGATGGAGTCTCGCTCTTGCTCAGACTGGTCTGCAACTTGTGAGGTCAAGCAATCCACCTGCCTTAGCCTCCCAAAGTATTGGGATTACAGGCGTGAGCCACTGACTACTATTCTTTTTTTTTTTTGTACAGAGTCTCATTTTTGTACAGAGTCTCCCTAGGTAGAGTGCCGTGGCATCACACAGCTCACAGCAACCTCCAACTCCTGGGCTTAGGCGATTCTCTTGCCTCAGCTTCCTGAGTAGCTGGGACTACAGGCACCCACCACAGTGCTCTATTTTTTTGTTGCAGTTTGGCTGGGGCTGGGCTCGAACCTGCCACCCTCAGTACATGGGGCTGGCACCCTACCCACTGAGCCACAGGCGCTGCCCTGACCACTATTCTTTTTTGTGTGTGCGTGTGTAGAGACAGAGTCTCACTGTACCGCCCTCGGGTAGAGTGCCGTGGCGTCACACGGCTCACAGCAACCTCTTAACTCTTGGGCTTACGCGATTCTCTTGCCTCAGCCTCCCGAGCAGCTGGGACTACAGGCGCCCGCCACAACACCTGGCTATTTTTTGGTTGCAGTTTGGTCGGGGCTGGGCTTGAACCCGCCACCCTCGGCATATGGGGCTGGCGCCCTACTCACTGAGCCACAGGCACCGCCCGTGACCACTATTCTTTTAATATATTTTTATAGTCTTTCTTTCCTATGCATAATGTTCTTGCATAGTTATTTTGCTCTAGATTTGATTTTGGATTTTTTTTTTTTTGAGACAGAGCCTCAAGCTGTCACCCTGGGTAGAGTGCTGTGGCATCATAGCTCACAGCAACCTCCAACACCAGAGCTCAAGTGATTCTCCTGCCTCCACCTCCCAAGTAGCTGGGACTATAGGTGCCTGCCACAACGCCCGGCTATTTATTTTTTGGTTGCAGCTGTCATTATTGTTTGGTGGGCCCAGGCTGGATTCAAACCCACCAGCTCAGGTGTATGTGGCTGGCGCCTTAGCTGCTTGAGCCATAGGCGCCGAGACTGATTTTGGATTTTTATACATAAAGTATATACCACGCATTTTCCTAGGTCCTGGCATGTTTTTTTGTAAATGTTATTTATGAAGGTTACATAATATGAGATCTAGTATGAATGCCATAATTTATTTAACTGTTCCTCTACAGTCATATATGTAAGATGCTTCTTTTTTTTTTTGTAGAGACAGAGTCTCACTTTATGGCCCTTGGTAGAGTGCCGTGGCCTCACACAGCTCACAGCAACCTCCAACTCCTGGGCTTAAGCGATTCTCCTGCCTCAGCCTCCGAGTAGCTGGGACTACAGGCACCCGCCACAACGCCCAGCTATTTTTTGGTTGCAGTTCAGCCGGGGCCGGGTTTGAACCCGCCACCCTCAGTATATGGGGCCGGCGCCTTACCGACTGAGCCACAGGCGCTGCCCATGTAAGATGCTTCTAATATTTATAGTTATAATAAAGCTGGGAGAAGTGTTTTTTCTGCGTAACAGTTTTTCCATGTTTAAAGTTATTTCCTTAAAGCAGAGTACCAATTTATTTGGATGCTTTAAATATTATGATTTTTTTCTTTCCAAAATGTTTATACCAATTAGTACTCCTAATAGCCAAATAAGATAACGCCTCTGGCTGGAAGAAGTGGGCCATAGCTCACTGTAACCTCAAACTCCAGCCAGGCTCGTGCCTGTAATCCTAGCACTCTAAGAGGTTGCTATGAGCTACTATGCCAGGGCACTCTACCCAGGGTGACGAAGTGAAACTCTGTCTTAACTACACCCGTCCCCTCAAAAACCCCAAAATCTGTCAAACTCTTGGTTTTTTTTTTTTTTTGAGACAAAGCCTCAAGGTGTCACCCTGGGTAGAGTGCCATGGCATCACAACTCACAGCAACCTCCAACTCCAGGACTCAAGTGATTCTCCTGCCTCTGCCTCCCAAGTAGGGCTGGGCCTACAGGCGCCCACCACAATGCCTGGCTATCAAACTCTTGTTCTTAATTGATCCTCCTACCTCATCCTCCCAAGTGGCTGGGACTACAGGTTTGCACCAGTGTGCCCAACTAATTTTTTTCTATTTCTTGTACAGATGGGGTCTCACTCTTAGTCAGGCTGGTCTCAAACTCCTTACCTCAACCAATTCTCTCACCTCAATCTGGCCTCCCAAAGTGGTGGTGTTGATGGAATTTCTCTCTGCAGTAGATGCTTGAAACCAGAGATTAGAAGAATGAATGAGGCTTGGTGCCTGTAGCACAGTGGTTACGGTGCCAGCCACATACACCGAGGCCGGCAGGTTCGAACCTGGCCCAAGCCAGCTAAAACAACAATGCCAACTGCAACAACAACAAAAAGAAATAGCCGGGCATTGTGGCAGGCACTTGTAGTCCCAGGTACTTGGGACGCTGAGGCAAGAGAATCGCTTAAGCCCAAGAGTTGGTGGTTGCTGTAAATTGTGATGCCACGGCACACACCCAGGGCAACAACTTGAGACTCTGTTTCAAAAAAAATAAAAAATAAAAAGCCAGGCATTGTGGCAGGTGCCTGTAGTTCCAGCTACTTGGGACACTGAGGCAAGAGAATCTCTTGAGCCCAGGAGTTTGAAGTTGCTGTGAGGTGTGATGCCAGGGCACTCTATTGAGGACGACATAGTGAGGCTGTCTCAAAAAAATAAAATAAAATAAAGTTTAGCTGGGCATCATGTCGGGCACCTTTGGTCCCAGCAACTCGAGAGGCTAATGTAGAATTGCTTGAACCTAGTAGTTTGAGGTTGTGGTGAGCTAGGAGTAGGCCATGGCACTCTAGCTTGGGTAAGAGAATGAGACTCTGTCTCAAAAAACAAACAAACAAACAAAACCTAAATTCCTGGGACTAGTGATGAGAAGCACTGCACCCAGCTGACTTTGAAACTTTTGAAGAGTTCCAGTTAGGTATTTTGTATACTGTCCCTCAATTTGAGTTTGTCTTCTTTTTTCCTAACAATTATACCCAGGTGATTAACTTTTGGGAAGAATGATGATGTGCTTTCCACATCATGTGTCACACAGATGATGTGCCTTCCACATTGTGTCAGATCAGGGGTACATGATATCAACATGACTTCTCACTGTGCTGTTACCGTTGATCTCTTAGTTAAGGTGGTGTCTGTTAAATATCTCTGTTGTAAAGTTATTCATTTTCCCACTCCATTCTCTAATTTTTTTTTTTTTTTTTTGCAGTTTTTGGCCGAGGCTGGGTTTGAACCCGCCACCTCCGGCATATGGAGTTGGCGCACTACTCCTTGAGCTATAGGCACCACCCTATTCTCCATTTGTTAAACATGATTTATTAAGTCCTGTCCACATTTGGGGTGTGAGGAAGCATGTATTGCTTCCTGAAGGAAGGAAAGCAAAGAACTTGTTAAAGCACCACAGTGACTAACAAGTATTTTGAGGAAGATGATTTCAGGCTATGTAAATATTTGATTTCCCCTTAAAAATCTATCTGTTCGGGGTGGCGCCTGTGGCTCAAGGAGTAGGGTGCCAGCCCCATATGCTGGAGGTGGTGGGTTCAAACCCAGCCCCAGCCAAAAAAAAACACACACACACAAAAAAAATCTATCTGTTCGGCTCGGCGCCTGTGGCTCAAGCAGTTAAGGCACCAGCCACATACACCTGAGCTGGCAGGTTCGAATCCAGCCCAGGCCCACCAAACAGCAATGACAGCTGCAACCAAAAAAATAGCTGGGTGTTGTGGTGGGTGCCTGTAGTCCCAGCTACTTGGGAGGCCAGAGGCAGGAGAATCGCTTGAGCCCAGGAGTTGGAGGTTGCTGTGAGCTGTGATACCACGGCACTCTACCCAGGGCGACAGCTTGAGGCTCTGTCTCAAAAAAAAAAAAAAAATCTATTTGTTCATATTTATTTATTTATTTATTTTTTGAGACAGTCTCAAACTGTCACCCTGGATAGAGTGCTATGGCATCATAGCTCACAGCAACTTCCAACTCAGGCTCAAGCTATCTTCCTGCCTCAGTTTTTCTTTCTTTTTTTTTTTTTTTTTTGTAGAGACAGAGTCTCACTTTATCGCTCTTGGTAGAGTGCTGTGGCATCACACAGCTCACAGCAACCTCCAACTCCTGGGCTTAGGCGATTCCCTTGCCTCAGCCTCCCGAGTAGCTGGAACTACAGGTGCCCGCCACATGCCAGCTATTTTTTTGTTGCAGTTTGGCCGGGGCCGGGTTTGAACCCGCCATCCTCGGTATATGGGGCCGGCGCCGCCCATGCCTCAGGTTTTCTTTTTTCTTTCTTTTTTTTTTGAGATGGAGTCTCACTATATTGCCCTTGGTAGAATGCTGTGGTGCCACAGCTCACAGCAACCTCAGACTCTTGGGCTTAAGTGATTCTCTTGCCTCAGCCTCTCAAGTAGCTGGGACTACAGGTGCCTGCCACAGTGCGTGGCTATTTTTGTATTGTAGTTGTCGTTGTTTTAGCAAGCCCAGGCTGGGTTTGAACCTGCCAGCCTCGGTGTATGTGGCCAGTGCTCCAACCACTGAGGATGGGCCCCGAGCCAAGTTTTTCAACTTTTAGTAGAGATGGGGCTGGTCTTGAACTCATGAGCTTAAGCAATCCACCCTCCTGGGTCTTCCAGAGTGCTAGGATTATAGGCATGAGCCACCTTGCCTGGCCTTATTTTTATTTATTTTTTTATTATTTATTTATTTATTTTGGGACAGAATCTCGCCATATCACCCTTGGTAGAGTGCCATGATGGCACAGCTCAAAGCAACCTCAAACTCTTGGACATAAGTGATTCTCTTGCCTCAGGCTCCCAAGTAGCTGGGTCTACAGGTGCCTGCCACCAGAGCTGGCTATTTTTCTTGTTTCAGTTGTAATTGTTGTTTTAGCTGGCCTAGGCTGGGGTCAAACCTGCCAGCCTCGGTGCATGTGACTGGTGCCCTACCCACTGAGCTATAGGCGTTGCCCTACATTTTTGCTTCTCTTTTTTTTTTTTAGAGACAGAGTCTCACTTTATCACCCTCTGTAGAGTGATGTAGCATCACAGCTCACAGCAACCTCCAACTCCTGGGCTTAGGTTATTCTCTTGCCTCAGCCTCCCAAGTAGCTGGGACTACAGGCGCCTGCCACAACGCCCGGCTATGTTTTTGTTGCAGTTTGGCCAGGGCTCGGTTTGAACCCACCACCCTCAGTATATGGGGCTGGTGCCCTACTCACTGAGCCACAGGCGCCGCCCACATTTTTGCTTCTTAAGGTTCTTTTTTTTTTTTTCTTATTTTTTTTTTTTTTTTTTGTAGAGACAGAGTCTCACTGTACCGCCCTCGGGTAGAGTGCCGTGGCATCACACGGCTCACAGCAACCTCTAACTCTTGGGCTTATGCGATTCTCTTGCCTCAGCCTCCCGAGCAGCTGGGACTATAGGCGCCCACCACAACGCCCAGCTATTTTTCTGTTGCAGTTTGGCCGGGGCTGGGTCTGAACCCGCCACCCTCGGCATATGGGGCCGGCGCCTTACTCACTGAGCCACAGGCGCCGCCCTTTTTTTTTCTTTAGTTATATTCTTCAAGCAGGCTATAATGCATTTGATTATGATGATATATTTTATTACGTATGAGTAGATTCAATTTCAAAAAGTGATTAGCTTTATCTAGGTTGTAAAAATTGTGCTTTGGAGTTTATATGCCTTGATTGTATCTTCCTAAATCTTAGCCATTGATTACTGATTGTTTCTGACAATAGGCCTCATCTTTGAATGACTGATTTCAGAGACAAATCTGGTGGTGCATGCCTGTAGTCACAGCTCTTGGGGAAGCTGAGGCAAGTGGATTATTGGAGTCCAAGAGTTCAGGGTTGTTGTAGTATGCTATGGTCACCCCTGAGAATAGGCTCTGAACTCCAGGGGCAACATAGGGAAACCCTGTCTCTAAGGAAACAAATGAAATCCAAAAAGAATGAATAATTCCACCCACTTATCTTATTGCTACCATTTGTACAGCCTTCTGAAAATTAGTGGTTTTTGGCCAGATGTGATGGCTCTAGCCTGCAATCCTACCACTCTGGGAGGCCGAGGCATCTCTAAAAATAGTGGGGGGCGGGGGGGTTGTGGGGCACCCGTAGTCCCAGTTACTTGGGAGGCTGAGGCAAGAGTATTGCTTAAGCCCAAGAGTTTGAGGTTGCTGTGAGCTGTGATGCAATAGTGCTCTACTAAGGGCAACATAGTGAGACTCTGTGTCAAAAAAGAAAGAAAGAAAAGAAAGAGGGTGGCACCAGTGGCTCAGTGAGTAGGGCACCGGCCCCATATACTGAGGGTGGTGGGTTCAAACCCAGCCCCAGCCAAACTGCAACAACAACAAAAAAATAGCTGGATGTTGTGGCGGGCACCTGTAGTCCCAGCTATTTGGGAGGCTGAGGCAAGAGAATCGCCTAAGGCCAAGAGCTGGAGGTTGCTATGAGCTGTGACGCCATAGCACTCTACCGAGGGTGACAAAGTGATAAAAAAGAAAACAACAACAACAACAACAACAAAACGAAAGAAAAGAAAGAAAGAAGAAAAAGAAGAAAGAATTAGTGATTTTTTCCATGACAATTATGTGCTTACTTCAGTCTAGCCAAGAAGACTTAAGCAAACAAAAACTGGTAAAAGAGACGATGCTGTCTTTTGTGGTCACAGAATATGAAATCAGTTTCAGAGTCAGTCTCAGAGTTAAGTCAGGTAGAAAAGGGGAGTGAAGGTGGCACCTATGGCTCAGTGAGTAGGGTGCCGGCCCCACATACCAAGAGTGGTGGGTTCAAACCCAGCCCTGGCCAAACTGCAATAGAAAAATAGCCAGGCATTGTGGCAGGCACCTCTAGTCCCAGCTACTCGGGAGGCTGAGGCAAAAGAATCACCTAAGTCCATGAGTTGGAGGATGCTGTGAGCTGTGATGCCACAGCACTCTACCGAGGGTGACAAACTGAGACTCTGTCTTTAAAAAAAAAGAAAAAGAAAAAGAAAAAAAAAGAAAGGGCGGCGCCTGTGGCTCAGCGAGTAGGGCGCCGGCCCCACATGCCGAGGGTGGCGGGTTCAAACCCAGCCCCGGTCAAACTGCAACAACAAAAAAAAAAAAATAGCCGGGCGTTGTGGCGGGCGCCTGTAGTCCCAGCTACTAGGGAGGCTGAGGCAAGAGAATCGCGGAAGCCCAGGAGTTAGAGGTTGCTGTGAGCCGTGTGACGCCACGGCACTCTACCCGAGGGCGGTACAGTGAGACTCTGTCTCTACAAAAAAAAAAAAAAAAAAAAAAAAAAAAGAAAAGGAGAGTGATGTCCCTGAAAGTGGAGGATGAAATAATTATGTCGCATCCAGTTCCTAAAAACTGTAATCAGTTGAGGTTTTAAGGGTTCGATGCCCTCATTTTTTTCTGATCCTAAGTCCTAGAGGACTTCTCCCTTGATAAATGGTAATTTAATAAAAGCACTCAACACAGAAAGGGTAGATGTTTTTGTAAAAGGCAAAAGACTTATATGATCTGAAGAGAAACCAGAGTATAAAGGCAGATTTTTTTTTTTTTTTTTTGTAAAGACAGAGTCTCACTTTATCACCCTCAGTAGAGTGCTGTGGCATCAGCTCACAGCAACCTCCAACTCCTGGGCTTAGGCGATTCTATTGCCTCAGCCTCCCAAGTGGCTGGGACTATAGGCACCCATTACAACACCCGGCTATTTTTTTGTTGCAGTTTTGCCAGGGCTAGGTTTGAATCTACCACCCTCAGTATATGGAGCCGGCGCCCTACCCACTGAGGCACAGTTGCTGCCCGGCAGGTTTTTTTTTTCTTTTTTAAGGTTAGTTAAGTAAAGCAGTGAGAGTGAAAAAGGAACAAAGGAATCTGTAACTTTTATTTTTTTTTAGACAGAGTCTCACTTTTTTGCCCCAGTACAGTGCTGTGGCGTCATAGGTCACAGCAATCTCAAACTTTTTTTTTTTTGTAGAGACAGTCTCATTGTACCACCCTCAGGTAGAGTGCCATGACGTCACACGGCTCACAGCAACCTCTAACTCTTGGGCTTACGCGATTCTCCTGCCTCAGCCTCCCGAGCAGCTGGGACTACAGGCGTCCGCCACAACGCCCGGCTATTTTTTTGCAGCAGTTTGGCGGGGGCTGGGTTTGAACCCACCAGCCTCAGCATATGGGGCCGGTGCCCTACTCACTGAGCCACAGGAGCCGCCCAATCTCAAACTCTTGGGTTTAAGCAATTCTCTTGCCTCAGCCTCCTAAGTAGCTGGGACTATAGGCGCCCGCCACAATGCCGGCTATTTTTTAGACACAGGGCCTCACTCTTGCTTAGGTTGGCTTTGAACTGGTGAGCTCAAGTGAACCACCTGCCTTGGCCTGTCAGAGTTCTGGGATTACAGGCTGTAACATGTTATAATCAATTAGTTGTATACACCACTGCACCTGGACTAGCCAGAGACAAATGTTTTTGAATATGAATATAACAGAAGAAGAAACTGGAGAAGTGACACAGCTTGTATAACATCACAGAGCTAACACATGGTCTCTGATCTCCCTTTTCTTTATTTTATTATTTTTTTGAGACAGAGTCTCAAGCTCTCCCCCTGTTGGGTAGAGTGCTATGGTGTCATAGCTCACAGCAACCTCCAACTTGGGTTTAAGCCATCCTCTTGTCTCAGTTTTTCTATTTTTTTAGTAGAGATGGGGATCTTGCTTTTGGTCAGGCTGGTCTCGAACTCGTGAGCTCAAGCAATCCACACGCCTCAGCCTCCCAGAGAGCTAGGATTACAGGTGTGAGCCACCTCATCTGATCTCTTTCTCTTCTTTTTTTTGTAGAGACAGAGTCTCACTTTATGGCCCTCGGTAGAGTGCCATGGCATCACACAGCTCACAGCAACCTCCAACTCCTGGGCTTAAGCGATTCTCTTGCCTCAGCCTCCACAGTAGCTGGGACTACAGGTGCCCGCCACAACATCCAGCTATTTTTTTGTTGCAGTTCGGCCGGGCTGGGTTTGAACCCCGCCACCCTCGGTATATGGGGCTGGCGCCTTACCGACGAGCCACAGGTGCCGCCCTCTTTCTCTTCTTTTTTGTTGCAGTCTCACTCTGTTGCCCAGGTTAGAGTGCCATGGGGTCAGTCTATCTCACATCAATGCCAAATTCCTGGGCTCAAGCGATCCTCCTGCTTCAGCTTCCCCAGTAACTAGGACTACAGGCACCTGCCACAATGCCCAGCTAGTTTTTCTATTTTTAGTGGTGACAGGTTCTCCCTTTTGCTCAGGCTGGTCTCGAATTCCTAAGCTCGAGCAATCCACCCACCTAGGACTCCCAGAGTGCTAGGATTACAGGCATGAGCCAGCTTACCTAGCAATTTTTTGGTATTTTTAGTAGAGAAGGGAATCTCACTCTTACTCCAGCTGGTCTTGAACATCTGACTTCAGCTCAAGGGATCCTCCTGCCTCAGCATCCCAGAGTGTTAGGATTTCAGGTATGAGCCACTGTGCCCAGTCTCTAGTCTCTTCTTTCTTTGCGTTTTTTTTTTTTTTTTTTTTTTTTTGAGACAGAGTCTATGTTGCCCTCAGTAGAGTGCTGTTGCATCACAGCTCACAGCAACCTTAAACTCTTGGGGTCAAGTGATTCTCTTGCCTCAGCCTCCCTTGTAGCTGGGACTACAGGCGCCCGCCACAATGCCTGGCTATTCTTTTCGTTTGTTTGTTTGCTTAGCAGGCTGGGGAAGGGGCTCAAACCTACCAGTTCCGGTGTATGTGGCTGTCACCTTAACTGCTGAGCCTCTTTCTTTGTTTTTTTTTTTTTTTTTATAGCACAACTTATATATTTCAAATGGACAAAAAATTAGTATCATTTACAGTACTTTAAGATAAATTGCCTTTGAATGGGAGCTTCCTTTCCAGTACTTTGAGGTCTACAAGACGTATCTAGAAAATTTACTACTGTGGAAAATGAAGACTGCTTAAATCGAATAGGGGGAAGGGGGAGGGCCTGTGGTTTTCCTTTTGATTAATTGCTGTTAACACTGTCCTTCAGGTGGCTGAGGGAGTTTCATATTTTCTTTAGACATCATTAGGCGCCGAAGCTCTTGCAGGACAACTTTGATGCTATATGAATTCTGCCATTTTGCTAGCACTGATATGGCTCTTGGGTCCACCAATCCATTAGAACTATTAACTCCATTCATATTAATTTTTGTTACAAATCTTACAAAGGGGGATGCTTCTGGGTATTTAGGTCCACATTCTATTTTAAGGCTGTATATTCAGTTTTCATAAATTGTCCGAGCCTGTGGTGGCTGCCATCTTGCGTCCTCTTTCTTTGTTTTTAAGAAGGGGGCCTCAGATAGGGTGCAGTGGCTCACTCCTGTAATCCTAGCACTCTGGGAGGCTGAGGCCATTGAACTGCCTGAGCTCACAGGTTCGAGACCAGCCTGAGCGAGAGCGAGACACCCACCTCTGAAAATAACTGGGCATTGTGCCCGGCGCCTATAGTCCCAGCTTACTTGGGAGGCGAGAGAATTGTTTAAGCCCAAGAGTAGAGGTTGCTGTGAGCTATGATGCCATGGCACTCTCCCAAGGGCAACAAAGTGAGACTTTGTTTAAAAATAAATAAATAAATAAATAAATAAATAAATAAATAAATAAATAGAAGGGCGGCACCTGTGGCTCAGTGGGTAGGGCACCGGCCTCATATACCGAGGGTAGCGAGTTCAAACCTGGCCCCAGCCAAACTGCAACAAAAAATAGCCAGGTGTTGTGGCGGCGGCCTGTAGTCCCAGCTACTCTGGAGACTAAGGCAAGAGAATCGCCTAAGTCCAAGAGCTGGAGGTTGCTGTAAGCTGCGATGTCACAGCACTCTATCAAGGGCAACAAAGTGAGACTCTGTCTCTAAAAAAAAAATAAATATGGGCGGCGCCTGTGGCTCAAGGAGTAGGGCGCCGGTCCCATATGCCAGAGGTGGTGGGTTCAAACCCAGCCTCAGCCAAAAACCAAAAAAAAAAAATAAAAAAAAAAAAATAAAATAAAAAAAAAATAAATAAAAGAAAAAAGAAAAAGAAAAGAAAAGAAGGGTCATACTCTGGTGCCCAAGCTGGAGTAGTGTGGCCTGATTATATCTCACTGCAACTTCCCACTCCTGGCCTCAAGCAATCCTTCTGCCTTGGCTGGGATTACAGGCGTAAGCCACTATGCATGGCCCTTTTTAAAGTTAATTTTTTTTTGCAGTTTTTGGCCGGGGCTGGGCATATAGGGCCAGCGCCCTACTCCGTTGAGCCACAGGCACTACCCGCATGGCCCTTTTTAAAGTTAATGTTTAATTAAGTAATTCACAAGTAATTTCTCTGTGTAAAAAAACAAAAACATCAGACTATAGTTCCTTTGGGCCAGCACCCTGAATTATCTCTATCTACTCCTCAGAGACAGCCACTGTTAGCAAGTTTGTCTAAATCCATTCAGAATCTTTTATCCTACTCTGTCCATTAAGTAGTTGACTCTCAAGGGTGGTTTTTATCTTTGACTCTCCCACACATTTTTTTTTTTTTTGAGACAGAGTCTCACTATGTCACCTTCTGAAGAGTGCAATGGCATCTCAGCTCACAGAAACCTCAAACTCTAGGGCTCAAGCAATTCTCTTGCCTCAGCCTGCCAGGTAGCTGGGACTACAGGCATCTGCCACAATGCCCGGCTACTTTTTGGTTGGAGTTATCATTGTTTGGCAGACCTGGGCTGGGTTCGAACCCTCGAGCTCCAGTGTATGTGGCTGGTGCCCTAGCCCTTTGAGCTACAGGCGCCAAGCCACCCACACATTTCTATAAAGCAGGAATACAAAGAATGGGAAGACAGAACTAACCAGAAACAATACTAGCTCCCTGACAAAAGGAAAGACATAAGATACAATCTATACACGAATGGCCATTATAATAAATTCTATTCATTGAAGTCACGGCCTCAGGATTCTTTTTTTTTTTTTTGAGACACTTTGTTGTCCTCAGTAGAGTGTCATGTGTCAGAGGTCACAGCAACCTCAAACTCTTGGGCTTAAGCAATTCTCTTTCCTCAGCTTCCCAAGTAGCTGGGACTACAGGAGCCCGCCACAACACCCAGCTACTCTTTTTTTTTTTTTGAGACAAGAGTCTCAAACTGTTGTCCTGGGTAGAGTGCTGTGGTGTAACAGCTTACAGCAACCTCAAACTCTTTTTTTTTGTAGAGACAGAGTCTCACTTTATGGCCCTTGGTAGAGTGCCATGGCCTCACACAGCTCACAGCAACCTCCAACTCCTGGGCTTACCAGCAACCTCCAACTCCTGGGCTTACGCGATTCTCTTGCCTCAGCCTCCTGAGTAGCTGGGACTACAGGCGCCCGCCACAACGCCCGGCTATTTTTTTTTGGTTGCTGTTTGGCCGGGGCCGGGTTTGAACCCACCACCCTCGGTATATGGGGCCGGCGCCCTATCGACTGAGCCACAGGCGCCGCCCCTCAAACTCTTTGGTTTAAGCCATCCTCTTGCCTCAGCCTCCCAAGTAGCTGAAACTACAGGCACCCACCACAATGCCTGGCTTTTTTTTTTTTTTTTGAGACAGAGTTTCATTTTGTTGCCCTTGGTAGGGTGATTAGCGTCACAGCTCACAGCAACCTCCAGCTTTTGGGCTTAGGCAATTCTCTTGCCTCAGCCTCACAACGCCCAGCTATTTTTTGTTACAGTTTGGCCAGGGCTGGGCTCGAATCCACCACTCTCAGCATACCGGGCTGGCACCCTACTCACTGAGCCACAGGGGCCGCCCTATTTTTTGGTTATAGTTGTGATTGTTTGGTGGACCCAGCTGGATTCGAACTGCCAGCTCCAGTGTATGCGGCTGGCGCCCTAGACCCTTGAGCTACAAGCTCTGAGATAACACCCAGCTATTCTTTTTTTTTTTTTTTGGTTGGGGCTGGGTTTGAACCTGCCACCTCCAGCATATGGGGCTGGCGCCTTACTCCTTTGAGCCACAGGTGCCGCCCCCCAGCTATTCTTTTAGAAAGGAGGTCTTACAAAAAAATAGCTGGCCTTGTGGCAGGCACCTGTAGTCCCAGCTACTTGGGAGGCTGAGGCAAAAGAATTGCCTAAGCCCAAGAGCTGGAGGTTGCTATGAGCTGTGACACCACAGCACTCTGCCGAGGGCCACAAAATAAAACTCTGTCTCTTAAAAAAAAAAAAAAAAAGAAGGGAGGTCTTGCTCTGGCACAGGCAGGTCTCGAACTACTGAGCTTAGGCAATCCACCCATCTCAGCCTCCCAGAGTGCTAGGATTACAGGCGTGAGCCACCCTGCCTGCCTGGGCCTTAGGATTATTTGATCAATTTATATGAACAATGAAGGCTTCCCTTGAGCTGGACTGGACTGTTTAAGGTTTCAACTGCTTTACTGCAAGTAATTTAACAAAAAACAAGTCCATTATTAACTAGCAAGTTAGTAATTAGTACAGTGTCCTGCACAAAGTTCAGTACAAGTCAATTCCTTTTCTCTTACTTAGATCTGTTGGAGTCCAAGTGTACAGAGTGTGAATTACTAATAGTTATTGAGGGTTTCCAATGTGACAAGCAGGTATTTTCCATAATCTCATTTAATTTTCACAACTTGTTGAAATTATTTATCACAGTGGAAAGTTCCAACTGAGATAAGGCCTGCTAAAACTGCAAAGGCCTTGTATCTAATCAGGCTGGGATACCACTTCTGAGGATCAAATTGGCCAATAAATGAGAAAATACTTAAAACTCTTAAAAACACTGTGCTATGAGTATTAACCATTTTATTATTTATGACAAATTTCTGGAGTTAACAACGGATGAAATGATTTTTTTAATAACTGTTTTAGATAAGTGGGGTCTTGCTTGGTTGTTCATACTGGTCTCTCTTGGCCTCAAGAGATCCTCCGGGGTTCAGCTTCCCAAAGTAATGGGATTATAGGTGTGAGCCATCACGCCCACCCTGGCTGGCAGATCTAATTGAAAGGAAAGTTACTTAATTTTCAGAAACAGAAAATCCGATTTGGGTCTCTTCAGCCAGAGACAGCTCTCTAAGCCTCTTTCCTTAACCTTAAAGCGGGGCTATCTCAGACTAAAGAGATTAATTATACTACATAATAATAAGGACTATAAATGGCGTCTAATAAATGTAGTCTTCACGCAGAAAAGGCTTTGAAGGGCAAAACACGACCCACACTTAACGGGACCGAAGTCGCGAGGGCTCTCCGCCTTGCGGAGGTTCTCAGAGCCTCAGATTTCGCGGCGAGCCGTTGGCGTTTTCCCGCGCACAGGGTGGGGCGAAACGCGAGTCCCCGGCTGGACCACACCTCTCGCAGGAACCACGCTCGGCACCTGGCGGGCAGCATCCGCTAATATGAGACCCAGGAACCTAGCCTGGCCGCTTTTCCTCCTGACCTTCCCTGGGTACTAAGGTCTCTGGATGGGTGCATCTATGAACCTGCGGGGGAAGAAGCTGCGGAAGTGTGCGCTCCTGCTACGCTGTATGTTGGAAATCGTAGTCCCCTGGTTGCAACGTTCCGCAGGCCAAATTGCCTTGACTGGTTGGACCACATCACGTGATAGGAGAAAGGCGGCCGCAGGGGAGCAACCTGTGGTGCCTTGTGAGGTCATCACCGCGCGACAACGAACTGCCGTTGCGGGCAGCCTGGTTGCGGTGGGTCTCACTTTTTGACATCTACAAGTACAATGCCACAAAATCCCCTTTATTTGCTCCTTCCCTTTGTCTTTTCCCGTCTCCGCACTTTTGGCTTCCTTGGGTCCGGGTACGGGCAATTAGCCAGGAGAGGCATCGGGCTGGGGAGCCGCGCGCGGGGGACGTGAGTGGCTCCTCCTTCCCCCGTGACGCCGAGGTCACGTGACAGGGTGGGCCGCCTCTGCCGCCGCCGCCGCTTTGTAAGAGGCACATTGGCAGGTAACGAGCGGCGGCGGCGGCGGCAGCGGCAGAAGCGGCAGCAGCGGTTCCCGAGTCCAGCGACAGCAGCATTGGTAATTGCCACTCTCTCCCTCTCGTTACTTGTTCCAGGGCGCTCAGTGTTGCAGCGTGCACTTTCTAGTCTTGGATTCAGCTTTTCTGAATTCCCAACCTTTTTCTCACTGCCCCAGCACTTACTCGTGAGGATCGGGCCAAGGTTTTCTAGCCAGCTTCATGTTCCCTCCGTATGTCCAGGCCCGGACCGCCTCCTTCCTCTTTCCCTCGTGTTGTCCTTCGCTACTTTCTACTTTCCGGCATCCTTGTCGGTCAGGCCCCACCCAGCCCCCAGGGACGCCTTTCCTTTCCCCCGCCTTTCGGTTTTCTGCCCTGGAGGGTGTGGTTTACTCTCCCACCTCGGTCCCTTTCAGTCCGCGGAGCTCCCTCGTCACGCTGTCGCTCTCTTCCTGCCCGGCTTTCTGTCTTCACGCCCGCGGCTAGTCCTGGGACTGGCCCTCTTGAGCCCAACTTCTGCGCTCTCTAACCTTTTCCAGTTTGCCCAGAGTTCAGTTCTACTTTTTTTCAGTTAGAGAGCTTTGGTCTCAGTTCGGACTTAGTTTTCCTCTTCACTCCTTGTTCCTGTTGTCCGCTTGTGTTAACAGTTTGTTTTCTGTGCCGTAGGTTTGTGACCGCTTTATAAACCGTAAAGCACTGTTACAGTACATGTAGTGTTATTCTGTTACTGATGCATAGAACTCAGTTTGCCTCTAAATCACTTTCTCACCCCTTTCCCCCAGTTTTTAATCTGATCAGTTTGCACAGGCATCTTTCAACTGTCACCACTGTGGGCTCTTATCCTTGCCTTTAGAGGTTGATCCCTTCGTTTCTTTCCTGTTTGACATAATCTGTCACCACCGCTATTGGACATTGTTTCTAACTTCATATCCAAAGTATATGGTACGTTACTATTTAGGCTTACTTTGTCTGTGGTTAAGATATAAAAAAATAGACTTAACGTCCTTTTTCTTTCTTTTTTTTTTTAGAGACAGAGTCACTTTGTCGCCCTTGGTAGAGTTCTATGGCGTCACAGCTCACAGCAACCTCCAGCTCTTAGGCTTAAGCTATTCTCTTGCCTTGCCTCAGCCTCCCGAGTAGCTGGGACTACAGGCACCCGCCACAACGCCCGGTTATTTTTTTGTTGCAGTTTGGCTGGGGCTGGGTTCAAACCCATCACACACACACACCCCACCCCCACCCCTGTATATGTGGCCTGCGCCCTACTCACTGAGCCACGGGCGCTGCCCTAGACTTAACATCTTATTCTAGCATCTATATGTACTAATAGTTGAGGTTTTTTTTTTTTTGTTTGTTTTGAGACAGATTCTAATTTTGTCTCCCTGGTTAGAGTGCTATGGACTCATAGCTCACAGCAAAATCAAACTATTGGGCTCAAGTGATTCTCTTGCCTCAGCCTCCCAAGTAGCTGGGACTGCAGGGTCCTTCACAACACCTGGTTATTTTTAGAGACGGGGTTTCACTCTGGCTCAGGCTGGTCTCAAACCTGGGACCTCAGGGCAGTCCACTGGCTTGGGCCTCCCAGAGTGCTAGGATTACAGGCATGAGCCACAGTGTCAGGTCTTAAACAATACTTTTTCTTTTGTTCTTCTTCTTCTTTTTTTTTTTTTTAAATCTCTCTTTTTTAGAGATGATTTTGCTATGTTGCCCAGGCTGGCCTGTAACTCCTGGGCTCAAGCAGTTCTTTCATCTCAGCCTCACCACACCGGGCAAGTTGGGAGCTTCTTAAGGTCTTCATAAGGTATTCAAAGATTGTCTTTTATTTGAAAGGCGTATAATTAACTTTTTGGCTGAAAACCATTCTTATATTTTCTCTTCCACTATGATAGCAATTTTTTTCACCACGGGGTGTGCCACTAGTTTGAGTGTTTCTCACTTTTTTTTACTGTGAATTGCACTTTTTACTGTCATTTTGTCAAATGTGGATGGAAGGTGACTGTCATACCCAAGCTCTCCTGTGTCCTAGGCATTGAGTGGGTACATAGGTGGTCCACATCTATTTCAGGAAAAGGAATAAATTTCACTCTCTGGAGATGATGGTCTTCTAGTATACCAACATTCCTTGCCTACAGAGCACCTTGGCTAGGGCAATATTCCCATTGTTGTGAAGACTTCACTTATCATTAGGCAAAGGTAATTAATAAGTTTCCCACATAGTTCTTCTGGATTTGCTGCCAGTTTATCCCTCCTGATTTTCCTACTTATAGCTAGTTAACACATGTAATGAGAAATTTTTTTCCCATACACCTCTATCTTGCTTTTTTCCTGCAGCTCTGATTTCTTGTTTGCTTCTCTGTTGCCTCTGACATTTAATAATTACGAAACTTTTCAGAGACAGGAAGTTTTTTGTCATGACTGAAATAAGACTGGAAGTGGTGGCATGGGAGGGAATGAGGCCATGGGAAAGGGCTGTGGTAATTGCCTCTCTTGCCTGTTTCCTTCTGCTCTGGTTTCCTCTGGCCTCTCTTTAAATGTGGGCTGGACCAGCCATAGTCACATGGAGCTACCTTTAGAACTATACTGGAACAATACTAATAACTCTGCTTCCCTTTCCTGGTAACCAGTGCACCTTGTGCAGTGATCACCAGGAGTGACTGAGTGACTTACTGTTTTATTGAGTGAGTGAATATAGGTTTATTTAATTTACTTGTTTTTTTTTTTTATTTTTAATTTCAGTGTGCTTGTTCATTCTTCTTTGTTTGAAGTACTCCTTTTTTGTTGATTTTCTTCTTCCTCTGGCAGTGCTGGCTGTTTTTTTTTTTTTTTTGTAGAGACAGAGTCTCACTGTACTGCCCTCGGGTAGAGTGCCGTGGTGTCACACGGCTCACAGCAACCTCTAACTCTTGGGCTTATGCGATTCTCTTGCCTCAGCCTCCCGAGCAGCTGGGACTACAGGCGCCCGCCACAACGCCCGGCTATTTTTTGGTTGCAGTTTGGCCGGGGCTGGGTCCGAACCCGCCACCCTCGGCGTATGGGGCCGGCGCCCTACTCACTGAGCCACAGGCGCCGCCCTGTTTTTTTTTTTTTTTTGTAGAGACAGAGTCTCACTTTATGGCCCTGGGTATAGTGCTATGGCCTCACACAGCTCACAGCAACCACCAGCTCCTGGGCTTAAGAGATTCTCTTGCCTCAGCCTCCAGAGTAGCTGGGACGACAGGCGCACGCCACAACGCCCGGTTATTTTTGGGTTGCAGTTTGGCCGGGGCCGGGTTTGAACCCGCCACCCTCGGTATATGGGGCCGGCGCCTTACCGACTGAGCCACAGGCGCCGCCCGGTGCTGGCTGTTTTTGATGTTGTTAGTAGTGACGGGGTTTTACTCTGGCTCACTGCTGCTCATACTGGTCTTGAACCTCTGAGCTCAGACAATCCACCCGCCTTGGCCTCCCACAGTGCTGGGACTACAGGCGTGAGCCACCATGCCCGGCCAATTTACTTGTGTTTTGATGGGAACTTGTCTCTACCCCCTTAAATATAAAGTGTGTGTAAAAAGTATAAAACGTAAGTATAAGATATGTGTAGAAAGTATAAAACTGTCTTGAAGGGGTTTAAGTGTTCTGAAGTGAAGCCTTTACTTTTTTTGTTGTTGTTTGAGATAGGCTCTCATCCTATTGCCTAGGCTAGAGTGCAGTGGCTTTCTCATAGCTCACTGCAACCTCTAGTGTCTGGGCTCAAGTGATCCTGCTTCAGCCTCCCAAGTAGCTGCGACTCCATGAGCATGCCACTATGCCTGGCTAATTTTTCTTTCTTTCTCCCCCCCCCCCCCCAGTAGAGTGCTGTTGCGTCATAGCTCACAGCAACCTCAAGCTCTTGGGCCAGGGTGATTCTCCTGTTTCAACCTCCTGAGTACCTGGGACTACAGGCACCCGCCACAATGCCCAGCTATTTTTGTTGCATTTGCCACTGCTGTTTTAGCTGGCCGAGGGGCCGGGTTTGAACCCCTCACCCTTGGTATAGGGGACCCGGTGGCATCCTACCCACAGAGCCACTGGTGCCACCCTATTTTTTTTGCAGTTTTTGGCCAGGGTTGGGTTTGAACCCGCCACCTCTGTGAGCCACAGGCACTGCCCGCTAATTTTTCAAATTGCTATGTATGGGGTAGGGTAGTGGTCTTGAACTTCTGGCCTTAAGCAATCCTCCCACCTTAGTCTCTCAAAGTGCTAGGGTTATAGGTGTGAGCTATCTTGCCTAGCTTCCATATTCCTCACTGGCTCTGGCAACAAAAGATTACTAAATAACTATACTATTATCTTCTGCCATGTTCTTTTTTTTTGAATAGTCTCACTGTGTCTCACTTGATAGAGTGCCATGGCGTTATAACTCACAGCAACCTTAAACTCTTGGGCTCAAATGATCCTCTTGCCTCAGCCAAGTAGCTGGGACTACAGGTGCCCCCAGTACTCCCCAGCTGTTTTTATTTTTTTCCCCCAGTGGTTTTTAGAGACAGGGTCTAACTCTTGCTCAGGCTGATCTTGAACTCCTGAGCTTATGCAATTCACCCACCTTGGCCTCCCAGAGTGCTAGGATTACAGGGGTAAGCCCCTGTGCCCCACGGAGACTCTTATTTCTAAAAAAAGAGAAAAAGAGTGTCAAATGTGGTGAGAAGCGGAGAAGGAGTAGAACAGGGAGTTCAATCTGTAACTGACTAAACAAGTGAGATAACTTACTACCTCTCCTCCCTTAGTACTTTTGTTATTTACGCTTTTTTACACTCTAAGTCTTTTTTTATCAAATCATTCCTAGGTATTAAGAAGACTTGTACAGGCCCAGAATTTCTTCTTGTTAGTGGTCTATTTCTCCCTTTGTATCTTTTTAAATTCTCTCCTACTTTCTCTTTCCTTTGTTCTCTCCCTTTTTTTTGCGGTTTTTGGCCGGGGCTGGGTTTGAACCCATCAGCCACGCCGTACTCCTTTGAGCCACAGGTGCCGCCCTGTTCTTTCCTTTTTCTTTCTTTTCTTTTTTTTTTTTTTTTTGTAGAGACAGAGTCTCACTTTACCGCCTTCAGTAGAGTGCCATGATGTCACAGAACTCACAGCAACCTCTAGCTCCTGGGCTTCCGCGATTCTCCTGCCTCAGCCCCCCCGAGCAGCTGGGACTACAGGCGCCCGCCACAATGCCCGGCTATTTTTTGGTTGCAGTTCAGCCGGGGCTGGGTTTGAACCCGCCACCCTTGGTATATGGGGCCGGCGCCCCACTCACTGAGCCACAGGCGCCACCCTCTCTCCTTTTTCTTTTTGTGCTTCTCTCTCTCCTCTCGCCTTTCTCTCTTACTAAGAGAACAGATTTGCCTCTGTTGTCCAGGCTGCTGGAGTGGCCAGACATAGCTCCATAGCTCATTATAGCCTTGAACTTCTTCTTTTTTTTTTTTTTTTTGCAGTTTTTGGCCAAGGCTGGGTTCGAACCTGCCACCTCCAGCATATGGGGCCGGCGTCCTACTCCTTTGAGCCACAGGTGCCACCCCTATAGCCTTGAACTTCTAGGCTCAAGCAATATTCCTGAATCAGCCTCCTGAGTGCTTGGGAATACAAGTGCACACCACCTTGCTTGGATAATTAAAGATGGGATTTCCCTATGTTTGTCCAGGCTGTCTTGAATTCTTGCCTCCTGCTTCAGCCTCCCAAAGTGTTGGGATTACAGGCCTGGGCTGCCATGTCTGGCCTCATTTCTAATTTTTTGTGATTATAAATTATACTTTTCTTGTGGACGTCCCTTCTACGAAGAAAGTTCATTTTCTCAAGACTGTATGTAACTGAGAATGGAATTTTTGGCTTGTGTGTAGGGTATGCACTACTTTACTAGATGATGCTAAACTGTTTCCCACGTGTTGTAGAGTTGTTTTCAGTCAGGTTCCTCATCTGAACTACAGAATACAGAAAACTGAGTGACTGTTTTCTTAATTCTTTTGAGGATAGTATATACAAATACCATTATAGATGTCTAGGGAAGAAGATCAGTTCATACATGTAATGGATAGCCTATACTTTAAAGAGTTCTTCTACATCCCCGGCAATGTTTGATATTGCTGTAATTTTTAGTTTTAGCCAGTTGTAGTGGGATGTTTTATTTTAATTTAATTTATTTTATTTAATTAATTTTTTTGAGACAGAGTCTCACTATGTCACCCTCAGTAGAGTGCTGTAGTGTCACAGCTCACAGTAACCTCAAACTCTTGGTCTTAAGTGATCTCCTGCCTGAGACTCCAAGTAGCTGGGACCACAGGCGCCCGCCACAACGTCTGGCTATTTTTTTGGTTGCAGTTGTCATTGTTGTTTAGTTGGCCCGAGCTGGGTTCGAACCCTCCAGCCTCAGTGTATGTGGCTTGTGCCATAACCACTATGCTATGGATATCAAGCCATAGTGGAATGTTTTAGATACATTTTTAATGAACACCACATACTCAAATTTTGCTTTAATACAACATGGTAACTTTGGCACAGAGGCCATTCAAATCTACTGTAATTACAGACATTTTGGATATGTGGGTCACTACAAAAGTTGAGACAGATTGTGTCGTGGTCTGTTATTTCACTTCCAAAATACACGTTTTTGTTTTGTTTTGTAGAGACAGTCTCATTTTGTTACCCTCGTTAGAGTCTGTGGTGTCACACAGCTCACAGCAACCTCAACTCCTGGGCTTAGGCAATTCTCTTTCTTTAGCCTCCTGAGTAGCTGGGACTACAGGTGCCTGCCACAACACTGAGCTGTTTTTTTGTTGCAGTTTGGCCGGGGCTGGATTCAAACCCACCACCCTTAACCACTGGCGCCCTACCCACTGAGCCACAGACACTGCCCCCAAGATACACATTTTACAGTGTCCTTCCTGATGTACTCAGACAAGTTTCAGTTTACTCAGCTTATTGGTGTTGCTGGGAGGGCTATCATTTGTTTCTGTCCACATGGATTTTACGTTTATTGATTTTTGTGTATGTCTAAACTTTTGTAATGTCCCATATGTATTTTTGCCATCATATTTAGTCTTTTACTTGCCTGGTCTGTGTGTGTGTTCTGTTCTTTTCAGATTTTGATTCCTTTTTCTGTTTGATTTCCTTTATCTTTTTAAGATTTTTCAAATCTTAAAAAAAAAAAAAGATTTTTCAAATCTATAAAAGCTAATGGAAGAGTAATGAACACATGTATACATACCCTTTCCTGAGAATTACTTCTTTCTTTTTTTTTTTTAGATTTTATTTTATTTATTTATTTATTTTTTGTGTGTGTGGTTTTTGGCCGGGGCTGGGTTTGAACCCGCCACCTCCGGCATATGAGACCGGTGCCCTTCCCCTTTGAGCCACAGGTGCCGCCCGAGAATTACTTCTTTTTTTTTTTTTTTTTTTTTTTGTGGCTGGGGCTGGATTTGAACCTACCACCTCCGGCATATGGGACCAGCGCCCTACTCCTTGAGCCACAGGCGCCGCCCGAGAATTACTTCTTAATATTTTACCATATCAGGTTTTCTCTCTACATATACTACATATATTGTATTTGGAGGCCAAATGATTTGAAAGTAAAATGCGAACATCTTTATGCGAAATAATTTGGTAAGTATCTCCTTAGAATAAAGAGCTTCTCTTACAAAAATACACAGTAACATGGGTAATTACCTAATAGTATGTATAATATATAATATCAATAATATATAAATCCATATTCAGACTTCCCAGTTGTGTACAAATTGCCTTTTTGTAGCTTCTACTATCTAGTCAGGGTTTCTGTCACTGATGGAAACTACTGAATAATAAGCTCTTTCCCTTTATTTATTTATTCTTTTTTGTGAGACACAGTATTACTTTGACACTCTTGGTAGAGCACAGTGGCGTCATAGCTCACAGCAACCTCAAACTCTTGGGCTCAAGCGATCCCTCTTGCCTCAGCCTCCCAAGTAGCTGGGGCTACAGGTGCCTGCCACAGTGCCCTGCTATTTTATTTATTTATTTATTTTGAGACAGAGTCTCAAGCTGTCACCTGGGATAGAGTGCTGTGGCGTCATAGTCCACAGCAACCTCAAACTCTTGGGCTTAAGTGATTCTCTTGCCTCCGCTTAATCCCAAGTAGCTGGGATTACAGGTGCCCGCCACAATGTCCGGCTATTTTTTTATTTTGGTTGTTGTCATTGTTTGGCAGGCCCAGGCTGGATTTGAATCCACCAGTTCCTGTAGCTGGCTCCATAGGTGCTCAGCTGCCCTGCTATTTTATTTTATTTTACTTTATTTTTACTTGTTTTTAGAGACAGAGTTTCACTTTGTTGCCCTCGGTAGAGTGCTGTGGCGTCACAGCTCACACCAACCTTCAGTTCTTGGGCTTAGGCGATTCTTTTGCCTCAGTCCCCCGAATAGGTGGGACTACAGGTACCAGCCACAAAACCTGGCTATTTTTTGTTGCAGTTTGGCCAGGGCCAGGTTCGAACCCACCACCCTTGTATATGGGGCCGGCACCCTACTCACTGAACCACAGGCGCTTCCCCTGCTATTTTATTTTAAAGATAGGATCTCACTCTTGTTTAGGCTGGTCTCAAACTCCTGACCAAAAGCAGTCCACCAGAGTGCTAGAATTGCAGGCGAGAGCAACTGGGCCTGGCCTGATAATCTACTGCTTTCTTTCTGTTTTTGTCTTTTTTTTTTTTCTTTTGAGACAGAGTCTCATTCAGTGGACCTGGCGTTGAGTGCTGTTGCTTCATGTCTCACAGCAACCTCAAACTCTTGGGCTCAAGCAATTCTCTTGTTTCAGCCTCCCTAGTAGCTGGGACTATAGGTGCTCAAGCACAACTCTGGGCTATTTTTAGAGATGGGGTCTTGCTCCGGCTCAGGCTAGTCTTGAACTCTGGAAATCAAGCAGTCCACCTTCTTTGGCCTGCCAGAGTGCTGGGATTATAGGTGAGCCACCGTGCCCTGCCTTGACAATCTATTTCTTTATTTTATTTTTTGAGACAGTCCCACTTTGTCACCCTTGGTAGAGTGCTATGACGTCACAGCTCACAGCAACCTCAAACTTTTGGGCTTATGCGATCCCCTTGCCTTAGCCTCCCAAGTAGCTGGGACTACAGATGCCCACCACAATGCCTGGCTACTTTTAGAGAGGGGGTCACTCTTGCTCAGCTGGTCTCCAACCTGGGAACTAAAGCAATCCACCCACCTCAGACTCCCAGAGTGCTAGGATTACAGGTGTGAGCCATCGCTCCTGGCCCATGATATTTCTTAAGTGATTATTTCCACAGTTATTTTATTTATTTATTTGAGACAGCCTCAAGCTGTTGCCCTGGGTAGAGTGCCTCCTAGGGAGAGGTCAGGCACACCTACAATGAGAAGTGGCAATTGATAGCTTAAAGTGAGAAAAAAAGGAAGGCTATAAAATTACAGTTAGGAACTCAAGCTGCTGTGTGATAGGGCTGCATAGTATTGTTAAGTGACCCTCAGAGTTGTTGAGTACAAAGTAATTACTGTTCACATGGAGGAACAGAAAATGAAAAAAATGGGGTGTGTGTGCAGTGTGATCTTGAACACATGCCTGTGGAATGTGGAGGCAAAAAAGCAGGTAGATTTGGGAGAATGGCAAGGCCAGTTTGATCAAAGTGTAGGGATTAGAAAGGAATAAAGAGTTTGTATTTTATTGAGTAGTTGATATTTGTGAATGGAAGTTGACACATTTTAGCAGTGTTCTTTTTTTTTCTTTTTTTTTTTTTCGTAGAGACAGAGTCTCACTTTACAGCCCTTGGTAGAGTGCCCTGGCGTCACACGGCTCGCAGCAACCTCTAACTCTTGGGGTTACATGATTCTCTTGCCTCAGCCTCCTGAGCAGCTGGGACTACAGGCGTTTAGCAGTGTTCTAATGAGTCCACTTAGATATCAGTTTTATAATTAAGAGGTCAGAGATAAGATATGAAATTTCAGTGCATTAGAGAGCAGGCAGTTATTGATAATATAGTAGCTGATTAAGGTACCTTATAATTTGTTGGGGTATGTATATATGTGACAGATTTGATGTATCATAACTAGTACTGTACAAGGTTTGAGAGTTACCTAATTTATTTCTAAGAAGACCAAGAGGAGGCTTTAGAAATACAAATGATGGGCAGTGCCTGTGGCTCAAAGGGTAGGGCGCTGGCCCCATATGCTGGAGGTGGTGGGTTCAAACCCAGCCCCAGCCAAAACCTGCAACAAAACAAACAAACAAACAAACAAATACAAATGTTGACTCTTAATTCAAGTACTTATAGTAAATTGATGGCAAAAAGAATGTAAAGGAAGGTATAGATATAATGCCTTAAATTTTCTTTTTTTTTTTTTGAGACTGGGTTTTGGTCTGTTGCCCAGGCCTTAAATTCTTTTAAATAATTTTTATTTATTAATTTTATTTAAATTTAATTATAAATTAATTTTAGGAGTAGTGTTGGACTTGGTGTGCTGCCCATGGTCTTGAATTCTTGGCCTTAAAAGAGATCCTTTTGCCTCAGCCTCCCAAAGTACTAGGATTAAAGGCTCCTTTTCTTCTCTGTGAAGACCTTGAGATGGAGCAACAGTGGGAAGTTTTTATTTTTTTGAGACAAGCCTCAAGCTGTCCCCTGGGTAGAATGCTGTGGGATCACAGCTCACAGCAACCTCAAACTCCTGGGCTCATCACGCCTCAGACTCCCAAGTAGCTGGAACTACAGGCGCCCGCCACAATGCCTGGCCATTTTTTAGTTGTAGCTGTCATTGTTGTTTGTCAGGCCCCGGCTGGATTCGAACCTGCCAGCTCTGGTGTATGTGGCTGGCGCCTTAGCCGCTTGAGTTACAGGTGCTGAGCCAACAAGTGGGAAGTTAATCTTGCTTTCGTGGATGCAAAGATGGAGACTGGAGGTAGGGTCTAAAATGTATGAATACAGAAATTTATAAAAGTATGGTCTGAAACAGGGCAAAGTGGCTCATGCCTGTAATCCCAGTACTCTGAGAGACTGAGGCCGGTGGATTGCCTGAGCTCACAAGTTTGAGACTAGCCTGAGAAAGAGTGAGGCCCCGTCTCTAAAAAATAGCTGGGCATTGTGGTGGGTGCCTGTAGTCCCAGCTACTTGGGAGGCTGAGGCAAAAGCCGTGGCACTCTACCTCTACCAAGGGAGACAAAATGAGACTCAGTCTCAAAAAAAAAAAAAAAAGGCACATGGCAGAAGATAATAGCACAGTTACTTAGTAATCCTTTGTTGCCAGAGCCTGCAAGGAATTTGGAAGCTTTTGGAAATGAGATTAAAAACAAAGACCTGACTGTAGATGTGCCACTGTGTGTGTGAGTGGATACAAATTTTTGGGGAGCAGGTCCAGAAGATGATGCAGAGGAAGGTGAACCGAATGTAAGTGGAGCAGGGAAGAAAAACTAGAATGTGTGTGGGTTAACAATAATTATTATAACTGGATTTACGAGGATGCTATTAATATTATCTTGTGGTAAGTGGGTGATTTACAGAAGTCTCACTTTGGTGCCCAGGCTAGAGTGCCATGGCTTCCTCCTAGCTCAGAGCAACCTCAAACTCCTGGGTTCAAGTGATCCTTCTACCTCAGCCTCCCAAGTAGCTGGGACTACAGGTACCACCACAATGCTGGACTAATTTTTCTTTTCCTTTTTTTTGAGACAGAGACTCACTTTGTCACCCTGGTAGAATGCTGTTGTGTCATAGCTCACAGCAGCCTCAAACTCTTGGGCTCAAGTGAACCTTTTGAGTTAGCCTCCCAAGTAGCTGGGACTACTTGCGCCTGCCACAATGCCCAGCTGATTTTTTAGAGACTGGATTTTGGATCTTGCTCAGGCTGGTCTTGAACTCATGAACTTGGGCAATCAACCTGCCTTGGCCTCCCATTTACTAGGTTTACAGGTGGGAGCCACCACACCTGGCCTAATTTTTCTTTTCTTTCTTTTTTTTTTTTTAAGACAGTCTCATTTTGTTGTCCTCAGTGGAGTGCTGTGGTGTCATAGCTTACCTCAGACTCTTGGGCTCAAGTGATCCTCTTTCCTCAGCCTCCCGAGTAGTGGGGACTATAGGTGCCCGGCCACAATACCTGGCTATTTTTAGAGATGGGTCTTGCTCTGGCTCAAGCTGGTCTCCAACCTGAGTTCAGTCAGTCCGCCTGCCTTGGCCTCCCAGAGTGCTAGGATTACAGGTGTGAGCCACCTTGCCTAGCCCCAGCCTATTTTTTCTATTTTTCTGGTCTGTAACTCCTGAGCTCAAGTAATTCTCCTGCCTCAGTCTCCTTAGAGTTCTAGGATTACAGTTGTGAGCCACCAGGCCTAGTGTTAGATTGTCTTTTTTTTTTTAAACAGATGTCTTTACTAGCCCTTTTCTGTGGAGTAGTTAGTAACCCTCTAATGAAGATAATCATTCTGGTTATTATTAGAAAGGTACTTGTTTGAATGTAATCTAAAGTACAGTGTTCTTATAACTTGATGGATCTTGTGAAATGCTGTATAGTATAGTCTTTGTTTTTGGAGAGACAGAGCTGTTATGAGTAGTGGTAAAGACTGGTTGTGAATACTGAAATATTCTAGGGATTGGAGGACAAAGAATCCCAGGTAGCTGCTAAGTAAAAGTTAGAGATTAGAGTTGAAAAATAGGATAGAAATAGGACAGATGTTTGGAAGCAGCTGTAGTCAATTAAATACATTTCCTCCCTGATCTTAGGTAACCTGGAAGAGAAATGTGACTATACCAAATAAATTTAGATTATTTATAATGTTCTAGTTTAGTAGCTCTCATCTCTTCCACTAGCAAGTTACATTCAGGGGATAGTAGATAACATTGTGTTTCCCCTGTGAGCCAAGTGTGGGTGTAGGGGAGTTCAGCCTTGTCTACTTGTTGCTAGAGTCCTGACCCAGCCCTTAGCAGCTGTGGAGAATAAAAGTATTAGCTTGGTCAGCTCCTGTCATGTAGGGCATAAGCATTTGAGCTGCATGGAATTGAGACTCAGGGTTGAGAGTTTCTTGGCACACTGACTGCCTTACTTTATTACAATTTTTTTTTTTTTGTAGAGACAGAGTTTCACTTTACTGCCCTCGGTAGAGTGCCGTGGCGTCACATGGCTCACAGCAACCTCCAGCTCTTGGGCTTATGTGATTCTCTTGCCTCAGCCTCCCGAGCAGTTGGGACTACAGGTGCCCGCCACAACGCCCAGCTATGACTGCCTTACTTTCTCCTAGATTAGGGATGGACCTCTGCTTGCTGACTAGTTTGGTTCTTCCAAATCACTTGAGATTTTTTGTTTGTTTGTTTGTTTGAAATAGGATCTTGCGGGGGGTGGAGCCTGGGGGCTCTCACCTGTAATCCTAGCACTGTGGGAGGCCAAGGCGGGGTGGGGGTGGGGGATTGATTGAGCTCACAGGCTCTGAGACCAGCCTGAGCCAGAGCGAGACCCTGTCTCTTAAAAACGGTTGGACAATTGTGGCAGGTGCCTATAAGTCCCACCTCCTCAGGAGGCTGAATCAAAAGAATTGCTTGAGCCCAAGAGATTGAGGTTACTGTGAGCCATGACACCACTGGACTCTACTGAGGGTGACAAAATGAAACTTTAAAAAAAAAAAAAAGGGCGGCGCCTGTGGCTCAAAGGGGTAGGACGCTGGTCCCATATGCCGGAGGTGGCGGGTTCAAACCCAGCCTGGCCAAAAAAAAAAAGGAAGAAAGAAAGAGGGTCTTGGTCTATCACCTGGCCTAGACTACAGTGGTGTCATCATAGCTCACTGCTCCTGGGCTGTGAGCAGTACTTCTGCCTCAGCCTCCCGAATAGCTGGGACTGTAGGCATGTGCAACCACACCTGGCTAATTAAAAAAAAAAAAAATTTTTTTTTTTTCCTTTTGGCTGGGCTGGGCTTAAACCTGCCACCCCCAGTATATGGGGCCGGCGCCCTATTCCTATTCCTATTCCGGTGCGTCCCCACCCTCCCAATTTTTTTGTGTTGCTCAGACTGGTCTCAAACTCCTGGCTTCAAACAATCCTCCTACCTGGGCTTCCCTAAGTACTGAGAGTACAGGCGTGAGCCACTGCGCCTAGCCAAGATTCTCTCTTTCTTTTTTTTTTTTTTCAGACAGACTCTTAACTTTGTCACTCTTGGTAGAGTGCTGTGACATTATCAACACAGCAACATCAAACTCTTGGGCTCAAGCAATCCTGCCTCAGTTTTTCTTTTTTAAGACAGTCTCACAATGTTGCCCTCGGTAGAGTGCAGGGGCATCATAGCTCACAGCAACTTCAAATTCCGGGGCTTAAGCAATTCTCTTGCCTCAGCCTCCCGAGTAGCTGGGACTACAAGCACCTGCCACAACGTTTTTTTGTTGTAGTTGTCATCGTTATTTAGCAGGCCTGGGCCAGGTTCGAATCCACCAGCCCTGATGTATGTGGCCGGCGTTCTAACCTCTGAGCTACATGCGGCAAGCCTAAATAGGTATTTCTTAGTAGAAAAAGCAAGAACACATTGGAAATTAAACAAAAATAATGGAACTGCTCACAAAACCATCGCAATATATATTGGTGCTCCTGTGGTATTTGAAAAGCTGGGATAGGTGAGATTTTGGTCCAGACCAGATCCTTTTTATTGGGGGTGAACTATGCAGATGATGCCAACAGTAGTTATGTTGGTTTGTAGAAGAGGAAGCTGACTTGGGATGATTGTGTGCCTGTACTAGAACATGTAACCTTTCAACCTAGCATAGGGGTTAAGAGCACAGACTGTAGAGTCAGATGACCTAGGTTTGAATCCTGGCTTTACTGCTTATTAGCTGTGACTTAGTTTGCTGTCTGTAAAATGGGAGTAATAGTAGTATGTGCTCCAGGGTGGTGTTAGAAAGGTTAATGACATTATAGTTGTGTATAAAGCACTTAGAATGATGTCTGGCACGTAGTAACAGTATACATTTGCTGATGTTATCATTATTACTTGTTTTAGTTTTGGGAATATGTGCACATGTATAGGTTAATATGGATGTGGACTGTCCTTGCCACTCTAAGAGGTCTCTGCACCATTGGCATTCTTTTTTTTTTGAGACAGAGTCTCACTTTGTTGCTCTTGGTAGAGTACTGTGGCATCACAGCTCACAGCAACCTCCAGCTCTTGGGCTTAGGCGATTCTCTTATCTCAGTCTCCCGAGTAGCTGGGATTACAGGTACTCGCCACAACACCCGGCTTTTTGTTGTTGTTGTGTTGTTGCAGTTTGGCCGGGGCCAGGTTTGAACCTGCCACCATCAGTATATGGGGCCGGTGCCCTACCCACTGAGCCACAGGCGCCGCCCTCTGTGGGTATTCTTTTTTTTTTTTTTTTGACTGAGTTTCACTTTGTCACCCTCAGTAGATTGCCATGGCGTCATAGCTTACAACAACCTCAAATTCTTTGGCTCAAGTGATTCTCTGGCCTCAGACTCCAAAGTAGCTGGGACTACAGATGCCTGCCAGAATGCTCGGCTATTAAAAAAAAAACCCTATGCCATCTCGCTGTTGCTCAGGATGTTCTTGAACCTGTGAGCTCAGGGTAATGCACCCGCCTCAGCTTCCCAGAGTGCTAGGATTACAGACATGAGCCACTGTATCTGTCTTGAGCCTGGCTTTATGAACATGAGTTATGTATCCTATTTTTAGTGGTTGAGTCCTTAGTCCATTAAGTAATTCATGATGTCTGGATTAATTATATCCTGTTTAAACAAAAAGCATTCGTTTTGTTCCTGGAAAGTCAGTTTATTTTATGTTGCAGCTGAGATACTCTACACGAATGTGTCATCATCATGGTTGTGAAGGTCATCTTCCAATGCTGGCACTTCAAGCTGTGTCTGTAATTTGGAGTTCAATGATCTGTTCAAAATTTATTAAGTGGCTAATGAAATTTTCTTTACTTGTAGCATTTTTTTAACACATGATCAGAAAATTTGCCCTTGTTTTTCTTTTTTTTTTTGTAGAGACAGAGTCTCACTCTATCGCCCTTGGCAGAGTGCTGTGGCGTCATACAGCTCACAGCAACCTCCAACTCCTGGGCTTAGGAGACTCTCCTGCCTCAGCCTCCTGAGTAGCTGGGACCCCAGGTGCCCACCACAACACCCGGCCATTTCCCTGTTGCAGTTTGGCCGGGGCGGGCCTGAATCCGCCACCTTCAGTATATGCGGCTGGCGCCCCACCCACTGAGCCACAGGTGCTGTTTTTCTTTTAGGGTATGTTATTACATGGCTTTTAGTTAAATTTTACCCATCAGTGGGTTTTTTTTTTGTTGTTGTTGTTGTTTGTGCCTTAAAGTTAGGATCCTCATAGTGTATTTTTTTTTTTTTTTGCAGTTTTGGCCAGGGCTGGGTTTGAACCCACCACCTCCAGCATATGGGGCCAGCGCCCTCTACTCCTTTGAGCCACAGGCACCGCCCTCCTCATAGTATATTTGTGGTATTTGCTTATATAATCTTTAGTAGAAATACAGATGGCTGTTAAGTAAACTATTTTCAGTTCATTCTGAACTGAGATCTCTTGAAAATGGCAGCTGTTTCTTCGAGGTCTCTTATCTTCAAAAGACTCCTTGAATAAAATAGCATTTTCAACTTTGTCTAAAAAGATTTCTTCTACAGAGATAATTGTAGTTTGATGAAGTTTGTCTATTTTACTGGTTTACTTCCCTTAACACGATTAGTTTAGACCAATCTTGCACTTTAATCTAGGAAGCTTTATATGGTATTTTAATTTTGTTTTTAAACAAGTTAAAAAGTAACAGCAGTTTTTATCTGTGTTAAAATATACCATATCTTCACTTTGGATGAGGTAAGGTATAATACGGGTTTTAAAATTTGACTGGATAGACTGAAGTAACCTGGTGCTTCATGAAGCTTAAGAACCTGAGATATGTATGTTCGAGTTTCTACTGGATTATTTTTAGATTCTTTTACACTTGCCTGTTTCTATTCTAAGTATTCTCTTGGAACCTGTTCCAGGGTAGTAGAACTTTTGTTGGGTGGAGAGTGATACAGTGGGGAAGGAACATAAGTGTAAACTGAATTCCTATGATCTGGCAACTGGGTCCTTGTTACCCAAGCATTCCTGTTTATTACACATAGCTCTGTTTACAGAGCAAGAGAACATAGAATTTCTTCATGTGACAGTATATGAGTTGAAGATGTTGATTTTTTTTGTAGTATAGTTTCACAATTTAGGGGTAACAGTTTTTTTTTTTTTATTTATTTTTTATTTTTTTGTAGAGACAGAGTCTCACTTTACCACCCTTGGTAGAGTGCCATGATGTCACAGGACTCACAGCAACCTCCAGCTCTTGGGCTTCTGCGATTCTCCTGCCTCAGCCTCCCGAGTAGCTGGGATTACAGGCACCCGCCATAACACCTCGCTATTTTTTGGTTGCAGTTCAGCTGGGGCTGGGTTTGAACGCGCAACCCTCTGTATATGGGGCCGGCGCCTTACCGACTGAGCCACAGGCGCCACCCTGTTTTTTTTTTTTTTTAAAAACATGTAGGGGTCGGGGTGTCTCTGTTGCCCAGGCTGGCCTTGAACTACTGGGGTCAAGCAGTCCTCCTGCCTCAGTCTCCTGTATAGTTGGTACTATAGGTGTGTGCCACCGTGCCTGTCTTAGTTTTAACAGTTTTTAAGGGTGTTGATGATTATTTTGGTAACTTAGTCTTTTACCTTCTTTTATGAAGTAATTGTCTTTAGAAGTTGTTTTTTTTTTTGAGTCAAAGTCTCACTTTATCATCTTGGTAGAGGGCTGTTGTGTCATAGCTCACAGCAACTTCAAACTCTTGGGCTCAAGTAATCCACTTGCCTCAGCCTCCCAAGAAGCTGGGACTACAGACACCTGCCACAACACCCAGCTAGTTATAAAGACCGGGTCTCGCTCTTGCTCAGGCTGGTCTCAAACTTATGAGCTCAGGCAATCCACCTGCTTTGGCCTCCCAGAATACTAGGAATATAGGCATGAGCCACCGTGCACAACCTGTCTTTAGAAGTTTTATGTAAAATTAATATAGGAAAATTTATTTGAACTGCGTGTTATGTTTATATAGTTTTTGAGCTCTGTTTTTCCAGAGGATTTTAGTCACAACACACCCACCCTTTCCTGCCCCCTTTCTTGCTTCTGCAAAACCTCATTTTCATCTCCATAAATTTTGTTGCCAGAGAAGAAATACTAGTACATTCTTTTTTTTTTTTTTGGAAACAGAGTCTAAAGCTGTTACCCTGAGTAGAGTGCCGTGGTGTCATAGCTCATAGCAACATCCAATTTTTGGGCTCAAGCAATCTTCTTGCCTCAGTTTTTCTATTTTTAGTAGAGATGGGATCTCCCTTTTGTTCAGGCTGGTCTCGAACTTGTGAGCTCAAGCAATCCACCTGCCTCGGCCTCCTGGACTGCTAGGATTACAGGCCACCGACGCCTGGCCTTAGTACATTCTTTTTTTTTTTTTTTTTTTTGTGGTTTTTTGGCCAGGGCTGGGTTTGAACCCACCACCTCCTTGAGCCACAGGCGCCACCCTTGTACATTCTTTAATGAATAGGAAATCAGCTATTCTGACATTGTAGTAGTATAGGAAAGCCCTAACTGACAGAAAACAAGCTTGTCAGAATTTGTTTAGCATGCTTCTTTTCATGTTCTGGGACATTATGGATATATAACCTAGAGCAGTAAATCTTAATTAAAAGAGAAAAACTGTTATTTCTGAATGATACTTTAAACTAAGCAATGTTCTTTTCATGTTTCACAAAGCAGTTGTAGTTTAACCATGAAAGTGAGACCATGATTTAAGCCCTAATTACATATTCATTATGGAATATTTTACACTAAGAATGGATTGGAATGGAGATAAAAGTCTTAATTTTTATACTGAGATTGGTGAACTCGTAAAATTTTAATAGTTTGAAATACAACAGAATTTATGGTTTTCCTCATTAAAAAGTGAGGATTAACGTCCAGTATGCCAAAATGTTTGGTTGTAATTGTAAGGCTATGAAGATTAAAAGTTGTTTTTTGTAAATCAGAAAATTCAGTTACAGCATTCATTCAATTTAGGTTAAGTATATTCCTTCTATATGTGCAGGTGTTCATCACCAGATGGTACTCCTTTAAGGAGAATCTTTTTTTTTTTTTTTGAGACAGAGTAGGACTCTCTTGCCCTGGGTAGAGTGCTGTGCATAGCTCTCAGCAACATCAAACTCTTTTTTTTTTTTTTCTTTGTAGAGACAGAGTCTCACTTTACTGCCCTTGGTAGAGTGCTGTGGCGTCACAGCTCACAGCAACCTCCTAACTCTTGGGCTTAGGTGATTCTCTTGCCTCAGCCTCCCGAGCAGTTGGGACTACAGGCGCCCACCACAACGCCCGGCTATTTTTTTGTTGGTGCAGTTTGGCCAGGGCTGGGTTTGAACCCACCACCCTCGGCATATGGGGCCGGCGCCCTACTCACTGAGTCACAGGCGCCGCCCAAAGTCTTTTTTTTTTTTTTATTGTTGGGGATTCATTGAGGGTACAATAAGCCAGGTTACACTGATTGCAATTGTTAGGCAAAGTCCCTCTTGCAATCATGTCTTAACTCTTTTTTTTTTTTTAATTATAATTCTGTGATTTTATTTTATTTGTTTGCAGTTTTTGGCTGGGGCTGGGTTTGAACCCACCATCTCCAGTATATGGGGCCAGCACCCTACTCCTTGAGCCACAGGCACTGCCCAGCAACATCAAACTCTTGAGCTCAAGTGATCTTTTGCCTCAGCCTCTCAAGTAGCTGGGACTACAGGTGCCTGCCGCACACTTGGCTCATTTTTTTCTAATTTTAGTAGAGACTAGGTCTTGCGCCTCTTCAGGCTGATGTCAAACTCCTGAGGTCAAGCAGTCCACCTGCCTCGTCCCCCAGAGTGCTAGGATTACAGGCGTGAGCCACTGCATGTGCTCTCTCTGCAGATGTTTTTATGTATTTTACTGAAAAAGTAAAAATTTGAGATCCCAAACTGTTGACTTATCTCTCCTAATCTAAAAATTTAGCTGTAGCCCTTTTCTTTATTCTGCTGGACTCAAAAAAGGGATCCCTTTTCTTTTGTCTAGTAAATATATATTAAACAAAGCACATCTTCCATGTTAGGACCTGAAAAAACAAAGGTTACAGGATAGATGTAATTGCTGTCCTCATGGGGCTTTTAAGGCGTGGTATTAGATTGCTCATTGTACCTCGTCTTTGCAAAATTCTACGTTGATGCTCAGTATACTGTTCTAACTACAACATCCGGGTCCTCAAACTACGGTCCACAGGTTTGTTCCCATTTTGTTTTTTTACTTCAAAATAAGGTATGTGCAGTGTGCATAGGAATTTGTTCATAGTTTTCTTTCTTTTTTTTTTTTTTTTTGTGGTTTTTGGCCGGGGCTAGGTTTGAACCTGCCACCTCCAGCATATGGGACCGGTGCCCTACTCCTTGAGCCACATGCGCCGCCCAGTTTTCTTTTTTTTAAACTATAGTCTGGCCCTCCAACTGTCTAAGGGACCGCGAACTGGCCCCCTGTTAAAAAGTTTGAGGACCCCTGGTTCCTCCTTCACTTTGGCCTTTTCACTGTACCAAAATCATAAGGGCAGTGATCCACCAGTGGCCGCTTTGTCCCAGAATTCTAATAAACATTTATTCAAGCTATAGTATAAAATTTGTAAAGATATAAAAAGTCTTCTATTTTGGGCGGCACCTGTGGCTCAAGGAGTAGGGCGTCGGCCCCATATACCAGAGGTGGTGGGTTCAAACCCAGCCCCAGCCAAAAACTGGAAAAAAAAAAAAAAAAAAAAGTCTTCTGTTTTATTTTAAATGTTCAGGTTGTTCAGTATTACTATTTTTCTGAGCATCTGACAAACGTTAGTGAGATATGCTATTGATGGGCTATAAATTACAGTGTGTCCCAAGCCACAGTCTTGTGCTTTGGGAGACTGCATTGTCTATAGCTAAATGGCATGTGACTTGTTTCTGATAATTGTTCTGTCTTCTGGCCTGGGCATGTGCCACTTTTTTGCTAGTTTAGGATTATGAAGGTAATAGTTATTTCATAATTTAGTACCTAATTTGGTTTTGGTTTGTATGATTTATACGCCAGGAAGTAAGCAGATTAGGACTCACTATGTTATGTTTTACTGGACTATGTAGATCATCTTTAAGTTTTAGTTCTGGGTATTAGATCCCATTCTGCAGATAGGTGGTTCAGGATTACAGGTGGTATAAAATATTTATTTTCGTGCTTAACTAACATAGTAAATATAAATTATTACAAAAACCTGATTCTGTATGTGTATGTACATAGAAGTCCCCTACCTGGTTCTGACTTATCCTCAATCTCAAACTCTAGAGACAGTTACATTCAACTTTTTGGTGTTTCTTCTATTTATGTCCATATTCCATATTTATGTTCATATTGTAGTTTCCTTTTATATTTATACTTTCTTTTTTTTTTTTTTTTTTTGTAGAGACAGAGTCTCACTTTATGGCCCTCAGTAGAGTGCCGTGGCCTCACACAGCTCACAGCAACCTCCAACTCCTGGGCTTAAGCGATTCTCTTGCCTCAGCCTCCCGAGTAGCTGGGACTACAGGCATCCGCCACAACACCTGGCTATTTTTGGTTGCAGTTTGGCCGGGGCCGGGTTTGAACCCGTCACCCTCGGTATATGGGGCCGGCGCCTTACCAACTGAGCCACAGGCGCCGCCCTATACTTTCTTTTTTATCCTTCTTTCATTGTTTAATAATTTTTGGTTAGATAAGAATTCACTGTTTGTATTATTATAATCATTTATATGTTACCCACCACTGAGCCACAAACAGAGTTCTTACATATATTTTTGCCTTTTTTTTTTTGCAGTTTTTGGCCAGGGCTGGGTTTGAACCCGCCACCTCTGGTATATGGGGCTGGCGCCCTACTCCTTGGAGCCACAGGCGCCACCCCTATTTTTGCCTTTTTATGGACTTAGTAATTGTTCTTCTCTCAGGTGCTTAGATTGCAATGTACCCATCACTAATACTTACTTTCATATGTGCTTTCATTAGATTGCTCATTGTATCTCATCTTTGCAAAACTTGTTCATATTTATCCTTTGGTCAAAGACTTCATCCATCTTTGATCACAAACTTTATCCTCAGCTTTTAGACATCTCTTTGGTAGTCTTCCCTTGACCTGTGCCATTACATCTGTTTTCTTTATAGTCCTTTTTCACAGCTGTCATCTTTTTTTTTTCTCTAGCCTTGAGCTCTTGGGCTCAGCTGATCCTCCTTGTCCTTGCCTCCCAAGTAGATAAGACTACAGGGATATGTTAATCATGCTGACTCATTTTTCAGTCTTTTTATATTAGAGGTGAGGTCTTACTGTGTTGTTGAGGTTAGTCTTGAACTCTACCTGGCCTCAAGAGATCATCCCAGAAGTGCTGGGACTACAGGTGTCAGCCACAGTACTCAGACCCACAGCTATCATTTTGATCTCCTTTCATCATTTGGGGGGAATTCCTTCCCTCTTGTATTGGATCTCTTTGTTATTTCTCAGTCTGTAGCAACCACTGATCTGTTTGCCATTCCTATAGTTTTATTATTTGCAGAGTGCCATATATACCTTTGAGACAGAGTCTCTGTTGCCCTGGCTAGAATACAGTGGCATCATAATAGCTCACTGCAATCTCAAACTCCTGGGCTCGAACAATCTTCTCAAGTAGCTGGGACCACAGGTGCATGTCACTGTGCCCAGCTTATGTTTTGATAGCATGTTATATTTGGTTCTATGCTTGTGTTAAATAAATTTATTTAATTAATTAATTTATTTTTAATTCAGAGTCTTACTTTGTCGCCCTTGGTAGAGTGCTGTGGTGTCATAGCTCACAGCAACCTCAAATTCTTGGGCTCAAGTGATTCTCTTGCCTCAGCCTCCCTAGTAGCCGGGACTACAGGTGCCTACCACAATGCCCGGCTATTTTTTTTGGTTTAGCAGGCTGGGGTTGGGTTCGAACCCACCAGCCCTGGAGCATGTGGCTGTTGCCCTAACCACTGAGCTATATGGGTGTGCAGCCTGTGTTAAATAAATTTAAAGAAAATTACATACACAATTGTTTTTGTCTCATTGGAAGATTTATTGTTTTCTGCTTTTAGGTATAGCTTGTTTATTGATACCACATTTTGAATTGGCTTATTGCCCGGAAAATCTTGGCTGGCTGTATTGTTGCCTTTGGGTTCAAATACTTCGTGTAGGTGGAAGGAGGCAGTTAGAACTACATGTAGTAGTGAGTACGTATAGTGATAAAATGGTTGTTCATTAAAATAGGTGCTTGAGATTTTTGTTTAGAATTATTAAGATCACAAACCATAGACTTTTAGATGTGGTGGTTTATTGTTGAGGAGGACCGCTTGAGCCCTGGAGTTTGAGATCCAGTCTGAGGAGCATAGTGAGATCCTATCTCCACAAAAAATTTAAAAAATTAGCCAGATATGGTGGCACAGACATTTCGTCCCAGCTACTTAGGTGACTTTGAGTTGGGAGGATCACTTGAGCCCAGAAGTTCAAAGCTGCATGAGCTATGGTCATGCCACTGCACTCCAGCCTGAGCAATACATCCAAATCTAGTTTCTAAAAAATTAAAAGCTACTAGCAAATTGAAAATCCTAAAGAGCTGCTTCTTGAGAATTTGTATTCAAGACTGCTTTTATGTTTTAATCTCGTGTCCTCCTTTCCCCTGAATTATATGTTTTCCTTATAGTATGATTTGGAAGTTTTGCTTACCATCCCTGCTTTCTTGCAGATTTTCTATTTTGTACATACATTATTTTGTATATACTGTATATGATGACTTCAGTGAGCAGTGACCGTTGCCGAGGTGCTCGGGAAAAAACACATTTTTCAGTGACACAGTCAATACAACCACAGAAACAAGTTGTACAGGTAAGTTTTTGTAACTTGATTGTGCTGTTTAGAATTAAGTTAATAAAGGAGAAGCACCTGATTTATTTAGTTTTTTTTTGGCCGGGGCCGGGCTTAAACCCGTCACACTTGGTATATGGGGCCGGCGCCCTACTGCTTGAGCCACAGGTGCCGCCTGAAACACCTGATTTTAAGGTTGTTCAAAAATTTGAGGTTGCTGTGAGCTGTGATGCTACTGTACTCTACTGAGGGTGACAAAGTGAGACTGTCTCAATAAAAAATAAAAATAAAATAAAGTAAGTAGTTGTAGAAATAGAGAAGTATTATCATTCATTCAGGTACAATTGCATGTAGTTCAATGAGAACTATTTAATTTTTTTTTAAGACAGTCTCATTTTGTCACCCTCGGTAGAGTGCCATGGCGTCACAGCTCACTGCAACCTCCAAACTCCTGGACTTAGGCAACACTCTTGCCTAAGCCTCCTGAGTAGCTGGGACTACAGGTGCCTGCCACAACGCCCAGCTATTTTTTGTTGCAGTTTGGCTGGGGCCGGGCCGGTACCCTACCCATTGAGCCACAGGTGCGGCCCATGTCTAAAGTTTTTAATGTTAACAACCCTCTCCTCAAATCATTTATATTATTATTTTAAATGAAGTGAGATAATTCATGTAGAGTGCTAAGCACAGTACCTGGTGCAACACTAAGCATTCTGTATATTGAGTGTGTATATATATGTGTGTGTGTGTATACACACATGCTTATTTTTATTTTTTCCTTACGACCCAAAGATATGGAAGTTTTTACGTATTTTTTTAATTTTATTTTTTCTTACTATGACCCAACCATTCTGTACTGGATGAGCAAACCTTTTTTTTTTTTTTGAGGCAATATGCAAATAGGTAAATAAAACATCCAATCCATTACAATTTCAGATATACTGTTTTGGTAGATAATTACAAGTGCTTTTTGTAATTATTCGTACCCAAGTGCTCTCTGTTGATGTTAGGGGACACATGATACACTCTATGTAGTTGTTGCATTAAAATTTTCAGTATAAAATTATCCTTATATTTTGCTAGTGTCTGCAGTTCCATGTTTGCTTCCAAATATGCTGTTCCTGATAGACATTTATTCAGAAACTAACCAAGAAAGACTATCCAGGTTGGGTGCCTGTAGCTCAGTGGTTAGAGCTCTAGCCCTATGCATCAGGGGTGGCAGGTTCTGACTTGGCCTGAGCCTACTTAACAACAACAAAAAAACCAGACTGTCCAGTGTCTTTGGGGGCCAGGCCCTCCTTTTTATCTGAGTGTTTAAGAAAAAGGTTGTTTCGTGAATGAGTTATGAGAAATCATAGGTGCAACCCTGCTTAATAATTAAAAGAAATACAAATGAAAACAAAGTTTTTTTCATTTACTATTTATAAAATCAGTAGAAATAGGGCAGCGCCTGTGGCTCAGTGGGCAGGGCGCCGGCCCTGTATACTCAGGGTGGCCGGTTCAAACCCAGCCTCGGCCAAATTGCAACAAAAAAATAGCTGGGCGTTGTGGCAGGCGCCTGTAATCCCAGCTACTCAGGAGGCTGAGGCAAGAGAATCGCCTAGGCCCAGGAGTTAGAGGTTGCTGTGAGCAGCAGCACTCTACCATGGGTAATAAAGTGAAACTCTGTCTCTACAAAAAAAAAAAAAAATCAGTAGAAATAAAAATGAGCTTTTGAAGGAGGGTCAAATGGAAAGTTAAAAATGTAAACTATATCTCCTTACCCCCAGCCATAGCAAAGTTTTCTAGCTGATTTCCAGATAATCAAGTTCTCCAGATAGGGTGAGGACTTCCTTTTTCCTCAAGGGTTGTCACTTATAGTTTCCCTCTCAGTCCTTTGGGGAGTGTCTCGGTTTATATAATTAGAAGAAAAAAAATCCATTGAGCTATGGAAGGGATTCTTAGGTCCTCAAATTTCTAAGTTTTCTTTTTATAAAAGTATTATGAAAAATATCAATAAAATAGTATTATGCTTTAGAAAATTTGATCATGCTTATCCATTAATCTAGTTTAATTCAATTAATTGCTCTGTTGCTGGGGCTAGAGTGCAGTGATGTCATCATCACACACTATAGCCGAATACTCATAGGATCAAGTGATCCTCTGCCTCAGTCTCCTGAGTAGCAGGGACTACAGATGTGTGCTACCACACCTGGCTAATTTTTAAATTTTTCTGTAGAGATGGGGTTTCGCCATATTGCCCAGCTTAGTCCTGAATTGACCTCAAGTGATCGTTCTGTCTTGGCATCCCAACATGCTAGGATTATAAGCATAAGCCACTATGCCAGGCATTATTAATGGGATTCTAAATGTCTAATGGTCTAGATGGGTTCTGAGAAATCCTACTTTTGGATCTTTATAAACCTGCGTTTGGATTTTAGGTTCCCTCCTAATTAGATGAGTTACTTAAGTCTCTTTGAACCTCATTTATTTATTTTTATTTATTTACTTTTTTGAGATAGTGTCTCACTCTTGTCACCCAGGTTAAAGTGGAGTGGCATCATCATAGCTCACATCAACCTCAAACTCTTGGGCTCAAGCGATCCTCCTGCCTTAGCCTCCTGAGTAGTTGGGACTATAGGTGCGAACCACCATGCTTGGCTAATTTTTTAAATTTTAATTTTTTTTGGTAGCGAGACAGAGTCTCACTATGTTGCTCAGGCTTGAACCTCAAATTAAAAAAAAAAGTACTTTGAAACTTAGAGAAAAATTTCAAGAATAGTATGAATAATTACTGAGTATCCTTCTTGTAGATTCCCCAGATGTTACCATTTCTGCCATATTTACTTTATCCTTTTCTTTCTCCTTTCTGCAAGTTTATCACCCTGAAGTTCTTGAGAAGTTGCAGACAGGGTGCTTTTCAAATTCTTCATTGTTTATTTTTTATAAAACAAGGACCTTGTTTTTTTATTATTTTTTTATTTTTATTTTGAGATAGAGTATCACTTTATCACCCTTGGTAGAGTGCCATGGCATCACAACTCACAGCAATCTCTAACTCCTAGGCTTAGGCAATTCTCTTGCCTCTGCTTCCTGAGCAGCTGGGACTACAGGCACCCATCTATTTTTTGTTGTTGTTGCGGTTTGGCTGGGGCTGGGTTTGAACCTGCCACTTTCAGTATATGGGGCTGGCATCCTATCCACTGAGCCATAGGCACCACCCAAGGACCTTCTTTAATCATAGTACATTATCAAAACTCTGAAAGTTACAGACCTCATTTATATTTTCCCAATTGTTTCAGTAGTGTCCTTTATAGCTAATTGAGTTTTTTTTTTTTTTTTGAGATGGAGTCTTGCCCTTTTGCCTGGGCTAGAGAGCCATGGCCTCAGCCTAGCCCACCTCAGCAACTTGGGTTCAAGCAATCTTCCTTCCTTAGCCTCCTGAGTAACTGGGATGACAGGCCCATGCCAGCACACCTAGCTAATTTGTCTGTGTTTAGTAGAGATGGGCTCTTGTTTTGCTTAGGGCTGGTCTTGAACCCTTAAGCTCAGGGGATTCTCCAACCTCAGTCTCTCAGAGTGCTAGGGTTACAGGACTAAGCCACTTCATCTGGCTGCTAATTGAGTTCTTGATAATACCTTGTATTCAAGTACAAATTCTCTTTAGTCTGTTTTTTTTTTTTTTTTTTTAGACAGAGCCTCAAGCTGTCCCCCTGGGTAGGTAGAGTGCTGTGACATCACAGCTCACAGCAACCTCCAACTCCTGGGCTCAAGCAAGTCCCCTGCCTCCGCCTCCCAAGTGGCTGGAACTACAGGTGCCCGCCACAACGCCCGGCTATTTTCTGGTTGCAGCCATCGTTGTTTGGCAGGCCTGGGGTGGATTTGAACCCGCCAGCTCAGGTGTATATGGCTGGGGCCTTAGCCACTTGAGTCAACAGGTGTCGAGCCTCTTTAGTACATTTTTAAGGTGAAATTATTCATCAGTTTCATAACATTGACACACTTGAGGAATATAGGGCAGTTCTTTTGTCTCCCAATTTGGATTTATTTGGTATTGCCTTGTGATTTAAATTGAGTTATGCATTCTGGGTAGACATGTGATAAAAGTAATTATCTGTTCGTAATGTGTCATATCATGATTTATAGGATGTAAGTTCGTCTTGTATACTAGTGATCATTTTTTTTGTTTGTTTCTTTTTGAGACAGAATCTCAAGCTGTCACCCTGGGTAGAGTTCCGTGGTGTCACAGCTCATAGCAGCCCCTAACTCTTGGGCTTAAGAGAGTCTCTTGCCTCAGCTTCCCAAGTAGCTGGAACTATAGGCACCTGTTACAACACCGAGCTATTTTTTGGTTGTTGTCCTTGTTGTTTGGTAGGTCTGGGCTAGATTTGAACCTGCTAGCTCTGGTGTATGTGGCTGGCGCCCTAGCCACTGAGCTACAGATGCCAAGCCATCTAGTGATCAGTTTTATCTCTTGGTTAAAGTGGTGTTTCTCTATTATCTTGGAGATGTAAAGTCTAGTATTTTAAAGTATCAAATGGATTATTATTATTATTACTATTTTTTTAACATTAATATTTTGATATGTTTCTTTCCACTCTTTTTTTATTTTTCAGCTTTTGGCTTGAACCTGCCACCTCTGGTGTATGGGGCCGGTGCCCTTCTCCTTTGAGCCACAGGCACCGCACCTATTATTATTATTTTTTGGGTTGCAGCCGTCATTGTTGTTTGGCTGGCCTAGGCTGGATTCGAACCCTCCAGCTCAGGTGTATGTGGCTGGTGCCTTAGCCGCTTGAGCCACAGGCGCTGAGCCTATTATTATTATTATTTTTTTGAGACAGCCTCTTACTCTGTTGCCCAGGCTAGAATGCCGTGGCATCAGTAACCTCTAATTCCTGGGTTAAAGCGATTCTCCTGCCTCAGCCTCCCAAGTAGGTGGGATTACAGGCACCTGCCACAATGCCAGGCTATTTTTTGGTTGTAGCCATCATTATTGTTTGGCGGGCCCAGGCTGGATTCGAACCTGCCAGCTCAGCTGTATGTGGCTGGCGCCTTATCCGCTTGACCCACAGGTGCCAAGCAGTGGTCTGGAACTCTTGAGCTCAAAAGAATGTTTCCACCTTGGTCTTCCAGAGTGCTAGGATTATGGGCTTTAATCTTACCATATACTCATAAATTACAATTACATGATTATGGTAATATTTGAAAGTTACATGTAAACTGTCAGGGAAAATACATGGTTTCTGATCAACTGAAATATATACAAACCTTTAGCAAAGCACTTGAACTTTATTCATTCATTTATTTATTTTTTGAGACAGTCTCATTTTCTTGCCCTTGGTAGAGTGCCATGGTGTCATAGGTCACTGCTTACAGGAACCTCAAATTCTTGAGCTCAAGTGATTCTCTTGTTTCATTCTCCCACATAGCTGGGACTACAGAGGTGCCTGCCATAAAACAATGCCTGGCTGTGTTTTAGAGATAGGGTCTCCCTCTTGCTCAGGCTGGTCTGTAACTCCTGAGCTCAAGGAATCCCCTCCTGTGCTAGGATTACAGGCGTGAGCCACCAAGCCCCATGAAACCCTTGAACTTTAAAGAAAAAAAGGGTATTAGTCTGTAGCATATAACATACTAGACTATGTTAATTATGTTTTATCTTTGGTTGTGAGCTTAAGAAGGATTTTTTTTTTTTGAGATAGTGTCTCAAGTTGTCACCCTGGGTAGAATGCTGTGGAGTCATAGCTCACAGCAATCCGCAACTAAGGCTCAGGAGATCCGCTTGCCTCAGTTTTTCTATTTTTAGTAGAGATGTCTCGCTGTTGCTCAGACTGGTCTTGAACTCGGGAACTCAAGCAATCCACCTGCCTCAACCTCCCAGAGTGCTAGGATTACAGGTGTGAGCCACCATGCCTGGCCTATGAAGGATTTTTAAAAATCATAGTTTGTTGTTTATCTTCCAAATTTATCTGGGTGACAGATTCATTAAAAAACATTTGGCTTCAAGAGCTTGAGGTTGCTGTGAGCTGTGATGCCATGACATTCTACCGAAGGTGACAAAGTGAGACTGTCTCTAAAACAAACAAACAAACCAAAAAAACAGAAACCGTTTGGCTTCATTAGAAAAGTTGTCAGCATATTTTCCACTGTGAAAGGAGCTTAGCTTATTATAAGCCCTGTGAATGGATGAGAGGTACAGAGGAAGAGCTTTAGTAATGGTGCTTTTCTTGACAAAATGTTTTTCACCTTGAGAGTTGGCTTGGTGAATATCACTACTATTTATCATAGGGGTGGGTGCACTGAGAACTTGCCAGCTGATCTTGCCTTTATCTATTTTTTTCCCAAGCTGTACAGACCTCCTTAGAACTCAACTTGGTAACTTCCTTGTTATACTCTGATTATGTTAGAGCTTTGTTTATCAAATACATATTGAATTGTGTATCAAAAAAAGTAATTTTCTTGTTGACTAAAATAGGCAGGGTATTTTACAAAGGTAAAATATTTAAAATTCTGGCTGGGCATGATGGCTCCTGTCTGTAATTCTAGCTCTCTTGAGAGGTGGAGGTGGGTGATTGCTTGAGCTTAGGAGTTCCACACTAGCCTGCACAAGAATGAGACCCCCATTGTGGCGGGTGCCTATAGTTCTAGCTACTCAGGAGACGGAGGCAAGAGGATCTTTTACACCCTTTGAAGTTGCTGTGAGCTATGAAACCATGACACTGAACTTCAGTGCAACTGAGTAAAACTCTCTCTCAAAAAAAGAAAAAAAAATTAAAAATTCTCTTTTAAACACCTTTATAATTCATAAATACAGCTAGCATTATATCAGTTAAGAGATACAAAGAGTATATGAATTATAATTAATATGAATCTTTGAATAAATCAGTAGTTGGTATTTATCATAATAAATACCATATTAATATTACCATGTTAATAATGATTATATACTTAGAAATGTATGGGTGAAACAGTATCAAAGTCAAAATACAGAAACATGTATAAACCTCAGACTCTCTCTTACAGCAAAATGTCTTATTGCTTGATTGGAGACAGGGTTTCATAGTGTTGTTTTTGTAGAGACATGGGTCTTGCTATGTTGCTCAGGCTGATTTTGAACTCCTGGCCTTAATCCTCAAGTGATCCTGCCACCTCTGTCTCACAAAGTGCTGGGATTAGGGCCTGATCCAGCACACCCTTGCCATGCTTCACCAAAATGCTATTAATAATAACTACTTAAATTCTTTAGTCTGCTCATCAATTGCTATTTTTGTTAGTATTTTGATAGGGTCAGGGAGAGTTTCTTTGTTTTTGTAAATTGTGTACATTTACAATGTAGGGACAATTCTTAGGCTGTTTTGAAATTTAAATATTTCTGCCTCTAGAGTCTTCATTTGTTGCCTTTTCCTCCCTGCCTCATTACTTATTCATTGTTTTTTTTTTTACCCCTCAGATTTCAGCCAGAGTCTCTGGCTTTGGTCCATCTTGTACTCTGTGACATTTCTGTATGTAGTGTTTTCTGTGAGTGAAGGAGTGGTCAGTTTCACCGTCTTGGACTTTTTTTTTTTTTAAATCGCTTTGTTTTAGCTTCTATTTAATAGCCCCCCCACCCCCCAATCTTTTAGCTTTCCTCTTACCTTGATAGTTGGCTTGGTGAATATCACTACTGTTTATCATAGGGATCTGCTGAAACTACTCTCCCCAGCATTTTCTTATGAAACTTGTCAAACATAAAAGTTTAAAGAGTTACATAGTGGATACCTAATTGCGTATTTTTACCATTTTACTGTGTTTGTTTTTGTTTTTTTTTTGGCCGGGGCTAGGTTTGAACCCGCCACCTCTGGCATATGGGACCGGCGCCCTACTCCTTGAGCCACAGGTGCTGCCTATACTGTGTTTGTTTTATCACATCTGTTAAGCCAGCCATCATTCTGTTTTATTTTTATTTTTTATTTTTTTTCTTTTTTTTTCCTTTTTTTTGGTAGAGACAGAGTCTCACTTTATGGCCCTCGGTAGAGTGCCATGGCATCACACAGCTCACAGCAACCTCCAACTCCTGGGCTTAAGCGATTCTCTTGCCTCAGCCTCCTGAGTAGCTGGGACTACAGGCGCCCGCCACAACGCCCGGCTATTTTTTGGTTGCAGTTTGGCCGGGGCCAGGTTTGAACCCGTCACCCTCGGTATATGGGGCCGGCGCCTTACCGACTGAGCCACAGGTGCTGCCCTCTGTTTTATTTTTTAATGCATTTCTTTTTCTTTCTTTCTTTTTTTTTTTTTTTGAGACAGAGTTGCATTATGTTGCCCTTGGTGTCACAGCTTACAGCAACCTCTAACTCTTGGACTTAAGTGAGTCTCTTGCCTCATCCTCCCAAGTAGCTGGGACTACAGGTGTCACCACAGTGCCTGGATATATATATATATATTTTTTTTTTTTTTTGCAGTTTTTTTTTTTTTTTTGGCTGGGGCTGGGTTTGAACCCGCCACCTCCAGCATATGGGGCTGGTGCTCTACTCCTTTGAGCCACAGGCGCTGCCCACTGGATATTTTTTTGTTGTAGTTGTCATTGTTGGTTAGCTGACCCAGGCCAGGCTCAAACCCACCAGCCTCGGTACATGTGACTGGTGCCGTAAGGACTGCTATGGGCAGAGAGCCTTTTTTTCGATTTTTGAGACAGAGTCTCAAGTTGTCAACCTGGATAGACTCAACCTGGATAGAGTTTTGTGGCATCATAGCTCATAGCAACCTCAAACTCAGGCTCAAGCGATCCTCTTGTCTCAGTTTTTCTATTTTTAGTAGAGACAGGGTCTCGTTTTTGCTCAGGCTGGTCTCGAACTTGTGAGATCAAGTAATCCACCTGCCAAGGCCTCTCAGAATGCTAGGATTACAGGCATGAGCTACCATACTCTGCCTTTTTCTTTTCTTTTTTTTTTTTTTTTGAGGCCGGTGCCCTACCCCTTTGAGCCACAGGTGCTGCCCGAGATGGGTGTCTTGATTTTGTTCAGGCTTGTCTGGAACTCCTGAGCTCAAGGGATCCTCCTGCCTTGGCCTCCCAGAGGGCTAGGTTTACAGGTGTGTGCCAGATTTCATAGTTTTTAAAAATAGAAAACTTGTGATATTATAGAAAGAGAACACTTTGTCTTGGCGCCTGTAGCTCAAGTGGCTAGGGTGCCAGCCACATACACCAGAACTGGTGGGTTCTAATCCAGCCTGGGCCCGCCAAACAACGACAACTACAACAACAAAAAAAAAGCTGGGCATTGTGGCGGGCACCTGTAGTCCCAGCTACTTGGCAGGCTGAGGCAAGAGAATCTCTTGAGCCCAGGAATTTGAAGTTGCTGTGAACTGTGATGCCATAGCACTCTACCCAGGGCGACAGCTTGAGACTCTGTCTCAAAAAAAAAAAAAAGATAACACTTCATAGACAAACAGATTCACAATGCTTGTTTACCAGATTATTGATGGCCCTATTCTGTATAATACTTTTTTTTGAGACAGTCTCACTTTGTTGCCCTTGGTAGAGTGCTGTGCCATCACTGCTCACAGCAACCTCTGACTCTTGGGAGCAATTCTCTTTTCTCAGCCTCTGGAGTAGCTGGGAGTACAGATGCCCGCCACAACGCCCGGCTTTTTTCAGAGATGGGGTCTTGCTCTTGCTCAGGCTAGTCTCAAACCTGGGAGCTGAAGCAGTCCACCTGCCTCGGCCTCCCAGAGTGCAAGGATTATAGGCGTGAGCCACCACACCCGGCTTGTATAATACTTTCACTGTGTTTTTCTTAAGATTGCATGCATATTTCAAGAGTATTTTTGGGTGGGGTAATTTTCCTAGGTTTATACATAATATATGTAAATATCTTTTAAAGCCAAATAAAATTAGTTCTTGTCCTATCTTTTCCTCCTTTTTATTTGTCTAAGGACTTCATTTATCTAATTGACTTGACTGTTCAGCATACCATTGAATAGAAGTGGCTAGAGCACACAACATTACTTCTTTTTTGATCTTAGGGGAAAAGCTTTTAGTCTTTTACCATTAAGTATGATGTTAGGTATGAGTTGTGTAGTTGCTTTTATCATATTGAGGATGTTCCCCCTATTTCTAATTTGATGAATATTTAAAAAATGAAAACAGCGTTACATTTTGTCATATACTTTTTTCTTTGTGTCTTTTGAAATCATGTGGTTTTTATCTGTTATTCTCTGAAAATGGCATTGTCGTTTTGTTTTTTAGATGTTAATCAACCTTTCATTCCTATGGTAAACTTAACTTGATCATGGTGTATAATTCATATTATTTATTTATTTATTTATTTTGAGTTAGAGTCTTACATGGTTACCCTGTGGCATCATAGCTCACAGCAACCTCAAACTCTTGTGGCTCAAGCGATCCTCTTACCTCAGCCTCCCAAGTAGCTGGGACTACAGGCGCCTGCCACAATGCCTGGCTATTTTTTAGAGACAGGGTCTTGCTTTAGCTCAAGCAACCCATCTCAGCCTCCCAGAGTGCTAGGATTACAGGTGGGAGCTACTTCGCCCAGCCTTTATTTATTTTTGAGCTCAGGTGTTTGAGACCACCCTGAACCAAGAGTGAGACCCTGTTTCTTTCTTTCTTTCTTTCTTTCTTTTTTTTGAGACAAGAGTCTGATTTTGTCACCCTCAGTAGAGTGCTGTGGCGTCACAGCTCACAGCAACCTCCAACTCTTGAGCTTAAGCGATTCTCTTGCCTTAGCCTCCTGAGTAGCTGGGACTATAGGTGCCCACCAAAACACTCGGCTTTTTTGTTGTTGTTGTTGCAATTGTCACTGCTGTTTTAGCTGGCTGGTGCTGGAGAGACCCTGTTTCCAATAAAAATAAAAGGAATAGCCAGGCATTGTGGGAGACACCTATAGTGGCAGCCACTCAGAGGGCCCAGGAGTTTAAGGTTACTGTGAGGTAGGCTCAGGTTATACCTGAGCTCATGTTGTTGCCCTTGGTGGGGACTGTAGGCACCTGCCACAACTCCTGGCTATTTTTTTGTTGTAGTTGTCATTGTCGTTTAGCTGACCTGGGCCCGGTTCGAACCTGCCAGTGCCCTAACCACTTAACTACGGGTGCTTGAGCCTATTTTGCTTTTTGAGACAGTTTTGCTCTGTTGCCCAGCCCAGAGTGCAGTGCTGTAATCATGGGTCAGTGCAGTTTCAAACTCCTGGGTTCAAGTGATTTTCCTGCCTTGGCTTCCAAAAGTAAATTATTTCTTTCTTTGTTTGTTTTTGTTTTTTTCCGAGACGGAGTCTCACTTTGTCACCCTTGGTAGAGTGCCATGGCATCATAGCTCACAGTAACCTCCAACTTTTAGGCTCAAGTAATCCTCATGCCTCAGTCTCCCAAACAGCTGGGATTACAGGCACCTGCTACAATGCCTGACTGTTTTTAGAGACTGGATGTTGCTCTTGGCCAGGCTGGTCTGGAACTCTTAAGCTCAAGCAATCCACCCTCCTCAGCCTCCCATAGTGGTAGGATTGCAGGTGTGAGTCTTCATGCCTGGCTTGGAAATTATTTATTTAATTCTCATTCTTCTGTTAGAATCACAATGAAATGCCAATACAAACTTATAAAACAGCTGAAAATTAAAAAACTCTATTGCATTTCATTTATTAGTTGGAATATTTGTGAAAAATAGCTTGCTTCGTCCCTTATTTGGTAGGATAAATGCGTGAATCCATTTACTTCTGAATTTTAAAAAACTCTTTGAGAGGCTGGGCATGGTAGCTCATGTCTATAATCCTAGCTCTCTGGGAGGCCAAGGTGAGGTGGATTGCTTGAGGTCAGGAGCTTGAGAGCAGCCTAAGCAGGTGTAAGACCCCATCTCTACTAAAAAATAGAAAAACTAGCCAGTGTTGTGCTAGGCGCCAGTAGTCTCAGCTACTCAGGAGGATGAGCCCAAGAGTTTGAACTTGGTGTGAGCTGTGTCACCACAGGACTCTACCAAGGGTGAAGGAGTGAGACTCTGTCTCAAAAAAAAAAAAAACAAACAAACCCAAAAACCCCCACCAGAACTCTTTGAGAGTAACTATTTTGGAATAACATTAAAAAAAAATAACTTTGCAAAAAAGTTTCAAAGAATGATAGATATTTTCATATATTCACTGAACTACCATAACTGTTAACATTTTATATCAAGGGTTATCAAACCTTGTCTGTAAAGGATCAGATAAGATGCCTTGGGGACCACATACAATCTGTGCAGCATGTTTGATTTTTTTTTTTTTTTTTTTTTGTAGAGACAGAGTTTCACTTTATTGCCCTCGGTAGAGTGCCGTGGCGTCACATGGCTCACAGCAACCTCCAACTCCTGGGCTTAGGCGATTCTCCTGCCTCAGCCTCCCGAGTAGCTGGGACAACAGGCGCCAGCCACAACGCCCGGCTATTTTTTTGTTGCCGTTTGGCCGGGGCTGGGTTTGAACCCGCCACCCTCGGCATATGGGGCCGGCGCCTTACTCACTGAGCCACAGGCACCGCCCAGCATGTTTGATTTTTAACAACTAACGTTAAAATGCTTACGCCTCTAATCCTACCAGTTGGGGGGCTGAGGTGGGTCGATTGCCTGAGCTCACAGCTTTGAGACCAGCCTGAGCAAGTGCAAGATCCTGTCTCAAAAAAAATAGCTGGGTGCTGTGGCAGGCTTCTGTAGTCCCAGCTACTCAGGAGGCTGAGGTAAGAATCGCTTAAGCCCAAGAGTTGGAGATTGATGTGAGCAGTGATGCCAGGACACTCTACCAAGGGTCACAAAGTGAGACTCTTGTCTCTTTTTTTTTTTTTTTTTTTTTGCAGTTTTCTGGCCAGGGCTGGGTTTGAATCTGCCACCTCCAACATATGGGGCCGGCGCCCTACTCTTTGAGCCACAAGTGCCACCCGAGACTCTTGTCTCAAAAAAAAAAAATAAAAGTTAAAATGTTAATGTACACCATATTAAAAAAAAAAAAAACCCGGGCGGCACCTGTGGCTCAGTAGGTAAGGCACCGGCCCCATATACCGAGGGTGGCGAGTTCAAACCCGGCCCCGGCCAAATTGCAATCAAAAACTAGCCAGGCGTTGTGGCTGGCGCCTGTAGTCCCAGCTACTCGGGAGGCTGAGGCAAGAGAATCGCTTAAGCCCAGGAGTTGGAGGTTGCTGTGAGCTGTGTGATGCCACGGCACTCTACCGAGGGCCATGAAGTGAGATTCTGTCTCTACAAAAAAAAACAAAAAAAAAAACCCTACGCTATACTTCGCTAACTTGTCTTATATAATAATTTGTCAAGACTATTGTTTACTAAATATTGACTTTATTTTGACTTTACTAGTTTTTCTACTAAAATCCTTTCTTTGTTCCTGAATCTAATCCAGGTAATGCTGATGGTCTCCTTTGTCTATTTTGATCTGTGACAGTTTTTCAGTTTTTTACCATGGTATGAGAATCAAACAAAAACCCCCAGTAAAACCTCTGTAAGTTGGGGCGGTGCCTGTGGCTCAGTCGGTAGGGCACCGGCTCCATACACCGAGGGTGGCGGGTTCAAGCCCGGCCCCGGCTGAACTGCAACCAAAAAATAGTTGGGCGTTGTGGCAGGCACCTGTAGTCCCAGCTACTCGGGAGGCTGAGGCAAGAAAATCGCTTAAACCCAGGAGTTGGAGGTTGCAATGAGCTGTGTGAGGCCACGGCACTCTACCGTGGGCCATAAAGTGAGACTGTGTCTCTACGAAAAAAAAAACACAAACCTCTGTAAGTTGACAAGTCAAGGGACTGTAACAAATGGCAACATGGAGGTTGTCAAATAGGAAGCAGGCCTACTGTACTGATGCATCGATGTGGTTCACGTCTCGTCTGTGAAAATCAGGCCTACTTAGAGAGGTGGTCAGTGTAGGGAGATGGTTATCTGTGGAGGTTCTGTATTTTTATCAGTTTTTAAGATAATTTGTTGCCTACCTATTACTCTCTGTAGATGATTAATTATAATAGTATTTAAAAAAATATTGTGCCACTGTACGACAGCCAGGGAGACAAGACCCTGTCTCTTAAAAAAATGGCCAGGACATTCACAGTGGTAGCTCAAGTCTGTTATCCTTGCATGCTGGGTGGCTGAGATGGGAGGATTGCTTGAGGCCAGGAGTTGGAGAGCAGCCTGAGCAACATAGCAAGACGCTGTTTCTAACAAAAATATAAATTAGCTGGGCATGGTGTTGTGGGCCCTTAGTCCGAGCTTCTTGGGAGGCTGAGGCAGGAGGAATACTACAGCCCAGGCCTTTGAAGTTGCTGGTGATCTATGATGAAGCTGTTGGGCTCCATCATGGGCAAAGCAAAATATCCCGCACCCCCAAAATCATTATAAACATATATGTTTAAAAATTGATAGGATTTATTCATTGGCAGTTATTTTTTTGTTTTTTATTTTCTATCATTTTTTTCTTTAAATCTTTCTGTAGGTTTTTTTTTTTTTTAGAGACAAAGTCTCACTTTGTCACCCTAGGTAGAGTTCTGTGGTGTCACTGCTGATAGCAACCTCCAGCTCTTAGGCTTAGGTGATTCTCTTGCCTCAGCCTCCCGAGTAGCTGGGACGAAAGGTACCTGCTACAATGCCCAGCTATTTTTTGTTGCAGTTTGGCTGGGGCCGGGTTTGAACCTGCCACCCTCAGTATATGGGGCTGGTGCCCCACTCACTGAGCCACAGGTGCCGCCCTTTATGGAGTTCTACACTTAGCTTGCTATTGGAGTGGTCAATTTGATATTTTCAAATTGGCCTTTTTTTTTTTTTTTTTGAGACAGAGTCTCACTATGTCACCTTTGGTAGAGTGCTGTAATATCACAGCTCACAGCAACCTCAAACTCTTGGGCTTAAGCAATTCTCTTACCCAGCTTTGTGAGCAGCTGGGACTACAGGTGCCTGCCACAACACCCAGCTATTTTTGGTTGTAGTTGTCATTGTTGTTTGGCAGGCCAGGGCTGGGTTTGAACCGGCCAGCTCCGGTGTATGTGGTTGGTGTCCTAGCTGGTGAGGTACAGGCACCAAGCCATTGGCCTTCTTTTCCAATGAATACCTTTTTGCTACTTGGGGCTTTCCTGTTCTTAGTTGAGTCACATACTCCAGGGTTCATTTTCTTCAGGGGCTCAGTTGATACAATGTGGCTATTATGTAACGGTTTAACTGGTTTGTAAGGGCTAGCTTGTCACCAGTTATTTGTTGCATAAAACTCTTGAGCTTTTGGTATTGCTGAAAAGAGTAGTTTTCTTTACTATGTAGTTTTCAGTACTGTAAGAGTAGTTTAGAGAAGTCCTATGTACCCTTTACCAGAATGTTAACATTGTGCAACATCAGTCCTGTAGGCTTTCTATATTTGCGTCTATGTATAAACATACTACATATATGTACACACAAATGTTATAATTCTGGACCAGTTGAGATTGAGCTAATGAATACATTTTACTTTTTACCCCAAGCATGTATTTTCTTTTTCTTTCTTTCTTATGTATTTATTTATTTATTTTTTGTATAGACAGTCTCACTTTATCGCGCTCGGTAGAGTGCTGTGGCGTCCCACAGCTCACAGCAACCTTCAACTCCTGGGCTTAAGCGATTTTCTTGCCTCAGCCTCCCAAGTAGCTGGGACTACAGGCGCCCGCCACAACGCCCAGCCATTTTTTGGTTGTAGTTGTTATTGGTGTTTGTCAGGCCCAGGCTGAATCCGAACCTGCCAGCTCTGGTGTATGTGGCCGGCGCCTTAGCTGCTAGAGCTACAGGCACCAACCCGCAAGTATGTATTTTCTAATAAGGATGTTCCTTTATGTAGACACAGTATAGCTATTCAAATTCAGTGCATTTAAAATTGCTGCTATGGATGGCGCCTTTGGCTCAGTGAGTAGCGCACTGGCCTCATATATTGAGGGTGGTGAGTTCAAACGCGGCCTGGCCAAACTGCAACAAAAAAATAGCCAGGCATTATGGCGGGCACCTGTAGTCCCAGCTACTTGGGAGGCTGAGGCAAGGGAATCACCTAAGCCCAAGACCTGGAGGTTGCTGTGAGCTGTGACATCACGGCACTCTACCGAGGGTGACAAAGTGAGACTGTCTCTAAAAAAAAAAAGAGAGAAAAAAATTAAAAAATTGGTGCTATATTCTCTATAGTGCCTATATCATTTTATTCCAATAAAATTAATTACCCTGTATTGTCCTTCTAGTACGTTTTTTACTTCCCAAATAGAATCATGAATAGCATTTAGTTGCATATAAGATCATGTACTGTACTTATGCCTTTAATCTGAAAGAGTTTCTTAGCTTTTCTTTGTCTTCTATAATACTGACAATTTTAAAGAAAACTGGACTAGTTGTGTAAAATCTTCAATCTGCTTTTGTCTTTTTTCATGTTTTGATTCAGGTTACAGCTCTCTAATGGTAATGTGACACAACTGGTGTTGGTGTTAGAGTACCACACAGGAAGTCACATGGTATCTGCTATCTCTCTCTCATTGTGCATATTGGTTTACGTTTCTCAGTCTCCTTTTTATTTATTTTCTCTAATTTATTGTTGATACGTTATTTTGGTTACTGACAAGTATTCTTTAGGGAGACACATTGAGATCATGGGCAAGTAGCCTGCTCTTCATTAAATACTCTGCCTTGGGCCTGTAGTCCCAGCTACTCGGGAGACCAAGGCAAGAGAATCGCTTAAGCCCAAGAGTTGGAAGTTGCTGTCAGCTATGCCGAGGGCAACAAAGTAAGACTCTGTCTCAATTAAAAAAAAAAAAAATTCTGTCTTGGCTCAGTGGTTAGCATGCCGGCCACATAGACCAAGGGTGGTGGTTTTGAACCCGGCCTGGGCCTGCTAAACAACAATGGCACTGCAACAAAAAAACAGCCAGGCATTGTGGCAGGCACCTGTACTCTCAGCCACCTGGAAGGCTGAGGCAAGAGAATCGCTTAAGCCCAAGAGTTTGAGGTTTTCTGTGAGCTATAACACTGCAGCATTCTACCAATGGCGACATAGTTGAGACTCTGTCTCTCCTTTTTTTTTTTTTTAGAGACAAAGTCTTACTTTGTCGCCCTCAGTAGAGTGCTGTGGTGTCACAACTCACAGCAACCTCCAGCTCTTGGGCTTAGCCGATTCTCTTGCCTTGCCTCCCCAGTAGCTGGGACTATAGGCGTCTGCCACAACACCCGGCTATTTTTTTTGTTGTCGTTGCAGTTTGGCCAGGGCTGGATTCGAACCCACCACTCTTGGTATATGGGGCTGGTGCCCTGCTCACTGAGCCACAGGTGCTGCCAGAGAATGTCTCAAAAAAATAAAGTAAAATAAATATTTATTTTCTCTTAGACTCAGTGGCTCATCAGGGAGTCTCCTCTGAGCCAGTGTTTACTGTGTTGATGATAAAATACAGATGTTCCAAGTACCACGTCCTCTGCTTATTATTAAAGAGACAGATCTCATTATGTTACTCAGGCTGGAGTGCAGTGCCTATTCACAGGTGTGATCATAGCACATTGCAGCTTCAAGGGATCCTCCTGCATTAGCTTCCTGATTAGCTGGAATTACAAGTGCACACCATGGTGCCTAGCCTTTATTACTTTTTTTCATAAACTATATAAAGTGCAATCATGCATTAGTTAATGATGGGTATATTTAGAGAAAGGTGATTTCCTTTTTTGTGTGATCATTATTGAATGTATTCACGTAAACGTATGTAGTATAGCCTACCACACAGCTACCCTATTGTTGCTGTGCTGCAGTCCTATACAACATATGACTGTACTGAGTGCTGTTGACAATTCTGAGACTGTTGTAAATATTTGTGATCTAAACATATAAAAGCTACAGTAAAATGGGACCGCCAGGATCTATGTGGCCCATTGTTGGCAGAAATATTGTGTAGCACTTTGTATATTTTTAAAAGTTTACTTTTTACTAGTGATCTAAGAAATAAACATTAAACCAAATAGAGACTATTTTTATTAAATATTCTTTTTGTGAGACAGTCTCACTTTGTCACCCTTGGTAGAGTGCTGTGGCATCACAGCTCACAGCAGCCTCAAACTCTCTAGCCTCACCTGCCACAATGTCTGGCTAGTTTTTCTATTTTTAGTATCAAGAGGGTCTCAATCTTTTTTTCTTTTTAGACAAGAGTCTCACATTGTTGCCCTTGGTAGAGTACTGTATCATCGTAGCTCACATCAACCTCAAACTCCTGGGCTTAAGTGATCCTCTTGCCTCAGCCTCCTGAGTAGCTAGGACTACAGGTGCCCATCACAGTGCCTGGCTGTTTTTTTGTTCGTTTGTTTTTTGTTTTCAGTTTTTGGCCGGTGCTGGGTTTGAACCTGCCACTTCTGGCATGTGGGGCTGGCGCCTACTCTTTTGAGCCACAGGCGCTGCCCAAGTGCCTGCCTGTTTTTAGAGATAAGGTCTCACTCTTATTCAGGCTGGTCTCAATCTCCTAAGTGCAAACAATCCACCTGCCTCGGCTTTTCAGCATTTGGATGACAGACTTAGACCACTTGGCCTGGCCAAAAGTATACATCTTTATAGCCTTTATGCAGAGCATTTTTGAGCAGATAGTATGAAACTCCTTTAAAAATTTGTACACATTTCGGGTGGCACCTGTGGCTCAAGGAGTAGGGCGCCGGTCCCATATGCCGGAGGTGGCGAGTTCAAACCCAGCCCTGGCCAAAAAAAAAAAAAAAATTTGTACACATTTCTTTGCCTTTGTAATTTTATATCTCTGTATTTATTTATTCTAAGGCATTTGCCATGGACATATATATATATATAAACTTGGCTATAAGAATTCATCTATGTAGTATTTACATGCAGCAATAAAAATTCGTAATGCGTAGAACCTATACAGTGGATTGTTATGTAGCCATTAAATCTGGTACAGATATTTGCAGTAAATCATGTGTGACAGTGACTCTAGTTAGTAGTATATTAGGTATTGTGTTTTTGATAAAAGAGAACAACATGTAAGTACTATACAAATGGTTTTGATATTACTTTAGTGGTTTTATGTTTGATGTGTAAAAATGTTGTGATTTAAAAAAATAGTAGGAAGGTGGCTCAGCACCTGTAGCTCAGTGAGTAGGGTGCCAGCCACATACACCGTGGCTGGCAGTTTTGAGCCCTGCCTGGTGCTAAACAACTATGACAACTGCAACCAAAAAATAGCCTGGCCTTGTGGCAGGCACCTGTAGTCCAGGTACTCGGGAGGCTGAAGCAAGAGACTCACTTAAGCCCAAGAGTTTGAGGTTGTGTGAGCTGTGATGCCGTGGCACTCTACCGAGGGCAGCTTAATAATGAGACTCTTGTCTCAAAAAAAAAAGAAGGAAAAAAACATAGTAGGAAGGGATTGACTATCAGAGGTGCTTGGATTGGAGCAAGGCTGTATAAATCTGCTAGATGATTAATCAAGTACATTTTTTACGTTTCTGACTCTGGGAGCAGAAGATATTAGGGGAAGTGGACAGATTACTCATGTTGGCTTTTAACATTGAGGTTCTAATTTCATTTTTTTTGTCAAAATTGATTATATGGATTGGAGTTATGTTGTTAAAACCAAGTTAGAATCAAATGACAAAAGGGGGGAAAAAGACACTTTAGGGGCTTATAGTAGTGCTTGCCTAGGAATTATAGCATAGGCCAGCTGCCAAAATGACCTGCTATAATCTTAAGACCAGTTTTACCTGGTAGCTATTATGACTGTAATCCTAGTTTTACCTACCTCCTTCACATACTAATTAGAGCTTTCCAGCTCCCCTAAGGTTCCATAGTTCTTATGAGTTTTCTTTCAAAACAATACCTAATGTTTCTCTTTCTAGTAAAATCCCTAACCTTTGCTCACTGAAAATGCCAGGGGCCACCCTGTTCTCTATGGATGTCCTGGATTGCAGTCCTACTTCTCATATATTATTCCAAAATTCTCTTTTCTTAGAGATTTGTCTCTGTTTTATATTTATTTGCCATTTCTACAAACTCAGAATGTATAATGTGAAGGTACCATCTTTTAAGAACATACCTTCCCCTTTGGTTTCCCTTTTTCCTTGTTCAGTTATCATGGCGCTTTATCTTTTTGTCTGCTGTACCAGGATGTCTTGGTTATAGGTTAGGAAAATGATTGTCTGATATGCAGGTAGATACAGTGAGAGTGTATGTAAGGCCCTCATGTATATGATGGAATGGATTGCAATATAATTTTCACAAGCGTGGACACTGAGTTTCTTTACAAGTTAGTTCTGGGTATAATGTAGTAATGCTGCAGCAGTTAAACTGTGGTCATAGCAGACTTAGGTTGGGATGAACAGGCCAATAGCTTTATTTAGGCCAAAGCAGCTGGAGTTTGTATAATCATCTACTCCTATGGACTGGTTTGGCCTTGTGAAAAAAAAGTGCTTTGTAGTACAAAAAAATGCCAACAGCCTCTTCCCATTCCCCCACTTTATTCAAGATTGTTTGAAATGAATATGTATTAAAATATGAGAAGAAAAGCTTTTTGATCCTTATGGCATTTTTTCTCTAAGATCATTCAGTAATCTATGTTTAGCTTTTAAAATATTTTTGTTTGGGAGTTGGTATAGTATAGACTTCAGTTAAGAAGGACAATTAAAAAAAAAAAAACCTTTTGGGGCGGCTCCTGTGGCTCAGTGAGTAGGGCGCCGGCCCCATATGCCGAGGGTGGCGGGTTCAAACCCAGCCCCGGCCAAACTGCAACAAAAAAATAGCCGGGCGTTGTGGCGGGCGCCTGTAGTCCCAGCTGCTCGGGAGGCTGAGGCAAGAGAATCGCGTAAGCCCAGGAGTTAGAGGTTGCTGTGAGCCGTGTGACGCCACGGCACTCTACCAAGGGCGGTACAGTGAGACTCTGTCTCCACAAAAGAAAAAACCTTTTGAAGTAATTTTACATTTACTAGAAAGTTGTATAGAGGTAGTACAGAGCCTTCCTGTATACCCCTCACCTAATTTTCCTATTTACATAGTTGTAGTACCTTACTCAAAACTAAGAAACCTAATTGCACACTACCATTAAGTCATTCAACACCTTTTTTTTTTTTTTGAGACAGTGTCTTACTCTGTCACCCTCGGGTAAGTGCTGGAGTATCTTAGCTCACAACAACCTCCAACTCTTGGTCTCAAGCAATCCTCTTGCTTTATTTATTTTTTATTTTTGAGACAGAGTCTCAAGATGTCATCCTCGGTAGAGTGCGGTTGCATCACAGCTCACAGTAATCTCAAACTCTTGGGCTTAAGCGATTCTCTTGCCTCAGCCTCCCAAATAGGTGGCACTACAGGCGCCCGCCACAATGCCCAGCTATTTTTTTGTTGTTGTTGCAGTTGTCATCATTGTTTTAGCTGGCCCAGGCCAAGTTTGAACCCACCAGCCTTGGTGTATGTGGCTGGCGCCCTACCACTGAGCTATGGGTACTGCCCTGGTGTCTTGCTTTTGCTCAGGCTGGTCTCAAACCCATGTACTCAAGCAGTCCACCCGCCTCTGCTTCCCAGAGTGCTAGGATTGCAGGCGTGAGCCACTGTGCCCAGCCTGGGTTGGTAATTTTTTTAAAAAGAATTTTGAATTAAAATAACTGGAGGCCTGGCAGGGTGGTTCACACCTATAATCCTAGCACTCTTGGAGGCCGAGGAGGGTGGTTCTCTGAGCACAGGAGTTGAAGACCACCAGCCTGAGCAAGAGTGAGACACCATCTCTCAAAAATAGCCGGGCGTTGTGGCAGGCCCTTGTAGTCGCAGCTACTTGAGAGGCTGAGGCAAGAGCATTCCTTGAACCCAAGAATTTGAGGTTGCTGTGAGCTGTGATATCACAGTACTCTACCAAGAGCTAAGACACTCCAGACTGTCTAACCCCCCCCCCCCCAAATTGTAAAAGTTTTCTGCATGGGTGACTAATATTAGCATTTCAAAGTTTCCTTTTTTTTATTGTTGGGGATTTATTGAGGGTACAGAGAATCTGGTTACATTGATTGCTGTTGTTAGGTAAAGTCTCTCTTATAATTGTGTCCCACTTGGCAAAAGTGTGTCACACACTATGACCCCCGTCCCGCCCTTCCCCTCCCTCCTATTCCTCTTTCTGTTTTCCCCTTCTCCCACCCCCACCGTGTGCTAGGTCATGTAATTATCCTCATATCAGAATTAAGTACATAGGATTCTTGCTTCTCCATTCTTGTGATGCTTTACTAAGAATAAAGTGTTCCACTTCCATCCAGGTTAATATAAAAGATGTAAAGTCTCCGTCTTTTTTTTTTTTGTAGAGACAGTCTCACCCCGTGGCCCTCGGTAGAGTGTCGTGGCCTCACACAGCTCACAGCAATCTCCAACTCCAGGTCCCAAGCGACTCTCTTGCCTCAGCCTCCCAAGTAGCTGGACTACAGGCGCCCGCCACAACGCCCGGCTATATTTTGGCTGCAGTTTGGCCAGGGCTGGGTCTGAACCCGCCACCCTCGGTATATGGGGCCAGTGCCCCACGGACTGAGCCACAGGCGCCGCCCGTCTCTGTGTTTTTTAATGGCTGAATAGTATTCCATGGTATACATATACCACAGCTTGTTAATCCATTCCTAGGTTGATGGGCATTTAGGCTGTTTCCACATTTTGGCAACTGTAAATTGAGCTGTGATAAACAGTCTAGTACAAGTGTCCTTATGGTAAAAGGATTTTTTTTCTTCTGGGTAGATGCCCAGTAATGGGGTTGCAGGATCAAATGGGAGGTCTAGTTTGAGTTCTTTGAGGGTTCTCCATACTTCCTTCCAAAAAGGTTGTATTAGTTTGCAGTCCCACCAGCAGTGTAAAAGTGTTCCCTTGTCTCCACATCCCAAAGTTGTTTTTGTTTTTTTTCTTGAGATAGAGTCTCAACTATGTTGTCCTTGGTAGAGAGCCCTGGTGTCACAGCCCACAGCAACCTCAAACTCTTGGGCGTAAGTGATTCTCCTGCCCCAGCCTCCCAAGTAGCTGAGACTACAGGCACCCGCCACAGTGCCCGGCTATTTTTTTTTTTGGTTGTAGTTGTTATTGTTGTTTGAACCCACCGGCTCTGGTGTATGTGGCTGGCACCCTAGCTGCTGAGCTCCAGGTGCCAAGCCAAGTTTCTTTTTTTTTTTTTAATTAAAAGCTTTAAAATTGTGGTTTAGAGAGGAATAAAAATTGCTTGAAATATTTAAAAATAGTTTAAAAATATTTAAGTACATTCTTTTCTCTTCACAACTGACAAGGATAACTTTTTGGAGCTGATGGCTGAGCTTTTTTGACACTAGGCCTGGTACCAAGGTCTGGACAGTTCTTTCTGTTGCTTCTTATTCTGCTTTCCCTTGTGCTGATTTCCCCCAAAGTCCCCGAGGAAAGAAAATTCAAATAAGCCACGTTCATTCAAATAAGATAAACAAGATCTTTATGTTTTTTGGCCAAAGGAAATGGGTCCTTTTCACTATTTAATTTTTTGCTTGTTTTTCCTATGGGACCAGGTTGTATTCAGTTGAAAGGCCTAAATTCAAAATCCTTTTGTTTTCTGCTTAATCAGTGTTTTCTATTATCATAGTGCTATGGGAGCTTTATCTATTCGACTCTTATTTTGGCATCTAACTAAAATTGTTGGTGTTCAAATTTTTAACAATTGTGTGTGCTTTCCAGGCAACAGCTGAACAGATGCGTCTCGCTCAAGTGATCTTTGAAAAAAATGATTCAGATTTTGAAACTAAAGTTAAACAGGTATGTTTTTGGTGAAGGATATTATCATTTTGTATTCTTATTGTGCTTAAAAAGATAATTTTACCAGAGATTTTAATCTTGAGTTGAGCTTAGTGCTCAACTCATATCTGTATATTGGATTTTGGACTTGTGATTACGTACCTTGGTTGGTGGGCAGGTGAAGGAATTGAATATTGTCATCCTCTTTATAGTAGACACTTTCTGAGTTTTTAGTGTCTACATGTGAACATTGGGATAGATGTTTCTGAAAATATACTGATATTCTTTGGAGTGTGTACAGAAAGTATATTTAACATCTGGTATGTTGTCAGGAAATTTTTTTCATGTTACTGAAGAGCTAAATTACCTTTTCAAACGTGTGAATCAGAACTTTAGTTGGAAAAGGATAAGATTAAATTTTAGGGCAATGTCTTCATTTGATACTTTAGTGAGTGATAGTGGTCTTTGATAAATTGATCTTAACTTCAAACATTTCTTTTCTGTCTTTTCCCATCAGGATTTTAGAAACTAAGCTGTAATCCCTACCTCAGTGCCAGATATTCTAACTCTTTGTAGATCTCTTCCAGTAATTATCTTTGTAGTAAATTTTCCACCCTTTGCTATGTATACTCTTTGTTCTTACTTACAGTTGCTCACATTAGGCTAATGGTAAATTTTCTTCTTTTTTTTTAAGATGGAGTTTCACTCTGTCACCCTGGGTAGAGTGCCATGGCGTCATAGCTCATAGCAACCCTATACTCTTGGGCTCAATGGATCCTCTTGCCTCAGGCTCTCTAGTAACTGGGACTACAGGCACCTGCCAGAATGCCCAGCTAATTTTGCTATTTGTAGTAGAGATGGGGTCTTGATCTTGCTCAGGTTGGTCTGAAACTCCTGAGCTTGGCGGATTCACCTGCTTCAGATTCCCAGAGTGCTAAGATTACAGGCACGAGCTACTCTGCCTGGGCATAACCTTTCTTTTGAACACTACAAAAAGGATTTATTGGGTGGCGCCTGTGGCTTAAGGAGTAGGGTGCTGGCACCATATACCAGAGGTGGTGGGTTCAAACCCGGCCCTGGCCAAAAACTGCAACCAAAAAAAAAAAAAAGAAAGAAAGAAAAAGATTTATCAGACATAGAAAAATTAGTGGTGGATGACTGTAGTCCCAGCTACTTGGGAGGCTGAGGCAAGAAGGATTGCTTGACTCCAGGATTTTGAGGTTGCTGTGAGCTAAGATACCACATTACTCTACCCAGGGTGACAGAGTGAGACTGTATCTCGGGGGAGGGGGGAAAAGGTTTATCAGAAATCATAGAATTCCTTCTCTGGAATGAGATCTATATACAATTTTAAGACATACTTCTTTTGTGTGTATGTGTATATATTCCCTTTTATCTGAATAGCACGTAGCAGATACCCAAAATAGAATACTGGTTTAGGAGTTCAGAGATTTAAATTGTAACTGTAGTTCTTTCTCTTGCTAATATAATGAATCAGAGGGTTAACTTTGATGCTGACTGAGCATCTTTTAATTTTTTTTTATTATCTATTTTTTTTATTGAAACAAATCTCACTCTGTTGCCCTGGGTAGAGTACTTTGTGTCATCATAGCTCACAGCAACCACAAACTCTTGGGCTTGAGCAATCCTCTTGCCTCAGCCTCCTGAGTACCTGAGATTATAGGCACCCACTACAGTACCAGGCTAGTTTTTCTGTTTTTAGTAGAGATGGGGTCTCCCTCTTGGTCAGGTGGTCTGGAACTCCTGAGCTCAAGCAATCCACCGGCCTTGGCCTCCCAGAGTGGTAGGATTACAGGCATGAGCCACCCCACCCAACCCTGACTGAGCATCTTAACAATTGTACATGGCAGGCATTCAGTTAGTACACATCATTACTACAATTTGGACATTTACTAATAGATTTCCAAAGACTGAAGCACTGAAAAACTGTAGTGTATATAAAACATTTGCTGCTTGATAAATCAATTAAAAAGATGAAAATAGTGGGGCTGAATGATGTAGTGTAAAGAGTTATGATTATGAGATCAAGAGACCTGGGTTTTAGATAGGCTTTGATATTAGATTTGAAACCATAGTCAAATCACTGATATACCGAGGTCAGACTGTTTTGAACTTCAGCTAGTACCTATTGAAATAGAGAACTATGTAGTTAAAGCACATTATATATTGAAAAAGTAGGGCGGCGCCTGTGGCTCAGTCGGTAGGGCACCGGCCCCATATACCGAGGGTGGCGGGTTCAAACCCGTCCCCGGCCAAACTGCAACAAAAAATAGCCGGGCGTTGTGGCGGGCGCCTGTGGTCCCAGCTACTTGAGAGGCTGAGGCAAGAGAATCGCTTAGGCCCCAGGAGTTGGAGGTTGCTGTGAGCTGTGTGAGGCCACGGCACTCTACCGAGGGCCATAAAGTGAGACTCTGTCTCTACAAAAAAAAAAAAAAAAAAAAGAAAAAGTAGGTTGGGCACCATGGATCATGCTTATAATCCTAACACTTTGGGAGTCCACATTATGAAGATCTCTTGAGGCCAGGAGTTTGAGACTAGTCTGAGCAAGAGTGAGACACTGTCTCTACAAAAAAATAGAAAAATTAGTTGACTGTGATGATTCATGCCTGTAGTTCCAGGCACTTGGGAGGTGGAGGCAGGAGGATCACTTGAGCCCCAGGAGTTTTAGGTTGTCCTGAGCTGTGACAACGGCATTGCACTCCAGCTCAGGCAACCTTTATAAAACCCAGTAGATGTCTATTTAGATTTATTCACTGATATTTGAGAAACTTTCCTTATGCAAAATTTGTGATTCTAATAATGATAAAAATTCTAAGTAGTTTCCTTGCCAATGAAAATGCACTGAGATATTCTTTATTTTTATTTATTTATTTTTTTATTATTAAATCATAGCTATATACATTAATGCAATCATGGGCACCATACACTGGTTTTATACCATTTGACATATTTTCATCACACTGGTTAACGTAGCCTTCTTGGCATTTTCTTAGTTATTGTGTTAAGACATTTATATTCTACATTTAGTAAGTTTCACATGTACCCTTGTAAGATGCACCATAGGTGTGGTCCCACCAATTACCCTCCCTCTGCCCATTCTCCCCCCTCCCTGAGATATTCTTGATTACTTCAAAAATAGCATCCTATTTAAACCATTGAGAAAATAATATGTCTAGGCATATGACTTGTGAAAACAACAGAATTCTATTTGTGGCACGTTAGGATGTCAGAACTTAGTATGTATGTAGAGTGTTCTAAGCAGGGATAGTAAACATATGGAATATTTTCCCGTGCATAACATTTGGATTAGATTTTCTGTGAATTATGGCCGTGTATTCATCTAGTTCTAAATATTTCAGTGGTTCAGATTGTGGGACTTCTGGGACATTGAACTAAGTTTGAACAGTCAGATACCTCATTCTGGGTATTCTAAGAATGTTGGTGTATGTATGTATGTGGTGCTAATTAATAATGTTACTTGGTTGACTTGGAGAGGGATTGATTTGTAGTGCGACACTGCCAGTGTTTTATTTTTTTTGGAGATAGAGTCTCAGTCTGTTGCCCCAGTCTACAGTGCCATGGCATCAGCCTAGCTCACTGCAGTCTCAAACTTCTGGGTTCAAGTGATTCTCCTCCTTCAGCCTCCTGAGTGTCTGGGGCTATAGGCACCAACCACAACACCTAGTTAATTTTTCTATTTTTAGTAGAGACAGGGTCTCCTTTGGCTCGGGCTGGTTTTGAACTCCTGATCTCACACGTTATCTTCCTGCTTCAGACTCCCAGAGTGCTAGGATTGCTTTAGACTTCCAGAGTGCTGTGAGCCACTGGGCCCAGCCTGATGTTGCTATTATTAATGAAGGAACATGGAGTGTTCCCCACAATTCCATATAAATGTATTCTCATTGTAAACTCAATCTGGAAAAGGCTATCCTCATGTAGATGGATTACATAATTTGGATATTTTTATGGACAAATTTCAAATTAATGTCAAGGGTCTTTTTTTGCTCCCCTTAACCATTTTGTGGTATGTTTAATAGCTCATGGAAGTGACGGGGAAAAATCAGGACGAATGCATAGTGGCCCTACATGACTGTAATGGAGATGTGAATAAAGCCATCAATATATTGCTGGAAGGGAATTCAGACACAGTAAGTATTAATTGGTTTGCTTTGCTAAGATTTGTCTTCAGTTTCATAACACATTTTCAGCTTAACCTTGGTTGGGGATGGTGGTGGAGGGTATTGGGCGTAGCATTCCATATTTGTCTTAAGTTACAGAAAGACCACCATCCTGATATGATTGTTCGTTATGTGTGGTTCCTTCATGAAGTCAGAATAGGAAGACTCAAAAGAGAACTTGGTGATTCACTCTTACCTTACACATTTTCCAAAATTCTGTGGGCCTGTGGATATTTTCCCTACCTGCAAAGCATCTTTTGGCTCCACTCCTTATGTTTCTTCATCTGAATTATCATCTCCATATATCTCTAGACTAACAGAAAACCAGTATTTGCTGGTGTGCCTATTTGCTTATGTATGAATATTGTATACTCATTGTCATGACAGTTTGTCATACATACACACACACACATACATATATACATACATACACACACACACACACATATTAAGAGTATATAAGGCCAGGCACAGTGGCTTACAACTTTAATGCTAGCACTCTGGGAGGCCGAGGCAGGTGGATAGCCTGAGCAAGAGTGAGATGCTGTCTCTACTAATAAAAAGAAAAACTGTGAGCCGTGACCCCATGGCACTCTACTGAGGGTGATGTAGTGAGACTCTATCTCAAAAAAAAAAAAAAAAAAAAAAATTAAAAGAGTTAGCTGTATCCCTGCTACTAGGGAGGCTAACACAGGAGGATCACTCAAGCACAAGAGTTTGAGGTTGCTGTGAGGTACATTCATACCACTGTACTCTAGCCCCAGTGGAGGAAGACATTGTCTCAAATTTCAGATTAGATAATAACAAAGATTCACCTAGATGAATCATCTACACAAAGATGAATGTGTAAATGCCTTCTTTGTAGTAGGGACAGGTAGTATAGAAATGAGTTCCTGTGAGAAACTGAAAACTAAAATGAGTATGTTTTCAGTTGGTGTGCCAAATTAATTTTTGTAGTTATAAATATATAAATTTTTATAGTTATATAACTTTTGTAGTTATAATATAAATTTTTGTAGTTATAAATATAATATAAATTTGGTAGCTAATTCTGAAATTATTTCACTGTTTGAGTGTAGCAGTATCTGTAGGTAAAATGCCATACAGGAGAACACCAATCCACCTGATTAACCACCAAATATATGAATTTGTTGGGAAAACATGTTAAATGATTTTAAGCTCAAATTTTGAATAGTTTTTGTTTGCGGACTTGGATTATGTTTCCTAGATTTTATAAAATAATGGAGAATGTCTTTACCTAATTGCTGATGGGTGGATGCAACATGGAAATGACTCAGTTATTTTTAAAGTGAACTGAAAACCTTAACTACCCTCTTTATAAAAACTAAAAAAATTAATGTGAATGAATAAAATATTTTCAAGTTGTTAACTGGAGGGGGTCTTTTCTTTTTAAGGTAGAGATAAGTCTAGATATTATTTTCTGTTACCTTTCCTTTAGCTGCATCAGATTTCATTCCTATTTTGTGATCTGTTAAGTGAAGTTCTTTTTTAGAGACAGTCTCACTTTGTCACCCCTAGTAGAGTGCTGTGGCATCACAGCTCACAGCAACCACAATACCTGTCTATTTTTTTGTTGCAGTTTGGCTGGGGCTGGGTTTGAACCTACCACTCTCGGTATATGGGGCCGGCGCCCTACTCACTGAGCCACAGGTGCTACCCTGTTGAGTGAAGTTTTAAGTGTTACTTTGTTTGTTTGTTTGTTGGAGACAGTCTCACTCATTTGCCCAGTTTAGAGTCCTGTAGCATCAGCCTAGCTCACAGCAACCTCAAACTCTTGAGTTCAAGTGGTCCTCCTGCCTCAGCCTCTGGAGTAGTAGCTGGGACCACAGGTACCTGACAGAATGCCCAGATCATTTTCCTGTTTTTTAGTAGAGACAGGGTCTCATTTGTTCTCAGACTGATCTCGAACTCCTGAGCTCAAGCAATCCATCCACTTCAGCCTCCCAGACTGCTAGGATTCCAGGCATTTGCCTTTGCACCTGACCCTGGGATTAATTTTTCCAGGACCTCTGGGATTTACTTCTTTTCTTGGCCACCTAAGAAGGTCTGGATTCTATTTTCCATAGTTATCTAGTTTATTCATATTAGTAATAAACTGAGATTGTACACTATGAAAATTTTTTCTCTGGAATAAATATGCTTTTTTAATTAGAAAAGTCAGAAAAATAAAACAATGAAATCAATGAAACAATCTCACTTAGATGATGTTTATACACAGGTTCCTTTGTGAACAAAAAGATGTAATCCTGTTCTATACACTATTTGTTGGTAGCTTGCTGTTTTTATACAAGTACCTGTATAACTGGTTAAATTGGTACATACTGCTCTTTTTTTTTTTTTTTTTTTTTTGAGACAGAGTTTCACTTTATCGCCCACTGTAGAGTGCTATCGTGTCACAGTAAACTTCAACTCCTGGGTTTAGGCAATTCTCTTGCCTCAGCTTCCCGAGTAGCTGGGACTATAGGCTCCTGCCATGATGCCCAGCTATTTTTTATTGCAGTTTGGCTGGGGCCGCGTTCAAACCTACTGCCCTTGGTATATGGGGCCAGTGCCCTACCCACTGATTCAGAGGTGCCGCCCCATACTGCTTCATTTATGGATGTACTAGAGTAGATGTTCTTCTTAGATATTTTGGGAATTCTCCTATCCCCTTTACACTGACCATTTTGTTTGTACTTAAATGTTTCCATAATCATTAGATTATATTCATTGAATATAGACTAAAAATATCATTCCTGGGTCAAAGAGTATATACTAATGAAAATTTAGATGCTATTGTTAGGTAGCCTTCTAGGGAGGTTACAGTAGGTACATACTCACCAAAACTGTATGAGAATATCTATCCGATTGTTCACCTTAACTATCAAGTGTCAGTATTTAGTCTTTATCAAATCTTAGAGGTGGAAAATAACTTATTTTAATATGCATTTTTTAAACATCCATTTTATATCTAAGTAAGTATGTGAATTCAATAGTGGTTTGGAGAAGTCTACAAATTCCATTAAAAGCGTTTTGAAGCTGGCTTCCAGTGTTCTGGAAACAATTCATTTCTATTACTTGCATTATTTATTTATTTATTTAGACAGAGTCTTGCTACGTCGCCCTTGATAGAGTGTTGTGGCGTCACAGCTCACAGCAACTCAAATTCTTGGACTTAAGCAATTCTCTTATCTCGGTCTCCCAAGTAGTTGGAACTACAGGTACCTGCCACAACGCCTGGCTGTTTTTTTAGTTGTTGTTGTTGCTGTTGTTATTGTTGTTTATTAGGCCCAGGCCAGGTTCTAACCCACCAGCCCTAGGGTATATGGCTGGCGCCCTAACCACTAAGCTACGGGCCCTGAGTCTATCACTTGCATTTTAGTTTATTGATTTCAATTGTTTGTTTATTTTGGGTATACAATGTTAATTATTTTCTTTTTTGCTTTAAGGTTTTTTAGATCTTAATTTAATTTCAGGATCGAACAACTTCAAATCTCTTATGAAAAAAGGTAGATGATTGTGGGAAAGCAAAGAAACACTGTTGGGCCAATTTTAGGGTATTCCTGTAATATATCCTCCCTGATATTCTTACATTCACTTATATTCAATAAAGTAGTATGTCATTTTTATTTTTAGCAGTTTTTATACAGTAGAATCTCTGTAAGTTGATCTGTAAGGGACTGTAACAAACTGATCAATATACGGAGGTGGTCAACATAAGGAACTAGGCCTACTGTACTGGTATGTACATGTGGTACATGTCCAGTCTACAAAAATTAAGTAAACTTAAAGAGGTGGTCAGTGTAGGGAGGTGGTCAGCTATGGACGGTTCTACTGTATTCATATGATTGGATTTGGTATCAGCATTAGATTTGGGATGGGGAAAGGTAATATAAATTATTTGATTTCTCACTGGAATGATTTTTTTGAGAGTGAAACTTTGGGTATTTGCTTTATAGAAAAACAAAGCCAATCTAAAATTTTACTTTTCTACCATTAATTTTATTTTATTTTTATTTATTTATTTATTTTTCATTTATTTTTATTTTAGATGATGACTTTTGTATAATTGAATATGCAGAGTTGTATTTCTGGAGCTTTTGGGGCATCATTCTAAGTAATTTTGTAGATTTGAATTACTCTATGCATTAGTGGGTGAACATACTACAGGGGTAAGAGGGGTGGCATGTAAAAGGAGTTGGAGAAATGACATTTCCCTTATAATCTGCATAGAAGAGGGCTCTGCTAGCAAAACATACAGTATATTGCAGAGCAGCTAATAGGTCTAATTAGTTAGCAGTAGGAGCTTAGCAAGAGTTTCGACATCTTTGTCATCAAGAACTATATGAAAGGGCGGCGCCTGTGGCTCAGTCAGTAAGGCGCCGGCCCCATATACCGTGGGTGGCAGGTTCAAACCCAGCCCCGGCTGAACTGCAACCAAAAAATAGCCGGGTGTTGTGGCGGGCGCCTGTAGTCCCAGCTACTCGGGAGGCTGAGGCAAGAGAATCGCTTCAGCCCAGGAGTTGGAGGTTGCTGTGAGCTGTGTGATGCCACGGCACTCTGCCAAGGGCCATAGAGTGAGACTCTGTCTCTACAAAAAAAAACAAACAAACAAACAAAAAGAACTATATGAAAAAGAATTAAAATGACAGGTGAGCAGCAAGCTGTGGGTAGTTGGATTCAAAAGATACATGCATGTACCCTTGATGATTGTATACACTTTGAATGGCAACTCTGAGTAACAGTTATCCTCTTTGGTAGACTTCATGGGAGACAGTAGGAGGAAAGAAGAGGAATTTTGGAAAAGAAAATTCAGAAAACAAAGAGAATAGAGAGAAGAGGAGTGAGAGAGAAGCAAGTCGTGCCGGTGGAAATAGCAACCGCAAAGGAAGAGGTGGCAATCGTGGCAGAGAGTGTAAGTGCAAGCTTTTCTCCTCAACTTTTTCTTAGGAGTTTTCATACAATATGAAACTTTGAAGACTAGTCCAAAGAAGTCTCATAAATCCAATTCTGTGCAAAAGTTGTTCTATAGGTAGTACTAGTAATGAACTGCAACTGAGTAGTTCCTTAGAGCTTCTGACGCAATTTCATATCAGCACTGATTTGGGTTGTAGGTGGCTAATTGCGTAGTGTGTCTTAAGACTGATTTCTTCTATGGATCAAGTGCATTTTCTAATTTTAAAGGGTGGTATGTGTGTATGTGTGTGTTGTGGGTTCATTGAAAGCTGTACCTGTTTTGATTTTTCTCATTTATGGATTCTTATGGAAAGTTCAGTAAGCAAGATTTTCTCAGTACTTTCCATTAGATCCAGGTTTGGGCACTATTTACTAGAAGACATCACTGCCTGCTGAGGAATTACATCAAAGTAGCTAAGTTATGAATCGAATAAATACTTGATATATCTCTTTAGAGATTTTTGCTAGCTCATTTTTTCCCACTGTTATTTACTGAGTGCATGCAATGTACTGGGAACTCTCATAGGCATACAGCGAAACAGATAAAAGTCTTTGCCCTCCATAACACTTTTTAATAAAGGGAATGGGATGTAACAGGACAAAAGAGAAGTAATATATTTTATATTAACATAATATTTTAATAATGTTATATATAAAGTATGCTATGGGAAAAACAAACGCAGACAGATGAGAATTATGGGCCTATATGTTTGACAGATTTAAGTGGATTACCAAGAAAAGCCTTTTCTGACAACACATGTGAGCTAAGCCCTAAAAGCCGTGAGGGGCAAGACAATATTACATTGAATCATTAATTTAATGCTAACATAGGGAGGAAGAAAAGAAAAGACTGTGTTGGCATTTTCTGGACAGTATTCTAGCAAAACTTACCTCTCATACTTTTAAGTTTTCCAAGGACTTAGTGTTTCTTTTGTATTACTAGTTTGCCATTGTGTGCCTTTCTAGGCTTTGAACTTAATTAACGAGCAAATTCTGTGCAGTATTACATAGTTGCATTAAGAAAGTGCTTTTTTGAATTAAAAACTTAACTTTTGGAGAAGGCATATCAATTTGAAATTTAACTTTTTGGTTTTTTTTTTTGTCATTTATTTCTTCCTTTTAATAGGCTGGTAAAGATATGTATAGGAGGTTTAGAAATGATAAAAAGATTTTTCTGCTCTTTTTTCTCTCTTAGTTAAAGGTGAAGAAAATGGAATTGATAGCAATCAAGGAGACAAACCTTCAGACCATGGCAAGCGAGTCCGAGGTAGAGGTAAGCCAGAATAAGAAGGAATGACATGCTTTGGATCAAAGGGAAGAAACAGGCGGTTGTTTTGCTGGGCTCTTGACTCAGAATTGCAGTATGCTGTGAAAGAAAAATTGGTTTTCTAAAATCTAACCATTTGCTTCCTGATGGCTGTGCAGGAACTGTTTAGATTATGTACTTTTGATGAATCCTCTTGGTTGTTTTCTGATGAGCTAAGAAATGGCTTTTTTTTTTTTTTTTTTTTGTTGCTGTTGTTGTAGAGACAGAGTCTCAGTTAATCGCCCTTGGTAGAGTGCTGTGGCGTCACAGCAACCTCCAACTCTTGGGCTTAGGCGATTCTCTTGCCTTACCCTCCTGAGTAGCTGGGACTATAGGCTCTCGCCACAACGCCCGGCTATTTTTTTTGTTGCAGTTTGGCCAGGGCTGGGTTCGAACCTCCCACTCTTGGTATATGGGGCCAGTGCCCTACCCACTGAGCCATAGGCGCCACCCCAAAAAGTGATCAAGTTCACGTATGTTAGGCCAAGTGTGATGGCTTACACTTATAATCCTAGCACTTTGGTAGCCTGAGGTGTGAGAATTACTTGAGGACAGGAGTTTGAGACCAGCCTGACCAACCTGATCTCTAAAATAAAAATAAAAAAAAAAATTAGCCTGGCATTGTGTTGTTGCACTCCTGTAGTCCCAGCTCCTGAGGAGGGTCAGGTAGGAGGATCTCTTGAGCCAAGGTCTTTGAGGTTATAGTGAGCAATAATGGCAACGCTATACTCTAGCATGGGGAACAACAGAGTGAGACCCTGTCTAAAAACTAAATAAATAAAATCACCTATGTTGGACTTTGCAGATATGTTTTACCTGCATGTTAAGTGTTTTTTTTTTTTTTTTTTTCTCCAGTTTTTGGCTGAGGCTGGGCTTGAACCCGCCACCTCCGGCATATGGGGCTGGTGCCCTACTCCTTAACATTTTTCTTAATATTTTAATTGATAAATTATAGACAATATTGTACTTAGAATACAGTGTAATTCTTTACACCTTAATTGAAAAATACTTTATTGCTTAAAAAATGCTAATGATTAGCAGAGACTTGAATGATTATCTCATTGCTGCTATGGAGGGTCTTGCCTTGATATTTAATGGCTATTGACTGATAAGGATGGTGGATGCTGAAGGTTGGGGTGGCTATGGAAATGAAAAGCAGATTTTTCTGCCTTTCGTTTTACCTCTTGGAGGTGAAGAAAAGGGAATTAATTAATTTTTCCATTATAATCTTTTTGTTTATCTATACAACAGTGTACATAGAGGGTACATCTGATTTTTTTACATACACAGATAATATTTAATGATCATGTCAGGGTTTTAAGGGTATGTTTCACTACAAGCATGTATTTTTCTGTCTTGAGAACGTAGAAACTTATAGCTACTTTGAAATGTACAATAAGTTGTTGTTAACTATAGTCACCTTACTCTACTGTCAAACATTAGAACTTAGAATAACTGTATATTTGTACCCGTTAACCAACCTCTCTACTCCCCTACTGATCCCTTCCTTCTGCCCCCACCTCTCACCACCTTCCCAGCCTCTGGTAACTATCATTCTACTCTTTACTTCCATGAGATCAACTTTTCAAGCTCCTACATATTAATGAGTACATGTGGTAATTTGTCTTTCTGTGAATTATAGGGGATGGCTGGTTAGAGAAAAAATACATGTGGGAGTTAGGATGAGTAGTGATAGAACTTCGAGTAGAGTTGATATATTTACTTTGGTTTTATTTGGGCAAATGAAACCAAAATAAATATAACTTGAGAGGGCATGTAAGATCACTATAGAGATTTTTTTTTTTTTTTTTTTTTTTTTTTTTTGAGACAGTTTTACTTTGTCACCCTGGTAGAGTTCTGTGGTGTCACACCTCACAGCAACCTCAGACTCTTAGGTTTAAGCAATTCTCTTGTGTTAGCCTCCCAACAGGCACCCGCCACAACACCTGGCTATTTTTGTATTTATTTATCTTTTGAGACATAGTCTCAATCTGTTGCCCTGGGTAGAGTGCTATGGTGTCACAGCTCACAGCAACCTCAAACTCTTGGGCTCAAGTGATTCTCTTGCCTCAGCCTCCTGAGTAGCTGGGACTACATGCGCCTGCCACATTGCCCAGCTGTTTTTATAGACGGGTTCTCATTCTTGCTCAGGCTGGTGTGGAACTCCTAAACTCAGGCAATCCACCCACTTTGGCCTCCTAGAGTGCTAGGATTACAGGCATGAGCAATCGTGCCCAGCTTCCAACTATTTCTAAAGACAGGTTCTTGCTCTTGCTTGGGCTGGTCTTGAACTTCTTACTTAGCTCGTTGATCTACCAGCCTTGGGCTCCCAGAATGCTGGGATTAATAGACGTGAGCCCCTGAGTCCAGAGTATTGGCAAAAGTTTTAGTTGTCAAGGTTTATCAAGTATAGTTCCTGGTGATTTAGCTATGAGAAACCTTGGTTCCATAAAAGTGAAGAAAAACAACCATAGTCTTTTTTTCCTTTTCTTTTTTTTTTTTTTTTTTGAGACAGAGCCTCAAGCTATCGCCCTGGGTAGTGTGCCATGACATCACAGCTTACAGCAACCTCCAACTCCTGGGCTTAAGCGAATCTCTTGCCTCAGCCTCCCGAGTAGCTGGGACTACAGGCGCTCACCACAATGCCTGGCTTTTTTTTTTGTTGTAGTTGTCATTGTTTGGTAGGCCTGGACCGGATTTGAACCCACCAGCTCTAGTGTATGTGACTGGCACCTTAGCTGCTTGAGCTACAGGCGCCACCAACAACCATAGTCTTAATGATTCTGTGCTTTTTTTTGAGACAGTCTCACTTTATTGCTCTCAGAGTGTGGTGGTATCACAGCTCACACCAACCTCCAAGTCTTGGGCTTAAGCGATTCTCTTGCCTCAGTCTCCCGAGTAGCTGGGACTACAGGCACCCGCCACAACGCCCGGCTATTTTTTTTTTTTTTTTGGTTGCAGTTGTCGTTGTGTTAGCTGGCCCCAGGCCGGGTTCGAATCTGCCAGCCTTGGTGAATGTGGCTAGCGCTATAACCACTGTGCTATGGGAGTGGAGCCTATCCTACTGCTTTAAAAGAGAAAAACGTAAATATGAACTCACCTGATGACTTTAGTATCTATTTTAGGTTACATTAAATAATTAACGTGTTTTGGGCGGCGCCTCTGTCTCAGTGGGTAGGGCGCCAGCCCCATATGCCGAGGGTGGCGGGTTCAAACCCGGCCCTAGCCAAACTGCAAAAAAAAAAACCCCAAATTTAACATGTTTTGTTTTTTCATTTATAAACAAGAAAGCATCATATTGGACCTTCATAGGCTCACAAAGGTTTTTAAAATAGTGAAAAAGAAATAGATTTTTTTTTTTTTTTACCTCCTTGTAAAGTAAGCAGAGTTCCTCATTTATGCAGAAATGCCCACTTCTTTTTTTTTTTTTTGTAGAGACAGAGTCTCACTGTACTGCCCTCGGGTAGAGTGCCGTGGCATCACACGGCTCATAGCAACCTCTAACTCTTGGGCTTACGCGATTCTCTTGCCTCAGCCTCCCGAGCAGCTGGGACTACAGATGCCCGCCACAGCGCCCGGCTATTTTTTTGTTGCAGTTTGGCCGGGGCTGGGTTTGAACCCGCCACCCTCGGCATATGGGGCCGGCGCCCTACTCACTGAGCCACAGGCGCCGCCCAAGAAGTGCCCACTTCTGTAGGTACACATTTTGTCCCCTATCAAACCTCTAAATAATGATACTTTGGTGTTTAGTATGTTTAAGAAAAAAATTACAGAAAATGTTTTAAAGTTGTGGTAAAATATACATATGATAGGGTTTGCCATTTTATTTATTTATTTATTTTTTTTGAGACAGAATCTCAAGCTGTTGCCCTGGGTAGAGTGCTGTAACATCACAGCTCACAGCGACCTCCAACTCTTGGACTTAAGCAGTTCTCTTGCCTCAGCTTCCCAAGTAGCTGGGGCTACAGGCGCCCCCACCCCCCAACCCCCACAATGCCCGGCTATTTTTCGGTTGTAGTTGCCATTGTTTTTTTAGCTGGTCTGGGCCTGGTTCAAACCAGTCAGCCTCAGTGTATGTAGCCGGCGCCCTACCCACTGAGTTACAGGTGTCGCTGAGTTTACCGTTTTAATTGTACAGTTCAGTGGTATTAAGTAAATTCATATTGCTGTATTTGTCATCACCACTGTCCATCTTAAGAACTTACTTTCATATTGTTAAACTGAAATTCTTTAAACAGTAACCTGCCCTTCTTTCCTCTCCTTAGTGTCTGGCAACATGATTCTACTTTCTCACTCTGAATTTGTCTACTGTAGGTACCTTTTGTGGCTGACTTATTTTGCTAAGGGTAATGTCCACAAGGTTCATCCATGTACGTAGGTCAGAATTTCTTTTTAAGGATGAATAATATTATCCATTGTATGTATATATTACATTTTGTTTATCTTTTCATCTTTCAATGAAAACATCCAACTCTTGGTTATTGTTGTGTGTTTTGTGTTTCTGGATGTTTTTATTTATTTGTTTGTTTTTATTTTTTGAGATAGTCTCATTCTGTTGCCCGGCCTAGAGTGCTATAACATCATAGCTCACAACAACCTCATATTCCTAGGCTCAAGCAATCCTGCCCCAGCCTCCTGAGTAGCTGGGATTATGGGTAACTGCCACATGTCTGGCTAATTTTTCTCTGTTTCATAGAGACAAGGTCTTGCTTTTGCTCAGGGTGGTCTTGATCTCCTGAGCTTAGGCATTCCTCTCACCTCGGCCTCCAGGAATATAGGCGTGAGCTCTCTCACCTGCCTCACTTCTTGGTTATTGTGAATAATACTGTTATGAACATGAGTATACAAGTTCTGCTTTGAGACCTTGCCTTCATTGTTTATATGGATATTACACAGAATCAGAATTGCTTGATACATGATCATTGTATTTTCTTTTTTTTTTTTGAGACAGAGCCTCAAGCTGTCACCCTGCATAGAGTGCCTTGGCATCATGGTTCACAGTAACTTCCAACTCCTGGGCTCAAGCCATTTTCCTGCCTCTGCCTCCCAAGTAGCTGGGACTACAGGCACCTGCCACAGTGCCCAGCTATTTTTTGGTTGTAGCCCTCATTGTAGTTTGGCGGGCCTGTGCTGGATTCGAATCCGTCAACTCAGGTGTATGTGGCTGGCGCTTTAACTGCTTGAGCCACAGGCGTTTTAACTGCTTGAGCCACAGGTATTTTCTTCAGGGACTACCATATTTTTATCAAGAGCAGCTCTACAGTTTTACATTTCTACTAGAATGAGGGTGTTCTCTTCATTTTCCCTAACGCTTTCTGGCTTTCTTTTTATTATGTATTGATAGTACTTTCCTGGTGGGTGTGAGATGGTATTGTGGATTGCTTTGCGTTTCCTTAGTGCTCAGTGAGATGTGGAGAATCTTTTAATGTATTTCTTTGCTATTTGTGTATCTTCTTTGGAATGTCTAAGTGCTTTGTTTTTAAATCAGGTTCTTTATTTGTTGTTGAGTTTTTAGGAATTCCTTATAGATTCCAGATGTTACTATGTGATCAGTTATATGATTTGCAGGTATTTTTTCCCATTGTATGGATTGCCTTTTTACTATGTTGCTAGTGTCTTCTTATACACGAAAATTTTTAATTTTCATAAAGTCCAGTTTATGTGTTTTTCTTTTTTTTTTTGTATGCCTTTGTGGTCATATCCACAAAATCCTTGCTAAATCCACATTGACAGATCCAGTAGTATGAGAGAGTTACCCCGTGATTTCCTGTAACAGTTTTCATAGCAAACTCTTAAGCTTGCTCTGTCATCCTCAGTTTAGAAAGTAGAGAGTGCTAAACAAAGTTTTCTCTAACCACTTGCGTGTTCTCATTCCTGCCATCATTTTGGTCATTGATCAAAATGCAGGTGTTAAAAACAGTTTTAACAGTGCCTGCAACTTACTGCTGTTTCTTTCTTTCTGGTTCTCATTTCATTTAATAGTAGTGGCTTATGAGGTCATGGTGTTTGCTCTACTTGATTTTTTTTTTTTCCTTTTTTCTTTGTGAAACTCTAAGTCAAATGCTATATCTGTTTTTAAAAGATGCAGACTTAGAATATAATTTGCCAATTTTAAACTGTTGAATACCTCAAATATTATGAAAGCAAAGTTTAATTATTTTCTAGCCTTTGAAATCATTAACTGGGCGAGTAGTTTCATCAGCAAGGATGAACAAATTAGGTGTCCTAGATTGGAATGTTGGCGCTGCTAGGCACAATGATAATATTGTTTGGGTAATGGGTATAGGATGAAGAAGTTGAAAGAAGTCTAATTGTGTAGAACTTACATATTATTTTTGTGCTTTTGTTGTGTTTGTTTTTTTAAAGGATTTGGACGTGGCAGAGGGAGAGGGGCAGGAAGGTTCTCAACCCATGGCATAGGGTAAGTCACAGCCATCCAATTTCCTGTAATTATTTTCTTCTCTCTTGTTGTTATTCTAGTTTATTCTATCCTATACCTAATATATTTATCCTGGTGAGTCAGGTGTTCTCTACACTTTAAAAGATTTTACTAACAAGTGAAATAGCATAAATAAAATTGATCTTTCAGTAAGCTTTGGATCATGGTTTTTAGCCTTGGCATTATTGAGATTTTGGATTTGATAATAGTTCAGAGGGGTGGTGGGATGTCTTGTACCTTATAGGATGTTTAGCAGCATTTCTGTTCTTGTCTTACTAGATGCAAGTAGCACCTCACCCAATATTGAGGCAACCAAAAGCTTACAGATATAATGGGTGTTGGTGTGTAGGTGCACATAATTACCCTTATTTGAAAACCATTGCATAATTTTTTTGGTGAGTCTAGGAATTCTCTGTTGAATGCTAAATAAATGCAATGTATATTTATGTAAAAGTGATAATTTTTTTCCTGATTCGTAATGGTAAGTGATGAACTCAATCAGTAGTTTATTCCCCATTTCTGGGTGTCCTTTTCATCTTGTCATTTCTAAAATATGAGCTTCCCACTGGATTAGAAAAGGTTAAGTTTCGGGCGGTGCCTGTGGCTCAAGGAGTAGGGCGCCGGTCCCATATGCCGGAGGTGCAGGTTCAAACCCAGCCCCGGCCAAAAAAAAAAAAAAAAAAAAGTTAAGTTTCTAAAACATTTTATGGAAGCCAGGAAAATCCTTTTGTTTCTTCAGAGCTTCAGGGCAGCACTCTTATTGTCAGTGCCTTATGGAGATTATGCTACCTGCTACCTACCATCTCTTTTCTGCCTAGCTTCTTGTGGAAAAAGTAGGGAAGAAAACACTGAGAAAACTGGCCTCTACACCATTAGCTTTAAGCTGTGTTTTTGGTTTTTCTGTTTACTTCATATTTGTTTTTGAAAATTTTAAAGATAGTATTTATTTAGGCCGATGTTAGACCTCTGAATTGTGATTCCTTACGGTTGCTCAGTTTAGGATTTTAATAAAAAGAGGTGCTAAACAAAATATTTTCTTCTTAACTATATTCAGCGTTTCTGTACATAAAGGAACATGTGAGTCTTTTGTAAAATGTTCAAGCCAGATGAGTTCTGACATGGAAAGGAAAGACTCGTTGCCTATTTATGCCTTAGTTTCCTGGTAGAGCCCTTTTTCTGTCTTGAAGGATTCTAGGATTCCATGTCTGCTTTATGATGCAGAGGATAGCACTTAAGGAAAATAAGGCCATCGTAATAAAAGAGAATAAAGTGAACGTTGTAGTCCCAGCTACTCAGGAGGCTGAGGCAAGAGGATTGCTTGAGCCCAAGAGTTTGAGGTTACTGTGAGCTATGATGCCACAGCACTCTACCCAGGGTAGCAGAGTGAGACTCTATCTCAAAAAAAAAAGAGTATAGATTGTCCCAAGGCAACCTCTAGCTTTTTAGATCTGCTGCATCCTAATGGAAGGAGAATAAACCATGACTAGTAAAGGGGACTGGGCTTGTTTAGGGGAATGTCAGATAACAGTTAATTTTGTGACTTTGGTGCTTACTTCATTTTTATTTATTCTTTCCGTATTTCAAATTCAAGTACATTTAATCCTGCGGACTATTCAGATCCTCCATCTACAGATGGGTGTGGGACAACACTAGTACTTTGGGAACCTGTGCAGAATGGTGCAGATGAAGGAACTGGTAAGTATTCTGTTTTTGTCAGATGGATTTAAAGTGTTTGAGCTTTTAAAAGTTTTTTGTTTTGTTCTTGTACAAAAATTATGTTAAAATGGATGGAGAACAATGAAAAACAGGCTACTGTTCTACCCTGGAAATTGTTCTCAATTGGTTCTTACCTCTGTCACTTAGAGACATCATTGAAGATGAGGGATTTTTTTTTCCCCCCTTGTATGTTCTGAGATAGAGGCTGTATAAAATAGCCTGCATAAATCCATACACTCCATTTGCAGAGTGTCACAGATACATAGAATTCCACAGGAGAAGATGTTTTACTAACAATATTTACCATTGCTAGTGGGGGATGCTAAAATTTGGCCAAGTAATTAATGTAAGATGATGGGTGAACAAAGAATGGGTTTGAGAAAAATAGCTTCTGCAGCTTTTTCTATATCCTCCTGTTGGGGAATTCTTTATTTTCTGAATTCATGTATAAATATTTGTTCATTTACATATAGTTATTCAGAGGGCTTATTCATGGTACTATAAACTAGCTTTTGAGATTTTGAAACTTTAACTTATTTTTTAAAATTTTGTTTTGTTTTTTGAGATAGGATCTTTAATTCTGTTGCTCAGGCTAGGGGGTAGCAGCAGCATCATAGGCTGCAAACTCCAACTCCTGGCCTCAAGTGATCTTCCTGCCGCATGCTCTTAAACTTCTGTGGCTATAGGCACATACCATTCTACCTGGCTAAGTTTTCTATTTTTTTGTAGAGACAGGGTCTGTGTCTTGCTGTGGCTAGTCTCGAACTGTTGGACTCAAGTAGTCCTCCCACCTTGGCCTCCCCGAGTGCTAGGAGTATAGGTGTGAGCCACCATGTCCAGCTGTAAAGCATAATTTGACACACTGAAGTATATCCTGAAATACAGAAGTATATAACTCAGTAAATTATCAAAAAGTAAACATCCATGTAATATCAACACTGTCCCAGAATTACAATTAATGAACTCTAAATAGAGAAACTGTAGAGAACATCAAAAGAAGTTACAGGTAGTCCCTGAATAGGCACTACTCTGTCTTTTTTTTTTTTTTTTTTTTTGGACAGAGTCTGAGTATGTTGCCCTGCATAGAGTGCTGTGGTGTCACAGCTCAAAAGAACTTCAAACTCTTGGGCTTAGGCAATTTTCATGCCTCAGCTTCCCAAGTAGCTGGGACTACAGGTGCCTGCCACAATGCCTGGCTATTTTTTTTAATTGCAGTTGTCATTGTTGGTTAGCTGGCCTGGGCCCGGTTCAAACCCTCCAGCCCAGGTGTACGTGGCTGGCACCCTAACCACTGAGCTATGGGCGCCAGAGCCAACACAACTCACTCTTAATAATTGCTTTCACACCAGGAATATATAAAAGTTCCTGTTATTTCACATTCCTTACTAGAAATTGGTATTGTCAGTTTTCTTTAAAGCCATTTTATTAGGTGAACCGGCCAGGCATGGTGGCTCCTCATGCCTGTTACTGTAACATTCTTAAGGCCAAGAGTTCAAGACTAGCCTGAAGAAAAGTGAGATCTGCAACTGTACAGAAAGAAAAATTAGCCAGGTGTGGTGGCATGTGCCTGTAGTGCTAGCTATCCTTACACATTATAGGGGAAAAACATATAAACATTTTAATTTTTAATTTTTTAATTTTTTGAGACATAGTCTTATTTTGTCACTTTCAGTAGAGTGCTGTAGCATCTCAGTTCACAGCAGCCTCAAACTCTTGGGCTCAAGTAATTTTCTTGCCTCAGCCTTCTGAGTAGCTGGGACTACAGGGGCCCGCCACAGCACTGGACTATTTTTTAGAGATGGGGTCTCATTTTGTTCAGGCTAGTCTCAAACTGGTGAGCTCAAGCAATCCACCCACCTCGGCCTCACAGAGTGCTAGAATTACAGGTGTGAGCCACCGTGCCCAGCCATATAAACATATAAATTTTATTAAATGAGTGTTATTCACCATTAAACAGAATTAAGGAGTAAATCCATGTGATCATTTCAATAAAGGAGAACATTTAACAAAATACAATATGCGTTCATGATTTTTTTTTCTTTTTATTTTCTTTTTTGAATACAAAGAAAGTCTCACTATTGCCCAGGCTAGATTGCTATTGCATCATCCCACCTTATAGCAACCTCAAACTTCTGGGTGCAAGCAACCCTCCTTCATTTGACTCCCAAGTAATTGAGACTAATAGGTGCCTACCATAATACCCCACTGATTTTTCTGTTTTTAGTTGAGGTGGAGGTCTTGCACTTGCTCAGACTGATCTTGAACACTATAGCTCAAGCAATTCCATCTCTTTTAGCCTCCCAGAGTGTTAGCATTACAGGTGTGAGCCATAACACTTCGCCTCCATTCGTGACTTCTAAACATATCTGGTAATCAAGAATATAGGGAAATTTCCTGAATTAGAAAAAGGATATCTACAAAACTTAGGACAACTATTAAAATCAGTGGTGACATAGTGAATATTTTCCCTCTGGAACAAAATAGAGTTGGTTCCTCTTACCACTTCTTTATTTTTTTTTTTTTGAGACAGAGTCTCAAGCTGTCGCCCTGGGTAGAGTGCCATGGCCTTTACCAACTCCAACTCCAGGGTTTAAGTGATTCTCTTGCCTCATCCTCCCAAGTAGCTAGGACCACAGGCGCCCGCCACAATTCCCGGCTATTTTTTGGTTGTAGTTGTCATTGTTGTTTGGCAGGCCTAGGCTGGATTCGAACCCGCTAGCTCTGGTATATGTGGCTGGTGCCTTAGCCACTTGAGCTACAGGTGCCAAGCCCTCTTACCACTTCTATTCACTACTATAGTGGAGGTGCCACGAGGAATAAAAAGTCATCAAGGTTAGAAGCGTGAAGAACCTTTGTCATTTTTATGATGCTATAAAAGCATTTATAGACAAACTAATGAGTCAGCTTCACAAGCTAGAAACAAGTTCCCTGAACAGATGCATTTGTATAAACCATCAATAAACAGAAAATGGAGAAAAGTTGATAATAGCTTCAGAAAACATCAAATGCCTAGGGATAATAAATTTAGTGATATATGAGGTTAACAGAATTCTAGTTAGAAAAACACAAAACCATATTGATTGAAATTTAAGAAGACACAAATCAGGAGATATGACATTTTATTATATTTTAAGTCTCAATGTTATAAAATTTAGTTTTACCGACTCAGTCTTTGAAACCCTAGTGATGTTTTTAAGAAATTGGCTTGGGGGTGGCGCCTGTGGCTCAAGGAGTAGGGCGCTGGTCCCATATGCTGGAGGTGGCGGGTTCAAACCCAGCCCCGGCCAAAAAAAAAAAAAAAAAAAAGAAATTGACTTGGGGCCAGGCGTGCAGACGCCCACCTATAATCTTAGCACCCTGTGAGGTAGAGGCAGGTGGATTGCTTTAGCTCAAGAATTTGAGACCAGCCTGAGCAAGAGCAAGACCCCATCTCTACTAAAAATGGACAAACTAGCCAGACATAGTGGCAGGTGCCTGTAGTCCCAGCTACTCAGGAGGTTGAGGCACGAAGCATTTTACCCAGGGTGATAGAGTGAGACTTGGTCTCAAAACAATAAGTACAAAAGAAAAATTAGCTAAGCATTGTGGCAGGCACCTGTTTTACCAGCTACTCAGGAGGTTAAGGCAGGAGGATTCCTTGAACCCAGGAGTCCAAGGTTGCTGTGAGGTAGGCTGAGGCCATGATACTCTTTAGCCTAGGCGACAGAGAGACACTGTTTCCAAAAAAAGGGTGAGAGAATAATGAAATGAAAGGATGAGCCATAGTCTACAACAAAATACTTATACAATCTATATTTGATAAAGGAGTTGTATATGAAATATATGAATAGATAAATAAATGTAAATCGTACAACACTATAAATGTATTTAGGGCTGCTGAATTGCTTACGTTTACAGAGGGTTAAAATGGTTAAAATTCCCTTCCCTTCCCTTCCCTTCCCTCCCCTCCCCTCCCCTCCACTCCCCTCCCCTCTGTAGAGTGCTGTGGTGTTACAGCTCTCAGCAACCTCTAATTCTTGGGCTTAAGAGATTCTTTTGCCTCAGCTTCCCAAGTAGTTGGGAGTACAGGCACCCGCCACAATGCCTGGCTGGTTTTTTTTTGTTGTTGTTGTTGTCATTGTTGTTTTGTGGGCCTGGGATGGGTTTGAACCCACTAGCCCCTGTGTATGTGGCCTGGGTGCCCTAACCACTGAGCTATGGGCGCTCAGTGTAAACAGCAGATTTCTTGGTGAAAAACTTTTTTTCTTTTTCTTTTTTTTTTTTTTTTTGAGACAGAGTCTCACTTTGTCGCCTGCTGTAGAGTGTGGTGGCATCATAGCTCACAGCAACCTCCAACTCTTGGGTTTAAGTGATTCTCTTGCCTCAGCCTCCCAAGTAGCTGGGACTATAGGCGCCCTCCACAAGGCCTAGCTATTTTTTGTTGTTGTTGCAGTTGTCATTGTTGCTTGGCAAGCCTGTGCTGGATTGGAACCTGGTAGACTGTACATGCCTACCACAATACCCCACTGATTTTTCTGTTTTTAGTAGGGGTGGAGGTCTTGCACTTGCTCAGACTCATCTTGAACACTTGAGCTCAATCAATCCACCCCCTTCAGCCTGGTGCATATGGCCGGCGCCCTTAGCCACTGAACTACAGGCGCTGAGCCTGTAAAACATTTTGATATGCAAAATGAGCTTATAGTAGAATGCTGTTAAAAGGTGTCATCGTTGACCTTAATTGAGGGATGGTTATTTCTTCAGAGGTCTCACAGAGGTATTGTCCTGTTGATTAGAGTTCTGTGTCCATTGCTCAGTCTTATAGGCTTAGAAACCTGACTTTTGATAGTGAATTATGTCAAATCCCTTCCCAATGTAAAGAAAACTCACATTAACCAAACCTTGCAGACTGTTGTATACTCAAAATGGTAATTTATAAATTTGTTAAAAAAATAGTACCTGTCAAGCAGACTGGAATATTTCCTATTTGACAAGTAGGAATAGAAACTTGGTAAATGTGGGGATGAGAAAGAGTATAGTTGATATATTTTGAGTGTTCCAGAGTCATCAGGCATTAAGATGCATGGCTGATGAGTCACAGCGGCCTTTCACACGATAGATTTCAGTTATTTTCCCTGTCATTGGATGATTAAACAGCATATTCTTAGCTTCTGTTTCATTTGCTGATCAGTTCTCTGTTGAATACATCTGTTGTTTAGGTATGTTAAAACCTTCCATTTTACATTGGTCCACAAAAGTGACATCAAATGCTCACAGCATAGGTCAGGATCTGTCAAACAAAAGTTTTTATGAACTCAAAGCTATGAATGTTTTATTTTAAAAACTTACTTATTTAAGAATCTTATAAAATATTTACAGTAGCTTCCATTTTTATCAAGGCTAACTAATGAAAATTTATCAGATAATGATTTTAAACTACATTTTTACAACTTGATAATTTAGTGTTCAGCTTTTGCTAATGGAAGTGTTTTATTGATTGGCCCTTAAGGGACCACAGAATTTTCTTTCTTTTTTTTTTTTTTGTAGAGACAGAGTCTCACTGTACGGCCCTCGGGTAGAGTGCCGTGGCGTCACACATCTCACAGCAACCTCCAACTCCTGGGCTTAAGCGATTCTCTTGCCTCAGCCTCCCGAGTAGCTGGGACTACAGGCGCCCGCCACAACGCCCGGCTATTTTTTGGTTGCAGTTTGGCCGGGGGCCGGGTTTGAACCCGCCACCCTGGGTATATGGGACCGGCGTCCTACCGACTGAGCCACAGGCGCCGCCCTTTTTTTTTTTTTTTTTTAAATAACAATGTTTAAGATAAGAATTAGAAACAAAACCTTGTAAAGAATGAAGGAACTTAAATACATTCAGAAAAGGAATCAGACAATTGCTTTATCAAAATATTGAACAATAATAATAAAAATAATGATAGTGCAAAGAAAGTAACATTCACATTGTCAAATATGTGTATGTCTATTATACAATGCTTTGACTCTGAGATTCAGTATGGAGTTATCGGTTAACTTATTTTTTTTAAGTATTAAAAAATAGACAACTAATATTTATAAATAAAAGTAAAAGATAATGTAAAAAAACAAATCATGCTAAATCTTAGAGACAATAGAAAAAGAAGAAATACATCAAAATCATTCTACTTGATCTGGCTGCACCTGATATTAAAGTTGGAGAAAATACATTCTTATAAAGGAGAAATTACAAACATATGTCACTTATAAATGAGGATACATTATCCTAAACATTTTAGCATGTTGAGTTAAAAATTAATGTTTAAGTAATATACTTTGGTCAAAAGTAAAACAAATTTATGTGAAAATTAGTCAATTTTTTTTTTTTTTTTTTTTTTGAGACAAAGTCTCATTTTGTTACCCAGCCTATACTGCTGTGGCCTCAGCCTACCACACAGAAACCTCAAACTCCAGGGCTCAATCAATCCTCCTCCCTCAGTCTCCTCAGTAGTTGGGACTACAGGTGACCTCTATACCTGGCTAATTTTCTTTTTTTTTAGTATAGGTGGAGTCTCACTTTGTTCAAGCTGGTCTGAAACTCTTAAGCTCAAGCAATTCTCTTGCCTCTGCCCCCCAGAGTGCTTGGATTACAGGTGTGAGCCACTGCAACTGGCCCGGTGCCACAGAATTTTCTTCACTGTTTTCCTTTTTCCTAAATAGCCTTTTTTTGCGGGGCTGGGTGAGACAGAGTCTCACTCTGTCACCCTCGGTAGAGTGCTATGGTATCACAGCTCACGGCAAGCTCTTGGGCTTAGGCAATTTCTCTTGCCTCAGCCTCCTGTGTAGCTAGGACTACAGGCACCCGCTACAATGCCCGGCTATTTTTTTGTTGCATTTTGGCCGGGGTTGGGCTTGAACCTGCCACCCTCAGTATATGGGCCTGCGCCCTACTCACTGAGCCATAGGTGCTGCCCATAAGTGGCCTTTTTTAATGTGCTTTCATTAGAGGATTAACATCAAGTTATATTGAACATAAAGCACTCGTCTCAAATTTATTGTTTTAATCTGAAAGTTATTTACTGTTGAAGATTTCTCATATGTTTTGGGGCATAGGTGTACACATTGAATGATGTGGATGAGATTCTTACTCTAAAATTTTAATATTCCGAAATAGGATTAGGATCCGAGCATATGTATACTTCTATATTTAACATCTGGCATTTTTGATAGGTTTTGTGTAGGTGTGGCAGTTTACTACAATAAGTTGGTCCTTTTTCCTGACATGGAAATTTTCCCTGCATTTCTTGTCATCACACTCTATCATGTTAAATTTTTGCTTATAACTATAGGTGTCCCCCAAATCCCCATACATAGAGAAAATGGGAAATTGTAGCTAAATATACCTTCATTTATAAAATATTTATTACAAAATTTTTCAAAAAAATTTTTTTTTTATAAATATTAAATATCTTTATTTAAAGATTCTGGAAAATGAGCTACTTTTAGCTGACATACATGCTTTTAAATACGAAGATCTCAATTGTTAGACATGCAGATTAGTTAATAAGAATGAACTTGTTCTAGCATGTACGGGCTCCATGCATCTTGCTAGACTGTTATGTTTCCTCCCATATGAAAGCTTTTCCTATCACCTCCAATACTTTCGTATTAAGTTGCCATTTACACCTTTACATAATGAGGTGTAAATGGCAACAGATGCTTGTGCCAAATTTTGAGAACCTTCTGTAGGTTCAGTGTAATTAAATACTATTAAGAATTTATGCAGTGGCTCACACCTGTAACCCTAGCACTCTGGGAGGCTGAGGCATTTGGATCACTCTAGGAGTTCAAGACCAGCCTGGGCAAGAGTGAGACCATATCTCTAAAAACAGCCAGAAGCTGTGGCAGGCGCCTGTAGTCCCAGCTACTCAGAGGCTGAAGCAAGAGGATTGCTTGAGCCCAAGAGTTTGAGGTTGCTATGAGCTGTGATAGCACAGCACTCTACTGAGGGGCAACAAAGTAAAACTCTCTCTCTCTCTCAAAGAAAAAAAAAGATTCTTACCAGCTTTACTGTGGGCCTTTCCTCCAACTGGCCTGTTATATCACGACATCGAATCTCAAGAGATGACTTTTAGCCACCTTGCCTAAAAGTTACACACATGGTTTCTTGTTCAGAGCTACTAATACATAGTGGAACTTGAAGTACTATCTAACCCATTTCTTCATCTGTAAAATGGGAGAATAGAATATACCAAATGTGTGAGAATTGAATAAAAAGATGAACGTGAAGCATCTGTTACACTGCCCTATCACCACCAGCACTGTCTCACTGCTTTAACTCTATGTCAGTGTATGGACATATGGTTGCTACAAAGTTAGTAAAAGTACAGAAGGTGCCAAAAAAAAAAAAAAAACCCAGCATATACACATTTTAAGAAAAGCAAAAACCAAAGAACTGTAATACTGGGGCGTTGCCTGTGGCTCAAAGGAGTAGGGCACCAGACCCATATGCCAGAGGTGGCGGGTTCAAACCCAGCCCCAGCCAAAAACTGCAAAAAAAAAAGAAAACAACAAACAAACTGCAATACTGAATATATACCCATCACAAAAGATAAGAAATACAAGTCATATAACTTCTGCAATTACAAGAGGTGCTTAAAGTGGTTACCACCACAATGTCCGGACACTTCTGATTTTGGAGAACTACTGCCTGAGTGACGCTGACCAAAGTGTCTGATTGTATCGCTGCATACGCCCTTTCAATTTCTTCCTGAAGTTCCACCAGTGTAGCCGGTTTTCTATGGTACACCGCATCCTGTAAGGTGCCCCATAGGTAGAAGTCAAAGGGTGTTAAGTCAGGAGACCATGGGGGAAACTCGACCACACCTCTGTGTCCTACCCATTGTCATGGCAAGTTCTCAAGGTAAGCTCTCATCTCTGAGTGGAAGATGGTCTGGGGCACCATCTTGTTGGAAATAAAACATATCATCCCCCAAAAAAGTCCGAATTGCAGGCAAAATGGATGTATGTAGCATGTCTAGGTACACTGGACCAGTAACAGGACCTTCAAAAAAGAATGGTCCAATGAGTCTCCTCAATGACAGTCCACACCAGACATTGAGGGCCAGTAAATGGACATCTTTTTCTACATGTGAAATTTCTGGAGCCAAATACACACAATTATGTTGGTTGACTGTTCCGTTTAAACTGTGCTTCATCAGACCAAACCATTTTCCCCCCAAATTCCTCATCCACTTATACCATGTTTTGGAACCACTCACAGTATTGCACCCTTCGATCAGGGTCGTCTTCATCAGTGAATGTAACAATCTTGGGACAACAACTTCCCATTTTGCTGTCTTAAGAATGCATTGTATGGTGGTGCTCCTGATCCCGGTCTCACATGTACACTGTTTGGTGGACTTGTGTGGCGAGTGTGTGAACTGCTCTAGCACCAGCACAGACACAGCGGGACTGGTGGCTGTGCGAGGCCTCCCGGACTGTCCCTTGTGCATGTCAGACACGGTGCCGTGCGTCTCAAACTTATCGTGAATGTGTGCAATTGTCAGGCATGTTGGAGGGTCTCGAGTACTTACGCCTCCACTGTTGCTGTACTTCCACAATGTTCTCGAATTTCAAATACCACTTCAAAATGGTCTTATGCTCTTCAAATGACAACCGCAATTCCACCATTTTCTTGACTGTCCTGCCTGTAGAATGGTGACTGGCACTGGCAATCATTCGATTAGGTTAGCACCATCGTTTAAGCTTATGTCATACTACACATTGCCACTGTAATAACATTCGTAATTGGCAACTGAGTAGGCTAAGTACTTTCTAGGTAACATCTCTTAAAATACTCATATTTTTTTGGCACCCCCGTATTTGACCTTATTGCTCGAGGCACTTTCTTACTGTAACTATACAGTGACAGTTGGTGTAGGTCAGGGGAAATACCAACACCAGAGCATCCCGGCTTTTTTTTTTTTTTTGTAGAGACAGAGTCTCACTGTACCGCCCTTGGGTAGAGTGCCGTGGCATCACACGGCTCACAGCAACCTCTAACTCCTGGGCTTACGCGATTCTCTTGCCTCAGCCTCCCAAGCAGCTGGGACTACAGGCGCCCGCCACAACGCCCGGCTATTTTTTGTTGCAGTTTGGCCGGGGCTGGGTTTGAACCCACCACCCTCGGCATATGGGGCCGGCACCTTACTCACTGAGCCACAGGGGCCGCCCAGCATCCCGGCTTTGATAGTTTGTGCCTGTAGTTTTCAACCTGTCTTAGACCTGAGGCCTCTCTGAACCTCCGCAGATGCTGGCAATGAACTCCCAAGGCCCAAGGTTGGCTGGAGTTGGGCTCTTGCTGCGAAACCCGCTATATAGTAGCTGTGGGTCAGTCCACCCAACTGCGTGAGACAAAGAGCAATTTTTCAAAATATTTATAAAATATTCTCTATGTGTTGGCCACCTCTTTGTAAAGTATAATAAATATTTTGTAAATAATGATATATTTAGCTACAAGTTCCCATTTTCCCTATGTATGGCGACTGGTGGGACACCCTACATCTTTGTTGACCTTTTTTTCTGTAGGCTGGGTACTATATCCTGCCTGCTTTTAAATGTACTGTGATTTTTACCCTATTATGTATGTCTAAATTTGTTTAGTTATTTTGAAAATCCTGTTCTCTAAGTAGTAGACTGTATTAGACTAGCATGTTTTAACTTCATATTTCTAACTGTAATGGCAAGACGTGAAAGTTTGTTACGTGTATTTTGAGACAAATATTTAAAATTAGAATAAAAAGTTTTTTAAATTTTAGAAAATTTTTTTCCTTGTTTTTCTTTCATGAATCATTTAGAAATGATAGGAAACTTTTAATGTTTTATACATAATAGCTTTATGTAATGCCTCACCTTGTTATTCTCCCAGAAATATTTCTTCATATCCCAGTCTGATAAGATCTTTTACTTCAAGGTTTTTGGTATGCTTTATCTTTTTTTTTCCAGATTAATATGAGGGTACAAACAATTAGGTTACATAGTTTGCATTGTCCAAGTTGTAGTTGAGCCCTTTACATGGGAGGTGTGCCACATACCCTTTCATTGTGCCCATTAGGTCTTAAAATCCTGAGTCCAAGCCGTCGACCTGGCCTTGAAATTTTTAATTATCTTTTTAATGATACTTAGCATAATGCTTAACATATACATAGGCTTTAGGGCGACGCCTGTGGCTCAAGGAGTAGGGCGCCGGTCCCATATGCCGGAGGTGGCAGGTTCAAACCCAGCCCCGGCCAAAAAAAGAAAAAAAAAAAAAAACATATACATAGGCTTTAATGCCAGTATAGTTTAGTTGACGATTTTTGATGAAAAGTTCCTTTGGAAAATTCCAGCATAAGTTGTTTTCTTTTATACAAGGTGACCATAAAGTTCATTTAACTACTTAAATTGCACATGAACTTTATGGCTACTTGTTTTCTTACATGTCTCAGACATATAAGTTTTAGAATTGGTTTTTGAGTCCATGGACTTGTTTTCTGTTTCTTGGTTAGAGTGTTCTCAAAACTGCGTAGGGTTGAGCCTTGGCTATTGAGTATAAGTTGCAAATTTTTAGTTTGGAGTCCTATCTCTTGTGACGAATATGAGAGCGTGAGTACAGGGTAGGGGGAATGGAGTGGCAGTAAGACACTGTACTGGTACTGGTCATCATTCCCAGGAATCTAGTTACGAATGTAGTGAAGTGATACTTAGAGATAAGACTGGAAGGAAATATATTAAAAGAGAGAAGATTTTGTATTAGTACTTAAAGGGAAGTCATATTGTAGAGTAATGATAAGAGTGAAGTACAGGTGGATGGATCTTCTTAAATTCATTTATCTTTGTATATAGTGTGTTTTCTTTTTTTTTTTTAAGAGTTATTTTACTTATTTATTTTTTTTTTTGGCCGGGGCTGTGTTTGAACCCGCCACCTCCGGCATATGGGATCGGCACCCTACCCCTTTGAGCCACAGGCGCCGCCCCTATAATGTGTTTTCTAAGAGAGGGTCTAGAGAACTAGCTTCTAGTACTGATTGTCTACTGGTCCTAGTTGCAACTTGTATTTTGTACTTGAAGTTGCTTCTTTTTACCTTTGTTCAAGAAAATATCTTAATTCAAGGAGATGTTGTAAAAAATGGCATAAATTCGTATTTCTTGTGTCACGTTTTTGGAAAAATTATAGAAACCATTTAAAGGTATGATGAGTGAGCCAACATATAAAGATTATTAATTCAAATATTAAAGTCTGTCTTAATATCCAGTTTTACTAATAACTTAAGGCTATTAGCAATCAAGAAGCACAGAAGAAGCAGGGAGACCATCTGGGATCTTCAGTGCTTCTCTCCATGGTTTTCCTTCCTATAGCCCTACCACCTGTTGTTCAAAGTAATAGATGAAGTTTTTAGGTGAATTGTGTTGGTTTCTCATGCAGCAGGAAACGTTTCCAGTTTTGAAACATCTGTTTTACACCTATATATTTGTTTAACTTATGTAACATTTTACAGAGAGCCATCCCAGTTCTACATCAGGGACATGCAGTTACAGATAATCCATAGGAAAAGAATCTTTTCATAGGAAACAATCATTATTTTAGTTAACGAGCAAGCTGGTTATTAGGTTAACATGATTCCAGGGAAGTTAGAGCTGGTCACCTGGCTTCTTTTTTCTCAAGAGTGGGCCTCCACTCCTTGGTTTTCCTTGTATGCACATAACTTTTGGAGAGAAATGGAATTTTGCATATGAGGTGCAACTGAAAACACCTAGTTTCCGAGGGTGGTTATCCTTAAGGTCTTTTAAACCATTTTTTGTGGGCATGTTTTTTTTTAGATACAAGTAGAAACTTTATTTGTCCACACCAGGATTAGATATGGGGATGTGTTTTTAAGCATGCTATAAAGTTGTAATTTCATAGGCTCTGGACATACTAAGTTAGTATTTTTGAATACCAGTACTTTTTTTAAAGCACTTAAGTGTATATCCCCTGTACCCACTCCTCTGGATTTACAGCAGCCAACCTAATATGATAAACCTTGTTGGAAGACCTATTAGGCAGACATATAACAGAGGTAATATTTAATAAAAAGGATGCTTTTCTAAATTTTGTAATTCAGCCATCCATGTGTAAATGGGGTGTAAGGCAAATTTGCTTTTAACTGCAATTTGTTTCATTTTAAAATTAACCTTCTTTTAAACGTAAGTATGTTTGCCCATACTTTTTCACTCAGCAGAATTGTTTGAATATGATATACATTGGAGCAAAATCAGTTTGAGGTATTGATTTGAGTATGTAATACTACATAAGTTGCAGATGAAAACATTCTGATTTCATTAAGAATGAAAGAACCTCATTTCTTGGATTATAAACTAAATTGTAGATGGGGTGTATGAAACTTTTTTCTTGCATTATATAAAAAAGACTCTGATGGTATTTGATCTGTGTTAATAAACTTTGTTGTCATTTCCATCAGGGGCTTGGAAAAATTCGGTAGAAGAGTGGACAGCAGAAGACTGGACTGAAGATGTAAGTGTTTGTTGTCAGGCCAGATTCATTGTTCTTTTGGTGTAGGTGGGGTCATCTGTGCTTAGAAGAAAGCCTGAGATGTCTTATCTCATTGTGACTCCTTTTCTGGCATATATCCTAGCCAGATTCTAAGAGTGGCTTTTTTTTTAGACAAAGTCTTACTCTGTCACCCTTGGTAGAGTAATGTGGCATCTTAGCTCACAACAACCTTAAACACTGGTGTTCAGAGCTTACAATAAGCCTGTATGACGCAATTTATTGTATGTTATTCTTCAAATAAAATGAATTTGTACTAATTCATGGCTTAATACAAATGAAATGTAAATTATCCAGGAAATACAAAGAACATCTGTCTTCAGGGGAAGAAAATGTTAGTTACATCTTGAGAACTTCTTGACTTCTTTTGGGGATTTTTTTTTTTGTTGTTTGTTTTTTGAGACAGAGTTTTGCTATGTTGCCCTCGGTAGAGTGCCATGGCGTCACATCACAGCAACCTCAAACTCCTGGGCTTAAGTGATTTTCTTGCCTCAGCCTCCCAAGCAGCTGGGACCACAGGCGCCCACCACAACACCCGGCTGTTTTTTGTTGCAATTATCATTGTTGGTTAGCTGGACCACCAACTTCAGTATATGTGGCTGGTGCCATAACCACTGTGCTATGGGTGCTGAGCCTTCTTTTTGGGATTTTTGTTGACATTGGTGTGGGTTTTTTTGGGTATTCGGTATTCTCACTTTGTACAATGGCAAATAAAGCAGTGAGACTGAAATTGAACTTCTCTTGCCTCAGCCTCCCAAGCAGCTGGGACTATAAATGCCCGCCACAGTATCTGGCTGTTTTTAGGGACGGGATCTCGCTCTGTCTCAGGCTGGTCTCAAACTTGTGAACTCAGGCAATCCACCTGCTTGGTCTCAGAGAGCACTAGGATTATAGGTGTGAGCCACCTGGCCTGACCAAGAGTTGGCTTTTTAACTTAAAGTGTCAACTTAAAAATAAATGACAAACTTTTTTCACATTCTATTATTTTTTTTTTTTTTCAAACTTATTTGTGTCTCGTTTATCCTGGTAGCCAACTGGCAGTTTTGCACTGATTTGTGAACTATTTCTGATTCTTTAGAATATTTTTATTAAAGGAGAGAGAGTATATTTTGGGTCACAGTTGAAATTAACCTGAATAGTTGCTGCTTTAGGTCTAAGCCCAACCTTTTCTCCTTTTGACTAGATGAACTCTTTGTTTTATAATCATCTATTTCACGGACATTTTTGAATATATACTATACTAGCTTCTGGGTATAAATTCTATAAATTCTGGTTTGGGCATAAGATAATTTTTGGAAAAAAAATGTCAAGTTTTACTGGGCCTGGTGGCTCACCTCTATAATCCTAGCCCTCTGGGAGGCCAAGGCAGGTAGATTTCCTGAGCTCAGGAGTTCGAGACCAGCCTGAGCAAGAGTGAGATCCTGTCTCTAAAATAATAGCCAAATGTTGATGCCTATAGTCCCAGCTACTCGGGAGTCTGAGGCAAGAGAATCATCTAAGCCCAGGAGTTGGAAGTTGCTGTGAGCTGTAACGCCACGGCACTCTACCAAAGGCAATAACATGAGACTCTTGTCTCTAAAAAAAGGGTTTGAGGTTGTGTGAGCTCTGACGCATGGCACTCTACTGAAGACAACAGAGTGAGACTCTGTCTCAAAAAAAAAAAAAAAATTCAAGTTTAATAATGAAAGAAAAAAATGATAAATAGCCCAATACCATATTTTATATCAATTTTCCATTTAACTCTCTGATTCTGGAACAGAAGTTTGTACCTGAGAAAGTGTTTGAGATGACTTTGGGAAGGAAAGAGAATAAAGGGATTACTAGAACTGATAATAAAAAAATTATATAAAGTAACCCAGATATTGACGTTTGTTATCTTTTTTCCTGTTTCCCATATGTGTTTCCAATTATCCTGACAGGAGCTTCTTGGAATTTGAAATAAGAAACATGATTTTTACATGTTTAATGACTGTAGGGACTTTGCTGTTTATTGGTTCTTGTGTTTTTTTTTTTTTTTAATTTATGAATTAAAGAGGCTGGGTTACAGTGGCTCACACCTGTAATCCTAGCACTTGGGTGAATGAGGAGGGAGGATTGCTTGAGGCCAGGATTTCAAGACTAGCCTGAACAACATAACTGAGATACTTCTCTACCCTCCCAGGCCCCCCAAATCAGCTGGGTGTGGTGGTGGGTACTTGTAGTCCCAGCTATTCTAGTGGTTGAGGTGTGAGGATCACTGGCGTTCAGAGGTTATAATAAGCTTATATGATGCAATTTATTGTATGTTATTCTTCAGATAAAATTAATTTGTACTAATTCATGGCTTAATACAAATGAAATGTAAATTATCCAGAAAATACAAAAAACATCTGTCTTTAAGGGAAGAAAATGTCAATTACACCTTGGGACCTTCTTGACTTCTTTTTGGTATTTTTGTTGACATTGATGTGTTTTTTTTTTTGTATTCTCACTTTGTACAATGGCAAATAGACCAGTGAGATGGAAATTGAACTCTGGTTTGACTTTGTTTCCCTGTATTGTTTCTAATGTTCTTATAATTTCCCTAATTTAAATAAGTTAACAAGCTAAAATTATCTTCACCTGAAGAAAATTACCACAGTCACCTATATATTTTATTTTATTTAGAATACCTTTTAGGTGAACTATAAGAGAGTTCTGATAACTAAAATTATTAGGAATTGAATATTGTTTTTTTATGATTATTTATTTATTATTATTATTTTTTTTTTTTGAGATAGAGTCTCACACTGTCATCCTGGGTAGAGTGCTATAGCATCATAGCTCACAGCGACCTTCATCTCTTGGGCTCAAATGATCCTCTCCTCAGTTTTTCTATTTATCTAAAGGGGGTCTCACTTTTTGCTCAGGCTGATCTGGAACCGGTGAGCTCAAGCTATCCACCCACTTCAGCCTCCCAGAGTGCTAGGAGTACAAGTGTGAGCCACTGTGTCCAATATGTTTATTATTGTGGTCATGTGTTAGATCATATACTGGTTTCATATTAGTATTGAGTACATTGCATATTTGCTCTTCCATTCTTGTGATCCTTTGCTAAGAAAAATGTGTTTCATCTCCATCCAGGTTAATACAAAAGATTTAAAGTCCCCATCTTTCTTTATGGCAGTAGTCCATGCTATACGCACACCAGAGTTTGTTTATTTTTAGACAGTGTCTCACTATGTCACCTTCAGTATAGTTTGTTTATGTATGTATTTATTTATTTTTAGACAAAGTCTCACTATGTCATCCTCAGTAGAGTGCAATGACATCACAGCTCAGAGTAACCTCAAACTCTTGGGATTAAGCGATTCTTTTCCCTCAGCCTCCCAATTAGCTGGGGCTACAGGCATACACCACCACGCCTGGCTATTTTCTTTTTTTTTTTTTTTTTTTTCTGTAGAGACAGAGTCTCACTTTATGGCCCTTGGTAGAGTGCCGTGGCGTCACACAACTCACAGTAACCTCCAACTCCTGGGCTTAGGCGATTCTCCTGCCTCAGCCTCCCGAGTAGCTGGGACTACAGGCGCCTGCCACAATGCCCGGCTATTTTTTTGTTGCAGTTTGGCCGGGGCCGGGTTTGAACCCGCCACCCTCGGCATATGGGGCCGGCGCCTGGCTATTTTCTTGTTGTCATTGTTTAGCAGGCCTAGGCCAGGTTCGAACCCACCAGCCCCAGCCCATGTGGCCGTACCCTAACCACTGAGCTACAGGTTCTGAGCCAGTTTATTTATTTATTTATTTATTTTAGAGACAGAGTCTCACCTTGTCACCCTTGGTAGAGTGCTGTGGTGTCACAGCTCACAGCAACCTCCAGCTCTTGGGCTTAGACGATTCTCTTGCCTCGGCCTCCCAAGTAGCTGGGACTACAGGTGCTCGCCCCAACGCCCGGCTTTTTGTTGTTGTTGTTGTTGCAATTGGTCCAGGGCTGGATGTAAACCCGCCACCCTTGGTATATGGGGCCAGCGCCGTACTCACTAAGCCACAGGGGCCGCCCAAGCCAGTTTATTTTTATTTTCATTTATTTTTTATTGTTTAGGATTCATCGAGGGTACAAAGAAGTAGGTTACACTGATTGCAGTTGTTAGGTAAAGTCCCTCTTATAATTGTGTCCCGTCGCCATATACCACAGTTTATTAATCCATTCCTAGGTTGATGGGCATTTAGGTTCCACATCTTAGCAATTGTAAAATGAGCTGTAAGTAACAATCTACTGCAAATGTCCTTATGATACAGTGATTTATTTTACCCCTTCTTGGTAGATGCTTAGTAGTTTTTTTTGTTTGTTTTAAAAGAGATGGTGGTTTATTCTGTTGCCCAGGCTGTAGTGCAGTGGCATGATCATAGCTCATTATAATCTTAAACTCCTGGGCTCAAAAATCCTCCCACCCAAGCCTCCAGGTAGCTAGGAATACAGGTGCATGCTATCTCTCCAGGCCATTTAAAAAGTTTCTTTTGTGGAGATAGTATCTTGCTATGTTGTGCTTGCTGGACTTGAACTTCTGGGCTCAAGCAGTTCTCCTGCCTCAGCCTCCCAGGGTGTTGAGATTATAGATTTGAGCCTTTGTGCCTGGCCTATTTTTAATTTTATGTAGAATAAGATTAAAAATTGTTTTTTGAACTTCCCATATAGCTTTCTGAAACAAAGGTCTTCACTGCATCGTCTGTTCCAGCAGAGAATCACATCACACCTGGGCAAAGGTAATCACTTTTTGCCATTTTATATTTTTTACTTTAAGGCATAATTGAAATATTTTGCCCCTGACAAGTGTTTTCATTTTGTGGTCTCTTTTTGTTTTCTCCCCTTTTTTCTAAGATTAAACTTTTATTTTACCCCTACTTGTGTTGACTAAGCTTCAATTATTTCCTAATTGTTTTGTATCCAGTGATGAAAGAAAATAGCAGCTTTTTTTTTTTTTAATTTTAATACTTGTGACAGAGATTTTTATGCTTAACCTATTTGATGGTTGATCTTTGCAGTTTTGTTGACTTTTTTTTTTTTTTGAGACAGAGTCTCACTTTGTTGCCCTCAGTAGAGTGCCGTTGCCTCATAGCTGACAGCAACCTCAATGTCTTGGGTTCAAGTGGTCCTCTTGCCTCAGCCTCCCGAGTAGCTGGGACTACAGGTACCCACTACAACACCCAACTGTTTTTAGAGATGGGGGTCTCACTCTGGCTCCTTAGGCTGGTCTCGAACCTGTGAGCTCAAGCAGTCCATCTGCTTCCGCCTCCTAGAGTGCTGGGATTACAGGCGTGAGCCACCGCACCCAGCTTTTTTTTTAAATAGACTCTCAGTCTCGTGCCCTGTGTAGAGTGCCCAGCAACCTCAAACTCTTAGGCTCAAACAATCTTTTTGCCTTAGCCTCACAAGTAGCAGTGACTAAAGGTGCCCCCCACAATGCTCAGCTACTTTTTCTTCTTTTTAGTAAAGACAAGGTCTCGTTTTTTTGCTGAGTCTGGTCTTGAACTGCTGAGTTCAAGCAATCCACCCATCTCGGCCTCCCAGAGTGCTAGGATTATAGGTGTCAGCCACCATCTGCAGCCTGTTAATCTTTTTTTTTTTTTTAATGAACTCAATAAGTATATTGTGTAGTTTCTTCACATAATTCTATTTACTTATCTTTTCAAGCTAATGCAGAATCATTCTATTTGAACTCCCCTAGTTTTAATCTATTAGATTACAGAAAAGAAAGGAGTTTTTGGAGTATTAGTAACATCTTAGAATGTACACTGAACTGAATTACTGAATCCCATTTATTTATATCCTAGTTTTTACAATAACACTAACCACCTTTGAAAATGCTTTAAAAATGCAATGATCTGGAATGATGAAAGCCTAGATATATAATACCTTAGCGATGAAAGCAGTTTTGAACCTAACGTGTTCAATTTCATGCTATATAAGATGGTTATGAGACTTCATCATAGAGAAATACAAATGATTAATTGCTGTGTATTTTACAATATATTGTTTGTGAATTTCTTAGAATTTCTAGTTATATATAGGAATTATCTCCATTATATTTATGAATCATTGAATTTTTAGGATCATTTTTCATTTGTTTACCTAGTATAGGTGGTGAATTTGCAATATTTTCATTAAAAAAATTAACTGTACTTTTTAGTGGCTCTTTTATTTATTTTTCAGAAGATAGTGCAGAACATTTTACGCATAATTTTTATCAACCTTTTGGAATAGAACTTACTTTGAATTTACCTAGAATCCGTCTATCTCACTGGTATGGTGGGAATTTTAATTATGAGAATTGATGGGAACTGGCCTTTGATTGGGTTTAATTGAATGTATTATCATGTCAGAAAAATCCTGTGCATCGTGCTTGCAGGTTCTACTGAGTAAGGTGAGTTTGGAGAAGAGTTGATATTTGAAGGTAGAAGTTTATTCATGTCAGATAGTGTTTATCTGAAACATGGTTTCTTCTTCGTGCTTTCTTATTTTATTTTATTTTTTTATTTTTTAAGACAGAGCCTCATTTTGTCACCCTTGGTAGAGTGCTATGGCGTCACAGCTCATAGCAACCTCTAACTCTTGGGCTCAAGCAATTTTCTTCCCTCAGCCTCTCAAGTAGCTGGGACTACGGGCACTTGCCACAGTGCCCAGCTATATATTTTTTTTTTTTTTTAGGAGACATTTAAAGTCTCACTTTGTTGCCCTTGGTAGAGTGCTGTGGTGTCACAGCCCACAGCAACTTCTAGCTTTTGGGCTTAGGTGATTCTTTTGCCTTAGCCTCCCAAGTAAGCTGGGACTACAGGCGCCTGCCACAATGCTTGGCTATTTTTTTGCTGCAGTTTGGCCGGGGCCGGCTTCAAACCCACCACCCTCTTTATAAGGGGCTGGCGCCCTACTCACTGAGCCACAGGTGCCACCCTGTGCCCAGCTATTTTTTAGAGGCAGGGTCTCGCTCTTGCTCAGGCTGGTCTCGAACCCATGATGAGCTCAGGCAATCCACTCGCCTTGGCCTCCGAGAGTGAGCCACCATGCCCGGCCTCTGCTTTCCGGTTTTAGTCCATGCTTCTCAAGTTGGAATATCTGTCCTTCTGAGGCCATTAAAAGAGTTCTAGTTAAGAATGTATTTATTGGCTCAGCGCCCATAGCTTAGGGTATCAGCCACATACACTGAAGCTGGAGGGTTCGAGCCTGGCCTAGGCCAGCTAAAACAACGACAACTGCAACCAAAATAAATAAATAAATAATTTAAAAATGTATTTATTGATATACACATTAATATTAATATACATATATTAACAAATGTACAGTTCCTGAATATTTAAGATAAGAAATTATTTGGTTTATACACATATAGAATATAAAATATATCTAAGATAAATGTGCAACTTAGGAAATTATCAATTTTGGCTGAAGTCCCTATGAGTGTGGATCTACTAGAAACTTCGGTTCCAAGTAATAAATGGGGTAAAATAGTCTTAGCAAGCTTCAGAAAATTTTTAAGTTTACTCTGTTGCTCCAGGTTTTCAAATCAGTCATCGTGTCATTTGTGTGAAGATTTCTCCTTACCCCTTTTTATTTTTCTTCTCTGTAAAATCCTGCTTCAATCTCTGTGGCTTCATGTCCTTTTTTTTTTTTTTTTGAGACATTATTTCACTTTGTCACCCCTGGTAGAGTGCCATTGTGTCATAGCTCACAGCAACCTCAGATTCCTAAGCTTAAGCGATTCTCTTGCCTCAGCCTTCCAAGTAGCTGGGACTACAGGTGCCCACCACAATGCCTGGCTAGAGATGGGTTCTGGAACTCGTAAGCTAAGGCAATTCACTGGCCTCGGCCTCCCAGAGTGCTAGGATTACACGTGCGAGTCACCATACCCAGCCTAAGCCCTCTTTTTTGTTTCCTTAAACCCCATTTTCCAAAGGTTCTTCTCAGTTTATTTTTAGTATAACTTTATATTGATTTGCTTCTGAAATCAATTTGATGGTAAGATTTACTTGTGACTGGTTCCTCATTTGTTTTCTGTGTACTTAGCATTGATCTTGTAGCTTTACTCCAGAAGACTGTTCCTCCCAGTCAAGCCTCAGATGTCAGCTCCTTTGAAACTTCCCAACAGCAGGACTTTGGCCAAGCCCTTGTCTTCACAAATTCTCAGCACAACAATCAGACAGCACCAGGGACTGGCAGCTCCACAGCTGTAAGCTCCTATTCTTCGCAGAGCCTGGTAACTCACTTTTAATTTCAGTGTGGGATTTTAAGGAAGTGCACCAATTAACAAATGTTTTCTGGAATATGACACATTCCTTACAATTTCTTTCTAAATATAAAAATTTATGTAGTGTATTCCAGTCCAGAAAACAATGATGTGATAATTTCCAAGCACATATCTGATGATTCTGTGTGGAATTGAACTACACTGAGTTTTCCTGGATGAATATGGAAACTTTCTATTGTGATTTGCTATTCTTTTCAACTAATGATCACTCTGTCAGCTAGAAGCATCTTTTCCTTCTTATTAGTGATATTTTTTCTTAAATTTTGTTTCAAAGATTCTACCTATACTTAATAGTTTAAATTTCTCATTTGTTTTCCAATTTACTTAAACACAAATGTTTGTTACTATTGGCTTGCTCTAAAATAATGCAAAACAATTCTAAGTCTTCCTATGTTCTTATATTCTTTGCATTTTGTTTTGGGTTTTTTATTCCATAACATAAAAACTATGTTGTCTTAAAATGCCAAATGATGGAATAGAATCCCTTATAGTTTGGCTATGTGTTCATTGTGCTTAGTGCTGCGTGTACAACTGTGACTTCCTGTGAAAGTGAAGCTCCCATCAGAAAGAGCCCTAGGAACTGTCAGTGAAGGCTGTGAAGATAGGTTGCTGGGAGTGGAAGCTTCAAGCATAGCTTGTGAAAAAATGTTGCTGCGGAACAGGGAATTGAAGGATCTGCCCAACTATAGGAAGTTCTGAGTGGGCGGGTGAAAGGATGAGAGGACTATGAGCACACAACCTACACTTTTTTTTTTTCAATGAATGAAGGTTTATTAATCCAAGATTTTGACTGCATTCCTGGGAAAACAACAAACTGTAGCTCTTTTTCGTGTAGGTAAATTGGAACCGCCAGCACTTTAAAGGCACAGAGAGAAGGGGAAAATGCAGGGGCCAGGGCTGATGAGGCAAAATGGGTACATTCTTGTGGGGCCCATTTTATTTATAACATAAGAATGAAGGAAGCTTCAATTATGTAGATGTTCCAGGGTTGGTGGAAGAATGTCTGATTCTGTCTTATCTAAAGTTCTGTTACTTCTCCCTGGGCTCCTCCAGGCAGATCTCCAAGGGTCTGGCTTTCCCGACTGCACAAGCAGCACGGGCTTCATGTTTTCCGTCTCCAACATCAATTTCTTCTCTTTCTCTTGGTTTCTCTGTGGTTGGTTCCTCTCCCTTTTCCAGTTTCTTAAGAAGCTTAATTCTTATTTCTTTCTCAGTAGTTTTCTTCTGTTTATCTTCCTCTTTTCTTTTACACCTTTCTTCTTCTCTTCTTTTTCTTTTCTCCTCTTCCCGCAAGCGTTTCTTCTCTAACTCCCTCCTCCTCCGCTCTTCTCGTTTCTCCTCTCGAATTCTCTGCTTTTCTAATTTTCTATTTTTAATATATTCCAAAAGAGGTGTAGTTCTTCTAGCAATGAGTTCTCTCGTTTTTGCCTCTATCTCTCCCAGTAGAGTTTCAGGGTTGGCAATGGCCTTCTCTTCCTCCACACAGTAAGTTTCTAAAAACTTCTTATATTCTGGATCATCTTCAATGCTCCCGGTCTTGGCATCTTTTTTCTTAGGCTTCTTTTTGGCTACCTTCTGGAACGGAGCAAACTCTACCACAGCAGGATATTCCAGACCTTTACTGTCAATGAAGATACATCCATCAAAACGATCTCTAAAAAGAAGGATGTCATCAGGATTTCTAAAATTAATGTATGCTCTTGAATAGAGATGAGGGTAAAGACTGAGGTCCGCCGAGAAGAATTCGAAATAGTCGTGGGCGGGCAGTGGGCGCAGTTGCTCCTGCAGCTGCTCCTGGGTGAGACCAGGGGGAAGCCGCCGGATGACCACCTGGGAAAAGGCAAGCCTACATTGGCGCTCCGCTCCAGCCACGCGGGAGGCCGCCCCGACAACCACAACCTACACTTTCACTAGTGATCATTATTTTAGTTCATCTTTTGCTGTGATTTACTGAAATCAATTGTTGAGAAACAGAATTCTCTCTCCTACCCAAGTCAGTTCATTTGTGGGATGTTCACAAAATATGGAATTGAATATGCAAACTTTTCATCATTGCTATCTTCTATTCTGGATGATCATATCATGCTGTGGGTTTGGGGACTTAGCACTTTCAGTGTCATTAATAGATGCGATTCTGGCTAGGCTCAACCTGTAATCCTAGCACTGTGGGAGACCAAAGTGGGTGGATTGCCTGAGCTCACAGGTTTGAGACCAACCTGAGCCAGAGCTAGACCCTGTCTCTAAAAATAGCCGGGTGTTGTGGTGAGCACCTGTAGTCCCAGCTACTTGGGAGCCTGAGGCAAGAGAATCACTTAAGCCCAAGATTTTGAGGTCGCTGTGAGCTGTGATGTCACAGCACTCTACCCAGGGCAACAGAGTGTGACTCTGTCTCAAAGAAAAAAAAATATTTTGTTTGTGGTGCCTGGTGACATCTCTCTTTTGAGAAGGCCTAATCTCTGATTTTTCATTGAACCACCAATGTCCTTTTCTCCTATCTATCTAGCTATTTATTAATTATTTATGGCTCCTTAGGCTTAACTATGTACTTCCTCTTTCTTTCCATCTAGTATTGGTATAATGATATCGTGTCCTTGCCCACTTGTTGAAATCTTTGCCTATCATTATGTTAATAAGTAGGACTTGAAATGTTGCAGTGATCTTTAGGTGTGTTGCTCTGTGTGGTGAGCAACACATTGAGAAACTGGAATAAGAATTGTCTGTATAGGGCGGCTCCTGTGGCTCAGTGAGTAGGGTGCCGGCCCCATATGCCGAGGGTGGCGGGTTCAAACCCAGCCCCGGCCAAACTGCAACCAAAAAATAGCCGGGCGTTGTGGCGGGCGCCTGTAGTCCCAGCTGCTCGGAAGGCTGAGGCAAGAGAATCGCGTAAGCCCAAGAGTTAAGAGGTTGCTGTGAGCCGTGTGCCGCCACGGCACTCTACCCGAGGGCGGTACAGTGAGACTCTGTCTCTACAAAAAAAAAAAAAAAAAAAAGAATTGTCTGTATACCACTGTGTTAAAGCAGTGGTTTTCAACCCTTTAGAATCATTGGGGAACTTAATAAAAAACATCAACAACACTGATGATGATGATGATGATGATGACGACGACGACGACAATGCCTGCAGCCAACCCAGACAAAACAAGCTGGTGTTTTTAAGAATGGTATTTGGGCATGATGTATGTTTGTTTATGGGTACATGCGTGCCCACGCATGTATTCTTGTGCACATTTTAAAAGTCTACCTGTTGTGGCTCGGGACCTGTGGCTCAGCGGGTAGGGCGCCAGCCATGTCCTCTAGAGCTAGTGGGTTTGAATCTAGCCCACGCCTGCCAAACGACAATGACAACTACAACCAAAAAATGGCTGGGTGTTGTGGCGGGCAGCTATGGTCCCAGCTACTTGGGAGGCTGAGGCAAGAGAATCACTTGAACCTAAGAGTTGGAGGTTGCTGTGAGCTATGATGTCACGGCACTCTACCGAAGGCAACATAGTGAGACTGTCTCAAAAAACAAAAGTCTCCCTGGTGATTTTTATACCAGGTTCTCTGCTAAGTATTACCTAGGGCAAGGCAGTAGTCATTGATTCAGTAGTTTCACTGTGCTATAAAGTGCACAGTACATTTGATAAAACTAGCTGATGATTAACAGAGATTATGCAGAAAAAGAGGAAGAAGAGAGGCATCATGTAGCAAGGGTTCACTGAACAAGTCGGCATAAGCTGGGTTTTGGCAGATTGGTAGCAACCTAAGTAAGATTGGTGTAGTGGTTAGCATGAACAAACAATCTGGAACAATGGTCGAATTTCAGATTTCCTTACAGAAATTGGGTTATTCCCTATCTTTGAATATTGAAAGCAGAAATAATCATTTTTGACTTACTTGATCTATGCTCTTGTGGGAATGGAAAGTATTTGTTTTTGATCTTAGATGGATTTGAAATGTCATTTTGGACAAAGCACTAATCTTCCTGAATAATGTTGATGTATAAAAGTACAGTTGATCTTGGGTGGCACCTGTGGCTCAAGGAGTAGGGTGCCGGTCCCATATACCAGAGGTGGTGTGTTCAAACCCAGCCCTGGCCAAAAACTGCAAAAAAAAAAAAAAAAGTACAGCTGATCTTGCATTGTATTTTGTAATCATAGGTTTTCACTGTCTTTGGATCTTGATCCATTATCTGACAGGATAGATTGGGGAAGGAGTGACATTGTTTTTAATGTACTTATTTTTTGAGCATGTTTAGTGTTCTTAGTTATCTAAACAACTTGGACACAGCAGTGTCCAGGGTGCTTGGACATTATTATATTAACTGCTTTAAGTTTTGTGACCTGAGTTTGATTTTGCATGGTGACCTCACAGCTGAGCACTTCTGTGACCAAATACATTCTAATCATCAAAGATAATTAATCTGTTTCACAGATGAAGAAAATATTGTCATTTTCTTTGTCAAGCATATCTTGTCATTTAAAATAGTATTCCTCTTTAGTTTAAAAAAAAGTAGTATTTACAGCCTGAGCTAGAGGAAGACCCTGCTTCTACTAAAAATAGAAAAATTAGCTGAGCGCAGTGGCATGTGCCTATAGTCCCAGTAACGTGGGTGGCTGAGAAGTAAGTAGTATTTAATGGCAACCTTGTGACATCACTTTTTTGTTTTTGTTTTTTTTTGAGACAGGATCTTGTGCTGTTGCTCAAGCTGGAGTACAGTAGTGCTGGTGCTGTCATAGCTCACTGTAATCTGAAACTGCTGGGCTCAGGTGGTCCTCTTTCCTCAGCCTCCCAAGTAGCCAAGACTGTATGCACACACCACCATATCTGGCTCATTCTTTCTTATTTTTTTATTGAAACCAGTTCTCCCCATGCTGCCCAGGCTGGTCACAAGCTCATGGTCTCAATCTTGCTTCCTCATCTTCCCAAAGTACTGGGACTACAGGCATTAGCTACTGATACCACTTTTTTAAAAAATCAATTCATGGCAAATACTCCTCCATCCCATTAATTGCTCATGTCAGAATCCAGAAGGATTGTTGGATTTATTTAGTCAGTTCTTATCATACTATTTTCATGGAGTATTTTCTAAGGATAGTCTGCCTAATTCATGTGTTCTTAGTTATGGGTTTTAAAATACTTGGTGTGTTTTGTTTTATTTTATTTATTTATTTTTTGAGACAGAGTCTCACTGTGTTGCCCTCGGTAGAGTGCTGTGGCATCACAGCTCACAGCAACCTCAAACTCTTGGGCTTAAGTGATTCTCTTGCCTCAGCTTCCCAAGTAGCTGGGACTACAGGCGCCTGCCACAATGCCTGGCTATTTTTTTGTTGCAGCTGTCATTGTTTAGCCTGGCCACCAGCCTTGGTGCATGTCGCTGGCTCAGTAACCACTATGCTACAGGCACTGAGCCACTTGGTGTGTTTTAAAGCCTGGGTGAGAAATTCTGTATTGCTGAGGATTTGTTCTTTTATCTCCCTTTAAAGTCATCTGTACTTGGATCAGGATTTGGAGAGCTTACATCATCAAAAATGGTGAACATCACCAGTTCCCATATTTTGGAGCAGTTGAAAGCTCCAAGTTTGAGCCAATTTACTACCACCTCAAGTTCACAGAAGAATAGTACGAGTCCCCCTGCAAGTACTACTTCTTGGGACCTCAAGCCCTCAGCATCCCAGTCCTCCGTCCTCAGTCATTTTGGTAAGTATGTGTATTTTGGTATTGGTTTGCCGCTTTGTAGAGCATCTAAACATCAGCAGAGTATGTTGACTTGTGAACTTGACCATAAAGATGTAGAACTTGACCATGATGCTAGGGGCTACACAAGTCAAAACAAGTTGGCATTTTTGAACTTGGGATATGGAACTTGACCTAAAAGATATTTCTTTTTAGTAGAATTGTTGTAGATTTCTAAATTAAATGTCTTCCTTTTGTCATATAACATCTGTATTTGTTGCTGTTATGTTATTAGTAATAGTACTTGTAGTATCTGCCTTAAAGAGATGTGCAAAAGTATGGTAGAAGCATGCAAATATGACTATTTAACGCTTTGCGTACATGCATCAACAGAATTTTGTGAGCTCTATTAGAATAGGGTGGTGATGATAGTAAGTGGAACGTGGATAACATTTTAAATCCCATCTTCTGTGATGCTATCTTATTATAACATTTGCATGTATCCACCATGGTTTGGTCAAGTTTTATCTTCTGTGTTTTGTATTTTAATGGTGCCATGTCTAAGGTGGACGTTTTCTAAACTAAACTCTCACAGAAATTAATGACATTAAACCACTATTCCCTCAGTGTTCATATGCCACTCTGTATTAAGGAATAGCAATTCTGTTTAATCATAGACTTGGTTATGTGGGCTGGTTTATGTTTAGAACATTTTTAGAGACAGAAAAGCATTTTTTTATGCTTAATGAGATAGCTTACTGTCTTGCAAGTAGTTAAGACTAGTTTGAGGTTTGAGGTGATATCTACCAGGGAAACTCGTTAGAGTGTCGGCACGTAGGGGTTTTTGCTATTGTAGAGATAGGGTTTTGCTATGTTGCCTAGGCTTACTGGAGAGTAAATTTTTTTTTTTGAGACAGTCTCACTATGTCACCCTCAGTCTTGGGCTTAAGTGATTTTCTTACCTCAGCCTTCCAAGTAGCGGGACTACAGGCGACTGCCACAATGCCTGGCTATTTTTTTGGTTATACTTGTCCTTGTTATTTGGCAGGCCTGGGCGGCGGTTCGAACCCGCCAACTCTGGTCTATGTGTCTGGTGCCATAGCTGCTGGGCTACAGGGTCCGAGCCAGATTTTTTTTTGAGACAGAGTCTCACTATGTCACCTTTTGGTAGAGTGCCGTGGTGTCACAGCTCACTGCAACTTCAAACTCTTGGGCTTAAGCAATTCTCTTGCCTCAGCCTCCCAAGTAGCTAGGAATACAGGTACCCGCCACAATGCCTGGCTAATTTTTTGTTGCTGTTGTCATTGTTGTTTAGCTGGCCCAGGCCAGATTCGAACCTGCCACCCTCGATGTATATGGCTAGCACTGTAACTGCTATGCTATGGTTGCCAAGCCTGGAGAGTGGATTTTGAGCAGAAACCTCATTCTAGGCACAGTGAATCACTCTTACTGTGTTGGCACCTTTTGTGTACTATGTTATTGCACCCTTTGGATCAACACTTGGTTTAACTTTTAAGCAGAGCTTTTTGATAGCAGTTGTAGACCTCCTATGTTAATTTTTTTCTGCATATTTACCAATGAGTGATAGGGGTTTTTAGATATAAGCATGCCATTCCCATATTCTTTATAAAGCCTGTCTTTATGGTATATGTCTCTAATATCAAGTTGAAAACTGGATATGCCACCTTTTAAAAATTAAGTTCTATTGGAAGTCAGCCAGAGAGTCCAAAATCTGGCTATATTCAATCCCCAATTGTTAACAGATTGCCTTTGAAGGCATAAAATATGTGCTCTCTGGCCCTGTACAGAAACGAATTTCTGACCTCTGTTCTATGATAAGGGTGGCTTTTCAAATTAGTGGTTCATTGCAATTAAGTATGTTTGGAAATTGAAGTTGTATCCCAGTGCCAAGTGCCAAAATGGTCAAGTAGTTCAATAGTGAATCTAGAACAGTGGTAGAAAAACCTATAAGAATTTTCATACACTCTATGTGTACGGGTTACCTTTCTATGGTATGACAGAAAACACCAGAACCAGCATTGCTTGTGATGCTGACTAAAACAATAAATAAATAAAATAAAGAAAAAGCAAGGCGGCGCCTGTGGCTCAGTCCGTAAGGCGCCGGCCCCATATACCCAGGGTGGCGGGTTCAAACCCAGCCCCGGCCAAACTGCAACCAAAAAATAGCCGGGCGTTGTGGTGGGCGCCTGTAGTCCCAGCTGCTCGGGAGGTTGAGGCAAGAGAATCGCTTAAGCCTAGGAGTTGGAGGTTGCTGTGAGCTGTGTGATGCCACGGCACTCTACCGAGGGCCATAAAGTGAGACTTTGTCTCTACAAAAAAAAAAAAAAAGAAAGAAAGAAAAAGCAAAAACCAAATCAAAATGCAAACAATATAAAAATTTTGAAAATATCATCATAGATAAAAGAATTAATATCCTTAATATAAAAGGAGTAACTTAAAGCAGATCAGCAACTGGGTTAAAAAAACAATGATCAATAGTTATGAACAAAGTCCATAGGAAAAGAACACTAAAGTATATAAAATGATACTTAAGCAAAGTTATATCATTTTAGACTTCATTTTTTAAATACTATTTTTTCCAAAGAAGGAATGAAAATTTGATATTAGAGCTGTTAAAAAAGGGTATATTGTATCTGTGGATAGCAGTTTTATAGTATTTATCAAAATTGAAAATGTATTTATTTACCGTGTGAGCCAGCATCTCTTTTCCAGCAATTGATACTAGGGATATACTTGCACTTGAACCAAATGTCTTATATACAAATATATTCATTTGTGGTGGGGTGCGGTGGCTCACACCTGTAATCCTAGCACTTGGGAGGCTGAAGTAGGTGGATTGTCTGAGCTCACAAGTTTGAGACCAGCCTGAGCCAGACCTCATCTCTAAAAATAGCCAGGCATTGTGGGGGTGGGGCGCCTGTAAGTCCCAGCTACTTGGGAGGCTAAGGCAAGAGAATCCCTTGAGCCTAAGAGTTTGAGGTTGCTGTGAGCTATGACGCCATGGAATGCTGAGGCAACAAAGTAAGACTCTGTCCCCCTCCCCCCAAAAAAATACATATATATATGTGTGTGTGTGTTCATTTTTTTTTTTTAGTAGCAAGAGATTAGAAAAAACCTACAAGTCTATTAATAATACAGTGTTGATTTTATAAAGTATAAAGTGATACCTATTTGCACTGGATTTCTAGGTAGTCATAAAAAATGAGTGTATAGCTCTTTGCATGTTAATGTGGAACGATCTCTGAAAATTAAGTGGTTTGTGAAAAAGATAAAAGTGTGTGTGTATGTATATGTCTGTATTTTGATAAAGAGTATCTTTGGAGATACACAGAAAACTGTGTACATTGTTTGCCTTGTAAAAATAAAGGTATGGGGTGGAGGGGTGATTTATATTCCTCATATACATTCCTATACCTTTTGGATTTTGTAACGTCTCCTGTATTCTGTAGTTACATAGAAGGTCCATAAAACAAAAAAATATACTTTGCTGTTAGCTAATGGCCAGGTATATATAGTACTTAGATACTGTGCTTACCCACTCTTTTGGCTTTAGCATGAACCACATCATCTCTCTTGATACTAAACAAAGTACAAACCTATTGGAGCAACTTTTCCCTTTATCATAAGCCGGATATTACACCTTATTTTTTATATGTCACTTAAATTTAGTTACAAGATGATTTTGGAGAAGGAAATGGAACCTGTCATGATCAGTGATAGTGGAAGAGGAAGTTTTAAGCCCTTGTACACAAATAATTAATCATTGTTTACTTTTTTTGGTTGCATATTTCATAGACTTTAAATCTCAGCCTGAGCCATCCCCTGTGCTTAGCCAGTTGAGCCAGCGACAGCAGCATCAGACCCAGACAGTCACTGTACCTCCTCCTGGTTTGGAGTCCTTTCCTTCCCAGGCAAAACTTCGAGAATCAGCACCTGGAGACAGTAACTCCACTGTGAACAAACTTTTGCAGCTACCCAGCATGACCATTGACAACATCACTGCGTCTGCCCACCCACCACAGCCCAAACACATGAAACTTTCTAAGCGGCGGATACCTCCTGCATCTAAGGTGGGCATTCCATTGTGAAGTCACAGTCTCAAATGTGGATTTATTTTAACATTTAGCTCGAGTAGTGATATTAAGTCTCAGAAACTGTGATGTAGTGTTTTTTAAGCACATAGTTCACTGCTTTTTGAGGATTTAGCCATTTTTGAATGACTGGACTAATATTAGAGGGAATGAATGGATTTGTGTTGAGAGCCAGTAACCCTTCATTCAAATACATGCTCAGAGAATCTGTTCTTGTGAATTTTGCTGTATCTCATGTTGGAAGATGCATGGTTCCTTGACCAGGTAATGGTTTTATTGTGGTGTGTCCCTGAAAATGGAGTAGTCAGCTTAGTGCCCACTCTTCCCTCATCATCTACTCAGCAGCACCTTCCTATCTCCAGTGGTCTAAGAAGCAGGAGGTGACATTAACACTGACTCTGTTAACTTTTAAATTGTCTTTTGCTTATCTCCCTTTACTTGCTTTTTAAAAAAGTCTTACTCCCTTTTTCTTTTTATCTCTCACTGCTTTTCCATTCCATTGTTGCCTGGGAAACCCTGTTGCTTATTTGGCTCTGTTGTTATAGGCTCTTGTGACTTGGAGTCTGATCTCTGTTCCTGACATGACAGCTTTGCTTTTTCAGATTCCAGTTTCTGCAGTGGAAATGCCTGGTTCAGCAGATGTCACAGGATTAAACATTCAGTTTGGAGCTCTGGAATTTGGATCAGAACCCTCGCTCTCTGAATTTGGATCCACGCCAACCAGTGAAAATAGTAATCAGACACCCATCAGCTTATATTCAAAGGCTTTAAGGTACACAACTTCCCACTTCTCTGGTTTTGCCTGAGTTTAGTATTTTGTTACAGAAAAATATAGAGCCTAAGAAATGGTAGAGACAGTGTATCCTGTAGTAAAAGGTTTTTGTACAGGTGTTACCAATGTTTAATTCCAAACCTTTTCTTCCATTGTCCCCAAAAGAAACCCTATATCTGTCACAGACATCCCCAGTTTATTTCTTGCCCTGTCCTTGGCACCCTCCCTGGATTTGCCTATCGTGGACATTTCTTATAACTATAGCAAGCAACATGTGGCTTTTTGTGCCTGGCTTTTATTTAACATAAGCTTTTCAATATTGTACATATTCTTTTTTTTCTTTTTGAGACAGAGTCTCACTTTGTCACCTTTGGTAGAGTGCTATGGCATCATAGCTCACAGCAACCGCAAACTTTTGGGCGCAAGTGATTCTCTTGCCTCAGCCTCCCGAGTAGCTGGAACTATAGGTGCCCATTACAACAACCAGCTATTTTTAGAAACCAGGTTTTGCTCTGGCTCAGGCTGGTCTTGAACCTGTGAGCTCAGGCAGTGAGCTCAGAACCTGTGACCGCCGCAGCCTCCCAGACTGCCAGGATTACAGGTGTGAGCCTCCGCACCTGGCCTGTACATATCCTGTTTGTTACCAGTTGTTTCTTTGTACTGATATACATTTTGTTTATCCATTAGTTGATGGACATTTAGATTATTTACTCTCTCTTTTTTTTTTTTTTTTGAGACATAGTCTTGTTATGTTGCCTTCTGTAGAGTGCTGTGGCGTCACAGCTCACTGCAACCTCAAACTCTTGGACTTAGGCGATTCTCTTGCCTCAGCCACCCAAGTAGCTGGGACTATAGGTGCCTGCCACAATGCTCAGCTAGTTTTTGGTTGCAATTGTCATTGTTCAGCAGGCCTGGGCCAGGCTCGAACCTGCCACCTTTGGTGCATGTGGCCAGTGCCCTACTCTCTGAGCTGCAGGTGCCGAGCTTGTTTTCTCTTTTTGACTGTAATGAATCATGCTGCTGTGCTTGTTTGGTTTCAAGGTTTATGTGGTTATAGTCCTTTTGGATGTATAACTGCAAATAGAATTTTTGGATCATATTGTAACTCTTAACCATTTAAGAAATTGCAGCATTTTACGTCCCAACCAGTAATCTTAAAGGGATCCAATTATCTCCACATTTCAGCCTCAGTAATTTACCTTTGATGGACTGTTTTATAAGTAGAAAATCTTGTTTTTAGAGTTTTAAAAAATTTATTAGTTTTTCCACATTCCAGAGGCAAAACCTGATGTTTTTTGTTCTTGCTTTATTATTGATTGATTAATTGATCCAGTCTCACATTGTCTCTTGGGCTAGAGTGCAGTGGTGTCATCATAGCTCACCGCAACCTCAAACTCCTAGGCTCAGGCAGTCTTGTCTCAGCCTCCAGAGCAGCTGAAAGTACAGGTGCTTTCCACCACACAGGATCTCCCTGTGTTGCTTAGGCTGGTCCAAAACTCCTGGCCTCAAGCGATTCTCCTGCCTCTGCCTCTCAGAGTGCTAGGATTCTCCCATCTCCTGCTCTTTAGGCTAGGTATGAATTACCATGCCTGGCTATGTTCTCTTTTCAATGTTGATCTCACATACCTGGATTTGCTAAAGAATCTTAAGTATGGGCTCGGCGCCTGTACTACAGTGGTTATGGTGCCAGCCACATACACTGAGGCTGGGTTCTAAACTGGCCCGGACCAGCTGAACAGCAATGACAACTGCAACAAGAAAATAGCCGGGCATTGTGGTGGGTGCCTGTAGTCCCAGCGACTTCAGAGGCTGAGGCAAAGGAATCACTTAAGCCCAATACTCTAACCAGGGTGACAGCTTGAGACTCTTGTCTCAAAAAAAAAAAAAAAAGAGGCTCTGTGCCTGTGGCTCAAGCGGCTAAGGCGCCAGCCACATACACCTGAGCTGGCGCATTCTAATCCAGCCCGGGCCTGCCAAACAACAATGGCAGCTGCAAACAAAAAATGACCGGGTGTTGTGGTGGGCGCCTGTGGTCCCAGCTACTTGGGAGGCAGAGGCAGGAGAATCGCTTGAGCTTAGGAGTTGGAGGTTGCTGTGAGCCGTGATGCCACGGCATTCTACCCAGGGCGACAGCTTGAGGCTCTGTCTCAAAAAAAAAACAGAAGAAAAGAATCTTAAGTATTCTTAAGGATATCTTCCTGCCTTTCAATTAAATTAGGGTTTTGTTTGGGGGTAGGAATTGCTGTTCTTTTAAGATTGTTAAAGAATGTAGTACTATAAATTTGTAGTTACATGCTTCTTAAATATAATATGATACCAGCCTAAGAGTGAGACCCTGTCTCTCCAAAAAAAAAAAAAAAAATAGAAAAATTAGCTGGACATGGTGGCATACACCTGTAGTCTCAGCTACGGGGGAGGCTGAGGCAGGAGGATGCCACTGCACTCTAGCCCGGACCAGCTGAACTAACCCAGGCGACAGAAGGAGACCTGTTGCAGAAATCAATCTATCAAGTAACGTTGTTCTGCATGGTCAGTGCTAAAAAAATAAATAAAAACATAGACTGTGCCAGTAAATTGAAGTAGTTCTATTTTATGAAGCTATGTGAAGTGACATAAATTTACATCTATTACCTTTTACTCCTTTTAGTGAGCCTTTGAATACCTCTTTACCTGTGACCAGTGCAGTACAGAACTCAACCTATACAACTTCAGTTATTACCTCTTCTAGTTTGACCAGCTCATCCCTGAGCTCTACTAGTCCAGTAACAACGTCCTCCTCCTATGACCAGAATTCTGTGCATAACAGGATCACGTACCAAAGCGCTGTGAGTCCTTCTGAGTCAGCTCCGGGAACTATCATGGTAAATGTTTTGGGTTTCTTCTTTAAGGCCATCTTATTTGGAAGTTAGTGGTTGGTTTAGTAAGTTATGCTTTTTGGATAAAAGAGTTTACTTTAGAAGTTGGCTGATCTTTTGAGTGGAGTCTTTGCAATTCCTTGAATGTGGATATAGTGGGCATATACGTGGATGGATCTGTAGGCACACAGGATTTGTGGAGAAATCCAGGCCTCCATGTACCATAAGCATTTTGGCTGTGGTACTGGGTGCTTTTACATGGTTTAATTCTGCCCACCTTTCTGAGTATTCCTGAACTTATCCTTTTTCTTTATTAATTTATTTTCCTTAAGTGTACTTGCTATTATAGCACTGTTAGCTGTTGTTGTGTTGAAATTATGTATTTTTCACCTAGTTTTCGTTAAAAATACTACACTGTAGATAAACCAGATATTTTTCTCATATCCCGCCTCCGTTTTTAATCATTTTTTGTAGAAACAGTTTCCCCATGTTACCCAGGCTAATCTTGACTTCCTGGGCTCAAACAATCCTTCCACTTTATTGTCCTTTTAACATCTGTGAAAGGTGTTCCTTTTTTTTACTGTTTTGGTTTTTTCTTTTTGAAAGAATCTTTGTTGCCCCAGGCCAGAGCACAGTGGTGTCATAGCTCACAGCTACCTAACACTCCTGGGCTCAAGTGATCTCCCAAGTAGCTGGGACTATAGGCACCTACAACAACACCTGGCTGATTATTCTATTTGTTAGTAGAGCAGGCGTCTTCAAACTTTTAAACAGGGGGCCAGTTCACTGTCCCTCAGACCGTTGGAAGGCCGGACTATAGTTTAAAAAAAAAACTGAACAAATTCCTATGCACACTGCACACATCTTGTTTTGAAGTAAAAAAACAAAACGGGAACAAACACAATCACACCGCCTCATGTGGCCCACGGGCCACAGTTTGAGGACCCCTGGGCTAAAGGGATTCTCCTGCCTCAGCTTTCCAGGTGGCTGGGACTACAGGTGCCCACCATGAAGCCCACCTAAATTTTCTATTTTTTGTAGAGACAGGGTTTCCCTCTTGCTCAGGCTGGTCCTGAAAACCTGACCTCCAGCAATCCTCTGCTTAGGCTTCCCATAGTGCTAGAATTTTAGGTACAAGCCAGCTCTCCCAGCCCACTATTCTTGATGGAGTAAATTGATGACTGATACTCATCAGTGTCAACAGTCAGAGGATAACTATGATCTTGTATGGATTCCTCAGGGAATATTCTTCCAATCTCTGTCTTATAGGGCATATCTTTATCCATTAGTGTTCTGAGTCCCTAATGGGAAGAGAAAGCTGGCCTCATATTTACTCACTTTGTCTACATTGACTAGATCCATCTGTTTTTTATAGTACCTTAGCCTAGCCATGTGTTGCCCTCTTGATGATGTGTAGAGCCTGTGGTAGAAGCTGGGAAGAGGAAATCATCTTGCTGTGCAGAGGAGGAAGGCATTCTGGGACTGTGCAGTCCTCCTGCACTTAGCATTATGTCCATCCCTACTTCCAAAGTTAGTTGGTATAAATCAATGCTAAAGTGTTTGGTATGGTTCTTTGAAGATACAAATGATATAAATTGGGCTGTTCTCTGATCTTCCATACTACTGGCTTATAGGATTTTGGCTTTCTTTTCTTTTCTTTTCTTTTTTTTTTTTTTTTTTATTGTTGGGGATTCATTGAGGGTATAATAAGCCAGTTACACTGATTGCAATTGTTAGGTGAAGTCCCTCTTGCAATCATGTCTTGCCCCCATAAAGTGTGACACACACTAATTTTTTCTTTTCTTTTCTTCTTTCTTTTTTTGAGAAAGAATCTCACTGTGTCACCCTCGGTAGAGGGTCGTGGCCTCACAGCAACCTCAAACTCTTGGCCTTAAGCAATTCTCTTGCCTAAGCCTTCTGAGTAGCTGGGACTGCAGGTGCCCATCACAATGCCTGGCTATTTTTTGGTTGCAGTTGTCATTGTTGTTTAGCAGGTCTGGGCCAGACTCTAACCCACCAGGCTTGGTGTATGTGGCTGGTGCCCTACTCACTGAGCCATGGGCATCAAGCCGGATTGGGCTTTTCTAAGTTAGCTGAGTCATTGCCATCTTTTCTAGAATAAATAAATAAATAAATTAATTAATTAATTATTTTTGAGACAGAGTATCATTCTGTCGCCCCGGTGTTGAATGTCATGATGTTGTCAGAGCTCACACCAACTTCAGTCTTTTTAGCTCAAGGGATCCTCTTGCTTCAGCCTCCAAAGTAGCTCAAACTTTAGCTAGTTTTTGTTTTTAGTAGAGAAGAGGTCTGGCTCTTGCTTAGGTTGGTCTTGAACTTTTGAGTTCAAGCTATCCACCTGCCTCATCTTCTCAGAGTGCTAGGATTATAGGAATGAGTCACCATGCCTGGCCAGTTACTGTCTTCTATATGCTTTCTACATGCTGGAAATCTCTTACTATCATTTTTTTACATATTGTTTTGAGTTTACTCATTTAACAACAAAAAACCACATATTCTTTAACACAAAGTATTATTCTGTAATTGCCAATACGGCAACCACTAGCCATATGTGGCTATTTAAACCTTTAACATTAAGTGAACAATTAAACACTCAATTCCTTAGACACTAGCCACACTGTAAATCCTTATTAGCTAGATAATGGTTTGTGCCTACAGTCTGGGACATTGGGACATAGAATATGTCCATTATTACAAAAAGTTCTCTTGGACAGTGTTGGTCTTTTCTGTTTCTGTGACATAAATCAGACCATATTCTATCCAAGTGTCCATCCCTGTCATCTGTAGGACACTTCAATCCCTCTTCTAACTTGACTTCCCACTCTGCTTGCTCAGCTCATTGTTCTCCTCATTCTTTCTTAGTTAATTGATTTCGATTTCTTCTCTAGATTTATGATCTGTCTTGACTGTTCTTTGCTTTTGTTCCTGCCTTTCTTTTGCCTAGAATTTTCCTCAACCTAAATAATATGGCCCTCTGCTGTGTCAGTTTGTTCATTGTTTGAAATGATTTTCAAGGTCGAATGGAATGTTCTTCAGTGTTTGGTGTTATGCCTGCAAAAGAGGTGATCTCACTTTGTTGCCCAGGCTGGACTGTAACTTTCAGTAGGGAGCGGATCTTAGTTTATATTGAGGGAAAAGACTAGACTGTTGATTATCCTCTACCTATATTTATATATTTAGTGAGGTATGTTGTCTTTCCCCTTCCCTGATCAAAATATTTTTCCTTTAGTTTTTTTCCCCTAGTAGTTCTATTAGCTGTATTTCTTTCTTTCCTTTTTTCTTTTCTTGTTTTATTTTCTTTCTGTTTTCTCACTCCTCTCTCTTCTTTCCCCTCCTCTTCCCTTTCCCTTTTCTTTTGCTTTTCATTCCCTCTCCTTTACCTTCCTTTTTCTTCCCTTCCTTCTTTCTCCTTTTTCTTCTTTTCTTTTGGAGACAGGGTCTCACTCTGACGCCAGATTATAGTGCAGTGGTACAACCATAGCTCACTGTAGTCTTGAACTTCTGGGCTCAAGCGATCATCCATCCTTCTGCAGCCTCCCAAATTGCTCAGATTACAGACATGTGCCATTGGATCCAGTCAGTTTGTACTTTTCCTTTTTTTTTTTTTTTTTGAGACAGAGGCTTGCTGTGTCACCCTCGGTAGAGTGCCGTTGTGTCAGAGCTCATAGCAACCTCAAACTCCTGGGCTTAAGTGATTCTCTTGCCTCAGCCTCCCAAGTAGCTGGGACTACAGGTGCCTGCCACAACGCCCAGCTATTTTTTGGTTGTAGTTATCATTGTTGTTTAGCAGATCTGGGCCAGGCTCTGCCCACCAGGCTCCAGGTTATGTGGCCGAGGCGCAAAGCCCAGTTTGTACTTTTGATGGCTCCAAGCCACATTTCCTTTGCTCAGGCTGTGGAGGCAAAAGTGATTTTTTTCTGAGGATTCTTTTTCTTGGGAGTTAATCCCATAGAAATATCTTATGGTTGGCTCGGCGCCTGCAGCTCAGTGGTTGGGGTGCCAGCCACATACACCGGAGAGTAGAAAGAGTTGGGAGGTTGCTGTGAACAGTGACACCACAGCACTCTACCGAGGGCGACAAAGTGAGACTCTGTCTCAAAAAAAAAAAAGAAAGAAAGAAATATCTTACGGTTGGCTCTAACTAGTTGTTTTCAGTTTTTGGTGCTGCCATACTTTCTAATCTATTCTCTATCCACCTATATCAGAAAAGCCAGGTTTCAAAGAGGTACCTCTTTTTTTTTGAGAACCATGTTGCTAGTAATATAAAATATGATAACTCCTGATAGAGAAATTACTTTTTTTTTTTTTTGTGATTTGGAAAGATTTGCTTGAGTAGGACTCAGTAGAACTTGCATAAGATATGAAGGCGTTTGGTACTTTTAACTGTAATGGGACTTTGTGTTCTTCTTATATTTGGACTTTTTAGTAATTGTTTTAGGAATGTTTTATTGCTTCTTATGATTTGGGTCTTATGTTGTATCCTTGTTATTTTCCCAAATAACAAATCTTGTTTTCAGAAATGGAAATTCTGTGGGTTTTATTAGAATTTGTTTTATTGCCTCTCCTTTAGAGGCAATTTAGAAATAGAGTGAAACAGATCATTGTCTCTTGATTATCTGTATTTCATGTGCTTGGTTCAGAATCCCAGTAGAAAGTCTTTCAGGTAATCATTTGATTTTACTTTCTCTTCTGTTCCTTATAGAATGGACATGGAGGTGGTCGAAGTCAGCAGACGCTAGACAGTAAGTATGTCGGTTAACTATTCTCACCCTGACTTTTGGAAGCTAAAGAGAGAAAGAGTATAGTTAATGTGATGCGGAAAACATTAATTGGCCAATGGCTCATTCTCCAAAATAGCCCTTTTACATTTTTTTCTGATAACTGCTTCTTATCCATCATTGGAACAGAGAGAAGCCACGTTCAAAGGTTAAGTGAAACCAAGTCCTTTCTTTGCTTGGAAGGATTAAGAAGCTCAACTAGAGATTCCTATGGAAATATGTGAAAACTGGTGGTATTAGTAGAAATGTCAAAGTTACAGCAAGAAGGAGGTGATAGTCTCATGTTCTTACTCCAATCAGACTGTACTCTAAGTGCAATGTGGAGTATGCATTTAAAAAAGATGACACGGGTTCTAGGCTGCTGAAAGGGCTGTTACGCCAATAATATGATGAAGTTTTAAAGCAAAAAATTATTGTCCTAGTTGGTTAGGAAGAGAGATAAAATATTCAGTGTGGATGTTTGGGTGAAAAATGAGCACCCCCCTTAACTCAGCACCTATAGCTCAGTGAGTTGGGTGCCGGCCACATACACCAAGGCTGGTGGGTTCAAACCCGGCCCAGGCCAGCTAAACAATGCCAACTGCACCAAAAAATAGCCAGGCGTTGTGGGCACCTGTAGTCCCAGCTACTTGGGAGGCTGAGGCAAGAGAATCGCTTAAGCCCAAGAGTTTGTGGTTGCTGTGAGCTGTGACGCCACACCACTCTACAGAGGGCAACACACCACTCTGTCTCCAAAAAAAAGAAAAGAAGAGAAAAATGAGCACCCTCACCTCGCTATTCCCTAAAGATAGTGCAGGTGAATCCCCATTACTTGTTTCTTTCCTTTGTGTTGGTTAGTTTTCCTGTCATTGTTTGTTTGCTTTCTTCATTCAGTATGTCAAATGGGTGTGAAGCCAGAAAGACTTTTTTTTTTTTTTTGAGACAGAGTCTCACTGTGTTGCCCTGGGTAGAGTGCTGTGGCATCTCAGCTCACAGCAACCTCAAACTTGGGCTTAAGCCATCTTCTTGCCTCAGCCTCCCGAGTCGCTGGGACTACAGGTGCCTGGCATAACACCTGGCTATTTTTTTTATTGTAGTTGTCGTTGTTTAGCAGGCCCGGCCCAGATTTGAACCTTCCAGCCCCAGTGTATGTGGCTGGTGCCCTAGCCACTGAGCACAGACGCCAAGCCCAGATAAACTTTTTTATTGTTATTTTTCAGAATTATGGTTATAGAACATTAATAGACCGGGGTGAGCCTCAGTTAGAATGCAATGACACATTTTGTGTACCAGGAATTGGTTTCGGAGGACTATTTGGAGATACATTGGTAGCTCTGAGCTTTGTTGCGTGAGGGAGGAACTTCCCCCTCTAGCATCGGTTGTTGAGTGTTTCTTTTGTCCAGGCATAGGGCTGAGAATTGACGTATCTGGAAGGTAGGATGCATTTAAATTAAGTTTTTTATTCTCCTATTCTCTTCTCCTCTCATTCCCGCCTCTCCTCTCCATTTCTACTTCTTTACGAGGAAGGGAAGTGTGCTGTAAACCTGTTATATCATTGTCATCCAAAGCTCAGGGAGATACCCTTTGAGGTCTTTGTTTTGGTGAGGTGTATCTGTGGTGTGATTTGGTTTTTCTAAAAACATATTTCATATTTGGAATAGACTGTCAATAAAAGAAGGCCTCATGAATGTAAAAGCCTTTATGAGAATTGACTTAATTGCGTGTTCTTTTAGAGACTCAGATGCTTGCCAGTGGCCTCTGAGGGTGTCTTGTAGGAGGGTCAAGGTTGCTCCTCCTTCCTAACTGGAAAAGACAATGATGTTTTATTTCCAAGCACATATCTGAGTTTCTGTGCAGACAGCATGGAAACTGAGTCTTTTCCATTGATTGTATCGATATCCTTTCTGAAGTCTTATGTCCTTGTTTACATGCTCTAGGATTAACCTGTTCATGCACATACCATGGAAATTCTTACTGTGCTTTAAAAGTATTTGTCTAGCTCACACCTGTAATCCTAGCACTCTGGGAGCAGATCACCTGAACTCAGGAGTTGGAGACCAGCCTGAGCAAGAGTGAGACTCTGTCTCTAAAAATAGCTGGGCGTTGTGGCAGGTGCCCGTGGTACCAGCTACTTGGGAGGCTGAGGCAAGAGGATCACTTGAGTCCAAGAGTTAGAGGTTCCTGTGAGCTGTGACACCACGGCACTCTACCACGGCAACAAATTGAGACTCTTGTTTAAAAAAGAAAAGAAAGTAGGCGTCTATTCTTTCTGCAGACTTTAGGTATATGTATCTCTCCACAAGGTATGTAGTTAAGGTTCTCAACGCTTTCCCGCCCTAACATAGCCATGAGTTTTGGCAGTATCAGCCGAATTTGGTAGATGCATTCTTGGGTGGTCTTATACATCAGCTCTTCATTTTCCCTTGCTATACCTTTTGAGGAAAAATTTCCTCATTTTGTAATTATGCATATAAATCTCAGCACCTCTTTTTCTTGGTGCATCTAGGTATTAGGTTCCTTTAGGTGGGAGAATTATGTTCACATCAAAGGACAGATTTAATAATAAAGGTATGATTTCTTACTTTTTGCCTGAGTCTTGTGTGGCTGACCATCATGTGCCCTTTTGACACAGGGCTGTCTGGTGAGGTACTTGCTTATCTTTTCCCCAGGGAACGTACCTTTATATATGTCTCAGATGCGCCTGACACGTCACAAGATATTGAGCTTATTTCAGATACTCAGGAATGGTTTTGGAGCTAAATAGATCTGTTTCTTACAGCTGCTTCACCAGTTCCAGCTCCAAAGACAACAGACCCTCCCTCTACCCTCTCATCTGTGGGTGCCCTGCCCAGCACCACTTCTTGCACTGCGCTTCTGCCCTCTGCATCCCAGCATACTGGGGACCTGTCCAGCAACCCCCTCTCTCAGCTTAGCAGGTATGGGGGAAACATTGGCCCAGAGAAATATGTTGGAGCAAAGTCCTGGAACTCCTAAAGAAGGTCGTTCCCTACATTTATGGACTCTGGCATGATGTCCTGGTCTTTTGCATTAATACTGTAGCTTAGGTTTTGGTCAGATCAGGTCTCAAGACCACCAGATAATAAAACCTTGCCTGCTTTTAATACTTCTGCTGGCATAGAGCATTGGGTCCCTTAGGAATTAGGGTGAGGCCAGGAGCTCCCTGCTACACTTCTTGGACCCCAGCAGGGGGCCATGAGCCCAGCCCCCCCTCCTAGATCCAGGCCCATGTCACTGTGAGCTGGAGTGAGAATGATTCTGGCAAGTGTCTAACTTGCACTTGTCATGGTTTCAGAGTTACTAGAACAGGGTACAGGAAAATGGGTTTGTTTGTTAATTATGTCTTCTGAGTAGACTTTTCTGCCATCTCTGTTCAGCCAGCAAGGAGCAAAAGTGTTTGATTTGAACTCTGGATTTGTTGGGAGTTCAGGCTCTGACTCTGGCATGTGGGGTTGAACCTAGGACCTTTCCCCTTCATTTGGAAATGTAATGGGGTCTCCAATTTCTTGATGTAACCCATTTTTACTTTTTTATAGTCTAATGAGCAGGTGGGCATAGTTGACTAAAGTTGGCTATGGGGGTTTCCCAGGTTAGGATGTACCAGATCTCATGGCAGCCGACCCTTAAGGTCATTTCTAACCACCAGGATGCTGTCATTGGGTTTTGAGGTGATAAGGAATGGTGGATCTGGAGCTGGGGCTTCCCTAGAGATTAGGGATAATGCTGAATCCAGCTCATTGGACTGAGGGGGCCTCATGTGTATGGAGTGACTTGTTTGGGTGGACACGTGGTGCTCTCTTTTGTCTTCTAGTTCACTCTCCAGCCATCAGAGCAGCCTCTCTGCGCATGGAGCACTCACCTCGAGCACATCACACACCGTAAGTGTCCACACGGTTTCCTCCATCACCCTGCTTAGTGAGCTGAGAGATGAATCACATGCAGCTGGGCTTTATTTAGTTCGCTGATTTTCAGTATCTTTGATGATCTAGAGTTGTGTGGCTGAAATAGCTGAACTAAGTTATCTGGTTTGAACTTCTGATTTCCTGGGCACCTGACCACTGTTGCGGTGGTGGTCCCATGGAAGAATCACTTTTCTAGACCTACTAGGTCATTAATCAGGCTGTCACGTAGTGATCATATTGATAAGCATGAGAGGAGATGTTTCTGCTCAGCAGCAGAGGTTCCATTTTTCTGGGTCTTAGTATATAGAGGCATTTGAAAGCTTTTTGGAAAAAGTAGGCTCAATTGCTAACTCCATCTTGGGTGTCACTGAACTGGTTAAGTTTAATCAAGATCATTGTTCCTGGGTGGCACCTGTTGCTCAGTGAGTAGGGCACCGTCCCCATATACTGAGGGTGGCGGGTTCAAACCCAACCGCAGTCAAACTGCAACAACAACAAAAAAAATCATTATTCCCTCTGTTACTTTGTGAAGGCCATTATAGCGAAAATGCATGAAGGGAAAAGGCAGTGCTTGTGTGAGGAACACCCGTCTTTTCCACATGCATGTGCACCTTCACACCTCAAAAACTGACGGCTGTGCCCTGTACTCCAGCCATTCTGCTTGTAGTTATGGGAACTTCCCTAGTAGTATTAGCTTAGTTTTCCCTTGTGCTGTCTACCCTGGCTCACAGGCAGAGACTTTAGGATGCTGAACATTGAAGAACGAAATCTGGAGGGTGGAGAGGCAAGAGTAGAGCAAAAGTGAGCTGTGTTAGAAGCCAGACTGAGAGACAGTTGACATGGGAGTGGCAGCTGGGAAGTGTCCTCATGCACCTGAGAGTAACCTTAGATTATGATGGTTGAAGTGGCTCAGTGGGTTGTGAAATTGTGAGTATGGGTTATGTGATAGTGGTCAGGCCAGATTGTGGTGGGTTGAGGAATGAATGGTAGTAAAATGGAGAGGGGGCAGGTTATTGGAGAGTGCTTTATGAAAAGCGAGAAGAGACTTGAGCATAAGGAGCAAGATGTCCATGCTCCTGGGCTACAGGCATGGTTGGAATAGGTAGGTCCAAACAGGGAGGAAGGACATGTGTGTAGATAGGCGGGGGTCAGGAAGTTGGTGAAATTTGTTTCCTCTAAAGAAGGGATTAGCTCACCTGAAGAGTAAAGTGGTGGGAAAAGGGAAAGCTATATCCTTCCATTTGGATCTGGCTAACATAGTTTTCAAATTCTGGCATTCCAAGGGATATTTTTTACATTATCTTTTGTCATAAAAAAACTTAAAACTATCACTTTCAAATAAGGCACAGGGTGGGCACACCTCTGCCTGCCTCTGTCCTTTAGAGCTTGTCATCATGAGCAGTGTGGGCTGGCCTCCCATGTTTGTGGCACTGTGTTGGGAGCTCTTGCAAATGTGGGTAGCTGTACTCCCTTTCTCAGGAAAAAATTCAAGGTAACAGAATCTGAACTTCTGTGGCCAGAGTAGTCTCATCCAGCTAGTCCCATGCTTTGTCAATGTGACAGCATTTTCACATTGCTAGTATAATAGTCCCTTAGTAAATGCATGAGTGTTCCCAAATCCATGCATACTCAAGTCCCACAGTGAGCTTTATAGAACCTATTTTCACAAAGAATCAGCCCTCTGTATCCGCAAGTTTTCATATCTGGGGAATGCTGTTTTCATGCTGCATTTGGTTGGGAGGACCCAACCTATGGGTGGACCTATGCAGTCCAAACCTGCATTCAGTGATGAGCCGAATATTCATAATATTTAATATTAAAAGACATACAAATGGGCAGCACACTTGTGGCTCAGTGAGTAGGGTGCCAGCCCCATATACCAAGTGCAGCAGGTTCAAACCCGGCCCCCGCCAAACTACAATAACAACAAAAATAGCCAGGTGTTGTGGTGGGCACCTGTAGTCCCAGCTACTTGGGAGGCTGAGGCAAGAGCTAAGCCCAAGAGCTGGAGGTTGCTGTGAGCTATGAAGCCACAGCACTACCGAGGGCAACAGAGTGAGACTCTGTCTCAAAAAAAAAAAAGACATAGATGCATATTGAAAAGCTTCTCTGTGTGGGATCTGCTTGTTTCTACCCCTGTGTCTGCAGTCTTCCCCTTGCCCTCTGCCCCTTTCATTCTTTTTTCCTGTAACATAAACAGAGTATTGCATACAGAGCAGCCTTCAACTCCCCTCTGCCACACTGAATAGTGTGCATGTTTCACCACAAAAGTTTTGAGACAGACTGTGTTATAGTCCTTTTTTTTTTTTTTTTGAGACAGTCTCACTTTGTCCCCCTCTGTAGATTGCCTGTGTTGCCCTCGGTAGAGTGCTGTAGCATCCTAACTCACAGCAACCTCAAACTCTTGGGCTAAACGATTCCCTTGCCTCGGCCTCCCGAGTAACTGGGACTACAGGTGCCTGCCACAACACTCGGCTGTTTTTAGAGATGGAGTCTCGCTCTGGCTCAGGTTGGTCTCAAACCCACGGGCTCAGGCAATCCACCTGCCTCGGCCTCCCACGTGCTAGGATTATAGGCATGAGCCACCATGCCTGGCCTATGGTCCTTTATTTCTGATTCATCCGTGCAGGTTTCAACTTTTCGACTTACTGGTGTTGCTGGGAGGGCTTCATTTGTTTCCATCTATGTGGATTTTATGTTTCTTGATTTTTGTGTATCTCAGAACTTTTGCAATGATCCATGTATCATGGAGATGTTTCCATGTTGAAACATAAAGTTTTTTGTTCAACTGTGTTACCTTATTTAATCACCGAGAGCTATTTCCAGTCTTGATATGACAGTTGGATAACCTTTCACACGTGGTGTTTTAGGGCACAGCTGTGTCTAGAGGATAAATCCTATATGTGGAACTGCTAGGTATTTCTCATTTTATTCAAGTAGCTAAATTGCCCTGTATAGTGGTTTTAACCTGTTTGTCTCCCACTGACAATGAATAAAATAATCCATTTCTCAACATTTTGCTATCAAGTATTTGGACTTTTATTTGAAAGCCATTGAATTTTCTTTTCTTTTTTTCTTTTTTTTTTGAGCTGTTTGCCTTCTTGCTTCCTCTTCCTGTCAGATCCTTGGTCTCTATTTCTAGGCCCCCACTGTATTAGGGAGACTGGTAGTTCTTTGTGATGGAAGGTGCCAATATTTTTTCTGCAGTTTTTTGGGGGGCCTATGGGAGAGGGAGACAGTTTTACTGTTACCCAGGCTAGAGTGCCATGGCAACAACCTAGCTGACAGCAGCTTCAAACTGCTGGGTTCAAAGGATCCTTCTGCCTCAGCCTCTTGAGTAGCTGGGGCTACAGGTCCCTGCCACAATGCTTGGCTAATTTTTTTCTATTTTTCGTAGATACGGACTAGATACTAGTCCTTAGCTCAGACTAGTCTCGAACTCCTAGACTCAAGCAGTCCACCAATCTTGGCCTCCCAGAGTGCTAGGATTATAGATAGGAGTGAGCCACTGTGCCAAACTTGGAATTATCCTTTTTTTCCTTTCCTTTTCTTTTTATTTATGTATTTATGTATTTATTTATTTATTTATTTATTTTTTGAGACAGATTCTCACTATGTTGCTCTTGGTAGAGTGTCACGGCGTCTTAGCTTATAGCAACCTCCAACTCTTGGGCTCAAGCGATTCTCTTGCCTCAGTCTCCCAAGTAGCTGGGACCACAGGCGCCTGCCGCAACACCCGGCTATTTTAGAGATACCACCGTGCCTGGCCATAATTATTATTTTATACATGAGATTTTTTTAGTATTGTCATTCAAAAAAATGTCTTCTTTCATAGTGTCTCAGAGTTCAATCTTTCCCACTCCAGCAGTATAAAAGAAATCTTAGTGTTTTTGTTGTCCTTGCTTTTCTGGGTCTAACCTGGGGAGCTAACTGCTCAGACCCCATTGGATTGACTTTGTGAGGCCTTTTCAATGTGGTATCGGCCTCTTGAACCAACACTTTGGCACCCTCACAGTTTGGAGAGGTCAGGGACAGAGACAGGGGGCCATTGAAGGAGGAAAGGCTTGCTTGAATGGCTCCTAAGGTCCTTTTAGTATGTCAGGAACTAATTCTCTTACAAGCATCTCTTACAGGGATGAAGAATGTTCATTTTTTCTTCTGTGGTTAAAAGGGTTGGAGGGTTAGATGACCAGTCATACTTGGAAGCATTATCAGAACTGTTCCAGTTTCTGTGGTGGGTGGTCTTGGACAGGATGTCTGGCTCCTTAGAGAAGACTGTGGTATAGGCACCAGGCAGGTCAGTCCATCCTGTGTCCTCCCTCCTGGTGGGGCTTTCTCCAGTTTGCTTCTGTCTATCTGTGCTATAAAAAGAGCAGGAGTCCCTGATAGCCCTAGGAACTCAGGGCTATCTTCACTTTGGGGAATCTACTTTAGATTTTACACCCCTAACGCTAGTGCTCAAATGGGTAGGGGAGTACTGTGGGCACAGGACTTCCCAGAGTTTGTTTCCTTTTCTTTGTCTTTTACTCTAGAAGTTTCTGTGCTTCTATGCTCTGTACTCTTTCTGGTTTGGAGACTGGTCTCAATCTTAGCTTTTTCCTGCTTTCTGGGGACTTGCTTTGCCCAACCAGGTGTATCTCTCAGCACTTTCAGCTTTTCCTAGTGCCCTGTTACTAGAGTTGAGTAGCTAAGCCAGGTTCCTCTTGGTGTTTTCTGCTGAGTATCACTCATCCTTCCGAGATGGATCATGTTGAGCAGGCAGAGTGGCAGGCCATGCAAGGCGTTGGTGGGACTACTAGATGTTGCCAGGTTTTGGAGCAAAGGCCTCTCTCAGACTCCTGTGTCTTATCAACCAGAGCAGCTAAGAAGCTCAATAGAAGGAAATCCTTAGAAGACTCAGACTTGGCTGGATGCGGTGGCTTGCGCCTGTAATCCTAGTACCGTGGGAGGCTGAGGTGGGTGAATCACCTGAGTCCAGGAGTTCCAGACCAGTCTGAGCAACAGTGAAACCCCATCTCTACTAAAAACAGAAAAAAACTAGCCAGACATTATGGTAGGTGCCATAGTCCCAGCTACTCGGAAGGCTGAGGCAAGGGGATTGCCTGAGCTCAAGAGTTTGCTGTGAGCTGTGATGCCACAGTATTCTACCCAGGGTGACAGAGTCTCTCCCAAAAACTAAATAAATAAAAGACTCAGACTTGTGCTGGACTGCATGGGTCCCTTTACTCAGCACTTCTGATACTGTAGGCTTTTCTATGAGGTGGATAGTTACTCATATTCAAATGGTTTGTTTTCATGTACAATTTGAAGTTACGTTGGCATTCTATGCCTTGTTTCAGATATCAGACCATGACTTTAAAGAATATTTCAGAGGGTTTTGTTCGTAGAGCTCAATTTTAATTGTGTTGAGTTATATCCTGATGGCCGAATCTAGCTATGTGAGGGGCCATAGTGCGCACAAAGCCCCTCCCCTCACTTTAGTTTCTTGGTGCTTGCATTGTCACCTGCCCACTGAATCTTGAGACTGACTGTAGGCCCAAGTACTAGGCCAAGCCCTCCCAGCTCCCTCCTCCTTTGACTCTAGATCCATGTGTCCTGGTTTTTGTTTTGCCAGCACGCCAGTGTGGAGAGCACCCCCTCCCTCCAGTCATCAGCCAGCTTCTCAGCAGCAGCAACTTCCACCTCAAGTACTGTGTCCTCAGGTACCAGCCTGCCCAGTAGCATGAACACAGTGAACAGCCTCTGCCTAGGGGAAACCACTGCAAGTGTACCCAGCAGCAGTACCAGGGCTGTACCCTTAATGACCTCAGGTATGTGTCCAGAGGCCTTTCCTCCTGTCCCAACCTCTCTCGATTATGCACACTTGGCTTCCCAGGAAGGGAGCCCAGAGGTAGCTGCCAGGCTGTGGAGGATAGCCATGAGCATCAGAAGATTACATTTTCACTTTGGACCTGCCATTGCCAGATTTTGCTATTGCGTTCCATTGACCCTTTGAGGCCTGATCCTTCCAACCCTGGTGTGGGAATGAGTGGAATCTGAGTCTTGTGGATAGGCTGCCCTTGGCATGATTCCTGCTAGCTTTGTTCTTCTAGCTCCCTAGTTTTTTCTGTGTCTTTTCAGCCCTGGAGCAGAGCTGACACAGTAACTTTGAGGAGGAGTTGGGGTGACATGTTATGGCTTCTCCTGGTCACTTGGTATAACTGATGACTGCAGCTAGGCTCTCTGTGTTGGCAGAGCAGACTGTGTTTTGGTGGAAGCTATAACCACCCACCTTTGACATGGTCTGTTCCTCTCTTGTTCTGAGGAGAGAGATTGTTTCTTTTGTTTGTTCGTGACCTTTAGAATTGGGGGAAGAAGAGTGTTTCTGTCTGGGCATAGAAGTCTGTGACATTGAAACAGCCTAAATGTGGCATATGCTATCTCCCCTGAGCTTCTTCATAACCTGGCTCTCTGTATCTTAGTCACTGTCCTCCCCTCTTAGCTCGGGTCTCATCTGGGGTAATAAAGTGACCTTGTCTCTTCTTCCCAGTATAGCTAAGGAATCTCACTCTTTGTGGTGACCACTTAATTCCATTTAGTTTTTCCCTTTATAGGCAAAGCACCCCCAAACTTGCCCCAGGGGGTACCTCCCCTGCTGCACAACCAGTACCTCGTGGGCCCTGGAGGACTGCTTCCTGCTTACCCCGTGAGTACATAGTAGAATTCCTGGGTGGCCCCAGCTCCCCTGACCTCAGGGGCTGGTACCTGGCAGGACCTTGTGAGGGGAGCCTTAGTTGAGCTAAGGATGCCCACATCAGGTGCTGTTCCCTCCCTGAGCAATTCATCTCTGCCCCTCTGATCCCTGGTATGTCTTCATCAAGGTAGGATCTGTTCCCACAGCACCGTATCCAGGTCGCATTCCTGGGTGTATCCTAGCCTTCTCATCCTTGTTTTGTTCCCTGTAAGGGCCTCATTCTCCCAGGGGATAGGGTATGGTCCCTAAAATGCCCTTTCTGATCCTCAGATCTATGGCTATGACGAGCTCCAGATGCTACAGTCACGGCTGCCAATGGTGAGTGGGGTGTGGCATGGTAGGAGCAGCGGGGTCCAGGCTCTTCTATGTCCCTTTCCCCTTCATATTTTATTTTATGTATTTATTTTTTAAATAAAGAACATTTGTTTCTCACAGTACTGGAGACTTTGTCTCAAAAAAAGAAAAAAGTCTGCCCTTGGGTTGCCCTGGTTGTTGCAGCTTCACTCTGAGGCCCAAGTGATCTCTGTATTCTGAACCTTGGTACTGGGTTAAGGCGCTGGACCTTTCTGAGGATAACCACATTAATAGGGCTGTGGGGAAAGACTGGTCAGAAGCAGACCTGCTCTTTGCCTTGTGAGCCGGCAGGATTTCCTCCTGTGTAACCACTGCCCTCTTGGTCTGACATGTCCTGGGGGACTACAGAGAGTTTGAACAATAGTGTTTGTGCTGGATGTGGTCTTTCATGTTCTTACAGGAAGAGGCTTCCTCCCTATTGAATTGTCACCTCTTCTTCCTCAAGCTCTTCCCCATTGATGTTTCCCCTTCTCTGCCAGACCACAAGAGCTTATAGAGCTGCTCTTATGGCAGGAGACATTCTTCTCTATTTGCTGGAAGTATTTCTGAAAGCAGAGGCAAAGCCTGGGAGCTGAGCAGCTCATTGCCTCATGTGCAGACCTGGAGCCCACCAGTCTGCTGGTTGAAGGCTACAGGCCTGCCAGGATCTCCAATAAATCTTCACAGAGCAGGAGCTTGTTCCACATGAATCTGCCCAGGGGACACCAGCCCTGACATTCATCCTTCCTCAGGGTTCTTGATGGCTGTCCACCCCTATTCACAGGACCCCTTTTAATTTTATCATTTTATGTCTTAGAGGAAATCCCTCCAAATCCCACCTTTTCAGATATATTGTCCTTTGGGTCACTGGTAACCTCTGCCATATATATATATATATATTTATATATATTTTTACATACATATATATATATTATTATTTTTTTTTTAGACAGAGTCTCACTTTATCACCCTCAGGAGAGTGCCATGGTGTCACTGTTGCCTCAAACTCTTGGGCTTAAGTGATTCTCTTGCCTCTGCCTCCCAAGTAGCTGGGACTATAGGCACATATCATGAAGTCTGGCTAATTTTTCTATTTTTAGTAGAAGTGGGGTCTCACTTGCTCAGGCTGGTCTCAAACTCCTAAACTCAAGCAATCTACCCACCTCAGCCTCCCAAAGTGCTAGGATTGCAGGTATGAACCACCATGCCCACCTTACCCTTTTTTAAACAAAACCAAACAAGACAAGGTCTCACTTTGTTACCCAGGCTGGGGTATAGTGGTGCAGTAATAGCTCACCACAGCCTCAAAGTGCTGGGCTCAGCAATCTTCCTGAGTAGCCTGGGCTGCAAGCAGGCACCGACCACCATGTCCTGTAGTCTCTTTTACTTTTGTGCCTAGTTCCCACCTTTAGATTTCTCTTCTTGGATGAAAGAGCTCCCCCTTCTGGTCCTTCTCTGTGCCTGTTCCCTGTTGTGTTCTTGCCTACTGTGCACTTTCCCAGTCCTACCTCTTGGGGTTTCAGGCTGAGAATGCTGAGGGTTTTCTGGAGGTTACCTAGAGAGATGGCCAAAGGGAGGTGTGAGTGCCATTCCTAGCCAGGATGGGCCTGTCTGGCATGTGACCCAGCAATCCTGAATATGGGTCTAGGGCATTCTAGGGCTTTTCCTTTACTCAGAGATCAGATGTCTGCAACTCAAGGCCCTGGATGACGAGTAAGCACCAGGCAGGCCTCTCCTTTGCCACAGAGCTCTACTGTGTTTTGCCCTCTTTTTCTCTACACTGTTAGATCTCCATCTGTCAGACTTCCTTGGGTCATGTGCAGTGTCATCATTGCTAAGGGTTGGTGACAGGCCAGTTTGAGGCCTCAACTGGGTTTTAAATGTACCTGTAGCTACCTAGCACTGCTCCCCTTTGGAATCTTTTAGGTACCTCCTCTTCTGCTGTGTCCTTTTCAGCTTTGTTCTGTTTGGTGAGCCGCCTAGCTGCAGGCTAGAGTCTCAGGAAAAGCCAGTAAAGTTGATTCAGCCTATGTCACTTATAAGCATCTATGTGTGCTATAAAATGAACATGTGAGGTTGGGCCCATAATGGATCTGCTTGGTGAAGGCTGCAGGGTTGGTTGGTGTGTGTGCTAGCCAGCTAAGTAGACTGCCTTAGTGCTGCCTTAGAGGTGCTGCACACCTCTGATAGGCCCTGTTTCCTTGGAGTACTCCATGTGTGCTACCTTTTAAGTGTGTGGCCCATCTTGGGAGTGAGGCATCAGAGTTTCATGTCCTGGGTTTGTTCTCTTGGGAGTGGAAAGGGGCTACCTGCTGATTTGGCCTCTCTGGTTTCTCCTAGGATTACTATGGAATTCCTTTTGCTGCACCCACAGCCCTTGCCAGCCGAGACGGGAGTCTAGCTAATAATCCCTATTCAAGTGAGTTGATTCAGTGGGTGAGTAGTGGGTGGCTAGGGGTCTGGCCTATAATCTCAGGAGTCTGGAAAACAAAAGCAGAAGGGCTGAGGCATGCCTCCTTGTTGCCCATATTGAGCAGAAAGCCAGACCCAATCTTTGAGGAGCCATGCTGGCCCTTTTCCTGGGTGGATGAGAGTTGGTGACCCCAGGCAGGAAGATGAGAGTTGGTGATCCCAGGCAGTGCTCTTCTTCTAGGTGATGTTACAAAGTTTGGCCGTGGCGACACTGCATCTCCTGCACCCCCCACCACACTCGCTCAGCCACAGCAGAGCCAGTCCCAGACTCACCACACAGCCCAGCAGCCCTTTCTGAATCCTGCGCTGCCACCTGGTTACAGTTACACTGGCCTTCCCTACTACACAGGTGTGCCCAGTGCCTTCCAGTACGGGCCTACCATGTTTGTGAGTATTTGTGTGTGTGGGTGGGGTGTGTGTGTGAGTCTTCTTCCCCTGGCCCTGGGTTACTGGAAGATTAAAACCTGGGACCTTGGTTGGGCAGCACCTGTGGCTCAAGGGAGTAGGGCAACAGCCCCATATGCCGGAGGTGGCGGGTTCAAACCCAGCCCTGGCCAAAAACTGCAAAAAAAAAACAAAAAAAACCCTGGGACATACGTTCCAGCTCCTGAGAGCAGAAGCAGGGAGGCAGGGAGGGTCATTATCCCACTAGGTCTCATCTGGCCTTCAGTACCCTTTCTGTGTTTGGATCCAGCATGTGTTGCACTTAATGAAGCACAGGTTCTCTGAGGTTGTGGCTATATCACTTCCTGTCTAGGGCAGGGAGTACCTGACCTGCTCCACCTTGCTTTGTTCCTACACTGATGCCATGTCTGCTTGCCCCACCAGGTTCCTCCAGCCTCAGCCAAGCAGCATGGTGTGAACGTCAGTACCCCCACAAACCCTTTCCAGCAGGCTGGCGGTTATGGCCAGCACAGCTATAGTACAGGTGAGGGGTGTTCCCAGCAATGAACACAGGTAAGACTGGCTTGCTTGGCTCACACATCTCTTGTACCCTGCCATGCTAGGTTATGATGAGCTGACCCAGGGGACAGCAGCGGGAGACTACACCAAAGGTGGCTATGGTGGATCATCACAGGCTTCAGCCAAGCCTGCAAGTTCTGGGTCTAGCAAAGGTAGTGTTCACCTCTCCTATTCAGGATTGAGGCTTGGAGTAGTTGTCTCCTCCTTCCTGACCCCATCTCAGGCAGGGCTACCCCTGAGTACCTATGGAGCTGGGGGAGCCTAGAGCTGGGACCAACTGCTGTGGGGACCAACTGCTGTGGGGACCAACTACTTTTCCTCCTAGGAGTATCAGTGTCTTCAAGCACCACTGGCTTGCCTGATATGACTGGTTCCGTCTATAACAAGACTCAGGTGAGGAGGAAGACAGGTGAGTGTGTATGTTGTTGGGAGGTACAGCCCAACCTAACCTTCACCATTGTCTTTTCTGTCTTTAGACTTTTGACAAGCAGGGATTTCATGCAGGGACCCCTCCACCTTTCAGCCTGCCCTCAGCCTTGGGTTCCACTGGGCCACTGGCCCCTGGAGCAGCCCCTGGCTATGCACCCCCACCCTTTCTGCACATCTTGCCAGCCCACCAGCAGCCCCACTCACAGCTTCTGCACCATCACCTTCCACAGGATGCCCAGGTGAGTACAGTGATGGAGGCAGCCACTCTGCCCTGGGCCAGGGTTTCTCTTCTTCCAGCCTTGACAACCTTCTCCCCTCCTCCTCAGAGTGGCTCAGGTCAGCGAAGCCAGCCCAGCTCCCTGCAGCCCAAGTCTCAAGCCTCCAAGCCTGCCTATGGCAACTCTCCATACTGGACAAACTAAACCCTGAAGAGAGTTGGGCTAGGGCAGGGCTCACCCTTGGCAGGAGAGAACACATGGAGCACATTTCTGGGAGCCCAGTGCCTTTTCCTGCAACTCCTGAGATTCCCGAGACATGTACTATAGCCAAGGCTCTGTGGGGAGCCTGCCTCAGACTGGCTGTTGTATGTAATGTATTTATGTGTATTTGTAAATGTGACAGAAGTGTGGGGAAATGGGGGAGGAGGTGCAGCCACAGATTAGCCAGGTCTGTTCTCCCCATTCAAGCCCCTTCTTGCTGTAGCAAAATAAGTCCCCCACCCCCTTTTGCCTTCAGGCCTTCTACCTAGCCCCTGCCTGCCCAATGGGCTATTAAGGATAGTTTCTGGAAGGGCTGGTTCAAGGCATTTTGGGTATTGGGGTCAGGTACCAATGAAGAATCACGACTTAACTCCTTTGTAATCCATTATTTGAGTTTTCTTCCCCTATGTAATTACTTTAACCTCTGTTTTAACAAAACTGGTCCATTTGTCATTTTCCATCATCCCTTTTTGCCAAATTTTGATCTGGGAATAGCAGAAATATCCCCCAACTCAAAATAAATCTGGGCACCTGTTTGTCTTCATTTACAGCAGGAGCTTCTGCTTCTGGTCTTGTCCCCAGAGACTTGTCTTCCTCTGACTGACCTTGAAGGTAATAGTCTGAACTGGGGCTCAGAGATGTTCAGCCAGTTAGCTCCCTCCCCTTTAAAAACCTACAAGCAAAGGCTCCTCTACTCCAGTTGTCCTGCATCTGGAGGGCAACAGTTTCAGGGGTTTTCTCTTGCCCCAACTCCACCTAATAAAGATGTGAGAGCATGCACGGTCTCTTGTGTGGTGTGACTGAGGGATGTGGCTGCAGTCTAACATCAAGATTTAAAACTTGAATTGGTATTTTGTTTTGCTGGACCCTTCTCTAGGCTGAAACAATAATGGCTAAACCTTCTCACAGGACCCTGTCAACCAGAATACCAGGGCAGGGTTATTTTTTCTAAGTCTCATCTGACTTTAAGATCTGGAACAAAGCCAAGAACTGAGAGCAGAGTTCTAGGCCTGAGAGAGAATAAACATGAGGGCATATACCAGTTTGTCTATCCTTTGCTCTTCATAAATCAATCTTGACTGCCAGTCAAGCCCTATGGTGGAACAGATGACCAGTAAGTTTAGGGTGTTAGGAGACAGGCCAGATGCCAGGGAGGAGCCAAGAGCCACAAGCAGGAGGCACATGTCTCCACTTGCTCGTCCACAACTCTGCTCCTACCTGGCAGGCAGCTCAGAGCAGTGTTGCCCAAGGTGTTACGGTCTCTCATTTCCTCTATCATTACTTCAGACCAAGCTAAATAGGCAAACAAAACGGTGCTGTTTTAAGTGTCGGTCAAGTCAGAACCAGCCTAGGGTCAATCTTTTCCTTTTGAGCTTTTTGGTCTCTACAATTAGGAGTTGGGCCATTTCATCAGATGAGATGCACACTTCTGCTAACCCATAGCTTGAACTTGACTGAAACTGAATAGGGATTTTTAGTAGACGTGTTCTTGCCTGATCTGTTATTAACAGCCAGAAGTTAGGAATACAAATTACAACGGAAATGTTTGCCTCAGGAAGGCAGCAAAGTATCCCTCCATCCATTCACTGAGCTACTCCTATCAGCTGACTCCTGTGTCCTCCATCAGAAGTTTTAAAGACATGCCCACTTGTTAAAGCTCCTGTTGGGGACGGTAATTGTATGGGGAGGTGAGTTGGACAGGATGTTATAAAAGGGAGATCAGGCAGTTTGGGTTTTAGTTTTCATGAGTCCTGGGCTTCATCTGTCTGCCAGATAATAGTCAAAATATCGAGACAAGCTTTTAGTTTTCTTTAACACAAGGAAAGAAAATGAAGAGGGTCATCCCATGGGAAGTAGCAATACAGGTATATTTTATTTCACATTTTATTAGTAGACAGATGGGCAGGAAAAGACAAAATAAACCACTAAAAGGGAAGTCAACACAAAATGCATCAGATAATCTTTTCTCATAAGTTAAACTGAAGGAAAACATCTACAATTTCAGCTACGAAAACTATTAAAGTCAGGTGTGTCCTGCTGGTTTCAGAATAGTTGAAAGTTGCATCTCTGAATCTTAGTTGTAAATGTAAACCTTGTTTATCAAAGGTGGGAACGGTGGAGAGTTAATTTTCAATGGAGAACTATACATTTTCCCCTTCCAATCTCTTACTCTTCCTTATGCCCCAAACATAAGGAAACCAGCACGTAAAGAAGCAAACTGCCAGGGCAAAAAGTAGAGACTACAAAAACATTTGGCTAATACAAAAGAACTCTGGAATGACAAGAAAAAGGGCGGGGGGAGGGGGAGCGGTGAGGGTGGGAAGACCTTCAGAGAAGCAAAAAATGGAACCATGATACTTTCTCCACCCAGCCTCAAAATATGCAGAACTGAAGTGCATCCAGTGAGGCCTCAATTAGTTTTAAAAGGAACCTAAAAATACAGGATTTGGGGCCCATGTCACACCAAATAATCAGCATAACTGTACTCACAAGGTTCTGCCTTAAGCCTGAGACCTCCACTCCCAAAAAATACATACTCAAGTATTTTTCCACAGGATGTGTTCTCAGGGACAGCTCTGGAACCAGCCTCTAGGTTTTGTAAGTCTAAACTATGAGAATGTCTACCTGCTACCAAGTCAACACACTCCAGTCTTCTGCAACTGATTGTACTCATCAGAGGCAAAGCCAGCCCCATCAACAGTAACATCCCACAGGGCTGAGAGGTAGGACCTCAACTTGGCGCTCTGGCTCCCTGAGTCAACGTGCAACAGAGGCCAACAGGGCCTAATGGGACAGAACCGAGCAGCACTGCACCTCCACAATGTCACGGTGCCTTAGCTGCCCTGGGAGTGATATGCCTTAGGGGAATGAAAGGTTTAATTTTAGGGCTCCAAGAGAGTAAGAACAAACTATCGGTTGTAAACTTGCACGCACCTGTATAGGGTGAGGGTCGGGGGAGGTCAATTGGTACTGTGAGCTGCTTTGGCTCCAGAAGATTTGCAGGTTATCTGCGAGCATTACTTAAGTGTGGAGAGTAGAAAGGTTAAAATATCCTTCTATGAAAGTTTCTAGTCAGACAACTTAAGAGCATATTACAGGGCTGTTCTGTCCAAGATTCAGGGTGCAAGTAGCAGCCAGCCCTGACCCCGCAGAGATTATATACTGACTGGAACCAGGCTCGACAGTAACCTCTAAGAACCTTAGCATATTTAAACATTTCCATTTAATATCAAACTGTAGAGGCCAGAGAGGGCTGCTGGGAAGTAGTCAGCATATGTTTGGGTGAATTTTAGAGAGCGAATGAAAACCCTGAGATCAGAAAGGAAGGAGGAGCTAAGGAATAAGCATCACCTACTCTGACCATCCTAGGATCCATCCTACCCCTGTCCCTAATCTGCCTTTCAGAGCTATGATCCAAAGAAAAGGGAGTTGATACTAGTGCACAGGGATCTTAACTAGGGCTGTAGTCAGTCCTTGCTGTGTTCTCTTTCTGATTTACATTATAGCGCTTTTCCCCAATGCCCTCCTATGATCTGATACACCCCCGTAACAACCAAAAATCACCTTCGAGTTTGAAGTCCCTGGATGCTGAAGGCTGCAGTATTGATTGAAGCAACATATGATTGAGGCCTGGGAAATCAAAGCTGCAGTGATTGCATGGCAAGATCTCTTAGCCTTGCCTACCTAGAGACTAGAAACAGCATGTAGTCAACTCCCTTGGCTCTGCCATGAGAAACACACCCATGGGGAGCTCAATACAAAATTTCTGCTTATGCTCCACAACCAAAGTACACTGAAAAGAGAAAAGGTCCAGATCACTTCCAATGAAGAACATGAGAACCAGTCATTCATGTTTTGCACACACCCAGGTCTTTCATGGTCAATATAAGTAGCTCCACAAAACCAAAACTTAACACATGCACCTAGGATTAATACTGAGTAATTAAAAGTGACTATTTTGAAAAAAACTTAATGGTAGGTGTATCTATCTTTGAGGGAAGGCCATCATAAATATACAAATCAGATGTCTCCTCTCCAAACAGTGGTCACCAGTAGTTTTGGCTTTTCCCCCAGCAGCATCAACCAAAATCGGCTTCGTGATCTTTTAAACTCTTTGTTCCCCTCACTGAGAATCCACACGTGTACTAATCCCCACTTGCCCCACTCCCTGGGGGTAAAACAATAACCCTTGCCTTCAAAATAAATGGCAACCAAGTGCTCAGTTCTATGTAAAGTATGAATATTTATTTCAGGCTTCAGATCCCAATCAATTTCAAAAAGCAAAATCTGATTTCTCTCCTCAGAGTAGCCGAGGGCTCCATGTTAGGATGATTTCATGGAGGCTGAAGGAGCACATTTCATCAGGCTCAGCACAGAGTCCCTGACGCCCACCGTATCCCAGCGATGGGGAGAGAAAAACAAAATTCACCACCATGGGGCAGAACGAATGTGCACACGCTAATGTAAAAGAGCAGCTAAACCTTGGCAAAATTTTTTTTTGAACTTTGTTTTGTAGGTTTTTTCCCATTCTCTTTTGCTACCCAGTATATGCAGCCCTTGTGAACTGCCAAGAGGTTCCCAGCTTTAAACACATTAAATGTCTTGAGAGACTATTTAATTCCTCAAGAATCTAAAAACAGACCAATCGTGTTTTGCTGTGAGCATTCTGAAGAGACGAAGTGAGTGAGGCGGGAGTTTGGGTTGATGATGTTTTTTAAAAAAGAATCAATACAGTGATGGAAGGGTAAAGAATGCAAGAATTCAGACATTCTGTGTAGGGTTGCTCTCTCTCCATTTAAGGTCCATAAAAAGGAGCAAACTGAGATCCATAAGGGGAGTCAGCAGGAGCTGTGTTTGTTTTCCCCACCCCCTGTGAATAGGTTTTTGCTGAGGGGCCATTGCTAGGTCCCCACTTGCTCCCCTCCCTTTGGCCTGAGATGGCAGGGCAGTACAGGGGCATTGAAAGAGCATGTCACGACTCCTCATTCCCAGAATCATCATCATCATAACAGTCGGCATCTTCCTCCTCCTCATCTTCATCATCAATGTCGTCATCATACAAGTCATAAAGCAAATCTGAGCTGTTATCATTGGAAGGCACTTTAGTTTTGATGCAGTATTCAGCCAGGGTTGTGGGGACCTTCACTCCATCCTTTTCTGCTTCAGCCTTGGTGGCTGAAACCTGTTTCCTGAAGAGTGAATGACACAAAAAAGATATGATAAGTCTCTGTTTTATTTACTTATTTATTTTTAGAGACAAAGTCTCACTTTATCACCCTCAGTAGGGTGCTGTAGCGTCACAGCTCACAGCAACCTCCAACTCCGGGGCTTAGGCGATTTTCCTGCCTCAGCCTCCCCAGTAGCTGGGACTAGAGGCACCCGCCACAACGCCCGGCTATTTTTTGGTTGCAGTTTGGCCGGGGCCAGGTTTGAACCCGCCACCCTCGGTATATGGGGCTGGCGCCCTACTCACTGAGTCACAGGTGCTGCCCAATAATTCTGTTTTGAAGATAGATTTTTTTTCTTTCAGTTGTAACAAATTTTATTTAAGAACAAAGGGAAAGCTTAGAACACTTCCAAAGAAATTTTGAAGTGAGTCCCTCTTGTGAATAAGAAAAGGTGAGAGAGACAGAGATACAAAGGCAGTGCAGAGGCATAAATACCTCTTTCTCTCCGTTTGAAATTGGTTGCAACTCTTGGAAGATGGATTTATAACTGTTCTTGCGACTCTACTTTCTAAACTTCAGTATCTGTCTGAAAGCATCAACAGACATACCCTGTACTAACACCAAATTCAATCAACCCTTTTGGTACCCAATTATGACCTTTGCCTGGTGGAGGGAGCAGGATACACTGTAACATGAAAGGAGTTTTAAAGCAGTGGAGCTCAAGTGCTGGTTAGAATCACTGCAGAAGATAACTGTTTTACCTAGTAGTCTTCTCAACATCAAACTTGTCATACATTCCAATGCCTAATTTTCTTTTTCTTTCTTTTTTTTTTGAGACAGAGCCTCAAGCTGTCGCCCTGGGTAGAGTGCTGTGGCATCACAGCTCACAGCGACCTCAAACTCCTGGGCTTACGCAATTCTGTCAGCCTCCCAAGTAACTTGGACCATAGGCGCCCGCCACAACGCCCAGCTATTTTTTTGGTTGCAGCCGTCATTGCTGTTTGGCGGGCCTGGGCTGGATTCAAACCGGCCAGCTCAGGTGTATGTGGCTGGCGCCTTAGCCACTTGAGCCACAGGCGCCAAGCCCCAACGCCTAATTTTCATTTATACTAAAATCCAAATACCTTATGCCAGATTCCAAAGTCTGGTAAGATCCACTCATCTATGTTCTCACAGATTTTCTCCAATTTCACCACATTCAGGCCACACCAGGCTTTTTAGTACCTTGAACACACCTAGTTGATTTTTATGCCTGAAGCAGTTCTTCCTCTGATCTGCATATACATATGACTAGCTCCTCCTTGTCACTCAGATCTCTGCTTTAAATATCCCCTTAGAGGAGGCCTGAACCTGATTCATTTTATTTTGAGACAGTCTCTATTGCCCAGGCTAGAGTGTCATAGCTCACAGCAACTGCAAACTCCTGGGCTCAAGCAGTTTTCTTGCCTCAGCCTCCTGAGAAGCTGGGACTAGAGGTAATCACCAATGTCCAGCTATTTTAGTGGAGATGGGGTCTAGCTCTTGCTCAGCTGGTCTCAAATTCCTGAGCTCAAGCAATCCGCCCTCCTTGGCTTCCCAGAGCCACCAGGCTCAGCTCCTGAACCCAATGTAAAGCAGCTACTGGTCACTTTTTATTCTTCTACTTATCGTTCTCTAGTATTTTTTTATGATCTTTCTCATTGTTTATTCTTCTGTCTTTCCCTACTAAAATGTGAGCTTAATTAAATAGAAGCTTTGCTTTAGTCACTTCTATTTCTCTCCTATCTAGGACACAGCCTGGCATGTAAGAAGTGTGGAACAAATATTGATGAATGAGTGAAAGAGTAAATAGTTTCCTTAGACAATTATAAAAATTTGAGCCGTCATTAGGCCAGGCGCAATGGCTCACAACACTCTAAGAAGCTGAGGCAGGTGGAGGATTGCTTGAGCTCAGGACTTTGAGACCAGCCCAGACAAGAGCAAGACCCTATCTCTACTAAAAATAGAAAGAAAAAAAAAAAATAGCTGGGTGTTGTGGCGGGTGCCTATAGTCCCAGCTACTTGGAAGGCTGAGGCAATAGAATCAATCACTTGAGCCCAGGAGTTTGAGGTTGCTGTGAGCTATGACACCATGGCTCTCTACCAAGGGCAACAAAGAAAAAAAAAGTCATCAAAATTTGAGAAACTGAACCTAAAACAAATCAGACTACCACTCTCCTGAATTGTGTTTTTTTGTTGTTGTTTTTTGTTTTGAGACAGAGCCTCAAGCTGTTGCCCTGGGTAGAGTGCCAGGGCATCACAGCTCACAGCCATCTCCAACTTCTTGACTGACATGAGTCTCTTGCCTCAGCATCCTAAGTAGCTGGGACCACAGGTGCCTGCCACAATGCCTGGCTAGTTTTTGGATGCAGCTGTCATTGTTGTTTGGCGGGCCCGGGCTGGATTCGAACCTACCAGCTCAGGTGTATGTGGCTGGCGCCCTAGCTGCTTGAGCCACAGGTGCCGAGCCTCCTGACTTACTTCTATCCAAAAACCCCCCCCAAAAAACAAAAAACAGTATCAGTTCTAGAATCATACATCTCACTCCAAAGTCCTATCCCCTTACAGCCTAAATATTTTTGTATCTGTCTCTTTTTTTTTTTTTCAGAGACAGAGTCTCACTTTATCAACCTCAGTAGAGTGCTGTGGCTTCACAGCTCACAGCAACTTCTAACACCTGGGCTTAGGCAATTCTCTTGCCTCAGCCTTCCAAGTGGCTGGGACTACAGGTGCCCTCCACAATGCCCGGCTATTTTTTTGTTGCAGTTTGGCCAGGGTCGAGTTCAAACCTGCCACCCTCGGTATATAGGGTGCACCCTACACACTGAGCCACAGATGCTGCCCTGTATCTGTCTTATCCCTATTACCACAGGCTCACTTCCATCTATTTTGGTCCCCTGGTCAGCTGTTTTTTTTTTTTTTTTTGTAGAGACAGAGTCTCACTGTACTGCCCTCGGTAGAGTGCCGTGACGTCACACGGCTCACAGCAATCTCTAACTCTTGGGCTTACACGATTCTCTTGCCTCAGCCTCCAGAGCAGCTGGGACTACAGGCGCCTGCCACAATGCCCGGCTATTTTTTTTGTTGTTGCAGTTTGGCTGGGGCTGGGTTTGAACCCGCCACCCTCGGCATATGGGGCTGGCGCCCTACTCACTGAACCACAGGTGCCACCCGGTCAGCTGTTTTTTTTAAACTCATATTTGAGCCAGGTGAGGTGGCTCACGCCTCTAATCCTAGTACTCTGGGAGGCCGAGGCAGGTGGATTGCTTGAGCTCACGAGTTCAAGATCAGCCTGAGCAAAAATGAGATCCCGTCTTTACTAAAAATAGAAAAACTGAGGCAAGGGGATCACTTGAGCCCAAGAGTTGGAGGTTGCTATTAAACAATGTTATGGCACTCTACTCAGAGTGACAGGATCAGCTGTTCCTTCCCTAAAGTCTTAGGTAATATCCTATCACCTCTTAGACCAGTGGTTCTCAACCTTCCTAATGCCTCCTAATGCTGCAACCCTTTAATACAGTTCCTCATGTTGTGGTGAACCCCAACCATAAAATTATTTTCGTTGCTACTTCATAACTGTAATTTTGCTACTGTTATGAATCATAATGTAAATATCTCATATGTAGGATGTATTTCCATTGTTACAAAGGGGTTGCGACCTTTGGTCGAAAACCTCTGTCTTAGACTAATAACCATTCTTTCCTATCCTGACTTCAGTGATACAAAGTTGATACATAGTGCTGAATAAACAGTGAGATAAAGAGACTTTTTTTTTTTTTTGTAGAGACTCTTAAATTAAGAAATATAAAGAATGCAAATACTGGGCGGCACCCGTGGCTCAAGGAGTAGGGCGCCGGCCCCATATGCCAGAGGTGGGTTCAAACCAGGCCCCGGCCAAAAACTGGAAAAAAAAAAAAAAAAGAATGCAAATACCTAGGGAGTATTCATACATTATTAATTCATACATTATTCGCTTACTAAATCCTACCTGTCCTTGAATATTAGGACTGTTTTGTGAAGCTTTCCCATCCTTCAATTCTCAGTCCACACCTACGCCTCTAAATTCCTACAACTTCTTACTATTTATATTAATTATCTTCAATTTTTGGTATGTATCAGACACCTCCATGGCTGGTAAAAAAAAAAAAAAATACAGATGCCCAGATTCTATCCTTATAATCTGGTTAAATATGGTTTAGGGAAAGTCTAAAGGTTATCAAATAACAATAGACAGAAAACTGGTAACTACTTTTTTATATTACTCAGAATTCAAATGATGTGCTTTCCCATTTTAAAATTTTTTTCATATCACATGGTATACCACTAGATTGACGGAGACTCTATTTGTATAAATTATAGTCCTTACTAAACTATGCACAGACTGATATACACAATAAGTTGGGACTGTACTTGGTGGATCTACTATTTAAAGGGATAAACATGTAATATTACGGGGAGTTAAATTTATTGCAAAATGGGCACGATTATGAAAACCTAATGTCCTAATAAATGGTCACACAAGTAAGAAGCAGAGCCAGCAGTAGACTCCACATTTTATTCAAAGACTCTGTTATACTGTGTATTAGTTTGTTGACAATGAGGATATCCAGAAGATACTTGCTGCAATAATCAAAATGCCAATAAATTATGGGGCTTCATTAATTGAAATTTTAAAAACAAAATTGTTGTCTTAATATACATGGAATATCTGGAATACTTTGGGTAATTGTTTTTGCTAACTTACTTAGCATGCGTAAAGTTTAGAATGGGGTCCCTAAAATAATTAGGAGAAAGTCTGCAAACCTGACTAGTTACGAACATGGAAGTTCTGGTTCCTAGAAAATCAAATCTGTGGCATATTGTTTTCTTTAAAAGAAAAACAAAAACAAAAAAAGCTCATTAGGCACAGGCAGAAATCTTCTCTTCCCCCCACATTATAAATTTAATTGAGAGAAATTATCTTGGAGTGAACAGGGTATTTAAGTCTGATTTAAAACCTTTGGTTTCAGAACACTTGTTTTGTATGAAGACTTTAAGTAATCAATGGAAGACAAAACAAAGCGCCTTACCTAATGATTTCAGCATATTCTTTGTCTTTTCCTTTACTGTCCCTCCATTTTCTGAACATAACTGAAGCATCCACATTGGCTGGGGAGAAGGTGTTGGGCTCATTAAGCAGTGAGATTACACTTAATAGAATAGTCCTAGAAATAGGAAAAAGGCGTCAACTATACATACCCATAGTCACAGTATTCAAAATTATTCTGACATCTTAATTTTGTTTTGTGTTTTTAAGACAAGGTCTCACTCTGTTGCCTGCGCTAGAATGAAATGGGATCATCATACTCAAACTACTGAGTTCAAGAGATTCTCCTGACTCAGCCTCCCAAGCAGGTGGGACTGTAGGTGTATGCCATCATGCCTAGCGAAAGTATTCTGTTTTTTAACCCAGGTGCCTGCAGTCCCACCTATGCAGGAGCCTGAGGTGGGAGGATCACTTGAGCCCAGGCATTCAAGGACAGCCTGGGTGGCCATCTTTGTCACCACATGCCAGTACAGAAGAGGGAAGAACTGAGATGTTTTTTTGCCCTCTAACGATATATTCTAGATATAATTTATATCCAATACCCTAAACCAGAATTTCTCAACTAGTATGCTGTGAAAGGATTACAGGTAAATTATTGGTATTTTCAGGCAGCTGGATGGGTGGGAACTGGGATAGCCTGAACCCCCAGAACAGTTTTAACTTCTAACCAAAGGCCCATCTTAGGTTACTATGATCTACAAATAGCCATATGCCCCATAAAAACATTTGAGTTGATAGATTATGATGCCAGTTGCACAGGATCACAGTACTGTACTGTCTCTATGTTTAGATACATAAATACCTAACCTTGTGTTACAATTGCCTGTAGTATTCAGTACAGTAACATCCTGTACAGCTTTGTAGTCTAGCAGCAACAGGCTATACCATATAGCCTAGGTGTGTAGTAGACTAATACCATCTAGGTTTACATAAGTACATTCTATGATGTTTGCGCAACAAAACTGCCTAATGACAGAAGGTATCCCTGTAATTATGTGATGCATGATTGTATCATCATTATCGTTTTCTCTAACTCTATAACTAGAAAAGATCAGGAAGCAATGTCATACATAGTTCTTTTTTTTTTTGGAGACAGAGTCTCACTGTGTTACCCTGGGTAGAGTGCTGTGGCATCATAGCTCACAGCAACCTCAAGCTCTTGGACTCAAATGATCCTCTTGCCTCAGCCTCCTAAATAGCTGGGACTACAGGTGCCCAGCACAATGCCTAGCTAGTTTATCTATTTCTAGTAGAGTTGGGGGTCTCACCCTTGCTCACCAAAGGGCGAGAACTCCTGAACTCAAGCAATCCACCTACCTTGGCCTCCCAAAGTGCTAGGATTACAGGCACGGACTACCAAACCCAGCTCATACATAAATTGTCTATTACTTCTACAAAAATAATGTCGTAGGCATTATAACCTGTACCATGGTAAATAATTCTGCAAGTATTATAAATCCTATTTTTATGAAAAGGGAAAAACTAAGCTGCTGAGACAACACTGCTAGAATAGAACATATAAAACAATTTCAATATAAGAAATGTTCCACTCTGGGAGGCCAAGGTGGGAAGAAACCTTGAGCTCAGGAGTTTGAGACCAGACTAAGCAAGAGTGAGAACCCATCTTTACTAAAGATAGAAAAAATTAGCTGGACATCTATAGTCCTAGTTACTTGGGAGGCTGAGGCAGGAAGATTACTTGAACACAGGACTTTGAGGTTGCTGTGAGCTAGGCTGACGCCATGGCACTCTAGTCTGGGCAACAGAGTTAGACTCTGTCTCAAAACAAAACAACCAAACTATTCCAACTGTTCCCTTGTTTTCTGGTTGTCATTTTCTCTTTGTTTTTGCTGTTACTGTCAGTATGTATTTAAAATCCAAATTAATTTATTGTATTTTCTCAGAATACAATACAGAATATAGGGATATTTAATTTATTGTATTTTCCCAGAATACAATACAGAATATAGGGACATTTAACTACAAGTGAAGGGAAGACCTAATAAGAAACTATCAAATTGGCTCACCACCTATAGCTCAGTGGCTAGGGTGCCAGCCACATACAACAGAGCCGGCAGGTTCAAATCCAGCCCGGGCCTGCCAAACAACAATGACAACTACAGCCAAAAAAATGCTGGGCGTTGTGGCGGGCATCTGTGTTCCCAGCTACTTGGGAGGCTGAGGCAAAAGAATTGCTTAAGCCCAGGAGTTTGAAGTTGCTGTGAGCTGTGATGCCACGACACTCTACCCAGGGCGACAGCTTGAGACTCTGTCTCAAAAAAAAAAAAAAAAAAAAATTATTAATTATCAAATTAATATACCCCAATGATAAGATCAAGCAAGCCCTCTAACAGGATCAGTTTTCTGCAGGTCATGAACCTAGGAGAAAGCATCAGGAAAACCAACAACCTCTTCATTATTCTTCTGTCCATGTAACTTTAAACTTGGACAAGTTTCCTGAACTAGCACAACAGATGCTGAGAGGCCATCCTCAGAATTTTACTTCCTATAAAGAATAACTCCACTGCCCATTTCTACTCTGGGCTTTGAGGAACAGGTCTGGTCTATCCCAATCCAGTGATTTTTATGTGTTTAACAGGCATTACAACAAGGAACAGACATAAACTAACTACACAAAGAGTTTGGGGTAAGAATGAGGGATAGATGTGTGGTAAATCTACTGTTTGGAATTTGTAACCGTCTCTGATATGGTTAGAATTTTGCTAACTTGTTAAAATAGTTATTTTTCCCCTTTAGTCACAAAACTCATTATGGATTTATATGTTTTTTGAATGTTAATGAAATTGACTAGTCGTTTCCTATGTAAAAAATGCAAAACTTGTTAACTTTGTACTTTAATAAAATTAAAAATTGAAAAAAAAAAGAATGAGGGAAGGCTTGGTGCCCATAGCATAGTGGTTATGGCACCAGCCACATATACCAAGGCTAGTGGGTTCAAACCCAGCCCAGGCCAACTAAACAACAATGACAACTGCAACAAAAAATAGCTGGGCACTGTGGTGGGCAACTATAGTCCCAGCTACTTGGGAGGTTGAGGCAAGAGAATCGCTTAAGCCCAAGAGTTTGAGGTTGCTGTGAGCTGTGATGCCATAGCACTCGCCCTACGGAGGCTGGGCACAGTGGCTCATGCCTGTAATCATAGCACTCTGGGAGGCCTCAGTGGGTAGATTACCTGAGCTTACAGGTTCAAGACCAATCTGAGCCAGAGCAAAATCTCATCTCTAAAAATAGCTGGGCGGCCGGGCGTGGTGGCTCAAGACTGTAGTCCCAGCACTGTGGGAGGCCCAGGTGGGTGGACTGCCTCAGCTCAGAGGTTCGAGACCAATATGAGCAGTAGTGAGCCAGAGTAAGACCCCATCTCTACTAACATCGAAAACAGCCAGATGTTGTGGTGGGCATCTGTAATCCCAGCTTCTGGGGAGGCAACAGGAAAGAGAATCGCCAAAGGAAGAACATTAAAAAAAAAAAAAGAAAAGAAACAAACAAACAAAAAAAGTATTTCAAACGAAGAATAATGAACAAGCAAGCTGAAATTAAAAATAGCTGGGCGTTGTGGCCGGTGCCTATAATCTCAGGTACTTGGGAGGCTGAGGCAAGAGAATCGCTTGAGTCCGGGAGTTTGAGGTTATTGTAAACTGTAACGTCACAGCCCTATACCAAGGATGACAAAGTGAGACTCTGGCTCCAAAAAAAAGAGCTCTAGGAATAGCAGGGCCATAGGTATTCTCTGGATCTTGCCTATACTGCTACCCATTGCTAATGATAGTGTCCTTGGCTCTTTGCCCTTTCAGTGGATTATGGAAAGATTAGATAGGAAAATATCCTCCCCTACTGCTGGGAAGAGACCCTTAATACTAAATAATGGCCTCTTTGGATTAGGTTTATCAATTCGGTTCCCTATTATATTTTTTCACAGTGGCAAAGAAACCACTATGTATTGATCTTTCAACATGAAACAAATCTTCAGTTTCGCATCCCAGAGCCTACAGCAGGGATGGGAAAGGTATGACAGGTACTTCTGGGGATGGTACCTCAGGGAAAGTTATGAATACTCCTCTTCACAACCCCTGCCAAAAGCTCCCACTGGGTTCTGGACAGTGCATAGATCAGGATACATCTTGTTTATTCCGCCACAAAGAGGCATGGTGTTGTGAACTTCTAATCAAAAACGTGGCAGCTTCCTACCTTTCGTACTCTACTCTTTTGCTAACAAATACCTACTTCTTCAAAGTTGCCAAGTCTGTAAGGAACAGTCGTCAACCCTAGCTCCACGAACTTAATCCTGGTCCTCTGGCAATAGAAGGAGGCTTATGGATCTTCTAACAAAAATATGCTGGCTTTCCCTAAGAAGTAGCAAACTACTAAAGTCTACCAGTTGGCTCATTATCTGGATCACTACAATTCTAGCACCTTTTTCTTGCTTTTCTCTTTGGCTAACTCTCACTAGTAATGAGATCTTATGATACAGATTGAATCAAGGCCTTTAAAGTTTCCCTGAGTTCCTTACTCTTCTTCAGGTCACAAAATCCCTCCCTAAACAACTTTATTTTATCAATATATCCACTGAGGTACTAAACAATGGAATACAGGTGTCCATGAAGAAGTCATACAAACACAAGTGAATATGGCCCCTTAATTAGATACCAGTGCCATGGAGCACTGAAGTCTTCACAACAGATGAGCAGAACCCTAATGCCACTTCTACTGATGTTTTGCCACAGCCATTTATAAACTAGGTATGAAACTCGGAACCCTTAACAGTGGCTGACCCTACAGAATTTAGCAGCAAAGGAGCATAGTAAGAAAGGTTGCCATCTTCACTACATCTTGTGATCTTGCTACTTATTTCAGTGCCATACTGACCTGTGAGAAAATTACTACCTAAGAACTCTCTTGCCTCACAACAAATAACACAGAAACAAAAAGGAATAAGGGAAAGTATTCCACATCTATTCCTTAGGTAATGCTTTCCTGAGTTCTGAGCACCACTAAGTGTTTCAGGTACATAGGTTTCGCATACACAAAACACACTAATGCCCTTAGAAACACCAAAAGATCAACACATTGAAAGACTATCCAACTATTACATAGAGCTAAAAGATAAAGAATCAAAGGGCTTGGAGTGGTGGCTCACACCTGTAATCCCAGCTCTCTGGGGAGCTGAGAATTGCTTTAGCTCAGGAGTTCAAGAGCAGACTAACCAAGTGCGAGACACGATTTCTACTGAAAATACCAAAAGTAGCGGGTGCCTGTAGCCCCAGCTACTCGCTATTTGGGAGGCTAAGAGAAGAGGATCTCTTGAGCACAGGAATTTGAGATTGCTGTCAGCTGTGACACCACTGTACTCTACGCTAGGGCAACAGAGTGGGACTCTGTCTCCAAAAACAAACAAAAACTGGTTTTGTTACAGGCAACTAGCAATTACATCTCCCTGTAGCTAAATTAAATAAATATCAGAAACTAAAAATTAGATTTGAGGCTAGGCATGGTGGCTCACACCTGTAATCCTAGCAGTCTGGGAGGCCCAGGTGGGTGAACTGCCCAGGCTCACAAGTTAGAGACCAGCCTGAATTAGAGCAAGACCCAGACTCTCAAAAAAAAGAAAGAAGGGCGGCACCTGTGGCTCAGTGAGCAGGGCGCTGGCCCCATATACCGAGGGTGGTGGGTTCAAACCCGGCTCCGGCCAAACTGCAACAAAAAAAATAGCCAGGCATTGTGGCAGGCGCCTATAGTCCCAGCTACTCAGGAGGCTGAGGCAGGAGAATCGCCTAGGCCCAGGAGTTGGAGGTTGCTATGAGCTGTGTGACGCCACGGTACTCTACCGAGGGCAATAAAGTGAAACTCTTATCTCTACAAAAAAAAAAAAAAAAAAGAAAAGAAAATAGCTGAGGGTAGTGGCGGGCGCCTATAGTCCCAGCTACTGGGGAGGCTAAGGCAAGAGAATTGCTTGAGCCCAAGAGTTTGAGGCTTCTGTCAGCTATGATGCCTTGACACTCAACTCCAGGGTGACTGAGTGAGACTCTGTCTGGAAAAAAATAAACAAATAAAATTAAAAAATAAAAATTAGATTTCTTTGTTCAAAACAAATGATTGATTCATATTTGACTCCCCCAAAACCCAAAAACTCCAGGCCAGGTGTGATGGCTCACACCTGTAATCCTAGCACTCTGGGAGGCTGAAGCAGATGGATTACTTGATCTCACAAGCTCAAGACCAGCCTAAGCAAAAAAGCGAGACCCCATCTCTACTAAAAATAGAAAAACTGAGACAAGAGGACCACTTGAGCCCAAGAGTTGGAGGTTGTTGTAAGCTATGATGCCATGGCACTCTACCCAGGGCAACAGCTTGAGACGCTGTCTCAAAAAAAATTTTTTTTTCTTGAAAAATAACAGCAGTGGCTCGGTACCTGTAGGTCAAGCGGCTAAGGTGCCAGTCATATACACCAGAGCTGGTGGGTTCGAATCTAGCCCAGGCCTGCCAAACAGTGACAACTACAACCAAAAAATAGCGGGGCATTGTGACAGGCGCCTGTAGTCTCAGCTACTTGGGAGGCTGAGGCAAGAGAATCGCGTAAGCCCAGCAGTTGGAGGTTGCTGTGAGCTGTGACTCCACAGTACTCTACCCAGGGCAATAGTTTGAAGGCTCTGTCTCCAAAAAAAGAAAAGAAAAGAAAACAGCAGTAACACAATTCAACTAGGTCATACGCACTATTTTAGTGCCCTTACGGGCATTATTCATTTAACTTTTCCAAGAACCTACTGAGATAGGTATTATCCTTGGTTACACTACTAATAAAACTTTACTGTCTTCATTTTTAAAAATTTAACATACCATAGTTACCTAGGAAGTTTTTCACCTACTACAGCAAAAACTAGGACTATCCTGATTTCTAGTTAGTTACTAAGAAAAAAATATTAGGCTCGGTGCCTGTAGCTCAGTGGTTGGGGGGCCGGCCACATACACGGAGGCAGGCAGGTTTAAACCGCATGGGAGCCTGCTAAACAACAGTGGCAACTGCAACAACAACAACAAAAAAAACAGGCAGGTGTTGTGGTGGGCGCCTATAGTTCCAGCTACTTGGGAGGCTAAGGCAGGAGAATCACTTAAGCCCAAGAGTTAGAGATTGCTGTGACACCACGGCACTCTACTGAGGGTGACATAGTGAAACTCTGTCTCAAAAAAAAAGAAGAAAAAAAGAAAAAAGTGAAAGCCAGGTGCAGTGGCTCACGCCTATAATCCTAACACTTGGAAGGCCGATGCAAGTGGATTGCCTGACCACACAGGTTCAAGACTAGCCTGAGCCAGAGTGAGAACCCATCTCTAAAATGCAGCTGGGTACTATGGCAGGCAACCTGTAGCCCCAGCTACTTGGGAGGCTGAGGCAAGAGGATCACTTGAACCCAAGAGTTTGAGGTTGCTATGAGCTAAGATGCCATGGCATTCTACCAAGGGTGACCAAGTGGGACTCTGTCTCAAAAAACAAACAAAAGAAATTACATACACCCAAGAGAAAAAAATCCTTTTATCATAAAGACATTTGCACTACATTGTTTATTGCAGCTCAATTTATAATCGCCAAGATGTGAAAATAACCTAAATGCCCATTAACTCAGGAATGGATTAACAAGCTGTGCTATATGTATATCATGGAATACTATTCAGCCATAAAAAGATGGTGACTTATATCTTCAGTATTAACCTGGAGGGAGTTAAAACACAGTCTTTGTCTTTTTTTGGAGACAGAGTCTTAGCTGGTCACCCTTGCTCAGAACAACCTCAAACTCTTGGGCTCAAACCATTCTCTTGTCTCAGCCTCCCATGTAGCTGGGACTAAAGGTACCTGCCACAAAGCCCAACTGTTTTTAGAGACAGAGTCTCGCTCTTGCTCAGGCAAGTCTCAAACCTGTGAGCTGACAATCCACTCTCCTTGGCCTCCCAGTATGCTAGGATTATTTATTTATTTAAGGGAAAAAAATGTCTTTATTTTTATTGATAAATAGGTTACATACAGGGCGGCGCCTGTGGCTCAAAGGGGTAGGGCACCGGCCCCATATGCTAGAGGTGGCGGGTTCAAACCTGGTCCTGGCCAAAAACTGCAAAAAAATAAAATAAAATATAGTAATGATATTTAAAAAAATATATATTTAGGTTACATAAAAATTGTACCCTTGGGCAGCGCCTGTGGCTCAGTGGGTAGGGCGCCAGCCCCATATACCGAGGGTGATGGGTTTGAACCTGGTCCCGGCCAGCTAAAACAGCAGTGGCAACTGCAACAAAAATAGCCGGGCACCTGTAGTCCCAGGTACTTGGGAGGCTGAGGCAAGAGAATCACCCTAGCCCAGGAGCTGGAGGTTGCTGTACCTGACGGAGACAGAGGGGGGAAAAAAATTGTATTAATTTAAAAAAGAAGACTCAAAAAAAGGTTACAGTTATATAGGTTACAGTTAAATAAACAACAATGGTTTGCTGGGTATTTATTTATTTTTTTCAAGACAGTCTATGTTGCCCTCATGGAGTGCCGTAGCGTCACAGCTCACAGCAACCTCAAACTCTTGGGCTTAAGTGGTTCTCTTGCCTCAGCCTCCCAAGTAGCTGGAACTACAGGTGCCTGACACAACACCTGGCTATTTTTTTGTTGCAGTTGTCACTGTTGTTTAGCGGCCTGGGCCATCAAACTTGCCAGCCTCGGTGCATGTGGCCAGCACTGTAACCACTGTGCTACAGGCACTGAGCCAGTTTTTATTTTTAGTAGAGACACTGGATAGTAGGCAGTTAAAACTTCATTTCAGGGCCGCGCCTGTGGCTCAAGGAGTAGGGCGCCGGTCCCATATGCCGGAGGTGGCGGGTTCAAACCCAGTCCTGGCCAAAAACCAAAAAAAAAAAAAAACAAACAAAAACTTCATTTCAGTTTACTTAGCAAGTCAAATCAGTCAGTGCATTATATTAAATGTGACAAATCTACTAGTTTAATCTTTACATTCTTAAATAACTCATACCATGAGGTGATATGGCGGGAGAAACAAATAAACCAGCATGCAGGAAGATGAGATGCCAGGAAAATGTAGCCAAGGAGAATAAATGGTAGGTAGTAGGAAGAGTTTTAAATATCAAGGCCACTTAAAGCAAGCCTCAGTAAACCAAACTATCATTTCTGCATAACACTTTGTCCTCAATTAACTACTTTGAAAATTACAGCCAAGCAAACCACAAATATTTTAATGGTGCCCCCTTGTTTTTTTTTTTTTTAATTAATGTTCAGTTTTTGCAACTCACATTTTGGTTCATTTTATGTAGTACTTTGTGTTCTACAGCCTGGGGTTAGGCATTTATCAATATATTGTTGATTTCTGGACTCACTAATAAAATCCTAAACTTCATTTCCTTTACCTTTGTCTGAATCATGAATTGGTCTGTTCACATATTAAGCAACATCATGTGTGTACCAGGATTTTGCTTTATCATGCTCCAGATTTCTCAAATCTGATATTAAGTCTGGTATGGTCTTATGAATAAAAATGATTGAGGAATATGGTATTATTTTCCATTATTTCTCTGAATGGCATTAAAGCAGTTTTGAGATTTTAGACATGGGTTCTCGTTCATGAGCTCAATCTATTTAAAAGAATTTAAATTTGACTACATTCTGTCTGCATTATATTAACGTTTTCTCATTTTTAATATTAACAGATTTTATTAATCTTATAGTTAATGAACCCTAATTCTAGCTTATTTCTGAAAGCTCAGTATCATATTTAATGTGTTCTTTGAGGTCCCAGTAAAATATATTTATCTAAATATTGTTTTTAGCATTTCTTTTACATCTTATTTTTTATACCAGATTCTCACATAATTTTTTCTTTATTTTATTTTTTTGAGATAGAGTCTCACTTTGTCACCCTGGTAGAATGCCATTGTGTCTCAACTCACAGCAACCTCAAACTCTTGGGCTCAAGCAATTCTCTCATCTCAGCCTCCCAAGTAGCTGGGACTACAGGCACCTGCTATTTTTTTACAGACTAGGTCTTACTCTGGTTCAGGCTGGTCTCAAACTCGTGAGCTCTGGCAATCCACCTGCCTCGGCCTCCCAGAGCGATAGGATTATAGGCATGTGCCATCTTGCCTGTCCTTTTTTTATTTTTTATTCATTTATTTCTTTTTGAGTGTCACTACGTCACCCTCGGTAGAGTGCCATGGCGTCACAGCTCACAGCAACCTCAAACTCTTGGGCTTAAGCCATTCTCTTGCCTTAGTTTCTCAAGTACCTGGGACTACAGGAGCCTGCCACAACGCCCATCTATTTTTTTGTTGCAGTTGTCATTGCTGTTTATTGGCCCCGGTCAGGTTCAAACCCGTCACCCTTGGTGCATGTGGTGGCGCCACATGCACTGAGGGTGCCGAGCTACGAGTGCCGAGCCACAGCTATTTTTTGTTGCTGCTGCTGTTGTAATGTCATTGTTGTTTAGAAGGCCCAGGCCAGGTTTGAACCCGTCAGCCCCAATGTATGTGGCTGGTGCCCTAGGCGCTGAGCTACAGGCCCCGAGCCCTTAGTGTTTCATCATAAAGAAAGAATAAACATTCCCATCGACCACTGGGCAAGAGATATGAACAGAACCTTCTATAATGAAGACAGACGAATGGCTAACAAACATTTGAAAAAATGCTCATCATCCCGATCATCAGAGAAATGCAAATCAAAATCTCGGGAGATGGTTCGGCACCTGTGGCTCAAGCAGCTAAGGCGTCAGCCACAAACAACTGAGCTGACGGGTTCGAATCCAGCCCAGGCCTGCCAAACAACAATGACAGCTGCAACCAAAAAATAGCAGGCATTGTGGCGGGTACCTGTAGTCCCAGCTACTTGGGAAGCAGAGGCAGGAGAATCGCTTGAGCCCAGGAGTTGGAGGTTGCTGTGAGCTGTGATGGCACAGCATTCTACCCAGGGTGACAGCTTGAGGCTCTGTCTCAAAAAAAAAAAAAAAGAAATATCAACTAACCCCAGTGAGAATGGCCCACATCACAAAGTCTCAAAGCTGCAGATGTGAAGAGTGGCATGGATAGGGAGAGAAGGGAAACTTTTACACCGCTGGTGGGACTGTATACTAATACAACTGTTTTGGAAGGAAGTATGGAGAATCCTCAATGAACTCAAATTAGACCTCCCATTTGATCCTGCAATCCCATTACTAGGCATCTACTCAAAAGAAAAAAATCATTTTATCATAAGGACATGTGCCCTAGACTGTCTACCACAGCTTAATTTATAATCGCCAAGATACCGCACCTGTGGCTCAAAGGGGTAGGGTGCCAGCCCCATATGCTGGAAGTGGTGGGTTCAAACCCAGCCCCAGCCAAAAACTGCAAAAAAAAAAGCTTATAATCGCCAAGATGTGGAACAGACTAAATGCCCACCAACCTAGGAATGGATTAACAAGCTGTGGTATGTGTATACCATGGAATACTATTCAGCCACTAAAAAAGATGGAGACTTTACATCTTTCGTATTAACCTGGATTGAGTTGGTCTTCTCAGTACAGTATCACAAGAATGGAGAAGAATCCAATGTACTCAATTCTAATAGGAAGGCAGTAGATAATCTAATACAAGGTGGGGAGTAGGGGAATGTGGAGTGGGGAGAGAGGAGGAGGGAGGTGGATGGGAGGGGTTATAGTGTATGGCACACCTTAGGAGCAGGACATAATTATAACAAGGACTTTACCTAACAAATGCTATCAGTGTAACCTAATTCTTTGTACCCTCAATGAATCCCAAACAATAAAATAACAAAAAAGAAAGAACAAAAATGAAAAGTGCAGGCCAGGTGCGGTGGTTCACACCTGTAATCCTAGCACTCTGAGAGGCCAAGGCAGGTAGATTGCCTGAGCTCCCAGGTTGGAGACCAGCCTGAGCCAGAGCCAGAACCCATCTCTAAAAAATAGCTGGGTTTGTGGGGGGCACTTACAGTCCCAGGTACTCAGGAGGTTGAGGCAAGAGAATCACCTGAACCCAAGAGTTTCAGGTTGCTGGGAGCTATGAGTGCCCACAGCACTCTACTGAGGGCAACAAAGTCAAACTCTTTTCTCCAAAACACAAAAAAAAAGAAAAAAAGAAAGAAAAGCAAAAACTGCTAAATGGTATATGTGAGTTTCTTTTGGCAGGGTAATGAAAATGTTCTAGGGTGGCACCTGTGACTCAAGGAGTAGGGTGCCGGTCCCATATGCCGGAGGTGGTGGGTTCAAACCCAGCCCTGGCCAAAAAAAAAAAAAAAAAAAGAAAATGTTCTAAAATTGAGCATGATAATGGTTGTACAGCTCTGTAAGAGTATACAAATCTACAAATATAAAATTACAGTATACAAAATTACAAATATAAAATCCACTGAATTACAGATTTCAAATGGGTGACGTGGTATGTGAATTATCTCAACAAAGTTGGTTTTTAAAAAATTTTGAGAATAGATCACTACAGCATTTTTGCCAAATAACTCAGCAAAAATTACAAGAATTTAGTTTTGTTTCCCTGGAAAAATACTTTATACCATTTATTTTTTATCTGAATATAATTCATGAGGTATAAGCACAATTTTGCTACATCGACATACTGCACTGTGATGAAGTCAAGGCCTCCAACACATATACCACTGAAGCAACACACACTGTATCCACCAATTATTCCATCATCAAATATAAAGATTTCTTAGTCCTTTTTTGGAGGGATAGGGAGAGTCAGAGTCTCGCTCTATTGCCTCATAGTAACCTTAAACTCCTAGGTTCAAGCAATCCTCCTGCTCCAGTCTCCCAAGTATAGGGGACTCAGAACTATAGGTGCCCACAATAATACCTGGCTAATTTCTCCATTTTTAGCAGAGATGGGTTCTGGCTCTTGCTCAGGCTGGTCTCAAACTCCTGAGCTCAAGCAATCCTCTTGCCTCAGCCTCCCAGAGTGCTAGGAGTACACAGATGCACAGCACTTGCCAGATCTCTTAGTATTTGCTTAATGTATTATAGGATAAATAGTATAAGGTTACCAAGCACAAAAAATTTAAATACAGAATATTAGAATATATTCAGTGAAGGTAGTAAAATGGAAATTCAAATGTAAATCAAAACACTATTTTTTTTAAAAACTACACTTAAAAAAAACATGCAATAGTATAAATAGGTTTTAACTTTTATGGGATATTGACCATTCCCCCCAGTTACAAACTACTACTCTAAACAAACAAATATATATATACACACACATATACATATATATATATACACATATGCATTTGTTATATATATATATATATATATATATATTATATATATCCCTCAGTAGAGTGCCATGGCATCACAGCTCACAGCAATTTCAAAATCTTGGGTGTAAGCAAGCTCTTGCCTCAGTCTCCCAAGCAGCTGGGACTATAGGCACCCGCCACAATGCCTGGCTAGTTTTGTTCAGATTGTCATCATTGTTGTTTAGCTGGCCCTGGCTGGGTTCGAACCTAATAGCCTCCATGTAAGTGGCTGGCCCCATAACCACTGTGTAACGGGCAACGAGCCCAAACAAATATCAATTTACCTAAATAAATCAGCATTACAAGTCAACAGATGAATAAAGGAAATCACAGCATGTAAGTTTTCTAAGTCATCAGAAGAAACATTCACACACACATATAAGACAAAGAAAAATCAGCAGATAAAGAAAACTCTAAGCTTATTTTTTAAAATTCAATTTTAAGGCTGGGCACAGTGACTCACGCCTGTAATCCTACCACTCCGGGAGGCCAAAAAGGGAGGATCACTTAAATCCAGGAATTGGACCAGTCTGAGGCAAGAGAATCACTTCACCCTAAGAGTTTGAGGTAGCTATGAGCCCTGACACCACAGCATTCTAGGGAAGGTGACAAAATGAGACTCCATCTCAAAAAAAAAGGAAAAAAAAACAGAATAAAAATTAACCAGTTGTGTAAATCCCAGCAACTCAAGAGGTTGAGCCCAGGAATCTGAGATTCTACTGAACTATGATGGACCCTACTTGCACTCTGGCTTGGTGACAACAAAACATTATCTTAAAAAAAAAAAAAAATGTTACTTTTAAGTTTGTAAAGACTAAAATTTTTCTGCAAGAAAAATAAGAATCCTAACATAAGGAAGCAACCAACAGGCTCGGCGCCTGTGACTCAAGCAGCTAAGGTGCCAGGCACATACACCTGAGCTGGCGGGTTCAAATCCAGCCTGGGCCCACGAAAGAACAATGACAGCTGCAACCAAAAAATAGCCGAGCGTTGTGGCACATGCCTGTAGTCCCAGCTACTTGGGAGGCAAAGGCAGGGGCATCGCCTGAGCCTAGAAGTTGGAGGTTGCTGTGAGCTGTGATACCATCGCACTTTACTGAGGGCGACAGCTTGAGTCTCTTGTTTCAAAAAAAAAAAAAGGAAGCAACCAACAAACACAGAAAGTATTGGATCCAAAGAAGCAGATTGAAACTTAAGACGATTATCAGAGGAAAAATTTAGACTTGTGGGGCCGGGCATGATCCCAGACTGTGGGAGGCAGAGACAGGCGGATCGCCTGAGCTCACGGGTTCAAGACCAGCCTGAGCAAAAGTGAGACCCATCTGAGCATTGTGGCCGGCGCCTGTAGTCCCAGCTACTTGAGAGGCTGAGGCAAGAGAATCACTTGAGCCCAAGAGTTTGAGGTTGCTGGGAGCTATGATGCCATAGTACTCTAAAGGAGACAAGAAAGTAAGACTGTCGCCAAAAAAGAAAGAAAAATTCAAGGTTGCGCCTGTGGCTCAAGGAGTAGGGCGTTGGTCCCATATGCCGGAGGTGGCGGGTTCAAACCCAGCCCCGGCCAAAAACCACAAAAAAAAAAAACAAGAAAGAAAAATTCAGACTTGAAACTTTCTTTCTTCCAACAGAACATAGGGAAATGAGAATCATATACATTACTACTCAGTAAATACTGATGTCTTCATACTTATTAAAGCTCTAGCTAAAGACAAAACTAAACACTGGAAGGGTTCTTACGTATAGTTTAAAACACGATATATAACTTAGTTAACTAGGGGCAAAGAAAATAAGGAAACTCTAAGATTCATCCCCAAATCAAGATTTTTCCTTATATCATACCTTACCTCACGTTTTGAGTAGGATTCCACCTTTCAGAGGGCAGTTCTCCACTCTGCGGGTCATCTACAGGTGGATGAAGAATCGAAATGCAAACATCTCCATTCTATGAGACAAAAAACATCATATTTAGTAAATACTCAAAAAACAATATAGAAAAGGGGATATCAGTTCTCTTGAAGTTCCCTTCATTCTCTGAAACCTTCTTTTCCTTGAGGGAAAAAACAATACTACTTTTTCTTCATGATCAAAACCAAAGTTAAGAAACAATTTTTTTTTTTTTTTAAGAGACAGAGTCTCACTTTATCTCCCTCAGTAGAGTGCCGTGACGTCACAGCTCACAGCAACCTCCAGCTCTTGGGCTTAGGCGATTCTCTTGCCTCAGCCTCCCGAGTAGCTGGGACTACAGGCATCTGCCACCCTCGGTATATGGGGCTGGCACCCTACTCACTGAGCCACAGGTAGTGCCCAAGAATTAATTTTTTTTGAGACAGATTCTTTGCTCTGTTGCCCAGGCTAGAGTGCCATGGTCTCAACCTAGCTCACAGCAGCTTCAAACTCATGGAGACAAACAACCCTCCTGCCTCAGCCTCCTAAGTAGTGGGAGTACAGGTGTGAGCCACGAGGCCCAAGTTATTTTTCCTAGACATGGGGTTTTGCTGTTGCTGAGGCTGGTCTTGAACTCCTGAACTCAAGTGATCCTCAAGTAATGCTAGGATTACGGGTGTGTGCCACACCTGGCCAACATTTCTTTTTTTTTCTTTTTTTTTTTTTTTGTAGAGACAGAGTCTCACTTTATGGCCCTCGGTAGAGTGCCATGGCATCACACAGCTCACAGCAACCTCCAACTCCTGGGCTTAAGTGATTCTCTTGCCTCAGCCTCCCGAGTAGCTGGGACTACAGGCAACATTTCTTAATATTACAGATATTCATTTTGACAAATCTCCAAGATATTTTTCTTAGTGAGTAAAGAAACAATGTCCCTATAGTACAATCTTTCTAAAATATACTTAACGTAAAAAAGAATTTGGCAAGCATGATAAATTAAGATTCAAGAGAATCTTGAATCTTGAGAACCTAAAGTACATAAAAAAGATAAAATCTGACCTTGCTTAAAATCTGCCCAAAGAGGCTGGGCACAGTGGCTCATGCCTATAATCCTAGCACTCTGGGAGGCCAAAGAGTGTATAGCTCAAGGGTTTCAGCCAGCCTGAGCAAAAGCAAGACCTAGTCTCTATTAAAATAGAAAAACTGAGACAAGAGGATCACTTGAGCCCAAGAGTTGAGGAGGTTGCTGTGAGCTATGATGCCATGGTACTCTACCCAGGGCGACAGCTTGAGATTCTGACTCAAAAAAAAAAAAAAGGAATCTGCCCAGAGAGATGCTACAGTTACCTTTGATATCAATCACAAGTATCACAACTATGTCTTTCATAAACGAAAAATATGCCTCATAACCACTTAACTGTAACTTCCTAAAGTATATAGTTAGCTCAAGCAATCCACCTGCCTTGGCCTTCCAAAGTGCTAGGATTACAGGCGTAAGCCACTGCATCAACCTACAGCAGCAGTTCTCAACCTGTGGGTCAAATGACCCTTTCACAGGGGCTGCCTAAATACATTCTGCATATCAGATATTTACATTACATTCATAGCAGTAGCAAAATTACAATTATGAAGTAGCAATGAAAATAATTTTATGGTTGGGGTTCACCACAACATGAGGAACTGTATTAAAGGGTCACGGCATTAGGAAGGTTGAGAACCAATGGCCTAAAGCATATAGTTAGATTAACTCACCACTGTGGTTGTTATGTTACTATGGTTAATACGTTTTGCTTCATGAACTTAAAGAACCTGATTCACAAATACACTTGGATTAAGGGCTGAGCGAGGTGGCTCTTGCCTGCAATCCTAGTACTCTGGGAGGCAGAGACAGGTGGATCACCTGCGCTCAGGAGTTCGAGACCAGCGTGAACAAGAGTGAGAACTCCATCTCTAAAAATAGCCAGGCATTGTGGCGAGCACCTGTAAACCCAGCTACTTGGGAGACTGAGCCAAGAGGATCACTTGAGCCCAAGGATTTGAGGTTGCTGTGAACTATGACAGCTATGACGCCACAGCACTCCACCCAGGGTAACAGATTGAGACTCTGTCTCAAAAAACCAGAAAAGAGAGGGGAGAGGGAATACACACACACACACACACACACACACACACACACTCTTGGATTAATTCAAACACATAAGATTGCCAACCGTATGCAATGTGAATGCTATTCAACAGCAAAGACAAGGTGAGTAAAACAGTAACTTATTTCTTGAGATTGAGTCTAAAACAGATGGTAAGAGTTATAGATTTAAAAAACCTGGGTGAGCGGCACCTGTGGCTCAAGGAATAGGGCGCTGGCCCCATATATCAGAGGTGGTGGGTTCAAACCCAGCCCTGGCCAAAAACAAAAACAAAAATAAGTAAAAACTGATAACCAATAAACAAGTTTAAAACAAAACAAAACAAAACAAAAAAACCTGGAGGTAGGCTCCGCACCCGCAGCACAGTAGCATCAGCCACATACACCAAGGCTGGCAGGTTCAAACCCAGCCCAGGTCAGCTAAACAACTGCAACAAAAAAATAGCCAGGTGTTGTGGTGGGTGCCTGTAGTCCCAGCTACTTGGAAGGCTGAGGCAAGAGAATCACTTAAGCCCAAGAGTTGGAGGTTGCTATGAGCTGTGATGCCACACACTCTACAGAGGGCAACATAGTGAGACTCTCAAAAAAACAAAACAAAAACCTGGAGGTATAACTAAATAAAATGTAAAAATCTTACATATATATATATATATAACACAAATTTAGACACACACAAATATGTGCATGTAAATGTACATTTATGTAAATAGCCATTGACAAGATAACAATTAGTAAGAAATATTTTTTGGCTCGGCACCTGTGGCTCAAGCCCACTAAGGCACCAGCCATATACACCTGAGCTGGCGGGTTCAAATCCAGCTCAGGCCGCCAAACAATGACAGCTGCAACCAAAAAATAGGTGTTGTGGCAGGCGCCTGTAGTCCCAGCTACTTGGGAGGAAAAGGCAGGAGAATCACTTGAGCCCAGGAGTTAGAGGTTGCTGTGAGCTGTGATGCCACAGCACTCTACCCAGGGCAACACCTTGAGGCTCTGCTGGGGGGGAAAAAAAAGAAAAAAGAAAAAATTTCTTTAAGATGTTCTTTTTTGTTATTTTAAACTTTATTCTAATATGAAGGTACAATATTTAGGTTACACTGTTCTCACTTCCAGGGTAAAGTTCCATTTGTGGAAGAGTCCCTCCCCCAGTGGGCATGTTAAACATCCTCACAATGTGCACATTAGGTGAGATCCCACCTTATGCCCTCCCTCCTTCTGGACAATAATTGTGTTTAATTGTTCTTTGGAACATGTAATTGTTTATATATTGATTTCATATTAGCATGGAGTACACTGGATATTCATCTTTCTATTCTTGTGACACTTTACTAAGAAAAAGGTATTTCAACTCCATCCAGGTAAATGTAAAAGTTGTAAACTCTCCATCTTTTTAATGGCTGCATAATATTCCATGGTATACATATACCACATTTTGTCGATCCATTCATGGGTTGATGGGCACTTAAGTTGCTTTCATGACTTGGCAATTATGAATTGAGCCACAATAAACATTCTAGTGCAAATGTTTTTGTGGTAAAATGATTTATTCTTCTGGGTAGATACCTAGTAATGGGATTGCAGTGTCAAATGGAAAGTCTACATTTAGATCTTTGAGGATTCTTTATCCTTCTCTCCCGAAGGGCTGTATTAGTTTGCAATCCCACCAGTGGTGTAGAATGGTTCCCTTCTCTTCAAATCCACGCCAGCATCTGGTGTTTGGGGACTTCGTGAGGAGGGCTAATCTTGATGGGGTTAGGTGATATCTTAGAGTGGTTTTGATTGGCATTTCTCAGACAATTAAAGACGATGAACATTTTTTCATATGTTTGTTAGCTTTTTGTCTGTCATCCTCAGAGAAGTTTCTGTTCAAATCATTTGTCCACTTACAGAGAGAATCATTTGCCCTTTTCTTTTTTGAGACAGAGCGTCAAGCTGTAGCCCTGGGTAGAATGCCATGGCATCAACTCATAGCAACCTCTAATTCCTGGGCTCAAGTGATTCTCCTGCCTCAGCCTCCCAAGTAGCTGGGACTACAGGCACCCGCCACAATGCCTGGCTATTTTTTGGTTGCAGCCGTCATTGTTGTTTGGCAGGCCCGGGCTGGATTCAAACCCGCCAGCTCAGGTGTATGTGGCTGGCACTAGCAGCTTGAGCCACAGGCGCCAAGCCTGCACTTTTCTTTTTGTTTAAATTGAGTTCTCTGCAGATTCTAGTTATCAGGCCTTTGTCAGATTCATAACATGCAAAAATCTTTTCCTATTCTGAGGGCTGTTTGCTTTGTTTGTGGTACTCTTAGCTGTACAAAAGCTTTTTAGCTCAAACAAGTCCCAGTTGTTTATTTTTGGTGTTGCTGCAATTGCTAGGGGGTCTTCCTCATAAAGTTTTTTCCCGAGCCAATATCTTCAAGTGTTTTCCCCACACTCTATTCTGTAATTTTTATTGTTTCATGTCTTAAATTTAAATCTTGTATCCAACGAGAATCAATTTTGAGAAAGGAAATAGCAGAAGATGTCAACAAATGGAAGAACATACCATGCTCATGCTGGGAAGAATCAACACTGTTAAAATGTCCATACTACCCAAAGAAATCTATAGATTTAATGCAATCCCCATCAAAGCACCAATGTCATACTTTAAATATCTTGAAAAAAGACTCTTCGACTCATATGGAACCAGAAAAAAACCCAAAAAGCAAATACCATTTTTAGAAATAAAAACAATTCTGGAGGCATCACGTTGCCAGACTTTAGGTTACATTACAAGGCTAAAGTGATCAAAACAACATGGTATTAGCACAAAAACAGAGACATAGATCTATGGAATAGGATAGAGAATCCATTGATGAACCCAGCCACATATCATTTAACCTTTGATAAGCCTAACAAAAACATGCAATGGGGAAAATAAACCTTATTTAACAAGAAACATTTTTAAAGGAATACAATTTTAATAAAATAAACTTGCTAAACTTCTGTATTATCGTTTAATATGACAGAAAAGTAAGGTAAAAAGGCATAGAAAAAAGAATGTATTTGGGCAGACAATACATTCGAGATAAAGTAGAAGTAAAAGGAAAGTCTTCATGATTGAGGAAGCATTGAGATGGGCTTGTAATAATGAGTACAATTTTAACAACCAATGTAAAATTTAGACATGAATCTTTCTGGAGAAATAAACCAGTACCAGAAATGCTAGAATAAAAAAATTCCTGGGTACTTGTATTTGTTTTCAATTGCTATTATAATAGATTACCACAAATGTAGTGGTATAAAGCAAAACAAATTTATTACTTAAGTCAACGTCTGTCATGTCTCTCAAAGGACTAAAAGTATTATGTTGACAGCACTGCATACCTTGCTTAAGACTAAGAAAAATCCCATTCCTGGCTTGGCGCTCGTATCACAGTGGTTACGGTGCCAGCCACATGCACTGAAGGTGGTGGGTTCAAACCTGGCCCAGGCCAGCTAAAACAACAGCGAAACAACTGCAATTAAAAAAAAAAAAAAAATAGGGGCAGTGCCTGTGGCTCAAAAGAGTAGGGCGCCAGCCCCATATGCCAAAGGCGGCAGGTTCTAACTTAGCCCTGGCCAAAAACTGCAAAAAAAAAAAAAAAAAAAATAGGCTTGGTGCCTGTGGCTCAAGCGGCTAAGGCGCCAGCTACATACACATGAGCTGGCGGGTTCGAATCCAACCCAGGCCTGCCAAACAACAATGACAGCTACAACCAAAAAAAATAGCCAAGCGTTATGGTGGGTGCCAGTAGTCCCAGCTACTTGGGAGGCAGAGGCAAGAGAATCGCTTAAGCCCAAGAGTTTGAGGTTGCTGTGAGCTATGATGCCACAGCATTCTATTAAGCATGACAGAGTGAGAATCACTTGAGCCCAGGAGGTGGAGGTTGCTGTGAGCTGTGATACCACAACACTCTACCCAGGGTGACAGCTTGAGGCTCTGTCTCCAAAAAAAAAAAAATAGCTGGGGGTGGCACCTGTGGCTCAAAGGAGTAGGGCACAGGCCTCATATACCGGAGGTGGCGGGTTTAAACCCAGTCCAGGCCAAAAACTGCAAAAAAAAAAAAAAAAAGCTGGGTATTGTGGCAGGCACCTGTAGTCCCAGCTACTTGGGAGGCTGAGGCAAGAGAGAATCACTTAAGCCCAAGAGTTTGAGGTTGCTGTGAGCTGTGACGCTACAGCACTCTATTAAGCGTCACAGAGTGAGACACTGTCTCAAAAGAGAGAAAAAAGAAAGAAAGAAGAGTCCCATTCCTTGCCCTTTCATGCTACGATAGGGCAAACTTTTCCCTGGGCTTCCTTTCTCTATCTTCAAAGCAATCTTTTCTATTTTCTCTCAGCGTTTCTTCTTCTTTTTGAGACAGAGTCTTACTTGACCCCAGCAGAGTGTTGAGGAGTCACAGCTCACAGCAACCTCAGACTTTTGGGCTCAAGCAATTCTCTTGCCTCAGCCTCCCAAGTAGCTGGGATACTGGCACCTGCCACAATGCCTTCCTATCTTTAGAGATGGGGTCTCATACTATCTCAGGCTGGTCTCAACCTCATGAGTGCAGGTGATCCACCTGCCTCAGCCTCCCAGAGTGCTGAGATTACAGGTGTGAGCCACTGCGCCCAGCTTTCTCAGCCATTCTTCTAAGGCAGTGATTTTCAACTGGTGCGCCATGAAAATTTTTCAAGACCATTAATTAAATTATTTTGGGCAGCGCCTGTGGCTCAGTCAGTAAGGCGCCGGCCCCATATACCGAGGGTGGCGGGTTCAAACCCAGCCCCGGCTGAACTGCAAACCAAAAAATAGCTGGGCGTTGTGGTGGGTGCCTGTAGTCCTACCTACTCGGGAGGCTGAGGCAAGAGAATCGCTTCAGCTCAGGAGTTGGAGGTTGCTGTGAGCTGTGTGATGCCATGGCACTCTACCGAGGGCGATAAAGTGAGACACTCTGTCTCTACCAAAAAAAAAAAAAAAAATTTATTTTTGAGAGAAACTGAAAAAGCACAGAAAGTATATTCTTTTATTTTTACTTTTTTTTAATCAACATAATTTAAATGTGCTATGGAAGTTTAACTATATGTTCAAGTGTGCCCTGAGATTTAAAAAAAAGGTTGAAAAAAACATTTTTTCAAAGGTCACATCTCCTTTAATTCTCTCTTACACTTTTAAGGACCCTGGTGATTATCTATCCAGATAATCCAGAATAATCTCCCTATTTTAAGGTTAGCTGATTAGTCACCTTAATTCCCCTTTGCCATACAATCTAACATTGCCACAGGTTCCAGGGATTAGAATATGGACATTTTGGGGGACAATTATTCTACCTACCCCAGTAATGAACAGCCAAGGCAATGAGTAAGTTACTTGGTTCAGAGTTCAATATGCTTTGAATAAAAGGGAACTATCAAAAGGGAACTATCTTTCATTTGTCCCTTCAAATGACAAAGGACATTTGTGAAAAACCCAAAGCTAACAAACATCATATTCAATAGTGAAAGACTGAAAGCTGTCCTCCTAAGATCAAAAAGAAGACAAGGACCTGAGTGTGGTGGCTCACGCCTGTAATTCTAGCACTCTGGGAGGCCGAGGTGGGTGGATTGATCGAGCTCATGAATTTGAGAACAGCTTGAGCAAAAAATGAGACCTTGTCTCTACTCAAATAGAAAAAAACTGAAGCAAGAGGATTGCTTGAGGAGCGCCTGTAGCTCAGTGGTTAAGGCGCTGGCCACATGCTCTGGGACTGGTGGGTTACAACCCAGCCCAGGCCTGCTAAACAAAAAACAACAACAGAAAAAATAGCCAGGTGTTGTGGCAGGCACCTGTAGTCCTAGTTACTAAGGAGGCTGAGACAAGAGAATCCCTTGAGCCCAAGAGTTTTGAGGTTGCTGTGAGCTATGACACCATGGCACTCTACCGAGGGTGATAAAGTGAGACTCTGAATTAAAAACAAACAAACAAAAAGGATGGCTTGAGCCCAAGAGTTGGAGATTGCTGTGAGCTATGACACCATGGCACTCTACCCAAGGGAACAGCCTGAGACTCTGTCTCAAAAAAAAAAAAAAAAAAAAAAAAAAAGACAAGGAAGCATCTGAGCTGCTATTTAAACATCATTTTGGAAGTTTCTACCCAAAGGAATTGAGTTGGGAGAAGTAAAATCATCTTATCTCTATTCACAGAAGAGATGGTTCTATATATAGAAAATCCCGAAGAAACTAAAAGAAAGCTAGTAGAGTTAATAAGCAAATTCAGTATAGTTATAGGATATGCAATGAACATTTTATCAGTTTTATTTCTATATACCAGAAAGGATAAATCTAACCAAGGATGTTAAAGACCTGTACACTGAGAACTACAAAACAATGCTCAAAGAAATTTCAAAAGATATAAATAAATGTGAAGACTTACAGTAAGATAGTGTTAATCTCCAATTTGATCTATAGATTCAACACAATGTCTATCTAAATTCTAACTTCCTCTTTTGCTCAAACAGAAAAATATGACTCTATAATTTAATGAAAATTTAAGGGAGGCAGTCAAAATAAGTTGTTTTTTTTTTCTTTTTTTGGAGACAGAGCCTCAAGCTGTCGCCCTGGGTAGAGTGCTGTGGAATCACAGCTCACAGCAACCTCCAACTCCTGGGCTCAAGCGAGTCTCCTGCCTCCACCTCCCAAGTAGCTGGGATCACGGGTGCCCGCCACAGCACCCAGCTATTTTTTGGTTGCAGCCATCATTGTTGTTTTGGTGAGCCTGGGCTAGATTTGAACCTGCCAGTTCAGGTGTATGTGGCTGGTGCCTTAGCCGCTTAAGCCACAGGCGCCTAGCCTCCAAATAATTTTGAAAAAGAACAAAGTTGGAAGACTCAGACTTCCCAATTTCAAAATTTACTATATAGTATATAGTCAACAATTTAGCACTGGCTTAATGACAGACATTTTGATCAAATAAATAGAATTGGGAATCCAGAAATAATCTCATACATCTACAGCCAATTGATTCTGACCGGGATTTCAAGTCCTCTCACTGAAGAAAGAACAGTTTCTTCAATAAATGGTGAATCTCTACAAAGAAAATAAAACTGCTCTTACCTCACGCCATGTATGAAACTTAACTAAAACAGATCAAAGATTTGACAATGAATTTTTAGATGTGAGAACAAAATCATGGGGCGGCACCTGTGGCTCAGTGAGTAGGGCGCCGGCCCCATATGCCAAGGGTGGTGGGTTCGGACCCAGCCCCGGCCAAACTGCAACAGAAAAATAGCTGGGCGTTGTGGCGGGCGCCTGTAGTCCCAGCTGCTCGGGAGGCTGAGGCAAGAGAATCGCGTAAGCCCAAGAGTTAGAGGTTGCTGTGAGCCGTGTGACGCCACAGCACTCTACCCGAGGGCGGTACAGTGAGACTCTGTCTCTACCAAAAAAAAAAAAAAAAAGAAAGAAAACAAAATCATGAGCATCAAACAAAAAAATATGAACTGGATTTCATTTAACTTGAAAACTTTTCTGCAGCCAAAGGATACTACAAGGAAAGTGAAAAGTCAATATAAAGAATTGGCAAAATATATTTGCAAATCATATGTCCGATAAGGGTTTAGTATCTATAATGAATTCCAAAAATTCAATAACCAAAAGACAACGCAATTTTAAAAGTAGGCAAGGACAGCCAGGTGCAGTGGCTCACACCTGTAATCCCAGTACTGTGGGAGGGTGAGGAGGGAGAACTGCTTGAGTTCAAGAGTTCAAGACTTGCCTGAGCAAGAGGGAGACCCCAACTCCTAAAAAAATGAAAAACCCCTCAGCAAGCCCCTGTAATCCCAGTGGCTTCCAGAGGCCTTGAGGCAACGCGATGCCCACAGCCTGAGTCTGAGGTTGTGGTGAGCTATGACCATTGCAGTCTCTTCAGGGCATAGGGTGGAACTCTGTCTCAACAACAACAACAAAGTAGTCAAGGACAGACATTTCTCCAAAGAATATATACAAATGGCCAATAAGCATATGAAAGTATGCTCAACATCAGTCATTACAGAAATGAAAATCAAAACCCACTTTATATGCCCTTAGTTGGCTATAATTGAAGAAAGGAGAGAAATAGAGAGAGAATAACAAGTGTTGGTAAGGATATGGAAAAACCTGAACCTGAATACATCACTGGCGGGAACGTAAAATGGCTCAGCAGCTATGGGAAAAAAGTTTGGCATTTCCTTAAAAAATTATACATAAAATCCCAATTTAACACCACAATTCCACGCCTAGGTTTTATATCCCAGAAAACTGAAAATACTCAAACAAATACATGTATATGCATATTCGTGGAAGCAATATTCACATATGCAAAAACCAGACACACAATCACATTTCTGTAAGAGATAAATGTATCAATAAAAACAAATTATAATGGTTTGGCGCCTGTAGCTCAGCATCTAGGGTAGGCATCCTCAAAATTTTTAAACAGGGGGCCAGTTCATTGTCCCTCAGACTGTTGGAGGGCTGGACTATAGTTTAAAAAAAAACAAACTATGAACAAATTCCTATGCACACTGCACATATCTTATTTTGAAGTAAAAAAACAAAACGGGAACAAATACAATCACACTGCCTCATGTGGCCCACAGGCTGCAGTTTGAGGACCTCTGGTCTAGGGTGTCAGCCACATACACTAGAGCTGGTAGGTTTGAATCCAACCCGGGCCTGCCAAACAACAATGACAACTACAACCAAAAAACAGCCGGGCGTTTTTGGAGGCACCTGTAGTCCCAGCTACTTGGGAGGCTGAGGCAAGAGAATTGCTTGAGCCTAAGAGTTTGAGGTTGCAGTGAGCTATGACAGCAGGCACTCTACTGAGGGCAACAAAGTGAGATTGTCTCAAAAACAAAACAAACAAAAAAACAAAAAAAAAAATTATGACATATCTATACCATGTAATAGTATTCAGCCATAACAAGCAATGAAGTATTGATACATGCTACAAAGTAGATGAATCTTTGAAATAGTGTTCTGAAAGAAGCCAGACATAAAAGGTCACATGTTGTGTGATTTGATTTGAATTATCCATATAAATCTATAAAGACAAAAAGCAGACAGATGGTTGCCAGAGATTGAGGGGATGTGAGAATAGGGAGAAACTGCTTAAATAGGTACAGTATTTTAAGCAAGAGTAATGGAAATGCTTTGCAACTAGATAGTGCAGAGTAATTGTGCAGTATTTTAAATGTCACTGAATTGTTCACCTGTTTCTTTTTTAAGACAGTCTTGGGCGGTGCCTGTGGCCTAGTGGGTAGGGCGCCAGCCCCGTATACTGAGGGGGCTGCAACAAAAAACTGCAACAAAAAAATAGCCAGGCGTTGTGGCAGACACCTATAGTCCCAGCTACTCAGTAGGCTGAGGCAAAAGAATAGCCTAAGACCAGGAGTTGGAGGTTGCTATAAGCTGTGATGCCACAGCACTCTACTGAGGACGATAAAGTGAGACTGTCTCAAAAAAGACAGTCTTACTCTGTCGCCTAGGTAGAGTGCAGTGGCTTCATCACAGCTCACTACAACTCTGAGTCCTGGGTTCAAGCAATCCTCCTGCCTCAGCCTCCTGAACAGCTGTGACAGGCAAGGCCACAACATCCAGCTAATTTTTCCTTTTTTTTTTTTTGGAGACAGAGCCTCAAGCTGTTGTCCTGGGTAGAGTGCCATGGCATCACAGATCATAGCAACCTCCAACTCCTGGGCTCAAGCGATTCTCCTGCCTCCGCCTCCCAAGTAGCTGGGACTACAGGCACCCGCCACAATTCCTGGCTATTTTTTGGTTGTAGCCATCATTGTTGTTTGGTGGGCCCAGGCTGGATTTGAACCTGCCAGCTCAGGTGTATGCAGCTGGTGCCTTAGCTGCTTCAGCCACAGACGCCAAGCCTAATTTTTCCACTTTTAGTAGAGATGGAGTCTCAGTCTTACTCCAGTAGTTTCCAACTCCTGAGCTCAAAGGATCCTCCCATCTCTACCTCCCAGAATGCTGTGATTATAGGCATGAGCCCAGTACCCAGCCTGAATTGTTCACTTTATATGGTTAATTTCATGTATGTGAATCTCACCTCAATAAATTAATTGGAGGTTGCTATAAGCTGTGATGCTGAGAGGAGGTTTTTGTAAAATGAATTATTGGGCTACATCAGAGGGCGTTTCTACTTTAGATTTCCACATATTGACAATGCAGACTCCTATACTAGGATACTACAACTGGCACCCTCACCATGAACCCCACCCCTTTGCCCGGCTGGACCGCTCAGTATATGTGCAAAGGAGCACAACTGGGCCTCTCTGGCTCTGTGCCTGCTGCTGTGGCTGAGGTGCACACTGCACATAGGAGACATTATTGAATTTCTGAATGAAAATGAAGAGGAAAAGATCCAGAAGCATAAGTCCTTCCCCAAGATTTCTGTAGGTTGGGAGCTGGAAGCGATTGAGACAAAAGCTAAATTAGTGCAGAAAGTTGCTGGGGAAAAGATCACTGTCATTTTTCAACATTAACAACAGCATCCAACCAACATATGATGGTGAGGAGGAGCCCTCACAAGGGTAGAAGGTTGAGGGATAGAACCCTGAACTGACATAAACTCCTAATTTGGAGGCTGAAGTTATAAAGAATGATGGTGAGAAGATCTTGGCTAGACTGCCACTGTCCAGATGCTGGATAAGAAGAGGATGCTGAGTGACATTTTCTCTCAAGGAAGTTGGCTTTCAGTCCACCGGCAATTCTTAATAGAAGGACACTAATCACACACTCAACACAGATTCCCTGGACTAGACCTGGCATGACCATCTAATGCACTTCCTTTGGGACCAAGCAGTGAACAAAACTTTTTTTTTTTTTTTTTGTAGAGACAGAGTCTCACTTTATGGCCCTCAGTAGAGTGCCGTGGCCTCACACAGCTCACAGCAATCTCCAACTCCTGGGCTTAAGGGATTCTCTTGCCTCAGCCTCCGGAGTAGCTGGGACTACAGGCACCCGCCACAACGCCCGGCTATTTTTTGGTTGCAGTTTGGCCGGGGCCGGGTTTGAACCCGCCACCCTCGGTATATGGGGCCGGCACCCTACCGACTGAGCCACAGGCGCCGCCCAGTGAACAAAACTTTTGTGGAACTCAGCACAGCCCTGAATACCAAGAGTATGTTACTTTTCTTAAAGACCTCAAAAGTTTTGTCAAGAGCCAGTAAAGCATTTAGACACTAAAAGGCTTACATTTATGGCAGACTTTTGCCAGCGAACAAATTCTACTCTAAAGCCAGATACATGTGCTTTGAAATGGTTTATCATTCTATTGTCATGGAAAAAAATAGCAAATTTAAATGACTTATTTTGCATTATTTGCACTTATTTTGCAACTTACTATTCATCTGGGTTTTTTCTGTACAAATCTATATTTTTGTATAACATAATGACGAACAATAAAATTGGTTTATCTCAACAAAAACCCAATCAAAAAAACAAGAATTAGCTAAATTACCCCATTCAAACCCAATTAAATTAAAGTAACTGGTATTGTTTCTAATAACTTCTACATATGATTCTGGTAGGCAGACAAATGTAGGCAAATAATATACAGAAAACCTCTTCACAGTACGTTAAAACATTAAGAGAGAGGCCAGGCACAGTGGTTCATGCCAAAGTGGGTGGATTGCCTGAGTTCAGTTCAAGACCAGTCTGAGCAAGAGCGGAGACCTGTCTCTACTGAAAATAGAAAAACTAGCTGGATGTTGTGGTGGGCATCTATAGTCCCACTTACTCAGGAGGCTGAGGCAAGATGATCTCTTGAGCTCAAGAGTTTAAAGTTGCTGTGAGCTATGACACTACAGCACTCTACACTGCAGCAACAGAGTAAGAGTCTTGTCTCAAAAAAAATTGAAAGAACATGCATAAAATCTGTAAATCAATAAATTACATAAATATGCATGAAATCCTCACCAATCATTTTAGACCTCCATTCTAAAAATACAAGTTTGGTGGTCTAAATATTAGTATGTTCTTTTATTATTATTTTTTTAATATATTAGTATGTTATAAATGGTGGCTCATGTTCCTTTGGGTAAATCTTTAGTGTACGTATGTCCCTACAGAGCAATCCTGTCCTAATTTAAATTTTTCAAAAGAAAAAGAGTGGAGGAAAAGGCAGAGCAAAATCTACACAAGCTTTGAAACATGATTCAAATCTTTAACACGGGTTTTACAAAATCGCATCTGCTAACTAAAAGCTCAACATCAAATCAGAGTAACAATCTGTACAGCCAGGCATGATGGCATATACCTGTAGTCCCACCCACTTGGGAGGCTGAGGTGTGAGGACTGCTTAAGCCCAGGGGTTCAAGGTTGGAGTGAGCTGTGATCATGCCACTGCACTCCAGCGTGGAGTGACAAAGAGAGATCCTGTCCCTTTATTAAAAAAAAAAAAAAAAAAAAAGAGAGAGAGAGAGAGGGAGAGAGATGGAAAAACAATAATCTTCTAGCTTCTGTTGATTTCCTACGTTATTCATGTGGGTCATATACACCAAAATGAAACTCATACAGAGACTTTGGGAGTTATTTTTTATTTGAGACAGAGTCTCTGTTGCCCCAGGCTGGAGTGCTGTGGCATAATAGCTCACAGCAACCTAAAATTCTTGGGCTTAAGAAGAGATCCTCTTGTCTCAGCCTCTCAAGTAGCTGGGACTATAGTAGGGGTCCTCAAACTACGGCTCGCGGGTCACATGAGGCGGTGTGATTGTATTTGTTCCCGTTTTGTTTTTTTACTTCAAAATAAGATATGTGCAGTGTGCATAGGAATTTGTTTATAGTTTTGTTTTTTTTTTTTAACTATAGTCCGGCGCTTCAATGGTCTGAGGGACAAGTGAACTGGCCCCTGTTCAAAAAGTTTGAGGACCCCTGGACTGTAGGCACCCATCATAACACCCAGCTATTGTTAGAGACGGGGTCTTGCTCTTGCTCAAGCTGGTCTCAAACTCCCGAAATCAAAGCAATCCTCTCACCTTGGCCTCCCTGAGTGTTAGGATTACAGGTGTGAACTACCTCACCCCACCCCAAGGGAGTTTAATTTCATAGAAGTTTTCTCTATTGTTTAAGAAATAAGGAATATTTTACAAGTCAATTAGTGATGACTTCGGGGTTTTTTGTTATTTTTTTGAGACAGAGTCTCAGGCTGTCACCTTTGGTGGAGTGCCGTAGCATTACAGCTCACAGCAACTTCGAACTATTGAACTTAAGCGATTCTCTTGCCTCAGCCTCCCAAGTAGCTGGAACTACAGGCGCCTGCCACAAAGCCAGCTACTTTTTGGTTGTAGTTGTCATTATTATTTAGCCAGCCCTCGTGTATATGGCTAGCACCCTAGCCACTGAGATACAGGCGCCAAGCCTGTGACTTGTTTTAACGATGAAAATGCTTACAAGAAAACAAATATATTGGCAATCCCTTCTCCTTCCTCCTCCTCCCCCCGCTACTATCCGCGGCCCAGGGAACTGCCGCTTGCTGCCACTGACACGCACAGATAGAACCCAAAGAAAGGCAAAGAGTCCTGCCTGGCACCGGCGCCACGGGGCCGAACCTGCGCCGGGGAGGGGAGCGCAGAGGGCACCGGGCGCCGGGAGCAGGCGGCGCAGCACCAGGACTCCAGGCATCTCTGGCTGGTGGGAACTGCCTATCATCACTCCTATGAGGATACAGGGAGTCAGCGAGAGACTTCTGGACCCCAAGAGGAGGACTAAAACAGTGGAAAACCGGCAAATGGTGGCGTGTGTTCAATCCGTCTAAACCCGCCCACAACTTCCACAGGCACAAGAACTTAAAGAGCAAGAGGAAGTGAAAGGAAAATTAGGGCAAGGAAACAGATAAAAGAAATCACTCATGAGGAAGAATCAGCAGAAAACCCCAGGCAACATGAAGAACCAGTCCAGAACAAGCCCGCCAAGGGACCAGGAGGTAGCTACTGCAGAGGATTCCACCTATACAGAAATGTTAGGAATGACAGAAAGGGAATTTAGAATACACATGTTGAAAACAATGAAAGAAATGATGGAAACAATGAAGGAAACTGCTAATAAAGTGGAAAATAACCAAAAGGAAATCCAAAAACAGAATCAAATCAGAGATGAACGATATGAAGAATATAAAAAGGATATAGCAGAGCTGAAGGAAATGAAACAGTCAATCAGGGAACTTAAAGATGCAATGGAAAGTATCAGCAACAGGTTAGACCATGCAGAAGAAAGAATTTCAGAGGTAGAAGACAAAGTTTTTGAGATAACTCAGATAGTAAAAGAGGCAGAAAAGAAGAGAGAGAAAGCAGAACGTTCACTGTCAGAATTATGGGACTTTATGAAGCGTTCCAACATACGAGTTATAGGAATTCCAGAAGGGGAAGAAGAATGCCCCAGAGGAATGGAAGCCATACTAGAGAATATTATAAAAGAAAATTTCCCAAACATCACCAAAGATTCTGACACACTGCTTTCAGAGGGATGTCGTACCCCAGGTCGCCTCAACTCTAACCGAGCTTCTCCAAGACATTGTGATGAACCTGTCCAAAGTCAAGACAAAAGAAAAGATTCTGCAAGCTGCCAGGAGTAAGCACCAGTTGACCTACAGGGGCAAATCCATCAGAGTGACCGCAGACTTCTCTAATGAAACTTTCCAAGCAAGAAGACAATGGTCATCTACCTTTAATCTACTTAAACAGAACAATTTTCAGCCCAGAATTCTGTACCCTGCTAAGCTAAGCTTCAAAATTGACAGAGAAATCAAATCATTTACGGATATACAAACATTGAGGAAATTCGCCACAACAAGACCAGCTCTACAGGAAATACTTCAACCTGTTCTGCACACTGACCACCACAATGGATCAGCAGCAAAGTAAGAACTCAGAAATCAAAGGACAGAACCTAACCTCCACACTGATGCAAAAGATAAAACTAAGCAATGGACTCTCACCAAATAAGACGAATAGAATACTACCACACTTATCAATTATCTCCATAAATGTTAATGGCTTGAATTCCCCACTGAAGAGACATAGATTGGCTGACTGGATTAAAAAACACAAGCCATCCATTTGCTGTCTGCAAGAAACACACCTGGCTTCAAAAGACAAATTAAAGCTCCGAGTCAAGGGTTGGAAGACAATTTTTCAGGCAAATGGAATTCAGAAGAAAAGAGGAGTTGCAATCTTATTTTCAGATACATGTGGATTTAAAGCAACTAAAGTCAAAAAAGACAAAGATGGTCACTTTATATTGGTCAAGGGAAAACTACAACAAGAAGACATTTCAATTCTAAATATTTATGCACCCAATTTAAATGCTCCCAGATTCTTGAAGCAGACCTTACTCAGTCTGAGCAATATGATATCTGATAATACCATCATAACAGGGGACTTTAACACACCTCTTACAGAGCTGGACAAATCCTCTAAACAGAAATTAAACAAAGATATAAGAGATTTAAATGAGACCCTAGAACGACTATGCTTGATAGATGCATATAGAACATTCCACCCCAAAGATAAAGAATATACATTCTTCTCATCACCCCATGGAACATTCTCCAAAATTGATCATATCCTGGGACACAAAACAAATATCAACAGAATCAAAAGAATTGAAATTTTACCTTGTATCTTTTCAGACCATAAGGCACTAAAGGTGGAACTCAACTCTAACAAAAATGCTCCACCCCACACAAAGGCATGGAAATTAAACAATCTTCTGTTGAATAACAGATGGGTGCAGGAAGAAATAAAACAGGAAATCATTAACTTCCTTGAGCATAACAACAATGAAGACACAAGCTACCAAAACCTGTGGGATACTGCAAAAGCAGTTTTGAGAGGAAAATTCATCGCTTTAGATGCCTACATTCGAAAAACAGAAAGAGAGCACATCAACAATCTCACAAGAGATCTTATGGAATTGGAAAAAGAAGAACAATCTAAGCCTAAACTCAGTAGAAGAAAAGAAATATCCAAAATCAAATCAGAGATCAATGAAATTGAAAACAAAAGAATCATTCAGAAAATTAATGAAACAAGGAGTTGGTTTTTTGAAAAAATAAATAAAATAGATAAACCATTGGCCAGACTAACTAGAAATAGAAAAGTAAAATCTCTAGTAACCTCAATCACAAACGATAAAGGGGAAATAACAACTGATCCCACAGAGATACAAGAGATCATCTCTGAATACTACCAGAAACTCTGCCCAGAAATTTGACAATGTGAAGGAAATGGATCAATATTTGGAATCACACCCTCTCCCTAGACTTAGCCAGGAAGAAATAGAGCCCCTGAACAGACCAATTTCAAGCACTGAGATCAAAGAAACAATAAAAAAGCTTCCAACTAAAAAATGCCCTGGTCCAGATGGCTTCACTCCAGAATTCTATCAAACCTTCAAGGAAGAGCTTATTCCTGTACTGCAGAAATTATTCCAAAAAATTGAGGAAGAAGGAATCTTCCCCAACACATTCTATGAAGCAAACATCACCCTGATACCAAAACCAGGAAAAGACCCAAATAAAAAGGAGAATTTCAGACCAATCTCACTCATGAATATAGATGGAAAAATTCTCAACAAAATCCTAGCCAATAGATTACAGCTTATCATCAAAAAAGTCATTCATCATGATCAAGTAGGCTTCATCCCAGGGATGCAAGGCTGGTTTAACATACGCAAGTCCATAAACGTTATCCACCATATTAACAGAGGCAAAAATAAAGATCACATGATCCTCTCAATAGATGCAGAAAAAGCATTTGATAAAATCCAGCATCCTTTTCTAATTAGAACACTGAAGACTATAGGCATAGCTGGCACATTTCTAAAACTGATTGAAGCTATCTATGACAAACCCACAGACAATATTTTACTGAATGGAGTAAAACTGAAAGCTTTTCCCCTTAGAACTGGAACCAGACAAGGTTGTCCTCTGTCACCTTTACTATTCAACATAGTGCTGGAAGTTCTAGCCAATACAATTAGGCAAGACAAGGAAATAAAGGGAATCCAAATGGGAGCAGAGGAGGTCAAACTCTCCCTCTTTGCTGACGACATGATCTTATACTTAGAGAACCCCAAAGACTCAACCACAAGACTCCTAGAAGTCATCAAAAAATACAGTAATGTTTCAGGATATAAAATCAATGTCCACAAGTCAGTAGCCTTTGTATACACCAATAACAGTCAAGATGAGAAGCTAATTAAGGACACAACTCCCTTCACCATAGTTTCAAAGAAAATGAAATACCTAGGAATATACCTAACGAAGGAGGTGAAGGACCTCTATAAAGAAAACTATAAACTCCTCAGAAAGGAAATAGCAGAGGATATTAACAAATGGAAGAACATACCATGCTCATGGATGGGAAGAATCAACATTGTTAAAATGTCTATACTTCCCAAAGCAATCTACCTATTCAATGCCATTCCTATCAAAGTACCTACATCGTACTTTCAAGATTTGGAAAAAATGATTCTGCATTTTGTATGGAACCGGAAAAAACCCCGTATAGCTAAGGAAGTTCTTAGTAACAAAAATAAAGCTGGGGGCATCAGCATACCAGATTTTAGTCTGTACTACAAAGCCATAGTGGTCAAGACAGCATGGTACTGGCACAAAAACAGAGACACAGACACTTGGAATCGAATTGAACACCAAGAAATGAAACTAACATCTTACAACCACCTAATCTTCGATAAACCAAACAAGAACTTACCTTGGGGGAAAGACTCCCTAATCAATAAATGGTGTTGGGAGAACTGGATGTCTACATGTAAAAGACTGAAACTGGACCCACACCTTTCCCCACTCACAAAAATTGATTCAAGATGGATAAAGGACTTAAATTTAAGGCATGAAACAATAAAAATCCTCAAAGAAAGCATAGGCAAAACACTGGAAGATATTGGCCTAGGGGAAGACTTCATGAAGAAGACTGCCATGGCAATTGCAACAACAACAAAAATAAACAAATGGGACTTCATTAAACTGAAAAGCTTCTGTACAGCTAAGGAGACAATAACCAAAGCAAAGAGACAACCCACACCATGGGAAAGGATATTTGCATATTTTCAATCAGACAAAAGCTTGATAACCAGGATCTATAGAGAACTCAAATTAATCCACATGAAAAAAGCCAACAATCCCTTATATCAATGGGCAAGAGACATGAATAGAACTTTCTCTAAAGACGATAGACGAATGGCTAACAAACACATGAAAAAATGTTCATCATCTCTATATATTAGAGAAATGCAAATCAAAACATCCCTGAGATATCATCTAACCCCAGTGAGAATGGCCCACATCACAAAATCTCAAAACTGCAGATGCTGGCGTGGATGTGGAGAGAAGGGAACACTTTTACACTGCTGGTGGGACTGCAAACTAGTACAACCTTTCTGGAAGGAAGTATGGAGAATCCTCAAAGCACTCAACCTAGACCTCCCATTCGATCCTGCAATCCCATTACTGGGCATCTACCCAGAAGGAAAGAAATCCTTTTATCATAAGGACACTTGTACTAGACTGTTTATTGCAGCTCAATTTACAATCGCCAAAATGTGGAAACAGCCTAAATGCCCACCAACCCAGGAATGGATTAACAAGCTGTGGTATATGTATACCATGGAATACTATTCAGCCATTAAAAAAAATGGAGACTTTACATCCTTCGTATTAACCTGGATGGAAGTGGAAGACATTATTCTTAGTAAAGCATCACAAGAATGGAGAAGCATGAATCCTATGTACTCAATCTTGATATGAGGACAATTAATGACAATTAAGGTTATGGGGTGGGAAGCAGAAAGAGGGATGGAGGGAGGGGGGTGGGGCCTTAGTGTGTGTCACACTTTATGGGGGCAAGACATGATTGCAAGAGGGACTTCACCTAACAATTGTAATCAGTGTAACTGGCTTATTGTACCCTCAATGAATCCCCAACAATAAAAAAAAAAAAAAAAAAAAAGGAAAACAAATATATTTACCAAGTACCAATATCAATTTATCCTGATAACTAAAGCAAAATAAAATATGTATTTATCAGCTTATACATTTCTGACTAGATCAAACAAAAATTCATGTTCATTTAAAAAATGCTTTGAATTGACTGGGTGAGGTGGCTCACGCCTGTAATCCCAGCACTCTGGAAGGCCGAGGCAGGTGGATTGCCTGAGCTCACAAGTCTCCCTCTGTTGTCCAGGGTACAGTGCAGTGGCATCATAGCTCACTACAACCTCAAACTACTGAGCTTAAGCGATCCTCTTGCCTCAGCCTTCAGAGTAGCTGGGACTACAGATACATGCCATGATGCCTGCCCAATTTTTTCTTTTTCTCTTTTTTTTGAGATAAAGGCTCACTTTTCTTGCCCCAGTAGAATGCTGTAGCATCATACCTCACAGCAACTTTAAACTCTTGGGCTCAGCGATCCTCTTGCCTCAGCCTCCCAAGTAGCTAGGACTATAGGCACCCGCCACAATACCCAGCTATTTTTTTAGAGACGAGGTGTCACTCTTGATCAGGGTGGTCTTGATACACCCATCTCGGCCTCCCAGAGTGCTAGGATTACAGGTATGAGCCACCATGCCCAGCTAGCCTAAATTTTATTATTCCAAAGAGCAATGGCTCTCCACACTTTACAAAAACCTCAATATTGCAGATTCTTAGGAAGTCGCGTGTTGTTATATGGGTCATATGACATGTTATGAACTGAATGTCTCTATACTTTCCCCTCCCTAATTCATATGTTCATGCCCTAATCTACAATATGATGGTATTGGGAAATAGGGCTTTTGAGAGTAATTCTGTGTTTAATCAAATCATGAGAGGTGGGTTCTGGTCTGGTGGGATTAATGCCCTTATAACAAGAGACACTAGAGAGTTAGCTCCTTCTCTCTCCTCACATAGTAAGAAAGCAGCCTGTAAGTCAGAGTGAAAGATAGCACTCACCAAAAACATACCATACAGGTATATTGGTCTTAGATTTTGAGCCTCTACAACTGCGAAAAGATATTTAAACCACCCACTCTTTACACTGATATGACAGACCAAGCTCACTGAGAGCAGCACATCTTGAAAAAAGCATATTAAAACAGTAGAGTCTGGCTGGGCACAGTGGCTCAAGTCAGTAATCCTAGCACTCTGGGAGGCCAGGGTGGGCGGATTACATGAAGTTAGGAGTTAAAGACCAACCTGAGCAAAAGCAAAACCCCATCTCTACTAAAAACAGAAAAACTGAGGCAGAGGATCCCTTAAGCCCAGGAGTTTGAGGTTGCTGTAAGTGCAATAATGCCATGGCATTCTACCTAGGACAACAGAGTACAACTCTGTCATAAACAAACAAACAAAACAAAAAAACAATAGGGTCTATTTTTAATCATTGTTAAAACAGTAGTATTTTGGGCGGCGCCTGTGGCTCAGTCGGTAGGGCGCCAGCCCTATATACCAAGGGTGGCGGGTTCAAACCCGGCCCCGGCCAAACTGCAACCAAAAAATAGCCAGGCGTTGTGGCGGGCGCCTGTAGTCCCAGCTACTCGGGAGGCTGAGGCAAGAGAATCGCTTAAGCCCCAGGAGTTGGAGGTTGCTGTGAGCTGTGTGAGGCCACGGCACTCTACCGAGGGCCATAAAGTGAGACTCTGTCTCTACAAAAAAAAAAAATAATAATAATAGTATTTTAAAATTCTATGCCCTAATACCACTGGAATAGTTGAATCAGTACATCCTGACAATGTTAGTGGCTATAGGGAATAATATCTTTTGAAAATCAAGAGGGTAGAGAATTGAGAATAAATCTCCATAACTAGAAGCTAAGTAAAATAGCAAAATATTCTTACAGAGGCTAGCAAATAGACTAAAATACACCATCGTATTATAATTTTTTTTAAGAGACAGAATCTTGCTCTGTCACCCAGGCTGGAGTGCAGTAGTGTACGCATAGCTTCCTGCAGCCTTGAACTCCGAGGTTCAAGCAATCCTCTCACATTAGCATCCCAAGTAGCTGGAACTACAGACACGTGCAACTAATTTTCCCCTAACTTCTTTGTACCCTATTTCCCCGAAAATAAGACATGCTCCGAAAATAAGAACTACTTACAGGAAAGATAAGACGTCCCCTGAAAATAAGACCTAGCGCATCTTTGGGAGCACACCTTAATATAAGACACTGTCTTATTTTTGGGGAAACAGGATAGATACAGAGTCTCTGTTACGCAGGCTGGTCTTGAAAATTTCTGGCTTTAACTGATCCTCATTTCCTTGCCTCACAGAGTCCTGGGATTTCAGGCATGTTCTTACTGTAATTATTATTTCACACTATGTTGGTGACATTTAAAAGCACTGAAAAAGGCTTTGTATATTCCTTCCAAAAACTCCCAAAATCTATAGTATTTTTTAAAATAAAGCTCCATACTGTGTTCTACAACACACTAATAAGTAAAAGGATCAAATATTATAACAAATATTTCTCTAAACGTTTCATTAAATTTTGGGGTGAAACTAAAACTGCATTAAAAATCACTATCTATTATGATATGTAGATTTTCTAAAGTACAAATAAACAGTGAGATTTTACTTCAGTTGCCGTATCTGTGAAGTTTGCAGTGAAGAAAGTATGGATAACAAGCACATGTTAACAAAAAGTTGTGAACACGGTGGTGTTGACTGGTCGTCTACTTTGGAGTAATAACTTGTAACCAGTATTTTTAAGCTTACTCAACATAGTGCAAAGCCAAAAGAAATAGATTGCTCAGCATAATCACTGATGATAAATTCATTATTAAATTTCCTTTGTTCTTGCAGTTTCCCCCCTGGTTTTTTACGAATTTCACAAACACAGTAAGGATGCAGGGAATTTTAAAATAATTAAAAATCACACAACGGTTACTTGCAAATTTTGGGGGTTGCAGTTATGTTGTGTATGTATTTAGTAACCTATCACCTAAGTTCTTGTCCTTTTAAAAACTTGACATAAGGCTGGGTGTGGTAGCTCATGCCTGTGATTCTTTATAACAAAGTTAATCTTGGTTCGGAGCCCGTAGCACAATGGTTACAGTGCCAGCCACATTCACCGAAGTTGGCAGGTTCAAACACGGCCCAGGCCAGCTAAACAACAGTGACAACTGCAACAAAAAATAGCCAGGCATTATGGCAGGTGCCTGTAGTCCCAACTATTTAGGAGGCTGAGGCAAGAGAATCACTTAAGCCCAAGAGTTGGAGGTTGCTGTGAGCTTAGTGACATAGTGAGACTTTGCTCAAAAAAAAAAAAAAAAAAAAAAAAAAGCTTCCTCCAAGCATGTGGACATGTCCAACAAAAGAACCTCACCTTGAATTTACTCCAAAAGAGGTTCTTAAATATTCAGCAGCAACTCCTGAAAGGCAGCCAGTCCAAATGTACTGGCAAAAATGCCCCAAAAAGTAGAATCTCTGATCATAACAATGGTGACCCTTGTTCTGAAGGTTGATAGGCACACAAATTTATGAAACTATTTACTAAAGAAAGCTTTAAGACGCAAATGTTAATATAAACAACCTTGATGACGAGCAATAAAAATGTAAAGTTGCTGCCTTTAACTAGAATATACACAGGATATTACAGAACTACCCAAAATTTTAAGTAACTATCAGAGACTGCTCAAAATACAAAATCATAAATATTTCTCTGTGCCTACGGCATAACTATTAAAGTATACTGAGATATACAGGCTTTTTAAAAACATTGATCTAAAAACTAAATCTTGAGAGAAATTTATAATAGATGTCTCTTACCTCATAAATGTTGGGGTGCCACATTTTGGTCAAGAATCTGAAAGTAGGTGGTGAATATGGGTAGTCAATAGGAAATTTAATATGCGCCTGGAAAGAAAAAAAATGAAACACTAATCAATAAGACTACAACCTACTCATCTAATAATTCACCCTAATACACTTTAGAAAAATGAAGCTCCTTTTTTTTTGGAGACAGTCTCACTTTGTCACCCTAGGTAGAGTACCATGGCATCACAGCTCACAGCAACCTCAAACTCTTGGGCTCAAACGATCCCTTGCCTCACCCTGCTGAAACTACAGGTGCCCACCACAACGCCCTCCATTTTAGAGACAGAGTCTTGCTCTTGGTCAGGCTGGTCTTGAACTCATGAGGTCAGGCAATCTACCTGCCTCAGCTTCCCATAGTGCTAGGGGTACAGGCGTGAGCCACTGCACCCGGCGAAGCTCCTTTCCACAGAGAAGACAAGTCTTGAGACTAAAATAGTTCATACACATTTTGTTATACTCAGTGCCAGTGTTATCAGCATGTTCTTATAGCTCCGTTCAATCATTTATAAAAGGGTAGGAGGCTATATTAAACCAGCAAATACACGTAATCTCTGACACATACACTCAACATGCTCTCTTGCTATCTCTCTGATAAATAACCAATACACATTCTCACACTTTCTCTCTCAATTTTTTTATACACATAATTTTTAATTTAACTTGCATGAGAGAAAAACAGCACTATGTACAGGTATATTTTTATAACAAAAAATTAATATAACCTTGTACAAAATACAAAATGAAAATGTTTTGGGGGCAACGCCTGTAGCTCAGTGGGTAGGGTGCCAGCCACATACACCCAGGCTAGAGGGTTCAAACCCAGCCCAGGCCAGCTAAACAATGACAACTGCAACAAAAAATAGCCGGGTGTTGTGGCGGGTGCCTGTAGTCCCAGCTACTTGGGAGGGTGAGGCAAGACAATCACTTAAGCCCAGGAGTTTGAGGTTGCTGTGAGATGTTATGCCACGGCACTCTATCAAGGGCGACATAGTGAGACTGCCAGGGTGGTGTTTGCTTTTTACTCGTAATTTAACCATCAACCTATCTGTCAAAACTGTTGTTAAAAAGCTAAACATACTATATTTTGTACTGCTTTTTCCACCTATATATGAAAACATTTTCTCATGTATTCTCTACAGGTGTAATGGTTAATATCTGTATAATATTCCATCATATGTATATAGAGATGGACCATTTTTTTAAACTTTCCTAGGAATTGGGCTACTTGGATTGTTTTTTCACTCTTTTGCTGTTATAAATATCGCTTCAGTAAATGACCTTGGTAGTATCCCATGCTCCAAATATGAAAAAATCCAGAAAACAAAACGAATCCTTAAATGTTCTTTCATTAAAAAAATGAGAAAATTCCCAAAATATGTTAATAGTAACTGTTTCAGAATTCTAGAAAACAATCAAGGGCTTGCAGCAATGCAGGATGTATTTAAGAAAAATGGCTTAACCTCAATAAGAACAGCAAACTTGTCATTTTAAGTTAATTACCCTAATTTAATCTAACCTCCTACTTTCCAGTGCTATAACAGCCTTAAAACAAATCGCTTGCATTTGAAATAAAAGCCAAGAAATCTGGCAGGCACTGGAAGGGACAGAATGGACTGGAACTGCTTCAAAGCCCTACTCCCAGAAAACTGACAATATTTGACCTTTCTGGTGGTCCCCTGGAAGACCCCACTTGCAAGATGTGCTCTGTGTAGTTTAGTCAACGTAAAAAATATTTTCCTTGGCAGAGTGGATTGAAAATAATGAAAGGCAATTGTTTAATTTCAAAGCTGCCTCAAGCAGTTGAAAAAAGATAAAAGACTGACACCGCCACCCCCCCAACAAAAAACTTACAAGGAAAAGCTGAGGTAAGAGATGTACATTAGGATTTGGGAGTGGGGGGGTACCTGTGGCTCAGTGAATAGGGCGCTGGCCCAATATACGGAGGGTGCCCAGTTCGAGCCCAGCCCCAACCAAAATGCCACAAAAAAATAGCCGGGCGTTGTGGTGGGCACCTGTAGTCCCAGCTACTCAGGAGGCTGAGGCAAGAGAATTGCCTAAGCCCAACAGCTGGAGGTTGCTGTGAGCTGTGATGCCACAGCATTCCACCAAGGGCAACAAAATGAGACTCTGTCTCTTAAAAAAAAAGAGAGAGAGAGAAAGAGATGTCCATTAGGATTTTGAAGAACTCTGACAAACTGCTATTAGTATACAAGACCATGCCAACGTCATTGTGCACATGTCTAGGGCTATGTGCCTGCCCAGGGAAACCTTCTCAGGCCCTAATCTCACCCTGCTAGCTTAATGTGAGAATCTATACAAACAGGAAGAGAAGACCAAGACCCTACAATAGGCTGGCTAACTATTGAATGCATGACCTAATACTCATCCAGAGACCCTCCCCAAACTCCAAGTGACTCATTGATTCCCTTAAGAAAAATCTGTATCCATTTTTAGAGGCACACGATTGTAAAAGGGTCTTTACCTAACAAATGCAATCAGTGTAACCTGGTTTCTTGTACCCTCAATGAATTCCCAACAATAAATTAAAAAAAAGAAAGAAAGAAAAGAAAATCTGTATCCCATCATTAGTTAACCACTAAACTGAGTGGAGAATTCACTGGCCACATGTAACAAAGAATACAGAAATTACAGCTCCGCACCTGTGGCTCAAGCAGCTAAGGCACCAGCCACATACACCTGAGCTGGCGGGTTCGTATCCAGCCCAGAGCCCGCCAAACAACGATGGCTGCAACCAAAAAATAGCCGGGCATTGTGGCGGGTGCCTGTAGTCCCAGCTACTTGGGAGGCGGAGGCAGGAGACTTGCTTAAGCCCAGGAGCTGGAGGTCGTGTGAGCTGTGATGCCAAGGCACTCTACCCAGGGCGACAGCTTGAGGCTCTGTCTCAAAAAAAAAAAAAAAAGAATACAGAAATTACAAAATTAGTGGGAGGCCAAGGTGGGTAGATTGCCTGAGCTCACAAGTTCGAGACCAGCCTGAGCCAGAGTGAGACCCTCATCTCTAAAAATAACCTGTGTCATGGCAGGCACCTGTAGTCCCACCTACTTGGGAGGCTAGGCAAGAAAATAGCTTGAGCCCGGGCGGCGCCTGTGGCTCAGTTGGTAGGGCGCTGGCCCCATATACCGAGGGTGGCAGGTTCAAGCCCGGCCCCCAGCCAAACTGCAACCAAAAAGTGGCCGGGCGTTGTGGCAGGCGCCTGTAGTCCCGGCTGCTCGGGAGGCTGAGGCAAGAGAATCGCTTAAGCCCAGGAGTTGGAGGTTGCTGTGAGCTGTGTGAGGCCACGGCACTCTGCCGAGGGCCATAAAGTGAGACTCTGTCTCTACAAAAAAAAAAAAAAACAGGCACAGTGGCTCACACCTATAATCCCAGCACTTTGAGAGGCCAAGGTAGGTGGATTGCCTGAGCTCACGAGTTCAACCCCATCTCTAAAAGTAGCTGGATGTTGTGGCAGGTGCCTATACTCCCAGTTACTTGTGAGGCTGGGGCAACAGAATGACTTAAGCCCAAGAGTTAAGAGACTGGTGTGAGCTAGGATGCCAGGGCACTCTACCAGTGGCAAAAAAGTGAGATTCTGAGTTAAAAAAAAAAAAAATTAATGGACTCTGAAACTTGGGGGACTAAATTATTAATCTCACCAGTAATACATACTGGAAGTCCCAGATAGAGATGAAAAAAAGCAGAAAAAATAGCTGAAGAAACAGTGGCTGAAAACTCCCTCAAGAGAAAGTAAATCATGAACCTTTACATCCAAAAAGCTCAGCTAGGCTCCTATAGCTCAGCAGTTATGGCACCAGCCACATACACTGGAGCTGGCGGGTTGAAACCCAGCCTGGGCCTGCCAAACAACGACAATTACCCCAAAAAAAAAAAAGGCAGGTGTTGTGGTGGGCGCCTATAGTCCCAGCTACTTGGGAGACCGAGACAAGACAATCGCTCTAGCCCAAGATTTGGAGGTTGTTGTGAGCTGTGACAAGGGCACATAGTGAGACTCTGTCAAAAACAAAAACAAAAAGCTCAACAAACTCTAAGTAAAATAAACTCAGACATCAACAAGTAAGCACATCATAATCACATTGTTGAAAACAGCAAGAGAAGCAATTCATTAAAGGACTAAACAGTTAACATCTGGCCCAGAAATTTCACTGCTAGGTGTACAAACAAGAGAAATGAAAATGTTTTGTCTACATAAGGATTTGTGTATCAATGCTCACACAGGCATAACAGTCAAAAAGGTAGAAACAGGTGGTGCCTGTGGCTCAAAGGAGTAGGGCGCCGGCCCCATATGCCAGACATGGTGGGTTCAAACCCAGCCCCGGCCAAAAACTGCAAAAAAAAAAAAAAAAAAAAAGGTAGAAACAAGCAAAATGTCCAATAACTGAGGAAGGGATAAACAATATGTAGCATACACTCATAAATGAATTATTTGGCAATTTAAAAAAAGCTATGTGCTATAATGTGGCTGGACCTTGAAAACATTATGTTACATTATGTTCCATGAAAAAAGTCAGTCAGGAAAATCACATATTTATAGAATTCCAGAATAGATCAGTGGTTGCCTAGGGCTTAGGGGTGGTGGAAAAATTGGAAAGAAATAGGAATGACTGATGGTTACTTCACTGAGGCAAGAGCTTGAGCCCAACAGCTTAAGGTTGCTGTGACCCATAAAACAGCAGAATACTCTACCTAGGGCAACAAAGTGAGAGTCTCTCAAACAACAAACAAACATAAAAACCAATTTGTAATACTCAATGATTTAATTGAAGTTAAAATCCAAGTTAAAATTCTAAGATCACACAGTTTTATCTCTATTGCCTTACTTATTTTTAGAACAGTATTAATAATTTAAACTTACTATTTCATATAGCATATGTTTATCTAAAGTTATCTAAATTATCTGTTAGGTCTCAAATATTGATAGCTAACTAAATATACAGAAAATTTCATTAACTGTAGAGTAACAGCTTTATATCAAGAAACAAATCTAAGAAGTCAGACCTAAAAGAACACACAAAAGTAACTTAGAACCCAAGAGACTCTTTTTTTTTTTAAACTTAATACTTTTTTATTTTTATTATTATTTATTTATTTATTTATTTGCAGTTTTTGGCTGGGTTTGACCCCACTACCTCTGGAATATGGGGCTGGTGCCCTACTTCTTTGAGCCACAGGCGCCACCCAGAACCTAAGAGACTCTTTCTCAAGCAACTCCTTAAATCTTTTTTGACTAATTTGTAAAGTCATTGGAATAAATAACCTCCAAAATAGTTTCTGTACCATTACCACACATATCCCCCCCTAAGATGCTCAGATTGCTCCTAAGTGTGCTCTTAATGAAATAGAGGAACAAATCAGACATCTATTTTTAATTATACAAATACTAAACATTTATGTAAATATTTTCATTTATTCACTCATTCAATATATTGTTGTTAAAAATCTATCATGTTGCAACACACCAATACAAAGGTAGGAAACAAAAATAATGACAACATTTTCCATATGCCGGAATGGCTATGAACTAATTGAAAAGACAGTCATGCAAATAAATGATTACAGCTTAAGTCCTTAAAGTAGGTATCTACCAAGTGCTAAGAGAGCACTGTAAAAAAAATGCCTAATTCTGGCTGAAATGATCAGAGAAGATTTTGAAAAGGTAATTGCGGCCAAAGTGAAAAGAGACCTTACAAGTATACAGAATACCTGGAACATGTGACCAAAGGTAGCAACAGTAAGGAACATAAGAAAAAAAAAATGAGACATATATAAGAAATAAAAATAGCCATAAAGTTCCTGGGCAATTTAAAATAGTGTACAATAAATTGCATACTGACTTTTTGGCCACCCTGTATAATCAATTTGTATCAAATAGTAATTGACTTGATATGGGGATTGAGAGGAAAGGAAAATTCAAGGATGGGCTGGTTCACGCCTATAATTCCAACACTCTTGAGAGGACAAGGCAGAAGGATCCCTTGAGACCAGCCTGAGCAAGAGCAAGACCACTTCTCTACTAAATACAGAAAAATTAAGATCAGTGCCTGTAGCTCAGCGGCTAGGGCACCAGCCACATACTCCAGAGCTGGCAGGTTTGAATCCAGCCTGGGCCTGCCAAACAATGACAAGTACAACCAAAAACTAGCCCGGCGTTGTGGTGGGCAGCTGTAGTCCCAGCTACTTGGGAGGCTGAGGCAAGAGAATCGCTTGAGCCCAAGAGTTTGAGGCTGCTGTGAGCTGTGACAAACAGCACTCTAACCAGGGCGACATAGTGAGACTCTGTCTCTAAAAAAATATATATGTGTGTGTGTGTGTATGTGTATATTTAAAAAAGTACTTGGGAGGAACAAAGAAGTATGAAAAAGAGTGGGGAGAGAGTGAAAGAAAGCATGAGAAGACAGTTAAATGGAGAGACCTAGCAAATAAAGTGGTTCAGGGAAACAAAATAATAATGGGAAAATACTTTTTGGTAGTCAAAGATGACTAGAAAGTAATCTATTTGTCAATACATCATATGTGTTTTGTTATTGTACCTCATATAGTCATTTCACAACTGGGTGATACAGTTAGTAAGCATTTTATAGGTATTATTTAATACTACTTCCATCTGTTCACTTATTTCCTCAGTAAAGAAAACTGAGAAGTTGTGTTTGATTTTTCTTTAGTTTTAAGTTTTTTTTTTTCTTGAGACAGTCTCACTCTATTGCCCACGTTAAAATGCTGTGACATTGGCCTAGCTCAGCCAAATCTCAAACTCCTGGGTTTAAGTAATACTCCTGCCTCAGCCTCCCAAGTAGCTCTTTTTCATACTTCTTAGTTCCTCCCAAGAACTTTTTTAAATTTAATTGTTCCCTAACTGTGATACACTGCAAAAACCAAAACTATCTAGGCAAAGAAAGATAAAAGCTAAAATGGATAACCCAAAAAGTCATTTAAAAACATTAATGTATGGGGCGGCACCTGTGGCTCAAGGAGTAGGGCACCGGTCCCATATGCCGGAGGTGGCAGGTTCAAACCTAGCCCAGGCAAAAAAAAAAAAAAAAGACTTTAAAAAACATTAATGTGGGCGGCGCCTGTGGCTCAGTCGGTAAGGCGCCGGCCCCATATACCAAGGGTGGTGGGTTCAAACCCAGCCCCGGCCAAACTGCAACCAAAAAATAGCCGGGCCTTGTGGCGGGCGCCTGTAGTCCCAGCTACTCGGGAGGCTGAGGCAAGAGAATCGCTTAAGCCCAGGAGTTGGAGGTTGCTGTGAGCTGTGTGAGGACCCGGCACTCTACCGAGGGCCATAAAGTGAGACTCTGTCTCTACAAAAAAAAAAAAAACATTAATGTATGTAAATATGTAAAGTCAAGTATACACTGGCTTAGAGCAGTATTTTGATAACCCCCAATGTGCAGTATTAAAGTAACTGTTATTCTACGATTTTCATATGGGATTTCAGCAGTGACAAAAACAAGAACATAGGCTCAGTGCCTGTGGCTCAAACGGCTAAGGTGCCAGCCACATAGAGCTGGTGGGTTCAAATCCAGCCCAGGCTGGCCAAACAATAATGATGGCTGCAACCAAAAAAATAGCTGGGCGTTGTGGCAGGCGCCTGTAATCCCAGCTACTTGGGAGGCGAAGGCAGGAGAATTGCTTAAGCCCAGGAGTGGGAGGTTGCTGTGAGCTGTGATGCTATAGCACTCTACCCAGGGTGACAGCTTGACGCTCTGTCTCAAAAAAAAAAAAAAGAAAGAAAAAGAAAACAAGAACATATAAATAATAAAATTTAGGGCTAGGCACAGTGGCTCACGGTAGCACTCTGGGAGGCCAAAGTGGATAGATTGCTTGAGCTCATGGGCTGGAGACCAGCCTAAGCAAAAGCAAGCCCCATCTCTACTAAAAATAGAAATACTGAGGCCAGAGGAGCGCTTGATCCTGAGTTGGAGGTTGCTGTGAGCTATGACATCACAGTACTCTACCCAGGGCGACAGCTTGAGACTCTATCTCAAAAAGAAAAAGAAAAGAAAAGAAAGAAAGAATTTATCTCAATTATTGCTGCTACCTGCTTAACATACCACTAAATAGGTGGGAAAAATATTCCCAGTCCTAAACACACTGCACTTGGTAATAAACAGCTCAGTTGATAGCAAAGAGTGTTTACTATTATTTTGGGATTACTGCCTAAATTTAGTGTGAAATGAGGACACTCCCAACGATGGAATTTTTATGCTATGTCACCAGCTCACATCTGCCATAGGACATCTTTCCAGCATGACATCAGCAAAAACAATCAAAACATGTTTTCTCCTTATTAATTTGTTTAAAGTTCAAGTTTGCTAATCACCAGTACAAACTTATAAATTGTTCATTAATACAATATAAGGAAGAAAGTGAGTGGTTATACCTAATGCTTTATAATGTGCTACATGCTTTAAACTCAAATTTAGTCTTTATTGATTAAAACTCCCAACCTAAAAGGTTTAATTTAAAATGGGCATGATGATGGAGTGGTGCCTGTGGCTCAAAGAAGTAAGGCGCCGGCCCCATATGCCGGAAGTGGCAGGTTCAAACCCAGCCCCCAGCCAAAAACTGAAATAAATAAAATAAAATAAAATGGGCATGATGGGGCGGCGCCTGTGGCTCAAGGAGTAGGGCGCCGGTCCCATATGCCAGAGGTGGCGGGTTCAAACCCAGCCCTGGCCAAAAACCAAAAAAAAAAAAAAAAAACAAAATGGGCATGATGGTTGAAGCCTATAACCCTAGCACACTGGGAGGCCAAAGTGGGAGGATCCCTTGAGCAGAGGAGTTCCAGACCAGCCTAAGCAAGAGACCCCCATCTCTGCTAAAAATACAGAAAAATTAGACAGACATTACGGTGTACACCTATAGTCCCAGCTATTAGGGAGGCTGAGTTTGGAAAGATCCCTTGATCCCAGGAGTTTGAGGTAGCTGTGAGCTAGCTAACACTACAGCACTCTAGCCTGGGTGAGAGTAAAACTCTGTCTCAAAAAAGGAAGGGCTGGCTGGGTGCAGTGGGTCACACATGTAATCCTAGCACTCTGGGAGGCCGAAGCAAGTGGATTGCCTGAGCTCAGGAGTTCAAGACCAGTCTGAGCTTCAGTGAGACCCTGTCTCTAAAAATAGCTGGTATTTTGACTGGTGCCTGTAGTCCCACTTATTTGGGAGACTGAGGCAAGAGAATCACTTGAGCCCAAGAGTTTGAGGTTACTGTGAGCTCTGATGCTGTGGCACTCTACCCAAAGTTACAGAGTGAAAACTATCAAAAAAAAAAAAAAAAAAAGGAAAGAAAGAAAAGAAAAGAAAAGAAAGAGGAAAATAAAGTAAGTTTTCTGTAAGGTCATAAACCCAGAGGCACAAATGGGAGGTCACAAAAGAAACAAAATGTTGGAAGCTGGAAACCATAAGAATACGTAGCAATTAAGTTAGGAGACTAGAAAAAAGTTAAACCCAGTTTTCTGGTGATCAGGAATAGCTTTTACTACATGCAATTATGGTGGGGGAGCAGCTGAAAATAAGAAAGAATTAGTGCCTAATAAAGTTAGCATCGTGGCCTCATAGTGGTAGTATAAAACAGAGTATGAACCAAGATCTCCTAATTTATACGTAAAAAACAAAAGAACAGGTGGCGCCTGTAGTTCAGTGGGTAAGGCGCCAGCCACATAACACCAGGGCTGGTGGGTTTGAACCCAGCCCAGGTCTAATAAACAACAATAACTTTTTTATAACAACAACAACAACAAAAAATAGCCGGGTATTGTGGCAGGCACCTATAGTCCCCACTACTTGGGAGGCTGAGACAAGAGAATCCCTTAAGCCCAAGAGTTGGAGGTTGCTGTTAGCTGTGACACCAGGGCACTCTATCCAGGGCCACAGCAATCTACCGAAGGTGACAAAGTGAGACTCTGTCTTTAAAAAAAAAAAAAAAAGAACATATTTGTTTCCTTGGGGCTTTAGCCATTATTAAGGAACAAGTAAGGAACAACAATTTGACAAGGCAGTGTATAGAAAGTACTATAGGCAACAGAGTTCACATGCCTTTCAACAATTAGTCAGTTTTTGTAGAAACCAAAAAAGGTTAACAATCTTGCCACTCATATCAACTGAGGTGTTTCACACACAGAGCTAAACATTATCGTCCAGAAAATTAAATAACTAAATATGACATTTAAGTATAGTTAATCACAATAACACTTTCTAACAAAATTATTTTTTTTTTTCAGAGACAGAGTCTCACTTTGTCACCCTCTGTAGAATGCCATAGCGTCACAGCTCACAGCAACCTCTAGCTCTTCAGTTTAGGTGATTCTCTTGCCTCAGCCTCCTGAGTAGCTGGAACTACAGGCACCCGCCACAACAGCCAGTTATTTTGTTGTTGTTGTTGCAGTTTTGGCCAGGGCTGGGTTCAAACCTGCCACCCTCAGTATATGGGGTCGGAGCCCTACTTACTGAGCCACAGGCGCCGGCCCATAATAACATTATTTAAAAGTTGTTACTAATTTTGGTTTAAACACAGAAGAATGAACATGAATAGTCATCTCTACCTTTTTCTGATAATGGTAGTATGAAGAATCTTTAAAAACTTGTAATGAGGCCGGGCAAGGTGACTCACACCTGTAATCCCAGCCCTTGGGAGACTGAGGCGGGTGGATTGCCTTAGCTCACAGGTTCAAGACCAACCTGAGCCAGGGCAAAACCCCCTTCGATCCCCCATCTCTAAAAATAGCCAGGCATTGTGGCAGGTGCTTGTAGTCCCAACTACTCAGGAGGCTGAGGCAAGAGGATCTCTTAAGCCCAAGAGTCTGAGGTTGCTGTGAGCTATGACGCCATATCACTCTACCGGGGATGACAAAGTGAGACTGTTTCAAAAAACAAACAAAAAAAAAACGTGTACAGAAAAAGAAAATAGAAGAGGACAGTTAAATGAGATGAAGAGAGTCTGCAATGTAAAATGTGAATTTAGCATACCTCAAAAGGCTAAAACCTAACTGAGTGTTGAGGTAAGGAAAGAGAGTTTGAAGCAAGTTCACAGGTATAGAGAAACCTGGAAAGGCTTAGGCACTGAAAAGGTGGTACTTCTGAAAATCCAGGTGTAAGATGAGGATGAAAAAAAAAAAGGATGAAAGCTGTTTTAAAAAGTTAACAGTTGGGCAGCGCCTGCGGCTCACTGAGTAGGGCGCCGACCCCACATATGGAGGGTGGTGGGTTTAAACCTGGCCCCAACCAAAGTGAAATGACAAAAAAATAGCCAGGCATTGTGGCAGGTGCCTGTAGTCCCAGTTACTGGAGCAGCTGAGGCAAGAGAATCGCCTAAGCCCAAGAGCTGGAAGTTGCTGTGAGCTGTAACACCACAGCACTCTACTGAGGGCAACGAAGTGAGACTCTGTCTCTTGAAAAAAAAAAAGTTAACAGTTAAGTACACAAATTTCTTCCTGTAGTCCTTCAGTCAGGTGATTACTCCCACACTACAGAAGACTAAAGGTTTATGCTCTGAAAAAGTTACACAAGCGAACCTCTAGCTGTGACCGGAAATGAAGTACACTGTATTGAAAACAGGGTGATTAAGCCTGTACTTGGAACAAATATTAAAACCACAGGCTTGTCTCACTCATCTACCCAATCTTTTATTACTCAAGTAAAAGATCACAAGAGAAAATATCTACAGATACTGATATTTGGGGGCTCCCCACAAAAAGGCTTGCACCTCAATTTATCTTAAGTTTGTAAAGATTCCCTAATCAACAAGGTTGCATTTCCCTTTTCCCACTTGCTACTTCTAGCAGATCACAAGTATCAACTGAGGGTCATAGAAAAGCAGAAATTTGATGAAAACTTCCAAAATAAAAGACAAAAGCAGAAGAAAAAAAAGTAAAAAGCAACTTAAAGAAAATAGGGACAGGCTCGGTGCCTGCAGCACAGTAGTTACGGCACCAGCCACATGCACCGAGGCTGGTGGGTTCGAACCCAGCCCAGGGCAGCTAAATAACAATGACAACTGAAATGAAAAATAGCCAGGCGTTGTGTCGGGTACCTGTAGTCACAGCTACTTGGGAGGCTTATGCAAAAGAATCGTTTAAGCCCAAGAGTTTGAGGTTGCTATGAGCTGTGATGCTACAGCACTCTACTGAGGGTGACATAATGAGACTCTATCTCAAAAAAAAAAGAAAGAAAAAAGAAAATAGGGACAAATGCAAAAAAAATCAAAATCTTCTCAGAGAGGTTTTATTTCACAACAAGTTATGAAAGGAAAAAACAGAAAAAGAACATATCACAATTAATAAACAGATAACCATCATTAGAGAAGCACAATGGATTATTTATGAATAAAGTGACATGATGTCTAAATCTGCTTTAAGGAACTAAAGAGAGGCCAGACATGGTGGCTCACGCTTATAATCCTAGCACTCTGGGAGGCCACGGCCAGTGGATCATTTGAGCTCAGGAATTTGAGACCAGCCTGAGCAAGAGACAGACCCCATCTCTACCAAAAATAGAATAACTAGCTTGGGTACAGGCACCCACTAGGCATTGTGGTGCGTGCCTGTACCAGCTACTTGGGAGGCTGAGGGAAGAGAATTTGAGTTTGCTGGTTGCTGATATGAAGAGTTTGAGGTTTGCTGATATGAAGACAATTGATGCTAGTACGTGGTGGGGGAAGGGGTATAAGATAATTTCAGGAAAAACATAAGATTTTCCAAGAAAGGAAACATAATCTTACTGCACAACTGGGAAAAATAGTCAACACAGTATGTACATATATTCAAAATAAGGAAAACACTAGAAACTGCTGTAACTATTAGGAAAGATAAAAGTGTGGGGCCACAGTATATGACACCGTGGGGATGGGACACCATTATTAGAGGGATTTTACTCAACAAATGCAAGCAGTGTAACCTGGCTCTTTGTATCAATAATTACCCCACAATAAAAAAAAAATAAAAAGGTCTATCACATGGGACATGAATTTTTTTTTCCTTTGTACTATTTTCATTCCTGTAATTCTTCTCTGAGTTTGAAGTTGTTTCCAAATAAAAAGTTTTTTTTTTTTGTTTTGTTTTTTTTTTTTGTAGAGACAGAGTCTCACTTTATGGCCCTCGGTAGAGTGCCGTGTCCTCACACAGCTCACAGCAACCTCCAACTCCTGGGCTTAAGCGATTCTCTTGCCTCAGCCTCCCGAGTAGCTGGGACTACAGGCACCCGCCACAAGGCCCGGCTATTTTTTGGTTGCAGTTTGGCCGGGGCTGGGTTTGAACCCGCCACCCTCGGCATATGGGGCCCGCGCCCTACCGACTGAGCCACAGGCGCCGCCCCCAAATAAAAAGTTTAAAAAAAAAAAAAGAGTTTGAGGTGGGGCGGCGCCTGTGGCTCAGTCGGTGGGGCGCTGGCCCCATATGCTGAGGGTGATGGGTTCAAATCCGCCCCAGCCAAACTGCAACCAAGGAAATGGCGGGGCGTTGTGGCAGGCGCCTGTGGTCCCGGCTGCTCGGGAGGCTGAGGCAAGAGAGTCGCTTGGGCCCAGGAGTTGGAGGTTGCTGTGAGCTGTGTGAGGCCACAGCACTCTACTGAGGGCCATAGGGTGAGACTCTGTCTCTACAAAAAAAAAAAAAAAAAAAAAAGTTTGAGGTTGCTGTCAGCTATGATGACACCACCACACTCTACCCAGAGTGACAGAGTGAGATTCTATCTCAAAACAAAACAGAGAAATGACATCTTAGACAGCCAAAACTCAAAAATGCATATCTAAAGATCACAAAGAAAGTGAGTAAAAGATAAAAATATAGAAAATACACAAAAACAGGATCGGTGCCTGTAGCTCAAAGGGATAAGGCGCCAGCCACATACACCAGAGCTGGTGGGTTCAAATCCAACCCAGACCTGCCAAACAACAATGACAACTACAACCAAAAAATAGCTGGGCGCCTGTACTACCAGCTACTTGGGAGGCTGAGGCAAGAGAATCACTTAAGCCCAGGAGTTGGAGGTTGCTGTGAGCTGTGATGCCATTGCACTCTACGCAGGATGACAGCTTGAGGCTCTGTCTCAAAAAGAAAAAAGAAAAAATAATAAAACAAACATGAAAATTAGAGAATTAACCCAATTCATCATCCAAATACAGGAGTTTCAGAAGAAGAGAAAAAAAGAAAACAGAAGAACGAGAATTAGAGAAATAATTTCTTTGGGGAGGCCAAGATAGGAGGATTATTACTTCAATGAACTACAATGATGCTACTGCACTCTAGCCCAGATGACAGAGCAAGCAAGACCCTACTGAAGAGGAAAAAAGGAAAAATTTCCCACACTACAAGAGTTTCAAGACTGAAAGAAGACTCAAAGTATAATAAATGATAACCTAAAAAAAAAAAAAAAAATGAGAATACCTAACCTATGTTCATATTTGACCACATGAAAAAAATAGTATTCTAAAGGATGTTACAATTCTGTTTAAAAGTTTAGATCACAGGCTCGGTGCCTGTGGCTCAAGCAGCTAAGGCACCAGCCACATACACCTGAGCTGGCGGGTTCAAATCCAGCCCAGGCTCACTAAACAACAATGACAGCTGCAACCAAAAAATAGCCTTGTGGCGGGCGCCTGTAGTTCCAGCTACTTGGGAGGCAGAGGCAGAAGAATCGCTTGAGCCCAGGAGTTGGAGATTGCTGTGAGTTGTGATGTCATGGCCCTCTACCCAGGGTAACAGCTTGAGGCTCTGTCTCAAAAAAAAAAAAAAAAAATTTAGATTATAAATGAGTGACAAAGGAAACCAACTAAAATAGAAAAATAAGACAATTTCAGGAAAAACATAAGATTTTCCAAGAAAGAAAACATAATCTTACTGCACAACTGCGAAAAATAGTCAACACAGTATGTACATATATTCAAAATAAGGAAAACACTAGAAATTGCTATAACTATTAGGAAAGATAAAAGAAGGAGAAATGGTGGTAAGGGGAAATGGTAAAAGAGTGCTAATCTAACATCCCATAATAGCAGGTCAATTGAAAATTTTAAAAATTCCAAAATCGTTAAGTAGCAGTATAAGCATGGTATTTATAAATTACGTGGTAAATACTGTACCAGAAAGCAAACAAGAGTAGAGAGAAGAAATGTGAGCGGGAACAGGTAGAGCTGGGAATTACTATTCATCTTCATAAATTTAAAAGTGTTTGTTTTTTTTTTTTTTGTAGAGACAGAGTCTCACTTCACCGCCCTCGGTAGAGTGCCACAACATCACAGGACTCACAGCAACCTCCAGAGCTCTTGGGCTTCCATGATTCTCTTGCCTCAGCCTCCCGAGCAGCTGGGACTACGGACGCCCGCCACAACGCCCAGCTATTTTTTTGTTGTTGTTGCAGTTCGGCTGGGGCTGGGTTTGAATCCGCCACCCTCAGTATATGGGGCCAGCGCCCTACTCACTGAGCTACAGGTGCCACCCTAGAAGTGGTTTTGATCTTTAAAACTATGTACATAGTCCTCTGATAATACTTGTTTCTCACCCATTTATGCTTTGGAAAATCACTGTCTCTCTCTTACTCCAAAGAAATCAACAGCCACAGTGCAGTTTACAGGTGTGTGCAATGTAAAACAGTTTACAGGACGGTGCAACTGTTTTTTTGGTACTATAGGGTGTTGAGGCAGGCTCATCACACACCTTCAGCATTCACTCTTCCAGCCTTTCCCCATCCAAATCACTAGTAAAATTGTTTTTAGATTGTAATTTTTTGTTTTTTTTTATTTATTTTTATTGTTAAATCATAGCTGTGTACATTAAGATGCACCGTAGATGTGGCCCCACACCGTAGATGTGTACCCTCCCTCCACCAAAACCTCCCCCCTCCCTTCCCTGGCCCTTTCCCCACAGTCTTGTGCTATAGTTGGGTCATAGCCTTCATGTGAAAGCTATATTTTAGCTTCATAGTAGAGCTGAGTACATTGCTTTTTTCCATTCCTGAGATACTTTGCTAAGAAGAATATGTTCCAGCTCCATTCATGTAAACATGAAAGAGGTAAAGTCTCCATCTTTCTTTAAGGCTGCATAATATTCCATGGTATACATGTACCACGATTCGCTAGTCCATTCGTGGGTCGAAGGGCACTTGGGCCTCTTCCATGACTTAGCTTTTTTTTTTTTTTTGAGACAGAGTCTTACTTTGTCACCCCTGATAGAGTGCTGTAGAGTCAGAGTTCACAGCAACCTCAAATTCTTGGGTTCAATTGATTCTCTTGCCTCAGCCTCCTGACTAGCTGGGACTACAGGTGCCTGCCATAACGCCCAGCTATTTTTAGGAACAGGACCTTGCTCTTGCTCAGGCTGATCTCGAACCTGTGAGCTCAGGAAATGCACCCACCTCAGCCTCCCAGAGTGCTGGGATAACAGGCGTGAGCTGCCACATTGGCCTAGATTATAATTTAAAAAGAAGGCCTCCTCCCACTACTACCTGTGAGTTTTAAAATAAAATTTTGTCCAGTGTTCCTGCATGGGTGAAGTGGCAGCAAACATGGATGCTCACCACTGAATTTGTGCTGTGTGGTGATCGTGCTCTCAAAAAGACTTGAACATGGATTTCCATTATTTTCCAAATATACATTACCAAACATAGTAGGTGAAACCCCAAGGAAAAAGGAAAATATGACCAAAATAATTAATTGCATGAAGATCCCATACAACTACAGTAAGAGACAAACAAAAATCAGATGACATATACCATACCGCATCCCTTAATTTCTTAAATATATTCTTATGCTAAAAGTTTTTTGTCCATCTGTTCCAAAATCCAATAATATATCTACAAGATAGAAAAAAGAAATAAAAAGTAAATGGAGAAAAAAATAAACCAGAGGAAAAAAAGGAAAGCTAGAGAAGCAATCTGATAAAATAAAATTTAAGACCAAAAAAAAAAAAAAAAGCCATAATAGACAAAGGACAGTATGTACCGATAAAAAGACTAATAGAACAAAAAGATATAACCATCACAAACATGAAGGCAGCTATACAGCCACAAAATATATCAAGTAATAAGTGAGGAAATATCAGAGAGAAATACATAAATTAAAAATTTCATTTAGAGGGGGTGGCGCCTGTGGCTCAAGGAGTAGGGCGCCAGTCCCATATGCCGGAGGTGGTGGGTTCAAACCCAGCCCCGGCCAAAAACCACAAAAAAAGAAAAAAAAAAAAAAATTTCATTTAGAGATTTTAACACACCATTTTCAGAAACTGATAGGTAACGTTAAAAAAAAGTATTTCGGCTCGGCGCCTGTAGCTCAGCAGCTAGGGTGCCAATCACATACACCAGAGCTGGCGGGTTCAAATCCAGCCCGGGTCTGCCAAACAACAATGACAACTACAACCAAAAAAAAAATTGCTGGGTGTTGTGGTGGGCGCCAAGTCCCAGCTACTTGAAGGCTAAGGCAAGAGAATCCCTTAAGCCCAAGAGTTTGTGGTGGCTGTGAGCTGTAATGCCACAGCACTCCCCCCAGGGCAATAGCTTAAGACTCTGTCTCAAAAAAAAAAAAAAAAAAAAAGTATTTCCCTGGTTGTCTAGTGTCTAGAGGAAAAAGACAGTATTAGTATAGAAGACCAGAATGATATAATTAACAAGTTTCCACAACTGAACAGACAGTATGTAGAACTCTATACACAGCATAAAGAGAGAACAAAGGCTTTTGAAGAATATGTTTGAGGCCATAAAGGAAGCCTCATGGGCCGGGTGTTATGGCTCATGCCTATAATCTTATCACTCTGGAAGGCCAAGAAAGGTGGATTGCCTAAGCTCGGGGGTTTCAGACCAGCCTGGGCAAATTGAGACACATTTCTACTAAAAAATAGAAAAACTATCCGGGTGTTTGTAGTAGGCACCTGTAGTCCCAGTTACAGGGGAGGCTGAGGCAAGAGGATTACTCAAACCCAGGAGCTTCAGGTTGCTGCAAGCTACTATACAACCACACTCTACCCAGGGTGACAGAAACTCTGTCTCAAAAAATAAAATAAAATAAAATATAAAATAAAAGCCTCATTAGGCCTGCCAGTGGCTCACACCTTTAATCCTAGCACTCTGGGAGGCCAAGGCAAAAGGACTGTTTGAGCTCATGAGTTTGAGACAAGCCTGAACAAGAGTGAGACCCCATCATCATTAAAAATGGAAAAATAAATTAGCCAGGCAGGGTGGAGGCGGGTGCACCAGTATTCCGAGGTACTGGGGAGACTGAGGTGGAAGATTACTTGTGCCTAAGAATTTGAGATTGATATAAACTAACCTGACCACCATAGCACTCTAGTCAGAGTAACAGAGTGAGACTAGCCTAACAATTAAAAAAAAAAAAAAAAAAGAAAGAAAGAAACAAAAGAAATTAAGAAATACTTTGGGAGGCCCAGCATGGTGGCTCACGTAATACCACTCTGGGAGGCCGAGAAAGATGGATTGCCTAAGCACAGGCATTCCAGACCAGCTTGAGCAAATTGAGACACCACCACCTAAAAAATAGAAAAACTAGCCAGGCACCTGTAATCCCAGTTACTGGAGAGGCTAAGGCAAGAGGATCACTTGAGCCCAAGAGTTTGGTGTTACTGTGAGCTATGACACTACAGCACTCTACCAAGGGTGACAAAATGAGATTGTGTGTCAAAAAATGAATGAGTAAGTATAGCCAGGCATTGTGGCAGCAACCTGTAGTCCCAGCTACTTGGGAGGCTGAGGCAAGAGAATCTCTTAAGCCCAAGAGTTTGAGGTTGCTGTGAGCTGTGATGCCACAGCACTCTACTCAGGGTAATAGCTTGAGACTGTCTCAAAAAAGAAAAAAAAAAAAAGAATAAATAAATAAATCAATAAATAAATGAGATGGGAGAGGACTACTGACAGAAAATACGGCAAAACTGGCACAAACAGGCTTAGTGCCCGTAGCTCAGCAGCTAGGGCACCAGCCACATACACCAGAACTGGCAGTTTGAACCCAGCCCAGGCCTGCTAAACAACAATGACAACTACAACCAAAAAATAGCCGGGTGTTGTGGCGGGTACGTGTAGTCCCAGCTACTTGGGAGGCTGAGGCAAGAGAATCACTTAAGCCCAAGAGTTTGACGTTGCTTGCTATGAGCTGTGATGCCACAGCACTCTACCAACAGCGACATAGTGAGACTCTTGTCTCTAAATAAATAAATAAAAATAAAACAACTGGTACAAACAAAAAAGAGAGAGCTTAAATAAACAAAAGGAATGGAAGAAATTATTCTGGAAAATACTTCTTATCTCTCACCTCAAAAAACTCCCAGCTGGGCGGCACCTGTGGCTCAAAGGAGTGGGGCGCTAGCCCCATATGCAGGAGGTGGTGGGTTAAACCCAGCCCTGGCCAAAAAACTGCAAAAAAACAAAAACCTCCCAGCTAAGATGATATTACATGCAAATTTTACCAAGTGTCAAGGAACAGCTAAGTCCTATTTTATACCAGTTATTTCTAAAATTTAAAAAAGATAAAAAGCTTTCCAGGTCATTTTATAATCTTGACTTCAAAATCAAACAAGGAAAGTTACAGCAAATGAGAACTATAATTCCATTTCCCTTTTTTTTTTAATTGAGACAGTCTCTCTGTTGCCCACAGTAGAGTGCTGTAGTGTCACAGCTCACAGCAACCACAAACTCTTGGGCTCAAGCGATTCTCTTGCCTCAGCCTCCCGAGTAACTGGGACTACAGGCATCTACTACGATGCCTGACTATTGTTTTTTTTTGTTTCAGCAGGCCCAGGCTGGGCTCAAAACCCACCAGCCCTGGTGCATGTGGCTGGCACCCTACCCAGTGAGCTATGGGCACTGCCATTTCACTTGTTTCCATAGAATAAAACAATGTGAAATGATATTTTATACCAATATATGAAATCAATAGTATATAACCAATATGTATGCAAGTTCAATAGTATATTTGTAAAAATACGTCATTATCAGGTACACTGTTTCTTAAAAATGCAAGGATGGTTCAATATTAGAAAAATCTATCACAAAAATGACCACATAAATAGACTGTGGTTGAATAAAAATGGACATATCCATCATGACAGAAAATGCTCTGAAGAAACTTCAACATCTACCAGTAATTTAAAATTTCTTTTAGAAGTCAAAATTTAGTCCAAGCATGGTGGCTGATACTTGTAATCCCAGCACTTTGGGGAGGCCAACATGGGAAGATCGCTTGAGGCCAGGAGCTAGAAACCAGTCAGGGAAATAGCAAGACTCCATCTCTACAAAGTTTTTATTGTTTATTTTTTGGAGCCAGTCTCAAGCTGTTGCCCTGGGTACAGGGCCATGGCGTCATAGCTCATAGCAATCTCCAACTCTTGGGCTCAAGTGATCCTCTTGCCTCTTTTTTTTTTTTTTTCTTTCTATTTTTAGTAAAGATGGGGGTCTTGCTTTTGCCCAAGCTGGTTTCCAATGCATGAGCTCAAGCAATACACCTGCCTTGGCCTCCCAGAGTGCTAAGATTACAGGCGTGAGCCACCTCGCCGGGCTTCTACAAAGATTTTTAAAAGTACCTTGGTGTGGGAAGGCTGAGGCAGGAGGATGACTTGATCCTAGCAGCTCACAGCTACTGTGATCAAACCACTACATTCCAGCCTAGTGAGAGAGCAAAAGTCTCCACCCCCCCCCCAAAAAAAAGTCAAAAGTCACAAATTAGGAATAGAGGATGTATAACTATTTGGTAATGGTTATACAAGCCAAAAGCCTATAGTAAGCATTATACTTGAGAGAAACTTTAGGTGAATTCTCTTTGATACTATAAATAAGGTCACTTATAAAAACATAAGGATTTAAACAGAAGAGGTTTGTACCTGTGCTGGGAAAGAAAAAGCAACAACAAAAGGGAATAGGTAACTGTTAGTATTTGCAGATAAAATCTATAAAAATCAGCATACACGGGGCGGCGCCTGTGGCTCAGTGAGTAGGGCGCCGGCCCCATATGCCGAGAGTGGCTGGTTCAAACCCAGCCCCGGCCAAACCGCAACAACAACAACAAAAAAAATAGCTGGGCGTTGTGGCGGGCGCCTGTAGTCCCAGCTGCTCGGGAGGCTGAGGCAAGAGAATCGCGTAAGCCCAAGAGTTAGAGCTTGCTGTGAGCTGTGTGACGTCATGGCACTCTACCCAAGGGCGGTACAATGAGACTCTGTCTCTACAAAAAAACAAACAAACAAACAAACAAATCAGCATACACTGGGCATGGCGTACACACCTATAATCCCAGCACTTTGGGAAGCCAAAGCAGGATGATTACTTGAGACCAGGAGTTCGAGACTAGCCTGGGCAACATAGTAAAACTGAAAAAATAGAAAAACCAGCCAGATATGGTGTTGTCCATTTGTAGTCCCAGCTACAAGGAGATTTAGGCAAGGGGATCATTTGAGCTCAGGGGTTTCAGGTTGCAGTGAGCTACGATGATGTCACTGCACTCTAGCCTGGGCAACAGAGGAGTAATCTGTCTCAAAATAAAGTAAAATAAAATAAAATAAAAAACACACTGAAAATGGCATAAATGTATTTATGATCTATGTACAAAAGACTTAATAAATAAATATTTATATATATAATAAATATATAAAGAAATAAGAAACAAAGAAGATACAAAAAAAAAAACAGGCTTGGTGCCTGTGGCTCAAGCAGCTAAGGCGCCAGCCACATACACCTCAGCTGGCGGGTTCGAATCCAGCCCGGGCCCACCAAACAACAACGATGGCTGCAACCAAAAAATAGCTGGGCATTGTGGCGGGCACCTATAGTCTGGAGGCAGGAAAATCACTTGAGCCCAGGAGTTGGAGTTTGCTATGAGCTGTGATGCCACAGGCACTCTACCCAGGGCAACAGCTTGAGGCTCTGTCTCAAAAACAAATAAAAAAAGGCAGCGCCTGTGGCTCAAGGAGTAGGGCGCCGGTCCCATATGCCGGAGGTAGCCCCGGCCAAAAAAAAAACCAGTGTACCATTAGAACAAAGAGTGCAAACAGATTAACAAACACAAAATCAAACTATAAACATCACAATCAGATGTATGCCCAAGGAATAACCAATTAGAAAATATAATAACATGATCAAGGCAATATTCACAAACTATAAAGTAGCTAGAATTATGTATTTTTGGTTAAGAATTCTACAGAAATGGCTCGACGCCTGTGGCTCAAGTGGCTAAGGCTCCAAACACATACACCTGAGCTGGTGGGTTCGAATACAGCCCAGACCCGCCAAACAACGACAGCTGCAACCAAAAAATAGCCAGGCGTTATGGCAGGCGCCTGTAGTCCCAACTACTTGGGAGGCAGAGGCAGGAGAATCGCTTGAGCCTAGGAGTTGGAGGTTGCTGTGATGCCACAGCACTCTACCCAGGGTGACGGCTTAAGGCTCTGTCTCAAACAAAAAAAAAAAAAAAAATTCTACAGATAAAACTTAAACCAAGAATAAAGGATATAGAGAAATATCTATTTCCAAATTAATCTATGAATTCAATATACAATACCATTAGGCATTCCAGTTTTGTCTTATTTTCTATTTTTGTGTGTGTATATGTGCCTTGTTAGTTCAACAAATTTACTCTAAAAATTTTATGCAAGAAACAAACTAAGACAACCTAGAAGGGACAGGAAGGAAGGGAGAAAAAAGGGTAGGCAGTATGCCCCACCAAATGACAAAATGTAAATAAAAACAAGATGATTTGATACTGGCTAAAAAACAGAGTAAACATGTAAAATATTAAATAGAGAATTCAGACACAATTGGGAACTTAATATATCATGAAGATAGCACTACATATCATCGTGGTAAGGAGAGACTGATAAATGGCAATAGGAAAACTAGTCCTCTATAAGGAGACAACCTCGGATCCCAATCAAACCTACACAGACGGATTCAAGATGAATTAAAGACCTAAATGTAAAAGGCAAAATAATAAAGTTAAAGGAAGGCTAAGTGCTGTATTCACGCCTTTAATCCTAGCACTCCGGAAGGCAAGGGTAGGAGAAGGAGAATTGCTTGAGGTCAGGAGTTGAAGACCAGCCTGCTGGTCTGTGCCTATAATCCAAGCACACTGGAAGGCCAAGGCAGGTGGACTGCCTGAGCTCACGAGTTCGAGACCAGCCTGACACAGAGCGAGACCTCATCTCTAAAAGTAGCTGGGCATTGTGGTGGGCCAGAGAAGGCTGAGGCAAGAGAATTGCTTAAGCCCAAGAGTTTGAGGTTGCTGGGAGCTGTGATGCCACAGCACTGTACCAAGGGCGACAAAGTGAGACTCTGTCAAAAAGATCAGCCTGCACAAGAGACTCCATCTCTAGAAAAATTAGCCAGGCATGGTGTGGCAGGCACCTGGAGTCCTAGCTACTTGGGAAGCTAAAGCAGAAGGATCATTTGAGCCCAGGAGGTGGAGGTTAAAGTGAGCTATGATCATACCTCTCTGCACTCTAGCCCATTCGACAGAGCAAGACTCTGTCTCAGAAAACAAATAATTTAATTAATTAAAAGTTAAAAGGTCTTTAATAAACCACAATACTGTAAGGTAAAAAATCTGATTAACAGGATTAATCAAATTAAACAGATTTATTTCAAAGAATATTTCAGATGATGAGATTACAAGAGGCTATTTCAAGCCAGGCAATGTGGGCCCATGCCTGTAATCCTAGAACTTGGGAGGCCATGACAGGTGGATTGCCTTAGCTCACAGACTGGAGATCAGCCCGAGCCAGAGCGAGACCTTGCCTCTAAAAATAGCTGGGTGTTGTGAAGGGGACCTATAGTCCCAGCTACTTGAGAGGCTCAGGCAAGAAAATAGCTTGAGCTCAGGAGTTTAAGGTTGCTGTGAGCTGTGACACCACAATACTCTACTGAGGGTGACATAGTGAGGCTCTATCTCAAAAAAAAAGAAAAGAAATAAAAAAAAAAGGACAAGAGGATATTTCATATACAAAAAACTCCTATTGATCAAAAACACAGTAATAATCACCTTCTAAGAAATGGGCCCCCAAAAGGTGGACTTCATTAAAGAAGAAGCCTGCCAACAATCATGTGAAAATTGCTTGAACCACCTGTTATAAGAGAAAGACAACATTTTAAAGATTCAGATACTTTATACTTATTAGACTGATTAAAAACAAGGAAGGTAGATCTTACCAAGAGTTGCTAGAATGTAGAGATAAAGGAAATACCATTCACTTTAAGGGTAAAGATTGATGAAACTATTCTAGAGAGCAACCCTACACTATTTAGTCAAATTAAATATATATCATTTATAATCCAGCAAGTCTGCTCTAAGTCTATATTCCAAAGAAATTCTCACAAAAGTACACAGATGGCATAGCTATATGTTCATCATAGCACTAATCTATACAAGGTAAAGTTGGGAGACACTTTGGTTGGTTCTCACAGAGAATGAACAGTTAAATTGTCAGGGAAGCACAACACATATTATACAATAGTCATAAGAAACAGATTAGATGTACACTCTTAACAACATGGATGTATCTTTAAAATATACAGGTTAGGGCGGCACCAGTGGCTCAGTGAGTAGGGCACCGGCCCCATATACCGAGGGTGGCGGGTTCAAACTCAGCCCTGGCCAAACTGCAACAACAACAAAAAAATAGCCGGGCGTTGTGGCGGGTGCCTGTGGTCCCAGGTATTTGGGAGGCTGAGGCAAGAGAATCGCCTAAGCCCAAGAGCTGGAGGTTGCTGTGAGCTGTGATGCCACAGCACTCTACCAAGGGTGACAAAGTGAGACTCTGTCTCTAAAAAAAAAAAAAAAAAAATATATATATATATACACACACACACACACACACACATACATACATACAGGTTAATGGAGAAAAATTAACAGAAATAGGAAAAACACCTCAATCCTGAATTGATAATAATGAATTCTGTAGGAATGAATTCTGTAGGAACAAGTGAAAAAAAAATACTCCTTAGAATGTCAAGAGAAGAAAAATGAAAGAGAGGTATGGGGATAATAGGAACAAAGGAACATAAGGTAGCTTGCACAGACTAATAATATGGGCCATAAACTAAGGATTATGATTAACTTAACTCTTTCCACCTAAAATCTAAAAGTAGAATTAAAATGTTTGTGGGTGGTTAAATGAATCAGCAGAAATGAGGAAATGGTAATACAGAATAGAAGTAAAATAGAAAAGGTAAAGCCAGATAAGACTTGCTTTGGAAGAGAGAATCTTTTTACACAGTCAGAACTAAGTACTGATACTAGGCCTTAAATAAATAGAGTCTCTATAAGTTGACTACCCAAGGGACTGTAATGAATTGGCCAACTTATGAAGGTGGTACCATATGGAACTTCCATAGAGTACATGTGGTACATGTGCAGTCTTTTAAAATTTGGTCAACATAAGAAAGTGGTCAATGTAGGGAGGTGGTCAACTATGGAGGTTCTATTGTACTTCTTTAAAATCTTTTTTAAGTGTTAGAAGATAGTTCCTGTATAAACTACCTACTTAATATGGTTCCCTTATTCCTGAAACAGCTGAGTTTGCCATCTTAACTTTTTGTTATGAAAAATTAATAATTTTTATTCATACTTAATTTGAAGAAAACAGATTTTTTCTTTTTTACATATACATGTGTTTATTAATTTTCCACTTTTTGCCTTCACAAAATTAAAAAGGCTTAAAATTTAGTAACAATAACAATGTTTAAAATAAGGACTAGAGGGCGGCACCTGTGGCTCAGTCGGTAAGGCGCCGGCCCCATATACCGAGGGTGGTGGGTTCAAACCCGGCCCCGGCCGAACTGCAAACCAAAAAATAGCCGGGCGTTGTGGCAGGTGCCTGTAGTCCCAGCTACTTGGGAGGCTGAGGCAAAAGAATCGCTTCAGCCCAGGAGTTAGAGGTTGCTGTGAGTTGTGTGATGCCATGGCACTCTACCGAGGGCAATAAAGTAAGACTCTTGTCTCTACAAAAATAATAATAATAAGGACTAGAAACAAAAACTTTGTAAAGAACGAATGAAGATAAATACATTCAGAAAAGAAATAAGACGATTGCTGCATTGAAATATTAAGCAATAATAATAATGCAAAGAAAGTAACATTCACATTGTCAAATAAGAGTATGTCTATTATAGAATGCTTTGACTCTGAGGTTCAGTATGGAGTCATCAGTTAACTTCTTCATTCAAGTAGAATGATTTTTCTTGAGATTCTGTCTCAAGATACCACCTTGGGTAGAGTGCTGTGGCATCACAACTCACAGTAACCTCAAACTCTCGGGCTTAAGCGATTCTCTTGCCTCAGCCTCGCAAGTAGCTGGGACTACAGGCACCCGCCACAGTGTACAGCTATTTTTTTTTTTTTTTGAGACAGAGTTTCACTTATTAACCCTCGGTAGAGTGCCGTACTGTCACAGCTCACAGCAACCTCCAAATCCTTGGGCTTAGGCAATTCTCTTGCCTCAGCCTCCTGAGTAGCTGGGATTTACAGGCGCCCCAACGCCCAGCTATTTTGTTGCAATTTGGCAGGGGCTGGGTTTGAACCCACCACCCTTGGTATATGGGGCTGGCGCCTTACCCACTGAGCCACAGGTGCCGCCCCATCTGGCTATTTTTTTGGTTGGAGTTGTCATTGTTGTTTGGCAGACCCAGGCTGGATTCAAACCCACCAGCTCAGGTGTAGGTGGCTGGCACCCCACCCACTGAGCTACAGGCACTGAGCCAGAAAAATCAAAAGATTTTTAAAGAGAAAATAAAAATCATCACTACAACAGGAAACACATCTACACATATCATTCACTCCACCCTCACACTGGCAAGGGCAAGGATGGGAATAAAAAAGCAGGTCACCTGTCTTAGAAAGCAAGGAGTTAGAGAATGGGTCTTTCTCATTTCCAATATTCTCCTGGCCCAGTCTCCCAGAATTGTGCCAAAGAATCTGGCATCAACCAATCATGTCTGAAAATGCTGCCAATGCCTAGAATTCTTAGCCAGATTTGTTCCCATTTATATTTATACTGAAGTGGAAAACTGCCACCAGATGGCAGCAAACTGTAGCCAGGATAGGTGAGCTTTAGATCAAGCAGCTGGCTGATTTCTTTTTTTCTTTTTTTTTTTTCTTTTGAGACAGTCTCACTTTGTCACCCTTGGTAGAGTGCTGTAACATCACAGCTCACAGCAACCTTCATCTCTTGGGCTAGGGCGATTCTCTTGCCTCAGCCTCCCAAGTTGCTGGGACTACAGGTGCCTGCCACAACACCCGGCTATTTTTGTTGCCACTGCTGTTTTAGCTGGCTGAGGCCATTTGAATGCATCACCCTCGGTATATGAGGCTGGCGCTGGTGCCCTACCCACTTAGCCACAGGCACCGCCCAGCTGGCTGGATTTCTATAACCACAGGCCAGGTAGAAATAACAGTAACAAATCTGAACTCCTCACTTAATCTCATTATGGTAGAGCTTTACTATTAATCAGATAATTATTGTGAACATTCTAAAATATGACTTTTTGTATGTAGATTATATTTTAATACAGTACTTTAATTATGTACTGTTAAATATTAAAATAAAATTAAATACTATTTATGCCAATGTACTATGTATGCATACAGAATACACATTTTATTTGAATGCATATCACTTGTTTAATGAAATAAGTCCATGGAGATAAAGCAATGAATAAATTCAAAGTTGATGGGAACAGAATGCTTATATAGTTTCAAAATACTTCCTAAGAAAATACTCATAAATTACTAAAGAAAAGTAGAACTGTCTAATGGAGAAGCCTGGCAAAGTGACCCAAGTAGCTATCTCCCATAATAAAACAAACCAAAATCACATGCCACATGAACATAATAAGAACATAAAGAAATTTTACAAGCCCAAATCAAGGAATGGTCTATAAAATAAGTAACCTGCAACTGCAAAACTATAAAACTTATGAAAATCTAGGACAAAACAAAGGCAGGAAGAGAGACAAAACAACTAAAGCAATACTATGCATATGATTCTGAACTGGATTTGTGTGTGTGTGTGCGTGTGTATGAGAACTGGATTATTCTGCTACCTAGAACATTAAGACAATTGGCAAAATTGAATGGGTGTAAGAATTAGATGGTACTCATATTTAAACTTTAATTTCCTGATTAATGATAATAATTGTGATCATGTAGAACTGCAGTCCCCAGCACCACACAGCAGGGGGTATTTACAGCCACTCCCCATGGCTCACATCACTGCCTGAGCTGGATTCCTGTCAGATTCCCCCATGCCCCATTGAAAAATGTCTTCCACTGGCGGTGCCTGTGGCTCAGGGAGTAGGGCGTCGGCGCCATATGCCGATGGTGGCGGGTTCAAACCCAGCCCCGGCCAAAACGCAACAAAAAAAATAGCCGGGTGTTGTGGCAGGCGCCTGTAGTCCCAGCTGCTTGGGAGGCTGAGGCAAGAGAATTGCGTAAGCCCAAGAGTTAGAGGTTGCTGTGAGCCATGTGAAGTCATGGCACTCTACCCGAGGATGGTACAGTGAGACTCTGTCTCTACAAAAAAAAAAAGAAAGAAAAGAAAAATGTCTTCCATGAAATGGGTCCCTAGTGCCAAAAAGGTTGGAGACCACTGGAGAACACCCTTGTTTGCAGGAAATACACTCTACTATATTCAGAGAAATGGTGAGACATCAGACTTGGCAACTCCCCCTCAAATGGTTCAGAAAAAAAGGTGTTTTTGTTTTAAAAATTTTTTTTTTTTTTTGGCCGGGGCTGGGTTTGAACCCACCAACTCCGGCATATGGGACTGGCGCCCTACTCCTTGAGCCACAGGCGCCACCCTGTTTTAAAATTTTTTAATTGTTTTTAAAAGGGAGCAAAAGGATACATAAACATATTAGAATGGCTGTCCAAGTGGAATAGAAGTGGGAATGGGAATAAAAAGAAATGAATACATATATTTTACACACACACGCAAAGTGCCAAATATGTATACATTTTTTTTTAAGAGACAGTCTCACTTTGCCGTCCTTGGTAGAGTGCTGTGACATCACAGCTCACAGCAACCTCCAGCTCTTGGGCTTAGGCAAGTCTCCTGCCTAGCCTCCCCAGGAGCTGGGACTACAGGTGACCGCCACGATGCCTAGCTATTTTTTTGTTTTGCAGTTTGGCCGGGGCAGGGATCGAACTCACCACCCTCAGTACGTAGGGCCGGCGCCCTACTCACTGAGCCACAGGCGCCGCCCTATATATACACATTTTAATAAAGGAAAACACTATATTAATGTTGTAATAACTGGCTAGGTGTGGTGGCTCACACCTGTAATCTTAGCACTCTGGGAGGCTGAGAAAGGAAGATCACTAGAGCTCTTGAGTTCAATACCACCATCTCTCCTAAAAATAGAATCAGAAGAAAGCCAGGCAAGGTAGCTCACGCCTATAATCCTATCATTCTGGGAGGCCAAGGCAGGTAGATTGCCTGAGCTCAGGAGTTCGAGACCAGCCTGAGCAACAGCGGACATCATTTCTAAAAATAGCTGAGTGTTGAGGTGGGCACCTATAATTCCAGCTACTAAGGAGGCTGAGGCAAGAGAACTGTTTGAGCCAAAGAGTTTGAAGTTACTATTAGCTATGACACCATGGCACTCTACCAAGAACAACAAAATTATGTTCTGCCTCAAAAATAAAATTTAAAAAAATAGAATCATCAGGGCCTTGTGGTAGGCGCCTGTAATCCCAACTGGGATTGGGATTACAGGCGCCTCATTGGGAGGCTGAGGCACGAGGATCACTTGAATCCAGGAGTTTGAGGTTGCTGTGAGCTAGTCTAATGCCACGGCACTTAGCCATGAGATTCTGTCCCCAAAAATCATAATAAATAAAATAGTAATAATATATACTAAATAATGAAATATGAATATAAGTCATGTTTGAATCCTACAATTACAAGAGGTGCTCAGAGTAGTTGAAGGTGCTGTGAGCTATGTAATCAGAAGTGTCTGATTATGGCAAACTACTGCTTGAGCAACACTGAACAAAGCGACCTGCTGTATTGCTGCACATGCTGTTTCAATTTCTTCTTAAAGTACCCCTCCAGTGTAGCCAGTTTTCTAAGATATACCACATCCTTTAAGATCCCCCATACTTGGGCGGTGCCGTAGCTCAGAGGATAGGGCGCTGGCCACATACACCAAGGCTGGTGGGTTCGAACCCAAGAGAATCACTTCAGCCCAAGAGTTTGAGGTTGCTGAGAGCTGTGATGCCATGGCACTCTACCAAGGGTGATATAGTAAGACTCTGTCTCAAAAAAAAAAAAAAGATCCCCCATACTCACACCTCCATTGTTTTACTTCCACAACATTCCTGAATCTCAAATACCACTTCAAAATGGTTTTCCGCTCATCAAACCACAACCCTTGTTTTGTTATTTTCTTTGTCCTTCCTGTCCCATATTGATGCTAGCATTCATTCAATTGATGCCATCTTTTAAGTGAATGGCATTCTACATATTGTTAAGCATAATTCAACTTTGAAAAGTAATACATAGATAACATCTCTCATGCCTATAATCCTAGCACTCTGGGAAGCTGAAGTGGGTGGATCACCTGAGCTCACAAGTTCCAGACCAGCCTAAGCCGGAGTGAGACCATCTCTAAAAATACCCAGGTGTGGCTCAGCACCTGTGGCTCAAACGGCTAAGGTGCCAGCCACACACACCTGAGCTGGTGAGTTCGAATCCGGCCCAGATCTGCCAAAACAACAATGACGGCTGCAACCAAAAAACAGCTGGGTGTCGTGGCAAGCACATGTAGTCCCAGCTACTTGGGAGACAGAGACAGGAGAATCGCTTGAGCCCAGGAGTTGGAGATTGCTGTGGGCTGTGATGCCACAGCACTCTACCCAGAGCGACAGCTTGAGGCTCTGTCTCAAAAAAAAAAAAAAAAAAAAAAAGCCAGGCACTCGAGTGGTGGGCACATGTAGTCAAGCTACTTGGGAAGCTGAGGCAAGAGAATTGCTTGAGCCCAAGAGTTGGAGGTTGCTGTGAGCTGTGATGCCACAGTCCTCTATGGAGGGCAACATAGTGAGACTCTGTCTCAAAAAAAAAAAAAAGAAAGAAAGAAAAAGAAAATAATAAGGCTTACTTTCTATTTCTAAGAGGTTGCTACTGGACAGTCTGGACTAATGCTCCTTGTAAGTCTTACAGTACATTTAACTTTTAAAACTATATATATGAAGGCCGGGCACGGTGGATCATGCCTGTAATCCTAACACTCTGGGAGGCCAAGTCGGGTGGATTGCCTGAGCAACAGAGAGACCCCATCTCAAAAAATAGCCAGGCACTGGGTGGCCCCTGTGGCTCAAAGGAGTAGGCGCCAGTCCCATGGTGACAGGTTCAAACCCAGCCCCGGCCAAAAGAAAACTGCAAAAAAAAAAAAAAAAAAAAAAGCCAGGCATCATAGTAGCTGAGCCAAGAAATCAGTTGAGCTCTTGAGTTTGAGGCTGCTGTGAGCTATGATGCTACGGCACTCTACCCGGGGTGACAGGGTGAGACTCTGTCTCAACTAGCCAGACATTATGGTGAGAACCTATAGCCCAGCTACTTGGGAATCTGAGGCAGGAGGATTGCTTGAGCCCATGAGTTTGAGGCTGCTGTGAGCTATGACGCCATGGCACTCTACCAAGGGCAGCAAAGTGAGACTCTGTCTAAAAAAAAAAAAAAAAAAAAAAACCAAAAACCAACGTATATATATGTGAAGTTTTTGTTGGGGTTTTGTTTTGTTTTTTTGAGAGGCTCACTCTGTCACCTAGGCTAGCGTCATCACAGCTCACAGCAACTTCAAATTCATGAACTCAAGCAATCCTTCTGCCTCAGATACCCAAGTAGCTGGGCCTACCAATGCCCACCATAATGTCTAAATAGTTTTTTAATTTTTTTACTTTTTCCTTGTGACTGAGTCTCACTGTCACCTCGGGTAGAGTGCCATGGCCTGAAACTCACAGCAATGTCAAATTCTTGGGCTTAAACAATCCTCTTGGTAGGGCCTCCAGACACCCATAACAGTGCCTCACTAGTTTTTCTATTCTTAGTAGAGATAGGGTCTCACTCTTGCTCAGGCTGGTCTCAAACTCCTGAGTTCAGGCAATCTACCTGCCTCGGCCTCCCAGAGTGCTACGATTATAGGCGTGAGCCACCACACCTGGCTTTTTTTTTTAGAGATAGAGTCTCACTTTGTCACCCTCTGTAGAGTGCTGTGACATCACAGCTCACAGCAACCTCCCGGCTCTTACGCTTAGGTGATTCTCCTGCCTCAGCCTCCCGAGTAGCTGGGACTACAGGCACTCACCACAACGCCGGCTATTTTTTTGTTGCAGTTTGGCCGGGGCTGGGTTTGAACCTGCCACCCTCGGTATATGGGGCCAGTGCCCTACTCACTGAGCCACAGGCGTGGCCCCATTTTTTCCTTTCTTTTTTTTTTTTAAAGACAGCATCTCACTCTGTCACCCTGGGTACAGTGCCACAGCATCATAGCTCACAGCAACCTCAAACTCATGAGCTCAACTGATCTTTTTTTTGAGACAGAGCCTCAAGCTGTCGCACTGGGTAGAGTGCTATGGCATCACAGCTCACAGCAACCTCCAACTCCTGGGCTCAAGCGATTTTCCTGCCTCCACCTCCCAAGTTGCTGGGATTACAGGCGCCCGACACAATGCCTGGCTATTTTTTGGTTGCAGCCGTCGTTGTTTGGCAGGGTCGGGCTGGATTTGAACCCACCAGCTCAGGTGTATGTAGCTGGTGCCTTAGCCGCTTGAGTCACAGGTGCCGAGCCTCAACTAATCTCTTGCCTTAGCCTCCCAAAGTAACTGAGACTACAGGCACCTGCCCAAAAGCCCAGCTAGTTTTTCTATTTATAGCATAGACAAGGTCTCATTCTTGCTCAAGCTGGTCTTGAACTCCTGAGCTCAAGCAATCTTGCCTCCATCTCCCAGAGTGCTAGGATTATAGGATCAAAAACTAGTGCACCACCTGGCCATGTGAACTAATTTTATAAATAAAAATTAAATTTAATAAATAGGAAAGAAGTATCATATTAGTCATTTAAAGGCAGTGAGGAATCTGGAGTAGCAGGATTTGGATGAGAAGGCAAATTTAAGAAGTTAAGATTGAGCCAGAAGTCAGGAATCCAAATAGGCAGGTCAGTTATCAGTCATAGATAAAACCTGGTATAACAAAGGACATTAAACAATGAGTTTGGAAGCTCATGAGTTCAACTCATTTATCAAGGCAATGGTCTACTATCATGGTTACAGGTGACTGAGAAATGAAACAACTAATGATAGCCTCATTCCTCATCTGCAGCAATCCTCCCTGTAGCTATTGCTGCTTAAACACACCCAGAGACTCACTGCACCCCTACTCCCAGGAGAAATTCTGACTTGATTTTTATAGCTCTAGATCCTCAGCCTCAATTCCCTCTTGAGCGGTCTAAGTACTGAACTCTAACCTTCTTCCTCCAGATGAATACCACTGTGAGCCCTAACTATAATTCCAAAGCTCTTATTTTAAACATATATTTTTTTCTTTTTCTTTTTTTTTTTTGAGACAGAGTCTCACTATGTCACCCTCAGTAGAGTGTCGTGGCATCACAGCTCACAGCAACCTCAAACTCTTGGGCTCAAGCGACTCTCTTGCCTCGGCCTCTGAAGTAGCTGAGACTACGGGTGCCTGCCACAATGCTCGCCATTTTTTGTTGCAGTTGCCATTGTTGGTTAGCTGGCCCAGCCTGGGTCCGAACCCGCCAACTGCAGTGTATGTGGCTGGCACCGTAACTACTGTGCTATAGGTGCCGAGCCATCTAAACATATATTTTGTTTCTCCTTGCCATGGCCAGTGTTGCTTCCTGAAGAATGTACTCTGTCCCAAACTCCAACCCCACAGCAAAGGTCTGTATGGGCCTCTTACCAAACAACCACCTACCTGACAAATCTCCCTGTCTGAACATCCAAGTGTCATCTGCTTCTGGAAGCAGGATTAGCAAACAAACAATAAGCTGCAGAACAAAGAATGCAAACTTATCTCTGTAACCTTGGACAAGACTCTCTTTAACTCCCTGTGAGCCTTAGTTTCCCCACATATACAGAACTGGGTCAGTGATACTTATCTCACTGGGCTTCCGTCAGAAATAATAATATAGGCTCAGCACCCACAGCTCAGTTGGGTAGGGCACCAGCCATATATACCGAAGCTGGTGGGTTCGAGCCTGGCCTGGGGCCTGCTAAAACAACAATGACAACCGTAACCAAAAAAAATTGATGGGTGTTATAGACGGGCGTTGTGGCAGGTACCTGTAGTCCCAGCTACTCATGAGGCTGAAGCAAGAGAATCACTTAAGCCCAAGAGTTGGAGGTTACTATGAAATAAGATGCCATGGCACTCTACCAAAGGCAACAAAGTGACATTCTGTTTCCAAAAAAAGAAAAAAAAAAAAACCCTAATGAAGAAAAAAATAAGGCTTGGCGCCTGTGGCTCAAGTGGCTAAGGTGCCAGCCACATACACCTGAGCTGGCGGGTTCGAATCCAGCCTGGGCCCACCAAAGAACAATGATGGCTGCACCAAAAAATAGCTGGGCGTTGTGGCGGGAGCCTGTAATCCCAGCTACTTGGGAGGCTGAGGCAAGAGAATCGCTTAAGCCCAGGAGTTGGAGGTTGCTGTGAGCTGTGATGCCACAGCACTCTACCCAGGGCAACAGCTTGAGGCTTTGTCTCAAAAAAAAAAGAAAAGAAAAAATAAAGTAATTTCACTTACATGAATTCGAAAAAAAAATAGATAAAACTAAATTATGGTGTCAGTTTATGCAACATACCGAGATTTTGCCTCCACAAAAATTTAAAAATTAACCAAGCATGGTGGTGCATGCCTGTTGTTGCAATTTACTCAGGAGGCTGAGGACGGAGCATTGCTTGAGACCAGGAGTTAGGTTACAGTGAGCTATTATCAGGTCACTGCACTCCAGCCTGGGCAACAGAGCAAAACCCTGTCTTAAAAATAAAATAAAAAATAACTCATAGGTACAATATACACCTTTGGAACACAAAGACATTCTAACTCATAAAATAAAGCAAAACACAGAAACACACTGAATCGCAGGAATAGAAACCCTGCTTTGTGAACATCAAAATCACCTACCTAGGTGTCCGACCTTTTTTCTTTTCTATCCTACACTGGAAGAATAAGAGTTGTCTTTGGTCAGTCAGGCATGGTAGTGGCTCATCCCTATAATTCTAGCATTCTGGGAGGCCTGAGGTGGGTGGACTGCCCGAGCTCCAGAGTTCCAGACTAGCCTGAGGAAAGCCATCTCTACTAAAAACAGAAAACCTAGCCACATTTTATGGGCATGGTGGTGAGTATCTATAATCTCAACTACGTAGGAGGCTGAGACAAGAAGATCTCTAGTCCAAGAGTTTAAGGTTGCTATGTGCTATAACAAACACCAAGGAACTTTACCACAAGTGACACACTAAGACGCTGTCTCAAAAAAATAGCAAAAGTTGTCTTGGGACACACATTTAAAGCAAGAAGGAAACTTGATTAGCATAAGAAAAGTCCAGCCATAAGGGCGGTACCCTTAGCTCAATGGGTAGGGTGCCAGCCACAAACACAGAGGCGGCCACATACACACAGCCAGGGCCAGCTAAACAATAATGACAACTGCAACAACAACAACAAAAAAAAATAGCCAGGTGTTGCGTTGGGCTACTTGGGAGGCTGAGAGAAGAGAATCGCTTAAGCCCAAGAGTTTGAGGTTGCTGTGAGCTGTTACACCACAGAACTCTACCCAGGACGACAGCTTGAGACTCTGTCTCAAAAAAAAGGTCCATCCATACTTTTTATGATATTTGATACCACAGATAAGCAAAAAAACTCTTCACAAAATCAGCCAGCAGCCGATGGGCCCAGGTTGGACAGTCCTGATAGAGATTACTATCCTACCTTCAAAAGATTCTGATTCTATTAAGTGTGAGGGGAAGCCCAGGAGACTAAGTTCCAACATAATTTCAAAGTAGTGCAACCACTCATCAGATGCTCAATATCCTCTCAGAACACTGTCCCTAAGGGTCATCCAAAACATATTTGACTAGCACTGGGAATAAAAAATGTACCACTTTCAAAAAAAAAAAAAAAAATTACCACTTCCCTAAATATTTTAATCTTTACGGAAAGCACTAAATAATGGGAATTCTTTTTTTTGGCCGGGGCTGGGTTTGAACCCGCCACCTCTGGCATATGGGACCGGCGCCCTACTCCTTGAGCCACAGGCGCCACCCCAATAATGGGAATTCTTAAACTGAATTAAATTTGCCTTCATTTACTTTTTCTTCTGTCTCTAATTTCTATGTCACTAAGATTAATCTGAAAGATATCAGTGTTCAATAACTCAAGCAGTGGATGTCACTTAGGAAAGAAAAAAATCTAAATATGCTCCAGGAACTTCCTTTAATCTGATTTCTGCAAAAACCATATTAAATTTGTAACAAAAATATTTAGAAGTAAACTTACTGACTTCCTTATTTTTAAATCAATGTATGAATTTATAGAAAAGGTACAACCAAATTGTTGTGAGATTCTGTGATGAAGCACAAAATGTGAAAATGGATGTTCACTTCAGTAATTTCTTTTCTTTGTTTTGAGACAGAGTCTGGGGTTGAATGCCATGGCATCATTACAGCTCACAGCAACTCAGTCTTGGGCTCAAGTGATCCTCATGCCTCAGCTTCCCAAGTAGCTGAGACTATAGGCACCTGCCACAATGCCCACCTAATTTTTCTATTTTAGTAGAGACAGCTTTTCTCTTTTGCTCAGGCTGGTCAGTAATCTATTTCTAAATCTAAAATATTTCATTTAAAAAAAAATTTTTTTTTCAGCCCACCACGGTGGCTCACACCTGTAATCCTAGCACTCTGGGAGGCCAAGCTGAGTGAATTGCCTCAGCTCAGGAGTTCAACAGCAGCCTAAGCCAAGAGCAACATCCCATCTGTAAAAATAGTGGGGCATTGTGGGGGGTACCTGTAGTCTCAGCTACTTGGGAGGCTGAGACAAGAGAATCAGTTGAGCCCAAGAGTTTGAGGTTGCTATGAACTATGACGCCATAACACTCTAACAACGGGGATAAAGTGAGACTCTGTCTCAAAAAAATAAATGTAAAGTAAAATAAAATAATAAAAAAATTTTCAAAGATATGCATTGTTTCCTACAACTATTTTTTTTTTTTTTTGGTAATAGGGAAAAGATGAACTTAATGTCCAACAATAAACAACAGGAATAAATTATAACATTTACATACTGCACAGCAATTAAATTACAGCATATATGCATGTTTTCTCATGAAAAGATACTTAAACAATATAGCAAGTGAAAAAGCATATTACAAAATATTTTCTGTACTATGATCTCAATATATATATATATATATATTTGGGAAAAAAGACACAAAAGGAAACATTACTGTGGGAAATGTTCCCTTTTCTATTTCTTTACGTATATTTTCTAATTTTTATATGAACATATATCACAAATATAATTAAATGTTAAAATTGTGGCAATTTAGGGCAGCGCCTGTGGCTCAGTGAGTAGGGCGCCGGCCCCGTATGCTGAGGGTGGTGGGTTCAAACCCAGCCCTGGCCAAACTGCCACAAAAAATAGCCGGGCGTTGTGGCGGGCACTTGTAGTCCCAGCTACTTGGGAGGCTGAGGCAGGAGAATCGCCTAAGCCCAAGAGTTAGAGGTTGCTGTGAGCCGTGTGACGCTACGGCACTCTACCCAGGGCGGTACAGTAAAACTCTGTCTCAACAACAACAAAAAAAAAAATAGTGGCAATTTAATGGCTAATATAGTGATGACATCACAGAAGACAGTGGAATAAGAAGGCGCATGAACCTCCACCAAAACTGAAGTAACCACTGTGGGAATCTCATCAAACACTTGCAACATAGTAGAAAAGAGCAAAAAGGTGTCAACAACCCAAGAATCCATCCACAAACAAATTGTATAATCAATGGAATGTTATGTTACAAGCTATAAAAAGGAATGAAGGGCAGCACCTGTGCCTCAGTGAGTAGGGTGCCGGCCCCACATACCGATGGGGGCGGGTTCAAACCCGGCCCCAGCCAAACTGAAACAAAAAAATAGCCGGGCACTGTGGCAGAAGCTGGTAGTCCCAGCTACTCAGGAGGCTGAGGCAAGAGAATCACCTAAGCCCAGGAGTTGGAGCTTGCTGTGAGCTGTGTGATGCCACTCTACCGAGGGCTGTAAAGTGAGACTGTCTCTACAAAAAAATTAAATTAAATTAATAAATAAAAATAGCCAGGCATTGTGGTGGGCACCTGTAGTCCCAGCTATTCTGGAGGTTGAGGAAAGAGAATCACCTAAGCCCAGGAGTTGCAGGTTGCTGTGAGTTGTGATGCTACAGCACTCTACCAAGGGTGACAAAATGAGACTCTTGTCTCTGAAACAAACAAAAAAAGAAAGCAATGAAATTTTGAGATATGTTACAACATGATTTTTGGAGAGGAGGAGAGAAAAGAGTCTTACTTTGTCACCCTCTGTAGAGTGCCGTAGTGTCATAGCTCACAGCAACCTCAAACTCTCGGGTTCAAGTGATTCTCTTGCCTCAGCCTCCCAAGTAGATGGGACTACAGGCACCTGCCACAACACTCAGCTATTTTTAGAGATGAGGGTCTCGCTCTTCCTCAGGCTGGTCTCAAACCTGTGAACTCAAACTATCTACCCACCTCAGCCTCCCAGAGTGCTACGATTACAGGCATGAGCCACCACACCCAGCAACAGCATGAATCTTGATATCATTACTCTAAGTGAAATAACCCCCACACAAAAGGACAAATAAACCTAGAATACATGAAAGGGCAATGGGTTAAGGGTTTCAGTTTTGAATAACAAAAAAGGTCAGGAAATAGATCGTGATGCTGGTTACGCCATTGTTAAAATGATAAATGTTACATTTTACTACAAGCAAAATAAAAAACTGGCTCAGCGCCCGTAGCACAGTGGTTATGGCACCAGCCACCTGCACTAAGGCTGGTGGATTCGAAATCTGCTCAGGCCAGCTAAACAACAGTGATAACTGCAACAAAAAATAGCCAGGCAGGCTCACCTCATGCACTGATGCTGGGCGGGTTCAAGCCCAGCCCGGGTCAGCTAAAACATCAAAGACAACTACTACAACAACAACAACAACAAAATAACCAGGCGTTGTGGCGGGTGCCTGTAGTCCCAGCTACTTGGGAGGCTGAGACAAGAGAATCACTTAAGGCCAAGAGTTTGAGGTTGCTATAGAGTGCATGGCACTCTACCGAGGGTGACACAGTGAAACTATTGTCTCAAAAAAATAAATAAATAAATTTTTTTTTAAAGTATCATGCCTTTAAATGTATCTAAATAGTGACCAATATATTATAGATCTCTTTCCTACCATAATTGTCCCTTACTTAGACCAGGTGAGGTGGCTCACTCCCTGTATTCCTAGCACTCTCGAAGGCTGAGTTTGAGCAGCTTGAGCTTACCCCTCTCTAGTAAAAACAGAAACATTAGCTTGGCATTGTGGCAGGAGCTATAGTCCCAGCTACACCGAAAGCTGAGGCAGGAGGATCACTTGAACTCAGGAGTTTGAAGTTGCTGTGAACTTGGCTGATGCCTCCATAGCATTCTAGACTGAGCAGCACAGGAAGACAACTGTCTAAAAAAAAAAAAAAAAAAAGATAGGAAGACAGAAAAACAGACAGAAAAAAATTTTCCATTACTTACAAAACATTTTTTATTGTAAGTAATGCTGAACTGTTGAACTCTTGCTACAAACTGTTAAATTTCAAATCTGTAGAATAAAAAAAACACTCAGGTATTTTTTTTTTTAAGAGATGGGGCCTCGCTCTTGCACAGGCTGGTCTTGAACTCCTGAGCTCAAGCAATCCAGAGAGCTAGGATTGATTATAGGCATAAGCCACGGTGCTTGGCCAATAGAATAAAAATTAATGCAATAGAATAAAAATTACTGTACTACACAATAATATTTAGATAATCCTCAGAGCAATTTTCCTTATATTTTAAGAGAAGATAAAAAATCTCACTTTGTTTTCACATGTACAAGTGTGAGATAAAAATTCCCCTACTGTAGCCTTTTTTTGTGGCAACAAGGGGGCCATTTGTTATCTACAGCAAACAAATCCTGCTCTGTAAACCTAGACCTTGCTTTTGGTTTTGTAAGTCTTTCTCTTCCTCAATAAATCTCGTCTCAGGCGGTACCTGTGACTCAATGGAGTAGGGCGCTGCCCCATATGCTGGAGGTGGCGGGTTCAAACCCAGCCCTGGCCAAAAACTGCAAAAATAAATAAATAAATAAATCTCGTATCGTGCTTGGGAAAAAACTGCCCTATCATTTCAGTCATTCTTTTCTCCCCCAACATAAAAACTAGACATTACTATGCACCTATCAAAATTGATAGACCTATACCCCTAAGAATGACTAATTTTACTGAATATAATTATATCTCCATGAACTTGCCTTTTAAAGAACTACAGAAGTACCCAGAACAATGGCTCCCCCTGTAATCCTAGCACTTTAGGAGGTCAATGTGGGTGGATTGATTGTGACAAAGAGTTCAGAGACCAGTCTGAATAAGGACAAGAACTCTCACTCTACTAGAAACAAAAACTAGGGCGGCGTCTGTGGCTCAAAGGAGTAGGGCACCAGCCCCATATACTGGAGGCGGCGGGTTCAAACCCGGCCCAGGCCAAAAAAAAAAAAAAAAAAAACTATTCAGGTATCCTGGTAGATACCTGTAGTCCAAGCTACTCAAGAGGGTGAAATAAGAAGATAGCTTGAGTCCATGAATTAAGAGGTTGTGGTGAGCTATGATGCCACGGCAATCTACCAAGGGCAACAAAGTGAGACTCTGGTTCAAAAAACACAGGCTCGGTGCCTGGAGCACAGTGGTTACAGCGCCAGCCACATACCCCAAGGCTGGAGGGTTCCAGCCCAGCCCAGCCCAACCCAGCCCTGCTAAACAACAATGACAACTGCAACAAAAAGTAGCTGGGTATTGTGGCAGGTGCCTGTAGTCCCAGCTACCTGGGAGGCTGAGGCAAGAAAAACACTTAAACCCAAGAGTTGGAGGCTGCTAAGAGCTGTGATGCCACAGCACTCTACTGAGGGTGACATAGTGAGACTATGTTTCAAAAAGAGAGAGGGGGAGAGCTCAGGGCGGGAGGGAGGGAGAAAGGAAGGAAGGGAGATAGTCCCAGCTACTCGGGAGGCTGAGGCAAGAGAATCGCCTAAGCCCAGGAACTGAAGGTTGCTGTGAGCTGTGTGACACCACCGCACTCTACCGAGGGCAATGAAGTGAGACTCTGTCTCTACCAAAAAAGAAAGAAAGAGGGCGGCGCCTGTGGCTCAGTGAGTAGGGAGCCGGCCCCACATGCCGAGGGTGGCAGGTTTGGACCCAGCCCTGGCCAAACTGCAACAGAAAAATAGCCGGGTGTTGTGGCGGGCGCCTGTAGTCCCAGCTGCTCGGGAGGCTGAGGCAAGAGAATCGCGTAAGCCCAGGAGTTAGAGGTTGCTGTGAGCCGTGTGACGCCACAGCACTCTACCCGAGGGCGGTACAGTGAGACTCTGTCTCTACAAAAAAAAAAAAAAAAAGAAAGAAAGAGAGAGAGAAAAGAAAAGAATTTAAAGTTTAACCGAAGGGTATTAAATAATTTCTCATTAGTGATTACTATCACTGATTCAATGAATCAAGGGTAAAGAGACCTGACATTTTCAAATTTTTATATAGAAATTTACAAATCTGAGTTGGATAGCTAGCTCTACAACAATGCCTCCACCCCCCTATAACTTATATTTCCTTCCCTATGCCTAATGTCTTTATTTGCAAAATTAGATGATTGCTAAGGTCTCTTCAAGAAGTAAATACTATATGAAACATCATAAACTAATTCTGGGCTGGGAGTGGTGGCTCACTCCTATAACACTCTGGAAGGCCAAAGAGAGAGAATCCCTTGAGCTCAGGGGTTCCAAACGTGAGCAGGAGTAAGACCCTGTCTCTACTAAAAATAGAAAAATTAGCCCATTATTGTGGCAGGAACCTGTAGTCCCAGCAACTCAGGAGGCTGAAACAAAGAGGATCGCTTTAGCCCAGTAGTTTGAGGGTGCTATGAGCACCCTGAGACCCTGGCACTTTGCCCTGTACAACAGAAAGAGAGACTGTCTCAAAAAAGAAATGAACAAATAAATAAAATTTCATTCACAATTAAAAACACCATCACTGGGCTCAGCGCCTGTGGCTCAAGCAGCTAAAGCACCAGCCACATACACCGGAGCTGGCGGGTTTGAATACAGCCTGGGCCCACCAAAGAACAATGATGGCTGCATCAAAAAATAGCTGGGCATTGTGGCGGGCGCCTGTAGTCCCAGCTACTTGGGAGGTGGAGGCAGGAGAATCACTTGAACCCAGGAGTTGGAGGTTGCTGTGAGCTGTGATGCCACGGCAGAGGTTGCCATGAGCTGTGATGCCACAGCACTCTACCCAGGCTGACAGCTTGAGGCTCTGTCTAAAAAAATAAAATAAAAAAATAAAAACACCATCACTGGTCAAGAATGGTGGCTCATGCCTGTAATCCCAGCACTCTGGGATGCCAAGGCAGGTAGACTGCTTGCACTCAAGAATTCAAGATCAGGGTGGCGCCTGTGGCTCAGTGAGTGGGGAGCCGGTCCCATATACTCAGGGTGGAGGGTTCAAACCCGGCCTCGGCCAAACTGCAACCAAAAAATAGCCGGGTGTTGTGGCGGGTACCTGTAGTCCCAGCTGCTTGGGAGGCTGAGGCAGGAGAATCGTGTAAGCCCAAAAAAAGCTGGAGGTTGCTGTGAGCTGTGTGACGTCAAAGCACTCTACGGGTGGCAAAGTGAGACACTGTCTCTACAAAAAAAAAAAAGAATTCAAGATCAAGGTTCAGCACCGGTAGCTCAGTAGTTGTGTGCTGGCCATATGCACCAGGGCTGGTAGGTTCGAACCCAGCCAGGTCCTGCTAAAACAATGACAAGGATAACAACAACAAAAAAAATACATACATATATACATATATATGCATATATACATATATATTTATAGCTGGGTATTGTGGCAGGCGCCTGTAGTCCCTGCTACTTAGGAGGCTGAGGCAAGAGAATCTCTTAAGCCCAAGAATTTGCGGTTGCTGTAAGCTGTGATGTCACAGCACTCTGCCAGGCGCGGTGGCTCACGCGTATAATCCTAACACTCTGGGAGGCCAAGGCAGGTGGACTGCTTGAGCTCAGGAATTCCAGACCAGCCTGAGCGAGAGACTCTATCTCTAAAAACAGGCAAGCATTGTGGCAGGTGCCTCTAATCCCAGCTAATCAGGAGGCTGAGGCAAGAGAATCACTTGAGCCCAAGAGTTTGAGGTTGCTGTGAGCTGTGCCACCACAGCACTCTGTCCAAGGTGACAAAATGAGAGTCTGTCTTGCAAAAAAAAAAGAATTCAAGATCAGCCTGGGCAAGAGTGAAACCCCGTCTCTACTAAAAATAAAAAAACTACATGGGGCCCAGCGCCTGTAGCTCAGTGACTGGCCACATACACTGGGGCTGGCAGGTTTAAACCTGGCCTGAGCCTGCCAAACAACGACAACTACAACCAAAAAATAGCCAGGCATTGTGGTGGGTGCCTGTAGTCCCAGCTACTCGGGAGACTGAGGCAAGAGAATCGCTTAAGCACAAGAATTTGAGATTGCTGTGAGCTGTGATGTCATAGTACTCTACCAAAGGTGACATACTGAGACTCTGTCTCAAAAAAAAAAAAAAAACAACTACCTGGGAGTGGTGGCATTCTTCTAGTCCCAGCTACTTGGGAGGTTAATAAGGCAAGAGGATTGATCAAACTCAGGAGTTTGAGGGTGCTGTGAATATAAAACCAAAGCATTCTACCCTGGGCAACAGAATGCAACTGTCTCAAAAAAAGAAAAAAAGAGAAATACAGTCTCGATCTGACACCCAGGCTGGTGTACAGTGGAATTATCAAAGCTCAATGCATTCCCAAACTCTTGGGCTCAAGCAGTGCTCCCCACTCAAGCATCACAAATTGTTGAGATTACAAGAGTGAGCCACTGTACCTGGCTCCATTTTTAATATCATAAAACCTAAATTTCTGTATAGTATCTACAGGACAGATTAAGTTCACCATAATCTTTATATTTTTCCTCACCAAATCTACTAACCTAAATTTAAATAGATCTATTCTAAAACTGAGATGGGGGCCAGGCAAGGTAGCTCCTGCCTATAATCCTACCACTCTGGAAGGCCAAGGAGGCTGGACTGCTTGAGCTCACAGGTTCAAGAACAGCCTGAGCGGGGGCGGCGCCTGTGGCTCAAGGAGTAGGGCGCCGGTCCCATATGCCAGAGGTGGCGGGTTCAAACCCAGCCCCGGCCAAAAATCACAAAAAAAAAAAAGAACAGCCTGAGCAAGAGCGAGACCCTGCCTCTACTAAAAACAGAAAAACTGGCTCAGCACCTGTAGCTCAGTGGCTAGGGTACCAGCCACATACACCGGAGCTGACAGGTTTGAACCCAGCCCAGGCCTTCCAAACAACAATAATAACTATAACCAAAAAAAAAAAAAAAATAGCCTGGCATTGTGGCAGGTGCCTGTAGTCCCAGCTACTTGGAAGGCTGAGGCAAGAGAATTGCTTAAGCCCAAGAATTGGAGGTTACTGAGAGCTGTGACACCACCGCACTCTACCAAGAGCGACATGGTGAGACTGTCGCCAAAAAAAAGAAAAGAAAAGAAAAACTGAGGCAAGAGGATCACTTACGCCCAAGAGTTGGAGGTTACTGTAAGCTATGACACCACAGCACTCAACCATGGGTGACAGCTTGAGATAGTGTCTCATAAAAAAAAAAAAAAAAAAACTGAGATGGGCCTACGTCCAATAAGGGCAAGTTTAAGGACTAAAAAAAAGGTGGTGTGCGATGGCTCACACCTGTAATCCTAGCACTCTGGGAGGCTTAGGGGGGTGGATTGCTTGATCTCAGGAGTTCAAGACCAGCCTGAGCAAGAGTAAGACCTCATTTCTACTAAAAACAGAAAAAGAACCAGCCAAGCATGGTGGCAATCGCCTGTAGTCCCAGCAACTGGGAGGGTGCGGCAAGAGGATTGACTGGAGTAGTCCCAGATACTGGGGAGGCTGAGACAAGAGGATTGATCACTCAAACCCAAGAGTTTGAGGTTACTGTAAGCTATGACACCACAGCACTCTACCCAGGGCAAGAGTGAGGCTCTGTCTCAAAAATTAAAAAAAAATTGAAGGAAAGAAATAACATGGAAAAAATAGGTAGCTAACTAGGTCTGATACTAGATTTTTCCATAATTACTTTAGAACAAATGTTTTGTAACCACTATTATTAGAAACATAGTAACTTCCCATCACATCAGGACTATAATATCCTTTTTGTAATTAAATATAACTATAACCAGTCCAATAGTGGATTCCTTAAAACTGAAGTCAGAAATTCAGCAGGTAAATACATTTCAAATACCAACACATTAATTTTAAAACATACATACATATATATTCAAATGCCAACACACTAATTAGAAAAAAGATGGCGTGTTGGCAAAGAGGCAGATTAATTAGAACTCTCATGCACTACTGGTAGAAATGTAAAATAGTACCACTAGTGTAGAAAACAGTCTGACAGTTCCTCAAATGATTAAACAGAATTATCATTTGACCCAGCAATTCTATTTCTACATAAATATCCAAGAGAAATAAAAACATAAGTCCTCACTAACACCTATACACAAAAAGATGAAAAACAACTCAAACAGCCAAGTGACGAATGGATAAAATGGCTACACGATGGACATAATAAAAATGAAGTACTCCTGGCTGGTTGTGGTGATTCACACCTATAATCCTAGCATGCTGTGAGGCAGAGACGGAAGGACTGCTTGAGATCTGGAGTTTGGGACCAGTCAAAACAAAGAAAAGTGAGACCTCATCTCTACTAAAAATAGAAAACCAGGGTGGCACCTATAGCTCTGTGGGTAGGGCATCGGGCACATACACCAAGGCTGGCGGGTTCAAACCCAGCCTGGGCTAACTAAAACAACTGCAACAATAACAATAATAAAAAATAGCCAGGCGTTGTGGTGGGCACCTGTAGTCCCAGCTACTTGGGAGGCTGAGGCAAGAGAATCACTTGAGCCCAAGAGTTTGAGATTGCTGTGAGCTGTGACACCATAGTACTCTACCCAGGGACATAGTGAGACTGTCTCAAAAAATTAATTAATTAATTAAATTTAAAAAAAAAGAAAAATGAGCCAGACATCATGACAGCTACTTGGGAGGTTGAAGCAGGAGTCTGAGGTTGCTGTGAGCTAGGCTGAGGTTATGGCATTCCAATCTGGGTGACGGAGCAGGATTCTGTCTCTAAATACAATACAATAAAAATTAAGTATTAATACATGCCATATTATGAATGATCCTCCAAAACGTTATGCTAAGTGAAAGAAGCCAATCACAAAGGACAATATATTACATGATTCCAATTATAGGAAACGTCCAGCATAAGCAAATCCATAGTCACAGAAAGTAGGCTAACAGAGCAAAGTGCAGTAGTGCAATGCCAGTAGTTCCAACTTACTTAAAAGACTGAGATTGGAGAATCGTATGTACCCAGGAAACCCAGGGTAAGGTATGCCATGATCATACCTTGCAAACAGCCACTAACTCTGGGCAACATAGCAAAACCTCATCTCTTTAAAAAAAAAAAAAAAAAAGTAGACCAGATGCTGCCTAAGGCTTGCAGAGAAATAGGGAGTGATTGCTATTAAGTTTCTTTTTGGGGGGCAGCGCCTGTGGCTCAGTAGGTAAGGCACCGGCCCCATATACTGGGTGGCGGGTTCAAACCCGGCCCCAGCTGAACTGCAACCAAAAATAGCCGGGCGTTGTGGCGGGCGCCTGTAGTCCCAGCTACTCGGGAGGCTGAGGCAGGAGAATTGAGGAAGCCCAGGAGTTGGAGGTTGCTGTGAGTTGTGTGATGCCACGGCACTCTACCAAGGGTTATAAAGTGAGACTCTGTCTCTACAAAAAAAAGTTTCTTTTTTGGGTGATGAAAATGTTTTAGAATATATTGTTGTCCGCTCCAGCACCTGTACCTCAGCAACTAGGGCGCCAGCCACATACACCAAAGCTGGCAGGTTCAAATACGGCCCAGGCCTGCCAAACGACGACAACCACAACCAAAAAATAGGCATTGTGGTGGGCGCCTGTAGTCTCAGCTATTTGGGACGCTGAGGCAAGACAATCACCTAACCCCAAGAGTTTGAGGTTGCTGTGAGCTATGGTGCCACGGCACTCTACCGAGGGCGACAAAGTAAAACTCTGTCTCCAAAAAAAAAAAAAAACAGAATGTATTGTGGTGATTTTTAAAAAGAGTCCTTACCTTTAGGGACTCAAGTAATTAGGAATGAAAGATTATGATGTCTGGGGTTTGCTTTAAAACAATCTAATTGGGGGTGAGAAATAATAGGGAAGAATCCAAAAAATTTTCAAGAGGTCATTCACAACTCGGCACCTGTAGCACAGTAGTTACGGTGCCAGCCACAGGCACAGAGGCTGGCAGGTTCAAACCCCGCCTAGGCTAGCTAAACAACGACAACTGCCAAAAAAAATAAAAAACCTAGCCAGGTGTTGTGGTGGGTGCCTGTAGTCCCAGCTACTTGGAAGGCTGAGGAAAGAGAATCGCCTAAGGCCAAGAGTTAGAGGTTGCTGTGAGCTGTGATGCTACAGCACTTTACCGAGGGCAACGTAGAAAGACTCTGTCTCAAAAAAAAAAAAAAAAAAAAAAGTTCATTCATAGTGAACCAGGTCTTAAGATGTAAGTTGGAATTTACTAAAGTGAACATAAAAAAAAATTGGAAAAGGCATTCCAGACAGAAAACAGCTCAGACGACACCTTTAAAGACTACCTATGAGGTGGGCAGCACCTGTGGCTCAGTGGGTAGGGCGCCGGCCCCATATACCAAAGGTGACAGGTTCAAACCTGGCCCTGGCCAAATTGCAACAAAAAAACAGCGGGGCGTTGTGGCAGGCGCCTATTATACTCCCAGCCACTTGGGAGGCTGAGGCAGAAGAATTGCCTAGGCCCAGGAGTTGGAGGTTGCTGTGAGCTGTGTGATGCCATGGCACTCTGCCGAGGCACAGAGTGAAACTCTATCTCTACAAAAAAAGAAAAAAAAGACTACCTATGAGGTAATAACCAACTATCTTTGGAAAAATAAACCCACCCAAGAACAGATGATGAAGTACCTTTATGCCACATAAAGGAATTCTTAATATTGCAGGAGATGATGGGCTAATAGCTTTTTTCCTTTTTGTTTTTTTGAACAGTCTCAGTTTGTCACTCTTGGTAGAGTACCATGGCATCATAGCTCATAGCAACCTCAAACTCTTGGTCTCAAGTGATTCTCTTGCCTCAGCCTCCCGTGTAGCTGGGACTACAAGCACCTGCCACAACGCCTAGCTATTTTTAGAGATGAGGTCTCACTCTAGGCTCAGACTGGTCTCAAACCTGTGAACTCAGGCAATCTACCCATCTGCGCCTCCCAGAGTGCTAGGATTACAGGTGTTAGGACCAATCCTACAGGTGCTAGGACCACCACGCTCGGCCTTTTGTTTTCTTTTTAACACAAGTCAGATTATTGTTTTAGCAAGGTTACTCTTGTGGCATTACAGACTGGATAGGCATAAGATAGGCTATCACCATAGTCCAAGTGAGTGACTACTGAGTGTGGTCTTACATGGTATAGTAAAAACAAAAGGAGGAGCTAAATAACAGAGACTTCATGACTATGTGGAAAGAGGAAACAAATCATCTGAACTGATTCCCAGCTTTTAGGCTTGTATAAATGGATAGATGATATACCACATCCAGGACGTGAATATAGAAGGCTTATAGGAAAAGGAAGAATCCAGTTTATTTTTTTATTTTTATTTTTTTTTAGAGACAGAGTTTCACTCCGTTGCTCTCCGTAGAGTGCCATAGCATCACAACTCACAGCAACCTCCAGCTCTTGGGCTTAGGTGATTCTCTTGCCTCAGCTTCCCAGTAGCTGGGACTACAGGCGCCGGCCACAATGCCTCGCTATTTTTTTTGTTGTTTTTGCAGTTTGGCTGGGGCCAGCGCCCTACTCACTTGAGCCACAGGTGCTGCCCTTTTTTTTTTTTTTTTTGGGAGACACAGTCTCACTTTGTTGCCCTCCATAGAGTGCAATAGCATCAGAGCTCACAGCAACCTCAAACCCTTGGGCTCAAAAGCAATTCTCTCGCCTCAGCCTCCCTGGTAGCTTAGCTGGGACTACAGGTGCCTGCTACAACACCCAGCTATTTTTTAGAGACGGGGTCTTGCTCTTCCTCAGGCTGGTCCCCCAATTCCTGAGCTTAGGCAATCTACCCGCCTTGGCCTCTCAGAGTGCTAGGATTACAGGCATGAGCCATTGCACCCGGCTTCCAGTTTAGTATTTAAAGTCTTTAACAATATGACATAATAGAAAACTTTAAAAAGTAGGCAAAACTCAAGAGATTCAATTAGAAGATATACACTTAAGTCTTCAGGATGTATGTGGTAGCTAGAACAGTATCAATAGATGGAACCCATAGCAAGAAAGCTTGTTTGTGGGCGGCGCCTGTGGCTCAAGGAGTAGGGCGCCAGTCCCAATATGCCGGAGGTGGCAGGTTCAAACCCAGCCCCGGCCAAAAAAAAAAAGAAAGCTTGTTTGTAACAGTTCACATAACACAGAAATCTTAACCTATTAAAAAAGTTCTCTCTTTCCGGGCGGCACCTGTGGCTCAATGAGTAGGGCGACGGCCCCATATGCCGAGGGTGGCGGGTTCGGACCCAGCCCTGGCCAAACTGCAACAGAAAAATAGCCGGGCATTTCAGAAAAATAGCCGGGCATTGTGGCGCGCGCCTATAGTCCCAGCTGCTCGGGAGGCTGAGGCAAGAGAATCACGTAAGCCCAAGAGTTAGAGGTTGCTGTGAGCCGTGTGATGCCACGGCACTCTACCAGAGGGCAGTACAGTGAGACTCTGTCTCTACAAAAAAAACAAACAATAAAAAAAAAAAAAGTTCTCTCTTTCCTGGGTGGTGCCTGTGGCTCAGTGGGTAAGGCGCCGGCCCCATATACCAAGGGTGGTGGGTTCAAATCCGACCCCGGCTGAACTGCAACCAAAAAATAGCTGGACGTTGTGGCGGGCGCCTGTAGTCCCAGCTACTCGGGAGGCTGAGGCAAGAGAATCACTTAAGCCCAGGAGTTGGAGGTTGCTGTGAGCTGTGTGATGCCATGGCACTCTGCCAAGGGCCATAAAGTGAGACTCTGTCTCTACAAAAAAAATAAATAAAGTTCTCTCTTCCCAAAAAAAATAAAAATAAAAATAAAAAATAGTTGGTGGGGCCTGGTGACTCACACCTGTAATCTCACTCACATCTCTACCTAGGAGGCTGAGGCAAGAGGATCATTTGAGCTCAACTGTTTGAGGTTGCTAAGAGCTATGATGCCATAGCACCATACTCAGGGCAACAGAGACTCTGCCTTTTATTTTTTATTTATTTATTTTTTTTAAGAGAGTCTCACCTTGTCACCCTCGGTAGAGTGCTGTGGCGTCACAGTTCACAGCAACCTCCAGCTCTTGGGCTTAGGCGATTCTCTTGCCTCAGCCTCCTGAGTAGCTAGGACTACAGGCGTCCACCACAACACCTATTTTTTGGTTGCAGTTTGGCCAAGGCAGGGTTCAAACCTGCTACCCTCAGTATATGAGGCCAGCGCCCTACTCACTGAGCCACAGGCGCCACCCAGAGACTGTCTTTTTAAAAAAAAAAAGAAAAAGAAGCTACTCGGAAGGCTGAGGCAAGAGAATCGCTTGAGCCCAGGAGTTGGAGGTTGCTGTGAGCTGTGTGAGGCCACGGCACTCTACCGAGGGCCATAAAGTGAGACTCTGTCTCTACAAAAAAAAAAAAAAAAGAAAAAGGCTGGAGTCAAACTCCTGGGCTCAGGAGATCCTCCCACCTCAACTTCCTGAGTAGTTTAAACTACAGGCACCTAGCTCTAGTCTGCCTTTTAAAATACCTTAACTTTTTTCAACAGCCTGAAAGTTAATAGCTAAAACGTAACTAGGTTTTGTTCATCAGATTTTCCAATTGAGGTTAAGCAATCTTTATCTTCATGGGACTACAAGAAGTCAAGGCTGCTGATGCTGGCAGGTTCTGCTAATGTCTCTCATTATCACTGCTCCAGGAATTTTCAACCTTCCCTTATGTAAGTTTAATTACAGAGAAGCCCTGTATCAGTGGTTCTCAACCTTCCTAATGCCGTGACCCTTTAATACAGTTCCTCGGGCGGTGCCTATGGCTCAAGGAGTAGGGCGCTGGTCCCATATGCCAGAGGTGGCGGGTTCAAACCCAGCCCCGGCCAAAAACCACAAAAAAAAAAAAATACAGTTCCTCATGTTGTGGTGACCCCCAACTGAAGTAGCAACGAAAATAATTTTATGGTTGGGGGGTCACCACAACATGAGAAACTATATCAAAGGGTCACGGCATTAGGAAAGTTGAGAACCACTGCCCTATAGAAAGAAAGATCGTAATTTTCTATATTAACTATATAACCACAATTTCTTTTTTTTTTTTTTTTTGTAGAGACAGAGTCTCACTGTACCGCCCTCGGGTAGAGTGCCGTGGCGTCACACGGCTCACAGCAACCTCTAACTCTTGGGCTTACACGATTCTCTTGCCTCAGCCTCCCGAGCAGCTGGGACTACAGGCGCCCGCCACAACGCCCGGCTATTTTTTTTTTGTTGCAGTTTGGCCGGGGCCGGGTTTGAACCCGCCACCCTCGGCATATGGGGCTGGCGCCCTACTCACTGAGCCACAGGTGCCGCCTATAACCACAATTTCAATAGTAATTAATTTTTAACTAAACTTCAGTCACCAAGAACATTAGACCTAATTGAGGCAACCTAACAACTAGATAAAATTTAATGGAAACCCCCAAAATTCAACCCCCAAAACTGACAGCACAACTGAAGAACTGAGAAATCTAAATATTTCATCACTAGTCTACCTCTATATTCTAGACAGGAGGCAAATAATCTGAGGTCTATAGAGAAAATTCAGGCATCAGTAATTCCTTAAAATTATACACAGAATTTCAAAAAAAGGAAAGGAGGCATTCGGGAGGCCAAGGTAGGTGGATTGCTTGAGGTTGTTTTTTTTTTTTTTTTGGGGTAGAGTGCTATGCCATTACAGCTCACAGCAACCTCCAACTCCTGGGCTCAAGCGATTCCCCTGCTTCTGCCTCCCAAGCAGCTGGGACTACAGGCGCCTGCTACAACACCAGGCTATTTTTTGGTTGCAGCCATCATTGTTGTTTGGCGGGCCCGGGCTGGATTCAAACCCGCCTGCTCAGGCCACAGGTGCCGAGACAGATTGCTTGAGTTTTGAAGTTCAAGACCAGCCTGAGCAAGAATTCAACTTACCTCTACTAAAAATACATGGTGGGTGCCTATAGTCCCAGCTACTCAGGAGGCTGAGGCAAGAGGACTGTATGAGACCAAGAGTTTGAGGTTGCTGTAAGCTATGATGACACCACGGAACTCTACCCAGGGTGATAGACTGTGACTCCTGTTTAAAAAAAAAAAAAAAAATTATCACTTTTTTTTGTTTTTTTGAAGACAGAGTATCACTTTGTCACCCCTTGGTAGAGTGCTATGGTATTATTGCTCACAGCATCCTCAAACTCTTGGGCTCAAGTGATTCTCTTGCCTCAGTGTCCCAAGTAGCTGGGACTACAGGCACCCACCACAATGCCTGGCTAATTTCTTTTTTTAGAGGTGGGGTCTCTCTCTTGGCTCAGGCTGGTCTCGAACTTCTGAGCTCAAGCAATCACCAAGAGCTTTGGTTATCACTGTTTTGAATTATACTAAAGCTCTTTTTCGAAGAGCTCTCATCTAAGAATTTCCATTAACTCACACTTTGTTTTCTTCCCCATGAATTATAAAACAAAACATACACACTGAGTACGGCCACAATAGAGAAAAAAAAAAAACAAGAAATGATCTATTTCCTTAATAAAATACTTACAGATCCTCATGTAACCTTTCTCCAGTTTACCACTTACTTGCACTGTTTTTATTTAGAGAATCTCTCTGTACATAACTTAAAGCCACAAGATACTAATACCAGCAACTTCAGGAAAAAATATTTACATGAAAAACATGGAAGCTTATCAATTCATAACTCTGGATGCACTCTTTCTATTATAAGGCCCTATTAACACATGATTACTTAAATCTTAATGCAAGTTCTACAGAATTTTCTTTCTTTTTTTTTTTTTTTTTGAGACAGAGTCTTACTATGTCACCCTCAGTAGAGTGCAATGGCATCACAGCTCACAGCAACCTCCAACTCTTGGGCTTAAACAATTCTCTTGCCTCAGCCTCCCAAAGTAGCTGGGACTACAGGCGCCCACAACACTGGCTACTTTTTTTTTTTAATTGTAGTTATCATTGTTTAGCAGGCCTGGCTGGGGCTTCAATACACCAGCCCTGGTGTATGTGGCTGGCACCGTAACCACTGAGCTATAGGCACTGAGCCAGAATTTTCATATTTTTCTTTCTTTCTTTCTTTCTTTCTTTATTTATTTTGAGACAGAGCCTCAAGCTGTCTCTTGCCTCAGCCTCCCAAGTTGCTGGGGGTACAGGTGCCAACCACAATGCCTGGCTAATTTTTCTATTTTTAGTAGAGATGAGGTCTTATTCTTACTCAAACTGATTTGAACTCCTGAGATCAAAGGATTCTCCCACTTTGGCCTTCCAGAGTACCAGAATTAAAGGCATGAGCCACTGGGCCTAGCCAAAGCATTACTATTTTAGAAGCATAAACAATATTATACTGTGAAATGTAACTCCCTTTAACAACCTTTCGCTTTCTTTTTTTTTTTTTTTTTGTAGAGACAGAGTCTCACTTTATGGCCCTCGGTAGAGTACCGTGGCCTCACACAGCTCACAGCAACCTCCAACTCCTGGGCTTAAGCGATTCTCCTGCCTCAGTCTCCCGAGTAGCTGGGACTACAGGCACCCGCCACAACGCCCGGCTATTAACAACCTTTCACTTTCAAATCCCAAAACCAACTCCTTAGACTTATACTTCTCAACACTAACTTACACCATGCCATTTTCCCCTTAAAGTAACAGGAAATTTGCTATTATATCAATTTGCTGGGCTTAATGAAGTGGCTCACACCTGTAATCCTACCTCTTTGGAAGACAGAGGTGGGAGGATCCCTTAAACTCAAGAGTTCAAGACCAGCTTGAGCAAGAACAAGACCCCCATCTCTACTACAAATAGAAAAATTAGCAGGGTATCGTAGCAGGCATCTGTAGTCCCAGCTATTCTGGGACTATTCTGCTGAGGCAGAAGGATCTCTGTAACTCAGGAGTATTTTTTGGTTTTTGAGACAGAGTCTCACTATGTCACCCTCAGTAGAGTGGCTGGCATCACAGCTCGCAGCAACCTCAAACTCATGGGCTCAAGCGATTCTCTTGCTTCAGCATCCCTTACAGCTGGGACTACATGCACCTGCCACAACACTGGCTATTTTTTCTTTGTTTGTTTAGCAGGCTTAGGCCAGGTTCGAACCCACCAGCTCTGGCACATGTGGCTGGCACCCTAACCACTGAGTACCAGCGCCAAGACACAAGTGATCCTCTGTCTCAGCCTCATAAGTAGCTGGGACTACAGGTACCAACCACAATGCCTGGCTATTTTTTTTTAGAGACAGGGTCTCACTCTTGCTCAGCCTGGTCTCAAACTCCTGACCTCAAAAGCAATCCACCCACTTCAGCTTCCCAGAGTGGTAGAATTACAGCTATGAGCCCCACACCCGGCCCTGAACTCAGAAGTTTGGGAGGCTGCTATGAGCTCAGCTGATGCCATGGCCTTCTAGCCGGGACAGCAGAGTGAGACTCTGTCTTAAAAAGAAAAATAAAAAGGAGGGCTGGGAGTGGTGGCTCACACCTGTAATCCTAGCACTCTGGGAGGCCAAGGCAGGTGGAATGCTTGAGCTCAGGAGTTAAGAAACCACCCTGAGTAAAAGCAAGACTCCATCTCTAAAAATAGCCAGGCGCCTGTAGTCTCTACTTGGTAGGCTGAGGTAAGAGGATCGCTTGAGCCCAAGGGTCTGAGGTTGCTGGGCGCTGTGATGCCATGGCACTCTACCCAGAGCAACAAAGAGAGACTCTGTCTCAAACAAATAAATTAATTAAATAAATAAAAAAGAAATCAATTTGCTAATAAAAATAATCCTTCTGTAATTTGATTTCTCATTCTCTCTCTCTTTTTTTTTTTGGCCGGGGCTACGTTTGAACCTGCCACCTCAGGCACATGGGACCAGCGCCCTACTCCTTGAGCCACAGGCGCCGCCCGATTTCTCATTCTCTTATTCAAGTAGTCAAGATTTTTTAAATATTTTTCCCATTTCAAGATTTTTGAAATGTCCAGCTTCTAGTGCATTTAAGAGACAGGAACTGAGGACATCTCTATAATTTGAAGGGGCAAATAATTATCCTGTGACTTTAAGTAAAATTTAAAAAATTTGTTTTTTTTAACTTAAGTAAAATTTAAAAGTTCTTTATTAAACACTCCACAAATCAGTTGTTTTTTTCGTTTGTTTTTATGAGGCAGAGTCTCACTTTGCCTCCCTCTATAGAGTGGGGTGGCATCACAGCTCACAGCAACTTCAACTTCTAAGGCTCAGGCATTTCTCTTGCCTCAGCCTCCTGAGTAGCTGGGACTACAGGCGCCTACCACAATGCCTGGCTATTTTTAGAGTCGGGGGTCTCACTCTTGCTGAAGCTGGTCTTGAACTTGTGAGCTCAGGCAATCCACCTGCCTCAGGCTCCCATAGTGCTAGACATGTAATCTAGTGGCGCCTGGCCTAAATCTCGTTTTCTTAAACCTCCACTTCTTGGGGTTTTTTGGTTTTCTTTTTGAGACAGAGTCTCGCTTTGTCGTCCGCTGGTAGAGTGCAATAGCATCATAGCTCACAGCAACCTCAGATACTTGGGCTCAAACAATTCTCTTGCCTCAGCCTCCCAAGTAGCTGGGGCTACAGGTCCCCGCCACAACACCCAACTATTTTTTTAGAGACAGGGTCTCGCTTGGGCTCAGGCTGATCTCAAACCCATGAGCTCAGACAATCCATCCGCCTCAGCCTCCCAGAGTACTGGGACTATAGGGGTGAGCCACCAAGCCCAGCCTAAAGCTTCACTTTTATAACTTCAAATATCCTAACTTGTCAAAGATCTCAGTTAATAGCACTGGCTTTAAACTCAAGAGTCTGGTTTAACAACTTGATATTACCTGTACAATTTTTCCAGCTGAAGACGCAAGGGCAAGCTAAAGGAATTCCCTAAACACAAAGTGAGAGGCCAGGTGCAGTGGCTCACACCTGTAATCCTACCACTCTGGGAGGCCGAGGTGGATGGACCACCTCAGCTCAGGATTTTGAGACCAAGTCTGAGCAAGAGGGGGACCCTGTCTCTAAAAAATAGCCAGGTGCTGGCTCGGTGCCTGGGCAGCTAGGGCACCAGCCACATACATTGGAGCTGGAGGGTTCAAATCCAGCCAGGGCCTGCCAAACAATGACAACTATAACCAAAAAATAGCCGGGCATTGTGGCGGGCGCCTGTAGTCCTAAGCTAGGGAGGCTGAGGCAAGAGAATCACTTAAGCCCAAGAGCTGGAGGTTGCTGTGAGCCGTGACGCCACAGCACTCTACTGAGGGTGACAAAGGGAGAGTCTGTCTCAAAAAAAAAAAAAAAGCGAAGTGTTGTGGCAGTCGCCTGTAGTCCCAGCTACTCAAGAGGCTGAGACAAGAGGATTACTTGAGCCCAAGAGTTTGAGGTTGCTGTGAGTTATGACACCACCGTACTCTACCAAGGGCAATAGAGTGAGACTCGGTCTCAAAAATAGAAAGTAAAAATAGGGGGGTGCCTGTGGTTAGGTGGGTAAGGACACGGGCCCCATATACCGTGGCAGGTTCAAACATGGCCCCGGCCAAATGGCAACAAAAAAATAGCCAGGTGTTCCGGCGGCGCCTGTAGTCCCAGCTACTCAGGAAGCTGAGGCTAGAGACACGCCTAAGCCCAGGAGTTGGAGGCTGCTGTGAGCTGTGATGCCACGCACTCTACCAAAGGCAATAAAGTGAGACTCTGTCTCTAAAAATAAATAAATATAAAATAAGAGTAAAAATAACCACCTCACGGAGCATTACATAAAATATTCTCTATAAAGCATAACCATCAGATATAGCATCCACGGTTTTAGCATGTTTTAAGTGCTCATTTTATTTACCTTGCCAATAAATTCACAACGGCAATTTAACTTATTATTTGTATTCTAACTGTTATGAACTGTATGTTTGTGCCCCCCCCATTCATATGTTGAAGCTCTCACCCCCCCCCCCATTGGATGCCTTCCTTTTGGGAGGTAATTAGGTCATGAGGGTAAAGCCTCCTCACAGCATTAGCGTACTTGTAAGATTAGGAAGACAACTATATATCCCTTTTTTTTCCAAGGAAGTTATTTGCAATCCATAAGAGGGCCCTCACCAGACCCCAACCAAGCTATTGCCCCAATCTCTGACCTCCTGCCTTGAAAGCTTTGAATAATAATGTTCTTTTGTTTATAAGTCACCCAGTCTATAATTTGTTATACACATAGCAGCCTAAGCTAAGACGATAACCAAAATATTAGGACGGGCATGGTGGCTCACGCCAGTAACCCTAACAATCCGGGAGGCCGAGGCAGGTGGACTGCCTGAGCTCACAGGTTCAAGACCAGCCTGAGTGAGACCCTAAAAATAGCCGAGTGCTGTGGTGGGTGCCTGTAGTTCCAGCTACTTGGGAGGCTGAGGCACGAGAACTGTCTGAGCCCAAGAGTTTGAGGTTGCTGTGAACTATGACACCATAGCACTCTACCAGCAGGCAACAGAGTGAGACTCTGTCTTTAAAAAATAAAATAACCGGTGGCGCCTGTGGCTCAAGGCGTAGGGCGCTGGTCCCATATGCCGGAGGTGGCGGGTTCAAACCCAGCTCTGGCCAAAAAACCACACACACACACACACACACAAAAAAAATAAAGTTATAAAAAAAAAATAATAAAATAACCAAAATATTTTTACATACTTATTACCAAAACAAATCAAAGTGTTTAAAATAGACTATTCACTTTCCATCTTAAATACATATTCCACACAATAAATTTTTTTTAAAAAGCACACACAAAAAAATACATATTCCAACATTTAAATTTTCTAATGCTCAGATGGCAGATCTTTTAAGTAATATCAAACATTGGCAACCTCTTCCCGTTAGGAAAGTCCTTGCTTTAAAAAAAAAAAAAAAAAAAAAGGCAGCGCCTGTGGCTCAAAGGAGTAGGACGCCGGCCCCATATACTGGAGGTGGCGGGTTCAAACCGGGCCCTGGCCAAAAATTGGGAAAAAAGAAGAAGAAGAAGAAAGAAAGAAAGAAAGAAAGAAAGAAAACCTTGGCAATGTGAACTAAATTTACCTCTTCAATTTAGTATCTTCATGTATCATTTCTTTTTGTTGTTGTTGAGACAAACTCTTCCTCTGTTGCCCCAGACTGGTGGACCATGGAGGAGTCAGCCTAGCTTGCAGCAACCTCAAACTCCTGGGCTCAAGCAATCCTTCAGCCCCAGCATGCTCCCCCCCCCCCGCCCCCATTACATGAGACTACAGGCACCCACCCAAACACCTGCTAATTTTTCTATTTTTAGTAGAGACAGGGTCTCACCTTTGCTTAGACTGATCTTGAACTCCTGAGCTCAAAGGATCCTCCTGCCTCATTCTCTCAGTGTTAGGATTACAGTCATGAGCCACCACACCCAGCCTACGTGTATCATTGCACTATCAGATCACTTAGAGATATATAAGCATAATCTCTGAAAAATTTCTCACTGAATAAAATTGAAATAAATTAGTCCTGTGTTGACAGAACACAACCAAGAGGCTAAATCGTACTCAGACAACTAGGTAGTTATATGTGAAACAGTTCAAAAGAAGTTCAAGAATATAAAAGAATTGAACCTTCAAGTTAAAAGTTCTGTAGCCCTAAACCCTGATTTAAAACTCTTTCTCGGGCGGCGCCTGTGGCTCAAGGAGTAGGGCGCCGGTCCCATATGCCAGAGGTGGTGGGTTCAAACCCAGCCCCGGCCAATAACCAAAAATAAATAAATAAATAAAACTCTTTCTCATTGCTATTTGCCTATAACTAGATTAGCAAAGTGGACCAGTTTCTTGGGTAGCCTCCTTCATCTCACCTATCCTCAATAGACAGGTTCTTCTGGAACCTTACACTAAAACCGCTAATACTAAGTTGGAAAGATGGAAAAGAACATTTTATGGCAAGAGGTCTAAGGAGCAGGGCATTCAGGTCTGAAAAGAACAGTTTATCATGATGAATAGTGGTTACATTCACATATGCTTTAAAAGCTTTGCTTTTATTTTACTTTATTTATTCCTTTCTTTTAAGAGATAGTCTTACTCTGTCACCCTTGGTAGAGAGTACAGCTCACAGCTCACAGAAACCTGAAATGCTTGGGCTTAAGCGATTCTCTTGCCTCAGCCTCCCAAGTAGCCGCAACACCCAGCTATTTTTAGAAGGGGGGAGGGGTGTGTGTCTCACTCTGGCTCAGGCAGATCTCGAACGAACCATGAGCTCAGGCAATCCACTAGCCTCCACCTCCCAGAGTGCTAGGGTTAGAGGTGTCAGCCACCTCCTCCGGCTCAAAGCTTTGCTTTGAATTACCATTTACAATTGCATTAATAATGCCTACACCTGACATTTCTGTATTTTAAAGTCTTTGCAGAGATTTTTACAAATATCATTCATAAAAGCTCTTAAGGTGATCAATGTCCTCATATCTTTCCTTAATATCTACAAGGTGATCAATGTCATCAAATATTTCCTTAATACCTACAAGGGAGTGATTTTCGTGCAAGTGTTTTGCCTTTAATGAGTGCTCAATAAATACTATTTCCTAACAACAAATCTAAAGGGGAATCAACATGCTGTCAAGTATTAATCAGGGCCCAAATCCTTCGTTCCTGGAAGAAATAATCCTTACCTTATCAAATCTAAGAAACTGAAGCTGGTGTTACTAAAATTATCAACAGATTTCAATAGAAAGGTCTCTCGCAACTAGGTCTCAAGTACCACTTGGCTGATGGCTATTATACAAATTTATGGATTCTAAGACACTTAATGACTTAAAAACAGAAAATTATGCATCTTGGAATCAAGTAAATAGGATAAAAGAATATTCTATAAAATACTAAAGTGTCATGTTCATTTTCAAAATTTCTCTCAGCTTGGTGCCCGTTGCTCACATTCACCGAGGCTGGTGGGTTCGAACTCACCCTGGGGCCTGCTAAACAACTACAACAACAACAACAACAACAAAAAAAAATACGGGCAGCGCCTGTGGCTCAGTGAGTAGGGCACCAGCCCCATATGCCGAGGGTGGCGGGTTCAAACCCAGCCCTGGCCAAACTGCAACCAAAAAATAGCCAGAAAAAAAAAAAATAGTGTTGTGGCGGGCGCCTGTAGTCCCAGCTGCTTGGGAAGCTGAGGCAAGAGAATCGCGTAAGCCCAAGAGTTAGAGATTGCTGTGAGCCATGTAACGTTATGGCACTCTACCCAAGAGCAGTACAGTGAGACTCTGTCTCTACAAAAAAAAAAAAAAAAAATAGCCGGGCATTGTGGCAGGCGCCTGTAGTCCCAGCTACTTAGGAGGCTGAGGCAAGAGAACCACTGAAGCCCAAGAGTTTGAAGTTGCTGTGAGCTGTGACACTACCGCACTGAGGGCGACATAGTGAGACTATGTCTCAAAAAAAAAAAAAAAAAGAAAGAAAGAAAATTTCTCTCACAAACAACCAGAAGTGAAACTTCAGTTAATGTTCAAAATTCTTGGACCTTAACTGTTTCCATTTACAATGCTGCCTCAGTTCATCCAGCACTCAAGACAACTTCAGCTTCCAGGAAAGGTGACAGCTAAATGCCCGAAAGGTATTCTCAAAGTTTTAACAGGAAAAAATAAAGAATAAAATTTTTTTTTGTAGCAACAGAGTCTCACTTTATTGCCCTCAGTAGAGTGCCATGGCGTCACACAGCTCACAGCAACCTCCAACTCCTAGGCTTAGGCGATTCTCTTGCCTCAGCCTCCCGAGCAGCTGGGACTACAGGCGCCTGCCACAGGCCCGGCTATTTTTTTGTTGCAGTTTGGCCGGGGCTGGGTTCAAACCCACCATCCTTGGTATATGCGGCTGGTGCCCTACCCACTGAGCAACAGGTGCCGCCCAGGATAAAAAATTATTTAATGGGCGGCAGACCCATATACCAAAGGTGGCAAGTTCAAACTTGGTCCAGCTGCTCGGGAGGCTGAGGCAAGACAATCGCCTAAGCCCAAGAGCTGGAGGTTGCTGTGAGCTGCAACATTACAGCACTCTACCAAGGGCCACGAAGTAAGACTGTCTCTTAAAAAAAAAAAAATTTTTTTTTTTAACAACTGAAAAGCTTATCATTCAACTGCCAGAATAATGGGGGAGGGGGACATTACTTCTATAATTTAAATCTTTTTCAGTTGCCAGTCCAAATCCTTTAAAACAGAGGTTTTTTTAAGGCAGACTCTACTCTGCTGCCCTGGGTAAAGTGCCATAATAGCAACATAGCTCAAAGCAACCTCAAACTCTTGGACTCAAGTAATCCTCTTGCCTCAGCCTCCTAAGCAGCTGGAACTACAGTCACCGCCAAAAAGCTGGGTTAGTTTTGCTATTTTTAGTAGAGCCAGAGTCTGGCTCTTGCTCAGGCTGGTCTCAAACTCCTGAGCCCAAGCAATCCTTCTGCCTCAGCCCGGCCTTAAAGATTCTTTTTTTTTTTTTTTTTTTTTTGTAGAGACAGAGTCTCATCCTACGGCCCTCGGTAGAGTGCCGTGGCCTCACACAGCTCACAGCAACCTCCAACTCCTGGGCTTAGGCGATTCTCTTGCCTCAGCCTCCCGAGTAGCTGGGACTACAGGCGCCCACCACAATGCCCGGCTATTTTTTTATTTTTTTGGTTGCAGTCTGGCCAGGGCCAGACCCGAACCCGCCACCCTCGGTATATGGGGCCGGCGCCCTACCAACTGAGCCACAGGCGCCGCCCGCCTTAAAGATTCTTAACTCATCAGTCAACCCTCTAAAAATATATGCAAATTAGTCTATGTGTGCCCATTTTTTTTTTTTTAAATTCATTACTTTCTCAAAAGTATTTCTATCCAAAAAAAGGTTAAGAATAACTTTCTTGGGCCGGGCGTTGTGGCGGGCGCCTGTGGTCCCAGCTACTTGGGAGGCTGAGGCAAGACAATCGCTTAGGCCCAGGAGTTGGAGGTTGCTGTGAGCTGTGTGAGGCCACGGCACTCTACCGAGGGCCATAAAGTGAGACTGTCTCTACAAAAAAAAAAAAAAAATTAAGAATAACTTTCTTGGTCTGGGGCAGTGGCTTACACCTGTTATGCTAGCACCCTGGGAGGTGGAGGCAAGAGCTCAGGAGTTCAAGACCAGCCTGCTCAAGAGTAAGAACCCATCTCTACTAAAAATAGAAAAATTATCTGCATATTGAGACATGAATCTGTGGTCCCTCCTACTCGGTAGGGAGGTAGAGGCAGGGAAACTGCTTGAAACTCAGGATTTTGAGGTTGCTGTGAGATGGGCTGACACCACGGCACTCTAGCCTGGGCAGGACAGTGAGAGACTGTCTCAAAACAAAACAACCAACCAACCAACCAAGAATCACTTCCTTAAGAGAACTGTTTCAACTATATATTAAGAATTAAAAAACCGGGTTGGTGGTGGCTCACAGCTGTAATCCCAGCACCTGGGAGGCCAAGATGGGTGGATTGCCTGAGTTCACAGGTTCAAGACCAGCCTTAGCCACAGCGAGACCCCACCCCCACACCCATCTCTAAAAATAGGCATTGTAGAGGGCACCCGTAGTCCTAGCTACTTGGGAGGCTGAGGCAAAAGAATCACTTGAACCCAGGAGTCTGAGAAGGCAACATAGTGAGAAAAAAAAAGAATTACAAAACCATAAAATAGATTATACTATAATCTAAACAAAATCACCAGGCAGGCAGGCTGGCTAAGTATGGTGTAGGTTTTCTTGAGGGGGATGGAAGGCAGAAAACAGACTGATTATTTTTCCTGAACAAATGAAGCTTAAGAAATCATGCATATTCCCTTATTTCAAAAAACTTATAGGAGAGTTTCTTTGATATAAATTATTGTTAAGTCTAATAAATAAGTGTTCCCAGGTATGGAAAGCTTTGAGTATATAACAAATATGTGTACTTTCTAAAATTAACAGTTTGGAGTTGCCTAAAAATGGAACACACCTATCAGAATAAAATCAAAAATTTAATTGCAGGCCTGGCAAGGTGGCTCATACCTGTAATCCTAGCACCCTGGTAGGCTGAGGTAGGCGGATTGCCTGAGTTCACCAGTTCAAGCCTAAGCAAGAGCAAGACCCAGTCTCTAAAAATAGCCGGGCGTTATGGCAGGGGCCTATAGTCCCAGCTACTCAGAAAGCTTAGGCAAGAGACACGCTTGAGCCCAAGACTCTGAGGTTGCTGTGCGCTATGACACCACAGCACTCACCCAGAATGAGACTCTGTCTCAAGAAAAAAAATGTTAACTGCAATACCTAAAGCTTTCTACATACCTTAAATTTTTATGTTTGTGTATCATAAAAGAAGCACTGTCTGTTTCTGACTCTATATATTCACTGCTACAATGCTTTTAGATAAATAAGGCAGGAGTTCCAAGGAGGTTCTATACCAAAACACCCACACTAAGTTATTAATCCTTATCAGAAGATATTTGAAAAGATAGTTCCTTTTAATAAAAAGGAAATAAATTTGTTAAAAGTCTTCATTAACTGTTGCCTTGACCAACCAATTTTTTTGTTTTTTTTAGAGACAAGAGTCTCACTCAGTTACCCTGGGGTTGAGTGCCATCGCTTCATAGCTCACAGCAACCTCAAACTCTTGGGCTCAAGTGATTCTCTTGCCTCAGCCTCCGGAGTAGTCATGCTCCCACCACAACAACCAGCTATTTTTAGAGACGGAGTCTCCCTCTAGCTCAGGCTAGTCTGGAACTCCTGAGCTCAAGCAATCCACCCACCTCAGCCTCCCAAAGTGCTGGGATTACAGGAGTGAACCACCCTGCCCAGCCCCAACCAATTATTTTTTAAGTAACATACAATTCCTGACTTGCTCCACAGTACCAAAATAAGTTCAGAGTTGTTCACTGTGTTCTAAGTCATGTCCTACTTTGTCTTTGTGAGTGGAACCTGTAGTGGAAAAATTCAAAGAAACAACAAAATTCAGATGGCATATCAATGAGATCAATAAACTGGACAACAAGATAGCAAGGCCAAAAAAAGCAGAACAGGCAGAAACTGCCTTTGTCCATCTTACATCCATACTCTCCAAAGCTAAGAATCCCACATATTAGAGATACTGTATTAAATAAGCAAAAGCAGGGTGAAGCAAAAAAAATTCTGTGTATGTGAAATACAGGTCTCACAAGTCTCCAATGCAGATCCTGTGGTTTTTAAAACATTCTGAAGGGTGGCGCCTGTGGCTCAGTGAGTAGGGTGCCAGCCCCATGTGCCGAGGGTGGCGGGTTCAAACCCAGCCCTAGCCAAACTGCAACAAAAAAAAAATAGCCGGGCGTTGTGGCGGGTGCCTGTAGTCCCACCTGCTTGGGAGGCTGAGGCAAGAGAATCATGTAAAAAGTTAGAGGTTGCTGTAAGCAGTGTGACGTCATGGCACTCTACCAGAGGGCGGTACAGTGAGACTCTGTCTCTACAAAAAATAAAAAATTAAAAAAAAAAAAAAAACATTCTGGAGCAAACTAATTCAAACTAAACTTCTAAAAGAGTTAGAAACCGATTAATAAATAAAAACTAAGTTACCTTACAAAATTATGTTACAAAATATTTCAAGAATGATTGGCAATCCCACTGCCTTCAGAAGTGAGTATCCCAAATAGAGAAAAGAGTTTAACTTGAAAATAAATTATACTAAATGTTCAAGGACTAACATTTGAAAACAAAGAGTGGTAGGGAAAGCTCTGTGCCAACTTTAAACTGCAGCTGTAGTGGAACACACTAAAAGCCTTGTTTTAAGACAAAAGCAGTGAAATAAAAAACAATGGTTTTAGACTTATCCCCAGTGCTAACTGCTCATAAATTTGATTTTTCCAATGAATAAGGGAAAAAGTAGAAGAAAAAGCAACTGAACAAACTTCTCACACAAGACTGAAACATAAAACCTGTTTATGAATTTTCATACAGAATTTAAAGTAAAAACACTCAAAAATTAAGAAATCTAACACAATGAAATAGGTGATTCAACCATTCTTTTACAACAGGGCTGAAGTTAAAAAGCATTTAATTTAAGTCAGTGTATACTACAGGGAATCTTTCAATACTACCTATTCCAAACAGGATTCTGCACACTCCTTTTCCAGTTACTCTGGCAAATAGATTCCAATTTGCAACCATCATTTTCTTTTACATACATTTTCTTTAAAAAAAACAAACCTTGGAGTGAGATTATTCTAACATCCATTTACCTTAACTATCTTAGTTAAAACAAATAATGAGGGCAGCGCCTGTGACTCAGTGGGTAGGGCGCCGGTCCCATATACCGAGGGTGGCAGGTTCAAACCCGGCCAGGCCAAACTGCAACAAAAAAATAGCCAGGTGCTGGGGCGGCACCTGTGGCTCAGTCGGTAAGGCGCCAGCCCCATATACCAAGGGTGGCGGGTTCAAACCCGGCCCCGGCCAAACTGCAACCAAAAAATAGCTGGGCGTTGTGGCGGGCGCCTGTAGTCCCAGCTACTTGGGAGACTGAGGCAAGAGAAATCACTTAAGCCCAGGAGTTGGAGGTTTCTGTGAGCTGTGTGAAGCCATGGCACTCTACCGAGGGCCATAAAGTGAGACTCTGTCTCTACAAAAAAAAAAAAAAAAAAATAGCCAGGTGCTATGGTGGGCGCCTAAAGTCCCAGCTAATCGGGTCTGAGGCAAGAGAATGGCCTAAGCCCAGGAGTTGGAGGTTGCTGTGAGCTGTGTGAGGCCACGGCACTCTACCGAGGGCAATAAAGTGAGACTCTGTCTCTACAACAATAATAATAATAATAATAATAAAATAATGATACCTTTTGGAAATTAAACTTCATTCCACTAAAGTTAGACTTTGCTAAATAATGCTTTGCTAAAAAAGTTATCACATAAATTCCATTTCGTACAACTAATTTTTCCAGGATCTATAAATGAAAATTTATATTTGACATATAAATTTTCTTCAATGTGGACACACAGCAATACTTTTTCCAGTCTGCCACTAATAATTTGTATGTTTACTTAGTAACTTTAAACATTTGCATCAGAAAAGTATAGTGTATGCTGACTACAAAAGATTAAGCTTAACACTTGGTAAGGGTATTTGCTCTTACATAAAACCCTAACAGTTTATTTTTACTAGGTAGTGACTATAACAGGCATAAATATTAAACATCCTCCTATCAATCCCATTTTCTACAAATTTGACCCAATTTCAAGCCTGAAACTGAGGTTTCTACCTTTAGAAGTGTAGAAAAAAAGAGTTAAGTCATTGGGTAGTCCTAAAAATACACATCACAACTACATGACTAAGATACTCACTTAAAACTTGTGCCAAGCTAACCCCTCCCTTCAAACCAACTAAAATTGACTCACTGGCCTATTTTACTTAATTTTGAAAATTAAAAAAAATTAAATATTCCTAGGCACTCATTTATCTCTACCCCTACCATTTAAAATATTCAAATCTTTAATCTGTAATTCCTCCCTGCAAAAACACCAAAGCAAAAACAAAACAAAACAATAAACTTATTATCTGCAAGTCAGCTACCTTGGAGTTCAAAAACAAAAACAAAAACCACTGGATTCTATAATAACCACTATTCAAAAATCATGGAAAACAATAGAAACAGTGTCTGTGGTCCCAGTCTAAGGAGCCATCCCACCTCAGATAGTACTTTTCATCTGTAAGATGACCCCATTTGCTAGAATTAACCACCTGAGCCAAAGGTTTCAATTTTGTCTTCCTAAAGTGGAAAACTATCAATCTCCCTACATGACACGTTCCACCCTCTGTGGCTATTTCTACACGTAGGAATAAAAGGCTAGCGAAGTTGGTGGTAGGGTGAGGACAAAGAGCATTTTGAAAGAACCACTGACGGAGGTAAATAGACAATGAGGACAGAAAAGGGCTAAAATAAAGTTCCCTCCAGTGGATAATGGAAAGGACACGCTGACACTCTTTTTTCCCCTTTTTTCCTTTTTTTTTTAACCATCTCTAGGGTCCATCTACTCCCATTGGAATGCAAAGTTGGCACTACCAAATAACCAGGAAGCCCAACGAATCCCCAAAATGTCAAGGCACTAAGCAGTGTCTGGAATGACACTAATGCCTGTCCACCACCCCCACCCCCCAAAAAACAAAAGTCCAATTCAGTAAGTGCAGGTCACCCTGCCCTCTGGGGCAGTTCCAACCTGTGCAGGGAGGGTTCTGATGAGAAGACAAGAAAGGAAAGACAGACCACCTCTCTTCTCATACTCCCACAGCTGGGGAAACAAAGACAGCCCTCCTGTAGCCACTACCGCAACCTAAGAAGCTTTCTTATTTCTCCGAGCGGTCTGCCCTCCCGCTCCCGCCCCCACACCCCCCGACAAAGAAAAGGCACTTGGAAAGCAAGGCCTTCGAGCCTCCACGTATGGGGGAGGAGGCTGCCGAGGAGAGACGACCACTCTATTCACGGGAGCTCACGCTCCTGGCACCAAAAGCAGCCAAAGCGGAGAGGAGCGGAGGCCTCGGCCCAGGAAACCAGGTCCGGGAAGGGGTGGGGGTACCTTGAAGTAGCCGCCTTCGTAGAGGGTGTTAGGGGGTCCGAAGATGGCCACCTCCCAGTTGTAGAGGTCGGACTCATCCACCAGGGTGATCCGGAAGCCCTCCACCGGTTCCTCCTGCAGGGATTTCAGCTCGAGCATCAGGGCCTTCTGCGAGCTGGTCATCTGCTGCTGGGCCATCGCGGCGGTGACGGCGCCGAGCCGGGGCCCCAGTCCTCACGCACCGGCCAGGCCGGACCAGGCCCCTCCCCTCCGCTCGCCCTCGGGCCCGGCCGCTCCGGGCCCCTGTCTTTACACAGCCGGCGGACCGGACCAGGCCCCAGACGGCCCGTGGGCCCGCCCGGGGTCCTCCTCACACACGACGCGGGCCCGGGCCGGGCCCCTCTCCTCACACTCCGACCGGGTGGGGGAAGGGGTTGAGAGAGTTAAGGGAATTCGCTCCTGGTCCGGGGCCTCCCCCCCCGGAGGGGGCCTCAACTTGGTGGGGGGGAGAGGAGGTGGAAGCGGAGGAAGGCGGCGGAGGGCCGGCGATGGTGAAAGGAGGGGGCCGGGCCGGCCCGGGAGCGCCGTGCTCGCTCGCCCTCTTGTTCTCCTCGGGGGCCGCAGGGGCCGGAGGGCGCGCGGGGCCAGAGAGGGAGGGAGGAGCGCGGCGCGCGGGGGTCTCGAGGCAGTGGCGGCGGCGGCTGCTGCGCGGGGGGAGGGGCGACGGCGGCGGAGGAGGAGAAGAGCTAGAGCGCCTCGCGCCGCGGGAGCGACGGAGCCGCGGAGGAGGGAGCGAGGGAGGAGGGGCGCACGCCGGGAGGAGGGCAGCACTCCGCGGCTGGCTGTCCGACGCGCGTGCGCGCGCCCCTCCCTCCCCCGCCCGCCTCGCCCTCCACCTCCTCCTCCTCCCACTTCCCCGCCTCCTCTCCCCCCGCCCTAGCGGTGGCGGAACTTTGTGACGCCGGCGCATGTCCACCGCCCTTAAAGGGCCAAGCGGCAATGGATCCCAGGGCGAGCCGCTCGGATCTCCTGGGCCCCAAGGTGACGGTTGTGCGGCTCGACGTTGCAGTTCCAAGGGCTTGCCTGGGAAGGGACCTTAGGTCCTACACCTCTCGGCGCCTTCTCCCTATGCGTAGGTAGTATCCGAGGGCCTCTGCAGACATTCTTGGACAAGCCTGTTCCTCTACAGGCCCCTCCCTGAAACACTCAGTCTGAAGGCTTTGCTCTTAATAGGTGCTTGATCGGGATGTGCAGAGAATGTGGGTCTTACCGGTGCAATTAGCCTTCCAGACTCCTCTCCTACCCGTCCAACCCTCATTGAGTAAATCATTCCTGGGTTTGGGGGGAGTTTGAAGGCGGTGGGCGCAGTTTCCCAGAGGAGAAATTGGAATTAGGTAAATAGGCCAGCTTCCCTTGTTAACTATGAAGAGGAAGTAAAGAGGAAACAAAACACAAACTAGGGCCGGGCGCGGTGCCTCACGCCTGTTAATCCTGGCTCTCGGGGAGCCCGAGGCGAGTGGATTGCCCGGAGCTCACAGGTTTGACACCAGCCTAAGCTAGAGCGAGAACCCGCCTCTAAAAAATAGCTGGGCGTTGTGACAGGCGCCTGTAGTCCCAGCTACGCGGGAGGCTGAGGCAAGAGAATCGCTTGAGCCCAGGAGTCCGAGATTGCTGTGAGCTGTGACGCCATATCACTCTACCGAGGTGTGACAAAGTGAGACTGTCTGGAAAAAAAAAAAAAGATGCACACACACACAAACTGAACCTGGATCCCTAGTCCTTTGAAATATTTGGGGCAAGTCCTCTGGCTAGCTTTCAGTTTATCCATTTGTAAAAATAAAGTAGTTGGACTTTGACCCCTATAGGTCCTTTCAGCTTGAATGTCCAACCTGGAACTGAGGGACTTTTGAGATAATCATGACCGAAGTGAGACATGGAGACTGTCTTCAGTCCCATTAATTTAGAATACAGTACTCCTTAAGCAGAAACAGAGCAAAACCAAAAATAACAACGACAGCAAAAATATAGGCTGGGCACCGTGGCTCACGCCTGTAAACCTAGCACTCTGGGAGGCCGAGGCAGGTGGATTGCTTGAGCCTCATGAGTTCCAGACCAGCCTGAGCAAGAGTGAGTCCCTGTCCCTAAAAACAAAATAGCCGGGTGTTGTGTAGTCACCTGTAGTCCCAGCTACTTGAGAAGTTGAGCAAGAGGATTGAGAGAGCCCAGGAGTTTGAGGTTTTTGTGAGCTATAATGCCATGGCACTCTACTCAGGGTGATAAAAGTTAGACTCTGTCTCAAAAAATAAACAAACAAAAAACGGTATTCTTGTCTCGAGGCATGTCCTATATATGATAATTGCCTAAAATATTTCCTAGGAAAGTCAGGATTCCATGAGAGTTGTACACACACAGTTTTGGAATCAGAAGAATCTTGGTTTGGCTCTGGCTCCACCGTTTATATGACCGCTCCCTGTTTCATAAGCTTCTGTAAAGGGGGATTAATTATACTTAACACAGCAATTGAAATGATTAAATGAGATCATCTGTGTACAGCATTTAGCATGTGACTGACACATGGAAAATGATCCATGAAAAAGAACTTCATTTTTTTTTTTTTTTTTGACACAGTCTCACTTGATCGCTCACACAGCTCACAGCAACCTCCAACTCCTGGGCTTAGGCGATTCTCTTGCCTCAGTTTCCCTAGTAGCTGGGACTACACTACAGGCGCCAGCCACAACGCCCAGCTATTTTGTTGCTATTGAAGTTTGGTGGGGGCCGGGATTGAACCCCCCGCCTTTAGGTATATGGGGCCGGCGCCCTACCCACTGAGCCACAGGCACCACCCAGAAAAAGAACTTTAAAGAGGGCGGCACCTGTGGCTCAGTGGGTAGGGCGCCGGCCCCATATACCGAGGGTGGTAGGTTCAAACCCTGCCCCGGCTGAACTGCAACAAAAAAATAGCCGGGCGTTGTGGCGGGCGCCTATAGTCCCAGCTACTTGGGAGGCTGAGGCAAGAGAATCACCTAAGCCCAGGAGTTGGAGGTTGCTGTGAGCTGTGATGCCATAGCACTCTACCAAGGGCAATAAAGTGAGACTCTGTCTCTACAAAAAAAAAAAAAAAAAAGAACTTTCAAGAAAGAAAACAAAAGGGTGGCGCCTGTGGCTCAGTGGGTAGGGCGCTGGCCCCATACACGGAGGGTGGCGGATTTGAACCCGGCCCCAGCCAAACTGCAACAACAACAACAAAAATAGCTGGGTATTGTGGCGGGCTCCTGTAGTCCCAGCTACTCAGGAGGCTGAGGCAAGAGAATCGCCCAGGCTTACACAGGAGTTGGAGGTTGCCGTGAGTTGTGTGATGCCTTGGCACTCTACTGAGGGTGATAAATTGAGACTGTCTTTACAAAAAAAAAAGTTCTAGTCAAGTAATTTGTAGAATGTCCCTCAATTGGGATTTGTGATGATTATCTTATCATTAGATTGGTGTTAAGAGTTTTTCAGGGGAAGATCACAGAGGCAAATGCCATTTTCATCACATCATGTCAAGAGTACATAATAGCACATGACTTGTCAATGTTGATGTTGACCTTGATCACCTGGATGAGGTAGTGTGCCAGGTACCTCTATTGTAAAATTACTCTTTCCCCTCTCCCCTTTGTCTTTACTGTATTCTTTGCAAACTGCTATGCATAATCCAAATTTAAGGAGCCCCACCCCCACTTTTTTGTCCTCTTTTTCTCAAAGATGAAGTCTCCATATTTTATTTTACTTTATTTTATTTATTTATTTGAGACAGTCTTTGTGGTCTCTCATAGAGTACTGTGGCATATACATCAAAATCTTGGGCTCAAGAGATTCTCTTGCCTTCAGCCTCCCAAGTAGCTGGAACTACAGGTGCCTGCCACAGTGCCCAGCTATTTTTTTTTTTTTTTTTTTTTTTTTTTGGTAGAGACAGAGTCTCACTTTATGGCCCCCGGTAGAGTGCCGTGGCCTCACACAGCTCACAGCAACCTCCAACTCCTGGGCTTAAGCGATTCTCTTATCTCAGCCTCCCAAGTACCTGGGACTACAAGCACCTGCCACAACACCCGGCTATTTTTTGGTTACAGTTTGGCCAGGGCCAGGTTTGAACCCGCCACCCTCGGTATATGGGGCCGGCGCCTTACCGACTGAGCCATAGGCACCGCCCAGTGCCCAGCTATTTTTAGAGATGAGGTCTCACTCTGGCTCAGGCTGGTCTTGAACCTGTGAGTACAGGTGATCCACCTGCCTCGGCCTCCCAGAGTGCTAGGATTATAGTCGTGAGCCACCATGCCCAGACTTAAGTCTCCATATTTTAAAGCATCATTTTCAAAAAAAAAAAAAAAAAAAGGCATCATTTTCTTTCTTTCTTTTTTTTTTTTTTTGAGACAGTTTCACTTTGTCGCCTTCAGTAGAGTGCTATGCTGTTACAGCTCACAGCAACTTCCAACTCTTGGGCTTAGGCGATTCTCTTGCCTCAGCCTTCTGAGTAGCTGGGACTACAGGTGCCTGCCACAACGCCCGGCTATTTTTTGTAGTAGATTGGCCAGGGCTGGGTTCAAACCCACCACCCTCAGTATATGGGGCCGGCACCTTACTCACTGAGCCACAGGCGCTGCCCTACAGCATCATTTTCTATCCCCAAACCTTACTATCTAGGCCTTGAGACCACCGGAGGAATTAGAGCTTCCCTCAGAAGAGAGGGAGTATCCTAGTCAACGCAGCCAATATACTGGTTTATGCCTAAATCTGTCTTTTCCTCCTCCACCACTCAATTTAATAAGAAGATTGTTGACCTGGAAATGTGGGAGACGATGTTGACACCTTCAATAGCAAGGCTGTGAGTAGTCAAATAGGCAGAAAGTTCATCTTCAAAGCATTTCACCCACATAAACTCATCACAGCCCCACCCAGACTCAAAGGAAGATAGATCCCTAGCCTCACCCACTGGAACATATACCTGGTACCCAGACCAAAAGCTGCTTCCTGGGTTCAAACATACTTATTTTTAGTATCCATGGTGAGTATGGCTTTAAGCGAGGAGGATGAATTTTGTACTCAAGGATCCCTTCATTCTCAGGTCAGAGGAACTTGAATTCCTTGTCTTTTTATACTAGCCACTAAAACATTGTTTATTAGTAGGCTGCAACTGTGTCATTCATCCCTGGATCCTTAGCACCCAGCATACCACCTGACACAAAGACGACACTAAGTAATTGTTCACAGAGACTCACAACAGCCAAGGGCAGGAAGACAATCAGTAATCATGCAGTGGTAAATTGAACTCTACCCTCCACTCCCCTGTCTAATAGGTTCTCTCAGATACATAGTAGATGCTCAAGACCACAGATTCCGAAACCACATGTTTGGCAATATTAGTGTCTCAAAACATTCTTGTCAAAAGAATGACAAAAAAACTAGCTGGGCATGACTCGGCACCTATTGCTCAGTAGCTAGGGCACTGGCCACATTACACTGGGGCTGGTGGCTTCGAACCCAGCCTGGGACTGCCAAACAACAATGTCGACTGCAACCAAAAAATAGCCGGGCGTTGTGGCTGGTGCTTGTAGTCCCAGCTACTTGGGAGGTTAAGGCAAGAGAATGGCTTGAGCCCAAGAGTTTGAGGTTGCTGTGAGATATGATGTCAAAGGCAACAAAGTGAGACTCTGTCTCAAAAAACAAAAAAAAATGATTGTCAGAAACAGCTTCCTAAAGCTTTCTTTTTTTTTTTTTTTTTTCCAGTTTTTGGCGAGGGGTGGGTTTGAACCCACCACCTCCACCATATGGGGCCAGCGCCCTACCCCTCTGAGCCACGGGTGCTGCCCCCTCCTAAAGCTTTCTTATATTGTTTGGTAATGGCAGGTAGAGATTGACTTGACTGATTAGTGCCCTCTGGTGGTAAAGAAAATAGAATACCAGGCGGCACCTGTGGCTCAGTCAGTAAGGCGCCGGCCCCATATACTGAGGGTGGCGGGTTCAAACCCGGCCCCGGCCAAACTGCAACCAAAAAATAGCCGGGCGTTGTGGCGGGCACCTGTAGTCCCAGCTACTTGGGAGGCTGAGGCAAGAGAATCACTTAAGCCCAGGAGTTGGAGGTTGCTGTGAGCTGTGTGAGGCCACGGCACTCTACCGAGGGCAGTAAAGTGAGACTCTGTCTCTACAAAAAAAAAAAGAAAATAGAATACCTACCCTCTGCCTGGGCATTACCTGGCATTCACCAACTAGACTACTTTTTTTTTTTTCTGAGACAGAGTCTTACTATATTGCCCTTGGCAGAGTACCATAGAGTCATAGCTCACAACAACCTTAATCCCTTGAGCTGAAGTGATTCTTTTGCCTCAGCACCCCGAGTAGCTGGGACTACAGGCACCCGCCACAACACCCAGCTATTTTTTTGTTTGCAAGTTGTCATTGTTCAGCAGGCCCTGGGCCAGGACCTGCCAGCTCCGATGTATGGTGTATGTGGCTGACACTCCACTCACTGAGCCATGGGCGCTGAGCCCAACCAGAGCACTTCTAAAGAATATGTTATCTTTCTTTCAAAGAGAAAAGATATGGGGCCCGGTGTGGTGGCTCACTCCTATAATCCTAGCACTCTGGGAGGCTGAGGCGGGTGGATTGACTGAACTCATGGGTTTGAGACCAGCTTGAGGAGAGCAAGACCTCATCTCTAAAAATAGCTGGGTGTAGTGGCAGGTGCCTATAGTCCCAGGTACTTGGGAGGCTGAGGCAAGAGAATCACTTAAGCCCAAGGGATTGAGGTTGCTATGAGCTATGACGCCATAGCACTCTACCAAGGGTGACAAAGTGAGACTCTGTCTCCAAAAAAAAAAAAAACAGAGAGAGAGAGATGCTCCTGCCTCAGTGCCTCCTGAGTAACTAAATCCAGTGTATGTGTGTCTGTGTGTATGTATTTAGAGAGCAAGCCAGAGCCGGAGAGAGACATAGGGGTCTTGCTATATTGCTAGAGTAGCCTCAAACTCCTGGCCTCAGTGATCCTCCCACATTAGCCTTCCAAGTAGCTAAGATTACAGTATGAGCCACTATACACCAGCCTCAATGAAAACATTCTGAACAAAAAAGGTAGCAAGGTTGAACTATTCCCAAATAGTTCAGTACAACTGGGGCACGAAATTTGAGGGAGATAGTAGTTAGCAAAAAGGATGGATGATTGACTGTGGTCACATTCATTTATTTAGTAAACATTTGTTGAGTACCTACAGTGTGCTAGGCCAGTGGTTCTCAACCTTCCTAATGCCACGACCATTTAATACAGTTTCTCATGTTGTGGTGACCCCCCAACCATAAAATTATTTTCTTTGCTAATTCATAACTAATTTTGCTACTGTTATGGACCGTAATGTACATATCTGATATGCAGGATGTATTTAGGCAACCCCTATGAAAGGGTCGTTGGACTCCCAAAGGGGTCAAGACCCATAGGTTGAGTTTGTGCTAGGCATTGAGCATGTCAACATAGGCACTGGGTTCCTGCTTTTTGGATTCATTCAAAGAGAAACAACTGATAAATCAAAAACTGGAAAAAGTGCTAAAAGAAAAATAAATTGTAGGATGAGATGAAAACTTTAGAAAACATACCTAAATACATTTACAAACACATATTTAGGGTGATGCCTGTGGCTCAGTGAGTAGCCACCTGGACCCAGCCAAACTGCAACAAAAAAAATAGCCAGGTGTTGTGGCAGGCGCCTATAATTCCAGCTATTTGGGAGGCTGAGGCAAGAGAATTGCCTAAGCCCAAAAGTTGGAGGTTGCTGTGAGCTGTGACACCACAGCTCTCTACCAAGGGCAACAACATGAGACTCTGTCTCTAAAAAATAAATAAATAAATAAATAAACATATTTTAGGGTCGGCACTATAGCTCAGCACTCAGCGGCTAGGGTGCCAGCCACATACACCACAGCTGGTGGGTTCAAACCCAGGCTGAGCCTGCCAAACAACAATGACAACTACAACCCCAAAATAGCCGGGCATTGTGGTGGGAACGTGTAGTCCCAGCTTCTTGGGAGGCTGAGGCAAGAGAATAGCTTAAGCCCAAGAGCGTGAGGTTGCTGTGAGCTGTGACACCACGGCACTCTATCCAAGGCAACAGCTTGAGACTCTTGTCTCCAAATAAATAAATAACAAAACATATTTTAGGCCTTTAGTGAAGGCCTCACTAAAGAGGTGTTTTTTTTTTTTTTAGTTTCTCCAAGACAGAGGCTCACTGTGTTTTCAGGCTAGAGGGCAGTGGCATCATCAGAGCTCACTGCAACCTCACACTCCTGGGCTCTAGAGATCCTCCTGAGTAGCTGGTACTATAGGCATGCAACACCATGCCTGGCTAATTTTTCAATTTTTGTAGAGATGGGGTCTCACTCTTGCTCAGGCTGGTCTCAAACACTTTACCTCAAGCAATCCTCCTGCCTCAGCCTCCCAAATTACTAGGATTACAGGTGTGAGCCACCATGCCTGACCAAAAGAGGTGATATTCATGCTCAGAGCTGAAAGATGAAAAGGACAAAAAGTCAAGTCAGAGCATTCAGTATGGATGAAATGCCTAAGGTGGGAAAGAACTTGATACAACCAAAGAAATGAAAGACAGCTAATGGGGCGGCACCTGTGGCTCAGGGAGTAGGGTGCCGGCCCCATATGCTGAGGGTGGCTGGTTAAGCCCAGCCCTGGCCAAATTGCAACAAAAAAAAAAAAAAAAAGAAAGAAAGAAAGGCAGCTAATGTGGCTGGAGCTCAGCAAGTATTACATAGAGTAGCAGGAAAAACAATGAAATAGAGCAGTGGTTCTCAACCTTCCTAATGCTTCAACCCTTTAATACAGTTCCTCATGGTGTGGTGACCCACTATGTGATGGTTTTAGGAGACCCCTGTGAAAGGGTCGTTCAACCCCAAAGGAGTTGCGACCCACAGGTTGAGAACTGCCAGAATGGAGAGTGAGGGATCATGATAATGGCCTTGTAGGAATTTGTGTTTTATTCTAAGTACCATTAAAAGTTATCCCCTTGGGTGGCGCCTGTGGCTCAGTGAGTAGGGCGCTGGCCCCATATGCCGAGGGTGGCGGGTTCAAACCCAGCCCCGGCCAAACTGCAACAACAACAAAAAAAATAGCTGGGCGTTGTGGTGGGTGCCTGTAGTCCCAGCTGCTTGGGAGGCTGAGGCAAGAGAATCGTGTAAGCCCAAGAGTTAGAGGTTGCTGTGAGCCGTGTGACGCCACGGCACTCTATCCGAGGGCGGTACAGTGAGACTCTGTCTCTACCAAAAAAAAAAAAAAAAGTTATTCCCTTAAATATTCCTTTTTTTGGCCAGGGCTGGGTTTGAACCCACCAACTCCGGCATATGAGGCCGACACCCTACTCCTTGAGCCACAGGCACTGCCCATCCCCTTAAATCTTTTGAAATAAAAAATTTACACACTCGGGCGGCGCCTGTGGCTCAGTGAGTGGGGCGCCGGCCCCATATGCCGAGGGTGGCGGGTTCAAACCCAGCCCCGGCCAAACTGCAACAAAAAAATAGCCAGGTGTTGTGGCGGGCGCCTGTAGTCCCAGCTGCTTGGGAGGCTGAGGCAGGAGAATCGTGTAAGCCCAAGAGTTAGAGGTTGCTGTGAGCCGTGTGACGCCACGGCACTCTACCCGAGGGTGGTACAGTGAGACTCTGTCTCTACCAAAAAAAAAAAAAAATTTACACACTCAAACTCAGGCTTGGTGCCCATAGCTCAGTGAGTAGGGCATTGGCCCCATATACTGAGGGTGGCGGGTTTGAACCCGGCCCCGGCCAAACTGTAACAAAAAATAACTGGGCGATGTGGTGGGAGCCTGTATTCCCACCTACTTGGGAGGCTAAAGCAAGACAATCACCTAAGCCCAAGAGCAGGAGGTTGCTGTGAGCTGTGATGTCACAGCACTCTACTGAGGGTGGCAAAGTGAAACTCTGTCTCTAAAAAAAGAAAAAAATATATATATATATGGCTATGCAGCAACTTGATATATATGTATATGTGTATATAATTTTTGAGACAGCATCTTACTCTGTCACCCTGGTAGAGTGCAATGGTCATCATAGCTCACAGCAACATCAGATTCTTGGGCTCAAGTGATCTTCTTGCCACAGCCTCCCAAGTAGCTGAGACCAAAGATGTGGGCCACAATGCCTGGCCGCAGAGATATTCTTTTAATAAAATGAAATACCAAAGCTATTCAGTTAATATTTTAAAAAGAAAGCTACTGATGAGTATTTAAAGAGGAAATGATATAGAATTTCTGTTTCAGAAAAATTCGGACACCTGTGTGGAAAATGGATCAAAGATGGACAAGACCACTCTTAGAGACAGAGTGTCACCTTATTGCCCTTGGTAGAGTGCTGTGGTTTCACAGCTCACAGCAACCTCCAACTCCTGGGCTTAGGCAATTCTCTTGCCTCAGCCTCTCAAATAGCTGGAACTACAGGCGCTTGGCTATTTTTTTGTTGCTGTTTGGCCAGGGGCAGGTTTGAACCCACCACCTCTGTATATGGGCCAGTGACCTACTCACTGAGCCACAGGTGCTGCCCAACAAGACCATTCTTGAGGGAAAGTTCCTTAAAAAGCTACAGCTTGTGGCTCAAGGAGTAAGGCACCAGCCCCATATGCTAGAGGAAGTGGGTTCAAACCCAGCCCCAGCCAAAAACTGCAAAAAAAAAAAAAAAAACGCTACTGCTTAAGGCTGGGCATGGTGGCTCATGCCTGTAATCCTAGATCTGGAAGGCCAAGGCAGGTGGATTGCTTTAGCCCAGGAGTTTGAGACCAGACTGATCAAGGGCAAGACCATGTTTCTAAAAAAATAGCCAGGCATTGTGGTGGACAGTCTCAGCTACTCAGGAGGCTGAAGCAAGAGGATCACTTGAACCCAAGAGTTTGAGATTGGTGTGACCTACGACACCAGGGCACTCTACAGAGGGCGACAAAGTAAGACTTTGTCTAAAAAAAAGCTATTGCATAAACTAATCTATGCTGTTTTGAAGTCAGGATAGTGATTATTTTTTCAGGGGCTAATTGCTAGTGTGAATGAAGATTCTGAAGGTGCAGAAAATGTTCTCCTTTTCTAAGAGATGGTTACGTGGGTATGTCTGGTTTGTGAGTATTCAAAGTGTATTTTTTTTTTTTTTTTTTGAGCCAGAGCCTCAAGCTGTCACCCTGGGTACAGTGCTATGGCATCACAGCTCACAGCAACCTCCAACTCCTGGGCTCAAGGGATTCTCCTGCCTCCGCCTCTCAAATAGCTGGGACTACAGGCGCCTGCCACAACCCCGGCTATTTTTTGGTAGCAGCTGTCATTGTTTGGCAGACCGAGCTGGATTTGAACCCTCCAGCTCAGGTGTATATGGCTGGTGCCTTAGCCGGTTGAGCCACAGGCGCCGAGCCCCAAAGTGTATTTTTTATGGTATGTGAATTTTTCCTTACACATATTCTACTTTAATAAAAAAAAATTGTTTTTGAGACAGGGTCTCACTCTGTCACCCTGGGTAAAGTGCCATGATGTGTGTCATAGCTCACAACAACCTCAAAATCTTGGACTCAAGAGATCCTTTTGCCTCAGTCTTCCCAGTAGTTGGGAATACAGGTGCTCACCACTATGCCTGGCTGCCTGGCTAGTTTTTCTATTTTAGTAGAGACAGGATCTCACTCTTGTTCAGGCTGGTCTGGAACTCCTGAGTTTAAGCAATCTGCCTGCCTCAGCCTCCCAGAGTGCTAAGATTATAGGCGTCAACCAGCCACTGCGCCTGGCCAATAAAAAAAAAAAAAGTTTTTTTTAAGCTGTTGAAACTGTGTATTCTCCAAAAACGTTATCATAAAACACCAAAAAAATAAAAGAGAGCCCTTTTTTTTGTAAATGTAAATGTTCCAGATAAGAAGGACGGCGGTGCCTGTGGCTCAGGGAGTAGGGCGCCGGTCCCATATGCCGGAGGTGGCGGCTTCAAACCCAGCTCCGGCCAAAAAAAAAAGCTAAAAACAGATAAGAAGGACAAAATAAACATGACAACCTAATTTGATAGTTGAATTTAGATTATTCTACATCAGGACATAAAATTGGGACAAATGGCAAAATTTAAATATGGAACTTATTATAATGAATCAAGATTAAAAATTTTTTTTTTTTGTAGAGACAGAGTTTCACTTTATGGCCCTTGGTAGAGTGCCATGTTGGTAGAGTGCCATGGCATCATACAGCTCACAGCAACCTCCAACTCCTGGGCTTAAGCGATTCTCTTGCCTCAGCCTCCCGTGTAGCTGTGACTACAGGCGCCCGCCACAACGCCCGGCTATTTTTTTTTGGTTGCAGTTCAGCCGGGGCGGGGTTTGAACCCGCCACCCTCGGTATATGGGGCCGGGGCCCTACCGACCGAGCCACAGGCGCCGCCCAATTAAAATTTTTTTTAAAAACCACACATCCTTTTTATTGTTAAGTCATAAAGCGGTATCAAAATTAAAAGCAAAACAAGATTAAATTTTTTGAAAGTTACAATTGGACTATTGATTATGTAAGAGGTAGCCCTTGATCTTAGATAGGGTACATGCTAAACTACATATAGGTGCAATTAATTTTCTTTTTTTTTTTGTAGAGACAGAGTTTCACTTTATTAGTGAAATAAAGAGTAGAGTGCCGTGGCGTCACACGGCTCACAGCAACCTCCAACTCCTGGGCTTAGGAGATTCTCCTGCCTCAGCCTCCCGAGTAGCTGGGACTACAGGCGCCCGCCACAACGCCCGGCTATTTTTTTGTTGCAGTTTGGCCGGGGCTAGGTTTGAACCCTCCACCCTCGGTATATGGGGCCGGCGCCCTGCTCACTGAGCCACAGGCGCCGCCCGCAATTAATTTTCTTTTCTTTCTTTTTTTTTGTTGAGACAGGGTCTCACCCTATGCCCCTGAGCAGAGTGCAGTGGGCGTGGTAGCTCACCGCAACCTCAGACTCGGGCTGCGGGCACCCCGCTGCCTCAGCCTCCGGAAGCCGCTGGGATTGCAGGCGCTCGCCACGGCGCCCGGCTGGGTTTTTCCATTTTTTTTCATGAGTTGGGGTCTCACTGTCGCTCAGGCGAGTCTCGAACTCTTGAGCTCAAGCAATTTTCCCTCCTGAGTCTCCCACAGTGCTGGGATTACAGGCGTGAGCCACCGCGCCCGGCTGGTGCAATTAATTTTCAAATGGCTTGCAAAATAATAGGGAAAATACATAGGGAAAGGTAAAACAAACTTGGCAAAACATTAACACTAAGTGAATCCAGGTGAAGGGTATGTGGACGTTTGTAATACTATTCGTGCAACGTTTCTGTGCGTAAAGTTTTAGTAATTTTAATTAGTAAAAGCTGAAGAAAAGCTATTACAACAGCCTTCTAATGCGAGGACTAAACCTGATAGTAAAGACAGAGAAAAATGAATAAACTCGAAGTATATTTTGGAGGTAGAAGGACAGGATTTGTTCCCGGACGAGACGAAATGGATGAGTAAAACGAAATCATTGGTGTAAACAAACAACCTCGGACTAGGGGGTCCAAACTAGCTCCGCTCTCCCCCGTTCGGTCCCAAACTGAGGAAACGAAAAGAATTGGCGGTCAAGCTACCGGCTGATTTCCGGTGCAGCGTCGTGAAGAGGCCGTAAATCGAGACCCTCTTCCCCTCGCCCAGTGAGCGGTCCTGGAGAATGACGGGCCAATGGCGAGAGAGTTGTGGTATGTTGTGGCCCAGTGGCTCTGGAGTGGGTGGAGTCCTGAGAAATTGGGTTTCCTATACACGCGCCCGGATTCGGGCATTTCCGCCCACGTGGGAAGCTACGGTGTGTGAGCTCTGCTTGAATCCGTAGTGCGGGAGAGAGACCTGGGCGCAAGGTAATGGGGCCAGCGCCTGCTGGAAAGCAGGTATACGGAGCATCTGGGGAAGCAGAGGTAAGTTGAGACATTTGGGAGTTGAGACATGTGCGTCCCTTGGCTGCCGGACACGAGATAGCAGAGCCTTAGTCACCGGTGAGGGACACGAGGACAGCTCTCTAATGTTTTCAGCCTGGGACGTTGAGGCAGTCAGGGTTTGCTGGGGGGAAATAGGGCTTGGCAGTATTTGGATGGAAGCAGTAAAGTCTATTGAGCCTCTGTTCACTTTGCGAACTGTGCACCTCAGAGTTGAAGAGACTCGCAGCTTGGATAATTTCCTTGACCGGGACCTCCTTCCTGGACGTTGAGCGGGATCTTCCTCCCTCCACAGAACTTGTGTCTAGTTCTGTTTTCCCCGCTGTAACATAGGGCACACGGTGGCTCTCCTGGAACACTCCAGTAAGGCTCCTCCCTTTACTATAGTGTAGGGGAAGAGGTTTGCCATCCTGCAGACCTGGGCTTGAAGTCTGCTCATGGTACTAGTGTACCAACTCCGGAACCTCCAGTGAATGATGGCACTTCTTCAAGTGTCTTCAAGAATTATCGAGAGGGTGGAATATATGCCAAATATATCTTCCGGGGCCCTATAGATTATAGCTCTTCTCATCAGTGAGCACTTTCTCTGTGCTGAGCAGCAGGGGGAAAGTCATTGAGAAGTTCCCGACCTGCCTTTTCTTTTTCTCTGCTTTTGGGGGCCCAGCTGGGACGTGTGGTCACTTGCTTTTTCTTTCTGCTCTTTGGGGCCGGGGTGACTGCTACAGCCTCTTTTAGCAGGTACTGGGAGGTCTGTAGGGAGAATGCTGGGACACGGAGAGAAGAAAAGTCTCTTCCTTTCAGGTTGACATATCCTTTAGACCAGTGGTTCTCAACCTTTCTAATGCCACGACCCTTTAATACAGTTCCTCATGTTGTGGTGACCCCCATGAAATTATTTTCGTTGCTACTTCATAACTGTAATGTTGCTGCTGTTATGAATCATCATTAAACATCTGATATGCAGGATGTATTGTCATTGTTACAAAAGGGTCGCAATCCACAGGTTGAGAACTGCTGTTTTAAACTATGTTAGAGCACAGTTAGAGGTAGTCTTTCCCATGGCTATAACACCCAAGAATGCAGAGCCAGGTGGATCTCACTTAGAATCTGTACAGAATCTCTGGCCTTCACCTAGGATTCACATGACAGATGATCTGGAATAAACACCAGGCTTTCCCACCTACTGGATGTCTGACAAAATAGTCTTCTGGGTCCAGAGCACTGGCATCACCCATGAGCTTGTTAGAAATTCAGAAACTGGGGCGGCGCCTGTGGCTCAGTGAGTGGGGCGCCGGCCCCATATGCCGAGGGTGGTGGGTTCAAACCCAGCCCCGGCCAAACTGCAACAACAAAAAAAAAATAGCCGGGCGTTGTGGCGGGCGCCTGTAGTCCCAGCTACTTGGGAGGCAGAGACAGAGAATCGCTTAAGCCCAGGAGTTGGAGGTTGCTGTGAGCTGTGAGGCCATGGCACTCTACCCAGGGCAACAGCTTGAGGCTCTGTCTCAAAAAAAAAAAAAAAAAAAAAAAGAAATTCAGAAACTGGCTATGTGTGTAAAGGTTCATGCCTATCATACTAACACTCTGGGAGGCTGAGGTGGAAGGATCACTTGAGCTCAGGAGTTTGAGACTAGCCTGAGCAAGAACAAGACCTGCCTGAGCAAGAAAAAAAAAATAGACAAAATTGGCTGGTCATGGGGGCACATGCCTGTAGTCCCAGCTACTCAGGAGACTGAGGCAAGAGAATCACTTTAGCCAAGGAGTTTGAGGTTGCAGTGATCTATGATGACACCATTGCACTCTAGCTGTGGTGACAGAGCAAGACTCTTGTCTTCAAGAAAGAAAGAGAAAGAAAAAATGAAAGTCAGGCTTCACCCCAGATCTCCTGAATCAGAATCTGCACTTCAACAAAATCTGTAGGTCATTGTACACATCAACATGTCTGAGATACCTTCCAAATCATTGTGACTTTTTCTTTTCTTTTCTTTTCTTTTCTTTTTTTTGTAGAGACAGAGTCTCACTTTATCGCCCTCAGTAGAGAGCTATGACATCACAGCTCACAGCAATCTCTAGCTCATGGACTTAGGTGATTATCTTGCCTCAGCCTCCCAAGTAGGTGGGACTATAGGCACCTGCCTCAACTCCCGGCTATTTGTTGTTGCAGTTTGGCCAAGGCTGGGTTTGAACCTGCCACCCTCAGTATATGAACCACAGGCGCCACCCCACTGTGACTTTTTCATTTGAGAAATATACACAACTTACTCTGTATAATGTAAATATAGCAACAATATGAGTGCCTGTGTTGGTGCTCTTAATTTTATACCTTACGATCTAAAACTATAATATATACACTGGTTTTGTGGATTTTATGTCACATTTTTTTTCTGAGTTGGAAAATAAGAGTATATTAGAGAATATTAATGTGTTAAACATTATCTTATTGGACAATTGCAGTCAATCACAAAAACCAGGACCTATTCTCTTCACTCTGTTTTTTCACCTGAAGTCAAAGAACTCTGTCCATGGCCACTTGGCAAATGTTTTTTCCAGAAACTATTAACATCTAGGGATATATGACTTTAGAATTCTCTCCAGAGAAGTGGCCATTTCTGGATCACACTCAGAGACTTTGTATAGAGATGAAACATTCTAGAACTACAGAAACTTTGTCTCATTGGGTGAATATAACTTCTATGCACCTTATCCACGGTAAGGATTGCATTTCTTTTTTTCTTTTCTTTTCTTTTTATTGTTTTTACTTTTTTTTTTTTTGGTTTTTGGCCAGGCCTAGGTTTGAACCCACCACCAAACTCTTGGGCTTAAGCGATTGTCTTGCCTTAGCCTCCAAGTAGCTGGGACTACAAGTGCCCACCACAACACCTATCTATTTTTTTGTTGCAGTTTGGCGGCGGCCGGTTCGAACCTGCCACCCTTGGTATACGGAGCCACAGCCCTATCCACTGAGCCACAGGCACCACCCCAGTTTTTGTTTTTTGTTTTCTTTTTTTTTCTCTCTTTGTTTTTGTTTTTTTAACATCAGTTTATTATGTGATTGTGTGTTTGGTTGTTTTATTTATTTATTTATTTTTGAGACAGGGCCTCAAGCCATCGCCCTGGGTAGAGTGCTATGGCATCACAGCTCACAGCAACCCCCAACTTCTGGGCTCAAGCGATTCTCCTGTCTCTGCTTCCCAAGTAGCTGGGACTACAGGCGCCCGCCACATGCCTGGCTATTTTTTGGTTGCAGCTGTCATTATTGTTTGGCGGGCCGGGCTGGATTTGAACCCGCCAGCTCGGTTGTATGTGGCTGGCGCCTTAGCCTCTTGAGCCACAATCACGGAGCCTATGTGTTTGGTTTTACTTATGTGTTATATTATTGGATAAGAATTTGCAAAAGGGGTAGGGTGCTGGCCCCATATGCCAGAGGTGGCAGGTTCAAACCCAGCCCTGGCCAAAAACTGCAAAAAATAAAAACAAAAAAAGAATTTGCAACTCTAGGCTTGGCGCCCGTAGCACAGTGGTTACAGCATCAGCCACATACACCAAACGCTGGCGAGTTTGCTTTTTTGAGACAGAACCTCAAGCTGTTACCCTGGGTAGAGTGCCGTGGCATTATAGCTCACAGCAACCTCCAACTCCTGGGCTCAAGTGATTCTCCTGCCTCTGCCTCCCAAGTAGCTGGGATTACAGGCGCTTTCCACAACGCCGGCTGTTTTTTGGTTGCAGCCATCGTCGTTTGGCGGGCCGGGCTGGATTCGAACTTGCCAGCTCAGGTGTATGTGGCTGGCATCTTAGCTGCTGGAGCCACAGGCCCTGAGCCAGGCTGGCAAGTTTGAACCTGACCCTGGGGTCAGCTAAACAACAATGACAACTGCAACAAAAAACAGCCGGAAAAAAAAAAATAGCTGGGTGTTCTGGTGGGTCCTGTAGTCCCAGCTACTTGGGAGAAATCGCTTAAGCCCAAGAGTTTGAGGTTTTGTGAGCTGTGACACCACGGCCCTCTACTGAGGGCGACATAGTGAAAAAGAATTTGCAACTCTATATAGTTTAAGTCAATGTGAGGTTCAATTAAAATATTAATTAGGCATGTGTATATCATAAATTATATATGTATGCGTTTTGTTTTTTTTTTTTTTTGTAGAGACAGAGTCTCACTGTACCGCCCTCGGGTAGAGTGCAATGGCGTCACATGGCTCACAGCAACCTCTAACTCTTGGGCTTACGCGATTCTCTTGCCTCAGCCTCCCGAGCAGCTGGGACTACAGGCGCCCACCACAACGCCCGGCTATTTTTTTGTTGCAATTTGGCCGGGGCTGGGTTTGAACCCTCTACCCTCAGCATTGGGGCCGGCGCCCTACTCACTGAGCCACAGGCGCTGCCCTGTATGCGTTTGTTTTAACAAACTTTGTTTATGGTTTATCTTGTATATTTCCTTGCTTAGTTTTTTTGTTTTTTAGAGACAGAGTCTCACTTTGTCGCCCTCGGTAGAGTGCTATGGCGTCACAGCTCACAACAACCTCCAGCTCTTGGGCTTAGGCGATTCTCTTGCCTCAGCCTCCAGAGTAGCTGGGACTACAGGTGCCCGCCACAGTGCCTGGCTATTTCTTTGTTGCAGTTTGGCTGGGGCCGGCACTCTACCCACTGAGCCATAGGCACTGCCTGTGAATCTATATATATATTTTTTTTTTGTGGTTTTTTTGGCCGGGGCTGGGTTTGAACCCACCACCTCCAGCATATGGGACCGGCGCCCTACTCCTTGAGCCACAGGCGCCGCCCGTGAATCTATATTTTTATGTGTGTGAGAGAAGCACTCTTGTAATTTGAAGGTAATTTTTGGAAAGATTTATAAACTGTCTCTCTTTTTGTTATCATCTAAAAAAAAAGAAATTTCTGACCTACATCAGCAGAGTGGAAAGTCCTAGATTCATGGTACAAGGGGGTTGGGCATTACTTCTGCCAATTAGCTTCTGCCCCTACCAACTCCAAGTAGAGCTCCACGTTTGTGCTGTCAAGTAGACAGAGAGCCCTCAACTCAAGGAATTTTTTTTTTTAAGAGACAGAGTCTCACTTTATCACCCTTGGTAGAGTGCTATGACATCACAGCTCACAGCAACCTCCAACTCCTGGGTTTATGCAATTCTCTTGCCTCAGCCTCCCGAGTAGCTGGGACTACAGGCACCTGCCACAATGCCTGGCTATTTTTTTTCTTGCAGTTTGGCCGGGGCTGGGTTTGAACCCACCACCATCGTATATTGGGCCGGCGCCCTGCTCACTGAGTCACAGGCGCTGCCCAACTCAAGAAATTTTTAGTTTAGAGCTCAGTAATGTTCCTTCAAGTAATGATTATCCTGAGTTTTACAGAATCTGACTCCCATGAAGAAAGAAAACAGAAGCAGTTGAAGGTTTTTTTTTGGAGATAGAGCCTCAAGCTGTTGCCCTAGGTAGAGTGCTGTGGCATCACAGCTCACAGTAACCTCCAACTCCTGCGCTCAAGTGAGTCTCCTGCCTCTGCCTCCCAAGTAGCTGGGACTATAGGCACCTGCCACAAGGCCCGGCTATTTTTTTTTTTTTTTTTTTTTTTTGAATTTTTAAAGTTTAATACAATTCAAATCAGCACGTCTGCTTCATTTCAGCTCCTTCACTGCCAAACCAGGGGGCAGAGACTGCTTCAGTTTCTCTGCCTTCTCTTTGTCTGTGATGACCAAGGTATACAGGTATCTGCTGCATCGAACTTTAAACTTCACGTTATCCTTATTTTTCTTGATCTTGACAGACTTGGCATCTTTTCGCCTGGCTGTGAGCAGAAAGTCCTTGATTTCCTCAATTTTCCGAGGCATGGTGACAAGGCATGCGGGGAAGGCACGGACCTTCACAACAAGCAGCAAGAGAAGGAAAGAAAAGGGCTATTTTTTTTGATTGCAGCCATTATTGTTGTTTGGCAGGCCCGGGCTGGATTCAAACCTGCCAGCTCAGGTGTATGTGGCTGGTGCCTTAGCCACTTGAGCCACAGGTGCGGAGCTGCACGTGAAGTTTTAACCTGCAAGCTATAATGGTGGCACCTCAGGCAGTAAATGCTAAATATCTATGGCCTCACATTGGCTTTTCCATCCCTAGTCACAGGTGATGGAACCAGCCCTGGAAGGCACAGGCAAGAAAGGGAAGAATACATCTTCAAGGAAGCAAACAATGGCTAAGTCTCCAGTGGAGAGTGTCCTGCAGCCAGTGAAGCTTAGCCAGGCAGAGCTGTACAAGGAACCTACCAATGAGGAGCTGAATCACCTTCGGGAGACTGAGATCCTGTTCCACTCCAGCTTGCTTCGTTTACAGGTACTGTTGGTGGCTGGGGCTTAGGTTAGAGGGGCAGACCTGGGTCTTGAGGCCAATGGACTCTCCTCTTCCCTCTCTTACAGATAGAGGAGCTACTAAAGGAAATAAGGCTGTCAGAGAAGAAGAAGGATCGGATTGAAGCCTTCCTCCGGGAGATTAACCAGCGGGTCATGAGGGTTCCCTCAATCCCTGAGACAGAGGTGAGGCAGGTGGCCTGGAAGAACTGGGAAGCCCAGGAGAAGCCCTTGGGACATTTCAAACAAGGGCCTTGCTATTTTATTGAGGGGATGGAGTGCTAGAGAGCTCAGTTTCGCTGTCAGTAAATTCAGCTGGGAGTAAGGTCGTTCATGTATTCATTTATTCAGGAATTACTTGTGTGCCTTGCAGTGTTTCTGTTCTTCGGATGCATCAGTAAACAATATAACCTGCACACTAATGTTGGGATATGGATGACAGATATTAAGCATGACCGGTAAATTGCATGTCAGTATTAGAAGGTGGTAAACACTATGGAAAAAGGAAAAAGTAGGATGACTTAAGGGATTACGTATATTAGAGGATAGGAGTGGTTTATAATTTTAAATAGGGTATTCATGGTGGGCATTATTGAAGTGACATTTGTGTAAAGGTTTAAAGTAGGTGAGTTCATATGGCTATCTAAGGAAGGGAGAGCATTCCAGGAAGGGGAAACAGCCAGTGCAAAGGTTCAAAGGTAGGAATGTTCCTGGTACATTCCTTGGAATGAATGAGTGGAAGATAGAAGGAGATGAGTTCAGGGCGGCGCCTGTGGCTCAGTCGGTAAGGCGCCGGCCCCATATACCGAGGGTGGCGGGTTTAAACCCGGCCCTGGCTGAACTGCAACCAAAAAATAGCTGGGTGTTGTGGCGGGCGCCTGTAGTCCCAGCTACTCTGGGAGGCTGAGGCAAGAGAATCACTTAAGCCCAGGAGTTGGAGGTTGCTGTGAGCTGTGTGATGCCACGGCCCTCTACCGAGGGCCATAAAGTGAGACTCTGTCTCTACAAAAAAAAAAAAAAAAAAGAAGGAGATGAGTTCAGAAAGGTAATGGGAAAAGTACATATCAGGGACTTGTACACTAAAATAAAAGACTTAGGGCGGCTCCTGTGGCTCAGTGAGTAGGGTGCCGGCTTCATATACCAAGGGTGGTGGATTCAAACCCAGCCCAGGCCAAATTGCAACAAAAAAATAGCTGGGCGTTGTGGCGAGTGCCTGTAGTCCCAGCTACTTGGGAGGCTGAGGCAAGAGAATCACCTAAGCCCAAGAGCTGGAGGTTGCTGTGAGCTGTGACACCACAGCACTCTACCTAGGGTGACAAGGTGAGGCTCTGTCTCTCAAAAAAAATAAAATAAAATAAAATAAAGACTTAGGCTGTTGCTCTGAGTGAAATGGGAAGCCACTGCTGGGTTTGTGTTACAGAGCAGTGATGCCTTTTAACTTGTAAAAGGTACTTTTCAGGCTGGGTATGATGGCTCATTCCTGTAATCCTAGTACTCTGGGAGACTGAGGCAGGAGGATCTTTTGAGCTGAAGAGTTGGAGACCAACCTGAGCAAGAGTGAGACCCTATCTCTACTAAAAGTAGAAAAATTAGCCAGGCATTGTGGTGGATGCCTGTAGTCTCAGGTACTCAGGAGGCTGAAGCAGGAGGATTGCTTGAAGCCAGGAGTTTGAGGTTGCTCTGAGCTAGACTGAAGCCATGGTATTCTAGCCTAGGCAACAAAGTAAGGCTGTATCTCAAAAATAAATAAATAAGGGCGGTGCCTGTGGCTCAGTGAGTAGGGCGCCGGCCCCATATGCCGAGGGTGGCGGGTTCAAAGCCCCGGCCAAACTGCAACCAAAAAATAGCCGGGAGTTGTGGCAGGCGCCTGTAGTCCCAGCTGTTCAGGAGGCTGAGGCAAGAGAATCACGTAAGCCCAAGAGCTGGAGGTTGCTGTGAGCCGTGTGATGCCACGGCACTCTACCGAGGGCAGTAAAGTAAGACTCTGTCTCTACAAAAAAAATAAATAAATAAATAAAAGTTACTTTTCCAGCCTTAAAATGTTTATGTAGGCTGTTATGTTGAATAGAGAAGACAAAGGTGAAATCAAGGAGGCTAATTAGGAACTTACTCTGCTGAGAAATTAAGGCTGGCGCGGTAGCTCACGCCTGTAACCCTAGCACTCTGGGTGACTGAGGTGGGTGGATTGCCTGAGCTCACAGGTTTGAGACTGGCCTGAGCCAGAGTAAGACCTTGTCTCTAGGGGGGCGGAGCAAGATGGCAGCCGAGTAACAGCTTCCTTGCATCTGGGCACCGTGAGTCTGGGGAGATAGGACTCCAGGCATCTCTGGCTGGTGGGAACTGCCTATCATCACTCCTATGAGGATACAGGGAGTCAGCGAGAGACTTCTGGACCCCAAGAGGACTAAAACAGTGGAAAACCGGCAAGTGGTCGCGTGTGTTCAACCCGTCTAAACCCGCCCACAACTGTAAGTTCAGTAGCAGCGAGACTGCAAACCAGAAAGGCCTTACCTGTGAACTCTTTTGATGTCCTTGGACTTGGCACTGAGTTGAACTGCCTTGGGGAAGGCCTGAGTGGGAGTGCGGAGAACTTAGGCCGTTGTCCAGGGCCCCAGTCTGAGCCGCTGAGCCAGACGGAGCTAATAGTGTTTGGCGGTGGGTCACACGGATCCATTCTCAGTGATCTGCCCCGGCAAGCTCCGCCCTCAGGGTAGCAGAGCTAGAAACAGGTGGGAGCTGGTAACCCAGCAACCAAGTAGCCTAAGGGTGGGGTCTGAGCTGCCTTGCAGCCCTAACCCTCAGGGGCAGAGTGAGACCGGTTTTGGCACACTGAGTAAGTGGATAGCCACTTCAGCAGTGATTCCAGCGAGAAAGCTGGGAAAGCTTCTGCTCAGCAAGTTTACAAGTTCAAAGTGCCTTTTAAGTGGGCTGAAGAGAGATTTAGGGTGTCTACCTGCTGGGGTTTGAGAAATCAGCAGCCTCCAGTCGTATCAGAACTGTGACTAACATCTCATACCCCAAAAGACCACGTGTTGCCCAGACAATATTCAACAACATATACAAACTGCTTTGTTTTTGGTTGTGTATTTTTTTTTCTTTTTTTTTTTTTGTTTGGTTGGGTTTTTTTGTTTGTTTATTTTGACGTTGTTGATGTTCTTTTGTTTCTTAATTTCAATCTTTTCCATACAGATCCCTTTTTCTTTCTCAATTTTTCTAGTTTAAATATAATTTCCCATTGCTGCCTTTTTTAATAACTACAACTTCATTTTTGCTAGTGTTTCTACCGCTATCACTTGGTTTTTCACCCAATTTTATCGCCATAAAGTTTTCTGTTTGCTTGTTTTGGTTTGATTTATAGCATTTTTGTCTTTCCTCTCTACTTGGTGGAGGTGGGGTACTGTGTCTGACCAGGTTAGCAAAGAGCTGCTGACCTCAAGGGAACCACCCAACTGGGCACCCAACCCCCAGAAGGTGGGGTTTTTTAAGGTTGTGTCAAAGTACCCTACTGTACACCTATATTGCCCTGTCTCCCTCTTTCTGTGCCTCTCTTCTTTTTGTCAATATTCCTTATCCCTACCCCCTCTCCATTCTCTATCTTTCTTTTTTTTCTTATCACTCGGTCATCCTTTCTTTCATCCCTTTTTTGCTCTTCAACCTTCTCACCTTTCTGGTCCTGTAACCCTTAGTCCACAGGCACAAGAACTTAAAGAGCAAGAGGAAGTGAAAGGAAAATTAGGGCAAGGAAACAGATAAAAGAAATCACTCATGAGGAAGAATCAGCAGAAAACTCCAGGCAACATGAAGAACCAGTCCAGAACAACCCCGCCAAGGGACCATGAGGTAGCTACTGCAGAGGATTCCACCTATACAGAAATGTTAGGAATGACAGAAAGGGAATTTAGAATACACATGTTGAAAACAATGAAAGAAATGATGGAAACAATGAAGGAAACTACTAATAAAGTGGAAAATAACCAAAAGGAAATCCAAAAACAGAATCAAATCAGAGATGAACGATATGAAGAATATAAAAAGGATATAGCAGAGCTGAAGGAAATGAAACAGTCAATCAGGGAACTTAAAGATGCAATGGAAAGTATCAGCAACAGGTTAGACCATGCAGAAGAAAGAATTTCAGAGGTAGAAGACAAAGTTTTTGAGATAACTCAGATAGTAAAAGAGGCAGAAAAGAAGAGAGAGAAAGCAGAACGTTCACTGTCAGAATTATGGGACTTTATGAAACGTTCCAACATATGAGTTATAGGAATTCCAGAAGGGGAAGAAGAATGCCCCAGAGGAATGGAAGCCATACTAGAGAATATTATAAAAGAAAATTTCCCAAACATCACCAAAGATTCTGACACACTGCTTTCAGAGGGCTATCAGACCCCAGGTCGCCTCAACTCTAACCGAGCTTCTCCAAGACACATTGTGATGAACCTGTCCAAAGTCAAGACAAAAGAAAAGATTCTGCAAGCTGCCAGGAGTAAGCGCCAGTTGACCTACAGGGGCAAATCCATCAGAGTGACCTCAGACTTCTCTAATGAAACTTTCCAAGCAAGAAGACAATGGTCATCTACCTTTAATCTACTTAAACAGAACAATTTTCAGCCCAGAATTCTGTACCCTGCTAAGCTAAGCTTCAAAATTGATGGAGAAATCAAATCATTTACGGATATACAAACATTGAGGAAATTCACCACAACAAGACCAGCTCTACAGGGAATACTTCAACCTGTTCTGCACACTGACCACCACAATGGATCAGCAGCAAAGTAAGAACTCAGAAATCAAAGGACAGAACCTAACCTCCACACTGATGCAAAAGATAAAACTAAGCAATGGACTCTCACCAAATAAGACGAATAGAATACTACCACACTTATCAATTATCTCCATAAATGTTAATGGCTTGAATTCCCCACTGAAGAGACATAGATTGGCTGACTGGATTAAAAAACACAAGCCATCCATTTGCTGTCTGCAAGAAACACACCTGGCTTCAAAAGACAAATTAAAGCTCCGAGTCAAGGGTTGGAAGACAATTTTTCAGGCAAATGGAATTCAGAAGAAAAGAGGAGTTGCAATCTTATTTTCAGATACATGTGGATTTAAAGCAACTAAAGTCAAAAAAGAAAAAGATGGTCACTTTATATTGGTCAAGGGAAAACTACAACAAGAAGACATTTCAATTCTAAATATCTATGCACCAAATTTAAATGCTCCCAGATTCTTGAAACAGACCTTACTCAGTCTGAGCAATATGATATCTGATAATACCATCATAACAGGGGACTTTAACACACCTCTTACAGAGCTGGACAGATCCTCTAATCAGAAATTAAACAAAGATATAAGAGATTTAAATGAGACCCTAGAACAATTATGCTTGATAGACGCATATAGAACACTCCACCCCAAGGATAAAGAATATACATTCTTCTCATCACCCCATGGAACATTCTCCAAAATTGATCATATCCTGGGACACAAAACAAATATCAACAGAATCAAAAGAATTGAAATTTTACCTTGTATCTTTTCAGACCATAAGGCACTAAAGGTGGAACTCAACTCTAACAAAAATGCTCGACCCCATCCAAAGGCATGGAAATTAAACAATCTTCTGTTGAATAACAGATGGGTGAAGGAAGAAATCAAACAGGAAATCACTAACTTCCTTAAGCATAACAACAATGAAGACACAAGCTACCAAAACCTGTGGGATACTGCAAAAGCAGTTTTGAGAGGAAAATTCATCGCTTTAGATGCCTACATTCGAAAAACAGACAGAGAGCACATCAACAATCTCACAAGAGACCTTATGGAATTGGAAAAAGAAGAACAATCTAAGCCTAAACTCAGTAGAAGAAAAGAAATCTCCAAAATCAAATCAGAGATCAATGAAATTGAAAACAAAAGAATCATTCAGAAAATTAATGAAACAAGGAGTTGGTTTTTTGAAAAAATAAATAAAATAGATAAACCATTGGCCAGACTAACTAGAAATAGAAAAGTAAAATCTCTAGTAACCTCAATCAGAAATGATAAAGGGGAAATAACAACTGATCCCACAGAGATACAAGAGATCATCTCTGAATACTACCAGAAACTGTATGCCCAGAAATTTGACAATGTGAAGGAAATGGATCAATATTTGGAATCACACCCTCTCCCTAGACTTGGCCAGGAAGAAATAGAGCTCCTGAACAGACCAATTTCAAGCACTGAGATCAAAGAAACAATAAAAAAGCTTCCAACTAAAAAATGCCCTGGTCCAGATGGCTTCACTCCAGAATTCTATCAAACCTTCAAGGAAGAGCTTATTCCTGTACTGCAGAAATTATTCCAAAAAATTGAGGAAGAAGGAATCTTCCCCAACACATTCTATGAAGCAAACATCACCCTGATACCAAAACCAGGAAAAGACCCAAACAAAAAGGAGAATTTCAGACCAATCTCACTCATGAATATAGATGGAAAAATTCTCAACAAAATCCTAGCCAATAGATTACAGCTTATCATCAAAAAAGTCATTCATCATGATCAAGCAGGCTTCATCCCAGGGATGCAAGGCTGGTTCAACATACGCAAGTCCATAAACGTTATCCACCATATTAACAGAGGCAAAAATAAAGATCACATGATCCTCTCAATAGATGCAGAAAAAGCATTTGATAAAATCCAGCATCCTTTTCTAATTAGAACACTGAAGAGTATAGGCATAGGTGGCACATTTCTAAAACTGATTGAAGCTATCTATGACAAACCCACAGCCAATATTTTACTGAATGGAGTAAAACTGAAAGCTTTTCCTCTTAGAACTGGAACCAGACAAGGTTGTCCTCTGTCACCTTTACTATTCAACATAGTGCTGGAAGTTCTAGCCAATACAATTAGGCAAGACAAGGAAATAAAGGGAATCCAAATGGGAGCAGAGGAGGTCAAACTCTCCCTCTTTGCTGACGACATGATCTTATACTTAGAGAACCCCAAAGACTCAACCACAAGACTCCTAGAAGTCATCAAAAAATACAGTAATGTTTCAGGATATAAAATCAATGTCCACAAGTCAGTAGCCTTTGTATACACCAATAACAGTCAAGAGGAGAAGCTAATTAAGGACACAACTCCCTTCACCATAGTTTCAAAGAAAATGAAATACCTAGGAATATACCTAACGAAGGAGGTGAAGGACCTCTATAAAGAAAACTATGAACTCCTCAGAAAGGAAATAGCAGAGGATATTAACAAATGGAAGAACATACCATGCTCATGGATGGGAAGAATCAACATTGTTAAAATGTCTATACTTCCCAAAGCAATCTACCTATTCAATGCCATTCCTATCAAAGTACCTACATCGTACTTTCAAGATTTGGAAAAAATGATTCTGCGTTTTGTATGGAACCGGAAAAAACCCCGTATAGCTAAGGCAGTTCTTAGTAACAAAAATAAAGCTGGGGGCATCAGCATACCAGATTTTAGTCTGTACTACAAAGCCATAGTGCTCAAGACAGCTTGGTACTGGCACAAAAACAGAGACATAGACACTTGGAATCGAATTGAACACCAAGAAATGAAACTAACATCTTACAACCACCTAATCTTCGATAAACCAAACAAGAACTTACCTTGGGGGAAAGACTCCCTATTCAATAAATGGTGTTGGGAGAATTGGATGTCTGCGTGTAAAAGACTGAAACTGGACCCACACCTTTCCCCACTCACAAAAATTGATTCAAGATGGATAAAGGACGTAAATTTAAGGCACGAAACAATAAAAATCCTCAAAGAAAGCATAGGAAAAACACTGGAACATATTGGCCTGGGGGAAGACTTCATGAAGAAGACTGCCATGGCAATTGCAACAACAACAAAAATAAACAAATGGGACTTCATTAAACTGAAAAGCTTCTGTACAGCTAAGGTGACGATAACCAAAGCAAAGAGACAACCCACACAATGGGAAAGGATATTTGCATATTTTCAATCAGACAAAAGCTTGATAACCAGGATCTATAGAGAACTCAAATTAATCCACATGAAAAAAGCCAACAATCCCTTATATCAATGGGCAAGAGACATGAATAGAACTTTCTCTAAAGACGACAGACGAATGGCTAACAAACACATGAAAAAATGTTCATCATCTCTATATATTAGAGAAATGCAAATCAAAACATCCCTGAGATATCATCTAACCCCAGAGAGAATGGCCCACATCACAAAATCTCAAAACTGCAGATGCTGGCGTGGATGTGGAGAGAAGGGAACACTTTTACATTGCTGGTGGGACTGCAAACTAGTACAACCTTTCTGGAAGGAAGTATGGAGAAACCTTAAAGCACTCAACCTAGACCTTCCATTCGATCCTGCAATCCCATTACTGGGCATCTACCCAGAAGGAAAAAAATCCTTTTATCATAAGGACACTTGTACTAGACTGTTTATTGCAGCTCAATTTACAATCGCCAAAATGTGGAAACAGCCTAAATGCCCACCAACCCAGGAATGGATTAACAAGCTGTGGTATATGTATACCATGGAATACTATTCAGCCATTAAAAAAAATGGAGACTTTACATCCTTCGTATTAACCTGGATGGAAGTGGAAGACATTATTCTTAGTAAAGCATCACAAGAATGGAGAAGCATGAATCCTATGTACTCAATCTTGATATGAGGACAATTAATGACAATTAAGGTTATGGGGGGGGAAGCAGAAAGAGAGAGGGAGGGAGTGGGGTGGGGCCTTAGTGTGTGTCACACTTTATGGGGGCAGGACATGATTGCAAGAGGGACTTTACCTAGCAATTGCAATCAGTGTAACTGGCTTATTGTACCCTCAATGAATCCCCAACAATAAAAAAAAAAAGAAAAAAAAAAAAGACCTTGTCTCTAAAAGAAATAGCTGGGTGTTGTGGTACCTCAGCTACTTGGGAGGCTGAGGTAAGGAATCGCTTAAGCCCAAGAGTTTGAGGTTGCTGTGAGCTGTGATGCTGCAGCACTGTACCAAGGGCAATAAAGTGAGACTCTATCTCAAAAAAATAAATAAGTAAAATAAAATAAACTTGGGTGTAAAGTAGAGAAATGATCCACTTCTAGGTACTTTTTTTTTTAAATCACTTTGTTGCCCTCAGTAGAATGCCATGGCATTATAACTCACAGCAACCTCTAACTCTTGGGCACGAGTGATCCTCTTGGCTCAGACTGGTCTCGAACTCCTTAGCTGAAGCAATCTACCCACTTCAGCTTCCCAGAGGGCTAGGGTTATAGGCATGAGCCACCATTCCTGGCCTCATTTCTGGATACATTTCTATAGTAAAATGGTTATTCTTTTTCTTTCTTTTTGAGACAGTCTCACTTTGTTGCCTTTGGTAGGGTACTGTGGCATCATAGCTCACAGCAACCTCAAACTCTTGGGCTCAAGCGATTCTCTTGTCTCAGCCTCCTGAGTCACTGGATCTACAGGTGCCTGCCACAATGCCTGGCTCTTTTTTAGAGATGGGGTCTTGCTCTGGCTCAGGCTGATCTCGAACTCATGAGCTCAGGCAATCTATCTACTTTGGCCTCCCAGGCATGAGCTGAGTAGCTGGGACTACAGTCATCCACCACAGTGCCTGGCTAATTTTTCTATTTTCTACAGGTGTGAGCCACTACACCAGGCCAAAATGGTTGGTCTTAACAGAGATGAGTTAAGGCAGTTCAAATGTTTTTGGCATGAGTAACTAGTATGGAGCTGCCTTAATGGAAAAGACATTTGTACAGGAAGATTGGGAGTTTAGTTTCAACCATACTGATGTATTAAGATGTCTACTAGATATTAAGCAGCCATGTGAGGAAAACACTTTAATTGGTATATATGACTGTTTCTGTTCCTACAGCTCACTGATCAGGCATGGCTCCCAGCTGGCGTTCAAGTACCCCTCCATCAAGTACCCTATACTGTGAAGGGCTGTTTCCGCTTTCTGCCTCCAGCCCAGGTCACTGTTGTGGGAAGCTACCTTTTGGGTACCTGTGTCCAGCCAGATATCAATGTGGATGTGGCATTGACTATGCCCAAGGTAAGGTCCAGGGATGGGACCCTCAGTAGAATGGGACCCCACTACTTAACCATCCATAAGTCTCTGGATCCCTTTCTTTCTTCTTTTTTTTTTTTTGTAGAGACAGAGTCTCACTATATCACCCTCGGGTAGAGTGCTGTGGCATCACAGCTCACAGCAATCTCTAACTCTTGGGCTTATTCGATTCTCTTGCCTCAGCCTCCCGAGCAGCTGGGACTATAGGCGCCCACCACAACACCCAGCTATTTTTTTTTTTTTTTTTTTTTTTGTAGAGACAGAGTCTCACTTTATGGCCCTTGGTAGAGTGCTGTGGCCTCACACAGCTCACAGCAACCTCCAACTCCTGGGCTTAAGCGATTCTCTTGCCTCAGCCTCCCAAGTAGCTGGGACTACAGTGATTTTTTTTTTTTTTTTGTAGAGACAGAGTCTCACCTTATCGCCCTCGGTAGAGTGCCGCGGCGTCACACAGCTCACAGCAACCTCCAAATCCTTGGGCTTAGGCGATTCTCTTGCCTTAGCCTCCCGAGTAGCTGGGACTACAGGTGCCTGCCACAACGCCCGGCTATTTTTTTTTGTTGTTGTTGCAGTTTGGCCGGGGCTGGGTTTGAACCCGCCACCCTCGGCATATGGGGCCGGCGCCCTACCCGCTGAGCCACAGGTGCCGCCCTATTTTTTTTGTTTGTTTGTTTGTTTGTTGGCAGTTTGGCTGGGGCTGGGTTTGAACCCACCACCCTCGGCATATGGGGCCGTCGCCCTACTCACTGAGCCACAGGCGCTGCCTGGATCCCTTTCTTTCTTACCTGACACTTGCCAGCAGTTTGAAATATGAATTCTAAATCAAAATACCAAAAGACCACTGCAGTCATCTGGAGGGGAGCTTATATGGGCCTTTGGGCCAATTGCTGTCCTTTTGGAACTTTGCTTCTTATCTGAGAATTGAGTAGTGTTGCAAGCCCTGGCTCAGGGACTTGTCTCAGAGATAACTTGGAACTCTTCCACATTGGCTTCATCTTGGCCCACAAGTTCTACTATGTTTAAGCTCGTAAGTGTCTGGTCATCTCTCTTCATCCCTGTCTTCTCCAGGAAATCCTACAGGACAAGGATGGGCTGAACCAGCGCTACTTCCGCAAACGTGCCCTCTACCTGGCCCACTTGGCTCACCACCTGGCCCATGATCCCCTCTTTGGCAGTGTTCGCTTCTCCTACTCCAATGGCTGCCACTTGAAACCCTTGCTGTTGCTGCGGCCGAATGGTGGGAGGCACATACTGGGCTGAGGAAACAAGCTGTGGGGTGACAGATCTGGAGGGGGCGCACAGGGGCCTCAAGTGTAGAGGAGTAGGGACAAAGGGCTGAAGTACAAAGTGAGAGTCATGGGCCTCTAGTTTGAGGGGAAAGGTGTAGAAACCTCAAATTCTGAAGTGAGAAGGGATGGTAGGGCCCTCAAGTATGAGGAAGGTGGAGTGGGGGCCCTGTGGCTCCAGGACCTGCAGATGTCAGCACCTCCTGTGTCCACTAGGGAAGGACAAGAGCTTGGTCACTGTACGTCTGCGTCCCTGCCCTCCACCTGACTTTTTCCGCCCATGCCGCTTGCTGCCAACGAAGAACAATGTGCGTTCTGCATGGTACCGAGGGCAGAGTCCTCCAGGAGATGGTGAGCAGGCACTGATGTCGAGGTGGAGCTAAAGGGAGAGCTATTGTGGAAACTTCTCTATGTTCCCTTTTCCTTCCACAGGTAGCCCAGAACCCCCTACCCCCCATTACAACACATGGATCCTGCAGGATATATCTCTAGAATCTCATTTGCAGTTCCTGTCAACCATTCTGAGTTCAGCCCCAGGGCTGAAGGATGGTGTAGCACTTCTGAAGATCTGGTTGCGGCAGCGGGAGCTGGATAAGGTGAGTTGGGGGTAGTCTAGTTTCCCTGCCTCATTAAATGGGCTGGCTCTGAGCTCAGGCCTCTCCCTTTATCTCTCTTTCAGGGTCTGGGCGGGTTTACTGGGTTCCTTGTTTCCATGCTGATTGCCTTCCTTGTGTCCACACGCAAAATCCACACTACCATGAGCGGATACCAGGTCCTGAGGAGTGTCTTACAGTTTCTGGGTGAGGCAATTAGATGGGGAGAGGCCAGGAGTTCCACTCAACCCAGGAATCCTCTCATCCCATCATGGATTCTTGTTAGTGTTTAACAGCAAGTGGTTCTCAACCTTCCTAATGCTGCGGCCCTTTAATACAGTTCCTGTGGGTCTGTGGTTCTCTGTTGAGAACTGCTGTGTTAGACAGATGAGCGAATTGAATCCCAGAGGCAGGCAGTTGCAGCCACTGAGGCTGAAGGAGGGTGTTAGAGTTGGGTCCCCAGAGAGGAGGGATACCTTCTGACACATTCCTCTGGTTTACTCAGCCACCACAGATCTGACAATCAACGGAATCAGTTTATGTCTCAGCTCAGATCCCTCCTTGGTGAGTTGGGGAAAGGCCCAGTCTCTTGCTAGGGAGCCTTAAGGTAAGACTGCAACCCTGACTGGCTTCTCTCTGCACCCCCAAGCCAGCCCTGGCTGACTTTCACCAGGCCTTCCCTGTTGTCTTCTTGGACTCCTCAGGCCGTCTGAACCTCTGTGCTGATGTCACTGCCTCCACTTACCACCAGGTACACGTGGGCCTCTATTCCTGGGTTCTCTTGATGTCCCAGCCTAGACTGTCCCTTCAGCAAATACCAGAACTACAGAACCTCCTTTCCAAAGAACTAAGGTCAGGCATGTCTCCTGCTCTGAGTCCTCTGGTCAATAAAAGATAATGGGGTGGCCCGTTCTTACCCTGTGGCTCCAGGTGCAGCATGAGGCACAGCTATCTATGGCATTGCTGGATAGCAAAGCTGATGATGGGTTCCAGCTGCTGTTGATGACTCCCAAACCCATGATCCGGGCTTTTGACCATGTCTTTCAGTGAGTTTGGGAGTGATGGGGTATGTTGGTGGGTCTGGGTCTTGTCTCCCTGGGGCTACAGTTTTAGGGTAAAGGTCTTCAGGCATATGCTCAGATCTTCCACGGGGGAGGTGGTAGTAAGAGTCAGCAGACCCTGATTCCCCCTCTGTGGCCCATTTTGCCTCCCAGTCTCCGTCCACTGAGTCGCCTGCAGGCGGCATGTCACCGGCTGAAGCTCTGGGCAGAGCTGCAAGACAATGGTGGAGATTATGTTTCAGCTGCTTTGGGCCCACTGACCACCCTCCTGGAGCAGGGCCTAGGGTCCCGGCTGCACCTGCTGGCTCACTCTCGGCCTTTAGTCTCAGAGGTGAGGTGGAGTAGGTTGGGGATTTGTGGGTCTGAGTGGGGCTGGACCCGGGGTCCCAGGGGACACAATGGGCACACCATCCCTTTTGCTAGACCTTTCTAGCTAGCCTGAAATAGGTTTTAGGTCAGGCTGAAGTATTCTTAGTTTGAGCCCAGCCTTTTTTTCTTTTTGTAGAGACAGAGTCTCACTGTACCGCCCTTGGGTAGAGTGCCGTGGCATCACACGGCTCACAGCAACCTCTAACTCTTGGGCTTACGCGATTCTCTTGCCTCAGCCTCCTGAGCAGCTGGGACTACAGGCGTCCGCCACAACGCCTGGCTATTTTTTTGTTGCGGTTTGGCCGGGCTGGGTTTGAACCCTCCACCCTCGGCATATGGGGCCGGCACCCTATTCACTGAGCCGCAGGTGCCGCCCCTGAGCCCAGCCTTTTAACACACTACAGTGGGACATCAACCAAGAGCCACCGAAGCATAAAGACTCTGGAACCCTGAGCCTGGCATTGCTCCTACGGTCTGAGGGACTCACCAGTGTCCTTGAGTTGGGTCCAGAGGCCGACCAGCCCAAGGTGAGGAATCCTGGCATGCTTGTTTGAAAGTGTGGGGTACACCATTCTCCATCCCACCTAGATTGAAGCTTGGGAGAGAGATTTTTTTTTTCGAGACAGAGTCTCAAGATGTTGCCCTCAGTGGAGTTGTCATGGTGTCACAGCTCACAGCAACCTCTAACTCTTGGGCTTAAGCAATTCTCTTGCCTCAGTATTCCAAGTAGCTGGGACTACAGGTGCCCACCACAACGCCCAGCTATTTTTTTTTTTTTTTTGGTGGTATTGTCATTGTTTGGCAGGCCTCGGCTGGATTTGAACCCACCAGTTCCAGTGTATGTGGCCTGCGCCCTAGCCACTTGAGCTACCCACACGAGCCTAGGAGAGAGATTTCAAGGGAAGTCTTTCTGACCTCTCCCACTACCCCTTAGGCTGCTGACTTCCGCCACTTCTGGGGATCCCGCTCAGAGCTTCGGCGTTTCCAGGACGGAGCCATTCGGGAAGCTGTGGTCTGGCAGGCAGCCTCTATGTTCCAGAAGCGCCTTATTCCCCAGCAGGTGGTCACCCACCTCTTGGCACTGTGAGTGTTAGCATCTGGAGGCCAGGAGCTGGGGAGCCTTTAAGACGGTCTGGCCCAGGCTGTCGAGGGCAAGCACAGCCCACAAAGCCCCTCACTCTGTGTGCCTCTTCAGACATGCTGACATTCCAGATACTTGTGTCCACTATGTTGGAGGCCTCCTGGATGCCCTGATACAAGGCCTGGAAGAGGTAAGGACCTTGGGGTCAAGGCCAGCAATTGTGGAGTAACCTGTGGGGCAGAGAGCTCTCTCCGCTCAGCTGGGGTGCACTTCCTGGCATGTCCGGCAGGGGGGGTGCTGGCTTCACTATAGCCTGAGTGGGGCAGAATGACTGGTGGTTGATTGTCTTCTCCTGCTTAGACCTCCAGCACAGGGGAGGAGGCCTTGATAGCTGCAGTGCGTTGCTATGATGATCTCAGCCGCCTGCTGTGGGGGCTGGAGGGTCTCCCACTGACGGTGTCTGCTGTTCAGGGAGCTCACCCAGTACTGCGCTACACAGAGGTGAGGTGCAAGGGAGCAGGGAATCCTTTCTGTTTGCCTGCCCCCCACCCCCACCTCTGCTCTAGTCACCCAGTGATTCCCACTTCCCACTGATTCTGGGCATCCCTTGCCAGTTCCAGGTCCCTTCCTCAGCCCCTTTCTTCTACAGGTATTTCCGCCAACCCCAGTCCGACCAGCCTACTCCTTCTATGAGCAGCTGCGAGAGCGAGCCTCACTTTTGCCCCGGCTCAAGAAGCCCTGTCCTGCTTACGTGGAGCCCATGACCAGTAATAGGGCCCTTGGGAGGGATTGGGAGGGACAGTTCCTGTTCTCAGTCACAGTGTGAGACCTTTTCTGTTCTTCCTTAGTGGTTTGTCACCTAGAGGGCAGTGGTCAGTGGCCACAGGATGCTGAGGCTGTGCAGCGAGTTCGAGCCGCCTTCCAGCTGCGTTTGGCAGAGGTGCTAATGCAACAGCATGGGCTGCAGTGCCGTGCCACTGCCACACACACTGATGTCCTCAAGGTTAGTCTGGGGCAGGGCAAGGTATATCCCCCGGGAAGGGGACAGCCAGGGATTTCAGGGAGTGGAAGAGGATATCCCTGTGCACACCAGGCCGGAGAACAGAAGTATAGGCAGTAAGTAGAGCACCCCCAGGGTACTATCCCATACCTTTTCCAACAGGATGGATTTGTGTTCCGGATTCGTGTGGCCTATCAGCGGGAGCCCCAGATCCTGAGGGAGATGCGGAGCCCAGAGGGGATGATCTCACTCAGGGACACACCTGCCTCCCTCTGCCTTGAAAGAGATACCAGGCAGTTGCCCCTGCTCACCAGTGCTCTGCATGGGTGAGGTTGCCTACATGCTGTTCCTGTTGATAGGCTCTTTCCTGTCCCCATTTTTCCCTCCTTGCTGCCTGGCTCTGGGAGGCCAAATGGTATGATAGGGCTGTGGGTTCTGAAGTCAAGCAGATTCTGGAATCCTGGCCCTTCCACTCACTGACAAGCAACCCTTTGGGTGGGCAGGTTTTCTTCATGAACCTTACTTTTCTTTTTTTTTTTTTTTTTTGTAGAGACAGAGTCTCAGTGTACCGCCCTCGGGTAGAGTGCTGTGGCATCACACAGCTCACAGCAACCTCTAACTCTTGGGCTTACGCGATTCTCTTGCCTCAGCCTCCCGAGTAGCTGGGACTACAGGCGCCCGCCACAACGCTTGGCTATTTTTTTGTTGCAGTTTGGCCAGGGCTGGGTTTGAACCCTTCACCCTCGGCATATGGGGCCAGCGCCCTGCTCACTGAGCCACAGGCGCCACCCGAACCTTACTTTTCTTTTTTTTTTTTTGTAGAGACAGAGTCTTACTTTATGGCCCTTGGTAGAGTGCCGTGGCCTCACACAGCTCACAGCAACCTCCAACTCCTGGGCTCAAGCGATTCTCTTGCCTCAGCCTCCCGAGTAGCTGGGACTACAGGCGCCCGCCACAATGCCCGGCTATTTTTTGGTTGCAGTTTGGCCGGGGCCGGGCCTGAACCCGCCACCCTTGGTATATGGGGCCGGCGCCCTACCGACTGAGCCACAGGCACCGCCCGAACCTTACTTTTCTTATCTGTAAAATAGTAATAATGCTAGGCTCAGCCTCTTGAAGCATTTGTTAGGTGATTACATATGTAACACATTAGTGCAGAGCTGGCATTGGGTAAGGGTTGGATGAACAGTGGCAGTGGGCTGAGACACTGTTCCTGGCCCCAGAGTGCCTCAGTCTCATTGCCACTAACATCTTCCCCCTAGACTTCAACAACAGCATCCAGTCTTCTCAGGTGTGGCTCGGCTGGCCAAGCGGTGGGTGCGTGCCCAGCTTCTGGGTGAGGGGTTCACTGATGAGAGCCTGGATCTGGTGGCTGCTGCCCTTTTCCTGCACCCTGAGCCCTTCACCCCTCCCAGGTGATTGCCTCTGCTTTTTCCCTATCCAGAAAGTTCTCCGGGGGCCCTTAGTTCAAGTGGGAGAGAGTGGTTGAGCAAGTGACAGAGGGAGTCTAAGATTTCTGCCCCCTCAATCCACACCAAGGGATCTGGGCTCCCCAGATTGCAGGAAGACGGGTTTGTGTGGCTGGGCTCCAGACCCTCTGTTCACTCCTGCCCTTCAGCTCCCCCCAGGTTGGCTTCCTTCGGTTCCTTTTCCTGGTATCAACCTTTGATTGGAAGAACAATCCTCTCATTGTCAATCTCAATAATGAGCTCACTGGTAAGTGGTAGGACTGGGATCAGACTGCTGGAAAAACTATGCTGTGTGCATTGCAGAGTAGGATAGGCAAGGGTTTTCCCTGTCAGTCTATTAGGTTTTCTCTGTGCTTCCTCCATCTGGATATCTCAGCCTAATCCTGATTACCTTGGTGTAAAGAATTGTCAGGAGGAGGAGGTCCAGGTGAAGCCTGACTGTAGAGATGTGATTTGCCCATGTAAAAATTAAAGAGACACTGGACTGGGTGGGGTAACCAAGCTGCCTGGGGGCAAGGGGGAAGGGAGAGGAGAGACGAAAGGGGATCCTGAACACCAGGTGAGGATTCTGTGGTAAGGAGCTAGGAAGTTTAGAATAGATTCCCCCACTTCTTTGGGGGGTGGGAATGGTGATTTCTGGTTGTAATGTGAGGAGCTACTGGTCTCCGCAGAGAGTAGGGTGTCAGGTTCCTAATTCCCCAGGTGTATAGGGGCCCAGGGGCAAGCCTCAGCTCGTGCAGGCCCAGAAACCAGACTGGGGGTGCCAGGCAATGGAAAATTCTGCCTCTGGGCTGGGGTTGGAAGATTAATAACCCACCTGATTGAGGCAAATGCGGTGTCCCTTTCATCACCTTTGCCATTTGGGCGTTGGGCGTTGGAAAATGCCTGTGATAAGCAGCTGTTGGGGCACAGTAATAGTACCTGGGCAGTAGAGGGGTCTTTAGGGGGAGGGGCAGGCTGACCCAGGACCCCCTTTTGTTTCTAGTGGAGGAGCAGGTAGAGATCCGCAGTAGCTTTCTGGTGGCTCGGACACAACTCCCTGTCATGGTCATCTTTACTCCTCAGGACCGCAAAATCTCGGTGTGGACACAGGATGGACCATCCGCACAGGTTCAACCCCACACCTGCCCCCAAATGTATGGTTTTCTTCCCTAAGGAAAAAGCAAGGCTAGCCTGAGTCAGGAGACACTCTAGTCTGAAGTATCTGTGTTCCCCAGATCCTGCAGCAGCTGGTGGTCCTGGCAGCCGAAGTCTTATCCATCCTAGAGAAGCAGCTAATGGATCCCCGGGGGCCTGGGGATATCAGGGTAAGCCTCTGACCACCAGCAACTCCAGTGGCTCTGGGAATTTTGTCCTTGAACCTTGGAAGTTCAGTGTTTAAGGGTTCCTCCCAGGATACTTGGTCCCCTTATCTGGTGAGACTAAATCCAGACGAGGCATTAAAGCTGCCATGATACCTGCTAGTGGCACAGCCTAGCACCTGGGCTCCTACTGCTGGACTTGAGTTGGCACTAGCTATTTCTTCTGTGGGTCTTAGTGTTTCCATCTTCAAATGGACATGTAGATCTTTATTTTTTTTTTTTTTGGCCGGGGCTGGGTTTGAACCCGCCACCTCCGGCATATGGGACCGGCGCCCTACCTGCTGAGCCACAGGCGCCGCCCGACATGTAGATCTTTAAAGGGTGGTCAGATGTAGGGGAAGGAAGGAGCCAAGGTGGGTACATGGAGAGGTTTGTCATCCAGTTCCCAATTCAAGGTAATATTGCTAACTCCTTCCTCTCCCACTTTGTTAGACAGTGTTCCGGCCACCCTTGGACATATATGATGTGTTGATCCACTTATCTCCTCGCCATATCCCCCGGCACCGCCAGGCTGTGGACTTGCCACATGTCTCCTTCTGTCGTGGCCTGCTCAGTGAGCCAGGGTCCTCGTCCCTAATGCCTGTCCTGGGCTATGATCCTCCTCAGCTCTTTCTGGCACAACTCAGGGTAGGTTCTAAACAACTGAATGAGCCTGGGGAGGGAATTTCCAGGTGAAGCTGGGGCCATGGAAGAAGCTCTCAGGTGCCCATCTGTAATCTTATCTCTCTTCTATCCCTTCCTAGGAGGCCTTTGGTGATCTAGCCCTTTTCTTCTATGACCAGCACGGCGGAGAGGTGATTGGTGTTCTCTGGAAGCCCAGCAGCTTCCAGCCTCAGCCCTTCAAGGTGTGCTGGCTGGTGACAGCTGTGTGTTCCTGAGTGTATACACATGATTCCATGTGCTCATGCACATCTTTGTATAGTCTGTTCCATGAGTGACCTGGTGTCGGTGTGGAATGTGTGGGCTCCTTTGTCTACCTCTGCTGTCCCCACTCTACACCCACGCTAGTGTCTCTGGGTGTGGCTTTGTGACATCTCAATCACATTTCTTCTCTTATTCCCCTAGGCCACCAGTACAAGGGGACACATGGTAGTATCTCAAGGCGGGGAGCTGGTGATGGTGCCCAATGTAGAAGCAATCCTGGAGGACTTTGCTGTGCTGGGCGAAGGCTTAGTGCGTGCTGTGGAAGCCCGAAGTGAGAGGTGGACTGTGTGATCCCAGTTCTGGAGCAAGATGTCAGTGGGATGGTGTCTATGCTTATTGCACATGGACCCTCCATGGAGGGCCTACTGGCTGAATACACAGTTATCCCTAACAAGAGCCCTGCCCCAGTTTTCCTGTTTGATGCTCCAGCATTGAGGCAGGGGCCTGGTGTCTTATGGACTCCTCCTAGCCTGACTGGCTGAACTACCAGAGAAGGAGTGGAACCAGCTCACAATTAAAGCTAGATCTGTCTGTCCACCCTGGGCCAGGATCTTTCTGGTTTTTTTTCCCCCTGCTTAGACTTCTCCTAGAAGCAGCTGGAGAAGAAGGTATGTCCCTGAGGTAGAGGCGCTCTGTCCCCTTCCACTGGCAGAATGTATGCCTAGATCTCAGTGTGCCCTTCACTGCAGCATCAGGCCTTTAGATCTGACCCAGCAAAAGTGTGGCACTTCTTGAGGGTCACAGCATCAGCACTGACAGTGGAAAGGGGGCTGTGTATGTTAAAATAGATCACATTGAAGGAACACAATTCCCTTCTCTGTTGATGCCATTTCCCAGGGTGGAGACAGTGGAAAAGGACAGAGGACAGGAAGTGGCTGGGTGGTCTCCCAGTCCAGGAGAGATGCAGAAAGCACCGGGTGCTGCCCCCGTCCTCTCAAAGTATCAAGAGTCCCAACAGCTCCAATCATCTGTCTTCACTGTTTGCCTATTTATCCACAAACTGCTACCTCTGCACCCTTGGAATAGTGTTGCAGAGATGAACAAGGCCCAAGTCTAGCTCCCTTGGAGCTCCAAGGACCCTGGGCTGGGGGTGGGGTTTGCTGCCTCCTTTTAGTCTGGTCCACACCTCCTTCTTGGCAGCCTCTCCCTACATCTCTGCCTCCCCTAATCCTGTTTTTCCAGACTCAGCTCAAATAGTGCCCCTCCTTAAGCCTATCCCTTGCCCCCAGCCTGAGGTGATCTTTCCTCCTCTGAACTGTTAGAGTAATTATTGCCTGTTCAGTTCACTTGGCAGGCACACACAGTGGTGTGAACTGTTCTATTGTCTTCTGATTTAAAATTAAATTGCTTAATTTCCCCAATGTTCCTGGCTGTCCTTTTCCATGTGGTTTTAAGCTGGTATCCTATATGTATGCTTCTTGAGGGCAGGGAACATGTTTGAACATAGATTGCATGTTGTCCTTCATGGCACCTAATATATTGCTATGCTCAACAGGCACCCAGCCCAAGCAGATGGAGGGCAGGGAAGACCATCAAAATACTTTTTTTTCCCTTTTTGGAGACAAAGTCTCACTTTCACCCTGGGTAGAGTGCTGTGGCCTCATAGCTCACAGCAACCTCGAACTCCTGGGTTCAAGTGATTCTCTTACCTCAGCCTCCTAAGGAGCTGGGACTACAGGAGGCTGCTACAATCCCCAGCTATTTTTAGAGATGGGGTCTTGCTCTTGATCAGGCTGGTCTTGAACTTCTGAGCTCAAGCAGTCTACCAGCCTTGGGATTATAGGCATCAGAAGACCTTGAGTAAGGGAATCAGAATTTGTGAAATCTGCCTAGAACTAGTAGGTGGTGAAAGAAGAAGCCTTGGAGATAGTAGGTGCCAGGTACTATTGTGTTTTTTTTTTTTTTTTTTTTGCAGTTTTGGCCGGGGCTGGGTTTGAACCCGCCACCTCCAGCATATGGGGCTGGCGCCCTACTCCCCTGAGCCACAGGAGCTGCCCACTATTGTGTTTTTTTATATATTATGTATATACATTTGATCTTAGCCTTATGGAGTAGATACTTCTGTTAGTTGCCTTCATTTTCTGAATGAGGGTATAAGCTCAGTGTGGAGGCCCCTCTTGGAGGGTGTTTGATGCTTGGCCTAGCAAACTCCATCCCCAAGATGGTGAGAAGCCACATGTAGGAACTGGAGTCTACAATTTTGTCTTAACTCTTGGTCTTTGTGAATCTTTTCTTGTGTGTTTTTTTTTTCTTTTTTTTTGAGACAGAGCCTCAAGCTTTCACCCTGGGTAGAGTGCCGTAGCATCACAGCTCACAGCATATTGTTTTGTTTTTTGTTTTTTTTGAGACAGTGTCTCAAGGTGTCAACCTGGGTAGAATGCCATGGTGTCATAGCTCACAGCAACCTCCAACTTGGGCTCAAGCAATCTTCTTGCCTCAGTTTTTCTATTTTTAGTAGAAATAGGGTCTCTGTTTTGCTCAGACTGGTCTCGAACTCTTGAGCTCAAGCAGTCCACCCGCCTCAGCCTCCAGAGTACTAGTATTACAGCCGTGATGAGCCACTGTGCCCAGCCGGTCTTTGTGAATCTCTGCCTGTTCCTACTGTCTATGTCATGGAATATCTCAGCCCAGAGTTGAAATTAAAATAGGGAATAAAGTGGTTGGCTGTGTGAGCTGGAGTCTGTATCCTACAAGTGCTATTCATTCATGAACTTCAAGCATCAGCATGCCAGGCTTTAATGTAATCCCATCCTCCAGTGCACTGTCTATAGTCCTTGGTTCTATCTCTGCCTCCACTTTCCTTGGTCCCTTGGACTGATTCTCTATGGGTTCTGGGGAGAGCTAGAATAGCTGGCTGGTTTCAAACCATTCTCTTGAACCCCCAGGTCAGTTGTAGGCTTGGTGCTTTAGGTCCTTACCAACACAGCTCTGGATTATTCTGGGTGGTGGGGTATGGACAGAGGGTGGTATCTGCTCCTAGGCCAGACCACAGCAGTTAACAGTCCAATCGAGAATGGGCTCTGGCTCTGCTCCCTATGGGATCCTGGGCAATTCACGTCCCCTGGCCAGGATCAGTCTCCCCACTTTACAGTGGCCATAGTAATGCCTTCATCATTGCCCTATCTGGCAAGAGAAGAGGGTTGAGAACTCAGAAACCTAAGGAGCTGCACCATCCTTGTACTCACAGCTTAATTGGGAGTGGGAGAGGAGGAAGCCCAGGCTTTAATTTCAGTCCTTCAGCCCCAACATGTTTTTCTCAAATTCTCAGTGGGAAACAGGTGAGCAATATAACTACCCAAGCTCCTTTGTGCCAGTTCGTCACTGCTGGGGCTCCATAGTAGTAGGTGCTCAGGCTCTAGCCAGGGAGGAATTGGGGATAGGTGGTTGTGAGCTGGAACATCAGGGGAAGGGAAGGATAACAGCCTAGCAGGAAGCATTATGTGTGAGCAAGTGTGCACTGGATGATGTAGGTGTGCCTGCCCCTGTGGGCTCTGCATTTCACTTTGCAGGTAGATAGAGATAAGTGGGAGACTGTATCTGATGTATGGCATGATTTGCCTGTTCTCTGTGTTGAGTGTACACATATCTGTATGTAGTCTTTGTGTGTGTAGGTATTCACCTCCAGGTCTGATTAGCTTCAAAAGAAGAAATCTGCTCTGTTTTTGGAGAACAGGTCAGAAAAAGCTCTCAAGTAGGAGGCAGGAACTTTGGATTTCTTCCTGTGGCTTTAAATAAAGATTTCCCTTTTAATTCAGCAGGTATTTTGTTAAAAAGAAATAAAATAAATTTTCCCTTGAGGTTTCAGTTTCCCTGGATCTGACTGACATAAGCCTCTCTACATTTCATTTAGTGAACTCTCAAAGGATCCTCCTTTCTGGCTGTGGTATTTGACAACTTCCTAGTCCAGAAGAGTATTTTCTTCTTCCTAGCTCCTTCCTTTGGGGAAAAAGAATAAGACCCTAAAGCACTAGGCTATATTCAATGAAGTCCTGAGGGCTGCTTTGTTCCTGACCTTTAAAGTCAGATTTGGGCTAGCCAGCCCCCTCCCCCCAAATATACATCTAACCCCTCCCCCCCCCCAGCATCCGGTACTTGCTTTGTGAGTCACAGATTAATCCAGGAGAGTTGCAAGAAGGAGGGGAGGCCTGGGGCACCTGAGTCACCCCTCCCCTCCACAGGAAAGGCCAGTTTGCCCATCCTACACCTGCTCCCCACCAGAAGGAGGAGGCGGCATCTCAGACTGTTGAGGGAACTAGGGGGAACCACGAAGAGGGGCATTTCAGACTCAGGAGACTTCCTTTCCCACCTCAGCTTCAGGGAAATGGGTGGAGAGGATTGTTTTTCTGGTTGATATGAGGGCCATAGAGGTGTAGGAACTTGTCTGGGCTCAGATAGGGTGTTGGGGAGTAGAGCTACAGAGGGCTGAGGTGTCCTAGCTGGAAGCAGACTGCCTGCTGCTGAGCCTGGCTTTTGGGGGCTAAAGGGTGGGGAATGGACACAGAAGTAAAGAGGCCTGTGCTGCAGATCTTTGCTATGGGACAGGGGAGGTGGGAGAAGCCTGGCCTTTTCCTCTGTTTTGGGCTGCCTGCTAGTCTCTCTTCCTCCCTCTGCCCAAGTCCTTGAATATTGCTGTTTTAGCAGCCTAGAAGGGCAGGGTCAAGGCCAGGAGTAGGGTGGATAATGAGCACTCTGGTTTGCCTCAGCGCAAGCCTGAGTCTCCTTTGCTTCCTGGCCTGGGAGCTCCTCAAAAGCAGTACTCAGCTCTCCTCTATTCTCCCAGACTGGAAGCCTGTATAGGACAGAACTTGGGTCCCATAAAGACTACAGCGGGGCAGCACCTGTGGTTTAGTGGGTAGGGCACCGGCCCCATATACCAAGGGTGGTGGATTCAAACCCGGCCCTGGCTGAACTCCAACAAAAAAATAGCCGGGTGTTGTGGCGGGTGCCTGTAAACCTAGCTACTCGGGAGGCTGAGGCAAGAGAATCGCCTAAGCCCAGGAGTTGGAGGTTGCTGTGAGCTGTGTGATGGCACGGCACTCTACCGAGGGCAATAAAGTGAGACTCTGTCTCTACAAAAAAAAAAAAGGAGTGCAGCGGCCCAGATTGGGGAGACCCAGCCCCTGTTCCATTTGATGACCAGCAGTTTGCATGAAAAAGACATTCTGGCCTTTTTCCCAGTCTCCCTCCACAAAGCCCACCCCAATCTCTCATCCTACCCAACCTATGGGGTCTTCCTGCAGCTAGTTCTCACCCCAGGTCTAGAGACCCTCAGGTACTCATTCCTGAAGTTTAGAGAATCTGCTGCTGCAGCCTGTCCCTGTGCTCACCCTTCCTCCTTTCCTTTGTGGTGGGCTGCTGGTGGGCTACATTCAATGAAGCTCACCAACTGCACTGTAATTAGCAGTCAGTCTGAGCTGGCCTGAGAGTAGAGTATATTGGGGCTTATGCACATCCTCACTTTACTTGCGTGCGGAATACAGAGCGCCTCCCCACTCCCAAACGTCCCCTGCCTTTAGACCACAGGCCTTTCGGAGAGCAGTTGTCCTGCTGGCCCTGGGAACCCACCTCAGGTTCCTGTCCACTCAATTCTGCCCACTTTGAACTTCTTCAGCTTCTTGCTGACTTTCCTTCCTCACTCCGACTCCTAAATCCCAAATTCACACCCTCTTCCAGCCGTTGCCCTGAGTCAGCCCTCTTTTCCTCTTCCATGACTTTCTCCCAGGCCTTGAGCTTAGCCTCTCTTTTCCAACTCATCCTTCAAGCAGCTGGAGGGATGCTTCTAAACCCCCTGTCTAAAACTTCCAGGGCTCCCATCACTGATGGAGTCACTGTTCTAAGTGGTAGCACACGTGGCAATTGCAATCTTATTCAGAACATGATACAAATGATTAAAATTTTTTTTTTTTTTTTTTTTGTAAAGACAGAGTCTCACTTTATGGCCCTCGGTAGAGTGCCGTGGCCTCACACAGCTCACAGCAACCTCCAACTCCTGGGCTTAAGCGATTCTCTTGCCTCAGCCTCCCGAGTAGCTGGGACTACAGGCGCCCACCACAACGCCCGGCTATTTTTTGGTTGCAGTTTGGCCGGGGCCGGGTTTGAACCCGCCACCCTCGGTATATGGGGCCGGCGCCCTACCAACTGAGCCACAGGTGCCACCCCCAAATGATTAAAATTTTTTTTTGTTGAAGCAGGAGGTGAGGCCAGGGTCCAGCTACCTTGGTGCTCTCCTTCCCACCTCCAGCTGCAGCAGTCCCTGTGAGAGCTTCCTCAGAGCCAGGGGACTTAGAGAAGGACAGCTCGAATACCAGTGGGCCCTGGGTAAGGTTCAGACATAGCACCAAGGACCTTCCCAAACTGCTTCTCTTCCCTGGCCTCACTGCTGCTGCTCTTCATGACCAGGCAGGCACTCACCCCTGCTAGACACCGGTCCAGCAGTCATTTACCTGGAAAAACCCTTCACAGAATCCCTAGCCAAATGTTTCCTTCTCCAGGGAAGCCTGGTTTAGGCCCCCTAGGAAACCTGTGAACTTTCCTTTCCTCCTTGACCTCTGGTCCTGACCTTTTATCTTCTGAAGCAAACTTCAGAGATGGGAAATCAGAAAACTTAAGGGCTCCACGGATCTGGTCCCTGATGTGTGAATCAGAGCTTTCCAGATGCCCTAGGCCTGTTCACATTGAGGGCCTGGTATGTGTCAACTCCATGTCACTAACTCCCTCCATCCCCCAAAGGCTGATATGGGGCAGGCCCAGATGTCCAGTAATTTGTCTCCAGAATTCTCAACAGATCTTCATCTCCTATCTTTGGCTTTTATAAACATTCAACCCACATCCACAGCCAGGCCCAGACACGGCCACACACAGATATGCACACAGACCCCCCTGAACACACAGATGCATGCACAAGCCCTCATGGATACATGGATGCACACATAGAGCTAAAATTGCACATGGATGCACATGGACATTTACACATGAGAAAACGCGCCTCTAATTAAGAATATGGCTGTTGGATGGGTGGCGCCTGTGGCTCAAGGAGTAAGGCGCCAGTCCCATATGCCGGAGGTGGTGGGTTCAAAAACCCAGCCCCAGCCAAAAACCACAAAAAAAAAAAAAAAAAAAAGAATATGGCTGTTGGCTCGGCACCTGTAGCACAATGGTTATGGCGTCAGCCACGTACACCAAGGCTGGCAGGTTCGAACCCGGCCCAGGTCAGCTAAAACAACAATGACAACTGCAACAAAAAATAGCCAGGCATTGTAGCAGGTGCCTGTAGTCCCAGCTACTTGGGAGGCCGAGGCAAGAAAATCTCTTGAGCCCAAGAGTCTGAGTTTGCTGTGAGCTGTGACACCACAGCACTCTACTGAAGGCAACAAAGTGAGACACTGTCTCAAAGAAAAAAGAAGACAGCTGTTGGCATGACTTTTTTTTTTCTTTTTGAGACAGAGTCTCACTGTGTCACCCTTGGTAGACTGCTGTGGCGTCACAGCTCACAGCTACCTCAAACTCATGGGCTTAAGGGATTCTCTTGCCTCAGCTTCCCAAGTAGCTGGGACTACAGGTGCCTGCCACAACGCACAACTATTTTTTTGTTGCAGGTGTCATTGTTTAGCAGGCCTGGGCTGGGCTCCAACTTGCCAGCTTCGGTGTATGTGGCCGGCACCCTAGTCACTGAGCTACGGGCACCGAGCTGTGACCTTTCTTCCCCACTGACTACGTAGTACGAATTTCAAAGCCTGAAACATCTATAACTTGTTGGATTCTTTTTTCTTTTTTTTTGAAACAGAGTCTCACTCCATTGTCTTGGGTAGAGTGCCTTGGTGTCATAACTCACAGCAAACTCAAACTCCTGAGCTTATCTGATCCTCTTGCCTCAGTCTCCCTTATAGCTGAGACTACAGGCACCCTCCACAATGGCTGGGTAATTTTTCTTTTCTTTTTTTTTTCTTTTGAGACAGAGTCTCTTACTCTGTCACCTGGGTAGAGTTCCCTGGTGTCATTGCTCACAGCAACCTCAAACTCTTGAGCTCAAGAGATCTTGTTTCCTCAGCCTCCCAAGTAGCTGGGACTACAGGCATGCACCAACCACTATGCCCAGCTAGTTTTTTCTATTTTTAGTAGAGACAGGGTCTGGCTCTTACTGGTCTCGAACTCCTGAGCTCAAGCAATCCACCCCACCCTCAGCCTCTGAGGGTGTTAGGATTATAGGCATGAGCCACTGTGCCCAGCCTCTAACTTGTTGGATTCTTACAAAGTTCCCGGAAGGCCTCCTCCAACCAAAACCTCCAAGTGACTGATGAAGAAACTGAGACTCTGCGGGGTGAGGAAAGAGAGCTGTTTAGGTCCCTGTTAGTGGTCACACCAGGCCTGTTGTTCAGATATATTCTGTGTCTGCAAGAGGATTTATTCCCATCAGCCTTAACCCCTTGACTCTGGGCCTTCATCCCGTTCTCCTGCATCCTCAGTATGACCCTCTGCTGTCCTAACCCTTCAAAAGCTGCTGAGGACAGCTCAGGGACACCAGGAGGGTGAACCTAGAGTCCCCAGGAGATGGGTCAGAAGATATTTTTTCTCAAAGTCCATCTGGACAGCTGGTTGGAGGTGTCTAAGGAGGGTGGTTTGTATTCATAGGATCTTTGCCATCTTGACTGGAGACAGGGAGTAACATGTTGGCACAGGAGAAGGAGTCTGAAGGAGTCTCTCATCTCCTGGCAGAGTGATCCATCTGCTCTCCATTCCCCATCCCAGTCCAGAGCTGACCCCCAACCCATGAAGCCTAGAAGCAGGAAGCATGTTCAACAGTGGCCTGAGAGTAGGGGCACACTCTGGAAAGAGGGGTCAAGCGTGGAGGGAGTCAGTCAGTTCCTGTGCCCTTGCTGGCACCCTGGTCTCTGCTTTACCTGTCCTCCATCCCCGCAGGGTATGAATCCCAATTTAATACTCAATGACTGAGTGACCTTAGCAGGTGACTTCTCTCCAAACCTTAGTTTTAGCATCTCCGAAATAGGGAAAATACACCAACTTCTGGGGGTTGTTTCACAAATCGGGAGGAAATGCTTTTCTTTCTTTTTTTTTTTTTTTTTGAGACAGAGCTCAAGCTGTCGCACAGCTCACAGCAACCTTCAACTCCTGGGCTCAAGTGATTCTCCTGCCTCTGCCTCACAAGTAGCTGGGACTACAGGCACCTGCCACAACGCTCGGTTATTTTTTGGTTGTAGCCGTCATTGTTGTTTGGTGGGCCTGGGCTGGGTTTGAACCCACCAGCTCAAGTGTATGTGGCTGGCACCTTACCGCTTAAGCCACAGGTGCCAAGTCAGAAAATGCTTTTCAAATTTGAAAATGTCTGCATGTCTGTTTTGCTCTGTTCTTCCCCACCCCACTCCAATGTTGTGGAAGAGTTTAGGGGCTTGGGGAAATTGGGGGGACTCTAGAGTGAGTAGCTTTCCTGGTCTCCACCTCTACCTCTGACTCATGGACAGCAAGGAAGGCCCAAGTCTCCTTTGCTGGTTCAAGCTGCTTTCATTCAGCCAGAAAGAGTTTGGGGTCAAGAAATGAAAGGAGTGGCACCCCCACCCCTTAAAGGGCCCCAGCCAGCCCCTCTGGTCCAGCAGGCTGGGACTTGCATCTTTGGCCCCTCCCTTGCCTGGGAACCCACTCCCCCAGCTGTGACCTTAAAGAAGTTATGACCTCCCACAAGAAGGATGGGATGTTCAGGCCTCTTCTTTGGCTCAACCCCCCCCCCACCACCACCCAGGTGAGACAGAGACTTTGCTCAAGATGTCCTGACACGAGGTGAGACCTCCTTATCTGCCTCCTCCCAGAGCTCCCCAAGGGCTGGCTCTCAGCCTGAACTCAGCCCTGGCTTTCTTCCCACAGCACAAGAGGAAGCCCAGAGGGTTCTGGATAAGCTGCATGACTCAGAGGGGTCAGACCTCACCAAGCTCAGTCTCTTCTCTGAAGCCATGTTGTCTTCTGCCATCTGCTCTAAGGGACACCGATCACCCTAACTACAATGAGAATGATGCCCCTCAGTCGCACATTGAGACAGTTGGCTTCTGTCCCCCACGCTCAGGCCAGCCTGGCACATCTGCACAGGCATCTTCAGACCTTGACCCCTTTCCATCCCAGGTGACACAAGGAGGGGTGACAGGAATGGGGGCCCTTAGAAGGCATTGCATTCTTCCCCCTCCTCCTGGCAGCATCCTCTCACATCCACTAAGGAGTGTGAAGACCTACCTATATCTTCTCAGCTCCAACCCTAACCATTCCAATGTAGAAACGTGTGTATACACTAGTTATGGATAAGAATGAGTTTGATAGGAGTACATGGGGTCAGGTGTGACATTGGGTCCTGATGAGGGGGGAAGGGGAACAAGGGCATTGAGATTCAGCCCATTGAGACAAGATCCAACCTACAAACTGTGTACCTTGTCATGGGGCTGCATTGACTGCAGGGGGTCACAAAGATGCTCTATGGTGAGCTGTGGCTTCAGGATTAAAGAGAGGCACATATGTGCATGTAACTAAGGGGTGAGTACAGCTGTACATGTGTAAACAAACGTTGCTTAATGTGAATAAGATATATAAATATACAGTTGTGTGTGTGACCGTCTCCCTCCTGGTGCAACCCACGTGAACACTTATGTGAGCTGAGTACAAACAGATGTTTGTAGAAAAAAGAAAGAAACAAAACAAAACAAACAGATGTTTGTGCAGGGGCCTTGCTTATGCCTGCTGGTGGTAGAACTACCCATTTTTCTCTTCTGCTCTGATTCTAGGCCAAATTCCACTGCCAGTAGGTCCAGGACGGGGGACTGTGGACTGGGGTTCCCAGTTTTCTTTCAGTGTTAAATAGTCCCTTGCCAGTTCCTGCCCCATGCTGCCTTCACAGCTCCACCTGAGGCAGTGAGGGGCCAGAGTGGCATACCGTAGGGTGGTGGGGGAAATAGAGCAGCATGGTGGGGGGTATTCCTCCTCTCCCACAACCTTTGGTCTGGGCTCTGGCACCAGGAGTTTATGGCTCTGTATTGAGTCACAGGCTGTGGTAAGGCCAGTGGGCAGGTACTCAGTGATGGCTCCCTGATTCACCACAGGGCCTCCCAGCCCATGGTGGCCTCAGGGGTGGCATGCATCATTCTGGGCCAACAGCCATGAGAAGCCTCCTATGTGGGTTTGATATAGGTGTGAGCCCATGGCCAGGCTCTCAGGTGAATGGGATCCCATGAGTTCAGTGTCTATAGGTGAGTGTGTGACTGCAAGCCATAGGCAGTGTGTGTACACATGTGTGTGGAGGAACACATCAGCACATGTGTGAATCTGCCCTATTTGTATTGCTAAAACACACCTCTTTTGGCATGAACCACCTCTGGGACTGGGAAACTTATTTACAACAGCCATTCAAGGAACAAGTCTCCAGAGTCCTGAGCCCACCTGGATTAAGTCCCTCTAGAAAATGTAGTTTCTTTGATCTCCTCCAGCAACGCTGTCATAGAGAGTTGGGGTGAGGGCAAATTCTTTGCTCTTTGTCCTGAGGGAGCAGGGCCTGGACCACCAGATCTCACTTTCCCTATTATTAAACTAGCATTGAGAGCATGCCCCATGATTCCCCAACTCCCCCACAATTAAGCTAGCTTAATCTTTTAAAGGAACAGCCTCTTCATTGGCTGAGGATTAGCCAGAAGAGAGAGGAGAGGGTTAAAAACAGCTGGGACTCACCCTCCTGGCAGGCATGTGGCATGTGGCATGTCAGGACAACTGCAGCTCAGCCTCTAGAGCCATGTGGGCAATGCACACAGGTACACATGTGACAACCTCTGTCGACTTAACTATGTTCAACAAACATGTGCACAGCCACGAGGAATGCCCAGCCCCATGTTCAGGCACACAGGACATACATGATATAGGGAAACAGCTGTGGACGAAGCCGGCCAGGACATGCAACATGTGACTTGCACTCACGGAACAAGGAGAAGGGCCCATGAAGGCTGGCTGAAACAGCACATGTGTTCTGTTGGCCCACCTGGGTCTGGACCATGAGAAAGTCTCTTCTTGGGTGGCGCCTGTGGCTCAGTAGGTAAGGCGCCGGCCCCATATACCGAGGGTGGCGGGTTCAAACTCGGCCCTGGCTGAACTGCAACCAAAAAAATAGCCGGGCGTTGTGGCGGGCGCCTGTAGTCCCAGCTACTTGGGAGGCTGAGGCAAGAGAATCGCTTAAGCTCGGGAGTTGGAGGTTGCTGTGAGCTGTGTGATGCCACAGCACTCTACCGAGGGCCATAAAAAGTGAGATCCTGTCTCTACAAAAAAAAAAAGGAAGTCTCTTCTTACCTGGGGCCCACAGCCTCCTCCCTCCAGCCCCCTGCCTGAAGTCATCCTGGAGAGCTGGGGTCTGGGGCCAGTTCGTTCTTTCTTTCTCTCTCTCTCTCTCTTCCTTTTTCTTTTCTCTCTTTTTTCTTTCTTTTTCTCTTTTTTTTTGAGACAGAGTTTCACTTTGCCCCCCATGGTAGAGTGCCGTGGTGTCACACAGCTCACAGCAACCTCCAGCTCTTGGGCTTAGGCAATTCTTTTGCCTCAGCCTTCCAAGTAGCTGCGACTACAGGCTTCTGCCACAACGCCTGGCTATTTTCTTCTTCTTCTTCTTCTTCTTTTTTTTTGAGACAAAGTCTTACTGTGTTACCCTGGGTACAGTACTGTGGCATAGCTCAGAGCAACCTTAAACTAGTGGGTTGAAGAGATTCTCTTGCTTCAGCCTCCCAGGTAGCTGGGATTACAGTCGCCTATCACCATGCAAGTCCAGTTTTTCCATTTTTAGTAGAGACAGGTCTTTCTCTTGCTCAGGCTGGTCTCAAACTCCTGAGCACAAGCAGTCCACCCGCATCACCCTCCTAAAGTGCTAGGATTACAGGCGTGAGCCACCTCCCCTGGCCTCCAGTTCCTTGCGGACAGGTCTCTTCCAAACCTTGGAGGGAGGATCATAGGGCTCACTATGAGTGAGCCCAAGGCGTCTCTATCTTTGGCAGCTCCATTCTCACCAGCCATGTACATTGCCTGTACCCCACCATCGGTTCTCAGATCCCCATAATCCTCTCTCTCAGATCCCCTAATCCTCTCTTGGGGCCCATGACACCCCATCCTCTAAGTGCCCTCTGAGAGCAGCCCCACCCTCAAAGCACCTCACACGCCATGTCCCTCACCTTCCTCACTCCACCAGCCTCCCGGGTTAGGGGAGGGGGCCGACGGCCCGTCCCCGCCCTGGGCGAGTCTAGGCGGGCGGGGCTGCGTGCGGGCGGGACGGGCCTCTGCGCTCTATAAAGGGCGCCGCCAGCGCTCCGGGCCACAGCTCGCTGCGCCCGCCGCTCCTTCCCTCCCGACTCCGCCGCGCCTGCCACCGCCATGGGCCGACAGAAGGAGCTGGTGTCCCGCTGCGGGGAGATGCTCCATATCCGCCATCGGCTGTTCCGCCAGGCTCTGGCTGAGTGCTTGGGGACCCTTATTCTCGTGGTGAGTGGAGGAGGCTGATAAGCCCTTTTCTCTCCATCCCCACCCTCTTCAGTCCCTCTGTGCGCCCTGAGAGGCTGTGATTTCAAGACAGCCTTGACCTGCGTCTCCAGCTCTGACCCCCGGGATTTACCCTGGAGGGTCAATCTGACCCCCAAAGAACCTCTTCTGCATAGTTCCAACTCCTCTGACGGCTCTGACTTTCGCCAGAACGACAACTGTTATTCCCCAGTGGCAGCTCTGATCCTTTACCTTCTCAGGCTGGGGGCTGTGGTCACCAACCCCTTCTTCTGCCTCCCATGCCCCCCAGGTTCCCGGAGTCCCAGCTCTGGGAAGCAGGGGAAGAAGCAAAGGTAAACGGGCCCCATTAAGTTATTTGGATTCTGGGTGTCTGGCCCCTAATGAATAATTAAGCCTCAGAAAGTCCAAAAGTTGCAGTGAAGTGAGGACAGTTTGCCACAGGTGGGGGCAGAGGCTGCAAAAAGCAAAAACGAAGGAAAAGAAGATCCTGAAGATAGGGGAGGCTGTAGAAGGAAGCTGGGCCCCAAACACAGAGGAGTTGGGTGTCTAAAGTTGCTCCCCTCAGGCTGAGCGACTCCCAGACCCTGACACATGCTGTCAGACAGATGCTGTCAGAGGCCACACATAAGATTGTTAGCCCTCTGAATTACTCTGTGGGTTCTCTGAGTGAGATATTTCCCCTGCCTGAGTTACTTCTCAGTCCCAGTTACTCCTTGGTTATACTAGTTTCGCCCCAGGTTGTTCCTGGGTGACTCTGTTTGCACTTCTTGGGTCTGGTTGACACGCCAGTTAGGCTCTTCATTTCCTGTCCCAGTTACTCTCTGCTTTTCAGTCACTCATATGGTTACACCTGTTTTCCTCTGGGTTATTTCTGGGTCCATTTGCTGCATTGCAGTGGGTGGGTAACTCCCTTTCCACCCTAGCCCCTGCCCCAGGTACTGTAGACCAGCTGGTCCCTTGTGGAGAAGCAGCTTAACAAGGGGCAAGTAGGGCTGGGGGAAGCCCACTCCAAATAGGTAGTGGTGGTGGAGAAGACTCTATGGTGAAAGGAAGGAGGAAGCCACATGGGGAATTTTACCCACAGCCCCTCGTAAGACTAGTGGCTGTACTAGTCATCTCCAACCCCCTCTTGCATGCCAAGAAGGGAATGGGAGATGGCATTTATTATCCTCCTGCCTTGGGGCCCCCACTCCCTATCTGATTGACAAGAGCAGAAAGGAAAGGGAGGGTGTCCTCCATTTTCATAGAGGGTTCTCCTTATTCCCTCCCAAGACTCAGTTTGCCTCCCCCATAAAGGGGCAGTCACTCCTGAGCCTTGGGATCATTTGGCTTATCCCAGACCACCGGAGGGTGTTATGAATGTGGAGAAGGCTTCCAGGCTTAGGTGGGTGTGAGGCATTTGGTATCAGTGAAAGGCAGAACCTCAAGGACTGTCTGAACAGATGGGTCCTGGAGGACCCTAAGTGGCAGATAAGGGCTGCCTGCATACCTCTGTGGACTGGGGACCAGAGTCTGCAGTGGGAGGATTGGCTTTTGGGTAAGAAAAGCCCCTTTCTTTGGGGTACCTAGTAGGGTGGGGGGGCTGGCCAAGAATACAAGGCAGGAGGGTGGGGGAGGAAGAGGAAGATTAGCCCCAAGGTGGTGGAACTGGCTCTGACAGCTCCTCCCCCAAAGGCCTCTTGGGATGAAGCCAGGACCGGGCCTCAGGCAGGCAGTCAAGTAGCTGAGGTTAGGGCCTGCCAAGTCGGGCAGGGTGCCCCAGACCCTCACATGCCGGTCTACCCCCCTTATGCTCATAATCTCTGATCTTTGCTTTTACCTGCCTGTATACCTTTGCCCTCCCTGTATCACTGCTGCTGGCTTCCCCACTATCTCTTGGTCTTTCTGAGTGATGGTAATCAAAATGCCGAACAACCTAGTGCAACAGGCACTGACCCATCAGAGTGAATAGGGCCCTTAGCACAGGTTCTGATAACTACCTGTTGTGTATGTATAAAACTTTTAGTTATGGGTAGGTAGGAGAGGAGACCTGGGGCAGGGTCTGGAGGGAACAGCTTTGGGGGATACTCTGGGGGCTTGCTCTTTTTAGTTGCTATAGAGCTTTTTTTTTTTTTTTTTGAGACAGAGCCTCAAGCTGTCACCCTGGGTAGAGTGCCATAGTATCACAGGTCACAGCAACTTCCAACTCCTGCGCTCAAGCGATTCTCTTGCCTCTGCCTCCCAAGTGCTGGGACTACAGATGCCCACCACAACACCCAGCTATTTTTTGGTTGCAGACGTCATTGTTGTTTGGCAGGCTCGGGCTGGATTTGAACCCGCTAGCTCAGGTGTATGTGGCTGGCACCTTAGCCGCTTGAGCCACAGGCGCCGAGCCGCTATAGAGCTTTTTCATGTGTGAACTAGGTGAGCAGATGTACAGTATGTCCTGTACCTGAAAAACTCTAGGGACATTAGCTGCCTTTAGTCTCCCCATCCCTGGCAGAAAAACCCATCTCCTCATCTGCATTGTCCTGGGTCCTAGACTGGGGACAGTGAGAGGAGCCACCCATATTCCTGTTTTTAGGACCTCCAAATCCGAGCAGGGAAGCAGGACATCTGAGGGCACAGAGAGCAGGTGGGCAGAGCAGTGAGGGTGCTGAGGGGGGATATGATGGTAACGTCCTGGATTCAGAATGGACTCACCTCACTTCTAGCCTCCCTCACCACCATGACCACCACCTGAGCTTTTTTTTTTCTTTTTGACAGTTTAATATGTTTATTCTCACTATACTGATTTCACTGGAAAGATCTGAAACTCAATTTTTCTCAAGCAATGTGAGGTGATGGGAGGACACAAGACTGGTTGTCAGATCAGAATACCTGAGCTTTTCTTTAGGGCAGCCGGGGGGAGAAGCTGTGCTAAGATGAAAGCTATTCCCCTATGTACCCCACTCTTCCTGGAATTCAAGGAAAATCTGTGAAGATGGTTCAACCATCTTCTGTCTCCTCATCACAAACCCTGCTTCAAGACCCTTCTACAGGGTCCTCTTATATTAGATTGGGGACTTTGGGTGTGGAAGGGCATATCTCCCTATCCCTTTTCTGAGGAATGTAATTGCAGCAGGAGGGGTTTGGGTTGGATTCCAGGAAGGTCTTCCAGTTCTCCCAATGGTGGCAGGCAGCGGTTGCCCTTCCTGGCTTCACACCATCCTTCTGGAGCAAGAGTTGCTGGTCTTTACCCTGTCTGCCCTGTTCTATTTCCTGACACAGATGTTTGGCTGTGGTTCCGTGGCCCAGGTCATACTCAGCAGGGGCACCCATGGCGGTTTCCTTACCATCAATTTGGCCTTTGGCTTTGCTGTCACCTTGGGCGTCCTCATCGCTGGCCAGGTCTCTGGTAAGACTAAGCTTAACCTCACCCTCAGCCCTGGCCCCTCAATAGCAAAGTTCCCACTAGGAGTGACACTGGGGAATGGGATGTAGGGCATTCCTCAGGGCAGGTCATAGCTGTGGCCTCAGCTTTGAGCCCTCAGGAGAAGAAAGTAGAGAAGAAATTTGACACTTCGAGCCTTTGACTCTCAACTCTGAATCAGATTATTGGAGGTGGCCTATTATGTAGTCCAACCACCATCCTATACAAGAAACCCTTCTCTGGGCCAGACATGGTGGCTCACGCCTGTAATCCTAGCACTCTGGGAGGTTGAGGCAGGTGGATTGCTTGAGCTCACAGTTTTGAGACCAGCCTGAGCAAAAAGTGAGACCCCGTCTCTACTAAAAATAGAAAAACTGAGGCAAGAGGATCACTTGAGCCCAAAAGTTGGAGATTGCTGTAAGCTATGATGCCAAGGCCCTCCACCCAGGGCAACCACAGTGTGAGACTCTCTCAAAAAAAAAAAAGAAAAAAAAGAAACCCTTTTTTGCCCCCTTCTCACTGGGGCTAGAAAGGAACAATATGTGAAGGGCCCAGGCCTCCTCCTTGTGGCAGACTATAGCTAATAGGTGCTATCTCCCCTCTGCGCAGGGGCCCACCTGAACCCTGCTGTGACCTTCGCCATGTGCTTCCTGGCCCGTGAGCCCTGGATCAAGCTGCCCGTCTACACCCTGGCTCAGACTCTGGGAGCCTTCTTGGGTGCTGGGATTGTTTTTGGGCTGTACTATGGTAAGCATTCCTCACCCTGCCATCCTCTACTACCCTCTTTCTTTGGGGGACCTGCTGGCACCAGGCCTTTCCATGACAGAGAGCTGGGGCCTGCCCAAGCCCTGGGCTCATGACTCACTCATTCACACATAGGGCAAGGTAGGGGGCATGAGAGGAAAGAAACAAGTTGGGCAACAAGAGTCTTAGGCCCCCCACTCCACCCTTCTCCAGAGTAATATGGCAGTGAAGATATTGGAGGGTGGGGAGGACTCAGCCTGAGAGGGGAGGCTGGACCCAGGCCTCTGTCCCCACCCACTCTGTGCCTAATCTGTCACCAGATGCAATCTGGAGCTTTGCCAGCAATCAGCTCGTAGTCTCCGGCCCCAATGGCACAGCTGGCATTTTTGCCACCTATCCCTCTGGACACTTGGACATGGTCAATGGCTTCTTCGACCAGGTATGGACTGGGGACATATGAGGGGAACACAGGGCGGGAGACCAAATTGCCCTGGTTGATCAAGGGCTGGCTGGGGGATAGATCTTCTTGACTTAAGCAGGATTTCTCAATTTGTCCCACAAGAGCAGAATACTTATAAAACATGCAGTTCTCCAGCAGATTCTTACACACACAAACTGCTTTACCACTGCTTTAGAGAGCAGTGGAGTTAGAGCTATAGGGAAGGGAGGGTCAGAAGGGTATTGCTGCTAACCTGTTCTCCCCACTCCCAGTTCATAGGCACAGCCTCCCTCATCGTGTGTGTGCTGGCCATTGTTGACCCCTACAACAACCCTGTCCCCCGTGGCCTGGAGGCCTTCACTGTGGGCCTGGTAGTCCTGGTCATTGGCACTTCTATGGGCTTCAACTCTGGCTATGCTGTCAACCCTGCCCGGGACTTTGGCCCTCGCCTTTTCACTGCCATTGCTGGCTGGGGTTCTGAAGTCTTCACGTGAGTGCAGCCCCCACCCGCCTTAACCCAGTCTGCCTTACCCTGCCCCACCTGCCCCTGAACACTTGTGTCTGTTCCCCAGGACCGGCCGGCACTGGTGGTGGGTGCCCATTGTCTCTCCACTCCTGGGCTCCATCGCGGGTGTCTTTGTGTACCAGCTCATGATCGGCTGCCACCTGGAGCAGCCCCCACCCTCCACTGAGTCAGAGAATGTCAAGCTGGCCCATGTGAAGCACAAGGAACAGGTCTGAGTGGGCAGGAGGCCACCCTGCCCATCCCTGAGCATCCACTGACTGTGCAGGGGCCACTACCTAGAAGCCCCCTTCATTATCCCACTCCCAGCTATGACGCTCCCCGTCTACCTGCATCCGGCTGGATAGCCCCCTTCAGGATTTCCACTAGACCCTGCCCAGATAGGACCTTAGGCCACTGCCCTTAAGGTGTGGTGGAATGGGGTTGTGTCAATACATCCCTTAATCTCCCCAAAAGAGAGAATGGGCAGCAGGTGTGTGCTCACGTGTGTGTGTGTATGTGTGTGTGTGAGATTTCCCAGATATTCAGGGCAAGGGACCAAGCAGAGAGTATTCTAGTTACAGGGGGAGCCCAGCAAGAGGGGAAGGTAATATGTTCTTCTGTGAACGAGGAAAGTGCCAGAGCATGCATGTTTCAGGGGCCCCATATGGAGGAGGTCCAATGAACGTTTCTGATTGTGTGTGTCTGCCCTTTTTTCTAAGCAGAAGCTTCTATAGGCTTTTGGGACATGGGGGTGGATGTGTAGGGCTGAGAGGAGGGGCCATGGCTCAGGCTGGACAGAGAGGGAGCTGTAATACATGTTTCTGTCATAAAGGTAGGCATAATGGGGTGGGGTGAAGTCCAGGTCATAAGTTTCATGTTTGCTTTTTGTTTTTGTTTTTTAATATGTATAGCAGATGTTACAGTCTTAGGGATGGGGATTGGAAGATCCCTCTTTAAAAAGGGGATTCACTCCTTTACTCTTCTACTCAAAAATGTACTCTTACCCTTTTATAAAAAAACAATAAAATGTATGTCTGAAACTGCCAATTGTGCAAATATCTTTCTGTTTGCTCTGCTATTTTTCTGGGGCCAATTAAGGAGCTTCAGTGTGTCTGGCCACAATTATGCTCAGTACCCAGATGGGTGTTTAATCTGGTCTGGATACCCATACCCTGGGGGTCATACTCTGGCCTTGCCAGGATAGGGAGAGGGTCAGTCATAGAGAGAGCCTCTTCACCAAGCTCTGAGCTTGATCTTAGCAGTTCCAAACTTCACACCTTTGCTCCAAAGTCCCAACTTACATCTTGGCTTATTAAAGTCCTGATCTGTTTTAATGCCTCCTCCTCCAGGAAGTCATCACTGCTCTTCCCACCATCTTCCACAGTCACTTGTCAAAGCCCATAGACCACAGTTTCATTCCTCGTCATCTCCTCTCTGCTTCACTACTTCAGTCTAAGGCACCTCTGAGCCCATTGGGCAGGGATTGAGCTTACTCTGGCACCCTGACTTAAGCAGGGAAGCAAGGGGTTCTGCACACATGAGCGCAGGAAGCTCTTTTCATTTTCTCATCCCTTCCCAGATCCTCACCTTTCACTGGGAATATAAGAGAAGGCATCCCATACCCAATTACTCTCTCAGATTTAACCCCATGGGAGCCAGGGGATACCTGGGTCCAATAGGAAAAGGTCCAAAATGTCTTAGAAGCTAAGCCAGTTCTTGCTCCCCAACCTTCACAGATGAGCTGACCATGGCCCAGAGATGGGGGGTGGCAAACACCAGGTCTTACAGCCAGCACTCTGCCTGGGGAGGTGGGAAAAGGCAATTCAAACTCAGCTCTCTACCCCTTCTTTCTCCCCAGCTCCCAAGAGGCATGTTGGGGGGACCTGAGAGCCACAGGGTGTGCTCCCTTCCCAGGCCCTGGGGGTGGGGGGTCAGGAGAAAGCACAAACCTTTGGTGGGGAATGTGGCAGCAGGGTTTCCTTCTGGTCACATGGGTCTCACCTGTGATGCCCCCACCCTGCTGTCCTCCTTGGCATGTTCTGTGTCCTTCTCTGTTTTTCTTTCCAATTCTGCTGTTGGCCCTGACCAGTCAGCCTAGGAGGTGGTAGAAGTGAGTAGTGGGTAGTCAGGCCTGGATTCTAGGCCCAGCTGGCCCTCTCTCTGCCTGTGTAAACTTGGGGTGGTCAAGTTCTTTCCCTGCACTTCAGTTTCCTTATTTGTGAATTGGGGGATATCAAGAGGAGAAAATAATGGAAGATAATTCGTGAAAAGGACTTAACACTCTAACCAGTGGATGATTCCTCAATAAACGTTACCTCATGACTTTTCCTACAGAACCAGAGATGGGGGTAGGGAGGTAAGGGTGGAGGAAGGATGCTGAGGGCTGTTCTATAAAGGTCACTGAGAAAAAAAATAAAAGGTCATTGAGGCTCTGCTCACCTATAATCCAAGCACTTTGTGAAGCAGGGGTGGGAAGATTGCTTGAGGCCAGGGGTTTGAGACCAGTCTGGACAACAGTGAGATCTCATCTCTACAAAAAACAAACAAAAAAATTAAGTGGGCGTGGTGGCATGTGCCCTTAGTCCCATCTACTTGGGGGGTTGATGCAGGAGGATCACTTGAGCCCAAGAGTTTGAGGTTGCGGTGAGCTCTGATTGCACCATAGCACTCCAGCCCAGGAACAGACTAATACCCAACAGAGCGTGTAAAAAAAAATGTCACTGAATTCAATATCCTCTTCCTCCTAAGATTCTGTCCATGGATTCTGACTTTCTTGAGAAGGGGAGGGAGGAAGAGTAAGGGCAATCAATGGCTTGTGGTGCCCTGACTCTATAAGGCTTCTGGGAGGGACCAAGGGGATACATGAGGGGGCTACAGCCCTAGTTGTTCAGGGCAGACAGAGGAGCATGCAGCTGCAGACCACAAGAGACAGGGTAAGGCCTCGCCAGGACCAGGAGCAGTGAGTCAGGGCAGAGACTGGTAGGGATAGGAGCCAGCCAGAAGCTGTGTGACTCTTCCGGGGGTAGAAGGGAAGTACCTAACCTCTAGGTGTGCCTTCCTTTAGCAGTTCTGGCTGTTAGAAAGTTCTAGGAAGGAAACTCTTCATCTCCCATTCCATGCAATCCATTTTCTAGGGTGGCTACAGAAGGAGAATCACCCCAAAGGAAGGTAGTCACATTCCACGCCTTACCTCTGGCCCTTCTTCCTGCATTAAGCTCCGTCCACAGCCTACTTTGGAGGAGCCCATGTTTCCTTAAAATTCTGACTTGCTTGGATTAAAATCAGCCTCCCTGAAACTTGAGCTTGGTTGCTGTTTCTTTGTATGCCTGCCTCAGTATGTATGTATGCGTGTGTGTGCACATGCAAGTGTGCATTTCTCAGGGGTTTTGCGTGTGCCTTTTCTTTCAGTATGTCTGGTTATGTCTCTATGGATTCCAGCCTCTGGGAGACTTTTCTTCGTGTACCTATAAGTAAACATCAGAGCCCGTCTGTGTTTATCTACCAGCAACTCTCCCACCAACTAGATCCCACTTTTACCCCGAGGGATGCCTCATTAATTCCTGGCAATGAGCTCCTTCTTTCTCTTTCCTCTTGATTTTGTTTTTCTGAAAAACAGGGTGGGGCACCTCTAAGCTTGGGGAAACATGGGCAGGGTAGATTTGGGTGGGGTGAGAAGGGAAGAAGAGGAACTACTCCACCCAGTACATGGAGACCCCAGAGGCCAGAGACAGTCCCAGTCCCCCAGGAAGGGTCTGTGGAGGTGGTGGCCTAGGCAGCCCTCTACCTCCTCATTGTGTGGAGGAGGCCCATCCTGGATGGAGACTCTGAGCTGTAAGCCCAGGAGATGCAGGTAGCGCAATGAAGGTAGATTCTGAGACACTGGGGCCCCTAGGGAGATAGAAAGGGGCCTTGCCAAGTGGAACACCTCTGAGTCCTAAGGGGCAGAGAAGTGGCTGTGTCTGCCCAGCAGCTGGGGGCCTCCTTGGGACATAGCATCTCTACACCTAGGACTTTGGCCTTTGGGGTTAGGTTTAATTGAGGTAAGGGAGAGGGTAGCAAAGGGAACAAAGAGGCTGTGCCTGGTCTGGGCACCTAGACTGTGGCGGGTGCCAAAGGACACTACCTCTTATTCGTGTAAAGGAGAAACTAAGGCCCAAAGCATCACCTAGGGTCACAGAGCAGTCCATCAGAGCCCAGACCAGAACCCAATTTTCTCAACCCCTTCCCCATAGAGCAGGTTGCAACATCTCATCCCAAGAGATGACCTGGGCTCCAAATTAGCCCTTCCTAGCCGAGGATCTGGAGGGGAGCCTATATGTGTACTGGCTTATGGGAGGTACTCAATCCCAGGGAGGCTGAGGGCACTCCTAAAATCCCAATCTGTATTTACTAATCTTGCTTCACAGTTTCAGGAAGTCTTTACTAAGATCTTTGTTAGCAGAGATCTCTGATGATGAATTCTTAAACTAGATCCCATCACCTTGGCCAATTTCTTCGATCTCTTGCTTCGGGGAAGCCGTTTCGGGACGCTCCCATCTCTCCAGTCTCTGCCTTTTTGGAAGCTCCTGTGAAAAGCAAAGGGCCCTTGTCAGGCTTCCTTACTGTGCTCAGATCTAAGGAGGCCTGGCCGGGAGAAGCTGGAGCAGGGGACTCTGGGAACCCTGATAATCATCTGGATATGGTCTACTGCTCATCTCCATGGAGATGCACCCTCACCCCCCATAGCGCAGGAAGCACCTGGAATGTCTGGCTACCACCCTCATCCTTCACCTCCCCTCTGCTCAGGGTCACTGACAGGGCTGTGTTGGAAACCAGGGGAGGGAGGGGAGCAGTTGGCCTGGCCTGAAGGGGAGGCAGGCTGCAGTCCCTAGTCTGAGGGAGCTCATTCCTGAAGGAGATGACCTTTAGCTACCAGATACCCACTTCCATGCCAGGGGTGGGGAAGGGAGAGTGATCCCTGGACTATGAAGGAGGTCTTCCCTTTATCAGAATAAGGGTTTATAGCTTTAGCCACCTTTGGCCCTTGGAGGTGCACGTGTGCCCACATACACGTGAGGGTGTGTCTGCTGGGACTGATGAAGGACTGGGGGTGTTCACATGCTCACACAAATACATTCACTCCTCCACTCACCTACACACACTTGCACACTCGCTCCCTCAGCATGTGACTCCTCTGCACTCATGCATGCACGTTCATGCCTGGCACTCACTCTCATTCACACACTCAGATTCTGACACACTCAGATATGTTCACACACTCACCCACTGCTTCATTCACAGGCTTACACACATACCAGTGCTTCACATCCTTACACACTTATCCACACTCCTACTTGTAGGGTCAGAAGCCATACAACTGTGCTCTGAGTCTGAAAGACTGGAAATGGATGTGGTTAAATGCGGGAATGGGGGTAATGAGGAGGAGTTATGATGCTGCAAACAACTCATAGTCACAGGAGTCAGGACGTGGGGTTGGGAAGCCTTTAGTTGTCTCTCACTTTTTTTTTCAAAGTGGCAGGGTCTTACTTTGTTACCCAGGCTGGAGTACAGTGGCCCGATTATAACTCTCTGTAACCCTGAATTCCTGGGCTCAAGCAATCCTTTTGCTTCAGCCTGCAGAGAAGCTAGACTAGAGATGCACACCATTACAGCTGGGTAATATTTATTATTATTATTTTTGAGCTAGAGTCTCACCATGTCGCCCTTGGTAGAGTGCTATGGCGTCACAGCTCACAGGAACCTCAAACTCTTTTTGGGCTTAAGCGATTCTCCTTCCTCAGCCTCCCAAGCAGTTGGGACCACAGGCACTTGTCACAATGCCCGGCTCTTTTTTCGTTGCAGTTGTCATTGATGTTCAGCTAGCCCAGGCTGGATTTGAACCCGCTATCCTTGGTGCATGTGGTCGGCGCCATAACCACTGTACTACAGATGCCACCCATGGCTAAAATTAAAAAAAAAAAAAAAAATTTTTTTACGGCCAGTGCCCATAGCTCAGTCAGCAGAGCGCCGGCCACATACACCAAGGCTGGCAGGTTCAAATCTGTCCCGGGCCTGCTAAACAACAATGACAACTGCAACCAAAAAATAGCCAGGTGTTGTGGCGGGTGCTTGTAGTTCCAGCTACTGGGAGGCTGAAGCAAGAGAATCGCTTAAGTCCAAGAGTTTGAGGTTGCTGTGAGCTGTGACACCACAGCACTCTACCCAGGGTGACCGACTACTCTGTCTAAAAAAAAAAAAAAAAAAAAAAATTTAGGCCAGGTCAAATGGCTCACGCCTATAATCTCTCAGCACTCTGGAAGACTGAGGCATGAGGATCACTTGAGGTCAGGAGTTTAAGACAAGCTTGAGCAAGAGAGATCTCGTCTCTACTACAAATAGAAAAATGGGGCTTGGTGCCTGTGGCTCAAGCAGCTAAGGCACCAGCCACGTAACCTGAGCTGGTAGGTTCGAATCCAGCCTGGGCCCGCCAAACAACAATGACAGCTGCAACCAAAAAATAGCCGGGCGTTGTGGTGGGTGCCTGTAGTCCCATCTACTTGGGAGGCAGAGGCAGGAGAATCGCTTGAGCCCAAGAGTTGGAGGTTGCTGTGAGCTGTGAAGCCATGGCAATCCACCCAGGGTGACAGCTTGAGGCTCTGTCTCAAAAAAAAAAAGGAAAAATGGTGGCGCCTGTGGCTCAGTGAGTAGGGTGCCGGCTCCATATACTGAGGGTGGCGGGTTCAAACCCGGCCCTGGCTGAACTGCTACATAAAAAATAGCCGGGCGTTGTGGCTGGCGCCTGTAGTCCCAGCTGCACGGGAGGCTGAGGCAGGAGAATCACGGAAGCCCAAGAGCTGGAGGTAGCTGTGAGTCCTGTGACATCATGGCACTCTACTGAGGGTGGTAAAGTGAGACTCTGTCTCTACAAAAAACAACAACAACAACAACAACAACAACAACAACAACAAACAACAAAGAAAAATGAGCCATGCATGGTAGTGGGCACCTATAGCCCCAGCTACTCAGGAGGCTGAGGCAGGAGGATTGCTTGAGACCAGGAGTTTGAGGTTGCAGTAATCTATGATGATGCCACGTATTCTACCTGGGGGACAGAGTGAGACTATGTCTCAAAACATTTTTTTTTTTTGACTCTGGGAGGCCGAGGAGGGTGGATTGCCCTGAGCTCACAGGGTTGAGACCAGCTTGAGCAAGAGTGAGACCCCCATCTCTAAAAATAGCCACGTGTTGTGGTGGGCGCCTGTAGTCCTAGCTACTTGGGAGGCTGAGGCAAGAGAGTTGTTTAAGCCCAAGAGTTGGAGGTCGCTGTGAGCTATGATACCATAGCACTGTACTGAGGTTGACAAAGTGAAACTGTCTCATACTGTTGCCCTGGGTAGAGTGCTGTGGCATCACAGCTCACAGCAACCTCCAACTCCTGGGCTCAAGCTATTCTCCTGCCTCCACCTCCCAAGTAGCTGGGAAAAAATTTTTTTTTGTAGAGGCGGGAGTCTAGGTATAATTTCCCAGGCTGGTCTTGAACTCCTGGCCTGAGCCTCCCAAAGGGCTGGTATTATAGGCACAAACCATTATACCCAGTCCTAGTCTTCAGGGGTTTTTTTTGCAGTTTTTGGCCGGGGCTGGGTTTGAACCCACCACCTCCAGCATATGGGGCGGGCGCCCTACTCTTTTGAGCCACAGGCACCGCCCTAGTCTTCAGGTTTGAAAGTAACAACTCAGATTTTCAGAGCCAAGAATCAGGAAGCAGGAGGTTTGAAGACAGTGACTGAGAGTCTTCGTGCCTGGGCAGGGCACAAAATAGCATGGACACATACTTGCTGAATAAGCAAACAGCAGGAGAGATTGAAACCTCTGATTTCAACCTTTCGAGGAGTTTAGAAAAATAGTCAACAGGAAAGTTAGGGCCCCCTTACCTTCTGAAGTTGACTGGTCTATATCCTCACTGCTATTCTATAGAGCAGGGGGTCTCAAGGTAGGTGACTTGCACAAAGCTACTGTGTAAGGCAGTGGCCAGTCCAGGCCTGGGCCCCCAGTCTCAAGGTATGTCTTCTAAGCCCAGGGACATCCGCTGCCAGGAAGGAACAGAAAGTGACTATGCTCTGGGCTGTTCCAGGGATTGGGCTTTAGTTAGGAAAGAAGAAGGCCTGCAGGTAGGCGGTTTCAAGGAGACCACCATAATGTCCAGCTATTTTTTGTTGCAGTTTGTCTGGGCCTGAGTTTGAACCTGCCAACCTCAGTATATGGGGCTGGTGCCCTACTCACTGAGCCAAAGGTGCTGCCCAGTTTTTCTATTTTTAGTAGAGATGGGGGTCTCACTCTTGCTCAGGTTCGTCTTAAACTTCTGGCTCCTGGCTCGGCACCTGTAGCTCAGTGGCTAGGGAGCCAGCCACATACACTGGACCTGGGGGGTTTGAATGCAGCCCAGGCCTGCAAACAACAATGACAACTACAATAAAAAAAAAAAGCCAGGCATTGTGGCCAGCCCCTGTAGTCCCAGCTATTTGGGAGGCTGAGGCAAGAGAATGGCTTAAGCTGAAGAGTTTGAGGTTGCTGTGAGTTGTGACACAACGGCACTCTACCCAGGGAGACAGCTTGAGACTCTGTCTCAAAAAAAAAAAAAAGAAAAAATTAAACTCCTGGCCGGGACTCCCGGAGTACTAGGATTATGGTCATGAGCTGCTATGTCCAGCTTTACCTTTTAGGGTTTTTTTATTTTTTGTTTTTTATTTTATTTTATTTTATTTTTAGAGACAGAGTCTCATTATTCACCCTCAGTAGAGTGCCGTGGCCTCATAGCTCACAGCAACCTCCAACTCCTTGGCTATGCAATTCTCTTGCCTCAGCCTCTCGAGTCATCGGGACTACAGGCGCCTGCTACAACACCCAGCTATTTTTTGTTGCAGTTTGGCCGGGGCCGGGTTTGAACCCGCCACCCTCAGTTTGGGGCTGGTGCTCTACCCACTGAGCCACAGGTGCCTCCCACCTTTTAGTTTTTGAGACAGGGTCTTGCTATGTTGCTTAGGCTGGTCTCCAACTCATAAGCCCAAATGATCCTCCCACCTCAGCCTCCTGAATAGCTGGGATAACAGGTGGATGTTACCACAACTGGCCCATGAGCACATTTTTAAAGCCAGGCTGCGGTAGGTTCCAGGGAAACTAATGAAGAGCAAGATCTCTACAAGAATATCGAGTAGAAAGCATCTGGATGCCAATAAGAGGAAATCTGACTGAAGGTGGCCTGGGCTCACATAACTAAAAAATTTAGATGAAAACCTCAAGTGAGGCTTGATCCACCATCTGTGTCCTTTCTATCTCTTCTCTCTTCTTCTATGCTATGAGCCTCATCCTAAGACTAGATATTCGGTTGGTTGAAGACAGCTGGCAGTAGCTCTTAGGCTACTTGTTTCCCTGTTACTGTTCAGCTGGGAAGAGGGAACAGCAAACACTGTGGTTGGATCAACTTGATCTTGTGCCCATTCCAGAGTCAGGATGGCCTGACCTGACTGGATTAGCCTAAGTCACATGCCCCACCTCTGGCCTGAAGAGAGATGTTAGCTCCTTCTGAACAAAATGACTTCTTTTTTTTGAGACAGAGCCTCAAGCTGTCCCCCTGGGTAGAGTGCTATGGCATCACAGCTCACAGCAACCTCCAACTCCTGGGCTCAAGCAATTCTCCTGCCTCCGCCTCCCAAGTAGCTGGGACTACAGGTGCTCACCACGCCTGGCTATTTTTTGGTTGCAGCCGTCATTGTTGTTTGGTGGGCCCGGGGTGGATTCAAACCCGCCAGCTCAGGTGTATGTGGCTGGTGCCTTAGTCGCTTGAGCCACAGGTGCCGAGCCACAAAATGACTTTCTTATGGAAACTGAGGATTGTTAGGAAAGGGGAAACCAAACACTACCACATGGCTCCTGCCTTCATGGAACTTAAGTCTAATCAGTAGAGAAAATACTACAAATCATGGGCAATAGAGACAGAGTTAAATCAAATACTGGGCTCTTCTAAGGCCCAGGCCACCTTCCCAGGAAGCTGGCTGTGTACTCCTATATTCAGACCTGAAGAATGAGAAAGAAATATCCTGTAAGGTTCTCCAGGTAGAAGTAACAAATTGTGCAAAACCCTGGAGGCAAAAGAACAGGGTGCCCTGGAAGAGATGGATAGAATCACTGATCCAGATGAGAGAGAGTGGGGGTTGGGGGCATTATAGCAGAAGGCAGAGTATGAGCAAAGGGTCAAAGATGTGGCTGGAGCAGAGAATTCCAGGAAGGCAGAGGGTAGTAATAAGTAGTAACAATGGGAAGGACTTGCCAGTGAAGACCAGGAATGCCAAGTATAAGAATTAGAAGGTTCGGGCGGCGCCTGTGGCTCAGTCAGTAAGGCGCCAGCCCCATATACCTAGGGTGGCGGGTTCAAACCCGGCCCCGGCCAAACTGCAACCAAAAAATAGCTGGGCATTGTGGCTGGTGCCTGTAGTCCCAGCTACTCGGGAGGCTGAGGCAAGAGAATCGCTTAAGCCCAGGAGTTAGAGGTTGCTGTGAGCTGTGTGAGGCCACGGCACTCTACCGAGGGCCAGATAGTGAGACTCTGTCTCTACAAAAAAAAAAAAAAAAAAAAAGAATTAGAAGGTTCAAGTGACAGGGTTAGAAAAACATGTCCAAAATGGTACTCAAGAAAGGTTGATAACAGGGCGGCGCCTATGGCTCAGTTGGTAGGGCGCTGGCCCCATATACCGAGGGTGGCGGGTTCAAACCCGGCCCCAGCCAAACTGCAACCAAAAAATAGCCGGGCGTTGTGGCGGGCGCCTGTAGTCCCAGCTACTTGGAAGGCTGAGGCAAGAGAATTGCTTAAGCCCAGGAGTTGGAGGTTGCTGTGAGCTGTGTGAGGCCACGGCACTCTACTGAGGGCCATAAAGTGAGACTCTGTCTCTACAAAAAAAAAAAAAAAGAAAAGTTGATAACAGAGAGCTGCTGGGGACAGGATAAAAGGGAGGTAGGAGGCCTGCTAAGAGACAGAATTCTGTCCCAAGTTGATCCTAATTGTTAAATTCAAAGGGTGAAATGTTGAGGTTCTGACATTTCTTTTTTCTTTTTGAGACAAAGTCTTAAGCTGTCACCCTGGGTAGAGTGCTGTGGCGTCACAGCTCACAGCAACCTCAAACTCTTGGGCTTAAGCAATTCTCTTGCGTCAGCCTCCCAAGTAGCTGGGACTACAGGCGCTTACCACAATGCCTGGCTTTTTTTTTTTTTTTTTTTAGAGACAGGGTCTCACTTTATCGCCCTTGGTAGAGTGCTGTGGGGTCACAGCTCACAGTAACCTCCACCTCCTGGGCTTAGGTGATTCTCTTGCTTCAGCCTCCCAAGTAGTTGGGACCACAGGTGCCCGCCACAACACCCAGTCGTTTTTTGTTGCGGTTTGGCTGGGGCCGGGTTCGAACCCGCCATCCTTGGTATATGGGGCTGGTGCCCTACCCACTGAGCCACAGGTGCCGCCCCATACCTGACTATTTTTTGGTTGTAGTTGCCATTGTTGTTTGGCAGGCCTAGGATGGATTTGAACCTGTTAGCTCTGGTGTATGTGGCTGGCGCCCTAGCCACTTGAGCTATAGGTGCCGAGCTGAGGTTCTGACATTTCTTTTTTGTTTGTTTTGCTTTTTTCGGTTTTTTTGAGACACAGTCTTGCCCTGTCGCCCTGGGGTGTCATTGCAGCTCAAACAACCTCAAACTCTTAGGATCAAGTGATCCTCTTGCCTCAGTTTCCGGAGTATCTGGGACTACACCCACTCACTATGACGCCTGGCTAGTTTTTCTTTCTTTTTTTATTTTGAGACAGAGTCTCACTATGTTGCCCTCGGTAGAGGGCCATGGCGTCGCAGCTCATAGCAACCTCAAACTCTTGGGCTCAAGCGATTCTCTTGCCTCAGCCTCCCAAGTAGCTGGGACCACAGGCGCCCACCACAACGCCCAGCCATTTTTTTGTTGTCGTTTGCAGTTGTCATTGTTGTTTAGCAGGCCCTGGGCGGGGGCTTGAACCTGCCACCTTCAGTGTATGTGGCTGGCGCCCTACTCACTGAGCTACGGGCAGTGAGCCTAGGTTTTCTACTTTTAGGAGAGACAGGGTCTTGCTCTTGCTCAGGCTGGTCTCAAACTCCTGAGCTCAAGAAATTTGCCTGTCTTGGCCTCCCAGAATGCTAGGATTACAGGTAAGCCACCGTGCCTGGCTAGATCCTGACATTTCTCACACTACCTTGGTATGAACGCTTAGATCCCCGAAACATTTTGTGGTAACCCAGATGTGCGACTTGTTCCTTTTCCCCTGAATTCCATGTTAAAAAAGAAGAAAAGTCCGCTTGGCGCCTGTAGCTCAGTGGTTAGGGTACTGGCCACATATTCTGGAGCTGGCAGATTCAAACCCAGCCTGGGCCTGCTAAACAACGACAACTACAACAACAACAAAAATAGTCGGTGTTGTGGCAGGCACCTGTAGTCCCAGCTACTTGGGAGGCTGAAGCAAGAGAATTACTTAAGCCGAAGTTTGAGGTTGCTATGAGCTGTGATGGTACAGCACTCTATCGAGGGTGACATAGTGATACTCTGTCTCCAAAACAAAAATAAATAAATAAAATAAATAAGAAAAGTCTACATGTTATATGAAATGCCCAAAATAGACAAATATATGTGACAAGAGCAAATTAGTGGTTGGCAGGGGCTGGGCTGCATGAAGAGTGTCTCTAATGGATATGGTTTTCTTTTTCTCCCCTCCCTCCCTTGCTTCTTTCTTCCTTTCTTTCCTTTCCTTTCCTTTCCTTCCTTCCTTCCTTCCTTTCCTCCCCTTCCTTCCCTTTCTTTGTTCTCTTTTCTTTCTTTCTCTCTTTCTCTCTTTCCCTCTCTCCCTTTCCCTTCCTTCCTTCCTTCCTTCCTTCCTTCCTTCCTTCCTTCCTTCCTTCCTTCCTTCCTTCCTTCCTTCCTTCCTTCCTTCCTTCCTTCCTTCCTTCCTTCCTTCCTTCCTTCCTTCCTTCCTTCCTTCCTTCCTTCCCTTCTTTCTCTGTCTCTATCTCTTTCTTTTTTTCCTTTCTTTTGTCTATGTTGTCCAGGCTGGAATGTGGTAGCTATTCATAAGCGTGAGCTTAGCCCATTGCAGCCTTAAACTCCTGGGCTCAAGTGATCATCCTGCCTCAGCCTTTTGAATAGCTGGGACTACAGGTGTGCATTACCCTGCCTGACTAAATTTAAAATTTTTTTTTTTTTTTTTTTTTTATAGATACAGGGCTCTCACTGTGTTGCTCAGGCTGGTCTAGAACTCCTGGCCTCAAGCAATCCCTGCCTTCCCAAAGTGCTGGGATTACAGGTGTGAGCCACTACATTCAGCCAGATTTGAGTTTCTTTTGGGATGATACAATTTTCTGGAATTAGACAGTGGTGAAGGTTGCCTAACTTTGTAAATATACTAAATGCACTGAATTGTACTTTTTTTTTTCATTTTCGTATAAGACTCTGAATTGTACATTTTAGAAGGGTAAATGCGTGCACTGTGGCATGTGAACTATATTCCAGGAAGGGAGGGAGGGAGGGAGGAAGGAAGGAAAGAGGAAGGGAGAGAAATCCCTTCTTTATAGCAGATCCTCTTTAGTAACAAACGGTGTGGAAGGTTTGGGGAGATGTAGGGAGTTTACTTTGTACAAACTCAACACATTCAAGATGAATATTAGACTTACCTGTTCTTAGAAATCATTTTGGCTCCTTTACCAGTGACTATTTCTCCCTGGCACCTTCACCCCACTCAGCATACTAGCCTCTGGCTTATTGCTGGTTTCCTTTTTTCTTTCTTTTTATTTTTTTGAGACAGAGTCTCAAGTTGTAGCCCTGGGTAGAGTGCCATGTAGTCATAGCTCACAGCAATCTCCAACTCTTGGGCTCAAGCAATCCTCTTGCCTCAGATTTTCTATTTTTAGTAGAGATGGGGTCTCGCTCTTGCTCAGGCTGGTCTGGAACTCATGAGCTCAAGCAATCCACCCGCCTCAGCCTCCCAGACTGCTAGGATTACAGGCATGAGACACTGTGCCTGGCCTATTGCTGGTTTTCTTTTTTTTTTTTTTTTTTGTAGAGACAGAGTCTCACATACCGCCCTCAGGTAGAGTGCCGTGGCATCACACAGCTCACAGCAACCTCTAACTTGAGCTTACGCGATTCTCTTGCCTCAGCCTCCCGAGCAGCTGGGACTACAGGCGCCTGCCACAATGCCCGGCTATTTTTTTGTTGCAATTTGGCCGGGGCTGGGTTTGAACCCGCCACCCTCGGCATATGGGGCCGGCACTCTACTCACTGAGCCACAGGCGCCGCCCTATTGCTGGTTTTCTTTACCTCTATCTCCCCTTCTTTATTTTCTCTCTCCTGATTGTTCACTATCAATGTTGTTACAAAGTGTCACTGGCACAAGACCAGAGATTTCCTTTAACAAGTGAAACACCCATAGATCCACTCTATTCAGGGTTTAAGAGGCAGTCCCCTCTCTGTTCCTGTAGCAGTGAAGAACATTCTCTGCGGATGGTGGCTGCCATTTACTGCCATTGTCCACCCAGGCCATGAAGACAGGGAAATGGGTCTGATTGTAAATGTTAGCCCCTGGTATGTTGCAAGGGGGTTAGTTAAATATTTGTGGGATGAATGAATGGGATTGTTTTGATCCCCCTTGAAGTCCACCTTCCTTTCTCTCTCCTCCCAGAGAATACTTATGAGAAATCATTAGAAGGCTCAGAAGCTTCTAATGGGGTCAGCTGTGGAAGAAGCCCTGGCTAGAATGGTTGTATTATCCAAGGAAAGGGAGGCTAGGGATTCTTGGTGGACCCCAGATGGTGTGGATATGGACCTAGGAGGGAGGAAGAAGTGATAACATTAAGGTTCCATGCCTGGGTCCCTCAATGAGCCTGGGCACATCCAGAATAGGCACCCAGCCAGGCTCCCTGGCTGTGGCTGCTCCTGGAGATCTTATCAGACTATGGCAGATACATGGTACTGAGTCATGGGACCTGCGGCCTAGGACAGAGTTCCAATGTTGAAACAGGCCCAGGGGAGGTGGTAGGGTGGGTATCTCTAACTTGCCACCAGTATAGGCATCATCACTACCCACACTTCCTGTCACCCTTGGGTCATTTTGATGGTCGTCACTCATCTCTGACCCTGTCACTCATTTGTCATCTTCACCATCATCCCTACCTCACAACCGCTTTCTTACCCGGGCTAACTTGACCCAGTTCCCAGTGCTGTGTCACCTTCTCCAGGCTTGCCACCATTTCTGCTCCCACCCCAGACCCAAGGCTATTGCTATTTGAACCAATCTTGTCTTCATCAACTGCCTCCACCCCAGCCTTGTCACTTGCTGGTCCCGTTCCCATCTTTCCTGTTATCTTGGTTGTCCCCAGCTGTCCCTGTCACCTTGTCATCTTTGCTGCCACAGCCCATCCTTGTCATACATGCCCAAACATACCACCTGTCCCAGTCCTCTGGACTGTCAACACTTCCCTTCCCCTGTGTTTGTCCACCTTCACTGCCCCATCTCCGCCTCCTCCCAGTCACAATCATCAACATCCTCCTTCTCTCCAGCTCCTCACCTATGTCCCTAAATGGGTTTTCCCTTCTGTGTCTTCCTCCCTAGCACATGTTCAGCATGTGCTTACCTTTTAGACTTTGCCTCTGCCCTTCTGGCATCTGGCCTCCCCTGGGCTTCCCCAGCTGGACCTGCCATGCTCTTTACCTTCTCTTTCTTCCCTGGCCAGAAGAGCTTCATTTCAACCCCTAGATTGGCTGGGCCTCTGGGGCCAGCATTTATTCCTAGGTATTAAAATAATACTGGGTAGAGGTCTTGTCAGAAAGTCCTGGATCTTCTCTGCCTATACCCATGACACCTGGAAGTTGCCTCTGCCCAGCTTGGCCCTAAGATCCCACTTATTAAGTTGACTATTATTTCCCTTTTTTAGAATTTCCCAACTTCTCCACAGACTCTTACTCATCCCCCATGATAGCCCCCGGTACCTTTTTTGTTTTTTTTTTTTTTGAGACAGAGTCTCATTTTGTTTCCTTTGGTAGAGTGCCATGGCACCATAGCAAACTCAAACTCTTGGGCTTAAGCTATCCTCTTGCCTCAGCCTCCTGATTAGCTGGGACTATAGATGCCTGCCATAGCTAGTTTTTCTACTTTTAGTAGAGATGGGGTCTCACTCTTCCTCAGGCTGGTCATGAACTCCTGAGCTCAAGCAATCCACCTGCCTAGGCCTCCCAGAGTGCTACAATTACAGGTGTGAGCCACCGTGCCCAGCCCGGCCCTTTAGTACCTTGACTAACCAATATTTGTGTAGGTCATCTGGCCCAGCACACAGGACATTCTGAGAGGGAGGTAACTGCATCTTTCTCAGTTACTGCCAGGTCCCCAGAACCTAGCAAAAGTGCCTGGCTTCTAGTAGGGGCTTAGTAAATGTCTGTTGAGTGAATAAATACCACCCATGGAGCTTTTGAATGTGTTGGGCACCGTGCTAAGTACTTTACACATATTAATTCCTTCATTCTCTGTCCTGTTTTTGGTGTCTCTGTTTTATTTATTTTTGAGCATTTTAAGGGCTTTTGACACAAACACTTCTGACAAAGTTCAAGCTGAGAAGCACACTTCCAGTTACTCATCAGAAAGTGAGGACATAGAGAAAGCATTACTCACAGAACAAGGAAAGCATATTCTCAGAAATCTTGAGAATCTCAGCGAATAATGTTACCTTCTGATTTTATCCTTCTCTTTTCCAAGGGAGAGGCTGAAGAAGTTGGTGGGCTCAGAAGACAGGGCGAATGGGCGGTGCCTATGGCTCAGTGAGTAGGGCACTAGCCCCATATACTGAGGGCAGGTTCAAACCCGGCCGCGGCCAAATTGCAACAAAAAAATAGCTGGGTCGGGCAGCGCCTGTGGCTCAAGGAGTAGGGCGCCGGTCCCATATGACGGAGGTGGCGGGTTCAAACCCATCCCCGGCCAAAAAAAAAAAAATAGCTGGGTGTTGTGGTGGGTACCTGTAGTCCCAGCTACTTGGGAGGCTGAGCTGGAGGTTGCTGTGAGCTGTGACAGCACAGCACTCTAACGAGAGTGACAAAGTGAGACTCTGTCTCTAAAAAAAAAAGATGGGGTGAAGGTTGCCTGAAGAATTGATAGGTTGAAGAAATACGTGAAGGATTAAAATAAACCTGGATATTTCTCATATTATTTATCACAGCTATTTCATTTCTGAGAATTCATCCTTGGGAAAATATTGAAGATATAGACATTAGTCTTTGTCCAGAGATCTTCATTGCAATGTTATTTATAATAATGAAACATTGAAATATAAATGTATGTTTATGGCTGAAAAAGTGAAATGTAAAATTAAAAAGTTGGAAATGGCTGGGAGCTCATGCCTGTAATCCTAGCACTCTGGGAGGCCTAGATGGGTGGATTGCTTGAGCTCACAAGTTCAAGATCAGCCTGAGCAAGAGCAAGACCCTGTCTCTACTAAAAATAGAAAAACTGAGGCAAGAGGATCACTTGAGCCCAAGAGTTGGAGGTTGCTGTGAACTATGATGATGCTATGGAACTCTACCCAGGGCGAGAGAGTGAGACTCTGTCTCAAAAAAAAAATTTTTTTTTGGAGGAAAACTAACATTCCCAGGTAGAAGAAAGATGGAGTATAGTTTGTTAGTTACTAAAATCTATTAAAGTCATGGTTCTGAGGAGTTGATAATTTTTTTTCGTTTTCTTTCTTGAAGAGTTGATAATTATTCTATAATCATAGCATAACGTGAAAAGGGCATTGTACAAACAGGCTTGTACAGAATTATTTTCAGTTATGTCAACAGAGTACTTAGAAGGATTAATGGATGAAAAAGAGTCAGAGCATTAATGGGCATTATATTGTTTCTGAATTGTGAGAAATTTATTTTTACTTCTTCTAGTTTTCACATTTTCTTTGATGGATGTAATTACATTTATAATAAAAGTTAAACATGAGATCAGCGCCCGTATCTCAGTGGGTAGGGCACCAGCCACATGCACTACGGCTGGTGGGTTCGAACCCAGCCTGGGCCTGCCAAACAACTACAACAAAAAAATAGCTGGGCGTTGTGGTGGGCACCTGTAGTCCCACCTACTTGGGAGGCTAAGGCAAGAGAATCGTCTCAGGAGTTGGAGGTTGCTGTGAGCTGTGTGACGCCATGGCACTCTACCGTGGGCGATAAAGTGAAACTCTGTCTCTATACACACACACACAAAAAGGTGCTGTGAATATGAGAAAATCTTATCAGAAATATGACCATGAGAGGGCAGCGCCTGTGGCTCAGTGAGTAGGGCGCCGGCCTCATATACCGAGGGTGTCGGGTTCAAGCCCAGCCCCGGCCAAACTGCAACAAAAAAATAGCCGGGCGTTGTGGCGGGCGCCTGTAGTCCCAGCTGCTTGGGAGGCTGAGGCAAGAGAATCACGTAAGCCCAAGAGCTGGAGGTTGCTGTGAGCTGCGTGACGCCACAGCACTCTACCGAGGGCAGTACAGTGAGACTCTGTCTCTACAAAAAAAAAAAAAAAAGAAAAGAAACATGACCATGAGACCTGCATATGCACTAAAACTGCACCTCCTCCTTTGTTCTCATCTCAGAGGAGGACACCAGCCCAGCAGAGACCTGTGAGCTAGCCCACTCTCTGGCTCCCAGGCTCCTACATCCCCACAGTCAGCCATTCACCTTGGCCTCCAGCCCAGCCCCTTTTTCTATCTCTGATGTGACTTCCTCTGTTCCAGTCACCACCATCTTTTGCCTTTATTACTCGAGTGCCTCCTAACCAGTTTCTCTACTCCACTCCTGCTCTTCTCATGCCAAATCCCTGCCTTCTGAGCTACAGTCATGCTTTAGAGCTTTCTAACATACCACGTACTAATCTTCCCCTGCCACTCCCATGTTTACAGACCTTCAGTGGCTTCTTTTCACTCTCAGGAGCAAGCACAGGACAGTTCATGACCCAGCCCAGGCTGAGCTCTCCAGTGCCGTGGTGCTCACAGCCGGCTTCAGCCACGCATTTCCCAGCTCCTTTGGGCCTTTGCATGAGTTGTCTCTTCTTTCCCCAAACCCTTGGCCAGGCTGACTCCTTACTTCTGCTGTTAAAGTTGATGTTTATTCCTCCAAGAAAGCTTCTCTTCCGTTCCACTGCCCTGAGCTTGGTTCAGTGCTCTCCTCTCAACCCCCTTAAGCCTCTGTGCTTACCATTTCTTTTTCTTTTCTTTTTTTGAGACAGTTTAACTATGTTGCCCTCGGTAGAGTGCTGTGGTGTCACAACTCACAACAACTTCAAGCTCTTTTCTTTTTGTAGAGACAGAATCTCACTTTATTGTCCTTGGTAGAGTGCCGTTGCATCTCAGCTCACAGCAACCTCCAACTCCCAGGCTTAGGTGATTCTCTTGTCTCAGCCTCCCGAGTAGCTGGGACTACAGGCACCCACCACGATGCCCGGCTATTTTTTTGGTGCAGTTTGACCGGGGTCGGGTTCGAACCCGCCACCCTCTGTATATGGGGCTGGTGCCCTACTCACTGAGCCACAGGCACAACCTCAATCTCAAACTCTTGGGTTTAAGCGATTCTTTTTTTTTTTTAAGAGATAGAGTCTCACTTTATTGCCCTCGGTAGAGTGCTGTGGCGTCCAGCTCACAGCAACCTCCAAATCCTGGGCTTAGGTGATTCTCTTGCCTTAGCCTTCTGAGTAGCTGAGACTACAGGCGCCCACCACAATGCCCGGCTATTTTTTTTTTTTTTTTGGTTGCAGTTTGGCCGGAGCCGGGTTCGAACCTGCTACCCTTGGTATATGGGGCCGGCATCCTACCCACTGAGCCACAGGTTTAAGTGCTCACCACAATGCCCGGCTATTTTGGGATTGTAGTTGTCGTTGTTTGGCAGACCCGGGCCAGGTTCGAACCCGCCAGCTCTGCTGTATGTGGCTGGCGCCCCAGCCGCTGAGCTGCAGGCACCGAACCTGTGCTTATTATTTCTGACCTCTGCATTGTAACTTCTTATTTATTCACCAGCTTCTCCGCATGCCTTGTCGGTCTTCCAGGACTGGGATGGGGCCGTGCTTTCCTATGCACATCCAGCACCTGGCATTTGGGAGGGCTCCCATGGCTGCTGGATGAATGTGTCATGAACAAATAAAGCACCCTTATAGGAACTGATTGAAACTGGTGTTCAGAAGTAGATCTTCAGAAAAAGATGTCCTATAAGGATCCACAGGCTGGGCGAAGTGGCTCACCTCTGTAATTCTAGCACTCTGAGAGGCTGAGGTGGAAAGATCCCTTGAGCTCAGGAGTTCGAGATCAACCTAAGTAAGAGCAAGACCCCATCTGTATTAAAAATTGAAAAACTAGGGCAGCGCCTGTGGCTCAGTCGGTAAGGCACCGGCCCCATATACCGAGGGTGGTGGGTTCAAACACGGCCCCGGCCAAACTGCAACCAAAAAATAGCCGGGCGTTGTGGTGGGCGCCCGTAGTTCCAGCTACTTGGGAGGCTGAGGCAGGAGAATTGCTTAAGCCCAGGAGTTGGAGGTTGCTGTGAGCTGTGTGAGGCCACGGCACTCTACCGAGGGCCATAAAGTGAGACTCTGTCTCTAAAAAAAAAAAAAAATTGAAAAACTAGCTGGATGTTGTGTCAGGCACCCTTTAGTCCCAGCTACTTGGGAGGTTGAGGCAAGAGGATTGCTCAAACTCAGGAGGTTGAGGTTGCTCTGAGCTATGACACTGTGGCACTCTACCCACATGATAAAGTTATGTCTCCCCCTCCCCAAATTAATTAATTAAAACAAATAAAAAAAGGACCCACAAATTCTCCAAAGAAGATGATGTTGTCTTCTGTCTCTGATCTAAGAAATAGTGTACGTTTGGTAGGCAGAAATTTCTGGGTGAATATGTAGATAGAAATAGTGGCGTGCAGGTGGCTCCTATGGCTCAGTGGGTGGGGCGCTGGCCTCATATGCTGAGGGTGACCGGTTTGAACCTGGCCCTGGCCAAACTGCAACAAAAAGTGGCTGGGCGTTGTGGCGGGTACCTGTGGTCTCAGCTACTTGGGAGGCTGAGGCAGGAGAATTGCCTAAGCCCAGGAGTTGAAGGTTGCTGTGAGCTGTGACGCCATAGCCCTCTACCGAGGGCGATAAAGTGAGACTCTGTCTCTAAAAAAAAAAAGAAAGAAAGAAATAGTGGTGTGCCAAAGGGAGGCAGCCATGGGAGTGACCCACCTCATCTGTATATTTTATCACTGACATTATTTAGAATTGCTGCTTGTCACAATAAGAAGCTGATCAACATTATGGTTTTTTTTTTCATTTTTTTTGTAGAGACAGAGTCTCACTTTATGGCCCTCGGTAGAGTGCTGTGGCCTCACACAGCTCACAGCAACCTCCAACTCCTGGGCTTAAGCGATTCTCTTGCCTCAGCCTCCCAAGCAGCTGGGACTACAGGCGCCCGCCACAACGCCCGGCTATTTTTTGGTTGCAGTTCGGCCGGGGCCGGCTTTGAACCCGTCACCCTTGGTACATGGGGCCGGTGCCCTACCAACTGAGCCACCAGGCGCCGCCCTTTTTTTTTTTTTTTTTTTGCAGTTTTTGGCTGGGGCTAGGTTTGAACCCACCACCCCCAGCATATGGGGCCAGCACCCTACTCCTTGAGCCATAGGGGCCGCCCGTTTTTATGCTTTTTGTTTGTTTGTTTTTTAAGAGAGGGTCTCACTTTGTTCTTTGGCTAGAGTGCAGTGGCATCATCATAGCTCATTGCAACCTCAAACTCCTGGGCTCAAGTGATCCTCTTGCCTCAACCTCCCAAGTAGCTGGAACTACAGGTACATGCCAACACAACTAGCTAATTTTAAAAAAAGGTTTTGTAGAGATAGCATCTTGGTAAGTTGCTCAGGCTGGTCTTGATCTTCTGGCCTCAAGAAATCCTCTTGCTTCAGCCTCCCCAAATGCTAGGATGACAGGCATGATGCACGTTGGCCAGCCCAGTGTCACTGTTTCTAAGTTCATTTTCAATGATGCACCCCCACCTATTGCCTATCCCTGGGAGAACTGCCCCCATTCCCACTTCCATTTAATATGCCACGGGTAAGGATTACTGGGTGAACTTGTCTGTTTTCTTCCCCTCAGCACTGACTGGAAGTGATTTCAGAGGTATCCAATCTCCCAAAACTCCGCAGGGCAACGGTGTCCCTCCCTGTGACTCCTCTGGCACCCTCTGAGTTTCGTCACTGGAGACTTTGTGGGGAGGAGCCCTTTCTGTGCGGGAGTGGGAGCCTCTGTGTAGGATCTAGGCCCTGGATATAGTCCTGTCCTTGCTACTAACTCACCCTGAGGCCTTTACTTCTCAGGGCCTTACTCTGCTTACCTATAAAACTGAGGTATTTTGTGAACTGGGCCTTGTGGTCTTTCATGGAATGTCCCAAACTGGGGAAGGGATATTAGCCATGAGGATTAAGGTCTTTTACCCCTTCAGACCTCCTCTTCCTGCTCTTTTCTCTGACCTAAATGAGATATTCTATTACAGGGGACTGGCTGGGTTGGGTGTGTCACCAGCAGGATGGAAGGCGAGTCTGGACAGGTGGACAGGGAAGCCTGGGCCCCAGGATGAGGTGTGTATGTGTATGTCCTGGAGAGGGGGAGCTGGGTGGATCCCAGGCAAAGGTCAAGGATGGGAGAGGTGGCTCCAGCAGTCTGACTGCCCTTGCTTGGTGTCTGCCTCCAGGAACTTCAGACAGAGCTGGGCCTGGCCAGGTCCTGGCTTTGCTGTGGGCCTGGGGAGGGGCTGGAGAGTAGAGAACAGCCTCTTGGTGAGGTCACTTTTAGGGTGGGAGCAAACAACACTTTCTGGGAAGGAAAGGCAGTGCTACAAAAGCAGGACCAATTCAGGTTAGACTGTAGGAAGGGCAGGTGGTAGTGGATCAGGGAGAATGAGGTATCCCCTTATTTGGGCTGCTTCTGAGGAGAGAGTGAAAAAGTCATGTCATCCAGCCCCTCTATGGGAGAGAGGGCAAGAACGACGAACAGGATGACCTGGAGAACAGGGAAGTCTAAGCTTTCAGCCAGGGTTTGGGGGAATTTGCAGATGAAGAGATACCCCTGGGACATCTGAGATGTGTGATAGGGCAGCTTAGGACCTCAGTCTTTCCTCTGTGAAATGGGGAGAATTTCCTTGTTTGCTGCCTACTAAATGGAGTTAAAAGACAAAACAACCCTTGACCTGGTCACTGAAGATTAGGGAGTCTATAATCCATTCTGAAGTCCTGGGGAATTAAGAGAAAACATAGGCTGGACATGGTGGTTCACACTTACAGTCCTAGCACTCTGGGACCCTGAAGCAGGAAGATCCCTTGAAGGGCGGCGCCTGTAGCTCAGTCGGTAAGGCGCTGGCCCCATATACCGAGGATGGTGGGTTCAAACCCGGCCCCAGCCAAACTGCAACCAAAAAATAGCCGGGTGTTGTGGCGGGCGCCTGTAGTCCCAGCTACTTGGGAGGCTGAGGCAAGAGAATCGCTTAAGCCCAGGAGTTGGAGGTTGCTGTGAGCTGTGTGAGGCCACGGCACTCTACCAAGGGCCATAAAGTGAGACTCTGTCTCTACAAAAAAAAAAAAAAGTTTTGGGCGGCACCTGTGGCTCAAAGGAGTAGGGCACCCGCCCCATATGCCAGAGGTGGCAGGTTCAAACCCAGCCCTGGCCAAAAACTGCAAAAAAAAAAAAAAAAAAAAAAGGAAGATCCCTTGAGCTCAGAACCTCGAGACCAGCCTAAGCAAAAGCAAGACCCCGTCTCTACTAAAAATAGAAAGATTAGCTGAGTGTAGTGGCAGGTATCTGTAGTCTTAGCTACTTGGGAGGCTGAGGCAAGAGAATTGCTTAAGCCCAAGAGTTTGAAGTTGCTGTGAGCTGTGACGCCACGGTCCTCCTACCGACAGGGACATAATGAGACTCTGTCTCAAAAAAAAAAAAAAAAAGAGAGAGAAAATACAAATACAAATACACTTTGGGCTAAATAGGGTGGTGAGGGGAAAGCCTACACCTGTTGGGGGCAGACAGGTGCTTTAGGCTGCAAATGGATCTGAAGGCCCCCCACAACAACTAGGGGACATTCTGACCCTGGCTTCACAGACACTCTGAGCCCCTGGATTAAGCCTCTCTCACACCCCCTATTTCCTGCCTGTGTTTTTGCCCCAGGATCCCTCTGCAAAGCTCCTCAGACCCTTCTTACTTCATTCCACATATATTTATTGAATGTCTTCTATCCGCCAGCCGTTTTTTAAGTCCTAGGTATTCTATGGTGAGCAAGACTGTTGATCTTCATAGTCCTTTTTTCTTTTCTTTCTTTCTTTTTTTTTTGAGACAGAGCCTCAAGCCATGCCCCTGGGTAGAGTGCCGTGGCATCACAGCAACCTCCAACTCCTGGGCTCAAGCGATTCTCCTGCCCCAGCCTCCAAAGTAGCTGGGACCATAGGCACCCGCCACAACGCCCGGCTATCATAGTCCTTTTTCATTTCCAGGAAAAACAAGCAAGAAAATAAGCGAGGTAGCCCAGTCTTTAGTGGCTATGAATAAAAGGAGCCCATATGGCTGTGGGAAACCACAGAAGGCACCACATTCAGTCTAGGGGAGGCAGTGGCTACTGGGTTCTGAAGAGAGAGTTGGCATTTGCCAGGGAGGGCTATGGAGGACAGCAGAGGCACAGAGAGTGGTGTGCTGGAGCCGCTCCAACAAGCTCAGAAAGCCAAGTGTTAAATTTTCAGGAATTTTGCAGACTACTTATTAAATAATGCCACTGCTAAAAATTAAATTATTTAAACATGTAATTAGCTAAATTATTAAAAAAACAAAGGCAATATATAATCAAAACTTATCACTTCCTAATTATTACTATGTTTTACTGTTATCTGTGCTCTTTAAGGTATTTATGTCTATTGCATCTTTAAGGTGGAGAAAACTCTTATTATAAGGGTGTGCTCTGCTTATCTCTTCCCAACTCCTTGGTCAGCAACATCATGTTGGTAGTTGGAAATAGGCCATGGTGGAAATAATTTGCATTGTTGAAATTGACACTAAAAATCAGGGCTATATTTTTTTATTGGTTTTATGGACCAGGGGTTGGCCAACTACAGAATGGCTTATTTATTTATTTATTTAGATATATATATATATTTTTTTTTTTTTTGTAGAGACAGAGTCTCACTGTACCGCCCTCAGGTAGAGTGCCGTGGCGTCACACTGCTCACGGCAACCTCTAACTCTTGGGCTTACGCGATTCTCTTGCCGCAGCCTCCCGAGCAGCTGGGACTACAGGCGCCCGCCACAAAGCCCGGCTATTTTTTTGTTGTCGTTTGGCCGGGGCTGGGTTTGAACCCGCCACCCTCGGCATATGGGGCCGGCGCCCTACTCACTGAGCTACAGGCGCCGCCCTATTTATTTATATTTTTAAGACAGAGTCTTTTTCACCCTGGGTAGAGTGCTGTGACATCAGCCTGGCTCACAGCAACTTCAATCTCCTGGGCTCAAGTTATCCTCCTGTCTCAGCCTCTGAAGTAACTGGGACTACAAGTGCCTGCTAAATATCTGGCTAATTTTTTTTTTTATTTTTAGTAGAGATAGGGTCTTGCTCTTGCTGAGGGTGGTCTTGAACTCATGCGTTCAAGGGATCCTTCTGCTTCAGGCTCCCAGAGTGCTAGGATTATAGGTATGAGCCACCAGCCCTATATTTTTTAATAGTTGAAAAAAAAATCAAAAGAATATTTCAAAAAAAATTAAAAGGCTCAGCGCCTGTGACTCAAGCGGCTAAGGTGCCAGCCACATACACCTGAGCTGGCCAGTTCAAATCCAGCCTGGGCCTGCCAAACAACAATGATGGCTGCAACCAAAAAATAGCTGGGTGTTGTGGTAGGCACCTGTAGTCCCAGCTACTTGGGGGGCAGAGGCAGGAGAATTGCTTGAACCCAGGAATTGGAGGTTACTGTGAGCTGTGATGCCACAGCACTCTACGTAGTGCAACAGTTTGAGGCTCTATCTCAAAAATAAAATAAAATAAAAAGGCTTGGTGAAGCTTTCCAAAAAAAGGAAAAAATCAAAAAAGAAGAATATTGGGTGGCGCCTGTGGCTCAGTCGGTAGGGCGCTGGCCCCATATACCGAGGGTGACGGGTTCAAACCTGGCCCCGGCCAAACTGCAACCAAAAAATAGCCGGGCATTGTGGCGGGCGCCTGTAGTCCCAGCTACTCGGGAGGCTGAGGCAAGAGAATCGCTTAAGCCCAGGAGTTGGAGGTTGCTGTGAGCTGTGTGAGGCCACGGCACTCTACCGAGGGCCATAAAGTGAGATTCTGTCTCTACAAAAAAAAAAAAAAAAAGAAGAATATTTCAAAAAAATAAAAAAAAGAATATTTCATGACACATTCAAATTTCAGTGTTCATAATAAAGTCTTATTGGATTATAGATATTCACTAATTTTACATATTATCTATAGCTGCTTTTGTGCAAAGTAGTAGAGTTGAGTAGTTGTGACAGAGACGATAAGGCCCACAAGCCTAGACTACATACTCTGGCCTTTTATTTATTTTATTTTATTTTATTTTTTGTAGTTTTTGGCCGGGGCCGGGTTTGAACCCACCACCTCTGGTATATGGGGCCGATGCTCAACTCCTTTGAGCCGTAGGTGCCACCCTAGTTTTTACTTTTTAGAGTCTTATTTTGTTGCTCTCGGTAGAGTGCCATGGTGTTATAGCTCACAGCAACCTCAAACTCTTGGGCTTAAGCAATTCTCCTGCCTTAGCCTCCCAAGTAGCTGGGACTACAGGTGCCTGCCATAGCGCCCGGTTATTTATTTATTTTTTTTTTGTAGAGACAGAGTTTTACTTTATTGCCCTCGGTAGAGTGCCGTGGCGTCACACAGCTCACAGCAACCTCCAACTCCTGGGCTTAGGCAATTCTCTTGCCTCAGCCTCCCGAGTAGCTGGGACTACAGGCGCCCGCCACAATGCCCGGCTATTTTTTTGTTGCAGTTTGGCCGGGGCTGGGTTTGAACCCACCACCCTCGGTATATGGGGCTGGCGCCCTGCTCACTGAGCCACAGGCGCCGCCCAATGCCCGGTTATTTTTTAGAGACAGGGTTTTGCTCTTGCTCAGGCTGGTCTCGAACTCCTGACCTCTGGCAATCCACCTGCCTCAGCCCCAGGTGCTGGGATTACAGGCATGAGCCACCTTACTTCACATCTGGCCTTACTCTGGCCTTTTATATCTCTGGTCTAGACTTTAGCAAATGACAGAGAAAATGTTAATAATACAGTTTAAGCTTAAAAGTGTGTGATGTCTGTAGCCATGAAATTGTGAATAGCACAAAACATTGAAATATTCTAATATTTGAAAACTATCATCCAATTCAGCAAAAAGCTCAGTCACATCATTGGTCAATGTGTGAAGTTTCAACAGTTCTCCATTTAAAAATTTTTGTCTTACTCTTTAATGCAAATGAAAATACCAATCACCATTTACGTTGGAGTTATACTTTCTAGTCAATGATATAATTGACTTCTTTGTTAAATTGGATAGTAATCAAGCATATGTTCACATCTGATTTTGTCATATCCTGTGAATTGCAATTGTAGGGTGGCTGCAGATATAAAGGTTGGCAATTTTTTTTTTTGAAACAGAGTCTCACTTGTTGCCCTTGGAAGAGTGACATGGCATTACAGCTCGCAGCAACCTCAAACTCTTGGGCTCAAGCAATTCTCTTGTCTCAGCCTCCCGAGTAGCTGGGACTACAGGCGCCTGCCACAATGCCTGGCTTTTTTTTTTTTTTTTTTCTTTTTTGAGACAAGAATCTCAAGCTGTCACCCTGAGTAGGTAGAGTGCTGTGGCATCATAGCTCACAGCAACCTCAAATTCTTGGGCTTAAGTGATTCTCTTGCTTCAGCCTCTCAAGTAGCCGGGACTACAGGCACCCACCACTATGCCCAGCTATTTTTTTTGTTGCAGTTGTCATTGCTGTTTTAGCTGGCCCAGGCTGGGTTCAAACCCTCCAGCCTCGGGGTATGTGGTCCTTGACCTACCTACTGATATATGGGCGTTGCCAGGCCCTGCTAGTTTTTAGAGATAGGGTCTCATGCTTGCTCAGGCTGATCTCAAACTTGTAAGCTCAGGCAATCCACCTGCCTCGGCCTCCCAGAGTGCTAGGATTACAGGTGTGAGCCACCATGCCTGGCCCTAGGATTGGCAAAAATTAAAGAAAGTAATCAATAGAGCAACTGACTGTAGAGTTTAAAATAAAGAGCACTGTATATTTTAGTATTAATTGTAAATTATGTGCTCTTTTACAGCTTTCCACCATTAAAATGGTAGAAAATATAATAAATGTATATACATATATACTCATACATTTTTACAGAAGACCAGGTGTCATGTGCTTCCAGCACAGGGAGTTCTAGGCAGACAGGGTTAAAGGGAGTCAGGGTGTTTAAGGCAACATGAGAGAGGGGCTGGACACCGTGGCTCATACCTGTAATCCTAGCACCCCGGGAGGCCGAGGCAGGTGGATTGTCTGAGCTTACAGCTTTGAGATAAGCCTGAGCCAAGAGTGAAACCCTGCCTCTAAAAATTTAGCCGGGCATTGTGATGGGCACCTGTAGTCCCAGATACCTGGGAGGCTGAGGCAAGAGAATTGCTTGAGTACAAGAGTTTGAGATTGAGGTTGCTGTGAGCTATGATGCCATGGCACTCTACTGAGGGTGACAAAGTGAGACTATCTCAAAAAAAAAAGAAAAGATAACATGAGAGAGGAAATGGTGAGGCTGAAATACTGAGATATATGTGAGGGGCCTTGTGAGCAGGGCTTAGGAGCCAGACAGTGCACTGATGGCTGCAAGGAACCAAGGAAGGATTGTAAGTGAAGGAGTGATCCCATCACATTTATGTTTAGAAGATTTTGTTGGCAGCCATATGAAGATTGGATTGTTAGAAACAGACTATTAGAGACTAAATTAGTAGAGGGAGGGAGAATAATATTTGCAAAATCTTTTTTTTTTTTTTTTGAGACAGAGCCTCAAGCTGTTGCCCTGGGTAGAGTGCCGTAGCATCACAGCTCACAGCAACCTCCACCTCCTGGGCTCAAGCGATTCTCCTACCTCTGCCTCCTAGGTAGCTGGACTACAGGCGCCCGCCACAACGCCTGGCTATTTTTTTGGTTGCAACCATCGTTGTTGTTTGGTGGGCCCAGGCTGGATTTGAACCCGCCAGCTCAGGTTTATGTGGCTGGCGCCTTAGCCGCTTGAGCCACAGGCAATGAGCCTTTCTTTTTTTTTTTTTTTTTTGAGACAGAATCTCAAGCTGTCTCAGGTTTATGTGGGACCCGCCAGCTCAGGTTTATGTGGCTGGCGCCTTAGCCGCTTGAGCCACAGGCAATGAGCCTTTCTTTTTTTTTTTTTTTTTTTGAGACAGAATCTCAAGCTTTTTTTTTTGAGACAGAATCTCAGGGCTCTGCATAGAGTGCTGTGGCGTCATAGATCACAGCAACCTCCAACTCTTGAAATCAAATGATCCTCTTGCCTCAGTTTTTCTAATTTTAGTAGAGATGCGGGTCTTGCTTTTGTTTAGGCTGATCTTGAACTCATGAGCTCAAGCAATCCACCCGCCTCGGCCTCCCAGAGTGCTAGGATTATAGGCATGAGCCATAGTGCCCGGCCAATATTTGCAAACTTTTAAGATCACATAGTACAGGCTAGGCCTTCTCCTAAACACTTCATGTGTGTTATTAACTCATTTAGTATTTACAACAACTTCACGAGGTAGATGCTATTATCACCTTTTTGGAGATGAGAGAATTGAGGCACGGAGATATTAGCAAGCAGCAGAGCTGGGATTTGAACCAGACAGTCTGGCTTCATAGACCATATTCTTTTTTTTTGTTTTGAAACAGAGTCTCACTATGTCGCCCTTGGTAGAATGCTGTGGTGTCACAGCTTACAGCAACCTCAAACTCTTGGGCTTAAGCAATTCTCTAGCCTTAGCCTCACAAGTAGCTGGGACTACAGGTACTCACCACAATGCCCGGCTACTTTTTTGTTGAGGTTGTGTAGCTGGCCTGAGTCGGGTTTGAATCTGCCACCCTTGGTGTATGTGGCTGGCGCTGTAACCACTGTGCTACGAGCACTGAGCCCATAGACCATATTCTTTTTTTTTTTTTTTTTGTAGAGACAGAGTCTCACTGTACCACCCTCGGGTAGAGGGCCGTGGCGTCACACGGCTCACAGCAACCTCTAACTCTTGGGCTTACACAATTCTCCTGCCTCAGCCTCCTGAGCAGCTGGGACTACAGGCGTGCGCCACAACGCCCAGCTATTTTTCTGTTGCAGTTTGGCCGGGGCTGGGTCCGAACCCACCACCCTCGGCATATGGGGTCGGCGCCCTACTCACTGAACCACAGGCGCCGCCCCATCCATAGACCATATTCTTAACCACTGTATATTTTCAGATTAGAAAGATGGTGAGAGTTAAATGATGTTTCTTAATTTTAGTGCTTGTAGAAAGCTGACTATATGTTTGCATGTATGCCTGGCACCTAGTAGGTGTTGAGGACATTCTTTAGACCTAGCAAAACTTGACTCAGTGAGGTTCCTTCATCTGGGGGATAATCCACTCAGTTGGGCTTCTTGGCCTCCTGGTTCTCTGTGTATGCTTGCAGACTGCCCCACTGTCCTCAGGGAATTTCCTTACTTGGGGACAGATTCCTGAGTAGGAATACACAGGTGAGAGAGGACAGGTGGGTATAAAGCCTGTCTGGGCCCAGAATGGGGCTCTCATGTCTATAATCCCAGCACTGAGGGAGGCTGAGGCAGGTGGACTGCCTGAGCAAAGTGAAACTCTGTCTCTACAAATAGAAAAATTAGCTGGGAGTTGTGGAGGGTGCCTGTAGTCCTAGCCTCCTGGGAGGCTGAGATAAAAGGATCACTGAAGCCCAAGAGTTTGAGGTTGCTGTGAGCTAGGACTCCATAGCTCTCTACCCAGAGCAACTGAGTGAGACTTTGTCTCAAAAAATAAAATAAATAAATAAATAAGGAAAAGAAAAGAAGGGGTGGTGCCTGTGGCTCAGTGAGTAGGGCGCTGGCCCCATATACCAAGGGTGGGGGGTTCAAACCCGGCCCCGGCCAAACTGCAACAAAAAAAATAGCCGGGCGTTGTGGCAGGCGCCTGTAGTCCCAGCTGCTCGGGAGGCTGAGGCAAGAGACTTGCCTAACCCCAAGAGTTGGAGGTTGCTGTGAGCTGTGATGCTACGGTACTCTACTGAGGGTGACAAGTGAGACTCTGTCTCTAAAAAAAAAAAAGAAAGAAAGAAAAGAAAAAAAGAATGGGGCTCTCTGCTCCAGTGTGTGTGAGCTACAAGGGCTGAGAGGTGTGAATTATCAACAAGAAGTGCTTCCATGGAGATAGGCTAGTTAGCAGGCTTGGGGTTTGGACACAAGAGAGGAGGCAGGATGGTCCTGCTGCCACCTTGGTTTTTCCTTGAGGTCATCTGTATTTAAGGGCAGAAGTCTGATGGCAGTCTTCAAGGCAGAAGTCTGATGGCAGTCTTCAAGGCCTCAGCTCAGCTGAGGATATATTTTAAAGAAACAGTGGTGCTTTTTTGGTATGAGTTCTGGCTGAGGATGTGGACAGGAGGTAATAAGGGTGGGTAGGAGGTTGGGGGGAAATGGAGGCTGGTAGCAGGGAGGGCCCCATGTGGGGTGTAACTCCCCTGAGGCCACAGCTGTCAGCTTGGGGCTTCCTATCCTGCTGGCTCAGCAGGTCCAATGGGTTGGCAGGTGACTCATTTCTCACCCTCAGATAGCCTTTTCCTTCAACAGACAAGGAAAGGATAGGGGTATGCACAGTGTAGCCCCTGTGTGTTTTTCTGTGTGGGTACGTGCTTATGCTGCATGATATACCTGGGTCTGATAAGTGCACCTGTGTCTGAGTCTGCATAGACAGCGAGTCTTTGTGCACGCAGCCCACATAGACTGGTGGGAAGGGTGCATGTGGCAGGAGGTGGAGGTGGTGTGGGTGGACACACATCACTTCCTAGAGCACAAGTGCACTGGTGAAAGGGATGCAACTTCAGAGCCTGGTAAGTCATCGGAGAAGGAGGCCTGGGTGGTGGTGAGTGGGGAGGGCTCCCTGATGACAGATCATTTGCCCCAAGAAGGGCTGGAGCAGCTGGCAGAGCTGAGTGCCCTAAGCCTGTGGTGACGGCAGCAGCTTCCCTAAGCTTATCCCTAAGCCCCTGGCTGCAGGCCAGGGTGGTTTCCCATCCTAACCCAAAGAGGGCATGCACACACCACAGGCCATGCAGGCTGGCCAGGAGCAGTGAGCGGCAGGTGGGCCTGAGTCAGAGCTTTCTCTTCCCCCCTCTATAGGTGGGAAGGACATAAGGATCCTGGTGGTCTCTGGTCTGCAGGGATATGGGGTGAGCATATCAGACCTGGCCTGCCCATGCCCCTGGTTTGGTGCTGTGTGTGCTGGCATGTGCTATGTGCATACTCCATGACTGGGTGTGCTGGCCCCTGCCCCAGCGCCCGGGGCCTGGTACTGCCTTCCCATCATGTTCCTTGATCTAAGAGGTGCTTAAAGTGAGGCAAAGAGTCTGGGCCAAGAGCCAGGAAGCCTGGACTACTCCAGGCTTTCACTTAGTGACTTTGGAGATGTTTCTTTACCCGATCTGGGGCTCAACTTTCTCCCCTTGGGGATCAACTTTCCCATTGTAAAATGAAGGGGGGAAATAATCCCTGTGGGGCCACCTCAGAAGGCTAGAGGGTAGCAGATTCTCAAAGAGTTGTATGGAAATTCAGGAAGCCTTGGTGCTGGGGGCTTCACACGTGGCATAGTGGCATTTTCTGTTTTGTCAATTGAAGGACTAGGGGCTAAGATCAGGCAGCAATCTCCAGGGAACCTGCATTGCCCTACAAGAGGTGTTCAAACCAACCAGAGATGTGAGGCCTTTAGAGTTCTGGGGCTGAGCTTCAAAACAAATTATCAAAGCAACAGGCCAAGACCTGCCCTTGGTGAGGCTGGGAAATTCTCTCCACTCACTCTTGCCCCTAGGCCCAAACCTGCTTGCCTGTCAGGGGTAAACAGCAATGAACTTCAGACCGAGGCCTAGAACCAGCTCAGCTCACACCTTTCTCTCCCCACACCCAGCTTTCTGTCTTTCAGCTTCACAGTTCCTGGGCTCAGAGCTTTCATCCTGGGGCTGTAGGCTTAGTCAGAGCAAACAGAGACAGCACTAAAGCCAACAAAACAAAGCCACACGGGTGAGGTGGAAAAGAAAACTTGGAAGCCACAACTAAGGAGCATGGGCTGGGCTGGAGGGAGCCAGGTGTCTCCCCTCAGAGCAGGACCCTGGGGCTAAGGCAGGCTCTGCCATCCCTTGTGGTGTGCTGGAGGTGGTGCCGGTGGGTGGTGCCAACTAATGAACTCAACCCAAAGGTTTGGCTTAGGCCGCCAGCAGGGGGCGGTAGTACCAGCCTTATGAATGCGGAGAGAAGGCTGTGGCTGGGAGTCTGGGGCGGGGGTGTCCCTCCTCCTCACCCTGGCCCATGGAGGGCCTCAGCTGAAAGCAATTGGGAGGCTAACTGTGGGCCGGTGTTGCGGGTAGGGGCTGTCAGGGCGGGAGTAAACAAGGTGGAACAGGAGTGGGAGTAAGGAGCACCAGGCCCTCTGCCCACCCCAGCTGCTCTCCCCCAGCAATCAGGGTCATGGAGCCCCAAATTCCTGGGGATGCCCAAGACACCCACACTCCGCTCCCCACAAGGAGACTCACCCTCCCTGACCAACTATTTTACTCTCCTTCAGGGCAGGAGAACCCAGTTCTCTCAACATACCTTTATTGTGCACCTGCTGTGTCCACCCTGCTAGGGTGAAATCTCTTGGGAATCCTGCCTGAGGCCCTGTCATGCTTGGGTTCCCAGTCTCAGTGAGCAGGCTGGCTGTTGATTGGGCTGAAATTGCAGGGTGCCTGGGGCAGGTCCCCACACCCTAGGGGGCAGCCAGGGGTACAGTCCAGAGAGCTGAACTGGAGGAACCGGGAGGCCAGCTGAAGATGTGGGTGGAAGTATCTGAGCAAGGGTCCTGCTGCCTTGGCACAAGCTATTATACCCTAGTCCTTCTAGGTTGGGCCTGGCTTTCAGGCAAGAGTCCCTCAGGGCTGGAGATGGGGAGGAGACATGAAGTACTGGTCCTGTCCTCAAACAGGCTTCCTGTTCACCACCCAGAGTGTTTGCTATGCCAGGCAAGCACTTGCCGTGCCCCTTTGCCAGCTCAATCCGTTCTCTCAACAACTCTGCAAGGTGAGCATTAATATCTTCATTTTACAGATGATGATGCCCAGTTAAATATCTTGCTTTTAGTCACTCAATGCAGATTAAGAAGCTGAGCTGGATTCAAGTTCAGATCTGTCAATAAAGCCTGAGCTCACCACCCAAGTGGGGCCCTGAGTAGGGAAATCTCAAACCAGCTCCAAACTCAGGCTCTTTGCTATGTTGTCCCTGGGTTTTTCCCCTGCTCCTTCCTGCCACCACCTAAGTCTTTCTGTCATCCTCCTCATCATGTGTCTCTTATCCTGACTCTTCTCCCTTCTCCAATTAACCTAGTACCTGAAACTCCACCATTTTTAGACTCTTTTTTTCCCCTCCATGGGTTAAGAAATTGCTGCTTGTAGTTTTTCCTTTAAAGTGCTTAATTGTGGAAATGTTTTGAAATTGATTTAGGTAGAAACCAAAAGATAAAACCAGAAGGTGAAGGACTGATGGAGGGAATATGATCCCAGAGGGCTCAGGCTATCACCCCTTGAGCACACTGACTGGTGAGCATCACTAAGCATGGGGCGATTAGACATTATGTGTTTCCTGATGGAAAGCGATGGAAAGTACACAGCATCATCTACAAAGGATTCTCTGCCTCACTCCACACAAAAAATAAAACCTAAATAAAATCACAACATTAGCACCAACATCTTGTATATTCTAAGAAATATAATAGATGGAAGAAAAGTTAACTGGGCTTGGTGCCCACAGCTCAGTGGTTAGGGTGCTGGCCATATGCACCAGGGCTGGTGGGTTCGAACCTGGCCCGGGCCTACTAAACAACAATGACAACAACAAAAATAGCTGGGTGTTGTCGTGGACGCCTATAGTCCCAGCTACTTGGGAGGCTGAGGCAAGAGAATCACTTAAGCCCAAGAATTAGAGGTTGCTGTGAGCTGTGATGCTATAGCACTCTATACAGGGCAACATAGTGAGACTCTGTCTCAAAAAAAAAAAGAAAAGTTAATTGATTTATAAAGAAGCGAACAGACAAATCCAGAACTTGGAATTTCCTATAGGACTACATTTATTCAACAAGTCACTGACATGAATAAATTAAGATCTTTGAAAGGGGAACTAGTTTGTTAAGAGAACATTTAAGTCAAGGTAATATAAGATCTTATTTAGATCTTGACTCAAATAAACCAACAAAGTAATTCAAAAAGACACTTTGAAATAATTGCAGGTATTTGTTCATTCCCTAGAATTGTTCATTTTATTAGGTATGGTATGGATTATATAAGAAAATGTTCATATGTTTTAGAGTTGAACACTGGAATTTGTTTTAAAATACTTTAGAAGAAAAATATAGATGAAACTAGTTGATGACTCTAGAATCTGGATAATGGAGATTTATATCTACTTTTGTCCACGCTTGAAATTTTCATTTAAAAGTGCTTTAAAGGGGGCAGCGCCTGTGGCTCAGTCGGTTAGGCGCCAGCCCCATATACCAAGGGTGGCGGGTTCAAACCCGGCCCCAGCTGAATTGCAAACCAAAAAATAGCTGGGCATTGTGGCGGGCGCCTGTAGTCCCAGCTACTCGGGAGGCTGAGGCAAGAGAATGGCTTCAGCCCAGTAGTTGGAGGTTGCTGTGAGCTGTGTGTGATGCCATGGCACTCTACCAAGGGTGATAAAGTGAGACACTGTCTCTACAAAAGAAAAAAGTGCTTTAAAGGGATGTGAGGCATGTCTGCAGAATTTGGGGTTGGGCATCTCCCCAGCAGCCTGGTCCTGGGAACTCATCCCTCCCCTCACCACCCTGCCTCCTCTCACCATCTCATAGTTGGAGGGAAGCCTTCTTTGGGACTGAAGCACAATATGTTTTCTCTATGAGGGGCGCTAGCTCTCTGGGTCAGCCTGCTCTGGCAGGGGCAGCAACTTGGACTTGCCCTCACCCCCTCCAATTCTACTCACACTCACTTTGTAGTTGGTCAAATTCTCCTGCTCTCTTCCTTGTCTTTCCTGCTATGGAAAGCCTGCCCTAAGATGCCCATCTTGGGGCTGAGGGACATCAAGAGGAGGGCTCAGAGTTGTGGGTGTAGGAGGGACCTTGGGACCTGCCACAGTGGGACAGGAAGATGAGAGCTGAGCTCTTGCTCCTATCCAGAATCACCTGCCTCCCCAGCTAGCTGAGACAGAGGGGGACAGGTTGTGAGGCCAGCTCTCTGGATGCCCTAGATCAGTGGTTCTCAACCTTCCTAATGTCGTGACCCTGTAATACAGTTCCTGTGTGTCACAACCCACAGGTTGAGAACCGCTGCCCTAAATCATCACCCTAGAGGTAAGCAAGCTGTAGTCTGTCTCAGGAGGGTCCCTCCCTCAACCCTCACTGACTTTTCTAAATTCATTCACCAACATGTCCTCATTTCCTTGCTAATGTTCCATCTGACCATAATGTCAACCACAATTGTATCATTCAATCACAACCATATCATTATCTTCTTCCATCACTTTATGATTAATGTTCATTCTTACAGTCTTGCAGTTAATGCTGGTTCAGCGCTCATGTTTTGGGGAATCTCAAATGAAAGCATGTGGGGCTTGTTCTAACAGCCTTTGCAGGAAGGCAGACAAAAAGATTCATCAGGCTCGGTGCCCATAGCTCAGTGGTTACAGTGCCAACCACATACACGGAGGCTGGCGGGTTCGAACCTGGCCTGGGCCTGCTAAACAGCAATGACAACTACACCAAAAAAATAGCCGGGTGTTGTGGGTGCCTATAGTCCCAGCTACTTGGGAGGCTGAGGCAAGAGAGTCGTTTAAGTCCAAGAGTTTGATGTTGCTGTGAGATGTGAAGCCACAGCACTTTACTGAGGGGCAACATAGTGAGACTCCGTCTCAAAAAAAAAAAAAGATTCATCAAAAGGATAGGTTGGGTGCGGTGGCTCACACCTGTAATCCTAATAGTCTGGGAGGCTGAGGAGGGTGGATCGCCTGAGCTCAAGAGGTGGAGACCAGCCTGACTTAGAGCAAGACGCTATCTCTAAAAAAAAAAAATTGGGCATTGTGGTAGGCACCTGTAGGCCCAACTACTTGGAAGGCTGAGGCAGGAGGATCACTTGAGCCCAAGAGTTTGAGATTGCTGTGAGCTATGATGCCACGGCACTCTACCAAGGACAACAAAGTGAGACTGTCTGAAAAAAAAAAAGGGTGTGTGTGTGGGGGGGGGTGGTAGCAAAAACTGTGACAAAAGGGTAGACAAGTGCCCTGAAAAGCAGAAGAAACCGGCCTCCACTCTGCCTGGGCTGAGAGGGAAGGCTTCGCAGAGGAGGGGCACTTGAGTTGGTCCAGGAAGACTAATGGGAGTTATTCAGGCAGATTGGGGAAGCAGGAGAGGTAAGGGCAGGTGTGAAGGCATGGAACAGCACAGCTGAAAAGTCCAGTGGGTGGTGCTTGAACTTTTCCTGGCATCTGGGGGAGGAAGGCTTGGAAGACTTGAAGCGGTGGTGGGGGCAGGGGAAGTCATGGCAACTTGAGGGCTAGAAACGTCACTGTGGAATGGAGAAAGGGCGAGGAGAGACACAGACTGGGCGCACAAAGACACTCCTGGAGTGTCAAACCCTGGGGCAGACAAAAGAGGTCAGGAAAGAGGGAGCGGATGAGTGACTCCTGGAGGGAAAGCTCCATAGAGGTGGGGGGGAGGAACATTACCAGGGACAGGCCCTTGGGAAGAGGACATATGGGGAGAAGATTAGATGAGGTTGGGTTGGGACAGAAGAAGGTAAACATGCTCATTAGACATACAAGAGGGGCAACAAGACAGGGGGCTGGATCACTTGTTCTTGAGCAGTAAGCTCTGGGGAGATGGCAGCACTTATGTGCTGAAATAGGACCTGGAGGACGTGGAGGGCTATTGTCTCCCTCACATACAGAGGGCACAGCACCCAGGAAAATATTTTATCCAAGAGCTTACAAAGTGCTTTCTATTAATTTTTTTTTTAAAAGACAGGTTCTCATTCTATCACCCAGGCTGGAGTACAGTGATCATACCTCACTACAACCTCAAACTCTTGGCCTCAAGCCGTCCTCCTGCCTCAGTATCCCAAAGTGCTGAGATGATAGGCCTGAGCCACAGCACTTAGCCCCACAAAATGTTTTGATTTTCTTCAAAATAAGAAAAAAAACAAACTTGTAGGCTGAAGAAAATATTTAATATTAATATTTGAAAAAAAAATTTTTGAGTCAGAGTCTCACTATGTCACTCTTGGTAGAGTGCCATGGTGTCACAGCTCACAGCAACCTCAAACTCTTGGGCATAAGCGATTCTCTTGCCTCAGCGTCCCAAGTAGCTGGGACTACAGGTGACTGCTACAACGGCCGGCTATTTTTTGTTGCAGTTGTCATCGTTGTTTAGCTGGCCCGGCTGGGTTCGAACCTGCCACCCTCGGTGTATGTGGCTGGTACCATAACCACTATGCCAGGGGCACTGAGCCAATATTAAAATATTAATATTCTTTTTTGAGACAGAGTCTCACTTTGTTGCCCTCCGTAGAGTGCTGTGGCATCGCAGCTCACAGCAACCTCCAACTCTTGGGCTCAAGTGATTCTCTTGTGTCAGCCTCCCGAGTAGCTGGGACTACAGGCGCCCATCACAATGCCTGGCTTTGTTGTTGTTGTTGTTGCAGTTGTCATTGCTGTTTTAGCTGGCCGGGGCCGGGTTCGAACCTGCCACCCTTGTATATGGGGCTGGCGCCCTAACCACTGAGCACAGATGCCACCCTAAAATATTATTATTAATGTACTTTTCTTTATGTGGTTATAAAAAAATGAAAATTTTTTTTCTCGTTGGACATGGTAGCTTGTACCTGTAATATCAGGACTCTGGGAGGCCAAGGTGGGTGGATTGCTTGAGCTCAAGAGTTAGAGACCAGTCTGAGCAAGAGTGAGACCCCTGTTTCTACTAAGAACAGCCTAGCATTATGGTAGGCAGCTGTAGTCCCAGCTACTCTCGAGGCTGAGGCAAGAAGATCTCTTGAGCCCAAGAATTAGAGGTTGCTGTGAGCTATGATGCCATGGTACTCTACCCAGGGGGAAGTGTGAGACTCTGTCTCAGAAAAACATTTTTTTTTTTCTGGAGAAAGGGGTACAAAAGGGCAAAAATGCCAAGGACATATGTATTAAAAGCAGGATCTTGAAGAAAGAGTTGCACACTTGCACTTACGTTCATAGCAGCATTATTCACAATAGCACAACCCAAGTGCTCATGGGTTAGATGAATTGATAAATGTGGTATATCCATACAATGGAATATTACTGTTTTAAAAAGAAAGAAAAATTTTGGGTGGTGCCTGTGGCTCAGTGGGTAGGGCGCTGGCCCCATATACTGAGGGTGGTGGGTTCGAGCCCCACCCTGGCCAAACTGCAACAACAACAACAAAAATAGCTGGGCGTTGTGGTGAGTGCCTATAGTTCCAGTTACTCGGGAGGCTGAGGGAAGAGAATCACCTAAGCCCAGGAGTTGGAGGTTGCTGTGAGCTATGACCCTATGGCACTCTACCAAGGGCAACAAAATAAGACTTGATCTCTAAAAAAAAAAGAAAGAAGGGCGGCGCCTGTGGCTCAGTGAGTAGGGCGCCGGCCCCATATGCCGAGGGTTGCGGGTTCAAACCCAGTCCCGGCCAAATTGCAACAAAAAAATAGCCAGGCGTTGTGGCAGGCGCCTGTAGTCCCAGCTGCTCGGGAGGCTAAGGCAAGAGAATCGCGTAAGCCCAGGAGTTGGAGGTTGCTGTGAGCTGTGTGATGCCACGGCACTCTACCTGAGGGTGGTATGTGAGACTCTGTCTCTACAAAAAAAAAAAGAAAGAAAGGAAATTTTTATATATGTTACAACATAGATGAACCTTGAGAACGTTACGTGAAGTGTAATAAGGCAGTGACAGTAAGACAGATAATGTATGAGTCCACTTAGATGAGATACCTAGAAGAGTCAAATTCAAAGAGACAAAGGTATAGTAGTGGTTGCCAAGCTCCAACCCTGTCTCTTGAATTCAGAGATGCACCCGGGCATCCTCAAGATTGGCAAGGAGCCAGGACACCTGGGTTTGACTCATTCTGGACCTTGGTCTCTGACAAGTGCAAAAGAGACAGTGTCTGCCTGCCCAACCCAGTCTGGCCCATCCTGCACCTCAGGGACTAGTGTGAGTGTGGGAAGACCCTTCAGCAACACAGGGAGAGGCCCAGAAACTGGGAAGGCCCAACCCTTCCTGGGGTCCCCAAGTCCCCCAAGCTTTCCTAACTGAGGCTCAATGCCTGGGGGTGCCAGTACCTCAGACCCTGCCTCTCTGCATTGGCCCTTGGTGCAATCACTGTGTTCCTGGAAAGCTGTCAATCGAGTCCCACCTTCCCTCCGGCTCACATGGACATTTTACTTTATTTTTTTTTGAGACAGAGCCTCAGGCTGTTGCCCTGGGTAGAGTATTGTGGCATCACAGCTCACAGCAACCTCCAACTCCTGGGCTCAAGCGATTCTCCTGCCTTCACCTCCCGAGTAGCTGGGACAGGCGCCCACCACAATGCCTGGCTATTTTTTGGTTGCAGCCGTCATTGTTGTTTGGCGGGCCCAGGCTGGATTTAAACCCGCCAGCTCAGGTGTATGTGGCTGGCGCCTTAGCCGCTTGAGCCACAGGCGCCGAACCAACACATGGACATTTTAAAGCTGCTTTCCTGCTGCAGGAGGGCTTGGCTATGAGCATTTCCCAGGGTCTCTGCTCCCTTTGTCCTCAAGGAGACAGCTATGCATAGAGAAGCCTCAGGATTTAAGCAGAGATGAGTGGGGAGGAGGGTACATTCATCTGGAGAGAGGCTGGGAGGCTGGAAGGCTGAGCCACCAGGGAGCCCCCACTGTGAGTGGGAAGACAGAGCAGACACACAACACTGGGGCTGCCTCCTTTCTCAAGCTGAGCAGGAGAGTGGAGAAAGTACAGCTTGCCTTGGAGGAACTGAGATGGGCTCCCTGCCCACCCTGAGCCCCACACCTCCTGAACAGATCAGATAGGGCACGTACCTGCAGCGAGCTGCCCACTGACTGGGACTGTGCTGACGCAGGCAGGAAAATATTAACCCAGCAGAATGGGTGTGTGCCCATGTGTGGGTGACTCTGTTGTGTATGTGCATGGGGGTGTATATCCACAGAGAGGCTTTCACGTGTAAAACCAGATGCAGATAAGCACATGTACATGCACATGTGTGCACATGTATGTTCGTTAACACAGATGTTCACATACAGACATATGCAAATGCCTCTCACACATGCCAGTAAATTCCTTCAGTGTTATCTCCCTGGTTGCTTCTGCTAACGAGACCTGCTCCTCTAGGAAGCTTTCCTTGATAGCTGCAGCTCATACTACAAAGTGACAGGCCTGAGCTCTATCCTGGGTATCAGATGCTAAGTTAGACAGCTTGATGTGGACTCCTGAGTAGAGCAGATCTGGGTTTGGATTCTGGTTCCTTCCCTTGGGCAAGTGGCTGTGCCTGATCCTGTCTGCCTTAGTCTTCATCTGCTCTGTCCTAGAGGCGATATGACTCTAAGAAGGATGAGAACCAGGGCTGGGCGTGAGGAGGAGTTTCTTTTTCTGGGAGTTGGTAGGTGTCAGAGTTAAAGACCATCCTGAGTCCTTACTGAGCCCTGGCTCCTCCCTAGCCTAGCCATGTAGAAGGAAGATTCTGGCCTCCTGGGGCAGGGGCAGAGCCCTAGTCTAGATCCTGTGTGATCTCAGGTAAGTTAGCACCTTCCACTGAACCTAACTGAAAAATGAGTTTGGAAGGAGACACCTGAGTGAAGTTTAAATGTTTTCTTTTTTTGAGCAGTCTGAGAATCTTCATGGCTTCGGATGATTTCAGAGAGACCAGCATTCATGGAGGGTCCTACAGTGCTCTCCACCCCCATCCCTGACACTGGAGCCATTGCAACTTTCTTCCTTGTTTACATCATGGGCTCCTGAGATACACAAAGGATTCTGTGGCTTAAGAGAGTCTGAGAAACCACAAGTGTAATTTATAAGATAAATATAATAAGTTATTCAAATGCTATGTTGGTTGAGACAATTAGTTGAAATAATTAGTTTTTACTACGTTAAATGTTAAGGAACATTTGAAGGAAATTCAGGGAAGTTTTTAGAATCCCTAGTCAATTTCCTTCCCTCTCTCCCTCCCTCCCTTCCTTCCTTCCCTCTTTTTTAGACAGTGTGTCTCTCTGTCATCCTGGGTAGAGTGCCATGACCTTGTAGCTCACAGTAACCTCAAACTCTTGGGCTTGAGCAATCCTCTTGCCTCAGCCTCCTGAGTAGCTGGGAGTACAGGCATATGCCACTAGGCCTAGTTAGGTTTTCTAAAATTTTTTTTGATTTTGTTTTTGGAGGCCCTGGGAGGATAGTTTTTCTATTGTTAGTAGAGATGGGTCTGGCTTTTGCTCAGGCTGGTTTTGAACACCTTAGTTCAAACAATTCACCTGCCTCAACCTCCTAGAGTGCTAGGTGGTATTATAGGCTGAGCCACTGCACTTGGCTTCTTTAGTCATTTTGTTTCTTCTTTCTGATTTAAAAAAAATTTTTTTTATTAGCATTTCCATTACTAATTGGATTTCAGCCAATTATGTTTGCCACATGCTCGTAGTAGAGTTGGATACATTTAAAATTAAAGACAATTGGGCGGCGCCTGTGGCTCAAAGGAGTAGGGCGCCGGCCCCATATGTCACAGGTGGCGGGTTCAAACCCAGCCCTGGCCAAAAACTGCAAAAATAAATAAATAAATAAATAAATAAATAAATAAATAAGTAAAATAAAATAAAATTAAAGACAATTTGGCTCAGTGCCCATAGCACAGTGGTTACAGCACCAGCCACATACACCGAGGGTGGTGTGTTCAAGCCCAGCCCCAGCCAGCTAAACAACAATGACAACTGCAGTAGGAAGTAGCTGGGTGTTGTGGTGGGCGCCTGTAGTCCCAGTTACTTGGGAGGCTGAGGCAAGAGAATTGCTTAAACCCAAGAGTTGGAGGTTGCTGTGAGTTGTGATGCCAGGGCACTCTACTGAGGGCGAGATAATGAGACTCTGTCTAAATAATAAATAAATAAATAAATAAATAAAATAGGGCGGTGCCTGTGGCTCAGTGAGTAAGGCACCAGACCCATATATCGAGGGTGGCAGGTCTGAACCTGGCCCCAGCCAAACTGCAACAAAAAAATAGCTGGGCGTTGTGGTTGGCGCCTGTAGTCCCAGCTACTTGGGAGGCTGAGGCAAGAGAATCGCTTAAGCCCAAGAGCTGGAGGTTGCTGTGAGCTGTGATGCCACAGTACTCTACAGAGGGTGACAAAGTGAGACTCTATTTCTAAATAAATAAATAAAAATAAATAAATAAATAAAATTAAATTAAAGACTCTAAATGCCCACTGGTAGGGGGATTCCACTTTATGGCTTATCCACCAGGTAGAATATTGTATGGCCACGTGCACAATGTGGAGGTGGATCTATTGGCATGGGAAGATGTTCTTAATGTTTGAATGAAAAAAATATCTTACACCCCCCAAAAAAAGAAAAAAATCTTACAAAACTTTACCTATCATTTTACTTATTGTTGGCAAAATGGGGAGAGGATGTGCGTATGTATATACATAAAAACTACCAAAATGTTAAGATTGATTACATTTCAGGTAATAAAGTACTAAATAAAAGGATCTGAGCTCAGTAAGTGGGGTGCCGGCCACATACACCAAGGCTGGTGGGTTCGAACCTGGCCCAGGCCGGCTAAAACGACAATGACAATTGCAACAACAAAAATAGCTGAGGCAAGAGAATGGCTTAAGCCCAAGCGTTTGAGGTTGCTGTGAGCTGTGATGCCGCAGCACTATACCCAGGGTGACAGCTTGAGACTCTGCCTCAAAAAAAAAATTTAATTTAATTTAAAAATAAATAAATAAAAGGATCTGAGATTTATTTATTTTTTATTTTTTTTTTCCACTACAAAATAATTTATTGTAACACACAGCTTCAGCACTGGAGACTATGTACAAGCACATAACACTCCTGACTGTCCTAATTAGGGGACCCTTTTCTTCCCCCTTGCTTTGCGGACCTCTTCAATCAAATCTTTCAGGTACTGGATCTCCTTGGCCAGGGAATCTGCCTTCTCTTTCAGAGCCTCGTTCTTCTTTTCCAGCTCTTTGCATTCACCAGCAAGGGCTTCCTGCTCTGCTCTCTTCTTCTGGCGGTACCTAGTGGCTGCAGTCTTGTTTTGTTCCATTTTTTTCAGCTTCTTATCTAGCTTCTCACCCTTTACTTTTGTTGCTACTATTTTCTCTCCAGGAGGATCATAAGGTTTAGGGCGGACAGAGCCACAGAGGACACCTGGAGATGGCAGGCTCCTATTTGGAGAGCCCCTGGAGGTAGAGGGGCTATGCTGGGGAGAGCCCAGATAGGACTCTGGGCTCATACAGATGCCACTGTCATTATCTGAGGGGGTGTCTTCCTCCTTTACACACTGAGGAATTATGGTAATGTAAGCAGTAGAGTCTGGCTTTCTATCTCCTTCAGAGATATCCACTTCGCTGCCCAGCTCTAAACTAAAGGAATGATCTGGAGTAGGGGACAGAACCCCTGGGGATAAGGGAAGAGGTTGCAAGAAGGTGAAGGGGGCAACCTGATCGGTTTTTGTTAAACTTTCTGGGAGATGGCCAATTGGGTTCACTGTCTGCGGGGGCTCCTTATTAGTCTCCTGGACTAGGGGGGCAAAGAGATCACACGTGTCATCCAAAGTGGCCAAAAGCTCATCTGGCATGGTTTCCAGGTCATCCATACCCAACAGGGCATCAAAGTCAAACTCCTTCAGATCCATTTTCTCCAACATCCAATCTGTCCCAGAGAAGGCATCCTCCTTGCCATTGTTGGAGGCACTGACCAACCCATCCACAGCCAGCCATTCGGAGGAGCCCGCCTTAGCCTTGTCACTGGAGAACCCATGAGGTTTGAAGTGCTTGGCCACCTCCAGGTAATCATCTAAGAGATCTAGGCTTTCTTCAGCCCCCAAACCCGACTGGTCGAAGAGGGACATCAAGTCCCCCGCCAACACCTCGCTGCTCAGGAAGCTCATCTCGGTCATGTTGTGGGGCTTTGCTGAAATCCAGGAATGTACTTAATTCGAAGGTGTCTTTGTTGGTTACAGAAATACTGCTGCTGATGCTGTGAGAAGCGCCATGGCTTAAGCCGCTGGAGGTTGCCGCTGCAGAGCCTGGTGCTGCTGCCGCCGCTGCAAAGGCCAACGCTGCCGCAGGCACTACTGCCTCTAATACGCCATGGTGGCCGCGGACCCTGCGAGAGGGGAGGAGGGAAAGACAAACTGCGGAAAAACTACATTTACAGGCGGGTGCAGCAGAAAATCAGGATCTGAGATTTTTAAAAAAATTTTTATTCATTTTTTCTGGCTCATCACTTGTAGCTCAAGGCATCAGCCACACACACCTAAAAAATAGCTGGGCGTTGTGGCAGGTGCCTATAGTCCCAGCTACTTGGGAGGCTGAGGCAAGAGAATTGCTTAAGCCCAGGAGTTGGCGGTTGCTGTGAGCTGTGATGCCACACCACTCTACCCAGGGCGACACCTTGAGGCTCTGTCTCAAAAAAAAAAAAATTAGAATGACCTTCAGTACTGAATTTTTGTTTTCTACTTTTCTAAAAAATTCATTCCAAGGATAGATAATTATGTCTGCATGACTTGTTTGGCCATGCGTTAATAAATACTTAAATTTTTGGCTAAGTGAATATTAATGTCCCCAATCACCAGTTTACATTGTAAGATTTTTAGCATAGTAAGAAATGAGAGTCGTTGAGCCTTGGGTGATTTCCAATGTTTCACTAGCAAAAATAATTGCGCTGCTGGGCGTGGTGGCTCACGCCTATAATCCTAGCACTCTGGGAGGCTGAGGTGGGTGGATTGCTTTGGCTCATGAGGTTTAGACCAGTCTGAGCAAAAGCAAGACCTCATCTCTACTTAAAAAAAAAAAAAAAAAAAAAAAAAAAAAAAAAAGAAGAACTGAGGCAGGAGGATCGCTTGAGCTTGAGGTTGCTATGAGGTATGATGCCATGGCACTCTACCCAGGGCAACAGCTTGAGACTCTGTGTCCAAAAATATGAATGAATGAATAAATAATTGGGTTGTGGACAAAATTAGTAGAAAACCAAACAATTTCCAGAAGAGGGACCAAATGCTTAAAGACACATCAAAATTTGCAAAAATCCCCCTGTAATGTATCAACATTACCAATTCATGAATCAATTTATCATTTCCATCAATTTAGTTTTTGATTAAAGCCAGTCTGCTGCTGCCTTCACAGAGCTTTTCCTTGGCTGTGTTTGGACGCTAAAATTAGCTGGGTGGAGGGACCTCTTATCTTCCAACCCTGTTTTATAGGTGGGGAAACAGAGGCCTAGGGCAGGACTGAACTAAGGGCACAGTGAATTTGAATCCCGGCTAGGACTCAAATCCAGTTCAACATGCAGGGCATCTGGAAGGGTCTTCACTGTGGATCAGAGCTATGGTCGCCACATTTAGCAAATAAAAATGTAGGGTGTCAAATTATATATTAATTTCAGAAAAACAATGAATACATTTGCAGCATAAGTTTGTTCCAAATATTGCAAATATTGTATGTCTGAAATTATAATTTAACTGGGCATCTTGTGTTTATCTAGTAACCCTACTCAGAGCCCACCCTATGAAAAAAAGACCTCTGGTGTCCCCTCTCTGCCCTTTACTTTCCCATTGGCCCCAGAGACCTGCCGGGCCACATCCAGAATAACTTGCTTCCCAAATCTGACCCTAACCACCATGCTGGTGGCCTTTAGCTGCCTCTCTTCTCTCCACAGTTGAACTTTCTGTCTCCACAGGCTTTGCTTCTTCAGCACAGAGGATGACACAGGGGACACCATTCATCCCCTCCAGCTCTTCAAGGCAGCTCCTGTGAACACTTGTCTGGCTGGTTCTTTCTAACACCTAACTCCAGGGCTGCAACCATCTGCTGGCTCATGTCTGGACAGCCCAATGTCCCTCTCACCTACTTCTTCTCAGTCATCTCCTGTTCCCCAGAATCCCGCCCTTGGCCCTTGTCCCATTCCTGGTGCTTCCTGGGCAATTCTATCGACTCCTATGGTGAATGCCCAGGGGCTGATATCTACTGTTCTCTTTCTCCAGCTAGACCCCTCTACTGAGCCCAGGCCCAATTGCACCCCTGCCTGCTGCACATCCTGGGGCCTCAGGGACCCCATGTTGGCTACTTTGTTCTTTTGCCTTAGAATTCTTGCAAGCCTTCTCAGTTCCTCAGGATAAAATCTGAACTGCTTGGTCTAGCAAACAAAGCCCTTCACAGCCTTTCCACTTCTCTAGCCTTCTGCACTTCTCAGGTTTTCTCACAATCCTACCAGGCTTCAGATGGCTTCAAATATTGTTCCCCTGCCTCCCTGTTCATCTTGGAGGCCTCTGCACCCAAGCCACCTGCTCTGGAAGACCCTTGTCCCCTCCAAACTGGGTTAGCTACTGCATATATTCCTTTCACCTTGCTATGGAGTATCCTAACTCACCTGCTGCTCACCTATCTCTTCTATAGGACAGATGAGGTTGTGTCTTCTCCGCTTCTCTCCATTACCAGCAACCAGTCCAGGGCCTGATCCCTGTCCCCAACACAGCCAGTTCAATACAACTCTGCCCAAACTCTGACCTCGTCTAAGACCCCAGCTCCACTTTTTTTTTTTTTTATTAAATCATAGACACATAGGTCATGTATATGTTAATGCATTTATGGGGTACAGTGTGCTGATTACGTATAGAATTAGGAATGCTTACATCACACTGGTTAATATATACCTCATCTCGTTTGGTTATTGTGGTAAGACATTTATATTCTGTACTAATAGATCTGACATGTACCCTTGCACTATGCACCATTGTTGTGATCCCACTATTCACCCTCCCTCGATCTGACCCTGCTCCACTTTTGACCTTACCTCATCCCTGACCCTGACAGCATACACAGGAAAGGAATAAAGGCAGGTCTCTCCACTTCCAAGGGCACATCTCTCCCTTCCTGAGTTCACATAGAATCTGCAGAGAGTGAAGGGCAGAGGCTCAGTGTTCTGGGGCCAGAGTGGAAGGGTCAGCTCCTTATAGAGGGCTTCTGACTAGGACTTGGACTGCAGCCTCCCCTTGCTAGGTGGGTTGGGAGGGGTGCAGACTACTCCTTTGTGGGTTACAGACCTGGCTTGATCTTTGGCACCCTCTAGAGGACAGTTTCATTCCTGGGCTTTGGGCAACCAAACCCTATACCCTCTTCTACCAATGACAGACTGCTGGGATGCAGCAGCTCCCGGGACCCAATGCCCACAGTTCACCACTCCACCTGGCAGGTGTTTTGCAGCCTGCAGACCAGTGGCAACTTAAGTCTCAGCGTGGGTCACCTGCTCAAATCCCACACTTCCTGCCCCTGTCAAGGCCCAGCCAGGCCCTGGCTCCAGAAGTCCTCTAGGATTGTAGCTGGTCCTTGGCTCCCCACTGACCCTGCCTCAGTCGCTGAGCTCCCAAAGCCCTGAGCCCAAGCCCCATGCTCTGGTACAGCTTTGGTTACTTTGCAAAGGCCTCTCTCGCCCTTCCCAAGGGAGGAATTTCCTGAGGTTTTCCTCTGCCTACTTTAGACTAGAGCCCCAAGAAGACAGGCCTGGGTTTCCTCCTCCCTTCTCAGACTAGGATTTCCCTGAAAGTGTGGCTTGTGTGTCCTCAGGCTGGAGGCTCCAGAGAGCCAGGCCTGGGTCTTCTTTACCCCCTTATATTGTGGGCTCCCTGAAGACTGACGCAGGGTCTCCTTCCCCAACCCTTCCACCTGGATATTGATCTCTAGAATTTCCACCTCCAGTCCCCATTCAATGCAGCTCTCCCCATGGCTGGGGGCTCAAGAGCCTCTGCAGCCTTCCCCATATCTGGGGCTCTGGAAGGGCTTTCTCAGGCTCTGGTTCAGAGACGGTCCTGGAAGCCTGGCCTTTCCTCTGGGATTGTGAGTCCAGAGCACCCACCCAGAGCTCCACCTCTGACTTCACAAGGGTTGCCTCAGAACTCGGTCTCCATGGCGCCACCAGTGGGAGGAGGGATGCTATTTTGGGCAGTGTGTCTGGACTTGACTCAAGTGGCACCAGCTAAACCCCTGCTCTACTGACCTCTCCCCTGGAAGAGCAGACACAGTGCTCAAGACTGCCCTGGGAGGGCTGAGAGCCAGACTTTAGACTAGGGACACGGGGACAGCAGAGCACCAGCTGGGGGTGCAGCCTGAGCCAGGAATAGTCATGGAGGAACAAGATCAAGATCTGCTTTGACTGAGACGCTCCCAGGGCAGAGGCTGAGAATCATAAGACACTTCAGCAGGGTGAGTGGGGCTCCAGGCAGGTTCAGGACAAGGTGGCCTAGTGTCCAGGGCCCAGGACTGGAAAAGCCACTCCCTGGGGACCACAGAGGGATGAGGTGTAGCTGTGGGATTTGTAGGGGGTTAAAGGCCTGGCTTTCTATTCTGGTGTACTCCTGTGTTGCTGGGTGATATGGGCATGTCAGTCACACTTGCTCTCGGGGCCTCGGTTTCCTTACCTGTAAGTTGGCTGTTGGAAGGACTGGTGGTAGAGCAGAAACTAAGAGTGGGGCTGGGCTGCCAGCAGAGCATGGGGGTGGGACGAGGACAGAGCTGAAGACCAACTGCACTGGACCTAAAGCAGAAGGGATACAGGTCGGAGATGGGCCAACTGCCGGCTGGCTGGAGTGGTTCCTCCCACTGGAGAGGCTGGGGCTGGGGCCAGAGGGTTTCTAAAAATCAGGGCTGGGGATGTGAATTTGTGCCACAGCTTGAGGGATCTGGGCTAGATAATAAGGACGACAAACAGGATGAGGAAACTGCAGGGTTACCTTCATGCTATCAGTTTGAGAAAAAAATGAGAATACAAGGGAGAATTTTCAGGAAAGGTGGGAGTATAGGCTTTGTTTTGAGGTGGGTGGACTAAATGGGTTTTCAAGGCCTCATCCTGGGTGTGCATGTAACATGCAAGGAAGAGATCCTGGAAGGTCACAGTTTAAGTCAGCAGCAAGAGGGCTTGAGGTTAGACTAAAGGCATAATAATCAAATATGAAAGGCTGGAGCCACTGAGGGGATATAGAGGGCATATCCATGGTCCAGAGCTGGAATGCAGACTTGGGAAGGCCAGGAGGACTCTGAGGGGCCTGAGGCCAGCCTGGACAATGGGGTGGAACTGCAAGGCCTCTCCCCATTGGCTGAAGTTGCCCCCCAACCCCCCCTGAAAGGGTGTCACCGTCAGGAGCTGCCCCATGGCTTCTCTCCTGGGAAGCCAGGGTTGGATGGAAATGTGGGGCTAAGTTCTATGTCCTCTAGCCTTAGTAACCTCTCTTTGGCTCCACAGCATCTAAAAATCTGAAAGAGAAAATGACTCAAGTAGTCACTCAGAGGCGGTAAGCACCCCATCCCATTCCCGGATCCCTCTGCCCAGCACACTTCAGTGCCACCCACAGCCCGACCATCAGCCTTTTCCTCATGGCAGCTGCTCTCTCCAGATCCCCTCCTTCCAACTGTCCCTAGCCCATGGGGCCCCAGAAGAAGGGTTTCTCTCACCTGCCTCTCATTCCCACAGCACAGCCACAGCTCAGGCTGTGGGAATCAGATGAGCATTGGTGATGGGTCAGTGGGTTCTGACTGCCCCGATGTAAGTGGCACTCAACTGAATGGAACTACCACCTCCCTCCCTCCCAGGCTCAGATCTCCAGGATGAACAAGAATCAAAGTCCTTACAATGGTCAAGGTCCTGCCTATCTAGTCCTCTTTACCTTCTGTCTGCCCTCTGCTCTATCTACTACAGCCATAGTGACCTCCGTTACTTTCTTTTCTTTTTTTTTTTTTGAGGGCAACATCTCACTTTGTCTCCCTGGTAGAGTGCCATGGTGTCATAGCTCACAGCAAACTCTTGGGCTCAAGCGATTCTCTTGCCTTAGCCTCCCGAGTAGTTGGGACTACAAGTGCCTGCCACAACGCCTGGCTGTTTTTAGAGACGGGGTCTCGCTCTTGCTCAGGCTGGTTTTGAACCTGTGAGCTCAGGCAGTCCACCTGCCTCGGCCTCCCAGAGTGCTAGGATTACAGGTATGAGCCACCTCACCCCGTCAACCTCTGTTACTTTCTTCTAACAAGCTCTGAGTCCTTCAGTGACTTATTCCCTCTGCCTGAAATGCCCATCCTGCCATTACCCACGTGGTGTATTGTTTCACCTCCTATCTTTGCTCAGATGCCACCTTCTCGTGATGGCTGTATAAATCACCGCAGACACACACACTCCCAGTTCCCCTCTCCTTGCCCTGTTGTTTCCATAGGACTCACTCCCTTATGATGTACGGATGCACTTGCTTATACATTCCACTGCCATCAGTTCCATGCAGTCAGGGAGAGTTGCCTGTTTGTGCGCTCTTGGTTAGAGAGAAAGATTAGTGCCCTTCTGCACTGATGACAATGCTATCCCCAGCCCTCTTCTCTCTCCTTGGCTTTAGATCGGCTTTAGATCCTATTTCCAAAGACCCATTGATGTTCCACAGTCAACTCAGATCCCAGCTGAAAACAGCCTTCTCCACTCTCCCTAGGTCCATTCTTCCTACTGTGTCTTAGCTCAGTCAGGGGTCCCCTTCTCCTCAGATGCTCAAGCTAGAAGTCCAGATCATATCCTTGACACTTCTCTCTCCTTCATGCCTCATGTCTATCACCAAGCTCCTAAATATCTAGAATGTGTATGCTTTGCGCCATTCTCTCTGATGAGCACCCTCTTCAGGCCACCACCTGCCCACTCTTCAGAACTCTCTTCAGGGCTCCCCTCTTCCCCATCTCCGAGCTTCCTGGGTCCCAGGCTTCTTCCCTCTGGTGGTGTTGCTGTAACCTGTCGCTTTCACTAAACGGAGCAAACTAAGGGTGGAGACTGGGCTTTGACTTTTTATCCCTGGTGCCTGACTCATAAGCAGATGCTCAAGAAATTTTTGTTGTGGCTCAGCACCCATAGCTCAGTGAGTAGGGCTCCAGCCACATACACCAAGGCAGGCGGGTTCGAGCCTAGCCCTGGCCTGCTAAACAACAATGACAACTGCAACCAAAAGATGGCTGGGTATGGTGGCGGGTGCCTGTGGTCCCAGCTATTTGGGAGGCTGAGGCAAGAGAATCACTTAAGCCCAAGAGTTTGAGGTTGCTGTGAGCTATGACGCCACAGCACTCTATTGAGGATGACATAGAGAGAGTCTGTCTCAAAAAAAAATTTTTTTTTTTTTGTTGAATGGAGAAATGTTGCTTGGCAGGTTGAATGGTTGGCTTCAGGGTATTGGATAGTTTATGATTGACTAGTTGATTAGATAATGAAATGAGTTAATAGGAGAGTAATTAAATGAGTTAATAGCTGGTTAACAGGAGAGTCAGTTATTAAACTACTAGATTAGTAAGTGACAGGGTTAGTAAGTTGTTAGCTATTTAGTTCCTTGGTTAGGAGATTACTTAGGCAATCAGGTTGGCTGTTAATTTCTTGGTTTACATGCTAGTGTTCTTGAATAATCTCTTTTCATACTATACCCTTTCCTTTAGCTGTCTCGTCTATGCCCATAGCTCAAATGATCATCAGTGATCTGGTGACCTCCACGTGTGTATCTCTAAGTGAGAGCACATGACCAGCTGCCTCCTGATGGGTCATCTCCACCTAGGCATCTAGCAGGCTTCTCAAATTCAACATATCTTGAAGTGGCCTCTTCATCCTCCCTAAACCCACAGCTTCTCTCCTGTGCCCCACATTGGTCATTCAGCTGCTCTAGGCAGAGCCCGAGGCCATCACAGTCTCCCCTCTCCATTCCCCTCTCTAACTGAATGCCAAGTCAGTCAGACTGCTCTTCTGGCTGTCTTCACTACCTCCTCCTTGGCTTAGGCTGCTATCACCCTCGGCCCGTCTGTAAGAAAGCTCCCGAGGCTTGCCACACCTCTACTCCGCTTCCTCTAGCTTGGCCTCCATGGGGGAGGCAGCCTTCCTGCTGAGACCTTCCACTTGGTCCCATGGCGTTCTGGGTGACTTCAGAGTCCTAAATGTGGGCAATGAGGCCTTCTGCCATCTAGCCTTGGCCCCTCTCTGCACAGCTTATGCCACTTTCACTCCTCCTCTGGGTGGCCCATCCTTGTAGAATTCCTCTACACATCACATACTGTCTTAGCTGCAGGTCTTTGCATCTACCATTCCTATACCCCAGGGCTTTCCCCCACCACCCTAGGTGCTCCTTTACCTGGCCAGCCTTGACCTAGATTTCCTTTCCTCTGGGAGAGCCTCATACCCCCCCCCCTTTCACGTGCTCCTGTGGTGCCTATTCTTCACCTCTGTCAACACTGATCACTCTTTATAGTAACTGGCTAATTGTTGTTTTCCTAAGATCTGAGATCGCACCACTGTCCTTTGCTGCAGTGCCTGAACACAGTAGGAATGCCACACGTTCATACATCTTTGTGTCGTTGGCTGGTTGGTAGTTACTTGTTGCTATATTGTGTCTTGTGTGCTGTGTGGTGGTGATGAAGGAGACAGGTGTCCAGAGTTCTCTTAGTGTCATGGCTTCCTGCTCTGTCCACCTTTCCCCTGCCTCTGTGTAGACTTCCCAGTACTGTTCTTGGGGGCCTGTTTACATCAGGCTTCTTGTAGGTCCTTCTTTAGGGCTGAGAAGGCTGATAAGGGAATCCTTATATGATGCTACATGAGAACTGGAGGAGTTGGATGGAGGCCAGTGGACACTACAGGCAACACTACAACCCTCTCTGTAGACTCAGCCCTGGGTTTGTTTCTCTAGGGTAAGGAATAAAGCAAGGAGGGGTGGGTGAGATATAAACACAGGGTCTCAGCTAGAAAAGTGGAAGATGCTTTATTCCGTTTTATTTCACCCCTGGACATCTCTCATGCCTTTTGTTTGTTTTTTGCTGCCGCAAGGCCAGGACAATTAGGGGACCCTGAGGAATGATGCTATCCTTAGAAGGGTGAGGTAGTTGAGGGCTGGTGTCAGCTTCTAGGTATTCAGACACTGAGGAGGATGGGAGTCACCAGGTAGAATAAGCACTAAGACCACACTTAGAGGAGCCTGCAGACATCATCACCTTCCCCAAACTCCAGTCCTATACCTTTCCCTCCGTCCAGACATTGGGACCTGCAACTCACTTTTTCATCTCTCTGTCCATCTAAGTGTGCACTTATTAAACAGATTTTTATCAAGTGCCAGACACTTTAGGAAGCTCTGAGAGAAGACAGATTTCCCAGTTCTCAGTCACTTTACAGATATTCACAGCACATCTACTATGTGACTGGCGTTATGCTAGGCAGTGAGGATACACTAGGGAGGAAGACCCAGTCCCTCTTCTCCCTCCTTTCTTGTTCATTCATTCAGTCACTCACAAACATCTATGTTGACCTGGTTGCAGATCCTGGTGCATTTTGCTGACCCTGCATCTCTGGCAGAACACGGTGCATGTTTCAGCACTCAGTGGTGTTTACAGAGCCCAGCAGCAGACTCTGCCACACCTCATACTGTCTGCTGAGTGCCTCACTGCTGTCAGGCCCTGGCCTGCGACCTCAAAGCTCTGGCTCCTGCAGATAGACATACAGACAACACTTTCTAGCCTGCTCTCTCCCATCCTGTTTTTCCCCAGGGGCTTCTCAGCAGCATAGACTGCACTTTCAGCTCCCCAGCCCTCGCTCTTACGTGAGAGGCATGGGTAGGGTACCTCATCGGTGCATCCGTCCCACAGGTCCAGTCTTGACTAGAAGAAAGTAAGGGGCCTGGCCTGGCCATCTACCCCAGTTCCTCTCTGTGTCCCTATGGCTCTCAGGTGTCTTCCATCTTAGTTGTCCCAGCTGCCCTGGACAAGAGGAAGGTGTGGTTAGTGAGGCGCTGGGCTACCCATTAACTCAGCCATGAGTTCAGGGCCAAGGGGCAGCAGGTGGACTTGAGTCTCCTTTCTGTCCATGGGTTTGGGCTGCTGCTTCAGGCCCACCCGTAGTTCCAAGATGGTATCCAGTTCAGCAGCAATGAGGATAAAACGAGCCCTGAGGAAGAAGTTGGTGCGGGAGTTCCTGTCAGAGTTCTTGAGCACGTATGTCATGATGGTGAGTGGGTGGGCGGGATGGGGTGGGTGGAGCACAGCAAGGGCATCCCAATGATCCTCTTCTCACTGCTGACCCTGTGGGTCACACCGTCCATTCTCCTGCCTCTGAGCTGGGAGTCTGGGGAAAAAGCAGAGAAAAGTAAGGCGAGGGGCCTTTCTCATCAAGTGTTTTTGGGACAGAAGGGGCTCACAATATGTGGGAGCAGAATGAAACCATGGGCTGGAGTATCTGGGGGCATGGCTGGAAGCAGGGACAAGGAAAACAAAGGGTAAAGAGACTGAAGAGAATCTGGAACTTCAGGCTTTGAGAATTAGTCCTGAGGGAAATGGGGAGGCATTAAAGGTTATCAAGCAGGGGGAGTGATATGGTCAGGTATGGATTTTCGGAGGTAATTTAGGAGGCAGTGTGAGGCCCAAGCAGGACAGGCAAGGCTGGAAGGAGGGGAGCCCATTAAAGGAGGGGAGTCTATTAGAGGAGGGGAGCCCAGTAGAGGAGGGGAGCTCAGTAGAGGAGGGGAGCTCGGTAGAGGGAGGAGGGGAGCCCAGTAGAGGAGGGGAGCCCAGTAGAGGAGGGAGCCCAGTAGAGGAGGGGAGCTCAGTAGAGGAGGGAGCCCAGTAGAGGAAGGAGCCCAGTAGAGGAAGGAGCTCAGTAGAGGAGGGAGCCCAGTAGAGGAGGGAGCTCAGTAGAGGAGGGGAGCCCAGTAGAGGAGGGGAGCCCAGTAGAGGAGGAAGGAGCTCAGTAGAGGAGGGAGCTCAGTAGAGGAGGGAGCCCAGTAGAGGAAGGAGCTCAGTAGAGGAGGGAGCCCAGTAGAGGACGGGAGCCCAGTAGAGGAGGAAGGAGCTCAGTAGAGGAGGGAGCTCAGTAGAGGAGGGAGCCCAGTAGAGGAGGGAGCCCAGTAGAGGAAGGAGCCCAGTAGAGGAAGGAGCTCAGTAGAGGAGGGAGCCCAGTAGAGGAGGGAGCTCAGTAGAGGAGGGGAGCCCAGTAGAGGAGGGGAGCCCAGTAGAGGAGGAAGGAGCTCAGTAGAGGAGGGAGCTCAGTAGAGGAGGGAGCCCAGTAGAGGAGGGAGCCCAGTAGAGGAAGGAGCCCAGTAGAGGAAGGAGCTCAGTAGAGGAGGGAGCCCAGTAGAGGAGGGAGCTCAGTAGAGGAGGGGAGCCCAGTAGAGGAGGGGAGCCCAGTAGAGGAGGAAGGAGCTCAGTAGAGGAGGGAGCTCAGTAGAGGAGGGAGCCCAGTAGAGGAAGGAGCTCAGTAGAGGAGGGAGCCCAGTAGAGGAGGGAGCCCAGTTGAGGAGGGGAGCTCAGTAGAGGAAGGAGCCCAGTAGAGGAAGGAGCTCAGTAGAGGATGGGAGCTCAGTAGAGGAGGGAGCCCAGTAGAGGAGGGAGGCCAGTAGAGGAGGGGAGCTCAGTAGAGGAAGGAGCTCAGTAGAGAAGGGAGCCCAGTAGAGGAGGGGAGCTCAGTAGAGGAAGGAGCTCAGTAGAGGAGGGAGCTCAGTAGAGGAAGGAGCTCAGTAGAGGAGGGAGCCCAGTAGAGGAGGGAGCCCAGTAGAGGAGGGGAGCCCAGTAGAGGAGGGAGCCCAGTAGAGGAGGGGAGCCCAGTAGAGGAAGGAGCTCAGTAGAGGAGGGAGCTCAGAGAGGAAGGAGCTCAGTAGAGGAGCGGAGCCCAGTAATGGTCAAAGATAGAAAGAGGGTGATGACTGGTCAAGGGATAGAGAAGAAAGCTCGTGTTTGAGAGAGCTGCAGAAGGTGGGCTCAAGGGGACTTTGTAAGCAGCAGGTGTGGGGAAAGTGCTGATGGGATGTTTTGCAGCCAGGCCAGCACAGGGTGAGAGGTGAGTTTGGTTTGGATGTGAACAGGTGAGATGCCCATGGAGAAATCCAGGAGATACTTAAATACAGAGATATAGCGCTCAAGAGAGAGGCTGGGGTCAGAAGGTTTGAAGTTCATCAGAATATGAGTGGTGGTTATCAAAATTGTCCAGAGACAGCATATAGAAAAGAAAAAATCTGAGCAGGTTATAGCTGGAAAAAAATATAAAAAAGAGAAAAAAACAGGTTGAGGACAGAGCCCTGAGGAATGAAGAGGTCCACATAAAGGAGCATGGTATGGAAATGACCAGAGAGGTAGGAGGAGAACCAGAAGGGAGGCAGTGGTTCAGCCAGGAGAGAGGAGTCAGTAGTGTGGGCAGCTGCAGAAAGGACAAACCGGGTGAGCATGACAAGGCACCCTAGGGCTTGACGACATGGAGGTCACTGCTAACTCTGACAAGGCCTCTTCTTTATTGTGTGATCAGGACAGAAACCAGATTGTAAGTGGGATGTGAAGTTTCTTGGAATCTCTCTCTCTTTCCATCTGCTTCAGCGCAGCCACTTACCCCAGCGAGCCTCTGCCCTTAATGGGACCTGTAGCCGGACCCAGATTCAGGGAAAAGAAGGGGCAGCCTCTGGGAAGGGAAGCAAAGGTATTCAGGCGCATGTCAGAGGAAGCAGGGTGAGAGAGGCTGTGTGCACATAGGCACTGCGCGCGTGCACACGTGTGTGTGTGTGTGTGTGTGTGTGTGTGTATGAGAGAGATATCCAATTGCCTCCAGTTTCTCTGTACCCTCAACGTGTGTGTGTGTGTGTGTGTGTGTATGAGTGAGCATGAGTGTGACTGTGTTCCACAGTGCAGGAGAGGGTGAAGTCCAGGGAGACCAAAGACTGGAGGGACTCTGGGTTCTTATCCTGACCCTGTCACTGAGTTAAGTTACCAGATGGCCTTGGGCAGGTCTCTCCCTGGCTTACAGCCTGCCTTCTCACTAAGTGTACAGAATCAAGCCTTCATGGGCTTTGGAGCTGGGTTCGAATGCTGGTTTTGCTGTCCTCTAGCTGTGTGATCTTTCACAAGTCTCTTAACTATTCAGAACTTTAGTTTTCCTGTCAGTAAACAACAACACCATTGAGCTGGCAGACTTGTGTGAGGAAGGCCGAGGACCCCCACTCTGTACACATGTGGGACACACGTCTTCGTCCCTTGTTATCATACTTTGACAAGTGCTCTCAGCTGCTTTCTCCTCCCCGCATCTGACCCTCTCCCTCCTCCTCTCATACCCACTCTCCTGCTTCAGCTCCTGAGCCGTGAGAACAGCAGCTGGATACTTGTCCCTCCTTAATCCAGGGGAAGGTCATTTATTTATGACAAGAAGTTGCAGCCTCATGAGGGCTTTTAGACCTTAGAACCCTGGGGCAGAAGGAGAGCAGGCATCACCCCCGCACGTTGGTTCCTGCCTATACCTGTGTTCCTCTTCACTTTCTTGAGATTATCATTGAGTATTTACTACATACTGGGCGCTAAGCCCTCACACACAGTGTCTTTCCAAATCCTCATAACAACAGTTCTAGGAGATAGGTACTATTATTTATTTTTTGTAGAGACAGAGTCTCACTTTATTGCCCTGGGTAGAGTGCTGTGCAGTCACAGCTCACAGCAACCTCCAACTCCTGGGCTTAGGCGATACTCTTGCCTCAGCCTCTCAAGTAGCTGGGACTACAGGTGCCCTCCACAATACCTGGCTATTTTGTTGTTGCAGTTTGACCAGGGCCAGGTTTGAACCCGCCACCCTCGGTATATTGGGTCAGCACCCTACTCACTGAGCCACAGGTGCCGCCCCGGAGATAGGTACTATTATTATCTCAATTTCACAGATGGGAAAACTGACTGAGAGTTTAGCCATGGTCATATCCCATCCTCATCACATAAAAAAAAAGAGTTTAGCCAGGGGAAACATGAGACTAAGTCATCTGCCCAAGGTCCCATGTTAAGTCAAGATTAAATCCAAGAGGCTGGGTGCAGAGGCTCACGCCTGTAATTTCAGCACCTTAGGAGGGCGAGGTGGGCAGATCGCCTGAGCTCACAAGTTGGAGATCAGCCTCAACTAGAGCAAAAATTAGCCAGACATTGTGGCAGGCACCTGTAGTCAGTCCCAGCTACTCAAGAGGCTGAGGCCAGAGAATTGCTTGAGCCTGAGAGTCTGAGGTTGCTGTGAGCTATGCCACCACTGCACCCTACTGGGGGCAACAAAGTGAGACTCTAAACAAATGAAAAGATTAAATACAGTCCCATTTAATATCACAATCTTGACCCTTGCCCACTCTGTTCCTTAGCTTAATTATGGCAGGCTTTCTAAGACTCTGGCCTGTTAACTCTCCTCTTGCTGGGGTAAGGCCCTCACTTTAAGGCTTTTTTCAAGACCCCTCTCTGGACATCTATTTACCTATTTGAGAGCGGGAGGAAAAATATTTGCTATAAAGATTTGTTGTGGGACGGCAAATGTGGCTCAGTGAGTAGGGCGCTGGCCCCATATACCGAGGGTGGCCTGGGCAAAACAGCAACAAAAAAATAGCTGAGTGTTGTGGCGGAAGCCTGTAGTCCCAGCTACGCAAAGGTTGAGGTGAGAGAATCATCTAAGCCCAAGAGCTGGAGGTTGCTGTGAGCTGTGATGCCATGGCACTCTACCGAGGGCAACAAAGTGAGACTGTCTCTGAAAAAAAAAAAAAAAAGATTTGTTGTGAGGGGCAGCGCCTGTAGCTCAGTGGGTAGAGCGCCAGCCACATACACTGAGGCTGGCAGATTGATCTGGCCTGGGCCAGCTAAAAAACGACAACTGCAACAACAACAACAACAACAACAACAACAACAACAACAACAAAAAAGAAGGAAAACAGCTGGGTGTTGTGTCAGGCGCTGTAGTCTCAGCTACTTGGGAGGCTGAGGCAAGAGAATCGCTTAAGCCCAAGAGTTTAAGGTTGCTGTGAACTGTGACACCACAGCACTTTACCTAGGGTGACAGCTTGAGACTCTGTCTCAAAAAAAACAAAACAAAACAAAGATTTGTTGTGAGGATTGAAGGGCAGTAATACTTAATAAAAGAACTTTGTGAAGCTTAAGGTCACATAAGACATTGTGATGCTATTTTTATTTCACTTTCTTTCTTTTCTTTTTCTCAGGTGTTGATGTTGTTATTATTATTTTTTTTTTTTGTAGAGACAGAGTCTCACTTTATGGCCCTTGCCACAACGCCCGGCTATGATGTTATTTTTAATTGCCAGGCCTGTGCCAAGAAGTGGGGGCTTTTTCAGTTGATAGGAAGCTCAGTGAGTCACCAGGGTGAAGGTTTTGCCAAAAAGCTAATGTGACCTTGGGCCCCATTTATTGCATACATGATGAGGGAAGTGGACTGTTCCACTCCAGGGGTGTTGTCCTTGGAGCTGGCCTCCTGTCAATTGGGGGTGGGGGAGCTTTGATGGGCTGGACCACATTCACTAACCAGGGAGGGAAAGGGCTGGAGCCATCTGGGTTCTAGAAAACTGGCCATGCATGTGAGCCATAGGGAAAGGGCTGCAAATTCACAAGCTACAGAGGCCAAGAGAGAGTCAGCTCAGGGCGGCAGGGCCTTTGGCTAATTGCAGATGCTGATCTGCGTAGGGTACAGCTGCCACTACTTCGCTGACCACTGCCATGAAGAGTGGGATGCAGGCCAGTGTTGCCTGAGCATCTCTTTTTAAGAGAAGCTGAAATTTCTGGTCTGTAAGACCAAGTTATCAAAACATAACAGCCTGCCAGGCCCAACTCCCTACCCCCACCCCCATCTGTGACTATCCTCTCCTGCTGTGCTCTCTCCTGGACCCTAAGCCTGCCCATCTCTGGGCTCCCCTGCACCTGTCCTGGGGCTGCTGAGGGACCCAGTGGCCCTACCCAACTACCTCTCCCCTACCCTATCTGGGCTACATATGACATTTTTTCAGGCTTCCCCCAAGCTAGTCTGTACTCTGAATGTCCTTTTTATCAGCAACTGGCTTGGTCTCCTAGCTGGCAGAAAAAAATCATCAGGTGGACTTCCTGTGTCCAGCTCCTCACTCTCCCGGTCCTCTCACCACCAGGCCCATTATCTACCAGTGTATCCACACCTCTCCCCTCAGCTAAGACATGGTCTCCTCTTTAGCCTACTCAGGCAATTTGCTCTGTCCTTTCTCTCTTTTTTGTCTTTGGCCTGTCCCTGTCTCAATCTATAAACATACTGAAGTTTTTCTACTTAAAAGGATACAACCAAGGGGCAGCGCCTGTGGCTCAGTGGGTAGGGCGCCGGCCCCATATACCAAGGGTGGCGGGTTCAAACCCGACCCCGGCTGAACTGCAACCAAAAAAATAGCCGGGCGTTGTGGCGGGCACCTGTAGTCCCAGCTGCTTGGGAGGCTGAGGCAAGAGAATCGCGTAAGCCCAAGAGTTGGAGGTTGCTGTGAGTCCTGTGATGCCATGGCACTCTACTGAGGGCGGTAAAGTGAGACTCTGTCTCTACCAAAAAAAAAAAAAAAAAAGGATACAGCCAAAAATGAAACATCCCTCCCTCCACCCTGTTGCCCTTTCATTTACTACGTGCTCCCTCCCTCCTCAGGCAGGTTCTCAAAGAGGTGTCTACATTGGTACCTTTCAACTCTTTCCTGCCACCTGCTTACCTCCCAAGCTCTGGGATCTGGCTTTTGCCTCCATGGCCTGGTGATACAGTGCTTACCACGTTACTAATGTGCTGGATTGACACACCCCAAAGAACACTTCCTAGACCTTCACTTACTTGACCTGGAGACTGCATATGACAATGTGGACCACAGCCTCTTATTTATTTTTATTTTTTTTGAAACAGAGTCTCACTATGTTGCCCTTGGTAGAGTGCCATGCCGTCACAACTCACAGCAATCTCCAACTCTTGGGCTTTTGAGATTCTCTTGCCTCAGCCTCCCAAGTAGCCAGGAGTACAGGCGCCTGCCACAATGCCCGGATATTTTCTTGTTGCAGTTGTCATTGTTGTTCAGCTGGTCCAGGCCTGGCCGGAACCTGCCAGCCTCGGTGCATGTGGCTGGCGCCGTAACCAGCACTGTAACCACTTGGCTACGGGCGCAGAGCCACAGCCTCCTTGAAGGACTGTTTCTACCATGTGTCCATGGCACATTCTCTCTTTGTCCCTCTTCCATTTCAACATCTGCTTCAGACTCAGCTTCAGTCTTTAATGCCTACCTGTGAGTGCTGATGTGTGGCTCTAAGTTCAGCCACCAGCTGCCTTCTCATCTTGTACCTTCTCCTGGGGCCTTCATCTACTGATGGCTTTGGCTTTAACCCTCACATCCACAATTCTCTAATTTTTCTCCAGCCAACTCAGTTAATTTGCTGTCCAAGGGAAATACAATTTGAGCCGTATATGTAATTTCAAAATTTCCAGTAAATAAATTAAAAAGCTAAAAAGCAACAGGTCAGATTAACTTTAGTAATAATTATATTTAACCTGTATATCCAAAATATTATTTTATGTAATCAATATAAAATTCTCCTGTTCCTACTATTCTTTGAAAGCTGCCGTGTACTTTACACTTATAGCAGATCTCAATTTGGAGTAGCCACATTTAAGTGCTTAGTGGGTGGATCTAGACCCCAATTTACAGTAGCTTGGACATCTAGAAGTCTCTCAAGAACTGCATGTCCAGGCTCGGTGCCTATAGCTCAGCGGCTAGGGCACCAGCCACATACACTGGAGCTGGCGGGTTTGAACCCAGCCCAGGTCTGCCAAACAATGATAGCTACAACCAAAAAATAGCTGGGTATTGTGGTGGGTGCCTGTAGCTCCAGCTACTTGGGAGGCTGAGGCAAGAGAATCTCTTAAGCCCAGAAGTTGGAGGTTGCTGTGAGCTGTGACGCCACAGCATTCTACTGAAGGCCACATAGTGAGACTCTGTCTCAAAAACAAAAAAAACCTTGCATGTCCAAAAAGCACTGCATATCCAAGGAGGTGCCATCTAAGCTTAGCCTTAAAGAGTATTAATTTTTTAGGATCTAGGATCGAATGCTCCAGATAGAGGGAGCAGAATATGCAAAAACACAGCAAGGCATGCACAGAGCAGTGTGGTTGTTTGGTTTGAGGCCATCGGGCATAGGTGACTGGATTCAATCCTGGCTCACCATGTACAGCCTGTATGACCTTAGACAAGCCATCAATTTCTCTAAGATTCTAACTGTCCATCTGTCAAATGGGGAGAATCATAGTACCTAATTCATAAGATTGGTGTAAGGATTAAGGGAGGTGATAGAAATAACTTGTTTACCAGTACCTGGCACATAATACATGTAAGTGCTCCATAAATGATTGGTTTTATTTTGTACTGATACTGTTGCTGAACATAGAGAATATTGGGGCAGATATGAAACTCAGAGGCAGAAGGAATGAAATTACGTTTTTGGATTTTATCCTATAAATGGAGGGGAGCCAGAGAATGTCTGAGCAAGGGCAAGACATGATCAGAGTTTTGTTTGCTTTTTTTTTTTTCTTCTGTAGAGACAGAGTCTCACTTTGTGGCCCTCAGTAGAGTTCCGTGGCATCACACAGCTCACAGCAACCTCCAACTCCTGGGCTTAGGCGATTCTCCTGCCTGAGTCTCCCCAGTAGCTGGGACTACAGGCGCCTGCCACAACGCCCAGCTATTTATTTGTTGCAGTTTGGCCAGGACTGGGTTTGAACCTGCCACCCTCAGTTTATGGGGCTGGCGCCCTACCCATTGAGCCACAGGTGCCGCCCATGATCAGAGTTTTGTTAGAAAGGTCCCTCTGGCTGCAAGGAGGAGGCTGGGGAGAATGTAAGCAGAGCTAATTGGTTGTTGGGGAGGAGAGGGAAGAAACCCTTATTTATGACATCTTGGTTTCTAGTTTGGCCAACTGAGATGGGGAACATAGGGTGAGTATCACACTTTCTGAGAGATGGTAAGAGAGACACCCATGAAACACCCAGGAGAGTCCCATGGACAAACCATTCAATTTCTCTCAGATTCAAGTTGCCCATCTGTCAAATGGGGACAATAATAGTGCGTAACTTAAAAGGCTGGTGTAAGGATACCAGAAGTAGGGGTCTGGCTCCCAGGAGGAGACTGTAGGAATTTTAATGCACCAGGCATATTCTGAAGCCATCAACCTGATAAGAAGACATAAGAAGAGTGATTGGAGAGAGAAGTGAATGGGACCAGGGATGGAGCTTGTGATCATTTGTGTTCAGGGGGCAGATGAAGAAAGGAGGGTTAGCAGGGTGAGAGGGAAACCAGGGGAGAGTGATGTCGTGGAGGCCAAAGAGGAGGCACTTTTCAGAAGCACAGAGTGGTCAAGAACACCAGATCATCAAGTCAAGCCAGACGGTGTCTGAAGAGACCTTTGGGAAATGAGGAGGTTGCTGAGGCCCTTGGGGAAAGCTTGGGTGTCTGTGACATGTGGAAGCAGAAGCCAGATGGAGGAGGGAGTACAAGAGAGGGATAAAGGAGCTGGCCAGGGGGTTCTCCCCCAGAGCCTGACTGAGATAGGGTGGTGGGGGAGTGGCGTCCAGGAACCCACAGCTGGAGAGGAGGTAGGAAAGTTTATCAGGAAGGGTGAGACTCAAGTCTGTGGGCACCAGCCAAGTGAGAGGAGAGAGATATACAGGCCAGAGGGAGGCCTCTGTAGAAACGGTGGGCAAGGAGAGCTGAAGGGGAGGGGAGGACACAGACTGAGGCTGAGTAAGGGGCTCTATTCTCCCGGTGAAGAGGGGAGGTCATCTGAAAAGCCGCTAGAATTGGGCAAGAATAAGAAGTTCAGAAATGAGGGCAAGAGCTTTAAAATCCTGCTGGCTTACAAGGTTGGTGGATGTGGGGCCCAGGGATTTCTGGAAGAAACTTCTTCAGGCTAGCCTCTAGTGTGAGATGCTCTGAGGGTACGATCCACACCAGCCACCCCTTCCTTGAAGTCCTTCCTCATTACCAACGTCAGGTGGGCTTGGGACTTAGGTGTCTCTGTCACCCCTCCCAGCTCTCCACAGCTCAGGTATGAGAGACTTGGACAGGGGCAAGGGAGGACAGGGATGAAGGAGGGAAGGCTCTAGAGGAAGAGGACATGGTAGAGGGTCTTTAAGGGCAATGCAGGGGAGGCCAAGGCCTGGGGGTGAAGAGCTAGAACTGAGCTCTGAGCCCTCCCCTGAGGTTGGGGCTTCTGGGCAGGCAGCCCCCTTAGAGATCCTCCTTTGTAGGTGTTTGGCCTCGGTTCTGTGGCCCATATGGTTCTAGGAAGCAACAAATTTGGGACCTTCCTCGGTGTCAACTTGGGTTTTGGCTTTGGCGTCACCATGGGCGTGTACATGGGAGGCGACGTCTCTGGTGAGTGAGCCCAGGCCCTGCCTGACTGGGCAAGGTAAGGTGTCCCCTTTAAGCTCTTTCTTGCCGGCCTCCAGCCACTCTTGTCTGACACAGCTTGTGCTCACCCCCTTATTGGCCACCTGGTGGGAGGAGAACACCTTTAATCTCTTGCCTATGACTGTGTCTGCCCTGGATTCTTCATGGGCTCCCTTGACCCACTATTTTTACTAGCTGGGTCATTTTACACAGATTATTTACCTTATCTGTCCCTCACTTTCCTTACTGTGAAGTGGAGATGATGATCCTTGTCTTGATGGGGTCATTGTGAGGGTTTAAATAAGAGCGGTCTTGTCACAGAAAACACACTCCACAAACACCAGCCATTATTATTATTGTTGTTGCTCTCAATATTATCTGTACTATTGTTTGATTCTGTTCTCACTCCCAACATACTTGATCCCTCCCCACAGGGGCCCACATGAATGCGGCAGTGACCTTCACCAGCTGTGCACTAGGCCGCATGTCCTGGAAGAGGTTTCCTGTGTACGTGCTGGGTCAGTTTCTGGGCTCCTTCATGGCTGCTGTCACCATCTATGTCCTCTTCTACTGTGAGTGTTATGCCCTGGGCAGATATAGGCAGATGGGACCTCAATGTCCTGGTCTGTAAAATGTCTAAGAGAGAAAAGTCTTGTAGCTCCCCAATGCTGTATTCTACAGCCTCATTTCTGGGACCAAAGTGGGGCTTAGCTGGGGCAGGTTCACTCTCAGTCTGTGTCTCCACAGCAGCCATTATCCACTTCTCGGGAGGACAACTGACAGTAACTGGTCCCAGAGCCACTGCTGGCATTTTTGCCACCTATCTTCCTGCATACATGACGTTGTGGCGGGGCTTCGTGGATGAGGTCAGTGGTCTAGGATGGGTACCCTTCCCCACGCCCTCAACCCCATAGGAAGGAGCCAGGAGGGAGGCCCTCATGATAGAGAGGACAAGAACTCTGGATTGTATTCAGACATGTCTCTGCCAGTGGGTTTGGATTTGGGGCACTGCTGAGGTTCTGGGTGGGCTGCCACAGTGTCTACTCCCCAGGTGGTAGTGACGGCGATACTCCAGCTGTGTCTCTTTGCTATCGGGGAAAAGAAAAGCCCAGAAATGCATGGGACACAGCCCGTGGTGATTGGTTTCCTCGTTACCGTCATTGGGATATCCCTAGGCATGAACTCGGGATATGGTATCAATCCCTCCCGGGACCTGCCCCCCCGCTTCTTCACCTACATTGCTGGCTGGGGCCAGGAAGTCTTCAGGTACTGCCTCTGCCCATGCCCATTCCTGTGGGTTTTCTGGGGGGTCCCCTGCACGTAGAGGGTGGGGGGATGATGTGAGAAGCAACATAGGAGAGTCCTGCAGAGCTCCCAGGTGGCTCGAGGAGGAGGAGTGGGTCCCAAAGGTCCCCTAGATCAGCACAGATGCAGACGCTGATCCTGGACTCAATGTCAACTCAATGGCACCCTCTGAGTGCCTTGACTCATTCAGAGGGTGATCACTCTCTGAATCAGGCTGAAGGTGTCTCCTGGGGCAGGACGGGATGACTCCCCTACACACATACACACGGACTCTGTCTTGGCCCGAGGTGGCTGTGGGTGCCATCCTGAGCATCAGTCCCCTCAGTAGGCCTCTGCCTCTTGCCTGTAGGGCTAATGAGAACTGGTGGTGGGTGCCAGTGGTGGCACCAATTCTGGGTGCCTACGTAGGTGGCCTTGTCTACCTGGTCTTCATCGGCTCCAATACCCCACGGGCACCTCAAGGATCTGAAGACCCTGCAGCATTTGAAGACCACAGGACAAGTGCATTGCCCAAGACCACCCATGATTCATACATGGCTTCTTCCTTCGCCGCTGTCTCTGAGGCTTCTACCAACAGAGCTTCAGGTGCCTCTCCCTTTGGCCCTGCTTCTGTGACTGCTACCAACAGACCTTCAGTCCCCTCTTCCCTCTCCCCTGCCTCTGTGGCCCCTACCAACAGAGTTTTAGTCCCCACTCCCCACCCCTCTGGGTCTGTGGCCCCTACCAACAGAGCTTCAGTCCATCCCGCCCTGTCCACACATGACTCTGGGCACATAGAGCACTTCTAAGTAGAGATTATTTGTGACCCCAACCCTACCCCAATAAAGAAAGCCTTGTCCCATAGCAGCACCACCCCCTTTCTGGGGGCCTCCTGTGGTTGGGCTTCCCTCCTGGGTTGCTCTAGATGCTAAGGGTTATGCCTTAGTCAAAGGCTGGAGCACTGAGCTGAGAGGCCTCAACTTGTTCAAGCCCTGGGAGCTAGGGCGCCCCTTGAGGGATAATGGGGAAGTGCTGACCTGAGGCCTCAGTAGGAACAGGGTGAGAAGAAAGGACACCAGACACAGAATGGGGATTTCAGGCATAGAGGAGGGAGAGATGGCTTGGTGCAAAGGACCAGAGCTAGCTGGTGGGTGGCTGGCTTTGGGGATACCTTGAGGGTACCCTGGGATGACTCTAGAGTCTCCCCTGCTTCTTTCTTTCCCAGTTGCAGCCAGTTCTTAGACCAGACAAGGCAAGGCTCATGAGGGCAGATAGAATTTCTCAGCCTTTTTTTAGCAGCCTTTTTTTCCTTAATCACATAGAATTTTAAAACCACAGATATACAATATATCTGTTTATGCACTGTAAGTATATCTGTGCTTTATACATAAAAAGCATAAGATTTTTTACCCCTTTTCCAAGAATCAATTTTCATTCCCTCAAGAATGTTTGATATACATTGAGAGCAGGTTTAGGCTCCTTTTCCTTCTTCTTGGTGCTGCAGCATTCCCATATGAAGGAATTACAGAGTTGGAAGGAAGATGTAAAGAGGGAAATCCCCTAAAAGGTGAAGAGATAGGAAAAGGCCTCCTGGGGTGCATGGGGCTCAGGTATAGAGGTGGGGTGGGGGTTGGGGAGCTGGGATCTGCTGCCCCTGGGGCCAGGTAGGAATTGTCCTGTTTTCTGGGAAGCAGAAGGCAGCAGCACCCATGGCTCCTATCATTGCTTGTGCATACATTTGGCCTTTCAACAATTACTGAGTGCCTATGGTATTCAGGCCCTGCATGGACACCGGGGATGCACAATGGATGAGAGTGGTCTCTGCCTTTGAGGAGTACAGTCTAATAGGGGATAAGAAATCATGAGTAATTAGGACAAGTGGAGGAGTGTGGGATGTTTGGAGGCTGTGGGGCTTAGGGAGGTGGGGGCCTGGCAGCCAGCCTCTGGGCCAGAGATGGCTTTCCAGAGAAGACAGAACAGAGTCCGGGTATGGGCATCTTTTTTAGGACTGGGAACTATACAGTTTGGGGGTACAGGGAACAGAAGAGGCTGGGCTTCCTTCTGGAGGTGGGAGACATGGTAAGATGAGATTTAGAAAGCCCATGTGTGTTAGTTGGGCATGGTGGTGCATGCCTGTAGTCCCGGCTACTTAGGAGGCTGAGGCAGGAGGATTGCTTGAGCCCCGGAGTTTGAGGTTGCTGTGATGCTGTGAGATATGATGATGCCAAAGTACTCTACCCAGGGCAACAGAGTGAGACTCTGTCTCAAAAAACAAACAAACAAACAAAAACCCCACCTGAGCTGCAGTGTGCAGGATGCTGGCACCAGTGGAGATGGGCCTACAGAGATTGTGGTGAGAGGTAATAATCCAGGAGCAGCAGCAAGCCAGCTGATGGATCAGTGCTGTGGGCAAGGAGAGCAGAGGCAGCATTTGATCAATGACTAAGAGGTACAAATGGCAGAAATTCGGCTTCATTTGGATGGAGAAGTGGGTTGGGGAGAGGGAGGAGTCAGGGAAGACTTCCTGTGAGGAACCGGCTTGAAGAGGAAGATGATAAGTGATACTGTGGACATGTTTAGTTTGAGTTGCCTCTGAGATCTTGGGGTGTGGCAGGTATGTGGTCTTGGGCAAATCACTTGAACTCTCTGGGCCTTGGTATTCTCATTTATAAAATGGGGATAAGAGGCTGGGCATGGCAGCTCAGGCCTAGCACTCTGGGAGGCTGAGGCAGATGGATTGCCTGAGCTCACAGGTTTGAGACCAGCCTGAGCCAGAGTAAGACCTCATCTCTAAAAATAGCCAGGGGTTGTGGTGGGCATCTGTAGTCCCAGCTACTTGGGAGGCTGAGACAAGAGAATTGCTTGAGCCTAAGAGTTTGAGGTTGCTGTGAGCTATGATGCTACAGCACTCTACCAAGGGCGACAAGTGAGACTCCGTCTCAAGAAAACAAATAAAATAAAATGGGGATAAGAATATTACTTACAAAAAAAAAAAAGAATATTACTTACCATTTGTTTTGTTGTCATTATTAAATGTGCTACAACATGTAAAATGCTTAGAATAGTTTCTGGCACATAATGTTTGATAAACAAAGTTATGCCTTTTATATATATGGTCTGGAGCTCTGAACAGAGCTTCAGGAAGTCATGGCTTTGTGGATGTAGCTAGGCCGTGGAATGAGGAAAGGAAGGTCAGGGAGCAGAGCACTAGGTAGGTGGCCAGGAGACAATGGGAACAACCCAAATGTCCCTCAGCAGGGGAACAGGTACATACCACTGCTGGACAGCTGCACATAACCGAATATTGTGCAACAGTAGAAATTAAGGAATGCCAGGTTTCTGAAACAACATGGAAACATTCTGAAGGCATAAAGAGTAATGCAGTAGGGTGGCGCCTGTGGCTCAGTGAGTAGGGTGCTGGCCCCATATACTGAGGGTGGTGAGTTCAAACCTGTCCCCGGCCAAACTGCAACAAAAAAATAGCTGGGTGTTGTGGCAGGTGCCTGTAATTCCAGCTGCTCAGGAGGCTGAGGCAAGAGAATAGCCTAAGCCCAAGAGCTGGAGGTTGCTGTGAGCTGTGATGCCACGGCACTCTACCGAGGGTGACAAAGTGAGACTCTGTCTCTAAAAAAAAGCAATGCAATAGACTATATACAGTATGAATGACACCAGTTTTACAGCTGAAACATAAGCAAAAAGTAATAGATTTGCACATATATATATGAGTAATAAAACCATTTTTTGTAAAGGTAATTTTCTTTAGGGAGATAGGGATGTAGACCAACATAGGGTAGTGCAAGCTGTTAATAACTGTTTAGTTCTGGAATAGGCATGGTGGTTCACACCTGTAATCCTAGCACTCTGAGAGGCCTAGGCAGCAGGATCACTTGATGTCATGAGTTCGAGACTAGCCTTATCGAGAGTGAAACCCCTTGCTCACAAGAGTGCTTTAGTAGTGCCTTGCTCTACTAAAAATAAAATAAGAGAAAAACAAGCCAGGCATGATGGCACATGCCTGTAGCTCCAGTTACACAAGAGGCTGAGGCAGGAGGATCGCTTAAACCCAGGCGTTCAAGGTTGCTGTGATCTAGATGCCCTGGCACTCTAGACTGAGTGATAGAGCAAGACTCTGTCTCAAAAAAAAAAAAAAAAAAAAAAAAAATTGGCTTGTCACCTGTAGCTCAAGCGGCTAAGGCACCAGCCGCATACACCAGAGCTGGCAGGTTTGAATCCAGCCTGGGCCTGCCAAAACAACAATGACAACTACAACCAAAAATTAGGCGGGCGTTGTGGTGGGTGCCTGTAGACCTAGCTACTTGGGAGGCTGAGGCAAGAGAATTGCTTAAGCCCAGGAGTTGGAGGTTGCTGTGAGCTGTGACACCACAGTGCTCTACCCAGGGTGACAGCTTGAGGCTCTGTCTCAAAAACAAAACAAAACAAACAAAAATAAAACACACACACACACAAAAATTCTAGTTCTGGGATTAAGGGTAAATTTGTTTATGACTGTGCTTGATAACTTACATAAAAGTGATACATATTGGTATGTATCATATATTTAAATATATAAAAAGATGAAAAAACAGCCATAGTATGGGAAGGAGGAGGGAGTGACAGGTAGGGAGACTGGTAAGATGACTGGGAATCCAGGAAGGAAAGGGAGAGGCTGAGTATGCTTTGACATCTCATAATGAGAGAAGCCTAGCCAGGATAACCAGGGCTGGGAGAGACCAGGAAGAGGCCCATAACTGGAAATACCTAGCTGTACAATGGCTTCCCTCTGTGATCCTGGGGAAGCCTCATCCCTTCTCTCAACCTCAATGGCCCTGTGAGCATGAACAAGTATCCTTTCTCATTCATTCTAGAGCAACATGGCCCCACAACTGCAGTCATAGCACAGAGACACACAGATGGGACTCTGGGTTTTGGTTTCTGCCCTCCTCTGCCCTTTACTGAACACTCCAGCCTCTGGAGCTGTCTGTACATCCTCATGTTCCTGCAATGTGGCTCTGGAGGCAGAACAGCCAGTGGGTCAGTCCAGAATCCCCATCTGCTATCCCTTGCTCTGCCATAGACTTGCACTAGGTCCATTGCACTAGAGTCATATGAGCACTGACTCTAGTCACAGAGCAAGCCTTTTCATTCTCTTGGCGGACATTGCTTGAGAGCCTACAATGGGCCAGATACCATTTAAGTGTTGGTATGTAAGCATGAAGAAGATAAAAGTTCTTATCATGGAGCTGGTTTTATACGCAAAATACGTGGTGTGGTGTTGTTAGTGAAAGGTGCTAAGGAGAAAAGCAGGAAAAGTGGGAGGGGACGTGGAGGGAGGTGTGAAGAGCAGAAGGCCTCCCTGAGAAGGTGACTTTGAGTAAAGACCTGAAGCTAGGCTGGACATGTGGCTCACACCTGTAATCCCAGCACTTTGGGATACCAAGGCAGGAGGATCGCTTGAGGCCAGGAGGCCAGTTTGGGTTACATAAAGACTCCCATTTTGGGTGGCGCCTGTGGCTCAGTGAGTAGGGCGCCGGCCCCCTATAGTGAGGGTGACGGGTTCAAACCCGACCCTGGCCAAACTGGAATGACAACAAAAAAATAGCCAGGCATTATGGCAGGCGCCTGTAGTTCCAGCTACTCAGGAGGCTGAGGGAAGAGAATCGCTTAAGCCCAAGAGCTGGAGGTTGCTGTGAGCTGTGTGATGCCACGGCACTCTACCAAGGGCAACAAAGCGAGACTCTATCTCAAACAAACAAACAAACAAACTCCCATTTCTACCAAAAAAAAACACACAAAAAACCTAACAACAAAAAGCCCTGATGTGGGTGAGGGAGTGAGCCATGTGGACACCTAGGGGAAGAGGATGCCAGGCTGAAGGTCTGGAAAAAGGGAAGAAAGAGTAGAAGACAGCTCACAGAAATAGGAACGGTGGGGGACTGAGGTCCAGCCTACAGGAGAGGTGAGGCGAAGGGATGGGACAGGGGTGAATGAGATCTCTGGAAGAGAGGGGCAAATCCCACTCCAGGAAGGAAGGAAGAAAGGAAGGAGGGAGGGAGGGAGGGAGGGAGGGAGGAAGGAAGGAAGGAAGGAAGGAAGGAAGGAAGGAAGGAAGGAAGGAAGGAAGGAAGGAAGGAAGGAAGGAAGGAAGGAAGGAAGGAAGGAAGGAAGGAAGGAAGGAGAGCCAGGATAGGGCATGGGTGCCATAGCACATTGTAGGTCTCTGCTTTTGGCTTTGCTATCAAGCATACACATAATATTTCCTGAAGATACATCTATCTGTGCAGCTCGGGGATCCAGGCTAAGACATGAGCCACGGCAGCATTGGGTCCTTTCTTATTCTCCAAGTCCCATGCCCAGCACAGACTGGCTCTGTGACCTGGACAGGACACCCTTCCCTCTCTGGGACTCAGTTTCCCCATCTGCACAATGAAGCTTGGTAGGGTGTACCACAGCTCTGACTTCTTCCAGCACTTTGAAGCCATTCCCCAGGCCAGGCCCCTCTAGGGCTTTGCAGATACATGTTGGGTCCTGGTGGTCCCAGCTTTGAGAAGAGCCTCTTTATTTTCTTCTTTTTTTGAGACACAGTCTCAGTCTGTTGCCCTGAGAAAGTGCTGTGGCATCATAGCTCACAAAAACCTCAAACTCTTGAGCAAGCAATCCTTATGCTTCAGCCTCCCGAGTAGCTGGGACTACAGCTGCCCACCACAATGCTCAGTGAGTTTTTCTGTTTTTAGTAGAGAGAGGGTCTCACTCTTGCTCAGGCTGGTCTCAAACTCATGAGCTCAGACAATCCATGGGCCTTGGCCTCCCAGAGTGCTAGGATTACAGATGTGAGCCACTGCACCTGGCCCTTGGGAAGAGTTCTTACTTTCTGTATAGCCTGCTCTCCCATTCACTCTACGGGATTCAAAGGAACATCAGCAGCATCCTGGCCTGGCTAGTCCTACTGTCTCCTTCCTCAAATGGGGTCCTGGAGCCCAGGAAGAGGTGGGAGCTGCCACCACAGCCCTGGCCCTAGTGCTGACACCTCAGTACAAGGAGACTATGGTCACTCTGAGCAGTGCAGCCTGACCTTAGCTCCACACCGACCTCTGAATTGATTTTATAGTATGAAAGGTGGATCTTAGAGTGATCCCAGCCTTCCTGTATGTAGCAGGGACTCATAGTGTGACACGTAAGAGCATACACAATGAAACCAGATAACCTGGACCCAAATTCCTACTCTGCCACTCACTAACCATACAACCTTAGGTAAGATGGGATAACACCTCCTACCTGATAGGGCTGCTGTGACAATGACATGGGTTATGCCTGGCACATGGGGAGTGTATGTGTTTGCTGTTATCACTAGGCACCTGCTGATGTGATCCTCATGTCATCATGCCTATCTTTTATATAGGGAAACTGAGGCTAGCAAGGTTGGCTCAGTAAGGGGTAAACAGGATTACAGCCTTTGTAAACATGCCTCCCAAGCCTTTGCATTAACCTGGCACCCAAGGATGCGAGCTTGGCTAGTTTTTGTTTGGTTTTTCAATTGTGAAATATATTCTGTAAACAAGAGTATATAGAACATATACATGTAGGTACAGTTAACAATAAAACAAAACCCCAAATAAACACTACTCAAGCGTCCACCATGAACCTCGGGGAAGTTATTTATTTATTTATTTATTTTGAGACAGAGTCTCACTATGTTGTCCTCGGTAGAGTGCTGTGGTGTCATAGCTCACAGCAACCTCCAACTCTTGGGCTTAAGTGATTCTCTTGCCTTAGCCTCCCAAGTAGCTGGGACCACAAGCGCCCATCACAACACTCAGTTATTTTTTGTTGCAATTGTCATTGTTGTTTAGCTGGCCCAGGCTGGGCTCGAACCCACCAGCCTCTGTGTATGTGGCTGGCGCCGTAACCACTGTGCTACAGGTGCCGAGCCTGGGGAAGTTATTTAAGGCCTGTTTTCTCACCTATAAAATGGGATGAGGCTCTAAGGAACTAACGTACTTAAGGTTTAATTTTTTCCAGCTAGTAGCATTCCCCTGTGATGAAGCAAGGCTGGGTGAACTTGCAAGAGCTCAAGGTCTCTCCTTGTCTCTGCTGGGGAGCTGAGGTGGGAGTGCTGGAGGATGTATATGTGTTCTGGGCCTTCTGGGAGGGTCTGAATGAGTGGAGGCTGGAGCCTCAGAGGCTGAGTCGGGGGCTGAAGGAGAAAACACACAAAGCTCAGAGCCAGCTAGACCTGCGCACACAGACAAGGCTATAAATTTTGAACTGAGCCTCTGAGTTCTCCTGGGACCTAAACCCTTACTGGCCAATAAGGTTTCCTCTGTCAGGGGCTACAAGGGACCATTGGAAGGGCCCTGCCAGGGGCCAGCAAGTATCTGTTTCTGCCGTCCCTACTCCCCACCTTTCCCCTAACCCTGCTCTGGGCTCTGGCTTCTGGGCCCAGGTTGGGGGACATTAGTGAGACGAATTTTTTTTTTTTTTTTGTAGAGACAGAGTTTCACTTTATGGCCCTCAGTAGAGTGCTGTGGCCTCACACAGCTCACAGCAACCTCCAACTCCTGGGTTTAAGCGATTCTCTTGCCTCAGCCTCCCGAGTAGCTGGGACTACAGGCGCCTGCCACAACGCCCGGCTATTTTTTGGTTGCACTTTGGCCGGGGTCGGGTTTGAACCCGCCACCCTCGGTATATGGGGCTGGCGCCTTACCAACTGAGCCCCAGGCGCCGCCCTAGTGAGACGAATTTTTAAAGCTTAAAGGAGGCCTAGTTTTGTGGAGCAGGGAGGCAGTTCATAGACACCCTTCTGGGCCCACCCAAACGTTTGGCCCTGCAGTGGTCTCTGACCTGGATGAAAGACCATGGGACTTTCATCTTGGAGAAATTCAATTAAGTCAAGTAATGGCTAAGCCACATTTGTTCCTAAGAGCCCATGTGTGGAGGCCAGATTGGAAGGAGAGTGGAGGCACCTGACAAAGGCAGTGGAGGCACCTGACTGATGCAGCCAGTGAGGCAGGGGCTGGAGAAGAGGAGTTGCCGAGAAAAGGAAGATTTGGAAGCTGGAAGCTGTGAAGCTTGAGTTAGCTATGGGCAGGTTTGAGGGGGTTGCCCAGGGTGCTGCCTAGGGACTGGATAGGTGGTAGAGAAGACAGTTGATGGGGTGGAGGGATGATGGATTTGGTGTTGAACATGCCAGGGAAAGGTAGGGACCTGGGCTGGAGAAGAGCACTTAAGCCCAGGAGTGGCAGCTAAAGGTTTGCATGTGGATAAGGTGGCCCAGGGAGAGATTACAGAGCCTAGGAGAACATCCATGGTTAAGAGATAGGAACAGGAGAAGAGGTAGCCAAGGCTCATGAGCATCCCTGGCCTCAGGAGTCTGAACACGCTGGGGCCTTAACTGACCATGGGCCTTTGGGCAAGGCCCTTCTCTCAAGGAGTTCATAAATCTCAGGACAAGTGAGAGAAGCCCACTCTGTCCTAGGTAACCTAGAAGAAAACCCCAGAGCTCTTCTCTGTAGCACTGACCCCTGCAACTTCAGCCTGCATTTCTTACTTTGGAAATCTCTTTAACTCCTACCCCGTCCTCAGCTCCCCACGCTCTAGATCAGTGGTTCTCAACCTTTCTTTTTTTTTTTTTTTTTTTTTTTTTTTTTTTTTGTAGAGACAGAGTCTCACTTTATGGCCCTCGGTAGAGTGCCGTGGCCTCACACAGCTCACAGCAACCTCCAACTCCTGGGCTTAAGCGATTCTCTTGCCTCAGCCTCCCGAGCAGCTGGGACTACAGGCGCCCGCCACAACGCCCGGCTATTTTTTGGTTGCAGTTTGGCCGGGGCCGGGTTTGAACCCGCCACCCTCGGTATATGGGGCCGGCGCCTTACCGACTGAGCCATAGGCGCCGCCCGGTTCTCAACCTTTCTAATGCTGTGACCCTTTAATACATTTCCTGTGGGTCGAGACCCATAGGCTGAGAGCTGCTACTCTAGATGATGGCATGCCCAGGGCATAGTAGTCTTTGGACATCTCCTCTTTTACCCTCCCTCGTGACATAATCTCACCAGCCTTTAAATACCTTTATATGCTAACAGTTCCCCAAATTAGATCTCCAGCCCAGTCCTGTCTCCAGACTTCGGACTCCCATGTGTGACCGCCCACTGGACAGATTTTCATCTCTCAAGACTGTTCCTCCCACACTCTTCTATCCCAGTAAACAGCAAATTCAGTCTTCCAAATGCTTAGGCCAAGCACTTTGAAGTCATCCCTAACTTTGCTCTCTTTCTCACACTCCATATCCCTAGAGGTGTTATCTGCAAAACGTATCCATAGTCCAACTATTTCTTACCACCACACCACTGTCACCCTAGTTCCAGCCACTGTTGTTTCTTTTTGATTACAGCAATGGTCTTCTGACTGATCTTCTGGCCTCTTCCCTTACTCCTGAGTCTAGTCTCTATATGGCAGCTGGGATGATCCTTATTAAAAATGAGCTAATGACCAGGCACAGTGGCTCACGCCTATAATCCTAGCACTCTGGGAGGCCAAGGCCCGTGGATTGTCTGAGCTCGGGAGTTTGAGACCAGCCTGAGCAAGAGTGAGACCTTCTCTCTATTAAAAACATAAAAATACGCTGAGCATTGTGGTGGGCGGCTGTAGTCCTAGCTACTTGGGAGGCTGAGGCAAGAGGATCTTTTGAGCCCAAGAGTTTGAGGTTTTTGTTAGCTATGATGCCACAGCACTCTCTATGATGCCACAGCACCAACAGGGTGAGACTCTGTCTTAAAAAAAGAAGAAAATAAAGAGGCTCTTCTCAAAGCTGGGACCAACAGGACATACAACATGTATTTGCAAAGAGTTTGAGGTTGCTGTGAGCTGTGACACCATGGCCCTCTGCCCAGGGCATAAGAGTGAGACTCTGTCTCAAAAACAAAACAACAACAAAACTCTAGATCTTATTTACTTCACTGCCTCGAACCTTCCAATGGTCTACAAGAACACACATCACCAGGTTTCCTTTGTTACCTTTCTGAGCCTGCTATTCTTGGCATCATTCACGCCCCTATAGTCTGAGGTCTTGCTGTTCCTTCAAGGTGCATGCGTCCACTGCAGGGCCTTTGCCTTGGCTGTCCCCTGCCTTGAATATCCTTCCTTCGGATATCTGCATGCCTTACACTTTCCCTGGTGTTTATACCATGTATGTCAACAAGCAGAGAAAAAAATGGTATTAAAAAATGAAAATGTGACAAATCTAAAAAGTGTTGGTTATAAACTCTACTGAAAACTTTAAATAGGCTCGGTGCCTGTAGTTCAGCGGCTAGGGTGCCAGTTACATACACTGGAGCTGGTGGGTTCAAATCCAGCCTGGGCCTGCTAAACAATGACAACTATAACCAAAAAACAGCCGGGTGGCAGGCGCCTGTAGTCCCAGCTACTTGGGAGGCTGAGGCAAGAGAATCGCTTAAGCCCAAGAGTTGGAAGTTGCTGTGACCTGTGATGCCATGGCACTCTATTCAGGGCAACATAGTGAGATTCTGTCTCAAATTAAAAAAAAAAAAAAATTAAATAAAGAGTGCTTTCCGGAGGCAAAGTATAAGCACACTCTCACCCCACCCTCAGGCTCCCGTTTTGGGGAGACATACTGCCCCCAGTGGCCACTGTGGAAACAACCTGGTCTTCTGGGGAGCAGCTACTGATGTTTTGTGCTTTGGACATAGTGTAAGCCTCCTTCCCACCTGTCCTGATCTCCTGGGCCACCCTGTCCCAGGGACTCCAAGATGAGCTGTAAGAGTTGCCTTTACTCAGGATACAGTCCCTATTTGTTCAGATCCCTATTTGTTCATTGATCTTGGGCAAGTGACCTAACTTCCCTAACCTTCAGTTTCCTCCTTGGTAAAACGAGGCTAATAAGAATACATACTTCTGGGCTTGGCGCCTGTGGCTCAAGTGGCTAAGGCGCCAGCCACATACACCCGGAGCTGGTGGGTTCGAATCCAGCCCCGCCAAACAATGATGGCTGCAACCAAAATAAGAATACATACTTCCAGGCGGCACCTGTGTGTGGCTCAAAGGAGCAGGGCGCCGGCCCCATATGGCGGGTTCAAACCCAGCCCCAGCCAAAAACTGCAAGAATACATACTGGAGCTTTTTTGGTGTGTTTTAAAAATTTTTTTTTTTTTTTTGTAGAGACAGAGTCTCACTTTACCGCCTTCAGTAGAGTGCCATGATGTCACAGGACTCACAGCAACCTCTAGCTCTTGGGCTTCCGCGATTCTCCTGCCTCAGCTTCCAGAGCAGCTGGGATTACAGGCGCCCACCACAACACCCGGCTATATTTTAGTTGCAGTTCAGCCGGGGCTGGGTTTGAACCGGTCACCCTCGGTATATGGGGCCGGCGGCCTACTCACTGAGCCACAGGCGCCACCCGTGTTTTAAATTTTTAATTAAAGGGCGGTGCCTGTGGCTCAGTCGGTAGGGCACTGGCCCCATATGCAACAAAAAAAAAAAAAATAGCTGGGTGTTGTGGCGGGCGCCTGTAGTCCCAGCTACTAAAAAAAAAAGAAAAAAATTTTAATTAAAAATTTTTGTAGACATGGGATCTCACTATGTTGCCTATGCTGACCTTTAACTTCTGAGACCAAGCAACCTGCCTCCTGAGTACTTGGAACTACAGGCATGAGCCACCATGCCCAGCTCTGTGGGGTTCTGAAGAGTAAGAGATGAGCACAATGCTCCCCACATGTTACATGCAAATAGCCGTTACCTTCTGTTAGGAAAGATTGAGAAAGTGTGGCTCGACGAGGACATCTGACTCCATCACTGTGTCAGGCCTGAAGCTAGTGTGTGGCTGACTGATAGCCCTCGCCCTTGTTTGTGTGGCTTGACTACTACTCTGCTCTTTCCCCTCTTCCCCTGAGAATGGGTCCTGTTATGGGCTTCCAGAACCTTGATTGTGCTGAGACACCATGTGGCACTGGGAGCTCGAGCCCTCTGATGCTGTCTACCTACTATCCTCACGATGGCTCTGAGAAGCACATGAGCAGGAATTGTCACCCCACCTGATGGATGCAGAAACCAGGGCTGACACTTATAAACACACTGCCCAGGGATAGACTGAGTTGAGGATGCAACACAAGACATCCTCGCTCTTCAGCTGGGTTCTCTGCACCCAGGTCTTCCAGGGGAGCTGTGCATTATGAAGGGTGACCTTGTGACGCCTGGGCTGCTGGGAAGGACTTCCCAGTGAGCTGCATTTGGGGAAGTCAGAGGGAAACAGCTCACCTTTTCCTGGGGCCCTAGCCCTCTTGGTACAGCGTGTTTCTAAGCTGGGAAATCCAAGGCCTAGATCATAGTCCCAATGTGGAGCACACTCATTGTGCCCCACCAGTGTGCCCCTTCTGGGCTTCATCTTTGTAGGCTGAGAAGCTGTGTGGGGAGTTTGGGAGGTAGAACTTGCCCAATGGGTGTTTGCGTGAGGAAGACTAATAAGGAAGGCAGGTCTGTGAAGGTGAAGGAGCTGGCCTGGCTATCATCCCCCACTTTAAAAGAAGTAGCACACTGGCATGTTCTCCTCAGGGAACAAGGTCTCCATGCTGGCTTGCAGCCATGACGCGTGAAGGCCTGCACCACATAGGAGACACTCTTCCAAACTGAATCTTTTTTTCTGAGAAAGTCTTGCTCTGTCACCAAGGCTGGAGTACGGTAGTACAATCACGGCTCACCGTAACCTTTAACTCCTGGGCTGAAGCTATGAATCTGCCTCTGCCTCCTGAATAGTTGGGACCAACTACAAGCATGTGCCACCATGCCCAACTAATGAAAAAACTTTTTTTTTTGATAGAGATGGGGTCTTGCGAGTTTGGCCAGGCTTGTCTTAAACTCCCAGCCTCAAGCACTCCTTCCACCTCAGCCTTCTCAGTCACTATAAACATAGAAATCTGTAGACCTGCTGCTTGCGACCTACACCTCCCCCTCAACACTGACATTCCTTCTTCTCTTCCCTGGTCTGTCCAGAACAGGATCCTGGTTCAAATCAAAACTCTGATTGCTGTTTCAAACAGACCCTGTAATCAGTCAGGAGGGCCTGCTTTCATCTTCACAGAGAGACTGCACACAACCACCCCCCACCCCCCGCCTACTGCATGCCAGGTTGGTACCACTGTTGAGAGGAGCCAGCCCTGCCAGATAAGCCAGAAGGAATTCCAGAGATAAGAATTTAGTCTCTGGAAAGCTCTGGTCCATAAAGAAACTCCTGAGAAAGTGGGGGGCTAGAGCTGGTAGAGAAGATACTCATTCTCAGGGAGCAACTAGGTGGTCTCCTGGTACCCATAGGTTCCCTCCATGAATGGGTAGAGGCGGTGAGGTATCTTTCCCTCCAGTCCACAGTCACAGAAAATCTTGTCCAAGATTTAAGTTTATAGTGCCTGAGAAGTCTGAGGTGGGAGAAGTGATTGAGGCCGGGAGTTTAAGACAAGCCTGGCTGCTGTGCTCGGTGAAGAATCCACCAAGCCCATGAGAAACAGCATCCCCTTGTTGAAGGAATCTGAGTAGCTAGTTCCCCTGCTAACCTCTACCTCTCCAACCTGAATCCCTTCCCTCTTTGCAGTGCCTACTCCTGTAACCCTCATCCTCTCTTACTGGAATCATTTTTGTAGCCTCAATACAGCCTGCAATCCCTCTGCACACTTCAGCCTAAGGGACAGCTCTAGAACAGGGCAAACTAAACACAACTAAACTCTGTGGTCAAATCCAGCTGTTTTTTTTTTTTTTTTTGAGACAAGAGTCTCACTCTGTTGCCTGGGATAGAGTGCCATGGTATCAGCCTAGCTCACAGCAACCTCAAACTCCTGGGCTCCAGAGATGCTCTTGCCACCAAACTCAATGAATTTTTCCATTTTTAGTAGAGGATGGGATCTTTTGCTCAGGCTGGTCTTCAACTCCTGAGCTCATATGATCCTCCGGCCTTGGCCTCCCAGAGTGCTCGGATTACTGGCATGAGGGGCGGCACCCAGCCTCTGATGCCTGTTTTTTTATACAACTCATGAGCTTAGAAAGGATTAAATGGTTGAAAAGTCAGCAAAATCTTTTGTGACATGTAAAAATGTCACAAAATAAGTGTTGTTAAAACACAGCCATGCTCATTATTTATGTATTTTCTACAATGCTTCTAAACTATAATGTAGAGTTGGGTAGTTGCAATGAAAGTGTAAGACTCACAAAGTCTAAAATACCATCTGTTTTCTTTGCAGTTTTTGGCCGGGGCTGGGTTTGAACCCGCCATCTCCGGCATATGGGGCCAGCGCCCCACTCCTTTGAGCCACAGGTGCTTCCCCCATCTGGTTTTTTTTTTATAGACAACATTTCCTGACTCCTGCTCTAGATCATAAATCTGGCCATGCTACTTTGCTTAGGATCTTTAGCAGCTCAAGTCTCTTCATGAGGTGACCTCTGTCTACCTCTCCATCCCCATCACTTATCCCTCCAGTTGTCTGCCCACTCTGGACAACTAATCCTTCTTCAAATCCACCACAAACCAAACCCTCAGCCTTTCCTCCTGCAAATAGCAGTCTGCTACCCCAAGCCGCAGTCTGAACTCTCCCCAACCAGGAGGGCTACCCCATTCCTACAACTTCACAATATACTCCCCTAAGGGTTCTTCAGCTCTTAATAACAGATTAGCAACCTATTTGTGCCAGACCAACCAATTCTATTAAAAACTTGTATTCAGGTATGTGTCCTCATTGGATTACTATCAGTAAATGTAGGAAAACAGGCCACATATGCTTCCCAGAGCCCTAGCACAAGGCTGGCACAGGGTAGGCAGGCAAACGTTCACCAGAAGAGGCATGTTGAGCATTCCATATTTTTTACTTGGCTAGTATTATGGATAAAGATGTTTACATATTTTCTAGATACCAAGTATCATTTTTATGAACTCTGAGCACTTATCTCTATATATGTCATTCCTGTAATCCCCACAACACCGGTGAAGCTGGTGAAACTTTCACTCCATCAAATGACAAGCTGTTATGTGGCAGAGCTAGAATCTGAAATCAGGGCACCTGCCTCCTCCTGACTGAGATGCTCTCACAAGTACAGTTTACCACTGAATCTACTGCTTGAAAGATGAGGACCAAAGGGCAGCCCTGATCTTCCCACAAAAATTAAGTGCCTTGCTTCGTGACTCCATTTTTCTAATCTCCTGCTGCTGCTCTGGGGCTTGTGGCCTGTGCTGGAGCAGAAGGAAATTGCTGGAAGTCTGCCCTTTATGCTGGAGAAGTGCCAATATAGAAGGTGAAACTAATCTATCAACACACCTAAAAGCCTGAAGAATGCCTCCAATGGATGCTGGACATAAGCCCTGGACTGTCCACATACTTCTTTGAATATTCAAACAGAAGTGCAGAGCTCAGAGACAGGGAGAGCCAATATGGTTGTTGAAGGCCTAGGAAAAAGCTACACAGTTGTCCATGTGGAGACTCTTTCTAACATAGGAGTTTGGGCTACACTGGTCAATTAAGAGGCCACAGTGTGAACTTGGCAGAAGAAACAGTTTGCTCTATGTACTCCCATGGTGGATGGCTAAACTGACTGTCACTGAATAGGCTCAATGATGTGGTTTGAGAAGTGCCAGGGACCTAAGGAATTGGAATTCTGTAAAGCAACCCGATCCTTCTCCCTAGGTTCAGAACTAACAGCACTGAGAACCATTAAAAGAAGTTCAGCTAGATAGATCAATGAGAGCTTTTGGCAAAAGACTTAGGTAAGAAAGTTGGGTTGAAGACAAAATGTGTGATTCCAGATATGGTATACCAGTTCAATGTTTGATTATTTTAGAGTACAAAATGCGCTTGTGTCTTTCCAAAGATTTCAATCAGTTTGGATAAAGGGAGGTTTGTTGACATTTCAGATAGTTTGAGGAGAATGAAAAACTGGGACAACTGAGGCTATGAATAAGTGCCCTAAAGCCGGTTTTGGGCTAAAATTCTGGTTTGTCCAAATAAAGCATAATAGTCAACCCTCAGAGCAAGCACAGCGATGGCATGAGAAGCCTCTTCAAATATATAACTGAATTCCTTGGACTCATCCAGTCAGAGATCTGGCCACACTGAAATGTTTTATGCAGACAGGAATAGACAAAGGGATTTCTGATACACTCATGCTTTGGATGTATCAGCATAAGACAGTATATGACGCTGATTCTGTCAGGCAGTAGGGAACAAGCATGATTTATCTGCTGGCAGATTAGTCTCCACTACACCTAATCATTCTTTTATCTAAGTGCATCTTGATCTTCTCAGTCCTGGACATCAAAGTAGTCAATTATTGGCTCCTTGGCTATTTTCTGTAAATTACAGCTCCCAGAATTCCTGAAAAGCAAACAAAGAATGTTCAATCTTTTCATCTTTGGAGGAAACAAATACAGGTCTTCAGAAAGTTAAGGATTAGCTGATTTACCATTTGTGAGCTTTGATAAGACAGGGGCAAACATGAGCTGGTAATTGTTAAAATTTGGTGATGGCCACACAGATATTTATTATATTAGTACTATTCTTTCTAAACATAAAGCAAGCAAAGGGGCAAAAAAAGACATCATGGCATAAATAGGCCAATGATTCCATATGATTATGCCTATGGGGCACAGCTGGGGCAAGGTCTTGGAATATCCCTCACATTTTGAAAACCTCTGTCCATGAGGGACCTCTGTCCTTTTGATCAGACCTGGGACCCCTGGTTTTTAAGGGGAAGAGGAACTGGTCCTGGGGAGCTGCATGGCTCCAGATGCTCTTGGCTGAGGCTGTACCCAACAGGCAACACTTAGCTATCTTGTTTTTTCTTCCTTTTTTGAGGCTATTTTTTGTTGCAGTTGTCATTGTTGGTTAGCTGGCCCTGGCTGGGTTTGAACCTGCCACCTTCGGTGTATGTGGCTGACGCTGCAAACACTGTGCTATGGGCACCGAGCCAATACTTAGCTATCTTATCCAGTCCCATGCAACACTAATTTGCTACGGCCTTAATGGCGACCTAGTAAACTGTCCTAACCATCCATCTAGAGGTTTTTTTTTTGGCCGGGGCTGGGTTTGAACCCGCCACCTCCGGTATATGGGGCCAGCACCCTACTCCTTTGAGCCTTAGGCGCTGCCCCCATACAGAGGTTTTATTCTGGAAGCGTAGTAGAGGTACTGCTAGAATTTGTGTGAAGGCCCGAACAGGAGTAGGAATCTCTTTTGGCCCACTGTCTTGGTCAGAGTATGGCATCTGGGGTCCCTTTCTGACAAGGAAGAAAGAGATTGCAGGACGGTGCCCCCCTCTGCTCCTGTCTGAGAAAATATCACACAGACTTGCTCCTTGCTGGTTTGGTTTTCTTTTCTCTTTAAATCATGAATATGTTGTAAAAATTGTTCAAACCATATAGAAATAAAACTTTCAAGTTCCCCCACCCCCTTCACTTAGCTAGCTTTCACCTCTAAACCCATTTCCATCTACAGAGTAACAACTTTTTTTTTTTTTTTTTTTGAGACAGAGCCTCGAGCTGTCACCCTGGGAAGTGCCATGGCATCACAGCTCATGGCAGCCTCCAACTCTTGGGGTCAAATGATCCTCTTGGCTCAGTTTTTTTTTTTTTTTCTATTTTTAGTAGAGATAGGGTCTCGCCTTTACTCAAGCTGGTCTTCAACTTGTGAGCTCAAGCTATCCACCCACCTTGGCCTCCCAAAATGCTAGGATTACAGGCATGAGTCACTAGCACCCAGCCCAGAGTAACTATTGTTAAACCAGGGGTGTTCTAGTCCTAAACCATCTGGTGTGACAGACAGAATCTACTTCCCAGTATCACCACATTCTATACTGTGGAAACTATGTTCAGCAACTGCTCTCCCTGGAGTGGAATCTAGTATTACAAACATCAAACTTGGATTCCTCTGGCACAAACATATTTGACATGCCAATCAAATCTTACATATTTGAACATGGCACCCCAAGGCCAGGCCTGAGAAAGCCACCAATGGCTGGTGCAGCCCAAGACAGTTCAGCCCCGGCTGGCTTCTCTCAACAGACAGGTCCCTTTGGAGAGTGGCTGGAGAATTCTTTTTTTTTTTTTTTTTAATTGTTGGGGATTCACTGAGGGTACAATAAACCAAGTTATTACTGATTGCATTTGTTAGGTAAAGTCCCTCTGCTGGAGAATTCTTACTTGTCTGTTGGATGTCTGTGATGAGGAATTGGTGGTGGAGGCCGTGTCTGCATTTCCCTTTCAAGCACAACTGTCAGTGTGGTAGGAGGACAGATGGATTTCCCTCTGATAAAAGTCAAAACACCAAGTATTAAAAAATAAGAATTGTTTGGGAGAGACAGGCAGTTAGAAACTCAGTCTGTGACACTGCTAAGCACTCTCTGGTATATCTGTCTCCTCTCAGGTGTGGTCACCTGCATTTAACCCTTGGCATTTCCACCCTCCTCTGCTAGGCCTAACGCTGCTTCCTCTCATGTCACACTTGAGTTTTTTCCACTGCTAAGTGCTTCCTATTCTTTTTTTTTTTGTGATTTTTGGCCGGGGCTGGGTTTGAACCCACCACCTCCGGCACATGGGACCGGCGCCCTACTCCTTGAGCCACAGGCGCCGCCCAGTGCTTCCTATTCTTTCAGGTTCTGACAGTGACTCTAGGTTATGCCTGTCCCCTCCTGGCTCCTGTTACTGCCTCAGTTTCCTCTGATGGCAAAACACTGCTCATAGGGGATGCCTTGACTTAGCATTCTTTCCATTTCCCTCATACCAGCAGGATAGAGCCTGGGAGAGGTTAGAGGGAGGATAAGAGAACAGAAGGGGAAGGGACTGATGTGATGGGCAGGCACTCTGCCCAGGCCCGCAGGGTCTGTTCCTTCTGCCTGAAAAAATGCTGCTCCCCGTGTGTGCTGTGGATTTGGCAGATGCGAGGCTTGGATACATTCAGTATTTTTGCCCTGTGGACTGAGGAATGGGTTCTTCTCTCTGGCTCAGGCCTATAGATCATCTTAGAAATCCCAGGGAAGGGCAGCTCCTGTGGCTCAACAGAGTAGGGCGCTGGCCCCATATGCCGGAGGTGGCGGGTTCAAACCCAGCCCTGGCCAAAAACTGCAAAAAAAAAAGAAAAACAGAAATCCCAGGGAAGCAGATTTTCCTTCTAGGCTTCCAAGTGGGAGAGTGGACCTAAGTGGGTCCAGTCTGCTCTCTTGAGGAGTTCCTCCCATAATAGCAAGATCAACCTACCTGATGGCAGTGACCACAACATTGCGCTTTGGTTCACTGTCATAGCTCACGCTCTCCAGGCCGTAAGCCTGGGCCAGGTCATGGATAATCCGGCGGTGGTCTCTGTTCATGGGAGGGAAGCAGTGGCTTTTCTTAGTATTCTTTCCCTGTATTGAGAGAAAAGATGACTGACTGACATCATTCTGAAAACAGAAAATACTTAAAACTAACCTTACTACAAGAGTAGTGTGGGTCAGTAAGAGCAGACTAAATTTTAGAGGTCTATAGTACATACTGCTTTATTAACTACCAAGCAAACCCAGAGAGGTTTGAGAAGATGAACGCTATTGCTCTGTAAGTGACAACAGTAGCAGCTGGACAGGGTGAGGGACAAAGAGACTAAGACAGACACTAACTGCTCCTGCTTCTGACAGGTCCCACAGCTAGAGAATGAGTGATATTCCTAAGAAATGACCAAATACACTGAAGACTTATGAAACAAGAAAATCTCATTTCCTATAAAAGCATGTTCTATTCTAAAAACCATGAGTATGCATATAAGGACACAGAAGCAGAGGAATACATTTGCTCAGGTTTCTAAATTAGGATAGAAACAATGTATTCCATATTTTCTTTCATGTAGGTATTCCATAGGGAAGTGTTAACAGAAGGGAGAAAAGGAAGGGAATGGGAAGAGGGGGAAGGAAAACCCTCAATCTTAGATATGCAGCTCAATCAGTCATCTTGACCCCATTCCCAGTCCCCACTGACTGAAGAGGGAGGTGCTGTCACACTGGCAGCTTCTGACTAAGTCAGACTTTTTTCACTTAAAGCTACCTTCTTGACATCCCTGGCCAGTCTAGGACAGGGGGGTCTTAGCCTTTTGAAGGAGTCTATCCACTCTCTTCAGTTCCAGGCATACTTTTATCCTTCCCCTAGGATTTCTTTCCAGCCTTTGGGTTAATAAAGACCCAGTGTGCTCTCCTACCGTATCACAGCCCTTCAAAGATCTGAGGACTTCTTGTGACTGCCAAAGTGTTCCACGCAGTCTTTCAATTATTACCAGTGAGTTTTTCTTAGCTTACATGGATGGGATTTGGGGAAAAATAAGGACTCTCAAGGAAGTTATGACTTCTTCCTACAACTACTCTAGGCTGACAGTGTTCTGCAACTTGATTTCTTTTTTTTATCAAGTTAGCCTTAGAGAAATGTTCAGTGGGATGTTTTGACTTCAACCTTATTCACAGCCTCCACAAGGGTTTCCATTTCCTTCTCGATGTCACTGACAAACCTTAAGTCCTTCCTGAAATGAAAAATCACCACAGTTAATTTCATCTGTCCTTATGGGAGCCTCTTCCTTCCACCCTTTGCCTGCACAGTGCAAACAATAGACAGTGTTGGCAGAAAAACTGCAAAGGTCAGGAATTGTCACACAACAGAAGGTCAACTGTGACAGAATGAAGGAAGAACGAGAGAAAAAAAATATGAGAAAAGAAGATGGAGAAATAGCCATCAAAGGGCCAAGAGACAGGAGCTGTTACTGCTCCAGGTGAGAACCCATGTGAATGTCAGATGCAGGTAGACCAGATGGAATGAAGCCCAGAGATCTTTCACTTTCATCTAGTTGAGTCTGAAAACTTACAAAACAAGAAGGCTCAAACTCTTACCAGAGTCCCACCCCCACCTCAACTTCAGCTCTTCAAAGGGACAGTTTTGAGAAACTAAGAGAAGGATATCTTATAACAGATTTAATTGGCTTAACTGCAGAAGAAATGTGTATTAGTTACTACATCTTAAAGGACTAAGCACTCTTATTAAGAGTGTTACTCTCACAGGTAAAAAGGTGTAATAAGTTACATACCTGCCATCTTCTTTCAAACTATCACTGAATTTTGACCCTGAAGAACGTACATTGAAAGGATCAGAATCCTCAGTGATATGAAATGCCTCTGCTAACCTCCTGGAAGTGGGAGAGAAGTATGTAAATAAAAGGAAAGGAGTGGGAGAGAAACTATCATAGAGTACCTACCACATCCTAAATTCCTTATGCATTACTTATCTCAAGTCAGTAAACCAAATTTTTGTTGTTGTTGTAGTTGTGATTGTTGTTTGGCAGGACCAGGCTGGGTTCGAACCTGCCAGCCCTGGCGTATGTGGCTGGCACCTTAGCCGCTAAGCTACAGGCGTCAAACCCCAGATTTTTTATGTTTTTTTTTTTTTTAGACAGAATCTCACTCTATTGCCCTTGGTAGAATGCCATCACGTCATAGTTCACAGCAACCTCAAACTCTTGGGCTCCAGACTCAGCCTCTTGAGTAGCTGGGACTATAGGCGCCTGCCACAACACCTGGCTAGTTTTCTGTTTTTAGTAGAAATGGGACTCAAGTCCTCTCTTCTAGCTATTTTGAAATATCAAATACATTGTTGTTACTATGTAGTGTCCCGAAAGTCACCCCTAAAGTCGATGTATATAGGGAAAATGGGAAATTGTAGCTAAATGTACCTTTATATACAAAATATTCATTATAAAATTTTACAAGGAGGTGGCTAACACATAGAAAATACTTTGTAAAATTTTGTAATGAATATTTTATAAGTAGGGCTCAGCGTGGTGGCTCATGCCTGTAATCCTAGTACTCTGGGAGGCTGTTGCAGGCAGATCGCTCAAGCTCATGAAATCGAGACCAGCCTGAGCTAGAGCGAGACCCTGTTTCTAAGAAACATAGCTGAGCATTCGTGGCGGGTGCCTATAATCCCAGCTCCTAGGGATGCTGAGGCAAAAGAATTGCTTGAGCCCAAGAGTTTGAGGTTGTTTTGAGTTACGATACCACAGCACTCTACCGAGGGTGACAAAGAAAGACTCTTGTCTCAAAAAAAAAAAAAAAAAAAAAAAAATTTTTTTTTTCTTGGTAAATGAAGGCACCTTTAGCTCCGATTTCCCATTTTCCCTATATATGGCGACTTCAGGGACACCCCTGTATAGTCACTCTAGTCTGCTGTTGAATAGAAATTACGCCTTTTATACTCATTAACCTACCTCCCTTCAACCCTTCTCCCACTGACCCTCCCCAGACTCTAGTTATCTATCATTCTACTCTCTACCTGTATGAGATTAACTTTTTTCCCTTTCGCATAGGAGCCAAAACATGTATTTTCTTTCTGTCCTGGGTTCTTTCACTTAACATAATGGCCTACAGTTCTGCTCATGTTGCTGCAAATGATTTCGTTCTTTTTATAAGGCCAAATAACATTCCACTATATACCCAATTCCTTGAATTATTACTCTGTATTGGACACTTGAGTTGATTCTGTATCTTGGCTATAGTAAATTAGTGCTGCAATAAACATGGGCGTGTGGATATCTTTTTGACATTCTGCTTTCATTTCCTTATGTATCCAGTAGTGGCATGCTAGATCATATGATATTGCTACTTTAAAACTTTTAAAGAAACTTCCATATATATTTTTTTTTTTTTTGTAGAGACAGAGTTTCACTTTATGGCCCTCGGTAGAGTGCCGTGGCCTCACACAGCTCACAGCAACCTCCAACTCCTGGGCTTAAGTGATTCTCCTGCCTCAGCCTCCCGAGCAGCTGGGACTACAGGCGCCCGCCACAACACCCGGCTATTTTTTGGTTGCAGTTTGGCCGGGGCTGGGTTTGAACCTGTCACCCTCGGTATATGGGGCCGGCGCCTTACCGACTGAGCCACAGGCGCCGCCCCCATATTGTTTTCTATAGTGGCTATACTAATTTAAAATACCCTGAACAGGTTCCCTATAATTTCTAAAATTCATTTAGGATCTTGCTATGTTGCTTAGGCTGGACTTAAACTCCTAGGCACAAGGGATTCTCCTTTCTTATCCTCCTGAGTAGCTGGGACGATAGTCATGCGCTACCCGACCTGGCTTGCCTATCATTTTAAGCATCTGCAATTAGTTTATATGAAACTCTGTTTCACCACATGAAAATAAGAATGTAAGGCAATGCATATTCATTAGCTTAATTTAGCCATTGTACACATATTTTAAAATACTATTCTGTATACCATAAATATCAATATATATAACTTTTATTTTTCAATAAAAATAAATTTAAAATTTAAATTAAATTAAGAAAACTTTTGCACCTTCCCCCTCTTCATTTTATTATTAGCATTTTTCATATTACTATTTTGCTTTCTTTTTTTTATATAACACCTTTTTATTAATTAATTTTTCTTTCTTTTTTCTTGCAGTTTTTTTTGGCCAGGGCTGGGTTTGAACCCGCCACCTTCGGCATATGGGGCCGGTGCCCTACTCCTTTGAGCCACAGGTGCCGCCCTTACTATTCTGTTTTCATACTTACTGTTCATTATTTTTTTAAGAGACTGGGTCTGACTCTTTCACCCAGGCTGGAGTGCAGTGGCACGATCATAGTTGCCAACTATAACTTAGAATCCCTGGGCTCACACGTGATCTATCTGACTTAGACTCCAAGTAGCTAGGACTATATGCACATACTGCTAATTTAAAAAACTTTTCTTGTGGAGACAAGACTTCACTATGTTGCCCAGCCTGGGCTTGAACTCCTGATCTCAAGCAGTCCTCCCGCCTCAGCCTCCTTAAGTGTTGGGATTATAGGCATGAGCCATGGCACCCAGTTGGACACTTAACTGTTTTAATAGCTCATACTCTTCTAATTATGTATTTCCCATAATTTATTTAAACATTCCCCATTTAGGCTTTTTCTTTCTAACTTTTTAAAGACAAGAGTCTTACTCTGTTGCCATGGGTAGAGTACAGTGGTGTCATCATAGCTCACTGCAACCTCCGATTCTCAGGCTCAAGTGATCCTTGTGCCTCAGCTTCCCAAGTAGCGCATCCTATAGACCACTGCCACAACACTCAGATAATTTTTCTATTTTTAGTAGAGATGGGGTCACTTTCTTGCTCAGGCTGGTCTCGAACTCCTGAGCTCAAGTGATTCTCCTGCCTCAGCCTCCCAGAGTGCTAAGATAATAGGAATAAGCCACTGTGCACAGCCAAAATACCATTATGACAGCATTAAAAAACATTAAAGAGCAAGGAACAATCTATTGAAAGACATAAAAAAATCTATATACAGAATATTATAAAGTATCAGTAAGAGAAATCGAAGAAGACATGAAATGGCAGGATATGCTCTGCTCATGGATTTAGAAAACTCAGTATTATAAAGATGCTGAATCTCCCCAAGTTAATCTACAAATTAAATACCCATTCAATCAAAATCCCAGCAGATTTCCTGGGTATCTATTAACAAACTAATTCTAAAATTTAAGTGCAGGCTCAGTGCCTGTAGCTCAAGCAGCAAGCCAGCCACATCCACGGGAGCTGGGGGGTTCAAACCCAGCTTGGGCTTGCCAAACAATGACAACTACAACCAAAAAATAGCCGGGCGTTGTGGCAGGCGCCTCTAGTCCCAGCTACTTGGGAGGCTGAGGCAAGAGAATAGCTCAAGCCCAAGAGTTTGAGGTTGCTGTGAGCTGTGATGCCACAGTACTCTACTGAGGGCTGACATAGTGAGACTGTCTCAAAAAAAAAAAAAAAAAAATTAAGTGCAAATGCAAAGGACCAAAAATAGTCAAGACAATCTCTAAGAACCATGTTTGAGGAGGTAGACTACCAGATATTAAGACGCATTATAAAGGTGAAATAATTAAGGCAGTGTGATACTAGTGCAATGGAACAGAATAAGCTCAGAACAGACTCACATATATATGATGTGATTTATGACAAAGGTGGCACTGCAGAGTGCAAGGAAAAGGGCAATATTGGCATTGGTCAAATAAATATTCACATGGAGAAGAAACCTGAATTGTTCACATTTAAAAAATCATTATAGGTGGCTCAGTGCTTTTAGAAGTGGCTAAGGCGCCAGCCACATGCTCCACAGCTGGCGGGTTTGAATCCAGCCTGGGCCCGCCAAACACCGACAGCTACAATCCAAAAAAAAAAAACTGGCTGGGTGTTGTGGCGGGTGCCTGTAGTCCCAGCTACTCGGGAGGTTGAGGCGAGAGAATTACTTGAGCCCAGGAGTTGGAGGCTGCTGTGAGCTGTGATGCCACAGCACTCGCCCAAGGGCGACAGCTTGAGGCTCTGTCTCCAAAAAAATAAAATCATTATAGGGCAGCTCCCATAGCTTAGTGGGTAGGGCGCCAGACACGTACACCCAGGCTGGCCAGACTGAATCCAGCCTGGGCCAGCTAAAACAACAATGACAACTGCAACAACAACAACAACAAATAGCCGGGCACTGTGGTGGGAGCCTGTGGTCCCAGTTACTTGGGAGGCCGAGGCAAGAGAATCGCTTAAGCCCAAGAGTTTGAGGTTGCTGTGAGCTGTGATGTCATAGCACTCTACTGAGGGCAACAGAGACTCTGTCTCCAAAAAATAAAGAAAAAAAAATCATTCTAGAGCCGGGCATGGTGTTTCATGCCTGTAATCCTAACACTCTGGGAGGCTGAGGGGGAGGATTGATTGAGCTCAAGGATTTGAGACCAGCCTGAGCAAGAGCAAGACCTTGTCTCTACTAAAAATAGAAAAACTAGCTGGGTATTGTGGCAGTTGCCTGTAGTCCCAGCTACTTGGGAGGCTGAGGCAAAAGAATTACTTCAGCCTAAGAGTTTGAGGTTACTGTGAGCTATGACTCTGTAGCACTCTACGCAGGGTGACAAAGAAAGACTCTGTCTAAAAAAAAAAGAAAATCATTCCAGGTCAACTGTAGATCTAAATGTGAAAGGTAAAATATTATGACTTCTAAACAGTAATAGCAGGTCATCCTGACCTTAGGACAGACAAATTTTTCTGTCAACTAAGGAAAAGACAGTAAACTTTTACTTGAACATAAGCATTGTGGTAAAAAGAAAAAAAGACAAGCTGGACAAAATTAACATTAGAAACTTCTATTTATCAAAAGACATCATTAAGAGAGTCAAAACGAAGGTACAGAGTGCAATAAAATGCACATGATGTGTAAGACCAACAAAAGACTTTTATCCTGAATATGTAAAGAACTCCTATTAGTCAATAGGCTTGAAAAAAGAGAGGCAACAAAATTAGAAAGTAAGCAAAAGACTTGAACAGGCACTTCACAAAAAGGGATATCCAATGGCCAAAACATGTAAGAAAGGTATTCGACTTCATAAATCATCAGGAAAATAAAAATGAAAAGCTTAATGATATCCTCCTACATATCGACAATGGTGGCTAAACATTTAAAAAGACCGACAATGTCGGGCGGCGCCTGTGGCTCAGTGAGTAGGGTGCCGGCCCCATATGCCGAGGGTGGCGGGTTCAAACCCAGCCCCGGCCAAACTGCAACAAAAAAATAGCCGGGCGTTGTGGCGGGTGCCTGTAGTCCCAGCTGCTCGGGAGGCTGAGGCAAGAGAATCGCGTAAGCCCAAGAGTTAGAGGTTGCTGTGAGCCGTGTGACGCCACGGCACTCTACCCGAGGGCGGTACAGTGAGACTCTGTCTCTACAAAAAAAAAAAGACCGACAATGTCAAGTACTACAAACAATGTGTAGCAATGGGAATGACTACACTGCTGGTGGGAGCATAATCTGGTATGACCACTTTGGATGCTGTTTGGCAAAATCTTCTAAAGCTAAACATATGTAAATCCTATTAACCAGCAACTCTACTCCTGTGTTTAAAACCAACAGAAATTATATGCAAGTATAAGAATATTCTTATCAGCTTTATTTATAACAGCCCAATATTTTTAACAACATACACACACCCATTAATAGTAGAATGTATAAATGAGTATTAATACAATAAAATATCTTGCAGGAATGAAAGTGAACAAAGTTGCTATGTGTAACAACAGGAATGAATGTTACATGTGTAATGAAAAAAACCACGCAAAAATACTACAAACTAGGGCTGGGTGTGTTGGCCAAGGCAGTAGGATTGCTTAAAGCCAGGTGTTTGAGACTAGCCTGAGCAAGAGCAAGACCCCATCTCTATAAAAATAGAATCAAGTTGGGCTCAGTGGCTCACGCCTGTAATCCTAGCACTCTGGGAGGCTGATGAGGTGGGTGGATTGCTTGAGCTCACAAGTTCGAGACCAGCCTGAGCAAAAGCAAGACGCCATCTCTACTAAAAGCAGAAAAAACTAAGGCAAGAGGATCGCTTGAGTCCAAGTTGGAGGATGCTGTGAACTATGATGCCCTCTACCCAGGGCAACAACTTCAGACTCTGTCTCAAAAAAAAAAAAAAAAAAAAAAAAAAAAAAATCAAATCAGAAGTTGGCCAGTAAGTATATGATGTTTACATCATGCTCCAAACCACACGACTTATGCTTCTGAATATGCTGAAATCACTTGAGTGGTTTATCACTTAGACCAGTGGTTCTCAACCTGTGGGTTGCAACCCACAGGAACTGTATTAAAGGGCCATAGCATTAGGAAGGTTGAGAACCACTGACTTAGACAATTCGCTTTTTTTTTTTTTTTGGAGACAGAGCCTCAAGCTGTCACCCTGGGTAGAGTGCTGTGGCATCATAGCTCACAGCAACCTCCAACTCCTGGGCTCAAGCGATTCTCCTGCCTCCGCCTCCCAAGTAGCTGGGACTGCAGGTGCCCGCCACAACGCCTGGGTATTTTTTGGTTGTAGCTGTCATTGTTGTTTGGTAGGCCAGGGCTGCATTTGAACCCACCAGCTCAGGTGTATGTGGCTGGCGCCTTAGCTGCTTGAGCCACAGGTGCGGAGCTGACAATTCGCTTCTTAATGATCGTGTCTCTCTTACTCTTGAACAGCAATAAAAGATTCAGAGCAGTCCTGAATGTCTTTTTTTTTTTTGAGACAGAGCCTGAAGTGATTCTCCTGCCTCTGCCTCCCAGGTAGCTGGGACTACAGGTGCCCGCCACAATGCCCAGCTTTTTGGTTGCAGCCGTCATTGTTGTTTGGCAGGCCCAGGCTGGATTTGAACCGGCCAGCTCAGGTGTATGTGGCCAGCGCCTTAGCCGCTTGAGCCACAGGCGCCAAGTCAGTCCTGAAGGTCTTAAGGGTTGCTCCCTCTCTTTAATTTCACATAGCTCAAGGGCAAGGAGATAAACAGGGGTTGAAACTACTTACTTTTTCCTTTCTAAGGCTGAACACTCCTCATCACACTCCAGCCTTGATAAGCAAATAGAAAAAATAGTTAAGTTATAGTTCTTATCCAGCAAGAAAAGAAGTCTTAGACAGCTGACTTTTGCTAAAGGAAATCTCCCCAGGCCAGGAAGACCCTGTGAGGCCACTTACTCTTCAGGTCCCACAAGCATCCCCTACCTTGGGACTCTCCTTATCTCCCTGGGACCCCAACCCAGGAATGGCTGAATGAGGCCCCCTTTCAAGTACAGGTGAGCAGCCTTCTGGGTTATGGGGATCTAGAAGTCCTCAGGTGGCCCTCAGAGTATTTCTGGCTGCTCAGCTCCCAAAATGCTCCCCAAGTGTCCCTCTAATGGACTCACTTCCCTTTTTAAACACAACCACCACTTTGGTTCTCTATTCTCCTTGGCTGGACACATACAGGTCTTTGCTTCCTGTGTCTACTATCCAGAGTGAGGTCTGGAAGGTCTCCTCTAGTCTTAGCTGTATGTTGAGTAGGATTCACTATGGTTGGAATGGGCTTGGCCTCTTAACATCAAATGTTTGTTGAACACCTTCTGTGGGTGCAAGGCTGTACTGTGGAGTGTTGAGATAAATGAATGATCCCTGGCCTCTAATCTAATTGAACAAAGAAGGCATATATGAGTATATCCGTTTTAAAGATGAATTACCTGGCTTGGTGAACTTCCTTCTTGGTAATTAACTTGCTGATCTCCACTGAATCTCCGAGCTGCATGTCTGTTATTTTAGAGGCTATGGAAATAGCAGCTATTCTGAAATATAAAAAAGAAACAGAAGAAGAGCCATTGCAGTTTCATTAGAACCATACTGGGGATGCAGAAGACCTTTTTCTTTTCTTTTTTTTTTTTTTAGATACAGAGTCTCACTTTATTGCCCTTGGTGGAGTGCTGTGGTGTCACAGCTCACAATAACCTCCAACTCCTGCGCTTAGACAATTCTCTTGCCTCAGCCTCCCGAGTATCTGGGACTACAGGTGCCTGCCACAATGCCTGGTTATTTTTTTGTTGCAGCTTGGCTGGGATCAGGTTTGAACCTGCCACCCTCAGTATATGGGGCCGGCGCCCTACCCACTGAGCCACAGGTGCCACCCCAGAAGATCTTATTCAAAACAAATCTATGCGTGACAATCTGTGTGGCTTTGGAAGCCCATCTATTACGAACTACCCACATGCTGTATCATTTCTCCTCAATTAGATTCTAAGAAGCTATACAGGAAACAGTGAGGTAACCCAACTGCTCAGTATCCACTTGAGCATCCAGGCCAATGCCTGGCACTCTGTAGGTACTCAAACACGGCTAATCCTATGTCTGCATACCCTGCATCTGTGTATCTAACCACAGATACACACACCCATTCATTCTCTAACACCTCTACCTCTGTCCTGAGATCCCTGTATGACTTTATAGGTCCTAAGATTTCAGGAATCTGCAAAGATACCTCACAAAATAATCAGTCTCCCTCTGTCACCCAAGCTAGAGTGCCAGGGTGTTAGCCTAGCTCACAGCAACCTTAAATTCCTGGGTTCAAGCAATTCTCCTGCCTCAGACTCTCAAGGAGCTGGCTACAGGCACTGTCTACACTGCCAGCTAATTTTTTTCTATTTTTAGTACAGAAAGGGTCTCACTCTTGCTCAGGCTGGTCTTGAACTCCTGAGCTCAAGAGATCCCCTTGCCTCAGCCTCCCTGAGTGTCAGGATTATAGACATGAGCCACACCGTACCCAGCCAAGAAACTAGATTTAAATAAATTTCTTTAAAAAAACTTTCTAGCCATGGCTCAGGACCTGCAGCACAGTGGTTATGGTTCCAGCCACATATACCAAGGCTGGTGGGTTTGAACCTGGCCTGGGCCTGCAAAACAACAACTACAACCAAAAAATAGCTGGGCCTTCTGGCAGGTGCCTGTAGTCCCAGCTACTTGGGAAGCTGAGGCAAGAGAATCGCTTAAGCCCAAGAATTTGAGGTTGCTATGAGCTGTGACACCATGGCACTCTATCAAGGGCAATAGAGTGAGATTCTGTCTTAAAAACAAACAAAAAAACTTTCCAGCCTTTCTTAGAAAAGCTGAAAGGATCCCACCATAAACACATGTATCCCCTTCACTTGGGTCCACCAGTTGTTAATGTTTATTTATTTATTTTTTTTTTTGTAGAGACAAGAGTCTCACTGTACCACCCTCGGTAGAGTGCCGTGGCATCACACGGCTCACAGCAACCTCTAACTCTTGGGCTTACGCAATTCTCTTGCCTCAGCCTCCTGAGCAGATGGGACTACAGGCACGCACCACAACGCCCGGCTATTTTTCTGTTGCAGTTTGGCCGGGGCTGGGTCCGAACCCGCCACCCTCGGCATATGGGGCCGGCGCCCTACTCACTGAGCCACAGGCGCCGCCCAGTTGTTAATGTTTAAGTAGCACTAACCTTTGATAAGTACTGGATGCTTCAGAGCAAATCACCATCTCTTTTCTTCGTTCACATTCGCACTGCAGCTCTACCTGAAATCAGATTAACATGCAGCAACTTACAGCACATAGGAACCATGTGAATAAGCAGGTTTCACTTTTAAATCTTTCTCAGATCAAACTATGGCAGAGAATAGAGTCAGTGAGTGGCAGCTCTCTAAGATAGAAGAAACTAACCACATGTGTAAATTAACAGGAGTTAATTGTTAACAGTTGAAAGGCTAGGAGGGAATTGCTCTGTCCACAATGTCCCCTTCTGGAAACTACTTCTGTTCTTAATCCTGGCTGATGGGATAGGACTAAAGTTTTCACCACTGATCCAGAGATGGACACTTGCCCAAGGTCAAAGTGAGGTCTAACCAACTCTACCTGATTCCTTTGCTTTCACTTTTTCAGGGTGGCCTTGCCTGACCCCACAGATTAGGCCAACTCTCCCATCTACATGCTTTCATAGCACCCTCCATGAGGGTATAATAACTTCTCCATGACACCATAGTCATAATTAGTTAACTGAGAGAACATTGAGTATTTGTTCCTTAAATTGTGAGGTACCGTATGTCTCCTACTCACTAATTTAGCCCCAGAACCTTAGACAATGTCTTGCACAAAACAGATTTTTTTTTTTTGAGACACAGCCTCAAGCTGTCACCCTGGGTAGACTGCTGTGGCATCACAGCTTACAGCAACCTCCAACTCCTGAGCTCAAGCAATTCTCCTGCTTCTACCTCCCAAGTAGCTGGGACTACAGGCGCCCGCCACAACACCCGGCTATTTTTTTTTGTTTGCAGCTGTCATTGTTGTTTGGCGGGCCGGGCTGGATTCGAACCTGCCAGCTCAGGAGTACGTGGCTGGTGCCTTAGCTGCTTGAGCCACAGGCAACGAGCCTCACAAAACAGATATTTATATGTGTGTTGAATAAATGGAGTGGATAATCAGTCTCTTGAGAATTTGACCTAAGGGAGGCTGAGACTGCAGTCAGGTGACAGTGGGTACCTGATAAATTAAAAGGCCAGAGCAAGCTGATGGCAGAAACCTACATGATACGTATCACCTACTTATTACCTACATACCACCTTTTTCTTGCTATCTTAACTTATAAGTTTCTTGCAACCAATCATTCCTGAGTAAGAGGCATGCCCAGGGACCACTGCAGACAATTCTGGACTCCCTATTAGCCTCAGAACCACAGTTAATCCCCCATCTTGGGTCAGAAATACCTACCTTGGCTTTACAAGAAGTCACAGGGCAGGGTGAGCTGGGGTGGCAGGGTGCCATACACGGGTGGCCACAGTTAGCTCTAGGAGTAGTGCAGGGTTGCTTGCAGGCCTCATCCACAAGACACTCTCCTTTGTGACAGAGTCTCTGACACTTATGCATCCCACACGGAAGCGTGGCATTGCAGGGTAACCCGCAAGAGATATCAACCAGGTGACAAGGTATGTTACTTCGTAACTAGGAGAGACCAAAAACAGCCATATTCTCATCTCCATGTAGGATTTGGAGTAAGTTTTAACTTCCTCTTAAAACATTTGCCTTTGTTTTCTTTTGAGACAGAATCTCACTTTGTTGCCCTGGGTAGAGTGCCGTGGCATCATAGTTCACAGCAACTTCAAACTCTTGGGCTCAAGTGATTCTCTTGCCTCAGCCTCCCAAGGAGTTGGGACTACAACGCCCGGCTATTTTTAGAGATGGGGTCTCGCTCTAGCTCAGGATGGTCTCGAACCTGTGAGCTCAGGCAAAAAACATTTTTGAACTTACACAATTATTTATTTATTTATTTATTTATTTAAATTGCAACAGAGTCTCATTTTGTCACCCTCAGTAGAGTGCTGTGGTGTCATAGCTCACAGCAACCTCAAATTCTTGGGCTCAAGCAATTCTCTTTCTTCCCTCCCCAGAAGCCTGGACTATAGGCACCTGCCACAACACCCGGCTATTTTTTTTTTTTTTTTTAGTTTAGCAGGCCAGGGCCAGATTTGAACCCACCAGCCCCACAGCATGTGGCTGGCGCCCTAACCACTGAGCTACAGACACCCCTGAACTTATAAAAATGTTTAAATGAATATTTTTTTTCTTCCAAGCTAGGGTCTTACTATGTTGCTCAGGTTAGACTTTAACTCGTGGGTACAAGTCTCCCAAGTAGCTTGGGAATATAAGCATACACCACTATGCCCAGCTTAAAATGAGTATTATTTGAAAAGTTGTTTTTATCTGACAAAAAATTAGTGTGATTTTCAAAGTTTGAAAGGTTTGAGAAAAGAACAAATCTGAACTTTATTTAATAATAATGCTTGTTATGATCAAAAAGGATTTGTGGTGTTAGGCAAAAAACGTAACCAGGACATAAACTTTCCACGGTGGCAACAAGCAAATGTAGGGAGATAACTAGGGAGTACTCAAAAAGTGCTACGACGAACTGGGAGGATCAGATGACCTTTGGCCTTCTATCCAAACTGCTATGGCACTGAGTTGACAGACTAACCCTCATATTAACACTTGCTGGGGAGGAGGGCAACTCTGCTCCAGGGTTCTGAGACTGCTGACAGGGCTGTTTTATGTAATTAAATATTCAACTCTTCCTCACATCTCCCAACTTGTGTTCTCCACAGGCAATGAAACCTCGACTCATTTTTTTTCTTGAAAAATTGCCTGCTTCTAGGCTTCTCGAATGTAGGAAAAACCTGTTGCATTTTACTCCTGTGGGATCAAAGGTTGTTTCTTACATATTCACTCAATTCTTTTAAGAATCCTCACAAAGAGGAATGAATATACTTCTATATGGCAGTGACGCGTAACTTCCACCCTTAAAGAACCCTTCAAAGGCAAACATGCTTCCAATCACTCCAAAATCAGTATTTGGTAGAATTTAGTTCCCAGTCATGAACCTTTATCTACTCTACTAACAGGTTGATGGGAAAATTTTTGCACGTGCTCTGCCCTGTCATCCCCTCCTTACATTACTTGCCGATTGTTTCATGATTCTTTAGGATGTTACTTCCTCCAGAACACCTTCACTGGGTAGGGGTCATTCTGTCCCCCTCAGTATCTGTACTTCCCACATCACTGAGATTGTCTGTTTACATGTCTGCCTCCCACCCCAAAGTGAAGGCTCCAAAAGGGTAAGGGCAATATCAGTTTTTTTCACTTCTGAATCACCCAAAGTTAGCCTGTGACCTACTACCCAGTAGGTACTCCATATTTGAATAAAGTTTGAATAAGCCATCAACACAGTGATGATACATGGATGTCTTAGAATGGAAAAACTCAAAAGAGGAAGTGAGATCTGTAGAGGAAGAATAAATATCAAAGACTTGAGCACCACCCACAGGAAATAAGTGGAGAAAAATATGTCCATCAAGGTAAGAAAAGAACACGGAAAGCATGTTGTTACAGATGCTGAGAAAGTCTCAGGGCTTGTTGGCTAACATGTTATGCAGTAAAAAGAGCAAGTTATCAAAGAGCAGTGTAATCTTAATCAGTGTAGGAAGTGTGTATCACACATGCCTGATAGTTTATATACCCACCACGGTGTTAAGGAGCATTTCTTTCTTTTTTATTGTTGGGGATTCATTGAGGGTACAATAAGCCAGGTTACACTGATTGCAATTGTTAGGTAAAGTCCCTCTTGCAATCATGTCTTGCCCCCATAAAGTGTGACACACACCAAGGCCCCACCCCCCTCCCTCCGTCCCTCTTTCTGCTTCCCCACCCATAACCTTAATTGTCATTAATTGTCCTATCAAAAAGGAGCATTTCTTTCTTACTAGCAGAATTATATCCTCTCAATTGTCTGCAATGAATATGCACTTTTTAATTAAAAAAATTTTAAGTGTTTTAAAGAGTCTACAAAACTCTTTGACAATACCAAATGTGGCTTAGAGTTTAAGAATGAGGGAGAATGTTTTTCAGGGTACTGGCAATATGGAAGTATAAGTGAGACCAGAGGAAGGCATGCTGGCCCAGGGGTCAGGATGGGCGGCTGCATAGGGCATAAAGAAGAAACAGTGGCAGGTGGTAGAACCTTATCTATTCTTGAGATGCTCTCATTGAAACACCTTTTCCCAGCTGTCAACTTCTCTCAATGCTGGTTAACCCAGATGCTGTCTCTGAACATAGTACATGTTCTCAAAGCCAAGTGGATGAATTTCATTTGGTTGTAACCAGATTAAAAAATGACACCAAAACAGATTCTAAATGCTATCTACTATATGATTCTGTTTACATAACATTCTGTTTTTAAAAATTTTAATTTTTTATTATGGGTACAATAGCTGAATATCTTTATAAGGTACATGAGGTGTTTGATATAGGCATATAATGTGAATTAATCAATCAGGATAATTGGGGTGTCCATCACCTTAGGCATTTAGCATTTGTGTTAGGAACATTCCAATTCCATTCTTTTAGTTAGTTTAAAGTATACTCTTAACTTATTGCTGATTATAGTTACTTTGTTGTGCTATCTTATGTTGTTCATTGTAGCTAACTATATTTTCTTTACCTGTTAAGCACCTCCATTTTATCCCTTCTCCTCACTATCCTTCCCCACCTTTGGTAACCATCATTCTACTCTCTCCATGAGGTCAACTGTTTTTAATATTTAGCTTCCTAGGCCAGGTGCGGTGGCTCACGCTTGTAATCCTAGCACTCTGGGAAACCGAGGCGGGTGGACTGCTTCGACTCACAAGTTTGAGACCAGCCTGAGCAAAAAGCAAAACCCC